>NC_138186.1:72045798-73453636 GCF_964194105.1 Spermophilus citellus | reverse complement strand
GGCTTTAAGTGAAAGTATAAACTGTTTCTACAAAATTGTTATGTCTTTCTCTGTGCCCTAAAATTATACATACTTTCTACTTCACAATACTCCATATCTATTAGGAATTAGAAGAAGCCAGCCTACTGATTTCCCAAATGAAAGGAGAAACATTTCCTTTGCCTCTCAATATTTTCCTCATCTTAATGATAAAAACAGAATAGAACCCATCTTGCCCTTTGGAAGAAGTGATCAGGTCTTGCCTAAAACCTTTGATCTCTTCAACCACCTTCCTAAAACAGCAGTGTGAGAGGGGAGTGACCACTCCTGGTATTGTTTTTCATAGGAGGTAGTAACCTCACCAGCAGAGGCTTGAGTCACCAGTGAAGACAACATGTGATTCTTACTTAGTATTATTTTTAGAGGAGAAAAAGTGATGAGACACACTTTAGAGTCTTTCTAATCCTAAGCATTAGAAATGCAGAAACTTAGGCCAGCCCCAAATCTAGGGCATGAAAATCTTCCTTTTGTTAAGATTACTAGATGATTTCTATGCACATTAAAATCTGAGAAGCCTGTTTCAACTTGTCTTTCTGAATTCTGAATCATTGCTTAGAAAAATGAGCGAGATCATTAATTTGAGTAAGTTAAGGAGAAAGAGACTCAATATCTTTTTCAAATCTTTCCAGGTACAATATCACAGTGCCTACTAGGTTAGACAGTAGATGCTCAATAAACACAAGCAAGGTGACAGACCTTTCATTGCTACCTATCCTAACCTGATCCCACCAAGGGTTACTCAGGCTACGCACCAAAGTAAGAATGAATTCTTAAAGCTCTTCTGTCCTTTAAAAAATATTCAACCATTTATCTTGTTCACCATCCTTGGATTATGCATGGATATTCACAGAAATTCTTTATGATGCTGTCAAAGGACAGTAAAAAACACCCATTTGTTTAAGCTGCTTCACATAAAGTTTTCACTGTATGTAGTTATGTTTGAGGAGACATGACTTGAGTTGCAGTATATCTGATTTTGTAAAATAGCATTTTAATGAGGCTGTATACTTTTTAGAAAACATAAAGACTTATATAAACAAAGGGCAAGAAAGTGTAATTATAGCCAATAAGTTACTGAGAATGCCAGTTGAATAAAAATAGGAGTTAAAAATACTGTGATTCACACCAGCATCTTCACACATGCAAATGAAAAAGTTCATGTATATTGAACAAATCATGGTTGAGATTTACTTGTTTACCTATTAGTGCTTATAAATCAGGCATTTGATTAGAAAATAACAAAGTAGTTTTTTATCTGATGTATTAAAATGTAACTGCTTAAAATTTTTTCCAGATGCAAACTTTATGAAAGATCTTTTTCTATGACATATCATTAAGAAAAACTACAAATTTTTTTTAAAAGTGAGATAGCTACCTTTAACTATTGAATGGAATAATTTAATTCACATTCTGACCTTTTCAAAAGCAGGCAATAGTAGCATCTCTTTAAATGTCATCATTTCTGACACTGTCAATCCAGGTGATTCGATACATAAAATACTACCAAAAAATAATTAAACTTCAAAGAATCATGCAAAAGTCAGCAGTCCTAAATATGTGAATGTTAGAAAATTGAAGTTTTGAATATAAATTTATCAAAGACTTGAAAATGAATAGATTGATTGCTAATCCATAGGATCAACTCACTGAACATGTCCACAGAATTGGAACTTATGAAAGTTAGTAATTTCACAAGTAGATTTGCACTATATCTTTACCAATTTTAATATACATCAGGTCTAAGAAGAAAGATCTGTGTTTCACAAGGCCCAAGATCTTTATCTCAAGAATAATGAATTCCAGTCCTAGAATACCCCATTTCTACCCCTGCAGTTCCTTTCCTGAAAAATCCATGGTAATATTGTTTTAGTCTAAGCTTTTCAGAGGTAAGTGATGATCTTATTGAATAGTTTAGGAAGCCAGAGGATTCTTTAGAGAAATTGCTTTGTCCTCCAGAGAACTCCTGCAGTATACACATATCCTTTGGGTGCTCAATATACATTTGTTAGAAGTTACTATTATTGACTAGTTCCTAATAAGAGTTGAAAACCACCAAATAACAACTTAGATTTTAACAAGGACAACTCCATTTTCTTAGACAGGTCGTTGAAATGTTATTGATTTGGGGGGTTTTTCCTTGAATAGATACATTACTGAATTTTTTTTATATATAAGCAACATAAAATGGTAAAAAATTATAACAGAAACATTCCCAGGAATTGTGAACAGGTATTTATACAGAGGTTTTATTCTGTATTTGGTTAAGGATTAATTAATATTTATATTGAACCCTGTGAAAGCAATAATTAGACAAGTGACTGGAAAAAATGACAATCCATATGGATTAGAAATTGCCAGACACATTTAACCCTCAAAGATTGTTTTAAGATAAAGGAAATAAGATGACTCTTGTAGCATGCTCATGTAAAAGTCATTGCACAGGAACAAAAAGTTAACCTTTAAAAAGAATTACCTCTCATTAAAACAATAAGATACTGACGGAATAAACCTAAGGTGAGTCTGATAGACTGCAAAGTTAACAAAATTTAATATATCCCAAAGGTGACATTTCAACATAGATTATGCAATAAGTGATGGTATCTATTCATGTAAGAAAATATAATTAAATATGTTATTGGAATGTGAAGATATAATGTACAAAACAAAATTAAATACAAATCACTGCAATTTAATTAAATATAGTTCTTGAAAAAAAAAATAATGATGAATGGACACATTTTTCTAAGAAAGAATGAAGCTCAAAAGTCATTAAATATTTTGACAAATTTATCAAAAATTTAGAATCAAGTCATGGTAAAAAAAAATAAGACAAGAAAAAAATATTGTAATGCACTTGAGGGAAAATTTTTGCAATACATTTAAAAATCAGTTAATAGACCCCAAAATGCAAAAAGTTCAATTTTACATAAAGTTTTTCAGTAAAGAAAAACTGAGTCATGGATAAGAACAGATCATTCACAGAAGAAAACCTAATAATGACCAAGAGACTTTTAAATAGTTCATCTTTTAATGGAATTAAGAAAGTAAAATTTAAAGTAACATAAATTTTATCATAAATCTATTAATAAAAGTTCTAAAAGTTGTATTATTGGAAATGTGTCTTGGAAAGATCATCTTTGAAGGATAATAGTAATATTTTTGAAATGTGATGCACAATGAGTATACTTTTAAGATAAAGACTATAAAATAGAAAAAGAATACATAGTAAGTAGATTTGTACAATGATAATCTATGCATTTTCATTTGCAATATACAAAAATTGAAAGTATAAACATGTAATAATAGGATAATAGCTAAGTAAATTGGATACACTCATGCAGTGCAGATATCATGCAGTCATTACAAATAAGAGCTACTGATTCATAAAGAATTCCATTGTAGAATTGTAATTGGAAAAAAAAGTAGTTTCATACATAAAAACAAATACTTTTTTCAAATTAATGAATAAATATAAACTGTTTAATGATCACCTTATATCTGTATAAACATCTGTGTGTCTGTATAAACATCAAAATTCTGGAAAACTTTAATATAAGATTTCTGCTAGAAAAAATATTGGAAAGAAATCTTGGGTGGGGAGGATTGAAGAGTATGGGCAGATTTTCACTGTTTTTCTAATTTTCATATTCTAGAAATTAACAAATAAATATGATTCTCTAGCAATTTATGCTCATTTCTTTAGAAAATAATGTCTTGCATCAAACAAGTATATATATGCCTTCCTATTATGAACAAAAGTGTCCACTTTTTAAGAGAGTTTAGTGATTGACTTGAAAAAAAATATTAAATGAAATTATGTTTTTTAAAATAGAAAAAACCTATAAAATTTTATAAGCTTTACTTGTTTGTTTGAATGGTCTTGGGTTGTCAAGCCAGGGCCTCATACATGGTAGGCAAGCATTCTTTTTTTTTTTTTTTAAGTTTTGTTGATTTTATGTTTGTTTTTTTTTAAAATACATGACAGCGGAATGTATTACAATTTCTTATTACACATATAGAGTACAATTTTTTATAATCTTTGTATTAGAGTATGTTCATCAATTCATGCATTTATACATGTACTTTTGTGTTTTTTGTAATACAATTCTTATTACACATATATACCACAATTTTTCATATCTGTTTATATATATAGTATGTTGCCACCCAATTTGAATCTTCATACATGTACTTTGAATAATGATGTCCATCACATTCCACTGCCTTTGCTAATCCCCTGCCCCCCTTCCCCTCACACCTCTCTTCCCTATCTAGAATTCATCTGATCCTCCTCCCTACCCCACTACGAGTCAGCCTCCTTATATCAGAGAAAACATTTGGCATTTGTTTTTTTGGGATTGGCTGACTTCACTTAGCATTATCTTCTCCAGTGCCATCCATTTACCTGCACATACCATTATTTTATTCTCTTTTATTGCTGAGTAATATTACATTGTGTATATATGCCAAATTTTTTAATCCATTAATCTACTGAGGGTCATCTAGGTTGGTTCCACAGTTTAGCTATTGTGAATTGTGCTGCTATAAACATTGATGTGGCTGTGTCCCTGTACTATGCTATTTTTAAGTCCTTTGGGTATAGTCCGAGGAGAGGGATAGCTGGGTCAAATGGTGGTTCCATTCTCAGATTTCCAAGGAGTCTCCATGCTGCTTTCCATATTGGCTGGAGAGGATGTTGGGGAAAAGGTACACTCATACATTGCTGGTGGGACCGCAAATTGGTACAGCCAATATGGAAAGGAAGGCAAGCATTCTACCACTAGGTCTTCTAACCTATTCAAAACACGTCACAGTAGCATGTGCCACCTGGTGGTATATTAAGAATGGTTGGTATTGCTGTAATTGAAAGATTGAGAAAAACATAAAAATAACTTTGAGGAGAAGATTTCAGTAAATATCATGAGGCTCTTATCCAATTTTATGAGTCAGAATTTAAGTCCCTATATTGCCAATAATAAGAGGTAACAATATAATAATTATATAATAACAACAATAAGAATAAGTTAATATAAACAGGGTTATGATTTATATCTTAATTAGTTACCTATCTTTCCCCATTTTGGGGCCATCCATGTGCTATGGTATGCATTTCTTGACATTTTTCTTGAATATAATTGAATAGCAATCAAAGAAAAAAAAGAAAAAGAAAAAATAAAGAAGAAGAAGAAGAATAGTAGTAATAGTAGTAGTAGTAGTAGTAGTAGTAGTAGTAAGCCTTGTCTAACTGTTCCCAGTTTGCCTTATTACAATGATTTTGAACTTCAGCATGCACTAGAATCACCTAGAAGACTTGTTAAATCATAAGGTACTGGAAAATATCTTCAGAGTTTTTCATTCAGTAGGTGTAGCATATTGACCAAATTTTGCATTTTTCAACAAGTTCCCAGGGGATGCTGATTCTACTGCTCCAAGGATCATACTTAGAGAATCACTGCCTTGTTATTGTACTGCAGACTGGAAAGCAAAACCTACATTTTTCAGATTGCCTTACAGCTAGGGTTCTATCTGTGAATTAGGTTTCATCAAGTATATGTCCTCTCCTGTGATTTAGAGAATGAATGGAAGGCAGGAGCTAATTTTGTGCTCTTTCTGCCTATTTTCTGGGAGGTTTTCTGCAGTAGCATGCCTCTCAGCAGCAGAGGCAGCTGTTCTCTGCCTCATCTTGTCAAGTGCAAGATTCATGGACCTGTGAGGCCTCTGTGGTGGCAGTAGTAGCAGCAGTAGAGGTGGCTTGACTTCAGTTTCCAGTTTGAGCACAGCTTCAGCTCTGAAATTCTCATAGTAGTCTCCTGAATCATCTTTTGATGGTGAGCAGGAGTGGTAGGGATGATGGGTCCAGTGGTGTTTGGGGAATCCCACTTGGATGTCTACGATAATATCTGTCCCTTTTATGGTAGCATAAACACCTTGTTATCTTTTTGTTTAAATGCCCAGAGTGATTTCTCTTTTCTTTAATGAACACTGACCCTATTGGAAAAAAAATGCAGAGATATTAAGAAAAATGTTCAAAGTCAAGAAATTTTATTTTGATTCATTACTATGGCAATTGCACACTTAATTTCTATAAATATACATGTCTTAATCTAAAAATAGTTTTCTGTTCCACCTAAGAGAAATGTCAAGATATTTAAAATAATAAGGGAAATTACTCTAAAACCTAACTACACTCTAGTTTGAAAGCTCACTATTTATTGTGAAATGGGTGCTAATCCTCAAATGATAAAATACTAAAGATGAAAGGGTTCTTAGAGACTACATAGCCTAATAGCTCATCTTGCCACTTCTGCCCTTGCATGACAGAAAATGTAACTGAAATTTAGAAAATTTAAATGACAGCCCACACTCAAGTCCAGGGTTTCAAGCATGATTTATAACAATTAATAGGATACCTGGATTGCCTGATTTACTGCAGAAATAGTGTTTACCTTATATGCCACAATATCCACATAATGTTTTTAAGTTAATGTGTTTACCATACCTTAGAGCATTCTGGCATGGCAAAATATGTTTTATCAAGTGCTAAGAATTAGAATTCAGGAATAGTAGTAATTGTATGCACTTTGTAGTTCATTATATTTTTACATATACTATATCACAAACTCAAATGATTCTTTACACAGTCCTACAGGCAGTAGTAATTGTTTAGAATTAAATTCAATAACATACTGTCTCTACTATATAATTGAATCCCCAAATGAATTTGACTCATACCAAAAAGTTTGTTGAGCTTCTTTAAAAAAAATTTATCCTACAAGGTAGTTATAGCAATGCACATTTACTTTTACATTATGTTATAAATATTGCTGGAAACATAATCTATCCAGAATCTTTGGAATCCACCAAGGGAAAAAAAAATAACAGGAAATACAAAATTGTCTAAGTCCATTGAATCAGTGTAGTTAGTGTCTATAAGATACCCGTGGGCTCAGAAATTATGTGCTCAGGAGAGAAAGCATACTTCTAGAAATCAGAGCTTTGTTCTCCAGGAAACAGTAAAGCTAGTCATCAAAATGAAATAAAGGCGCCCAATGAAGATTCCCATAGGTAAAACTGCTTCGTAAGTGGATGTTTGATTGCTCTCAGCTTCTCTTTTTACGTTCATCTTTCTACCACAAAAGCCCATTCTCTGTGGCATTTCATAAGGTTGCTAATGATTTATTGTTGGTAGATGCAGGAGTCTGGAGGGGAGATACACAGAAATAGTGCAATTTTTTAGGGTTGGACTAAATGGATTTTAAAATTCTTGTCCCATTACTTTTACTTAGGAAAAAAATATGAATTTCCCCACATTTTCTGTTTATCTTCAATCTATATGTTGACCTTCATATCTGAGTATTATAAATATGTAGATTATTATAGGAAAACTGTGAAGAAGACAATTTACCTTGATACTTAATTTCATTTATTTTCTTCACTCTAACCTCATTTGGATCACTGTTAGGAATACTATTGTCATTGAATCTTACTCAGAATTAAATCTCCTTCTCTAGCTTTACTAACACTGAATTATGCAATGCTGATGGTATTACATATGTTAGAAGAAAGGTTATCATATTAAGCAATTCATACTAAAGTATGAATGGCTCATTGTCCCCCTACACTTTCACTTTGCCATTTAATAACAAAATGAGTTTCTAAACTGTGAAGCTTATCAAGATGAAAAAGACTAAAATCCAATTTTATTCCTAATCTGAGAAGAGGGGAGAAATTCTCCAATCATAATCAGTAACTCGTACATTTCAAAAGTTATTTTGTGTTCACAATATATCAATAACAATATCAGCTTTATGTGAAAATAACTATCAATCAACCTGATTCATGGTATGAATGAACAGTCTTTTAGGTTTAATATTGAATTATGACCCACAAGGCATTTCTTATCTTAAGAAAATTAAATTAAAAGTATCAGCATTGAGTTCAGTGTCCCTCCATCCAGCTGGGGAAGCTATAAAGAGTAACTCACCCTTCCTCCCAGATTGCTGTCATGAGGTTGTGTGAGCTTAGAGAAAAGAGGCCCTCTAATTTGACACCATGACAGTGTGGGAGGCAAATGGCTTAAGGTTTTACTGTAGGGTATTCCCCCATCAAAAGCAGACGTCCTGTTCTTTTGGAGATCAAGTGTTCACTGACAAATCTTTAAATGATGTTCTTTGGGGATTGAGGAATGCTAATAGTGAACCTAATCTAGCAGATTATGTATACAAAGCATTAAGTGCATTAGCTATGAGACCTGGACACAGTTGAGGTACTGGAAACATTACTGTACAAATAAAACACCGGGGAGAATGGATTGCACCCATTTCTAAAACCTACCAGCTCTTGAGTTCCTGCTTTGTCCAAAGTGGATCAGTCTGTGGGTTCTCTATCCAAGCAAGTTTTTGATGCTCTTCCCTGAGTCTTTCAAACCTGAAAAAAAATCCCTTCACATATCCATTCCCCAAGCAGGTATGCTCCTGAACTCAGTGACAGTTCAAACTGTCACTGAGGCCTGAAGAATTACAGCAGCAGGGTGAGTTGGGGCAGAGCAGAGCTCGGAACAATCAAGAGTTTATTATACAAAATCAGACTCTTCTGTGTATAAGCTGTTCTTATTTGGCGCCATACTAGTATTCTATCTTTCCCTGAGTTGCCCCCCTTTCTGTTTCTTGCTTTGCCAGTGACTTTCTCCCTCTACTTCCCCCTTCTCAACCTGTTGTGAAGAAACTCAAACAGTCTTATTTTACTATGAAGAGCAACTTAATATTTGTCTCTTTCCTCAGCCTCCTAAGTATGTCCAAGTTCCATTTTTAAAGCATGTCTCATGAAAATATTTCACTAATAAAAAATAATCAACTTGATATCATGTGAGCTTAAAGAAGCTGCCTCTAAGTTATAGAAGCATCATTACAGCTTGCAGCTATATAGCTTTTCAATATGTGCATAAGTATTTCTACATACAAATATATAGAGAGATAGGTGTATTAAACTGTTATAATTAAATTTGGTTTAGGTTTAGTATGGGAAATTACTACACACAAGCCAAATAATATTTAATTAAATTTATTCATAATTTTATATACCCATAGGATTGGCTGACCCATTACTATGGTAGATTCATCTTGTGAGAGTATGAAATTATTTAAGATATGTGTTCAGATAAGTACCCATAAATGTATATTTTTCTATTAATAGAAAACATTTTTATTGTACATTAAGATTCTATAGGTCAACCTGAAAGAAAATTTAATATATAATTTTGAACTATTAGTTTATGATTAAATGTCATGGCTAATGAAATGAGTTAAATTTGAGGTAATAGTCAAGGGCAGATTCTGGAAATATTTCCAGGGTATATTCTTGCCCTCATAATTGATAGTCACAGCAACACCCATTACTTCTACCTCTATAATAAATAAGGAAAAACACAGAAAATTATACCAGGGAAAACTTAATATATGTATTATATCAGGAGATTTTATACCATGGAAATTAAGTTCTAAAATTATATAGGAGATGCATAGAAACTTAATTATTCTTTCTCTCATTGATGATTACTTATCAATGCAAATAGCAAAGAAAAAATTATTTTAATTAATGTGCATATTAAAGGGAGGAAGAAACTATGCCTTTATGACTGATGTTCTCTATAAGAATAATTGCTTCATTAACCTTCCAACATCAACTCCACCTCATTATGAAGGTCAAATAAATGGATTTATATAATCCTATATAGCAGAATATTTTTATATGAAGTGTTATTGAAAGTACTATTAACTCAATTTGTTGGAGATAAAAATTTGAAAGACAAGCCTTAAAATAAGTGAAATAGGCACAGAAACAAGCTATAATTTATGTAATTACTATCTTTTACATTATTTATTCAGAGAAAGAACAGTGACTCAGGATGCATACACTATATGCATTCTTGGAATAATACATGATCAAAGTAGGAAATGTTCCTTCTATATAAGACTTTAAAAATACAGTGACACAATTCCTACAGAGAGAGTTTGGAATGCAAGATGAAGTATAATCATGGCACTGGCTATACAAAAAAAAAAAAAAAAAAGTAGTGTTCTATTTTTAGAATCCACTTCAAGAAGTGTCAGGATTCCTGGCCTAAGTTAAATGACTGTACCAATATTGTTTCCCAAGATTTTTGGAAGTAATTATCCTTCCTATTGATGTTAACTCTCTCTGAAACAAATTGAGCATGAGCAAGAAGTTTTTCACTATAACTAGACTCCCACTTTAACAGAATTGCTGAAGAATGAGGACCATTGGTTTAGTTTAAAAGTGGAAATGCTGATTAAGCTTTCCAGATTTTCAAAGGTGTAGAAGACAACCAACTTATACACTAAGATTTATCATAACCTACAATTCTGCACAAATTTCCTTGTAACAATATAGCAAGACAAAACATGCATTTCTGCTTTCATCAGGTGTTCTTAAATCTGAATAAAAAAGAACCTTCATATAGTTAGTTGAATGATTTTTTTATAAATAAATCAAATTTTAAGTTTAGGATGATTTTTGCAAGTATAGAACAGACATAGAACAGAGAGTTCTTATATACTCTGTATTGTTTTTCCTACAATATCTTATACTTATATGGTTCATTTGTCACAACTAATGAACCAATATAGACACATGCTAAATAACTAAAATCAACACTTCATTCAGATTTCATTACTTTCTTGTGAATAACCATTTTCTGTTCCAGGATCCCATTTGGGCAACACACTACACTTAGGTACTATGTCCTCCATATATTTCTCTGCAACATGAAAGTTTTTAGATTTCTGTTGTTTTGGATGATCTTGACAATTTGGGGGAGTACTTGTCTTAAAATTTCAGGTATTTTGTAGAATGCCTCTCAATTTGTGTTAGTCTAATATTTACCAAAGATAAAGCAAGATTCTGGGTTTTAGGGAGAAAAAACAGAAATGGGTGCCAGTCTGAAGATGTCAGAAATACATCTAACCAATACAACTTCTGACTCTTGATGCTGATTTTGGCTATGGCAGTATTGCCATTTTGGGCTGTGGCAGTATTGGCCAGCTTTCTTCACATTAACATATCTATACTTGAATACTTAATAAACATTATTTTGCATTGCAAAATAGGACACACACCCAGCTGTCTGCTAAGGATTATAACCATTTCTTCCTAGTGGTATGGAGTTATCTTCTGAGTTCTCTTCCAATTCTAGAGTTCTAATTTTTCTCTGTCTGATGGCTATTGGTAATGGAATATGAGTAAGTGTGAGCTCTATTTTGTAAAGAAATTGATGCATGATCCTCAACACATATGTTAAAGCCAAGAACAAACTGAGGCTCACATCAGTCTGAAAGGACCTCACATTTAAAACTTAATTTTGGGAATTATTTCTGGATTTCAATAGCTTCCTTGGGTAGAAGAGCTTATCACACAGATGGAATGTCTAACTTACAATAGTAAATAGCCCATAAACTCCAAATTCATCAATAAGAGACAATAAAATAGTGCAAGGAGGAAATTTACAGGAAAGAATTGTGGCAGGATTGAGGTGGGGGTGATATATGAGGGAGAGAGAGTGGTTGGAAATTTATTTGCAAATAGATCAAAGTCTCAGTCCCATAAACATTAAAGTTCTCTGGACTTCAGAAAGTGAATTATATTTAAGATTGCTTTAACTTGCATTATTGCACTAGAATAAAATTTCCTTGTCTTCAGAGGTTTAGAGTCTAATGAGAAAAATAATGAAAGACAAAATAAATATAATGATGGTAGAAAGAGCTACTACACTCACTTGACAGGAGGAAATAGGTTCACATATGCACAGATATATTCATCCACATTTATAGTTTGTAATCATTTTTGTTTGTTGGTAGGGCTTGGATTGGATATGCCTATGTTGTATGTTGGCAGGTTATTTGGAAAGTAAAAAAAAAAAAAAAAAATGAACTAAGCCCATGGAAAGAAACATGCAGGAGGCTTAGAGGTAACAATGCCTGATGCTCTTACATAGCCATTCCCTAGCCTCTTGCTTCTTGTCTTGCCATGTTATCAATCCATCCTTCTCATGCATGTTTCTATCATGATGCCATCCACTATGTTGCGATGTAGTTCGAAGGCTATCAGCAAAAGTGGGCAAAAAGCTAAATAAAATGCTTTTCTTTGAAAATTACTCAGTCTTTGGTATTTTATTATAGCAACACAACATAGGCTTAACACACATTTGCATTAATGAGAAAATAACTGAGATCAATATCATCAAAACGGTAGAATGAATAGTGTATGCCAAAAGCCTATTGAGGCAAAAAATAAAAAAATAAAAAAAAACTGTCACAATTTATTTGTTTGAAGTTCTACAATATAGCCAAAAGCCTGGAGAAACTAGAAAATGCTGAATCATAAAAGTCAGTTGAGTCTCAGTAAGAATTAGCATTGTGGTCCCATCCCCCAGGAAGAAAATAGGTCACATCTCTGTAAAATGTTGATATGAGAAGGGCCATATTGGGTCTCATGGGCAAAGAACTGTGGTTGTTTTGTTTTGGCCTGCTGCGTGACTTGCTGGAGGACCAATGCAAAGAGTTTGGCTTTATCTCCCTTAACCCAGAACCCTCCAAATGCTGAGTTAGTTACCCAGGGGAGATTTGTCAAAACTACTTACATGCAAATGCCTTAACCACTGCTGCCTGAGGCAATGGATAATAGCTGAGGCAAATGATAGACTAATAACAACAAAAATAATGAGCAGGAACTTTGGGAAATGAGATTCATAGGGAGTTTGAAATGTCTGGTATGCCAAGGAAAATCTAGAAGGCCATGTGCATGTTCAAAAGAAACCCGATGAGACTAAATCCTCACCTCTGGATGACTCTCAGGCTCTGCACAAGCAAGAAATGACAGCTAAGGGAAATTGTAGGATATCTGGATAAGTATTGAAGGTGTGCCACAACACACACACACACACACACACACACACACACACACACCACACATAGCCCCTCTGCAAAGATCCCAATCCTCAAAGGTTGTTTTGTTTTGTTTTCTTGGTTTCAGGAGTTTAAGGAAATCTCTTGTCTAATCACTAGATGACCACTATCTCTGTACATCAGAGACTTTAGTAGTCACACATAACAAAGAGTACAGACTTTACAAAATTAGTTGTGAACAGTACCTAAACAGACTTCCAGTACAAAAAAGCAGCAACAACAAGTCTGGGGGATTGTTTACCAGAATTTCCATGTTATTACAAATATTCACTTCTTAGCTGAGTGTCCTAGTGCTCAGGAGGATAAACAAGTTCAAAGTTAGCCTCAGCAATTTATTGAAGCCCTCAGCAACTTAGCAAGACCTTGTATCAAAATAAAAAATAAAAAGGGCTGAAGATGTGGCATAGTGGTTATGCACCCCTGGGTCCAATTCCCGGTACCCCCACTCCACACACACACACCCGAAAAAGGAGGAGGAGGAAGAGGAGGAGGAGGAGGAGGAGGAGGAGGAGGAGGAGGAGGAGGAGAATTTTTCAAAAAAAAAAAAATCCTGAGGGCTATTTCAAGGAACAAGTATTGCAGTATTGCACATGCACAGGTAAAAAAGCAATAAATAAAAATGGTCCCTAAGGAAATGCAGACAGACATTGAACTTAGGAGAAAAGATAGTAAATCAGCTATTTTAAATATGTTGAAAAGCTAAAGTAAACCCAAACAAAGAATAAAAGGAAGATGTGAGAATAATGGAAATACATGGAAATGAGAATACATGGAAAACATCAATAGATAAAAATTATAAAAAGCAACTTAATATGAATAATGGGGATGAGATATCTGAAATGAAATAATGGGGTTGAGATATCTGAAATGAAAAATTCACTAGAACAGCTCAGCAACATATATATGCAAACAGAAGAAAGAATAAGTGAACATAAAGGAAGTTTGGTTTAAATTGAAGAAAAACTATTTTAAAAATGAAGACAGGGAAATTTTATGGGGCCTGTAAGACACCATCAAACATACTAATCTGTGTGGGAATTCCTTAAAAAGAGAGAAAACAAAGCAGAGCAAATGCTGAATAAATTAATAATAGATTTTTAAAAAATTATTCAAATAATGGATAAAACTCTTCAAACTTAAGCATAAGACATTAATCTACACATTCAAAATGCTCAAATAATTCAAGCTAAGATCAACTCAAAGAAAACCCCATTAAGACACATTATAGGGGCTGGGGATGTGGCTCAAGCGGTAGCGCGCTCGCCTGGCATGCGTGCGGCCCAGGTTCGATCCTCAGCACCACATACAAACAAAGATGTTGTGTCCACCAAAAACTAAAAAATAAATATTAAAAATTCTCTCTGTCTCTCTCTCTCACCTCTCTCTCTCTTGAAAAAAAGACACATTATAATCAAATTATCAAAAGAAAATTATTCGTGTATTCTGAGAAGATTGGTGAAGTAGAAAACACAAAAATCTATTCTGGATCTTGTCAATAATTGCACTGTCAGAATCTGTCTGACGTCATGATTTGGTACTCTGGAGTCTACAAAAGACTTGTAACTCCCAGGGCAAGACATAAATGGTGACTGTGGTTAATATCAGTAAATTTCAGCTCTTAGCACAGCTACCAATCCTACACTCAGAAAAGAGAATACCTCATCATATGCAAGGGATCTTCAATAAGCTTATAAACAGATTTTTCATAAGAAAACTTGGGAGATCAGAAGATATTGGACTTATACATTTAAAGTGCCAAAAGAAAAAAAAAACTCATAAAACTATAAAGCAGGAATTCCATATCCAGGAAAACTGTCCTTCAAAAGTGAAAAGAAATTAAAACATTTCCAGATAAACAAAAGCTGAGGGAGTTCATTATCCCTAGACTTGCTCTGCAAGCAATGTAAATACAGTCCTGTAGGTGGAAATAAAAAGACAGTAGAAGGTAACTCAAAGTCATATAAAGAAAAAATAATTTCAGGAAAGTAATTACAGAAATTATTATTTTATTATCGTTGACTTATTTATAGCTCCACATAAATAAGTTCTCAATATAATTTATGATATTAATGCATTAAAATTATCTGTTTATACCTGTGAACACAGAATGTATGAAAATGGGTGGGAATAGAACTGTTTAAAAAGCAGTTTTATATGTTTTCAAGGTTAATCTGATATAAATTCAAATTAGAATGCTGAAATATTAGAATGCTAAATGCAATTCCCATTTAACCATTAAAAAATGGGTAAATACATTACATGAAAGGAAATTAGAAATTTAAATTCTTCACTAAAAAAACTAATGTAATTAATGGGCTCCAATTAAGGGTTTTTTAAAAAAAATTATATATATATATATATATATATATATATATATATATATATATATATAATGGTTTTCCAATTAAGTTTTTTTTTTCAAATTTGAAAACTATTCCATAAAAATAACCTGTCAAACATTCCCAACATTTCTGTCAATTATTCTGTCCTAGAGACAAAAATGGAAGAAGTGTGGTTTCCTTTCTATATCCTCTTCCTTCAGCTCCATTAAATACCACTGTTCGGCCTTCTGCTTCCCAGGAGGACAACTTCAACAATTTCTACTGAAGTTTGCAAAGCAGTAGTTTGTTTTTTTTTTTTCTTTAAAATTTATTGTTGGTTGTTCAAAACATTACATAGTTCTTGACATATCATATTTCACACTTTGATTCAAGTGGGTTATGAACTCCCATTTTTACCCAGTATACAGATTGCAGCATCACATCGGTTACACATCCACTGTTTTACATATTGCTATACTAGTGTCTGTTGTATTCTGCTGCCTTTCCTATCCTCTACCATCCCCCATCCCCTCCCCTCCCCTCCCATCTTCTCTCTCTACCCCATCTACTGTAATTCATTTCTCCCCCTTGTTTTTTATTTTCCCCTTTCCCCTCACTTCCTCTTGTATGTAATTTTGTATAACCGTGAGGGTCTCCTTCCATTTCCATGCAATTTCCCTTCTCTCTCCTTTTCCCTCCCACCTCTCGTCCCTGTTTAATATTAATCTTCTTCTCATGCTCTTCCTCCCAACTCTGTTCTTAGTTATTCTCCTTATATCAAAGAAAACATTTGGCATTTGTTTTTTTCAGGGATTGGCTAGCTTCACTTAGCATAATCTGCTCTAATGCCATCCATTTCCCTGCAAATATTTGGTACTACCAATGACCTGGAGATTTGCTCAATGTGCATTAAACTCCAAATAAGTTCAGGAGCACACAACAAATATCAAAACTGTTAGTTTCATAACATAAGGGAATTTATATAACATGTATTCATTGTTTCCCAATATGATCTAATGAAGTATCTGATTTCCACTAAAAAAATATTTAATGTCAGATATGATAAAGGGATCAATTATTTATTCTGTTTCCTTCTTTATCTGTTACTATGTTTGCAAATAGTTTCAGTGTAATCAGGAAAGTTTTACCCTTAGAGAACTAAGAACATGCTCTCGAATTTTCTTTGTCTTAATACCATAAACAATAGGGTTCAGGAAGGCGGGTACCACAAGGTACATATTTGCAATGAAGATGTGAACTTGGGGGTCCACATTATGTTCAAATCGATGAGTCAGGAAAGTGAAGCCAGCAGTAGAGTAGAAAACAACGATGACACAGACATGGGAGCCACATGTGCCCAGAGCTTTCAGACGGGCTTCTCTGGAGGGAAGATGAAAGACTGCACGGAGGATTAGAGCATAAGAAAAAGCAATGAAGAGACAATCACAGGAACCAATCACAAACGCTACACTGAGGCTATAACGCTTGGTGGCTCCTATGTCCACACACGCCAGCTTCACCACAGCCATGAACTCGCAGTAGGTGTGTGCGATGATTTGAGTTCTACAGTAGGGGGGCGGCTTGAGCAGGATGGGGTGTGGGGAAAAGAAGGCTACTCCCCGCACCAGCACAGCAGCTCCCACTATGGCAATGCGACTGTGGGTGAGAACTGTGGCGTGATGCAGTGGGTCACAGATAGCCACGTACCTGTCAATGGCCATGGCCAAAAAGAAGCCTGATTCCATGGCAGTAAAGCTGTGGATGAAGAACATTTGAGCCAGGCAAGCATCAAAGGCCATGTGGTGGGCTCCCAGCCAGAAGACACAGAGCATGCGCGGCAGCGTGGACGTGGACAGCACCAGGTCAGTCACTGAGAGCATGCACAGGAACAGGAACATGGGCTCGTGGAGACTTCGCTCTGCCCTCACCACAGCCAGGATGGTCACGTTCCCCACCACAGCCACCACATACATGGAGCAGAAGGGAATCCCAATCCAGACGTGCAAGTGCTCTAGCCCTGGGATGCCCATCAGCAAGAAGCTGTTTGGAGATATTTCGGACTTATTGGCTGGTTCCATGGTGCAGCTGCCTTCTGTCTTCTGTGAAAGAATCCTCTGAAGGCAAAAGTGTTCTGCCAAAGTCATTACCATAAATCTGAAAACAAATGAAACACGTGTCTGGAAGATTCCAAACCATCACATTAGAAAGCTTTCTGAACTTAGAGTGGGGAGGGGGAGAGGAGAAACTTAGTGATACTAACAAAAAACCATGCAGCCAGGCAGAAGGCACTAGCTGCACAAGTCAAGAATCTGATGAATTTCCTTTAAAATTGTTGCTAATTATCTGTGAACAATAAAGTAAAAAATGAAAAAAAAAAAAAAAAACTAAACATAAGACAGTAATGAAGAAAATTAGGGATACACAATCTTGTTCCTCTCGAGTCCCTGGCCATCCAGACAATACATGGATCAGTATATGATCACAAGTCTGGCTACAGTTGTCCAAGCAAAGCATATAACTGGCTGCACTGCTTAAATTTCTGCACATTGGGAGGAATTTCCTTCACCCCTGTTCATGGATGTCCCAGAAAAGGGCTGCAGTACTACTGCTGCCCATATTCAGGCAGTGCCAATGTATCATGTGGAACCCTCTGTAGCCAGGCCCAAGTCTTCTCCTCTTTTGTTAACTGATCTTGGGGTATCTTGAAAGGTAAAGTTTTGAAATGTCTTTGAATATACATGTCAGATGATTTTAATGTGCTCCAAATTTTATCTATATATCTAGGCCTTTATCTCTCTTTATCCATCTCCATCTCTGTCATTGGAGCAATATATCATGACTCGTAGTAGAGATAAATATACTAATATGTATTATCAATGAGTTTGATTGTATTTGACAAGAAAACCTCCAAGTTTTAATAAAGGTCTTTTTTTTTTTTTTTTAATAGTGAAATGTACTGAGGCGGGAGGATCATGATTTCAAAGCCAGCCTCAGCAACTTAGCAAGGCACTTAGCAACTCAGTAAGACCCTGTCTCTAATCAAAAATAAAAAATGGCTGGGGATGTGGCTCAGTGGTTAAGCACCACTGGGTTCAATCCCTGGTACCAAAAGGAGAAGGAGAAGGAGAAGGAGAAGAAGAAAAGAATCATAATCTAATTTATGTGACTTCAGATAATCTTCATGTTTCTATTAGAATGGAGAACAGCCCTATATAAGTGTCATTATATAAAATATAGATAACTGGCAATTTATAACTCGTAATTAAGCTCTCAATCAATGCTACCAATTCTCAAATTTTTAGGGACTGATCACTGAACTTGTACTTCTGGTTTCCCTCTTGCTACCTGCCTCTCTGCATTTGAAACTCATTAGCATTCACTGAGAGTGGACATCAAAAGAAAGAGGTGAAGTTCATGTCAATCAATTATGACACTTCTTAATTGCTCTCCTCATTTCTCACAGTGAGAGAAGTAGTAAGAAGGTGGGGATAGGTCATCAATAGATTATATAGAAACAGAAAAATATAGTTTACCAGCATGCACCTGTGAACATCACTACTCCACGCATACTTTCTGGCTAGATGAAAGGTATAAGACTTTAACACATCTCTGTGAAGTGAGTGGAAGGTTTCAGATAATCCTGAAGAATAGTAGAATTTCATTTGTTTGCATTTATTCTTTTCTCCTCACAAACATTTTTTAAATATCAGATGTGCTTCAAGAGGATTGAGAAAATATCACTGTGGTTTCTAAAATGACATACGAATTCAGGCATCATTTCACTATCACATACTCATGACCTAAAAATAAGATGATATGCTGCATGATAATTATATAGCTAAGAGTACAGGATTGGGTTCCAGAATGCTGGCTTCAAGTTCTAACTGAGCCCTTAGCCAGGAAAATTTGAACAATGTACCTTACCTGTATATATTTCAATTTTCACATGTATCATTCCAAAATCACAGTGTTCTTGAGATTAAATGCGATAATACATGTAAAGCCCTTAGGCATAAATATTAAACAAATGTTAACTATTATTAAGATAGTACAGTCCTTTGTCTTTTTAAAAATGTTGTTGTATTTTTTTATACCTTTATTTTATTTATTTTTATGTGGTGCTGAGGATCGAAGTTAGTGCCTCACACGTGCTAGGCAAGTGCTCTGCCACTGAGCCACAACTGCAGTCCAGTCCTTTACCTTTTGAAAAGAACATAAGCACATTATCTCATGTGATGCCTTTAAATTTAAAGAACATGATCTTTTTCTCTAGCTTCTCCTCTTATCCATTCTTCTGTCTTTATAAACTACCTATCTTCTATTTCAGTCTTCCATTTCATGCACTCCTCAAAAAAGTGCTTGAAGCCTCATTGTCAATCCACCCCATGCCAAATACTGAATGTCTAGAAACTAGTCCCATTGTTTTTGTTTGTTGTTGTTGTTGTTGCTCTTTGTTTGTTTGCTTTTGTTTCTGGTACAAGAGATTGAACCTAGGTTCACTTAACCACTTAGTCACATCCCCAACCCTTTTATTTATTTATTTATATTTTGAGACAGGTTCTCACTAAGTTGCTGAGGGCCTCGCTAAATTGCTGAGGCTGGCTCTGAACTTGCAATCCTGCCTCAATCCCCTGAGCTACTGGGATCATGGGCATGTGTTAATACCATCCAGCTGGTCCTAGTGTTTTATAATCACCATACTACAAAGATTCTAATTATCTCATCATCAACATTAAGACTATTGCATTACTTGCTTCATCTATCCTTATTCTTATGTGAAAGTTTTTAAAGTAGATCTTAGATGAAATGTTATTTCACTTCTTATTTTAATCATCCTCCAAAATGTCAATATTCTCCCATATAACCCTAATGTCATTGTCCTCACATTGTTATTTGGATACTGTATCAGTTAAGCCCTCCAAGAAGCATTAAATTGGTATTAAGTGTGCAAGAGATTTATTGGATGAAAGAAAAGGAGAAAGCAAGATTGAGTGAGAAGGAAGCATAGCACCATTATGCAATTGAAATAAAACCTCTGCCTGCTCACCAGGAAACTCTGGACTCACAAGGGACAAGATACTTGAGCAGAAATGCCCAGGCCCATGTACCACATTCTTGTTCATGCCTTGACTAGAGAAGAAGAAAAATACTGAGGACTCTGGCTGCTGTCAGCTAACCACAAATATAGCTAGGGAACAGATACTTTTTTCATTGACTACCATGGACTCTTCTGTAAATACACAACTTTTCCTTATCAATATGAATTTCCCCTATAAGGAATTTATGCAGGAAAAACAAACATATGCCTAATTATTTTCCTTCCTATTACTAATTTTGATAATAATGAGTTATATCCTAGCTATTCTCTATGACCAATAACTTGTTGAATTGTATTTTGTGTTTTTATTTATATTGCTTTTGGTTTTCTAATTTTTGTATAATATTATAAACTCAAGGATTTTGTTTTGAACCATATTTAAGAATGGAATTTACTAGAAAGAAGTGGAAATTTCAGTATAAAATTTAAAACATCCATTTATTCCATTACTCTTTACTGAAATTTTGATGAAAATAATGAAGCATTTGGCTCCCACCAAACAGCTAAATGCACAGATAACAGAATTATAAATTATCTCGTGGAACTCCCTTACTTAATTAAATTAAGAACTATAATTTTAAATAATTCTATCATTTTGTAAATTTGTACATTCTCCTTCCATTATGTATATCAAATTATTATGGTTTCCATTCCTCCATTTAAATCCTCTCCCTTCTTTTCTATATCTAGCTGCAATTTTTAAATCTTTATTTTGAAATAAATTCAGGTTCATAAAACATTGCAAAAACACAGCACAATAATTTTCTAAACATTTTTCATCCAGTTTCCCTGGAGCAAAGTCTTGTGTCTATTTTGGACTACATGGCAACCTTTAGAAGTGATGCCACTAATAAAGACAGTGGAATAAAAGATTGAGGAAACCTGGGTCCTGCCATACCAACTGAAGACTTCCTGCTTTGGATTTGCTATTTATGTGAGAGAAATAAAGTTCTTTTCGTGTAGCTGCTATTTTGAACATTCTGCTATATACAGATTAATCTCTTCTTAACTGATACCTAGGCCTCATGCCCATCCAGTACCATTATTCCTGCAGCACTCTGTACTATATTATTATTTTTTAATGTTTTTTTTAAGAGAGAGAATTTTTTTTAATATTTATTTTTTTTAGTTTTCAGCAGACACAACATCTTTGTTTGCATGTGATGCTGAGGATCGAACCTGGGCAAGGTGAGCGCACTACCGCTTGAGCCACAACCCCAGCCCTGTACTATATTATTTTAATGCCTATTCTCCCTTACCATGTTGTGTTACTTCATAACATTGTGGGGAAGGAGTTATGTCCTGAAATAATGGCTTCTGATATCTATGCTAAGCAGCCACTAAAACTTCACACAGTTATAGAGTTTACCTACTTTATAAACCCAATATGTGAGTCACCATAAATTAACCTTTATTACATATAATTCCTATTTCAAATCATCTTAGAGTTAGAATGCCTTGAAATCAGATGTGCTTTGACTATTCAGTAGCTCTCTACACAGTATATCACAAATTTCCTATATTCTAATAGTATCATCTGATCACAGTACTTGGTTGTAAGGTAAACAGGGTGGGAATTGACACTGAGACAGGAGATATCAGAGTGATTTTCTCATGGTCTCATGCTGGTGAGTTATAGTATAGAATCAGAACTAGCAAATATAGTCTCTGGATTCTGCTCCATGTGTCTACTATATAATACATGGCAAAAGAAGCATCTTCATAGAATTAATGTCCACATGGAATATTCCAAATTCTTTAAATGACTTCCAAATTCTTTAAATCACATTACTTTTAGTACCTCATATATCGTTTATTTATTTTCACTATATAATATGTATTTCAAAATAAGTAGTGAAGTTTTTGACATGTATCATCAGGCATCATCTCGATGCCATCAGAGAAATGACATACTTCCAACTAAATCTACATTCTAAATGATTACTAAAGATGAAGCTGTATTATTTTTATGGTTGTTGCCAAGTCGATTTTGTGATTTCCCCATTTCTGTAAGTTAATTGAGACCAATATTATATTACTTACTCCACAGTATATTTTTACACCGTGAATACAACATAATCTTAACAACAAGAATTACTACAGCTAGTGTTTACTTTTTGTTTCCTATTGCAATTCATAAGTCGCACACAACATTTAAAATAAATTCTATTTGGTTTATTTACAAAAGCTGTTTAGTCAAGTGTCCAAGGTAAACTGTAATAATCACATGATTGTATTTTCACTAACATAAAAAATTAGGTAGGTTGTTTTTATTATAACAAGACATTCACATATAATCAGAATATTCTGTAACTAAACCAAAATTTATATGTTTACTGGGAGATGAGATAATTACTCTAGAATTGCCATGGAAACTAGGACATTTTCAGGCAGACATCATTGAATCTTTATGACCATTTATGTTACTATTTCCCTATGTTTCAAATTTGCTTATACAAAAATGTTGCTAGACTGCTAAAATAATTCACAAATTATTGCACAGTTATTACCTTGCATTTGGTTCCCAGAAATGCAAAATTCATGCCTGCATAGAATATTTCTAAACATTTTTTTCTCATTTACCATGTGCTTGCTAATGTAAAAACACTGCTAGCATTTATAAATAGGAGCATATAATATAGAATACATATGATTTTCCTCATTTGTTGGATTTTCCTTTTTTTGGGGGGGGGTGTCTCATTGAGCTTGACTGAGAAACTGGTTGTCTTTCTTTTCACTGTTGTGAGTTCATCATGCAAAAACACAAACAAAAACAGCAGAGGAAGAAATGAGAAATTTTCACATCTTGTTCTCTCAAAAGAAAAATCCAGGGCATTTGGGTCTTAGAGATCTGGATTCCCCTTTCCCTAGAATAGAGGGCTTTTGTTTCTATAAATACAGAATTCAGAAGTCATTGTGTTTGAATGAGAGGAAGGGTAAGGGTAATTTAGCGTTAAATGAATAGTAGCAAATTATCCTGGAGAGGTGGGAGGGTTGGGGTTCTTGAGGCCATTAGCTTTTCAGTCTTCATACTGGAAGAAACAAAGCTTCTAAAAAATGTGATGTGTGTATGTCGGGGACAAAGCATGATGTTGTGGAACCACAGAGTAAGCTCTGTGTCAAAACTGGTCGGGTAGAGAGAGGGTGCTGTCACCAAAGAAACACTCTCAAACGGATTACACAAACTGAGCAAAGAGAGTTAACAGTTCAGCTGTGTGGCACAGTAGCACTACCTATATATGGCTGTTTATATAAGAAATGAAATACACTGAAATTCAATAAATTTAAAAATTCACTTTCTTATTCATACTAGTCACATTTAAAAGGTTCAAAAAGGTTCAACGGCCACGTTTGGCTAATGGCTACCATATTAATCATCACAAAATAGATTATTTCCATCATCACATAAAATTCTATTGGACAGATTTTCTCCCCAAACTATGACATAATAAGAATGGAAAAAGTAAAAATTGACTGAAATTTTATTTCCCACTAATATGTCAGTTGAAAAGTTAAGAAATACAACACTTACAAATATCTAGTTTTGAGGAGAAAATTATGATTGTCCCCATTATATTTTCTCTCTCTCTTCCATCAAAATATATACCTATAATTCTTGAAATGTCATATGGTAAGTTCTTATAGCAAAAAAGAAAAGTAAAAATGTTCCTGTGGCATCTGCTAAAGTAAAAGTAACTGCACTTAAAAGTAAGATATTTCCTCAAAGCCAGTATTTTATCTATATAAAAGAAATATCTCTTTGAAAGCATTGTACATCTACCCAGGCAATAAGGAAGGAGAAATGACCAGAGAAGTGGGCCAAGGATTTTGGAGCCTTATTCCCTGACAGGTGTTTACTAATGCTGATGTATAACTAATATATGAGAAGCTAAAACAAGCTTCATCAGACTCATGGATATAAGAGGGACAGAATTTAGAACTTAGAACCCACCAAAGAGGAGGCTCCCCAAAAAACATCCCAAGTTTCATTGGAAGCCCTTAATAAGGGGCTATATACCAAGAATGAACAAGAAATGGATCCACCCTCATAAGGATGAAAGCCCTATTTTAAACTGAGGCAATACTTGTATGCATTAAGGTAATCTCAAAGGACTAATGCCTCTAACTGAGTTATCTTACAGAGAAAATTTGGCTTACTTTTGGAGAAATGATATTTTTCCCAGTCTCAATTTTCTTGGTAATTTCTCATATATAATATCTAGAATTTACTAAAAGCACAGGATTACAAAGGGATAAGATTAACCAAAATCTAGAGATATGATAAATGATTTTTTCACCAATTTTCAAATAATGATGATATCAGATATAAACTTTATGAAAGTTATGATTATTTTGTCCAAGTCATTAAAAGACAAAATTTAGAATTTAGGCCAAGTTTTTCTTCTGTTAGGTACAGGGTCTCTCTTCTAGTGCCTAAGTTTTTGATCCACTTTGAGTTGAGTTTTGTGCAGGGTGAGAGAGAAATTTGATTTAATTTTGCTACGTATGGATTTCCAGTTTTCCCAGCACCATTTGTTAAAGAGATTATCTGTTCTCCAATGTATGTTTTTGGTGACTTTGCCTAGTATGAGATAACCGTATTTATGTGAGTTTATCTCTGTATTTTTAATTTTGTACCATTGGTCTACATGTCTGTTTTAGTGCTAATACCTTGTTACTATAGCTTTGTATATTTTTTTTACTATAGCTTTGTAATATAGTTTAAGGTCTGGTATTGTGAGGTGTCCTGCTTCACTCTTCTTGCTAGGGATGGCTTTGGCTATTCTGGGCCTCTTATTTTTCCAAAAGAATTTCATGATTGCTTTTTCTTGTTCTATAAAGAATGTCATTGGGATTGTAATGGGAATTTCATTAAATTTGTATAATGCGTTTGATAGTATGGCCATTTTGACAATATTAATTCTGCCTATCCAAGAACATGAGAGATCTTTTCATCTTCTAAGTTCTTCTTGAATTTCTTTCTTAAATGTTCTGTAGTTTTCATTGTAGAAGTCTTTCACCTCTTTTGTTAGATTGATTCCCAAGTATTTTATTTTTTTGAGGCTACTGTGAAAGGGGTAGTTTTTCACTGATGTATAGAAATGCATTTGATTTATGAGTTTTTGCTGAATTCATTCATTAATTCTAGAAGTTTTCTGGTGGAATTTTTGGATCTTCTAGATACATAACTGTGTCATTGGATCTTCTAAATATAGAATTATGTGATAGTTTGAGTTCTTCTTTTCCTATCCATATTCCTTAGTCTGTCTAATTCTTTAGAATGTCTAATTGCTCTGGCTAATGTTTCAAGAATTATGTTAAATAGAAGTGATGGAAAGAGGCCATCCTTGTCTTGTTCCAGTTTTTAGAGGAAATGCTTTCAATTTTTCTTCATTTAGAATGGTACTGACCTGAGGCTTAGTATAGATAGCTTTTACAATATTGAGGTATGTTCCTTCTATCCCTAGTTTTTCAAGTGTTTTGAACATGAGAGGGTGCTGTATTTTGTCAAATGTTCTTTCTGTATCTAATGAGATGATCATGAAATTCTTGTTTTTAAATCTATTTTTAAATCTATTAATTATGTTTCTTGATTTCCATATGTTGAACCAACCTTGTATCCCTGGGTAAAGTGTAAGAAGTAAAATGAAGAATCAATAAATGGGATGGATTCAAACTAAAAAGCTTCTTCTCAGCAAAGAGAACAATCAATAATGCGAAGCAAGAACCTACAGAAAGGGAGAAAATCTTTACTACACTCACCTCGAATAGAGCAATAATCTCCAGGATATATAAAGACTCAAAAAACTAACAAACATATGAAAAAAAATGTTAAACATCTCTAACAATTAGAGAAATGCAAATGAGAACTCACTCCAGTCAGAATGGCAATTATCAAGAATACAAGCAACAATAATTGTTGGGAAGATTGTGGGAGAAAAGATATACTTATACATTGCTGGTGGGACTGCAAGTTGGTGTACCGCTCTGAAAAACAATATACAGAGTCCTCAGAAAACTGGGAATAGAACCACAATTTGACCCAGCTATTCCACTCCTTGGTTTATACCCCAAATCAGCATACTAAATCAGCATACTACAGTGATGCAGCCACATTAATGTTTGTAGCAGCTCAATTTACAATAGTTGAATTATGAAACCAAACTAGATGCTCTGTAACAGGTGAATGGATAAAGAAAATGTAGTACATAAACACAATGGAATATTACACAGCCTTAAAGAAGAATGAAATCATGGCATTTATAGGTAAGTGGATGGAGCTGGAGAATATCATGCTAAGGAAATAAGCCAATCCCCCCAAATCAAATGCCAAATGTTTTCTCTGATAAACAGATGCCGATCCATAATGCAGGGAGCTAAGAAAGAATAAAGGAACTTTGGATTGGGCAGAGGGGAGTGAGGGGAAGGGAGGGGGTATGTGGGTGGGAAATATGGTGGAATGAGATGGACATTATTAACCTATATACATATATGATTGCAAGACTGGTTGACTCTGCATCATGTACTGTCAGAGGAATAAAAAGCTGTGCTCCATTTATATGCAAAGTGTCAAAATGCATTGTGCTGTCATGTAAAACTAATTAGAACAAATAAAAACAAACAAGAAATAAACCAAAAGTGATTTTTATAAAAAGAATTTCTAGAACTGAAAAATCCAGAACAGAGATTACAAATGAAAACATAAAAAAGAAGCATAGGAGAAATATGAGACATATATTTATTTGAAGCCATAGATGAAGGGAAGAAAAAAGGAATGAAACAGATGCAATAATTGAAGAAAAAATAACTAGGAATGTCCAAAATTGGCATAAAGCAACTAATTAAGTAAGTTCCATGAGATCTAATCAGGTTGAGCAAAAAAAAAAAAAAAAAAAAAAAAAAAAAGTAGCAATAGTAGCATCAAATTCCTACCCAGAAACTTCATGGAAAACTTCTGGAAACCAAAACAAAAAAGAAACCTAACATCATCCCTCTCTCCATAGCTCAGTGGTAATCTTGAAAATTGTTAGCTTTGCAATGAAAATCAGTAGTCTGGCTGTCACAGGAAGAGAGAGAGAATTATTAGTATGAAACCTTTCTGGAAGCTCGTTGTAAAGCTCCATTCTCGTGGCTTTCATTTATTTGACTCAACACAGAGTTGTGAGAACAACCTAATCTCCAATGCCTCTATTTAAAAAATCAGCAAAAATCACTTAACAACACACTCACTGAATCAGCATTATGAGTTGGGGCTCACAAGTGACTGATTCAAAAAATCTAAAGGAAAACTTGAGAAATGATATTCCAAAAAGGATTTTGATAAACTCTAACGTGTATCTGGGAATACAGATGACCACACATATGCACAAGGCTCTTAGAAGTCCTGGGTTGGGGGCATTTCAAGAAGAGACCTCAAAAAGCCGTAATTCATCCCCTGTAGTTGACATGATGAACTCTGGGTGAGCAAGGATTCAGGAGGGAAGTGTTATCAACTGTCTGTTGGAGCATTGCAAGTACACTCCAGAACACACAGAGCCCTTCAGCAAGGCTGGGAGGTATGTTCCTGTCAAGGTATTTAAGAACATCCCTGTGCAATCATTAGAGGACTATTTAGCTAACTAAGCAGAGGTGTTGGTGGCCACACAACAAAGAATACAACTTTTAGAGAATTATTTCAGGAAAGACACTAAAAAAATGATAACAAAAATAACAGAAGAAACAACAGGTGTTGGGTAAATCTAATTTCCACAGTTGACACAATATATTAAGATGTCCATTTTTTTTTTGAGAGAGAGAGAGAGAGAGAGAGAGAGAGAGAGAGAGAGAGAGAGAGAATTTTTTAAAAAATATTTATTCTTTAGTTTTCGGCGGACACAACATCTTTGTTTGTATGTGGTGCTGAGGATCGAATCCGGGCCGCATGCATGCCAGGCTTGAGCCACATCTCCAGCCCCAAGACGTCCAATTTTTAACACAAAATAAAACAAGAAGGTATGTGTGGCCCATTCAACAAGAAATAACAAACAAGGTAACAGAAACTCTTCTTGAGGCAGTCCAGATGTTGGAATTAATAGAAAACTAGTACAACCTAGCACACTTGAGGCAACTCAGGGGCACAATTTCATCAGTTGTTATATGTGCCCTCAAAGAACTAAAAGAACTAGAAAGAATTAAAAGAAAATATGGGATAATCTTCACCAAGGAGAGAATTATTTTTAATTAAAATAGTAGTAATTATTTTTATTTAAGAACCAAGTTTAATTTTTGGAGTTGAAAAGTACAACTAAAAATTAAGATTCATCAAAGGGGCTAAACAGATATGAACAGGCAGATGCTTCACAAACTTGTTTAGTGAGGACATCAAAAGCAGGACCACACAAAAACAACATAAGAAAGAAACTACAGAAAAATATTCTTCTTGAGTTGTCACAAAAATTATCAATGCAAACAAACAAATCCAGCTACATATAAAAAGGATTATACCCATGACCAAGTGGTATTTATCCCAGCAATGCAATGTTGGATCAATATATCAAAATCAATCAATAAAATATAGCAAATAATCAAATGAAAAGAAAATGCATAATCACATCAATAGATGCAAGAAAATCAATGGAAAAAAATCCAGTGTAATTTTATGATTAAAAAGTACCCAATAAACCAGAAATAGAAAGCATTTCTGCAATCTCATGAAGGACAACTATGGCAAAATGACAGTTAACATCTTGCTTAATGTGAAAGACTGGATGTTTTCCTTCTGATATAAGGAATAAGACAAGAATGTCCACTTTCACAATTTCTAGTCAACAATGTGTTGAATAAAAGATCCAAGAGCAATTAGGTTAAAAAAAGAATAAAATATGTACAGGTTGGGAAAGAAGCAGCAATATGATTTTATACAGAGAAAATTTTAAGGAACATACATACACAAAAAATACTATTAGCACCAATGAAGTCCAGCAAGGATGCAAAACATAAGATCAATATTTTTTAAAAAAGTGTATTTCTACACATTAGCAATGAACATTCATGAAGAAAATGGTTCCATGTATAACAACACCCAAGAATAAAATACCTAGGAATAAGTTTAATAAAAGATATGCAATACTTGGACACCGAAAACCATAAAATATCATAAAAGAAATTAAAGATCTAAAATTCTAAAATTCCAAGCTCATGAATTGGAGGACTTAATTTTAAAATGGCAATACTCTCCAAGCTTATCTACTGGTTCAATATAATCTTCACTGAACACCAACTGTCATTTTTGCAAATAATCCTAAAAATTACATGGAAATTCAAGGGACCCAGAATTGCCAAAACAATCTTAACTTTTTTTTTCTTTTTCTTTGTCTTTTCACTTTTGACATTTTGGATCAAACTCAGGACTTTGCACATAAGAGACAAGCACTTTATCATTGAGCTACTTCCAAGCCAATCTAAAAATAATCTTGGAAGGAAGAAGAAAGCTAGAGGATTCATAATTCCTGATTTCAAAATTCACTATAAAGCATCATGTACATCCATGAGAAAGTGGTGATAACTATAACAAGATATATTTCCTGCTTGTATAATTATATCAAAATAAATTCTACAGTCATATATATATATATATATATATATATATATATATATATATATATCCAATAAAATAAAAAAAACAGACAAATGGGGGAAAAGCTATAGTAATCAAGAGAGTATAATACTAGCATAAGAATGGATACATACATTAATAGAATAGAATTGGGAGTTGAGAAGTAAATTCATATGTTCGTGATGAGTTGATTTCTGACAAGGTCACTGAAACAATTCAACAGAGAAAGTATAGTCTTTCAGTAAATTATGCTATAACTACTGTATATTCAGAAGCAAAGGAATATAATTGAACTCTCTCCTCAAAACATATAGAAAAATGAATGTAAAATGGATTACAGACGTAAATAAAAAAATCTAAAATTATGAAATTAGCTAGGTACAGGGTGCACATCTATAATCCCAGCTACTTGGAAGGCTGAGAGGCAACTGTCAGGTTAGTCTGGGCAATTTAGCATAAACAAAATTAAACAAAATGTGGGTGTAGCTCAGTTGTAAAGTAGTCCCCCACCCTGAATTCAATCCCCAGTACTGCAAAAAAATAAAAATAAAAAACCTCTTTGAAGAAAACATACAAGTAGATATTTGCGAACTTGTATCAGGCAACGCTTTCTTAAATATGATACCAAAACCATAAGCAGTAGGACTGGAGATATAGCTCAGTTTGTAGAGTGCTTGCCTTGCATGCTATTGGGTGGTTGGAGGGGTGGCGGTCAGGCAGCAAAGGAAAAAAGTAAGTAATTTGGAATTCATCAAAATTTATTTATTTTTTACCATGGAAGTATGAAGACAAGACACCAAACTGGACAAAATATTTACAAATCACATATCTGTAAAAATACTTCTATCCAGAACATATACATTTTTACAACTCAAAAATGTACAAATAACCCAATATAAAAATGGGCAAATGATCTGAATAGATATTTCTCCAAAGAAAGTATATGACTAGCCAATGAGCTCAGGAAAAAAAATTCTCAATATCATTTTGTAATTTAGGAAGTACAAATCAAAAATGTAATGAAATACCCACTAGGATGATTAAATTTTAATAATTACAGATATTAATAGGTATTGGTAAAAATGTTGAGAAATTGGAAACTTTATCCACTGCTAGTGAGAATATGAAATGTTGACGTTTCTTTGAAAAACAGTCTTAACAGTGCTTAAAGATTTTTAAATATAGTTATCACATGACTCCTCAATTTAACTCCTAGGTAAATGCCTGATAAAACTAAAGACATAAGTCCACAAAAATATTTGTATATAAATGTTCTTAGAATTCTTATTCCTGAAAACCAAAATGTAGACAGAACTCAAATGTCTATCAAGGAAACAAAGGATAAACAAAATGTGATATAGCCATACAATGGAATATTAATTGGTCTTGAATGAAGAGCTGATACTTACTACAATATTTATGAACTTTGAAAACATCATGCTATGTGAAATAGGCTGCTCACAGAAGATCATATATTGTATGATTTCATTTATATGAAAAGTCCAGAATATATAAATCCATATATTGTGGCAGAAAATATGTAAGTGGTTGTCAGGACTGGGGGACAGGAATGTAGAGTACCACTAATGGGTATGAAGTTACTTTTTGAAGTGATGAAAGTATTCTGAATTTAGTTACTGTCAATAGATGAATATACTTATACTTTAAAACAATTCCAGGTTTTAAAGGAGTGAAATTTATGGTTATAAATTTTATCTAACGGCCAGGAATAGTGACACATGCCTGTAATCCCTGTGACTTGGGAGACTGAGGCAGGAGGATCGCAACTAAGCGAGGCCCTGTCTCAAAATAAGCTTCTGTCACTAGGGATGTGGCTCAGTAATTAAATGCCCTTGTGTTGAACCAAAAAAAAATTATGTCAATAAAACTGTTGAAAAACAATATCTACATGGAAAACTATAATGCACTACTGAAAAAAATCAGAAGATGAACATAATGGAGAAGTATTGTATGTGCCTGGATTAGAAAATTACATATTGAACATAGGTAAATTCTTCCTTAATATATCTTAATATTCAATGTAATTCCAATAAAGTTCAAGCATATTCTCCAATATACATAAAAAAAGGTCATGAAGAAGTAAGACATTGTAAAAGTAGAACAAACAAGGAAGTCATATTTTACTAGATCTGAAGGTCATTATGGAATTATATCAATTAAGGCATTGCAATGTTGGTGTTCAGTTAGATAAATAGATCTATGACTGTCTTAGGGGCCTTTGCTCAGCCACAGGGACCAGTATTCTTTCCACATAAAACTATGAAAACAGTAAGTGGAGGGGACAATAGCAACTAGTATGCCAAGCCACAAACATGGAAGAACACTTTTGGATTATTCATAGGACCCCAATTTCCTGCATAGCTGCCCAGATTTCTGCAGAGATTTCATTATCCTCACAATAACATGACCCTATATTTTACACTTTTAAAGCTTTTGAACCACACCTATCACATTATGGCAGTATTTAACAGGGCACCTAGGGAAGCTGTAATCCTGGGGAGCTGAGTAATGTCTAGTGGCTGGGTATGTAACATGTTTTGGCATAGTTTCTGTTTAGTGCAAGCATCTCCCGGAAAGCTTAGCCTTCTAACCTGATTTAATCAGAAATGAGTGGCTCCTCTAGGGATGTTTCATTCCCTCTTGTTACACACTCCTTTATTGTTGAAAACCCTTGCAGTTCCAGTATACAAAAGAAAATTCTCCATTTTTTTGCTTAGGATCAGCTAACTGTATTTTACATGTTGTAGACTCCTGTGTCCTGCGTGGTGTATTGCTTTCACTCAATCTCTTGTCTGTTTCAATAGTTGTTACTTGTGTATTCTTTTAAGTACTGTAAATCTATCCTGAACTTCACCCAAAGTCTTTGATAACACTACTTAATTCAATTCCTTTATTTGAAAGTGGATATAAAAATATGTCATGCAAAACTGTAACAGTCTAGGGAGTATGTGAATATGTGATATGAAGTGTTTTCAATCATAAGGTCAGATTTCCATATTAGTTAAGGTTGGATAACTGCTATAACAAACAAACACCAAGATCCCAATGTCCTGAAACTGTACATATTATTTCTCACTTCTGTACCAGACTAGGCTTCTCTCAGTTGGAGGTGGGGAAAAGAGGATCCGCTGTTCACATTGTTATTTGGTAACACAGGTTGCTGTAGTTTCTGTCATTAAAATGGGGCTTTCTTCCTGAGTCTCCTGAGGAATGAGAATTCACTGAGAAGTGGAAAACGAGCATGTGAAAATTTCATGGAGCAGGCCTGGAAGAGGCATATATTATTTCCACTGATTTCCATTAACTAGAATTCAGTTGCATGACCACTAAATGAAAGAGAAGCTGAGAAACACAGTTTTCTTGAATGCCCAGGAAAAGGCTTCATAATATGCTAGCACCACAGTACTGAAGCTGTCTATTTTCATGGTCATTTAGGTTGTTCTCTTTTATGTACAATCATTGAATTTATGTTTAAGTCTACTCAGAGAATGAACGGGACCAAGTGAATATGAATGAATTATTTGAAAACGAAGAGGAAATGGCTTCCCATAATCTGAATTTGGTTCAGACAGAGTGTAAAAATGGAATCCTATAAAAAAAGGGGTGGTGGTACGAATTATCTACCAAGTTGTGGTAAGCAAGTGGGTGATGAAATGCAGGGAGGAAAAGCAGGATTTGTGTGAAGACTGCAGCCCAGCGTATGGAATGGAGGTGAACTATTACAACAAGTCTTGGAAAATTAGGCATATAGAAATAGGTCAAATAGCTGTGAATAACTGCAAGCAAAAGCAGCAAACTTCAAAAAGCAAACAAAAATGAGAATCACTTAAAGTAATAACCCATTTAAAAAAAAAAAAAAGCCAAGAAAAACTAGTATCTTTTCTTGCCAAGATTTTCTGCCACCATCCCAGGGGTAGAGGGCTACCTTACTCCAAAAATAGCAAAAGAGTTTTCAAAAATTATCTAATAAAACCTTGTTTTCTCCAGGATTTCAGCCACCTGATAAGCCAATTATACTTTTACAAGATCCAGTTTATATTAATGCTACCCTTCTTGTTGTTTCTTCTTTGCAAGAAGGTAGGAAAAAAATTCATAGTCTAACAAGTAAAAAATTTTCATTGTTTCTTCTAATTTTTATTGAATATAGGAAAATAAGTATGTTATCATGTACAGTAAGTTCAGATTATGGGTGGCATACCACAAACAGGAATAAAGTAAATGGAGTAAGGTAACATAGACCCCACCTTAACTCTGGTGTTCATTGTATGAAATTGAGTCATAGCTCCCCAAATATCTTCTTTCATTTTTAAATGAGGAATGAAAAGGAAATACTTCTAAGGGACCACAAAGTACCAAAGTACCTTAATTACATAATAACATAAAATATTTCACAAAGTTTTGCATAGTTCTGATGCCCTACTTCTCTTGGGCTTATCTCTGATTTCTGCTGTGCCGCTGATGGAAAGTCTCATGTACATGTCTCCTCTGTTCTGTCTTCACAGCCTCAAGGGCCAACTGGAATCATTTGCAAAGGCTGCTTGAAAGGGAGGGGGAATCAATGCTGCTGGGGACAAACCTCTGTCACAAATGTCTAGCCTGCTGCCCTTCAGAGCAACATTTGTAGGAGGCATTCTAAACTCTTCTCAGAAGTCCTGGTAGAATCAAGTGCCTGTTACACAGAGCACATTATTTAAGGGGAAGAGAGAAACATGCATTATTTTACTTGAGTATTCACGAGCCATTTTGACGTATTTTAATCAATTTTTTTCATTAGTCTCTTGGGATGGTATTGCCATTCTCAGAGATTTCAACACATACAAAAGGGCAACAGATCCCTCTAACCTGAAAGCAGATTATCATAACCTTTCCCCCTGAGGTCAACAGCAAAAAAAAAATGACACTATACCTGAAATTCCCCAAGGTTTACACCGTGATTTAAACACTGACCTTGCCCCCAACTAATATGTGTGCACCGTTTTTCTATATTTGGCCCATACTGATAGATGAAAGGACATAAGAGAAGACAATTTATTTCAGGAAAAATGGTGTTTGTAAAATATCATTTGAAACACTCAAACCTCAATCAAGTCTAATTTATCACTGTCGTCATCAGCCTGACGGTGTTTTGGGTAAGTGCATGTATCATTTTTCTGAGATAGTGAGATAAAAATACCATCATGATCACTGTTTCTGAATCATTTAAAGTAACTGACCACTTAGAAAGGGCTTCTATTTATTTCATTTATGTTGTTTCTCTTTAATGAAAAAATACTATATTTGCTGTGTTTGATATTTGTGGTTTTCAACTGAATTTTCTGAGAAGATAAAATAATAAGTCTCATAACTCTGGTATTCATTAACACAAGCCATGAATATGGTCTTACATTTATTGGTCTCAACCCATTCGAGCAGTCCAGCTAAACTACCCATCTGTTGCATTCCAAGTCTATTTTTTCAAATGCATATATTTTATTTTGATTCTTTTACCTCACATTTCCTCTTTATCTAGTTGTTCTTGGTAACCTTATATATTTTCTTGTCAAAATATTGTCTCCTTCTCATGGGTGGCTCTTAACGTCTGCTACAATATTTTTTCCCTGATAAAGTTCCAGTGTCCCTCTATTTATGGTCCTCTTTTGTCTACTAATGTGGTTTCCTTGAAATGGCAACAAAAGAGAAGAGGAATGTGGCTGCAGACAAGATGAGGCTGTTCATTAGAGAGCCAAACCACACTCCACCATGTTGTCCTATTGGGAGATTTTTATTCATTGAATAATTAGCTGAGAAAATAACATTCTTTTATATAAGCAAATTCTCTTTTTTGCCTTTTTGCATGTCTCTATAGTATAGAAGTAATAACTGGAACTAGAGCAAATGAGAAACAATACTATTATGTTATTCCTGTGTTTTACTTATTTATATGCCCACCAATTTCAAAAAGGTTTTAATAAAATTCGTAATAAAGGCAGAATTTTCATAGGGCATTTAAAAATAAGAATGAAAGGACAAACTGTATAAAATTTGAACTTTTGGTGTATATGAAAACATTTTCACATACAAAGTAAAAATCTGTATGTTATATCCTTAACTTTACCATCTGGAGAAATCTGAATACTCAGACTAAATGGATTCTGATAGCACACACGCACTTAAAAGCACTCCACTATGCATAGTTGGCACAGCTGACTGGTTAACAATGGATCAGAATATAATTACAATTAGGGACTAATCTAGCACACAGAAACTTGGCTCTGTTGGAGAGCTGTGGGTTGAGAAAAGGAAACAGGTAATATCGTAAATGCAGAAAGAGGTGGGGAGACCTGAATTTGGGATTAACTTTGAAGAAGCCCTTTTATCCAAAGAGGTTATTATCTTTCCCCTCATATGCACATTGCTTGATGTTGTTGGGGGGGGGTTGTTTGTTTGTTTGTTTACAATAAAAAGAGCTGGAGTTCCAGAATAGAAATTAATTAAGAAATGCAAATAATTAAAAGATATTAAATAAGCATCAGTCATTTATACTGTAGGCCAGTTAGATGGCTTGTGTTCAAGGTATGAAGAATTTGGTATATTATCTGATAAGGGCAAGGAACAGAAGGGCAGGAACAACAGTAGCAGTATCATAGGGAGACTGGGAGTTAGGTAATTTGGGAACAGGTTTCACGCTCTCTGTCCTTGACCTAACCCAGCAATAGTACCTCAGTATAATACAGAATGATCCTGGCTTTGTCACTGGTCTTCATTCAAATGAAACTCAAAACATGTGAATGGATACATATATACATAAAAGTCATCACTACTTTTTGGTATTCACTCACACCCTCTGCAATATGCCCTCAAACACCAATATTTCTAGGTACTTTTTTTTAACCATCAACTACTATTACATACACTGTACCAGAGATTCTCAGAGTTTAGATCCCAGATCAGCAGTATTGGCATGGCCTGGGGTCGTACCAGCTCAAACTCTTGAGCTCCACTCCAGATATACTGGATCTGACATTCCAAAGATGGAATCCGGTGCTTGAACTACTCCTCCAAGTATGATGTGGATAAAATTTGAGAGCCACTGCTTTACTCCATTCACTATAGCCTAAGCAGTTTAATTTCCTTTGTTTTTAGCTTTTACTCTTACATTTTCACCTGCCTTGAGTTAATATTCTTTCCCCAACTTTTATGTGTAAAACACTAGCTACCTTCTCAGATCCCACTGAAATGCCAACTTGTCCATGAACTGCTCATCTGAAAATGGGATGCAATGATTTTTTGTGGTGTACTTAAAGAGCTAAATTTGTCCTGGACCTGAACATAATTAATAGGAATTACAAATCTTCCCAGTGGAAGAAAATCCAAAAGTTGTAATTCCTATAATATTTACAGGGGAAATATCAGGGTTCAATTTTAGAATCTATCTATCTTAAAGTCTAACACCTCTAGCTATTGGCCCTTTTTACTTTAGATTTACTCTAGGCACACCCAGGTGTTAGTAATCTATCACCATTCTGAAAGATGTAGAACACTGGTTCAGAAATGTGAGTCTTAACCAGAATTACCTGGGGGGCTTAGCAGGTGTGTGCCACATTTTATCAAGGAAAATTATTTTGTTTCAAATAAACCAAGAACATGGCTAAAAGTTCACAAGGACATGAATGAGTATAATCACAAGGACATATTATTTACTGAATGACAAGGTTGAAGGCAGCATTAAGGATCTAGAGTCCCCATTCTTTCTAGTCTGATATCTTCCACATCTAGGCTTTTTATCTTCAGCTTTGTGGCTTGGTGGTCACAGATGGGCCCTACAGCTCCAGTTATTAATTCTTTACTGTACTCCTTAAAGCGGGAAAGGATACAGTATGGAGTTAATAGAGGACTTCTTTTCAGCCTGGTCTCACCTTTCATCGAGGGAAGAAGATTATTTTAGTCTCCCCCATAATCTTCCTGTAAGGTCTCCTCAGCTTCAATTTGGTCCTTATTCATATATGTCTGTATCCTGCCATATATATTGCAACTTGATAAACCTCCCTTTCAGACAGTATCTCATGACTATTTCTACACAAAAATATATACAGATTTACTTCTTTTCATCTAATTGCTTCACAGTTTTAATTTAAATGGCTATTCTATCATTTATATTGTTTCTGATTTTTTTTGTTCTTTTTTTGTTTTGTGACAAAGTATACTGTGTGAATTTATATTGAAAATTAAATCCTAAAAGTAGCATTGCTGCTGTGGTTTGAATCTGAAATGTCTCCCAAAGTCTCATGTGTTCAGAGATGGAGCTTTGGGAAAGGGGTGGGATCATGAGGGCTCTGGCCTCATCAGTAGGTGAATCCACTGATGGCCGAATGGACTACTGGGAGAGGGGACCAAGGTCAAGGAAGTAGGTCACTGGGGGCATGGCCTGTAAGAATCCCAATTACTTTCTTGCTGTGACTCAGCCCCCAACCACAAGGAGCTGAGTAACTTCCCTCTGCCATGCCTTCCTTCATGATTTTTCTGCCTTGGAGCCAGCTGGCCATGGATTAAAACCTCAGAAACCATGAGCCAAAATAAGTCTTTATTCCTCTAAGTTGTTTTCTCAGGAATTTGTCACAATGATGCAAATATGACCAACACAATATTGTTGACTAAAGACTCTAATTCTGCAAAATTGCTAAAACAATCCAGCATTAGTTTATATGTCCACCAGTGTTAATTCATCAATATTAGATATTAAATATTAAACTTTTTTGAAAGTTTTTTTAATCTGGTAGGTTAAAAAAGTATAGTATCACTTTAGTTTGCATTTATTGTAAAGCACATGAAATATCTTTCAATAGGTTTTAAGTTTTCTGCAAATTGTTTATTCTTATATTTTGCTGATTTATGTTACAATGTCTATGTTCTTACTAATATATACATGAACTCTTGGAATTTCATAGAAATTAGTCCTTTTATTTTCATGTGCTCATGCCAATATTACAATAGGAACCTGGCAGATATGGGGAGAATACCCAGAATTTGATATAATGAGAGCAACTATGAACAGAGCAGGGAGGAAGAGCAGGAAGAAAAGATTAACATTAAACAGAGACATGAGATGGGAGGGAAAGGGAGAGAAAAGGGAAATTGCATGGAAATGAAGGGACACCCTCATTGCTATACAAAATTACATATAAGAGGTTGTGAGGGGAATGGGAAAATAAACAAGGAGAGAAATGAATTACAGTAGATGGGGTAGAGAGAGAAGATGGGAGGGGAGGGGAGGGGGGATAGTAGGGGATAGGAAAGGTAACAGAATACAACAATTACTAATAGGGCATTATGTAAAATTGTGGATGTGTAACCGACGTGATTCTGCAATCTGCATTTGGGGTAAAATTAGGGGTTCATAACCCACTTCAATCTAATGTATGAAATATGATATGTCAAGAGCTTTGTAATGTTGTGAACAACCAATAAAAAAAAAAGATTTCAGAAGGGTGTCTGGGAGTCCAGAGTCTATTGATGAAATTGAACATTTAGAACATAAATGTAGATGGGGAAAACAAGGGTAGAAAATGGTAAAAGCAAAATTTCTAAGTACATCAGAGAAATAACTCTGATTATATTAATTAACTGGATAAAATTTACATTAGACAAATTTCATATTTGGAAATAGAGAACATAGCATTTCCTGTCCTTAGAAATTCTCAGATGTTCTAATTAATCTTTAATGTGAATACATTTGGATGTTTGTTTATACATAAACGAGGTTAAGACGTTTAAGGTTTAAGGCCTCTAATCTATCATGGGGAGAGGGGAAAACATTACGTTTCTATATGGAAAAATTCCCTTGAAGAAACAGACTTCCTGATTTGAAACATTTGCTTCAACAAAACATTTTGAAGCATAGGTCCATTTCATAACTTATGCCTATGTTCACGTACATTAGTTAATTCTTTTCCCCAAACTAATTTTTCTTTTAGTTGGATAGATCAGGACTATGGCTAATAAATTTCATAATCAGACGCCTTATTTAATTCATTAAATGGACTTCTTTAATATGATTGGTAATAGGCAGAACAGTCATTATAATTAAGGATATGTAAGGTGCACAAGCAATGATACACCAATTGCCTATGCAAATTCATGTAAACTGCTATAGAATGATCTGATTAAGTGATTAAATTCTGTTTAGCTATTCAAAGGCCTAACCTATGTTTTCAGTTTATAAGATCAAGCTAAATAATTTTTCTGGGACAAAAAGCAATATTACGCACCCCACACTATCAAAACAAAAACAGAAGGAAAAAAAAGCATCATGATAGAAACTGTTGACCATATATACTCTATGTATTCTGACAATAGTGTCAGCTATCTTCATTTACAGCAGAATATTTTTTGAAAAAATTGAATTGTATTATGCCGAAGATGAGTCACTATATTATTTGAAATTTAGATCCTGAAAAACTTCTAACAATGTAAAATGATTGGTTGAAATTAATGATTTGCTCAAGTGTAATTATGAAATTGCTAATATAATCGTTATAAAAATGTAAGAAGGAAATAATAATTAACTAACTCAACTTAATCAAAATATTATTGGAAAGTTAACTAACTTTTTGATGCTAAAAGAGTTAGTCAGGACAGCCACTTAATACCAGGGAGAAAACTTCTAAACTAAATAAAACAAAAATCTCTTGACATGAATATTAGCTGCCTTCTCCAGTTTCTTTCTTTTTCTTTCTTTCTTTTTATTTTTTTATTTTTGTTCTTTCAATTCCCTCTTCCTCCACCACCCAGGCTTCATTGAAACTGCCATGCCTTCATTTTCAATGTTTCCTTTGATTTCTAGCACATTTGTCCTGTTAACTTTCCTTAAAATATACTTCCCACTCCCTAGATTAAATTTTGTCCTTCAGATATGACCTGAGACATCATCACCATCTCCACAGACTCCTGGCCCCTCAAGACTGAACTAGGTGTTCACCCTGTGTGCCTGCTTTCCTCTCTCACGGCACATAATATGCAGGAAGTGTTCACTTGTCTGTCTGATAAGTCTATAAGTCCCTTGAAGAAAGAGCCTGTGATAACCACATAGTAAATCCTCAATAAATATTTATTGACGAACAAATAAATATCAAGAGGATAAAATTGAAGCCCAGTAAGGTGATGCACAACTGTAATCCAAGCGGCTCAAGGGGTTGAGGCAGGAGAATCGCCAGTTCAAAGCCAGTCTCGGCAACTTAGCAAGGCCCTAAGCAACTCAGTGAGACCCTATCTCAGAATGAACTATAAAAAAAGGCTGGGGATGTGACTCAGTGGCTAAGTGCCCTTGGATTCAATCCTCAGTACCAAAAACAAAAAGAGGATAAAATTAACTAGACCTACGCTGGTCACCACAAAGATGTAAAAGTTCCTGTTATGCTGAAAATATACTAAAAATATTTCAAGAAATATTTTAATATAACTACCAAGGAAGACAAATTTAAGTTTATAGGAAAAGTACACAGGTATACATATTTTAAGGAAGGGGTCTAGCAGCTGGGGTCCATCCCAACTCAGTATGGAAAACCTTTGGCTATAATAGATATTTAAGGATCTTTCTAACAAATGATTTATGTGACAGAATGATTATATCAGCCTCAAATTTTTAGTGGTGTAACAGAAGGAGAGACAGATTTCTTGGCTCTATTTTAGTGAAAAAAAAAATTAAAAACAGGGTTGATGGGAAGAGTAATTCAAAACATTACAGCCTTCCCCTTCTCATTTAATTCAGTTGCCATTGAGAGGTCTCTGACAGGGAGACAGTAAGGAAAGGGAGAGCAAAAGTAGAATTATGATGATTGATGGTCATCATGTAAAATCATCCTGTTGCTTTGCTCTAGAGAGTGAACTAAACACTTTTTGAAATAGTTCTGGCAACACATATTCATTTTATTAGCCCATGATCTCAAAGAGAAGTGGAAGGTGCTTGCTAATCTAGCTAATGTAATATATCTATGAAAAAAATATGTTTTATCATAAATTTTATTCATGTTTTATTATATCATAAGACTTAATTAACAGCATGGAGAAAAAATGATGAATACATTTATAAAAGTACATATTTTTGTTTTGCCTAATCTTATATAAAGAAATTGCACCATAAACAATGGGAGAAGGAACAAAGACCAGCTTATGTAATCAGCAGATAATGAATGAATTTCAGCTCTTATTAATACAAGCCAAACATGATGCAACTAAATTCATTCTGAAAGCCTAGGAGGTCTTTGCTTTGGAAATATGCAATGCTTGGAATCTTAGTTTCACAGTTCCTCTGAGATGCCCCTTAGCTTTAAAAAATATTCTATTTCTGCTAAGATATTTACTATCATCTTGTTGGTTAAAAAATAAAAGTAAAAAGATAAAGCAGATACTTGAAGAAATGCATACTTTTTTATTTTTTCAGATTCTGTGTTATAGAAATTTCAAAGACAAAAGTTTCTAGGGCAATATCTAAATAATTCAATAAAGTATATTAATATAAGCAAATGAAAAAAAATAAAATCCCTATGTTCTCTTTAGTAAATTTATCAACCTGTACATTTATCAACCTGTTTGTTCTCTCTCTGCATGACGAATACCTTAAAAACCAACAAACCCACCAAAATCAAAAAATCAATAAAAGTCCAACAAGAACAAAACCTAGCACCTTACCTTTATGCCTCTAAAACCTTGAAAAGTACCTGGCACATACCATATGCTTTATAAGTAGGGCAATCTTACTTCCTAATTTGCCTGGCATATCCTAGACTATTTTTGCTTTCTCAATATAAACTTTTTCAAAATTTTCTCATTTTTTAAAAAAAAATATTAAGAGCTTAAATCTTCAGAAAAGTTGCATGAATAGTTGACATTAAATGTCCATATATACTTCATCAAGTTTTCCCAGTCACATTTATTTTTTCTTCTTCCCCTGCCTCCTCCCTCCCTCCCTTCCTCTCTCTTCCCACTCCATATATATGGGAAATACACATGTACTAATACATATTGTTTTCTAAAACATTTGAGAATAGATTATAGACATTAGGACAACTTAACTTTGAATATACTAGCATGTATGTCCCAAGAACAAGAATATTTCCTATGCCTTCATTTTCAATGTCCTGTGAAATTATCAAATTCAAAAAATTTAACTATTTAACACTCCTATATCATATATATATATATGAATTCATATAGTATGTATTAATTTTTTCCAATATTTTCATTGCTTTTATGTTTGTTTTTCAGATTCAGAATCCATTGAATTTAGGTGACATGTCTTTTTTTTAATATAAAACAGTTTCTCAGCCTTTCTTTGTCTTTCATATTATTATTATTATGGCAAAAAAAATTAATGTCATTGTTTTCACTCAGAGAAGTATTCCAGGGACTTAAATTATTTAACACCTATTTAATATGTGTTGGGAGACAATACTCCATAAGTATTTTCATATTTCTGCCTTATTAGAGCTTTCTGAGCAAAGAGCGCTGGCATCTTGTTTAAGGGATGTTTGAATAGCAACCCTCCAGATAGACTCTAAACAGATCTCTTAGATCCATTTCTTTATGTTCCAGGGTATGAAATAATGACCTTCTTCTCTTATTCCTGAAGAGAATTTGCAAAATTTCTCTGTATTCTTGCAAGGAGAGAATAGTCAGAACTGCCATTACCCTATACAACCTCCAAGTCTAATATTTCAGGGAGATGGTCTCTTGAGGTGCAAATCCTGCCCTCACTTATACACCCAGGGATTTGAGACACAGAGACTGATACAAAGTGTTATGTGAGGAAATGCCCTCTCCTCTGATTAGAGATTTCACATTGCTGTGGCATATCAACTCTTTAGTCTGCAAGAAGGGAAAAATTTAGACTCTTCAGAATTTCAGACTTAATTTCTTCTCTTTAAACACTTCTTCTAAAGTGCTATGAGGGTCATTTCAGGAAAAGACCTGGTTCCTGCCCATTAAGAACGGACTACCTAGTCAGGAAAACAAATTAAAATAGAATAAAAAAATGGTGGTATATATCATGGTCAAACGCTGGACTATAAAAACACAGAGGAAAGGGAAATCAATTGCTAGTAGAGGAAAAAAGCAGGACTTCCTAGAGAGAGTGATGTGGAGACTCGACAGCTAAGTATAATTAAAAAAAAAGACTTTTGTTTCACAAAGCCAGAATGAGATATAATCTAAAAAATTTGAACTCATTTTTCTCTGAGTTAATTTTTATTCATATCAATTATGACTTGCATTTGATTAATAAAGAATCAAGGTGAGAAAGTAAAAATGAGTCAGGTAAACCTAATTATTTCAGAAAAATGTAATTTGTAGTGTATGTTACTTGGCAATGTATATATATCAAAACAAATATTTTAATTTTAGTATTTCTTCAAAGCATCAACCTTCACAATACATAGATTTCATATATAGTTATATTAAACATTTATATTACTGAGTTTTTTAGCATATACTTTGAGAAATCTATGTCTTTAATATGTATGTTATGACAGAAATGCACAATAGTTGGGAAATGGATTGTCTTTCAGATATAGGTTTAAATAATGGGCATATTTCAAACAAAAAAAAACAGAAATATCTGCATGTGTAGAAAATATATCTTTTTACAATGCAAGAAAATTGAAGGCTAATTAAAATTTTTATTACATCAAGATTACTATACATTGACAAGGAAACTTTCACACATATATGAAGAGAAAATGGATTTTAAAAATTCAGATAGGCAAATTACATTGAGCAATCAGAATAAAATAGTGGAAATAATAAAACCTGATGTACACACAACTTTCTATTATCAAGCTTGGATAAGATATTATTACAATTTATTTTTCAGTTACAGAAAAACTAGTGTTGTACAACCATCAATTTAAATGTGATCATTGTGAGGTATCATTATTTAGATGTTGTCTAAAGTTCTATAAGTAAAATTTTAACATTGTACCACAATTTCAAATGCAAATTGCATAAATAATATGTTTCAGAGATAAAATTGAAAGACAAAATCTAAATGCAATATTCATGGTAAAAATAGAATAGAACCTTGAACATTGGGGCTAAAGAATCAAGCACATATGCTTCTAATATGTTTTCTCATAAAATGTAAAAATTTTGCAGTATTATCTATAATACCTTTTAGTTATCAGGTGTTTCTCTTTTCAAAACTCTATCTTTTCATTGAAATAAAATATCTATCCCAAGCAGAGCCTACTCTAAGTTATTCTTTCTGGTTTTATCATATGAGTAGTGACTTAGATTCATTTAGTGATGTAATGAGTCTGTATCATGTGGGTGATGATGCTGATTATTCTTAGTCCAGGACCAAAGTATAAAAGAATAAAAAGCAACATTCTGCAAAGCATCAATAAATCTTATAAATTTTAGTAATATCAATGACAAGAGATGGTTAAAGGAAACAGTGTACAAGATCAGTCCCTATGTGTTCTCCTAAAACAGAGAAACAGAGCAAAGGACAATAATTACTGAATATCAGAAAAAAAGTGACTCATTTATAAACTCAAATAGGGAGCAAAAAGTACTAGTATGGTTTGGACATCCTTGATTCCAAGAAATCCATGTGCTGGAGGTTTGGTCTTCTGTGCTGATGTTGAGCTGGTGGAAACTTTTAAGAGGTGTGGATCACTAGGTCATGCAGATATCACCCTTGAAAGGGACTAATGCTGATTTTGCAAAACTGAGTTATTTTCTGCAAGAGTAAGTTATTATATAAAGAGCAAAACCAGACAGGATGGTGCAAATCTGTTATTTCAGCTAACTTAGGAGGCTGAGATAGAAAGATCACTTGAGCCCAGGAGATCAGGTCAGCCTGAGCCATACAGAAAGACCTTAACTCAAAAATATAATAAGAAGGAAGTAGATCTAAGATGGTGGGCTAGAGGGAGACTGCATTCTGTATTGCTCCATGTCCTAGGATTCAAGTTGTGGGAATACTGTTTCTCTGTGAGTTAATAGAGGAACCCCCCAAAACTGTTCCCATGCAGGAATTCTAGCCACTGTAAACTGTGCAAGTCCCAAGGCTTCAGTGTCAGCTCAGAACTCCTGTCCACTAGCCACACAGGAATCACAGCCACCACTCCCACTCAGGACACCCAGCTGCTGCCCACGTGTAGGACCTATAGCCACCACTCCCATGTGGACCCCCATCTACCAACGTGGGGCTCCCCTGGTTGCCTCTATCTTAGGATACTGCAACCACAGCCATAGTCCCCTACATGTGGTGGCCTGCACCTGGGGACACAGGACAGGGATTGGAGACAGCTGCCAACCTCAACACTGCACACCCAGGAGCTACATCTCTGAATACACCATCCAATGCCACCGCCCAGCACCAGCTGACTTGACACCCCATCTCTGAAAGATGCCATCTCCATCTTGGGACACTTTTGTCTCCATCTTTAGTTGGGGCAACTCCCAGTTTATGACACCAGCTGGGGCTCAGAAACAACATCAAAGTACATACAGTCCCCATCTCCCACCTCTTCTCAACAACAGTTAACCCAGCAGAGCTTGTGGCTACACAGGGGGTCTGTAGCTTGCAAAATCTGGTCCTGAACTTCCCAATACAAAATAGCTCTCCATGACGGGTGGACAGCCCCCAGAGTGCAGCCCACAAAACCTCTGGAGAAAGAGGTTCCTGATTGGGCAGTAGAAAGGCAGAGGGTGAGTGAGATACAGTTTAGAGACTAAATTAGAGACCAGGAAATGTGAGGTCTATAGGTGATATAAGGAGATAAGACCAGGCACCCACATCATACAAGTGATGGGACCCAAAAGAGATCCTTGGGGTTCAGTCTTCCATTGGGGACCTGCAAGTGCTATATTCCACCTCCAGGAGCACTGCCCCCAAGACAAACCCTCTCATCCTAATAACCTTCACCATCCTGAGAGTGAAGATACCAGCCAACAACAGACAACCCCACCTATTGGATGAGAAGGGAAGCAGGAAATACACCGATCTCCAGCAAAACCAATCCTCCTTCGAGATTTTTTTTTCTTTTCTCTCTTTCTTTCCTCCCACTCTCACATCCCCAACTTTTTGGAAACCAAGTACTTTTCATGAATTAGGCTACTGAGAACTGGAATGTCTGAACAGTATATTACAGTTATGTTGTATAATCTTTTATCTCCTATTTTTACTTTTTTTACTTTTCTTAATTTTCATGTTTGTTTTTTATACTCTATTGTCTTCCCACTTATTTGTTGCCCCCAAATTACTTTTTCTCTCTTCTTGTGCTACTAACCAACTTCTTTTTTTCTCATTTTTTAAAAATTATTTTTATTTTAACTTGAGCTTAATTGTGCATATTTATGGAGTACAGGAAAAAAATAAATGATAAATATTTGAGATGATGAACATACTAACCAACTTCTTTAGATTCCTCTTTGATACTTCCTAAGATCTAATAGCTCTATATCCTTACCTTCTATCCCCTTAACATCTCATCCTACACCTCATCCCCAGTCTTCTCTTTGTCCACCATCAGAAACTGTAGACCCCAATTATATTGTAGATAATAATTGAAATCACCATATCTGTATATTGTGCCAAAACCATAAACATCTTTACTTAACAGATATTTGGTTTAAGGCTGTATATTGTTTGTATTGGGACCTGTTATATTGTTCTCTCCCTTAAAGGAGAGGTATTGGAACCCTGCAGGGACACTATAAGCCTCTGGGGCAAAAACTGTAACACCTTGGATCCGCAATGCTAGAAGGGAAGACACACGAACAACATGGAAAAACAAGAGATGAAAGTTCCCCAAACAAACCAAGATACTACATTAATAGAGTCTATAGCCAGTACAGAAGAAATTACAGAGAAGGAGTTGAGTATATACATAATTAAAATGTTCTGTGAATTAAAGGATGATATATGAGAGCAAATACAGGCAGCAATAGATCAGTTCAACAGAGACCTACATAAGCAAATACAGGAAGCAAAAATCACTTCAATAAGGAGATAGAGGTTCTTGGGGGAAAAAACAAACAGAAATTCTTAAAATGAAACAAACAATAAACCAAATTAAAAACTCAATAGTAAGCACCACAAACAGATTAGATCACTTGGAAAACAAAACCTCAGACAATAAAGACAAAATATATAATCTTGAAAATAAAGTTGACCACACAGTAAAGATGCTAAAAAATCATGAATAGAACATTCAAGAATTTTAAGATAATATAAAAAGACAAAATTTAAGAATTATTGGGATAGAAGAAGGCATAGAGTTCCAAACCAAGGGAATGAACAACCCATTCAATGAAATAATACCAGAAAATTTTCCAGACATAAAGGATGAATTGCAAAATCAAATACAAGAGGCTTACAGGACACCAAATGTACAAAATCACACAGATCCACACCAAGGGACATTATAATGAAAATGCCTAGCATACCGAATAAGGAGAGAATCTTAAGAGCCACAATAGAAAGGAATCCAATTACATATAGGGGTAAACCAATTAGGATATCTGCAGATTGTTCACCCCAGTCCCTTAAAGCTAGAAGATCCTGGAACAACATATACCAAGCTCTGAAAGAAAATGGATGCCAACCAAGAATCTTAAATCCAGCAAAATTAAGCTTTAGATTTGATGGCAAAATAAAACCTTCCATAATAAACAAAAGGTAAAAGAATTTACAACTAGAAAGCACACATTATAGAACATCCTCAGCAAAATATTCCATGAAGAGGAAATTAAAAACAACAATTAAAATAGCAAAGGGAGTTACTACACTAAGAAGTTACTACACTAACCAAAGAAGAAACCAAGGCAAGGTAAATATCAACAATAAATAAAAATAACAAGAATACAAATCATGTTTCAATAATAACCCTGAATGTTAATGGTCTAAACTTACTACTCAAAAGAAACAGACTGGCAGATTGGATTAAAAAAAAAAAAGACCCAATAATATTCTGCCTTTAAGAGACTCATCTCATAGAAAAAGATATCCACAGACTGAAGGTGAAAGGTCAAGAAAAAACATACCACTCACATGGACTGCAGAAACAAGCAGTTCCATCCTTCAGCCAAAGTTAATCAAAAGGGAAGGATGTTTTATACTGCTTAAGGGAAACATAAATCAACAGACATAACAATTATAAATATATATGCCCCAAACAATGGAACATCTATGTTCATCAAACAAACTTCTCTCAATTTTGAGAGTCAAATAGACCACAAAACAGTAATTCTGAGTGACTTTAGAAACACTTCTTTCAGCACTGGATAGATCTTCCAAACTTAAAGTAATAAAAGAAACCATAGAACTCAATAATACAATCAATAACTTAGACTTAACAGACATATATAGACTATTGCATCCATCAATGATTTAATACACTTTCTTCTCAGCAGCACATGGATCATTCTCTAAAATGGACATATATTATGCCACAAAGCAACTCTTAGCAAATACAAAAAAATAGAGATACTACCCTGCATTCTATCAGATCATAATGGAATGAAATTAGAAATCAATAATAAAATAAAAAAATAGAAGCTACTTCAACACCTGGAGACTAAATAATATGCTACTGAATGAGCAATGGGTTGCACAAGACATCAAAGAGGAGATTTTAAAAATTTAGAGGTAAATAAGAACACTTATACAACACATCAAAATCTCTGGGACACTATGGAAGGCAGTACAAAGAGAAAAGTTCATTGCATGGAGTTCTTTCCTTAAAACAAGAAAAAGTCAACAAGTAAATGACTTAATATTTCATATCAAAGTCCTATAAAAAGAAGAACATATCAACATCAAAATTAGTAGAAAACAGGAAATAATTAAAATTAGAGCTAAAATCAATGAAATTGAAACCAAAGAAATAATTTTTAAAAATTGACAAAACAAAAAGTTGGCTCTTTGAAACAATAAATAAAATTGATAAACTCTTAGCTATGCTAATGAAGAGAAGGTGAGAAAAAAACTCATATTACTAGATTCTGTGATGAAAAATGAAATATCATGGCAAATACTACAGAAATATAAAAAATAATAGGAAATTATTTTGAAAATTTATACTCCAATAAAATAGAAAATGTCAAGGATATTGACAAATTTCTAGCATTATATGATTGATCCAAACTGAATCAGGACAATATACACAAGTTAAACAAATCAATTCAAGCAATGAAATAGAAGAGACCATCAGAAGCCTACCAACCAAGAAAATCCCAGGACCAGACGGATACACAGGTGAATTTTACAAGACCTTCAAAGAAGAACTAACACCAATACTCCTCAAATTATTTCATGAAATAAAAAAAAAAAAGATGAAACACTTACAAAATCATTCTATGAGGCTAATATCACTCTGATTCCAAAAACAAAGACACATCAAAGAAATAAAACTTGAGACTAATATCTCTAATGAATACAGATGCACTGGCTCACACACTCCCTGAAGGCGCTAAACCTCAACTCCAGGCCCAACTGTGTCAACATGCTGGTCACCACCACCCAACTGATCCCTGCCCTGGCCAAAGTCCTGCTGTACGGACTGGGCTCCGTGTTCCCCATGGAGAACATGTACAGTGCCACCAAGACAGGTCTCCGGCCCCCCAAGGCCTCACGGTGGGGATCCAACTCCAGCGAGAGCCTGGAGGGGCCTCACGACATAGTGAGAGCAGAGTCTGGACAGGAACCGCTCCCTCAATGTGTGACATGGCCTTGTGGCCCTGTGGCCTGCACCCCGGAGACAGACGGGAGGGTCAGTGGGCGCCCCTCAGAGCAGGCCGAGTGGGAGCGGCCCTGGGCTGTGCTTTCCAGGGCGCAGCCCGGATCTAGGCACCAGCAAGGCCCGGCCCAGGGCGTGGGGGAACCCCCCCTCCAAGGCCAGCGCAGGCCCTGCCTGGGCCACAGCACAACATGCCCTTCTGGCAGATTTCCTGCCAAGCCAACCTGGAGGCTCTCAGGCACGCGCTGGAGCTCGAGTACCTATAGCGACACCATACACCCACCATGGCCACCTGCCATCGCCACACCCACCGGGCCCCCTGGACGCCCCACCTCCCCTCCAAGAGCCCCAAAGCCCCGGACGCCGGACCCCAGGCAGAGCGCTGCACCCCGAGAACTGTCCAGTGGCCGTCGCAGAAGTCGTCCTGGAGGACCCCGAGAGCAGAGGGCCAGTGGCGTCACGGAGGGGGGCTGCTTGGAGTCCTGATTTCTGCAAGATGCACAGGACAGCAGCGGGAACTGGTGGTCGGGGGGAGGGCAGGTGGCTTCATTTTGTCCCGTTGTTAATTTATGTCCTGGCCTGCACTCTGGCCGGGCTCCAGCACCGTGCTGGTTCCTAGGTGGCTGGTCGGGCGCCTGATGGTTTCAGGGCTCTCTGCTCAAGTCGTGCTCTGGGGGCACAATCATTCTCTAGCATCTGTGAGGGAGATATTGGGCTGTTGGGAAGACTGTGGCTCACCTTTGTTTTTAAAGACGGCTGTGGACAGCACACATGCCTAATGCTGCCATCTTGTTTCCTAGGGAGAGAAGGACACTGGGGAGGAAGCGGTATTTTGTGATGGATAAAAGGCATTAAATAAAACCACGTTTACATTTTGCAGTGGGAAAAAAATGAATACAGATGCAAAAGTTCTCAATAAAATTCTGGCCAATTGAATGAAAAATCATATTAAAAATATAGTGCACTATGATCAAGTAGGGTTCATTCCAGGGATAGAAGGTTGTTTCAACATACGGAAATAAAAAAAAAATGTAATTCATCACAATACATTCAAAGATTAAAAGCATATGATCATCTCAAGAGATGCAGAAAACGTATTAGACAAAATACAGCACCCCCTCATGTTCAAAACACTAGAAAAACTAGGGATATCAGGAAAATATCTCAACATTGTAAAAGCTATCTATGCTAAGCCCCAGGCCAACATCACTCTAAATGGAGAAAAATTGGAATCATTCCCTCTATAAACTGGAACAAGAAAGGGATGCGCTCTTTCTCCACTTCTATTTAACATAGGTCTTGAAACTCTAGCCAGAGCAATTAGACAGACAAAGGAAATTAAAAGGATAGGAATAGGAAAAGAGGAACTCAAACTATCACTATTTGCTGACAACATGATTCTACATCTAGAGAATCCAAAAAATTCCACCAGAAAACTTCTAGAACTAGTAAATGAATTCAGCAAAGCAGCAGCATATAAAATCAACACCCATAAATCTAAGGCATTTCTGTACATCAGTGACGAATCCTCTGAAAGAGAAATAAAATAAAAAACTACCCCATTTACAATAGCCTCAAAAAACAAAGTAAAATACTTGGGAATCAACTTAATGAAAGAGGTGAAAGACCTCTACTATGAAAACTCCAGAACCCTAAAGAAAGAAATTAAAGAAGACCTTAGAAAATAAAAATATCTCCCTTGTTCTTGGATAGGTATAATTAATATTGTCAAAATAACCATACAACCAAAAGCACTATACAGATTTAATGCAATTACAATAAAAATCCCAATGACATTCCACATAGAAATAGAAAAGCAGTCATGAAATTCATCTGGAAATATAACAGACCCGGGATAGCCAAACCAATACTTTGCAAGAAGAGCTAAGCAGGTAGCATCATTATACAGATCTTAAGCAATACTACAGAGCAATAGTAACAAAAACAGCATGATACTGCCACCAAAACAGACTTGTAGACCAATGGTACACAATAGAGGACACAGAGACTAACCCACATAAATATAGTTATCTTATGTTAGACAAAGGCGCCAAAAACATATATTAGAGAAAAGATAGCCTCTTCAACAAATGTTGCTGGGAAAACTGGAAATTCATAGGCAACAAAATAAAATTAAGCCCCTATCTCTCACCATACACAAACTCAACTCGAAGTAGATCAAGGACCTAGGAATTAAACCTGACATGCTGCGACTAATACAAGAAAAAGTAGGCCCAAATCTTCATCATGTCAGATTAGGCCTCAATTTCCTTAATAAGACTCCCATACAGTAAGAAATAAAATCAAGAATCAATAAATGAGATGGATTCAAATGAAAAATCTTCTTCTTATTAAAAGAAACAATCAGTGAATAGAGGTGAATAGAGAGCCTACAGAATGGGAGCAAATTTTTACCATACGCACAGCAGAAGAGCACTAATCTCTAGGTTATATAAAGAACTCAAAAATCTTAACACCAAAAAAAAAAAAAAACAAATCAAAACTATTCTAAGATTTCATCTCACTCCAGTCAGAATGGCAGCTATTAAGAATACAAATAACAGGGGCTAGGGTTGTGGCTCAGCGGTAGAGTGCTTGCCTAGCACATGTGAGGCCCTAGATTCGATCCTCAGCACCACATAAAAATAAATAAATAAAATAAAGATATTGCATCCAACTATAACTAAAAATATACATTTACAAAAAAAAGAATACAAACAACAATAATTGTTGTCAAGGATGTGGGGGGAGAAGACACACTCATACATTGCTGGTAGAACTGCAAATTGGTGCAACCAATATGGAAAGCAGCATGAAGATTCCTTGGCAAACTTAGAATGGAACCACACCATTTGACCCAGCTATTCCATTCCTCCATTTATACCCATAGGACTTAATAACAGCATACTACAGTGATGTAGCCACCTCAGTGTTTATAGCAGCACAACTCACTATAGCTAAATTGTGGAACCAACCTTGATGCCCTTCAGTAGATGAATGGACAAAGAAAATGTGAGATACATACACACACACACACACACACACACACACACAAAATTGAATATTATTCAGCATTAAAAGAGAATAAAATCATGGCATTTGCAGGTAAAAGGATGGAGCCTGCAAATATCATATTAAGTGAAGTAAGCCAGTCCCAAAAAACAAAATGCCTGTTCAGGTCCTTGGCCCATTTGTTGATAGGGTTGTTTGTTATCTTATTGTTTAATTTTTTGAGTTCTTTGTATATTCTGGATATTAGGGCTCTATCTGAAGTGTGAGGATTAAAATTTGTTCCAGGATGTAGGTTCCCTGTTTACCTCTCTTATTGTTTCTCTTGCTGAGAAAAAACTTTTTAGTTTAAGTAAGTCCCATTTGTTTATTCTTGTATATAACTCTTGGGCTATGGGCGTCCTATTAAGGAATTTGGAGCCCGACCCCACAATATGTAGATCGGAGCCAACTTTTTCTTCTATCAGGTGCAGAGTCTCTGATTTGATATCTAGCTCCTTGATCCATTTTGAATTGACTTTTGTGCATGGCGAGAGAAAGGGGTTCAGCTTCATTTTGTTGTATATGGATTTCCAGTTTTCCCAGCACCATTTGTTGAAGATGCCTGAACAGACACTTCTCAGAGGAGGACATACAATCAATCAATAAGTACATGAAAAAATGCTCACCATCTCTAGAAGTCAGAGAAATGCAAATCAAAACCACCCTAAGATACCATCTCACTCCAGTAAGATTGGCAGCCATTATGAAGTCAAACAACAATAAGTGCTGGAGAGGATGTGGGGAAAAGGGTACACGTGTACATTGCTGGTGGGACTGCAAATTGGTGTGGCCAATATGGAAAGCAGTATGGAGATTCCTAGGAAAGCTGGGAATGGAACCACCATTTGACCCAGCTATCGCCCTTCTCGGTCTATTCCCGGAGGACCTTAAAAGAGCATACTATAGGGATACTGCCACATCAATGATCATAGCAGCACAATTCACAATAGCTAGACTTTGGAATCAACCTAGATGCCCTTCAATAGATGAATGGATTAAAAAAACTATGGCATTTATACACAATGGAGTATTACGAAGCACTAAAAAATGACAAAACCATGGATTTTGCAGGGAAATGGATGGCATTAGAGCAGATAATGCTAAGTGCAGCTAGCCAATCCTTAAAAAACAAATGCCAAATGTCTTCTTTGATATAAAGAGAGCAACTAAGATCAGAATAGGGAAGAAGAGCACGAGGAAAAGTTTAACATTAAACAGAGACGAGTAGGGTGGGAGAAAGGGAGAGAGAAGGAAAAATGTATGGAAATGGAAGGAGACCCTCATTGTTACACAAAATTACGTATAAGAGTTTGTGAGGGGAAAGGGGAAAAAAAACAAGGGAGAGAATTAAACAACAGCAGATGGGATAGAGAGGGAAAATGAGAGGGAAGGGGAGGGGGGATAGTAGGGGATAGGAAAGGTAGCAGAATACAACAGTCATTAATATGGTATTATGTAAAAATGTGGATGTGTAACCAATGTGATTCTGCAACTTGTATTTGGGGTAAAAAATGGGAGTTCATAACCCACTTGAATCAAATGTATGGAAGATGATACGTCAAAAAAAAATGCCAATGTATTCTCCGATATGTGGATGCTGATACATAACGGGAATGGGGTAGGGGAGCATGGGAGGAATGGAAGAACTTTAAATAGGGCAAAGGGGAGGAAAGAGAAGGGATGGGGTATGGGGGTAGGAAAGATGAGATGGATATCATTACCCTTAGTACATGTATTTAAGACACCAATGGTACAACTGTATTTTGTGTACTTCCAGTGACATGAAAAATTGTTCTCTATATGTGTACTATGAATTGTAATACATTCTGCTGTCATGCATAACAAATTAGAACAAATAAATAAATTTTTAAAAATACAATAATAAAAAATATTAAAGAGTTGGATCCCCTTCTTCCCTCTCAGTTCCCTAACTTTCTGTCTCACCATATAATCTCTCTCCCTCACACACATTTCATGCTATCTACTGTGTTGTGATGCAGGAAAGGGGACCCTCACTAGAAGTCTAACAGATGGGGCCGCCTAATTTCAGGCTTTCAGTTGCCAAATCTGTGAGCTAAACAAACCTCTTTTCTTTTTTAACTACCCAGTCTTGAGAATTTTGTTATAGCAATACAGCATGGGATAATACAAGAAGTCAAAAAAGGAGGAAAGAAGAGAGGGAGGGAGAGGCATCTCATCAGTCTTCCATTAAGGTAGGCTCTATTTTAAAATTTTAGATCTTATCGGATAGGTCCATTCAGTTTTAGTTTGATGTTTGCTCTATTATGTATTCCCCAATGTCTTTTCTGATTTCCTGAATGCAGCTAGAACATGTGAAATTTCCCAAGGCTTTAGCTCAAAACAATCACACATCATCCTCTCCTTGTGCATCAAGGGAATCTTACAAGACTAGACCCTATTATTTCAGGACTCTTTGATAAGGTGGAACTAATTTTTTTTTTTTTTGAGAGAGAGAGAGAGAGAGAGAGAGAGAGAGAGAGAGAGAGAGAGAGAGAATTTTTTAATATTTATTTTTTAGTTTTCAGTGGACACAACATCTTTATTTTTATGTGGTGCTGAGGATCGAACCCAGCGCCCCGTGCATGCCAGGCGAGCACACTACCACTTGAGCCACATCCCCAGCCCAAGTGGAAATAATTTTAAATGATAAGCAAATTGTACTAAAAAGGATTAAATTAATAAGGCAAAATAATCACTTTGGTGAACAGATTTTTTTTCTTCTCTGTCTATATTATTACTCAGAATCACTCTGTTAATTTTAAATGATGTAGTGTAAACTTATTTAATACTTCATTGTCTCACTTTCTTTGTCTTTCATTCATTCATTCTTTCTTTCTTTTTTGAGAATCAAATATCTCAAACATATTGCACTTACTGGATGATTCATTCATTCAAAATATAGTCAGTCATCTAGCAAGTACTTATCATCCAAAGAGGTAAAATAAAAGAAATATTTTTAAAAAAATAGGTAAAAGAAGACAAAATTAAGGAAAATGGGTTCACAACTTTAATCTGAAAATCCTGAAAGTTCATTATATATTTCTTCCCTAAGTCAGATCTCTTTCCTAGGCCTTTCCCTCCGATTTCTGGGAAAATCTGCAAATCTTCACTCACATTTTTTTTTAGGTTTTTTGTTTTGTGTTTTGATTTTTAGTTGAGGGTAATGAGGGAGTACCAGGGATTGAAGTCAGGGATACTTAACCACTGAGCCACATCCCCAGCCCTATTCTGTATTTTATTTAGAGACAGGGTCTCACTGAGTTGCTTAAAGCCTTGTTTTTGGTGAGGCTGGCTTTGAACTCAAGATCCTCCTGCCTCAGCATCCTGAGCCACTGGGATTGCATGCATGTGCCACCATGCCTAGTGATTTCTATGTTTTTATTAGTGAATTAGAATTATACATAACAGTGGGGTTCATTGTGACATACTCATATATATATACATAACATAATTTGCTCCATTTAACTCCCCAGTACTTGCCTTTCCCTCCCCTCTTCCCTCCCCTGACCTCCTTCCTGTAGTCTTTTGGTCTCCGTTCTATGTATTTATTCTTTTTTCTCACATTTTTATTGGTGTATTATAGCTACACATAATCATGGGATTTGTTGTTACATATTTGTACATGCACACAATAAAACAATATAATTTGGCCAGTATCATCCCCCAGCACTTCCCCACTCCCTCTTCACCTCCCACCTCTTGGTCTCTTTCTTCTACTGATATTTCTTTAATATTCCTAAGATCTGCCCCTACCTTTTTCTTTTTTTCTCTAGCTTCTGCATATGAGAGAAAATATAGGACTTTTGACCTTCTGAATTTGACTTATTTTGCTTAACCTAATCTTCTCTAGTTCCATTTATTTTCCTGCAAATGCCATGATGTAATTTTCCTTTATGGCTAAATAAAACTCTGTTGTGTATATATATCACATTTTCTTTATTCATTGATCTTTTGATGAACACCTAGGTTACTTCAGTGGTTTGGCTATTGTGAATTGTGCTGCTATAAACATGGGTATACCCATATCACTGTACTATCATGAATTTAATTATTCAGGATAAATACCAAGGAATGGTATAGCTGGGTCATATGGTGGTTCCATGCCCAGTCTTTTGAGGAACCTCTACACTGACTTTCATAGTGGTTATACTAATTTACAAATCTCAACAGTGTACATGTGTTCCTTTTTCTCCACATTCTCTCTAGCATTTATTATTGTTTTTATTCTTGATGACTGTCATTCTGACTGATGTGAAATAAAATCTCAGTGTGGTTTTGATTTGCATTTCCCTAATTACTAATGATGTTGAACATTTTTTCATATATTTGTTGGCCATTGTATTTCTTCTTTTGAGAAGTGTCTGTTTTATTCATTTGCCCATTTCTTTTATTTTTTAAATATTTATTTTTTAGCTATAGGTGGACACAATATATTTATTTTATTTTTGTATGGTGCTGAGGATCGAACCCAGGGCCTCACACATGCTAGGTGAGCACTCTACCTTCTGAGCCACAACTCCAGCCCATCATTTGCCCATTTTTAAAATTGGGTTATTTGATATTTGGTGTAAATATTTTTGAGTTGTTCAGATATTCTAGATATTAAACCCATGTCAGAAGAGTAGCTAGCAAAGATTTTCTCCCATTCTGTAGGTTTTCCTGTCACATTCCTAATTATTTCCTTTGCTGTGCAGAAGCATTTTAATTTGATGCCATCCCATTTGTTAACTCTTGGCATTATTTCTTGAGCTTTAGGCATCTTATTTAGTAAGCCATTGCCTATGCCTATATGCTGGAAGGTTGATCCTACATTTTCTTCTAGGAGTTGAAAGTTTCTATCTAATTCCTAGGTCTTTGATCCATTTTGTTCATTCACAATTTTAAAGTTAGAAAATTCACTCATACAAATTTCCCTCAGCACTATTTATGAGCTCACTAACATACATGCATTTTTAGGATAAATGGAACAGTGGAAGATATGAAATTTGTAACACAGGGTACTTTTCCAATATTATCTATCATCAAATAGGAAATGTAGAAGACATCAACCTCAGGATCCTGAAACCATCCAGCCCACTACAAACCATCCTGTGATTTCCAGAAAGATGTCATCCCCACATACCTTCTCATATCTACCCCTCACTATGTTTCCTTTAGAAAAGCCCGAGAACCCTGAAAACTCTTCTCACTCTTGAGATGGCCTGTATATGTGTACTCCTTGCTTTCCTAAATAAATCTCTGTGCTTCAATATATGACATATGCCATAACTCTTTTCTGTCATGCAAGCCAAAGACCCCGTCATCCTAAATTGAAAGTCCCCTTCTCTGAGACTCCTTGGACCCTCTCCAATGATACCAAGATACCTTTTCCAGTATCATGGGGTCTGAAAGATGTACACAAAATCAAATGAGACTATATGAAAATGGCTTCTAAGCTTTAAGAATACTATTAAAATAAAAGGTAAGCAAATTAGGCAGAGTTCAATATCTGTTCTAAGGAGTAACACTTCTTGAAAAAGAATGTTTTCATGCTTAGGATGACTCATCATTCAAGTTAAGCAATGGATAAACCTCTACTTAGTACGAAGAATACTTTATGTTTGTATGACATATATTCTAAGTGTGTTCTTGTGTGTTACTTAATTTAATCACAAGATACTTAGTAGTAGACAGGAAAGGTCTAATTACTACTACTTTTAGATGAGGAAAATAAGGTCTGAATTGCTTTCGATTACACAGAAAATCAGTGGCAGAAGCGGGATGAGAAGCCAGGCCTACTTGACTCCTTACCCTTTGCTTTTCCCATGACCTCATGCTGCTTTTATTTTTGTACTGTGCAATATTTGCATCCTGGTTGTATTGGAAAAACATAATGAAATAACAAAATAAAGGTTAAACTTTTTTCCTGTGACTTCAGTGATTAAAAGAGAAGTCTTATTTCCAGGCATGGTGGCACCCACCTGTAATGCCAGCAGCTCAGGAGGCTGAGGCAGGAGGATCATGAGTTCAGGTCAGTCTCAGCCTCATATCAAGGGCCTAAGCAACTCAGCAAGACCCTGTCTCTAAATAAATATAAAAAAGAGCTGGGGATGTGGATCAGTGGTTAAATGCCCTGGGTTCAATCCCCAGTGTCCAAAAAAAAAAAAAAAAAAAAAAAAATGGAGAAGCCTTAGGTGTTCAAATACCTGATTCACAAAAAGATAATGAATACAAATTTTATTAAATTTTCCTTCTTCTTCCTGTCCTCTAATGAAATGTTAAGCAACCACATAATACAAACATTCAAACTGAATATTATTTCTACTGTCTATAGAATGATGGACACATTAAGTTACTGTCACGGTGATATAAGATAGTTTGACAAAGGTCAAATAAAAAAATAACTAAAACAAATATATTTAAGGTATAAAATATCAATTTATCAATTATGAATATGTTAACAGTCATTATTCTATCTTAGAATTTTTAAAAGCTTATAGTTCATTTTAATAGGAGAATAAGATAAATAAATATTTACACTACACTAATTTTGTATTGTTCCCTTCACAAAATATTACATTAAAGTCTTAACAGATCATTGATAGCATGTAATAAACAATGAGAAACCTCAGAAAATGCATTTCCTTAACTCTCTAAGGTAATATTCGCACTTTCCAATTAAACTAGAGTACAAGCATATTTTGAACTTTGCCATAGAGAAGCTCACTAGCTGTAAAATAGAAACAAATGGAAATTGAATGGAGAATAAAAAGTCTAAGTGAGCAAAAGAGTGATAAGGACAAAAGGAGAAAAGAAAGCAAAACTCCTCACTTACTTTTTACTTCTTTGTCTGTTTCAAAATTCCATGGCAGGACTGCCTTACAATTCTACCTTGGGGAAGATGTGCAGCAGATCCCAGGGCTACTCTCTGTCAGTGCTTGGGTTTAAGTCTGAGGCAGGTTCTTCCCTTGAGCATTAGCACAAGAGTGACTTGACTTAGAGATTTTCAATGGATGCAAATGTCAACCTTATCACCAAGGAAGACATATGGTACCCAGTTCTGGAAGCCGGCTTCTATTTCATGATGAGTTCAAGTCTCCCGCTGTGACCGGAGCCTGGCTCATGGAAAGGCAGAGGTCAACGTGCCACAGAGGGTTGCCTCAGTGCCCCACGTGGTGCCTGGACCTGCCTGAAAATGTCAGTTTTCAGAACATGATTCTGCAAGCTGCTTTTACAAAAGTACACAGCTAAAATAACAGCAGAGAAGAGGGCTTATTTTTTTTTTTTCAAAGAAAAATCATACAATGCAGGATCATCCCGTTATTGTAAAAGTGTCTTTTAGGTTTTTTATCCACATTTCTTTGAAATGTGCAGGGGAAAATTGCCAGTACATAAATTGTAGTTTAACATAATCACCATTGGATTTCAACTGTTGTGCTTGGATAGCTGCTGGGGTTGTCTGGTTTAACAGAAGTGATAATAAGGCCTGAAGCTTTATTCACAGTCTACTGATGAACAATTTGGGCCAAAATTTCTACTTGTGCCCTGAAGTCCATCTAAACTGCTTTGTTCCAAAATTACAATCTCTATTGTATTAGTTTGCTTGGGTTGCCATCACAAAATCACACCAAGTGGCTTAAACAACAGAAGTTCTGGAGGGTAGAAGTCCAGGATCAAGTTATTGATAGGTTTGGTTACTCCTGAGCTCTCTCTCCTTGACTTGTAGATGGAAGTGTTCTTATGTGTCCTTATATGGCCTCTCCTCTGTGTGCATATTCCTGTTGTCTCTCTATGTATCCAAATTTCTTCTTATAAGAATACCAGACAGATTAGCTTATAGTCCATTCTAACAGCCTCATTTTAATTCATCATCTCTTTTATTAAAAAAAAAAAAACTACCTTCAAACACTCCCATTCTTACCTATTGGGGATTAGGAATTTCACATATGAATTTTGAGGGGATATAACCAGAATCCTAGGACAAAGGCCTGACTCCAAAGAGTTCCAACAAACTAGGACTGGTCACTCACTCCAAAAAATAAATAGTAAAGGCAATGGTGAAAAATCAGAAAAAAATAACTTTAATCATCCTGGCAGGCAAAGTGAGATCTAGCCTCTCAGTCCTATCTTTGAGTTACTGACGTGAGCTTTAGGTTTAAGTAGAGGATGAATGGAGTTAGTGGGGTAAGATATGTCTAATTAAATAGTATCAGTCAAACTCTGGTCTGGTTGATAATTCTCTCAGTTCTGGTTCTGCAAGGTCCTCCCAAGAAGTTCTTGTCACTTGAGGGAGAAATTTCCACTTGCCTCTCAGGACTTTTATCTACTAGACATGTGGTGCTGGAAGGGGGAATTCATTTCCCATTGAGACAATTGTTTCTGCTTAGGGAGTCAGCCTCATGTGGGGTGATGTGCCTGCCTCCCACTGTTCCTGGAAAGTGAAAACTTACTTCGAGGGATTTGATGCAATAAAAACTGAACTAATGCTCCTTCAAATCTTGTCTCAGTCTTGAAGGGAGATGAGATAGGTTTGGTAAATTTAGGGCTAATAAACGTCATATTACTAGTTTTTAGATAAACACCCCTTTAATGAGTATCATGCCTATATGCAGAGCTGAGGAGGGACCTAACCCCAAGTTTAAGGTAATAAAGCACACAGCTGAAAAAGGAAGGTGGCCATGCTGAGCTTTAACAGGCCTTACTTATCCACTGACATTGCAGGCATAAGAGACCCTGCCCCAATCAATAAATGGGTCAAGGACCTGAACAGACACTTCTCAGAAGATGATGTACAATCAATCAACAAATATATGAAAAAAACGTTCATCGTTGCTAGCAATTAAAGAAATGCAAATCAAAACTACTCTAAGATTTCATCTCACTCCAGTCAGAATGGAAGCTATTATGAATACAAACAACAATAAGTGTTGGTGAGGATATGGGGGGAAAGGCACACTCATACATTGCTGGTAGGGCTGCAAATTGGTGCAGCCAATATGGAAAGCAGTATAGAGATACCTTGGAGAATTGGGAATGGAACCACCATTTGACCCAGCTATCCCTCTCCTTGATCTGTACCCAAAGGACTTAAAACTGTGGAATATTATTCAGCAATAAAAGAGAATAAAATCATAGCATTTGCAGGTAAATTGATGGAGTTAGAGAAGATAATGCTAAGTGAAGTTAGCCAATGCCAAAAAACAAATGCCAAGGAGGCTGATTTATAGTGGGGTAAGGAAAAGGAGCATGGGAAAAATAGACAAACTCTAGATAGGGAAGATGGGTTGGAAGGGAAGGGAGGGGGTATGGGGTTAGAAATGATGGTGGAATGTGATGGTTATTATTATCCAAAGTACATCTATGAAGACACAAATTGGGTTTGAATATACTTTGTATACAGCCAGAGATATGAAAAATTGTGCTGTATATGTGTAATAAGAATTGTAATGCATTCTGTTGTCATCTATAAATAAAAAATTAATTTAAAAAAAATATCCTGCTTATAACAAAAACAGTCTGTTTATGTACCTGTTTATGGGGTTACAATTTGGCCACTAACACCTATCATGGGTCATTGCAAAATGGTTCTTGATGTAATTGATCTAAAGGCAGCAGGCATACCCAATATGCAGATTTGCATATTATATTTCTGTTTTCACAATGAGTGCTGAGAAATTTGAGCGATTAATCTAGTAGCTTTACACTAATGTACTGGCACAATTATTTCTCTGTGCTTCCTATGTCTATCTTTTCATTTAGGGCTTTTATTTTAACATATTTATTATATGAATGTTTATAACTAGAAAATAGTACAGTATGGCAGAGGGCTAAGAGTTAGACCCTGTCTGGATTTAAATCCTAGCCCCATCTATTGCTAAGTGTGCAATCCTGGAAGGGCTCTATGCTTTAGTTCTCTGACCTATAAAATGGGTATAATGGTATATATGTCCTAGAGTTGTTATTACAATTAAATGAATTAAATGCAAAGATCTTTGCACCAACACATTGTAGGTTTTGTGCATGTAATTGTAATAAACTAATTTTACGTATTTCTATAATGTGGCTTTTTTAAATGTATGAATGAATAAAAACATAAGTAAATGCCTGACTTGTGATGTATTTATAGAACACTGTCTGAAAGATTATAAATACAGACTTGTAGCCACAAGTTTTTAGTCTCACATTTTATCAGATCTCGTTTTTATCCTACAGCTGTATTTCCTTTGAATTTCCCATTTTATCACTTTACTTAGAGAAATGTGCATTTTTCTCACTTATCACTAGAATCCTCCTAATTTTCTTACCTCACCACTCATTCTACAAAGCTTCAGAACTCATGAACATATACTATTTTATCTATGTTTCATGTATGGAAACACAAACTTGGGAATCTCACAGCTATTGAGCTCCTATGATCAGCAAGTTCCACTCCTGCCTGATACCCTGGGGTGCTTAACCATCAGGATCTAGGATGATTTGTACATTTTGAGATTGGTTTCTCATGTTACTTTACATCACTCGTATCAATGTCTATAGAAATGATCTCCAGGCTTTTTTAGGATTTTCTTATTTCAGGACTACAGACTTCAGCCTTTATCTCTGTTCCTGGGGCTGTGCTTCTTCCATGGCAGCCTTGAACTTTATACTGTGATTTTCAGAACAGAATAAAGAATGCAATGGATTCAGTGCAATTCACTCCTGGACTCTTCATTAGAATTCCTTGCTCCTGCTGCTCACTGGATAACTTTTTTTTTACTTCACAGAGAACAAAAACGTTAGAGAAGGACCAAAATGACCCTCCTGCCTGGATCTGTGCTCAGGTTGTCTGCTACTGTACTTATAAACTATCACAGTTCCTGTCTACACCCAGCCCACCTACTCAAGGTCTTGGATCCTATGATGATTCTCTTTTATATTATCTTTTCTTCCCTCTAGTGGATCATTCTTATCAACAAAGAATAAAACCAAAAATCCTTTATTGACCCCAAATTATTATCTAGTCATTGCCTTATTTCTCTGCCTTGATTAATGGAGAGTGACAGAATATACCATTCCCAAATATGCCATTTTGGCATAAGGGTTATTTTGAAAGCGACTGAAAAGAAGTAGACATAAGAAAAGTTCTCTGCCTTCCCTCTGTTTACCCAAAAGAACAAAATGCATTTACAAAGGCTCTCTCTTCCCCTCTCTACAAAGAGGGACAGAGGTTGATTGATCACTAACATAGTGTTAGACCCTTATCAGTCATGGGAGGGCACCAGAAGAATCTACATAACATGCTTTACTAACTAGAATTTACCTACTATATGTTTTCTGTAACTTGCCTCCTCTGCATTACTCTTTTGGTTGAAGTGAAGATGCTATCCTATGTAAGCCAGTTGGTGAGGCTGACTCCCGCCAACTCTATATCTGTCTTGCATACAAGTTCATTTCTGGGACCTCTTAACCTCTCAGTGCACTAACATTGCTGAGCCTTCTTTGCTCTAGAAACTTTCTTTACCTTATGCACATAGCATGGACATCCTAAAAATATTATGCCCTTTATAGTCAAGCAGATGTAAACACAAATTCTGGATTTCCTATACTGTGGCTGTTTTGAGTTCTCCCACATTATTAAACCTTACTAGGTTTCATTTTTTTTACATTTCTATAAAACTAGGATAATAATACCCCTCCTGCAGAGTAAATACTAAAGACAGTCTATATAAAACCTCAACTTAATTTGTGATACATCATAGGCATTCAATAAAACATCACTGTTTTCATTAATAATCGTGCTTTATTTACTTCTTGCTTTCACTCTTCAGATTATATTTTTACATCTCTGTGGTAGGTATTACTTTCCCCCAAGGCTTATTTCAGCTTTGGAAATTCTATGATAAAACTTTAAGAGTTATCTCCATATGATATTGGCCAAATTATATTGTTATATTGTATATATGTGTGAATATGTAACAACAAATCCACAAAAAGAGAACTATCTGCAATCCAATCTTTTTCATGAAGCCCTTCTTACCTGCTTGTGGAAAAAAAATGAACACAAAACTTTTTCATATCACTTACTAGTTCTAAGTTATCAATGAATAAGACCAGCTGTGTAGAAAAAAATAAGCTAAAACTATCCTGGTAGGTTCCATAATTTGGTAATAGCTCAGGTTTATGCTTAAACATTTGATTAACATTATGTAATCAAAGATCTAGAAAAAATCTTGAGGTTAAAAGCAAATTACCTAACAGTAATGGGAAGGCCATGTTTAATGGCAAAATCAGCTACATGTGCAACCATAAGGTCTTTATCTTATCTCTTTTTTTTTTTCTTTTTCCACATGTAACTCACTTACATAAGTGATAGGAAAGATGGACTAAAGTATCCAAAGATGGCAAGGGCTCCTTGAGAGGTCCAGTCAAAGAAATCACAGGAATGTGCATGTCCTGTCTGTAGCATTTCCCTCTCCCTATGTGAATGTCCAAATATTCTTTCTAGTGGTAGAATTCTAAAAACTTCTTATCAACTTGAAAAACCAAGGTTGGAGGATCACTTCACCCTTGAAGTTTAAGGCCAACCTGAGCAACATAGTGAGAGCCTCCATCTCAAAATAAATAAAAAATTACATATATATATATATATATATATATATATATATATATATAACCACATTTTATCAGTAACAAATATCTGTTGGGTATTGAAAATATTTGGCTGTGAGAGCTAGATGTTGTTTATCCATTATCTTTGCTTGGTCATGGCAATCCCTTTATATTCCCATTGTCCACATGAGGAGCTAAAAGGGGTCAGTCTGATATTTCTTCCTTCTCTCAACCATATGTTTAATCCTTGTTAATTTTATAATAAAGAATATGCATGGAAATAGTATTGTAGTGTTACTTTCTTTGCATGCAATTTCTACAATATATTATTAAAGGAAAAAAGTAGTAAGCAGAACTACTACTCAGGTATAGAAGGGGGATATGAGTGTGTGTATATATATTTGGGTGTCTATCCATCTACCTTCTTGGCTATGCATTGATTATCTTTTTGAAGGATTCAGGAGAAATTGGTACTCACCTATGAGTTGGTTTAAAGGTCTCGGAATAAAACTCATTTTTGTTCCATGCCATTTAATTTATTGAGTTTTGACAGTGCATTTACATTATTTTACATTAGAAAAAAATGGGTTAAGAATTAGTAGATGAGGAGTCCTTATTTTAGTTGGGACAAGTGGCATTTTCTACTTCAAAAGACATTTATGTTATTTTAATTAATCTTTATTATTTTTTGCAGGCACCATTACTATAATGGGAACTCATAGCAAACATTATCCTCTATTTTGAGACTTTATGTACCTGCACATATTATTTTTAAAATATTTTCACTTGTGAGTTATCAAACTTTATTATTTATTTTTTACCTCTTTCTTTCATTTCCCACACTACCCTTTCCAACCTTCCAAGATGTTCTCTATGATTACAAAGTCACATAAAACACCCATACTCATAAAGGTGGAATATTTGGGGTAGTTTTCAAAGAAGAAATCATGCCATAGACTTCTTTATTCAACTTGCTTTTCTTTAAATATATTATGGAAATCCCTCTGAGTCAATTAATATGTTTCTGACTCATTGTTTTAAATCTTAAAATTTTCTGTGGTGTGGATATACCACAATTTTTTTTAACAATTTCTTCATCAATGGGCATTAAGGTCATTATTATATTTAACCACAAAAAACATGTTGCAATAAATATTCTCATTTTTATACTCTGAAAAACTAGTGCTCATATTCCTTAGAATAAATCTCAATGTGTGAAATCACTGGATAATAGGGTATATATCCTAAAATCTGTGAGATAATTTACATTCATATAGAGCAGAGCCATTTTACTGACATCTTTCATAGTTATGGCTATTTTCATAATTTTAATTTCTGTCATTCAATGAAAAGTGGTGGGTAATTATTTTACTATTCCTTAATGAATATCTGTTTTTTATATCATTTTGTTTTATAACTTGTTTCTTCTGTGACTTGTCTATTTGTTTCCTTTATCCGGTTTACAATTTAGTTATGTCCTTTTATTATTATTTACAAGAGGTTTGCTCTTCTTCAAATTTTATTACAAATTACTACACAAAACAAAAACGTTGAAAATTTGTCCAATATCAATGCTCTCTCAGGAAGACTCCAGCAAGCCTATAGACCCTATGACTGATCCTTTCAGTATTGAGCAACAGGAATAGGCAGGCTGTAAATGAACTATTTTCAAACAGAGTTTAGGTTATTGACATAAAATTTCTATATTTAAAAAAAATGTTCTAAGTTTCTCTTAAGTACCTTTTACAGTTTGTTTAATGAAGTTGTATCCATTTTGTTATAAACTTCAGCCTTCAGAGAATATTAATTAGGTATAGGGAGCCTGTAGGACTACATCCATGTTGTAAAAAGTCTTTATAAATTATCAAGTTTTCTGATGATCTTCAGAATGATAATGGCTTATGTCCTATTACCTGTGAGAAATACTGTTCTGTCTGTAATTTGGCTTTTCCTTTTTCTGCTTTCAAACTCCTCGAGTTCTATATGACCAAACATAGGCTGATATGAAGCAAATGGACACCAAGAATGGGCAGGAGGAGACTGTGCATAAACTTTCATGAGAAACATGGAAATGGAAGATACTCCTCAGCTACATATAGACTAGTCTCTGGGATCAGTCTCCAATCGACCTTCAGAGTCTGGATTGCAAACAAATTCAGCAATTATCATTCATATGCTTTCCTGCTTCTCAGCTGTTTCTTAGCCTACTTTATCCACCTATGATATTCTTTCTTCACTTTCATATACCCTCATTATACAAATTTTATAAATTCCAATGTGGCAGATTATTTCCAAAGATGGTCCTTGCTATAGTTTGACTGTGTCCCCCAAAGTCCCTGTGTTAGAAACTTAATCCTCAAATTCCTATGTTGATAGTACTTGGAGATGGGGCCTTGAAAGTTAAATAGGGTTAGATGAGGTCAGAGTGGGGCACCTGTGATGTGATTAGTGGCTTCATGAAAAGAGAGATCTGAACTTACATACTTCTTCCATCTTGCCATGTGTTGCCTTCTGCCATGAAAAGAATACTAAAAGGCCCTTGCCAGATGCCAACACCTGAATGTTGGACTAGAGCTGTAAGAAATGTTGTTTTTTTCTTTTTAAACTTCCCAGTCTGTAGTATTCTGTTATAGCAACACAAAACAGACTATGACAGCTCCAATAATTCTTCTCACACCTGTATACACATGCTATTTCTTCTCTATGAAATGTGGCCCACTCTTGTGACTTATTTTTAGCAAAAAAAAGTGTCTGGAGTGGCACTGAGTCAGATCTGGGCCTGGGCCTATACCTTATAAGGACTGAAACTTCTGTTTTCACCTCTTTTGACTCCACAACCATGTAAAGAAGTATGAGCAACCTGCTAGAGAGGCCATACTTTGGCATGCAAGAGAGAAGGGCTCAGTCACCCCTGAATACCCCAAATAAAATTCAAGGTATGTGGGAAAAGACATTTTGGATCCTCTGGCCTCAGCCAAGCAACCCCAGCCAACACCTCTTGAAACAGAGACACATTGCCCCTGTTGAACCCTGTTCAAATTGCAGAATTGTGAGGGGGGAAAAATGATAGTTGTTTTTAAATAATATGATATTCTCAAATAAAAGTGATTTGAAATCTACTCCTCTGTGAAATCCTGTATCATTTTATTTGTTACATATTTGGGGGGTGGGGTGGCACATAATTTTCTATACTGCATAGATTAGAATATCTCTCACACTAAACTCCATGTAACACTGTTGAGAGGAATTTGTTTCTTATTTATATTTGCATTTCCCAGATGGGGCAATATTTTCTCTGATGAGACCCACTAAGCATATTTATGCATGAGTGACTATGCGTGTGTCCATAGATGCCATTCACACACACTAGCTCTACAAGATGTAGTAAGTAGAGGCCATGCTATCCTCAATCAAAGCAATCATTGTTTTGGTTCATACCTGATAGTAATGCTCTATCAGCCAGATCAGCCCACAGTGATGTTTAACTACCCTTAATAGTATCAATGTTTTCTGCATAACAGCTTGAGTCATCAAGATAAAATCAACTATTAAAATTCATTTGTTTTTGGTTTACCTTCCTGAAGATACATTTTAAAGTAATATCACTGTCCTGAGGTTCATTTCCTACTTTTTAAAATAAGTATTATCATTTTCCTGTGGATTTTCAAGTGTTTCATGTCAAAATGGATACTTTCTCAGTTAACCTAGGCATTCACACTACTAATAGCAGCAATTCTTGTTGGCTCCCCAGAGAGGGCACCCACAGCATACTGTTGGCCTTGTGGCATGGAGGGAATTAAGTGGAGACCGTACAGGTAAGGAAGCAAGCAAAACATGGGGCAAATGTGACAACAAAGACAAATACAGTACAAAGTCCAACTACAGTCTGACATGGGCACCTAACCGTAATGACGAGGCAAAGAAAAAAGAGTAAGGACATAGCTTGTGAAGTGTGGTCAGAGGAAAGTCTCAGTGCCAGATAGAATGTGCCATTAATTGGGTATGTCACTTATAAGTGAGTGGAGAGGTGTGCAAAGCAGAAGCTGAGTGCTTCAGAGCTGGAAGGATGCTCTTAGGAGAGGAAAGGTCAAACTTTGCCATCTGGGTCAGAAAGCTTTATCTTCCACTGGTGACTATTTCTAGGTGAAGAGATATTTGACAGGCTGCTATCCTCTTTGGAAAAGGAGTAGAATGCTAGCTTTTTAAGAATACCTCTGATATAGCAAGTTTTCATAGCAAGTTCCATGTTCCTCAGCCTCTCTAGCATGAAAGAAGAGAACCCTATTCTTGAATATACAATTTATTATGAAAACAACCACTTCCTTTTATATCAACCCAATAATATAGGCAATGTCTTTTTTTCTAAATGAGGAAACTGAAGCTATGAAAAAGGGGACTTACTAGTCAATAAACATTGGTTTATCAGCACAAAGCCCATGATCACCCCATAATGATACCATCCCAACCCCTAAGAAATATATTGCTCTGCAAAACTGTGCTCCAAGGTATTGGAGCAGGAGTCCTACAGGAGGGGGAGCACTATTGCTAACAAAGTTGTTAAGCCTAGCATAGGTAGGGAACAATACCTCCATCAATAATGACATATTTACTCTGGAACAGTCTGAGAGGTATCATGCCAAAAAATGTTGGACCCTAGTTTAAGGATTGAGGATACAATAAAGTGAACTCACAAAACTTCTTCTTTGAAAGAAACCTGGCTGTTGAAAAACATATACAAACTGCTTTTTTACATCTGATTTACACAAGTTCTGCATTTACAATTTACGATTCAGATATGTGCTGTCCTCCAAAAGCTCATGTATGAGACAATGCAAGAATTGTTGGGAGGTGGAACGGTTGGATTGTGAGTTGTAACATAACCAATGGATTAAGCCATCGATATGCATTAACTGGGTGGTAACTGTAGGAAGGTGAGAAGTGGCTGGAGGAGGTGGCCATCAGGGTGTATCTTTGGGAGTTTTATTTTGTCCATGGTGAAGGGAGCTCTCTCTTCTTCTTCTTCTTCTTCTTCTTCTTCTTCTTCTTCTTCTTCTTCTTCTTCTTCTTCTTCTTCTTCTTCTTCTTCTTCTTCTTCTTCCTCTTCTTCTTCCTCCTCTTCCTCCTCTTCCTCCTCTTCCTCCTCTTCCTCCTCTTCCTCCTCTTCCTCCTCTTCCTCCTCTTCCTCCTCTTCCTCTTCCTCTTCTTCCTCTTCCTCTTCTTCCTCTTCCTCTTCTTCCTCTTCCTCTTCCTCCTCTTCCTCTTCTTCCTCTTCCTCTTCTTCCTCTTCCTCTTCTTCCTCTTCCTCTTCCTCTTCTTCCTCTTCCTCTTCTTCCTCTTCCTCTTCTTCCTCTTCCTCTTCTTCTTCTTCCTTCTTCTTCTTCCTCTTCTTCTTCCTCCTCTTCTTCTTCCTCCTCTTCTTCTTCCTCTTCTTCTTCTTCCTCTTCTTCTTCTTCCTCTTCTTCTTCCTCCTCTTCTTCTTCCTCTTCTTCTTCTTCCTCTTCTTCTTCTTCCTCTTCTTCTTCTTCCTCTTCTTCTTCTTCCTCTTCTTCTTCTTCCTCCTCTTCTTCTTCCTCTTCTTCTTCCTCTTCTTCTTCCTCTTCTTCTGTCATGATGTTCTGCCTCATCTTGGGCCCGAGCAATGGGGTTGGCCATCTTTGAACTGAGACCTCTGACATCATGAGCCTTAAATAAACTTTTCCTCCTCTATGTCGTTCTTGTCAGGTCTTTTGGTCACAGCAGTGAAAAAACTGAACTAAAATACCATTGAAAATAATTATTCATAGGATTGGAAATGTAGCTGAGAGGTAGAATACTCAGCATGTATGAGGCCCTGTTTTTAATCCTTAGCACCTCAAAAAAAATGAAATATTTCTTCATGTCCCAGAGCAATAAGAAATGGAAATAATTTGCCCAGTTAACACAAAGCCTCCTAATGTTCAACAATATATTCATTTTCAAATTCCTATGCTTTGCAGGAATTTGATATGGATAAATATTCCAAAATATATTTCAAAAATATGGGTATTCTTTCTCCAATTAGCATAGTAGGGCAACCTGAGCCTTCAGATATAAAGTATCCATCTTCATTTCTGCTGGCATATTCCCACTCCTCCCAGAACCGGCTTGATCTTACCTTCCTTTAGTATTTAAGAGTTTGGGCTTTAAAGTGAAATAGCACTGGGTTGTAATTACGGCTCTGTCACCACTGGCATTGGGGAGGATCCGTAATGGAATTTCCTGAGACTGGATGCCCCTTTATTTCAAAAGGGACAGATGGTACGAACCTCATATATTTGTATTGTTACCATTGCTTCTACCACTACTGCTCTTGTTAGTATCACTATTGTCCAGCAAAAACAACTAACTGTCTGTTACTCTGTATGATGAGTGTTCACTATGTGCTGGGCACTAGATTGATTGCTTTATGTTCAAATTAACTAAGCTTCATGCCAACTTTTCTAAGAACTTGTATGTTTATGACTCCTGTATAGATGAGACGGTTTGGAGATTACATATCTTCAGTAGTATAACTAGCAAATTCTGAGAAAGTAGGATAAAAAATGCAGCCTTGTAGGGTTTTAAAAATGTCTACATTTAACCAGCAGACACTACTGCCCCATGATAATAGAATGAGCTAGTATATATAAAGTATTCAACACAAGTAAGGGAGGTAATGGGACCCCCATAAAGCATTTTTGGAGCTATTTTTCCTTGTTCTGAAGTCTCCAGCATCCCCAGATAGTCAACCACTTTTCTATGCTTTTGAAGTTCACATTTATACATATGAATGCTAGAAAACAAGAACCCTTAAGAAAGCCTGTTTCATACCCCATCCTTACTTCCTCACTCCTCTGCCCAGAGTTCTCATCTCTCTCTTTTAAGAATATACTCTGCCATACACCATGTCATAATACCTATCACATTGCAATTACTCACTTTGATGTAGTCTTCACACAAAGGCAAGAACTTTATCATCTTCATCTCCTCACTTTAAGTACCTTTCACATTTTGTGGGAATATAATGAATGGGTAAGGAATGAATGGGTTGATGGGTGAATAAATAATAAATGTGTAATAAATGAGTGAATTGGTAAGTAAATGAAGGCATTTATTTAAGAGTAACAAGATATAAAAGCCATAATATGAAATTTAGACCTTATGGATTAAAATATGAACTGGAATGAGATTAATCAATATAAAACTTAATTTTTATAGCTGTAGCAACTTTTATTTTAAATTATCTTATGTGAGCTAGCAAGTCCCAGAGGATACAATAAAAAAGCTTTACATTTTTATTGTGCTTTCAACTTTCACAGTCATGTTATGGGAAATAAGCTTTTGTTTGGTCCATGAATAAACTAAAGCTTAGAAACAGATGAAGTGATTTGCCCTGCATCCAGGGCTGATATCTGATATAGTTTGTCCTTAAGTCCAAACCTCTGAAATGAAGTCTGGGTTTCTGCCTAAACCAGGAGTAGCTTTCTTGACATACTCATCTAAATAAAATGAAATGGCCAACAAAAGAATCTGATGTATGATGAAAACCTACATAACTCAAGACAAAAAGGAAGTTTTTTTCCAGTCAAGTCATTTAATTGAAATATTCAAAATAACATTGCATGAATGGGAGTTTTGCCAATAGAGTGACCTCTTTCTTTATTCTATCCATGGGCTTAGAAGATGAATGCCTCATGCTTCTACTGGCCAACTCTGGAGAGAAGAGATCCTTCCTCATGTGCACAGGCCATGTCTGGCCATAACTCATGGCCAAGAATGCAGCAACACATGACTAGTTATTCTCAAACCCACATAGTAAGAAAAATACTGACAACTTTTCTCTTGTTTAAAAAAATACTTCTGGATCTACCTAAAATACTGGCCTAACTTGCATTCCTGTAACTTCTAGAATAGTCATAAAGTTAAACTTATACTATGAGAGAATAAACAATTCCCCCAAAGGAATTAACTTTTATTGAGTGGCAAACCTCATTGCCTGAAATACTCTAGAGAGAAACAGTTCTGGAGGGAGGTAACTCAAAAGAATTTATTTCTTAATTTCTAAGGACTAGCTAATGCAGCTGTTCCAAAAATGTCATTTGAATATTTGAAAATTTATTATGAAGAACAATAACTCATCCCCCCATAAATTGTTTCCAAACAAATTAACCCAAAAGTCATTAATGCAACAGCTGCTGCAATTAACCAATTCTTCCAACTTGCTTATTTGTCAATTTGGAATGGAGAAATGATACAGGGATGCCGAAGATATTTAAGATTTTCTTGCAGAGACAAAGCACAATTTCAAAATTCTAGGTAGTGGGGGAAAATAAAGAGAACCATCACTTTACACCAATATAGAATCCAATGCAGAGCCCACACCTCTAAGATGCCTACTCATGTTTATGTTTAGAGTTCAGAATGGCTGGGACCTGAAGACACATGTGAGGTCTGTGCTCCTCACATCACAGCAGGTTTACCATGTTAATCCCTAAAGATGGTTGTAATGTTTCATCCCATAATGTTTCAAACTATAAATCTGCAGCACGAAAACAGCATGTTTCTGCCTATGCTATAGTTCTTACCTTGGATTGCTCTCTAATGGGCTGTTCCCCCGCCTGCATCTCTATGTAAAACAATCTGTTTAGCACTTCTGGGCTGCTAAGACCCTCTAAGCATGTATTTGATTTTGTTGTTGTTGTTGGGTATTGCCTTTCTCCCCTTTGAACTCATGCTCTGCTAAGAACTGCAGCTAAACCTACAAGTGTTGAGATTAAAGGCAGGTCTACTGTGGCTTTTGAACATCAAACAGCCAGGGTTGTACATGACTCAAGTAAATTGCATGGTGCTAGCTGTTTTCCTCTTCATGCTAGAAAACCATTCATTATCATTCTTATGGTGACTGCCCTTCTCCACTCTCCCGTGATGTTAGATACCCATCAGAAGTGATAGACACCCTCTCCCCAGAGAATATGTGTTCTAATCTATAGCACAGGAGTAGATAGGGAGCCAAGATTTGCACAGGGAGAGGTAGAGGAGGACTGATGGGAGGGTAAAGAGGGGAAATTTGAACTGACCATCTAAAGCTTTTAAGAAAACAATCACATGTATTTCCTGACAAAGTATTGCTTTCAGAAACTGTTCTGCTCAGAATCCCAAGATTTGATTATAAGTATGATTTGAGTTTGATGCAGTTTCTCCACATTAAGAAAACCTCCTGTGGAGATTGAGCCTTTGTTGAAGAGAAAAAAAAAAAACAGTGCTAAAATGCAGCTGGTTCAGTCGGATATGATTTATCACTTAGCTTCATAAAAAGGAAATCCAGGCACCAAAAAATGTAAAGAAGCTTCATCCTGACACAATCTTTGGAAACTCAAAGCTGAACCATAGAATCAGTGAGGCTGCTTCCTAATGAGGTCCCTGATGCTACTAACCTTGAATCTGTGTGTCTTAGAAACTTCCATATTCAGTTTCTCAGACAAAATGTAGTGAAGTATTATGTTGTTCTGGGTAAAATGAATGCTCAATAAATATTGTTGACTTATTGTTGAACAACAACAAAAAAAAATAGTTTCCTGTGAGTCCAACAGGGAACCTAAAAATCTTATGGCAAAATATATTTTCTTATTGTACATATCCCAGAGTTTAAACTCATCCCAATTAGCACTTAATTGTCAGGACAACAGTTTGAAGTCATTGAATTAAACTGCTTATAGAAATCAATTGTTCTGTTAATATTTCAGAGATCTTTTCCTTGTGTGTTCTGAATTTTCTCTAACGTTGATTTAGTCTTTCTAGTTCACATCATTCAGAGAGCTCAAAAAATCTAACTTCATCTATTTATTCACCCCCTGCTCCCTCCAGTATCCTACTTTGTGTCAGTTTCTCAGGAGCAGGAGAGAGATGAGGTGTTAATCCAGAGGGTCTAGCCTCCTCCTCTGCATGTCTATACTGTCTCCTCCCTCACTGCTTCTGCATTTGCTCTGCATGTCTCAGAAATGCACAAACACCTCAAAATTGATTTGTTCTTTTATCCAAGCACATAAGTCTAATATGCTTAGAACAAAATTCCACAGGCCTGCTTGGAATCTCAAGGCCACAACTGGACAATACCATGATTCCAGAATACAATTATTGCTTCAGTTTCCCTTAAGAGATTAGTTTCTTGGAGGTTAAAAAAACAATTAAGGGCTGGGGATGTGGCTCAAGCGGTAGCGCGCTCGTCTGGCATGCGTGCGGCCCGGGTTCGATCCCCAGCACCACATACCAACAAAGATGTTGTGTCCGCCGAGAACTAAAAAATAAATATTAAAAATTCTCTCTCTCTCTCTCTCTCTCTCTCTCTCTCTCTCTCTCTCTCTCTCTCTCTCTCTCTCTCTCTCTCTCTCTCTTTAAAAAAAAAAAAAAAAACAATTAAAAGAGATTGATGACGATCAAGGCAAATAGAAGTCTTATATTGGTATCTCCCTATGTATATAGACTTAACCAAAGTTGAATCCAATCCCCCATCAAAACATAATGGCCTATATGAACAGATCTTATACTTATAAGTATGCCATCTTCTTACATACTTTTTAGGGCCTCATTTTAAGCTTCCCTAAGACATGGACAAGAACCATGGTATGCTTTCAACTGGTGGTTAGCTTGACTAAGAAAAGTCAATCAACCATCCTGAGACCATTGCCCTCCTCCTTTGCCAATCATAACAAGCACTTGTCCCAGGCCCTATATCTATAGCAGTCAGTACCTACAGTTATAGTCAATGTATTGGAAAATTCACAAGAGTGACTAGGTCCACAAATATACCTCTTCAAGAAATGTTTTAAAAAGTGATTTTCTTACTGGAATTCTATTATGTTTTATTTTTTAGGTTGAATAAACACACATTCCAATTAATCAAGGCCTAGAGACCACAAGTTCCCTTAAACTACAGTATAAGTACTGCAAAAACTATTATGTGAGCATGCTGGTGAATCAAATTCCAGCTATTATGGGAAGAGCACTCTATTAAAGTCAGGCTATTTTCTCCATTCATCTTTTTAAAAAATTGTTCAATATATTAGTCTTTACACGGATTCATTTTTAAGCCTAACAGAAGTTGTTAAGATATCACTTACAGTACCATTTAAGTGTTTGCTGCTGAATCTGTAGCCTTTGAACATATACTGAATTATGGCTCTGTCAAATGATGCACATCCTAGCCAAAGGGCAGACAGGGGAGGGAGCTGGGGGGAAGCAGAAAAGTATCCCCATCTATATTCATTTGTTTGTCTCCTACTTAAGTTGATTTTAATGTCAGAGTTTGCTTACACTTTTTAAACTGTGTAACATATTTCAAAGAGACAGGTTCAATTTTCAAGTCAAATAGCAGATAATGGCATCAGGGATGCCTGCAACCACAAAGGAAATATACATAAAGAGGACAAAACACAAGTTAAACGTTTGCATAAGCAGCCAGATGGAAATGAGATTTCAAATGGTCCCCTTACTACCTGGAACTCTCAGTGCTGTATGCTTTTAGGATAGTTACTAATCATTAAAATAATACAGGGCTATGGATGTAACTCAGTGGTAGAGCACTTTCCTAACAGGGACAAAGTCCTGGGTTCATTCCCTAGTACCAAAAACAAAACAACAACAACAAAAAGACATACACACAAAACCCACAAGTCATAATCATATGGCATTACCATTATTTTTTACAAAAATGCTCATCAATTAAGAAGCAGCTAAAATATTAAGTAATTTGCTAGAAGCTACTTAGCAAGATAAGAACAAAGATATAAATGGTCCTGTATGGAATGGAACTAAAATATTTTGTTCACTTTAGGAAAAAAAATTACTAAATACTCAAGACTTTAGTATTGAGGTTCAGAGAGCCAATGGAAGTTTGGTTTAAAGCAAAAGCTGTTTGAGGCAAAAACAGGTCTGCCTTATTTATTGCTATGTCATTAGTACAATGCCAAGTCACTGAATAAAAATGAAAACCAAGTGAATCAGTCAATCAACAACAAATTGAGATTTCTGACCTTGAAAAACTTGATGAGCACATTCAGTTAGTGTTTTCAATAAGAATCTAAAAAACTAGAAGGGTTTGCCCACCCCTTTGGGTTTTTGTTACTTGGTATATGTTTGTTTTCATATCTCTGCTGAAAGGGAAGGGGAAAGGAGGAGAACGCTCCTGCAATGACATCGTATGTGGGAGAAATGATAAGTTAATATGTATTGAAAATCGTGAGACTATAACAGTTTTTTTTTCTTTGCAACTTCTGACAAGGGGTGACTTTTCTGAGTTTCAGGCTCTAAAAGACAGGGTAACCAAAATACACTATGGAGATTCAGCAAAGTGAGGAGTAATTAGAAGAAAGTAAGCCAATCTCCTTCAGGCCATTAGACCTGAATTTGCAAGTCCTTTGGTAAACCAAGAGAAGGGTGAATTGATTTCAAAAAAGATGGAATTGCCTTTGCTATCAGGTCTTAGGTGTAGGCAAAGGAGAGAAAGGTAGAAAGTCTGGACCTATGGGGTGATAGGCTTGGGATAGAAGATTGGGAATGAAATGAAGGTGAAAATGGACAAATTCAAGGGTATGTATAGTCGTGGCACTCATTAGCAGGAAAATAAGAAGCTATCTAAACACATTTAGATTGGATGCTCACTATTCAGAAGTGACAGAATTCTTTGAGAATTTGATCAAAACATTAGCTATTTGAAGCAAGATATGTACCCACAAAACATGATTTCAAGAATTTCAAGCACCTTCTTAAACTCTATGTTTGCACGGAACCAGGACTACACAACACACCAAATGTCTACAAACACCTATGATCTAATAAAATATATTTTAACCTGGTGACATTCTCCGGTGTAGTGAAGTCATGCATATCTCCAGGTATTATTTCTCCCAAAATGCCAACTCCAACTCATTTTTCTGTGTTAAGTTTGATTGTCAAAACAAAGTCTGAAAATTTCCTACATATACCTTAAGTATAGGTGCAAAATATTTAAAAATTCCTAAATCATCATGCAATGGTGATAAAGAGTAAAAAGACTATTGTCAGATTAATGACAGTATACCTACTATGTGAGCTCAGATAACTTGCTACTGTGTCTCATTCTCCTTATTTATAAACCAGAAATAATAAGAGAAGTGATTTTAGATATTAAACGAGTCTGGATTACTTTATGTGTTTGTACTTGTAAAATACTCAGAGATATATTTTGAGTTCTCTGTACATGTCAAACTGAGAATCATCATAATTTGTGTGGGAACCTGCATTGTGGAGAATAATTAGCAGCCCCGTTCAGAAGGCACTGTGTGAGACCACCTGGTTCACACCTTGGCCAATGTCTTCTGATGATTCAGCATGGTGGTACCTCATGAGCTGCTCTAAAGTGATCTAGTTTGAATTCTGGCCATAAACTCCTACAACCCCTGTTCAAACATTGGGGGTTGATACCACACCCACTATTCCTAGTCTTTAAACTATTGTGAAACCTGACTTGAAATAAGCTATGATTGCAATAATCTTGTCTTTGTGCATGCCATCTTGTGGCATTACCCAGGAGACTAATTAGTGTCAGTTTAGCCACCCTATGTATCACTTTAAAAACACAGAGTAAATGAGCTCGGTACATTTTTAAATGTGTGCGGTAATTACTGCTCTGCTACCTCCTTTACATTAGAGCAGTTTTAGTTACTTACTGGGATTTGAGGACAACCCAGAATTCATTTCACAGTTGGAAGGATAACATAATGTCGAACACTCAGAAGGTGTAAGACACTGTGAATATTGTCTTCACTCTAATAGCCCCAACCCCTGGAACTGAAGCACATGACTAAAGCATTAAGTCATTTTCTGAAATCCTGCTGCTACTAGCTGACTCCACAAACATGCACTTAGCCATATTCTCCCTGGGCCTGCCACTCTGTGGTTGCAAATAGACACCAATCGAAGCTACATTAACTCTTTCAACTATACTGCCACTCCTGGCACTGAATGGAAAGTATAAAAGCAGCAATTTACTAAATGATTTAGAAAATGATGATAAGCCTTAAAGGATTTCAAAGGTTATAAAAATCAAAGACAAGTAGTAAGAAAAAAAAATTATATAACACTTGGAATTTATGTTAACTATAAGATTAGATACAGATTCTATGCAAACTGTATAGCAAAATATGCATGTTTGCTATTACAAAAGTCATTACCTATAGAGTTCATAAATAGGAAAATCAAATGACTCTAGATGAATAATTAATTTGCTCAATGACATTTTTCTCAAAACCAAAATTGTCAGGTCCTATTTTGTTACTTTTAAATATTAATAAAGTATTAACAGTGACATTAGGTTTCAAGTGACATATCAGACTCATTGGCAATTGTGAAAATTATCAGAATTTAACCAAAGTATATATTAACTACATAATGAAAGAGTAAGTCAAGCTCAGACAAACATTTTTATGGGAAATCGAAAATTGCTCTCATGATTGTCATTACCTCTTCCTGAATGTTACCACTTGAATCCTTGGAAATAACTGCATCACAGGTTCCTAATTCCCAGCTCCATAATTTGGTCAGTTTTGTGGTGTTTGAAAGACCTTCATTTAGCATCTTAGAAATCTCATTAAAATGCTTTTACAGCCTGTCCCAAATCATTAATAAAGGCATTCTAGGACCCCAGTCATCTGGTCTCACCATAACTATTTCCTCTAGACTCAATACAGAGTTATTTATCAGCAATCTTTGTGGTTTTTCAACCCTTTTATATAGGAGTTTTTAATCCCTAGTAACTTGGAACACAGTGAAACCTGGAAAAGCTTCAAATAAAGAAGTATTTTATCTCTATTCAAAATAGACTTTTAAATTGCCAAATTTTGTGGTTTAATTGATCTTTTCCATCTTTCTTCAAGATATCGCTATAAAATAAGAATGAGTATTTGATTACTATCAAACTAAAAAGTGCCTAAGAACAATAGAAGAGAATTTTAGGTTATAGCCAGTTAGTCTGAATAGGCTTTTTTTTTTTTTTCAGAGTAGAAATTAGAAGTTTATTAAAGGACAGCAGAAAAGACTTCTCCCGAGGAAGAAGGGGATCCAAGAGGTGGAATCCGTGGAAGGGCTGTTGTCTCCCCTTTTTATAGTTTTGGTGATGGAATGTAGGTTGGAAGGCCCAAGGGGGTGGGACACAGGTGGGCCAAAGAAGTAATCTGGGCAGGAAGGACTTCATTATCACTTCTTTGGGGTGGACTTTGGCCTAGGGCCTTTTTGGGACTTCATTAACATTCCATGAGTTGTCCTGCGTTTCCCTGAGTCATTCCCAGCATGGCCTCCATTTTAGATTTCACTCGATATTAGACCCGATTTACCTAACTACACTGACTACCTAATTTTAAATCTGGCTTCATTCCCCCCTCTAATTTGGGAACTCCTTACTGCTGTAAGGAAAGGGGGCGAAGAAGATCTTTCTGACTTCTTCAGGCTGACAAAAGGGACGGTGTGTGGGGCAAGCAGTTTGGAGTCCCCCTTTAAAAATCGGGTCTATCGAGTGGTCCATGATAGAAGTCTGATTGAGAAGTAATAGACTGGAAGGCCATCTGAGTTATGGGTGGTCTATAAGAGAAACAAGAATTCATTAGTACTGGAACCATATTGATGTAGCAATAAATCCCATAGCACAGGAATATGCCAATGAGTATGATGGCAAAGACAAAGACTAACAATGTTTTCCACCAGGAAGTACCAAGAACCAGGAGCTAAGATATTGTTTCCATGACAAAGTTGCTGAGGACATGGCTTCTATCTGAGCATGTAAATCTTTAAGGATATTTGTCACATTGCCAGAAATGTCAGGGATGTAAACACAACATTTAACTTTTAGGGTTACAGTTGTCCTTCCCTTAAGATATAGTTTAATAATTTAATGTCATCTGATCTTGCAAAATCCTTTTACTAGTATGACCTCTGTGTCTAAGAGAGAAATCTTTAATTCTGCTACTTAGGGCTGGATAACCATATTAGCAAACATTAAGCCTACCTGTGTTGGTTAGAAATAAAGGCCTTAAGCTAAAAACTACTCTGGCAGTTCCTTTTTGATAATTATCAGGCATTCCTGTCTGAGAATCTCTTTTGTAGCCTCTAGTTTACTTATTTATGGAAGTTACATTTAACTATTATTGTTATTAAAATGTCCAGGAATAGCTGTGTTTTGGCTTTGACTGTCTTTGCTAAGTGTTTAAGATGAAGCAAGTCAAACTGACTTTTGTTTCTACCTATTGTTAACAGTCAGCTGAGTTACTCTGGGAGTCCTCGGGAACTTCACAGCAGCTTCTCAGTTCTGCTAGTGCCATTTGCGCTAGGATGGGTCCAGGCCTTGCTTGACCATGTATGTGGCTTCCCTTGGAAGCATCAGGGATGTCTCCCTTTTCTGATGACCCTCCTCTTCACAGCAAATGCACTGATTGGCTTTCTATCCTCCACTGGTCTCATTAATCTCCCTGATCAGGAGGTTATGTGGCCTAGAGTTGCAGAGCCCTTTGAAGAAGTCCCCTATTCCCTGATTCAGACTGACTCAGAGGGCAAGAGCCAAATATTGGTTTTCTTGGCCCTTTTAATTTAACTTTAATTTTAAAACTTAATCTTAAACATCCAGCAAATAAGTTTCAACAGCCTTATACTAAGAGTACTGGACTTTAATGTCTATCTCTCTATCCTGTAGGTGATAACTTCTTGTCTTAAATTAACCCAGGTTGTGAGTTCTTAAATCAGTACCTCTGCAAAACATTAACAGGCAATCTTAAATCATTTATAAGAAAACTATAAAATAAAATTATCAAGAGTAAAAACATTTAGTTCATATAATAGCTACCTTGAATTTTAGTGGAGTATATCCCCTGTTTGAGATCCTGGCAATCGTGACAAAAACCAACTTTTGGACACAACTTTAAGTGTACTGAAATCTAGCCTACTTCTTTCATAGTCACTTTCACATGCAGTGAGATGGGACATAGAGCCTTATCTCAAGTAAAGCGGGGCTCATAAATCTTAAATACTATAGTTCTGAAACTGATCTTTGTCTTTTTAAACATCATTTTACAAAGCCTACATAAATTGTTGCTCAAGTTCACATGAATATTAGCTAACACAACATAATATCACATCTAAAACATGAATTAAAGAAAGGCTGAAAGCTTTTAACCTTTTGTAGAAAAGTAGCAAAGTACTTTTGTGTTTTGTAATAAAACCTTTACATAGATTAGGCTCTCATTAACTTAAAAATACATTTAAATTCTATCTCGGTGTAAAAAGTAACATGGAACTTTACATAACTTATTGATAATAAGTACAGTTATAGAACACAAATGATAAATAAATTTCCAACATGTTTGTCTTTTAAGCCTAAAATTACCATACAATTTTAGAACACCAGCTTGATATAATGCTCTTTCTAAAGCTTCTACCTTACAGACTTGTACACCTGGAAGATATGAACACCAATTACATTGATGTTTTTATATTAACCAAGTTTAGCTTTTAAAGAAATAACATAGCACATTTTTCTAAAACAACAGCACTTGTTTAACCAGCTGTTTAATTTCTTTAAGATTACTTGCTCAAAAACTTACACAGACCTTCTTTATCATTTACTTAAACCCTCTTAATTACTTAATCATATAGACTCTTATCCAGAAATCTAGAACCTTTTAGTTTCTCCTTTTTTATCTGTTAACCTCCTTCTGTTCACATTTTGAAAAAATACTTGTAAATTTTGAATTTAAGCAGATTTAACATTTTATTAAGGCCTTTTTGAACACCTAGAAAAACTTATAAGCTTATTTTTAAAGACATCTTTACTTTCATCTGTTTACCCAATTTAAATTGAGCCATTTGAATCACGTGAATCAAAGATATTTGGATCCATTTTTAATTTTTCATGAGCGCTCCTCATCTGTCAGTTGTCATATCACTGCAGGATATATGGACATACACACAGACATACCGACATACAACACGTAACACAAGTGTAACACATAACACAAAAGGCCTTGCAGCTTTCTCAGGTGAAATCTCATTGCAATGTTTAAAAAAACTCCAGTTGATCAAACATAGAACTTATCAGAAAAACATTAACTTGTCTGTAGGATAAAAATCATGAGCTCCAAAAAAACATAGAATCTAAGAAAAGGCAAAAATCCTAGAAAAAATTGACTGGCCAGTAATTAGTAAATGCCATACAATTTACTCTTTGGTTTAATCTAGTTTGAGTTCAGGTAAAAGACACCTTTACTTTTTTTTTCCTTGGGCCTCAGATCTGTCTCCTACTGAGTGCTCCAGGCTTTTTCTATTTGCATATCAATTTAAGTCCTGGCTGAGGTCTGGAAGGAACTGGGAAAACTGGAATTTTGAGCAGAAACTTCACGTCTAAGGCATTTTAACCATAAGTCACAATTTTCAGGTTTGGAAGTTGAAAATATGGTAAAAGTTTAAGATACAATTTACAAAATTTCATCTTTATATCTTCCTACACTAGAAAAACTTGCTCACACAAAACTGAAAATAGGATCTTTCTTGATAATATAAAAGCCACCATCAGAAGAAGTTCCTTCAGGATCACTAAGCTACTTTCTTTGTTCTGAAGTTCCTAAAGTAGTATTAAGTTACATTAAATCACCTGGAAAAAATCCACACACTACCATGTATATCTAAAATTAAGCTTTGAAAATTCCCAAGACTGTTGCTAATTAATGTCATTTCAATAAGCCAGACCAACGTTTTAATTCAACACTTTTTTCCTAAATCTTACACACTGAGAGAAACAGATACCAAATCATAATTTACTATCCTTGCCCAAATCAATGCACTGTATACCTAGTGAAATCTCCTTAGGCTACCCAGTTCAAAAATTGATGAAAAAATAAAACTGAATGATTGGGAGTTACTTGCCAACTTAGAAGTAGAGTTCTTTTAATTTTCTATCCTAAGTATTTAATTTTCCGGCATGAATTATCTGAAATCAAACTAATCAATTACCTAACCCTAACTTTTAACTGCAAGATTACACAATGCTTCAAACTCATTTAGCTCGCCTGGCATGCGTGCGGCCCGGGTTCGATCCTCAGCACCACATATCAACAAAGATGTTGTGTCTGCCGAGAACTAAAAAATGAATAGGCTTTTAATTTAACTAGTGTCCCAAGGTGAAGTCATTCAAATTGCTCACAAATATGGTTGTTTCTTTTCAGACTTTATTTATCTTAGATATTATCATATTCTAATTATCTCTATGGTAAACACATGTTATTGAAATGCACTAATGCATAAATTCAAAAACAATATTGCTTTTAAGAAAAAGAATTACAGAATTTTGTTTCTCAATGCTTTATAAATCAGTTATTCAGTGAAATTTCTTAAATAAAGTAGATCTTTTTCTTACAGGTACACCTAGGTGATAACATGAAGCACTACTCTGCACTTTTATATTACAATAATCATGAACATGATTATGAGTTAGATAAATATGTGGTTTGAAGGAACAATATTCAGAAAAACCGCACTTACTTTAGTTACAGATGCCAGGTTCAAAGGCACCCAGAGTCATCTCCTATTCAGATCAATCAGCTATAAATTTCAGGATCCTCATGAGTATTCTCATTTTACTTAAAACTGATTTTAAGTAAAATGTCTAAAATAAATTGAAACCTTTGCAACAACTCACAGGATTCAAGAAATTGTCATATTTTTTATTATAGTTTTATTATAGTGAAAAGATATAAATTAGAACCAGCCAAAATAAAGGTGCATAGGGCAGAATCTGAGAGGAATACCAATGTGGAGTTCAGACCATGCTCTGTGGAGTCTTGAATGGCATTACCTCCTCTTGGATATAATGTATGACAGTCTGAATATTGCCAACCTAAACTTTTGAAGCCTTGAGTTTTTTGGGGGGACTGACCTCACATTGCCAGCATAACTGACCATGAGTCTCTAGTTCCTCAACAGTGGGAACTGATATGGCATGCACCAACAACTGCATGTAAGTCACATTGTTAGACTGTCCACGGGTAAGAGCACTCAGGTCAACAAGGAAACTCCTTTCAGGCGAAATATCACCTCCCACAGGCCAAGGGCAAAGGCTAGAACCCTGAGTAGTTAACTCTTCAATATGTAGGCATCATTATTTCTCATTGGATATCAGGTAGGAAAAGATACCAGAATAAAGACTTAGAAACAAATTTCCCCCTGCATTCACAAATTATCTGCAAGCTACTTGTCCAATAAAAATAAAAGGGCGATCTACTGACTGCTCTCCAACTCATGTGAGTGTAAGCCGGTTCCCATACTACAATTCAGAATAAGAACTGGCTTAGTGGTTGGAGTATTGGGTTTTGTTGTTTGGATGGTTAAAGCATTCAAAAATTAGTTTAGCAATTAGAAAAATTGCTAAACTACAAGGGCTTCTTGTATCTTATTTAATTTTAGGCAAGAAGTTCAAACCAAAAAGTACAAAGAACAAATAGTAGAAGAAATTATTTCATTAACTTTAAAAAGTAGAGCATATAGTTAAAATTAAAAATTAAGAAAATTTGTTTCTGAAAAGATAAAACCAAATGACACATTAAAAATGTTCCCTTGAACCAAAATTAATTTTACCTAGCAGTCACTTATCAATCTATGCAATGACATACTTTGTGAGGTTTTTGTTTTGTTTCCTTCTGTTTTTACTTTTTGGTGCTAGGGCTAGAACCCAAATCTCTGTACTTGCTGAGCACATGCTCTACCACTAAGCTAATATCCCAGCTTCTGTGAAGTATTTCTGATGCTCACTGCTAGAAACTCTAGGGCACAAGGGAAAATAGAATAGTTGATGTGAGAATTGTCCATGGCTTTAGCTGGCCATTTCAACCAATTGATTTTTACAAAATGAAAAATTATGCAGACAGAAAAAGAAAATTCATTTAGAATTTTAATGCCCAATAATCACTGGATGAAAGAATGATAAAACTGGTTAGGGGCTGGGGTTGTGGCTCAGTAGAGCAATCGTCTTGCACACGTGAGGAACTGGGTTCAATCTTCAGCACCATATAAAAATAAATAAATAAAATAAAGGCATTGTGTCCATCTTCAACTAAAAAAAAATTGGTTAGCTCTGAAAGACCTTGACAGTGTAGAATTCTACAAAGTTCTACATAAAACAAAAGCAAAAACACATATCTCAGATTAAACATTAAGCAAATTGATTTTAAGTAAAATGTCTAAAATAAATTGAAAACTTTGCAATAGATTTCATAAGGAAAAATATTAAGCAGCAATTGATTTTGGCCATTAATTTTAAATAATTTATTAAAGAACATTTAGGTTACTCTTGGATAAACCCTACAATAAAATAAAACAATATAAATGTTGAAGTGATGTTTTAAAGTTTTAAAGAGCCTAACCAACAAATATCTTCTGTTAAAAGTACAAGCAATCAAATAATTCAACTATGGATTTCTCAATATTTTCTCAAACTAATCCAAGAAAGTTTTAGTTGAAAACTTTTCATTGTCCAGGTAAGTCAATTTTAAAATGTCAGCAAGTAAATCCAACCAATGTGTTTCTTGGCCTGAAGATGTTTTTGGATGATAAGTGCTCCCTCTGGTCTTATCATATTGAGGAACTGCATATCATTTTATGTGCTTATCTCTATATAGCATGAACTACAAAGAAGTGTTTATGGCCTGAAAGAGAATTTCATTCTGCTTGAGCCAAACCTTCAAATATTCTATTGCTCCCCATCCTCTCAAAAAGGCTCAAGCAAATTTTAAAAGCTCAAGAATGAGTGAATACATGGAAATATATACCATGTTCCTGGAAAGACTCATATTATGATGCTATAAACTGTCATAAATTTGTAAATTAAATGCAATTTTATTTTAAATTTCACTAGAATCATTTAAGAACTTGATGAATTAATTATGATGTTCTTATAGAGAAATAAGGAAATTCTAGAAAAATAAATAAGTTCATATTTATTTTTTCCATAGTTTTGAGTTGATATAAGAATTGTCCATTCTCACAAAACCTAAATGCAATAGAATGCACATATTTGAAATATGCAATTTGATCAGATTTGACATGCGTGTCACCAATATAATCAATATAAAAAGAATTTCCATTACTTTTTTTTTAAAATTTGAAATCAAGCAAACTGTTTTCTGCATGATTTAGTACATTAGAAATTAATCACCTTATGATATATAAAACTCCATCTTCACATGTCATTTAAGTATCAGTATTATCATTTGAAATGAGACAGAAATGATAGCTCTTAATATGGGTACACACACACATAAACATAAAAACATACATAGCATATATATCAATACATACACATACACATATACAAGCATTGGAAAAGGAAAGGTAATAGCTATCGAAAAGTATGGTGAAACTTACGTTATGGAAGTGAGATCAAAAAGTCACAATAAGATATTTGCAAGTAGAACTCTATAGTGTATTTTATCTTTTTTTTAAAGGGGAGAGAGAGAGAGAGAGAGAGAGAGAGAGAGAGAGAGAGAGAGAGAGAGAGAGAGAGGGAATCTTTTTTGTAGATGGACACAACACAATGCCTTTATTTTTTATGTGGTGCTGAGGATCGAACCTGTGCTAGGTGAGTGGTCTACCGCTGAGCCACAATCCCAGCCCTGTATTTTATCTTAATGACCATGTTATTCTACTATCATCTTTGTGGTAGCAACAATGTTGAGTATTATCCAAAAAAAAAAAAAAATCGGCATTTTTTTCCCCTCCTGGACTAATAGCTGGATTATATTTCCAGCTTACTCTGCTCTTAAACTGGCTTCATGACTAAATTCTAAAAGAAACTGGGTGGAAATAAAGTCACATGACTCCCAGGTCTGCTCCTACAGACTTCAACACAATTCTCCACAAACTCTGTCTCCACTTCCTGGATACAGAAGAATCAGATGAGCACACCAAGGCTTTATAAAGATAGATGAAAGGGTGACCAGATGATAGTAGCCTAGATCCATGAATGAATGAAAGGTCCTCCTACCCCACTTACCTGAATTAGACTGTGAAATAAGAAAACACACTCCTATAATCTGACATAAAACAACTGGGATGCTAAGGGGTTTTTGTTTTGTTTTGTTTTATACTCCCTATTCTATCTTAACTTTCCAGAATTTTTAATGTAAATAATCATAGAAAACTAAATTTAAAAAACAATGTTCAAAGATATACACTGAATAAAATATATCAAGTGTATTTTATAATAATATAAATTTCATACATTAGAAAAGTATACAATACAGTAGCAGTTTTTGAGATATGATTATGAACCATTCAGACTTGAGACAGATTGTTAATAAGGAGACAAAAATGGGATTCTATTTACTAGCAACATGTTGACTATCTCTTATTTGAAGTGTTCAACACTAAAAGTTTCATATTTCTATTTTTTAAAATATTTGGGAATATTTGCATAGATATAATAAGATATTTTGGGGGAAGGGACTTAAGTCTAAACAGAAAATTTGTTTCAGCTCTTATACATGGAGCCTGAAAGTAATTTTACACAATATTTTTATAATCATAGAAAACTAAATTAAAAAACAATGTTCAAAGATATACACTGAACAAAATATATCACGTGTATTATATGAATAATATAAATTTTATACCTTAGAAAAATGTACAATACAGTAGCAATGCAGTGCTGCTGCATTTTTACTTCAATGTATCCAATGAGGTCAGATATAGAATTTTCCACTGTAATACTATGTTGGTATTCAAAAAGTTTAGGATTTTGGATTTTCAGATGTTCAACCTGTCCTTCCAAGTGGAAAAGTAATTATTGTATTTTTAAATAAATGGGTTAAAAAGAGAACAAAGGCGGAGGAAATAATCAGCATTTTATAAAATAGTTTGCAGACAGCATCAATTACAGCAAATCTATACTTAGATCAAATGAAGAGCTATCTGGAAGATTTCCACCATTCTTCTCACAATCCTCCATCTCTAACCAGTATTAATAAAAACACTTTTCCCATTTCTGCTATATTGGACTCATTTTTTTCCATACAAAAGTAGCAATGGTAGACACCCTGTTTCTCTTTTCTAAATTATCACCAATTATTATCCATTTTACCTTATAAAAAATTCTCAGTCTGTACATTTCTTCTTTACATGTGCATCAACTACAACCTTGTTCAAGGTACCATTTCTTACCTGGACTACCTGAATGACCCCTAATGAATCTGCCTGGTGCCACTGAAATCTCTTCCAATCCAGCTCTGTACATTTCAGTCAAATGGGTTTTTATAAAATAAATGTCATGTGATAATCTGATCATGTGACCCTAACTTACCCATATTCTCTCCTCAGCCAAGCTTCCTACTGCTCTTTAGATAAAGAAAACAATCTTCAAATGGTCAATGAGACTCTGCATGGACAGGTTTGATTTTTCTGTTTGCTTTTTAGCAGCTTTTTCTCCTGCCTGGAATGTACTCCTCTTCCCTTTTCACACAAGAGTTAACTTCTTTGGACATTAATCATCACTTTCTCAAGGAAGTCTTTCTAGATCCCTATGACTTGTTCAAATTCCCTGATAATGAGTCAGTGCCCTGTGTAAGCCTTTATCTTACGGCATGGATTGAAATTTCTATTTTACATGAGTTTAGAGATTATTTTATCTGAATCTATAAAGCTATTGAACTGCAAGTTTTATGAAGAAATAAATAATCTCTCTCTTTTTTTAAGAGGGGGAGAGGGTTATATTTTTATGATTTGTGCCTGATACTTGTTGGTTGTTATGGTTTGAGTCTGAAACATTCTCCAAAGGCCACATGCTAAAGACTTGGTTGCCAACCTGTGGTGCTATTGGGAAGTGGTAAAAAAAATTAGGATGTGGGATCTAGTAGGAGGAAGTAGGTCACCAGAATCATGTCTCTGAAGAGTATATCTTGTCCCTGACCTTCTCACTTGCATGTACGCTTGCACCCCTATTCTTCCTCTCTCTTCTTCCTGGTTGCCATTAGAGAAGCAGCTTTGTTCAACCATTTACTTCCTGCCTTGATCCACAGGCCCAGAAACAATGGAGCCAAGTGACCATGAACTGTGAGCCAAACTAAATCTTTCCTGCCCTAAGTTGATTTATCTAAGGTATTTTATCACAGTAACAACTGACTAACCCATAGGTTAAGCAGTAAATACTGGTTAAATGAGTAAATGAACACTAATTCCTGATTCTGAAATTATCCAGGTAGTCTCCATAATCCTGGATGCAGTCTGTAAGGACATGAGACTGAAAGTGACAAAAAGAAAAGAGGAAAGAAGTCAATCTTAGTTCATGTACCACTCACTCAGCTTGGGTCTTATAATCAGTATTCCAGATCTTCCCAACATTTTATCACCTCGTGTCATCAAAGATTTTTACTTCTAAGCCAATAGTTACACTTTTAATTTAAAAGCCCCAAAGGGCATCCTTTTAAATGTGTTAGTACTTCTGTTCTTCATTTACACAAAGAATAATCACCCACATGACTTTTCTTTGTCTGTAAGTTTTAAAGGAGTAAAGCATGGTGCCAAAGGGAACAAAAAATCGATCTCTTTATACCTTTACCATGAACGAGAACTAGTATAGACTGAATTCTAGGTTTGCCTTTATATCTACTATGTTCTTCTCAAAACACCCCAATATGTTTATTATAATAACTATTTTAATGTGGAAACAAAGTTCAAATGCTTTAAGTCAGCTTCACAAAACCTTTGAGTTAATAAGACAGGAATTTCCTTCATTGCCAAGATTCTGCTTATTACTGGGCTGCTATTACAGAACCTGTAGAATACACAGAAAGCTATAGAACCATGTACTTGCCTAGCAGATGCAATTGTGGAGAGGCAGCTTAGTTACTGTATTTGCACTATGGTTAAAGAATGAAGAAACTTCTTCATAGGAAAAAGAGATAATAGCAGAAAAAGTAAGCAGGAGTTGGAGGGTATGACCAGAGTCTGCACAGAACCTCATCCTCAATGTTTGCTTCCCTGCACTCACCTTCTTGGAGACTCTCAAATCACAGAAGTTACCCATGGTAGCTTGGATTCCTTGGCGGGTGCAGAGTGGGAAAGGTAACTCAACAGAGATCTCAAACATATTTTCCTTTTGGTTTATCAGTATTCACAGTGATTAAGGGTTGATACAATTTAATGGAGAGATCTTTGAGAGTTAGAAGTTTAAAATATTTTGCTGGCTTGCCCCCAAAATATAACTGTCATGTAAAATAGTTTAACTATTGGAAAATATATACAATATTTTAAACAATTTAATTAAAAATTTTCTTTGAAACACAACATATTAGGAACTTCCACATATCTGGAGGCCTGAAAATATTCACTATCAGGGGAAGAATCCTTGGTTACGGCAGAAGCCCTCCTACTTACTCAGAGCACAGATTCTTATTAGAAAAGCACCCAGAAATTGCTAGCTTTTTTAGTGGGATCAAGAATAAATATATACATATGAGCCTAAAATGTATTATCTTATCTATTTAACTCTGAAAAACAATTTGCAAGGTTTAACTTACATGCTTCACAAAAAGACAACTGTTACTTATGCCAAAGACTCTTTTTTTTTATTGGTTGTTCACAACATTACAAAGCTCTTGCCATATCATATTTCATACATTAGAATCAAGTGGGTTATGAACTCCCATTTTTACCCCAATTACAGATTGCAGAACCACATCGGTTGCACATCACATTTTTACATACTGCCATATTAGTGACTGTTGTATTCTGCCAAAGACTCTTTATTCTTAAGAATTGGTATTCTAAAATCAATTATGTTACAGTATTATATTAGCTTGATGTGTTTTAAATTTAAGTAGACTGTTGTTATGTTCAAAATAGAATTATATTAGACCAAAGTTTTCTTTTGGGTTGTCTTTTGGGCTTATGTTATTTTTTTTAATAAGGTCTCCCCATGTGACCCAGGCTAACCTTGAACTCCTGGATTTAAATGATTCTTCCACTTCTGTCTCCTAAATAGCTGTACCTGGCTCTAGACCAGAACTTTTAATTACTTTAAATATTTTTCTCAGTGATTTTTTTTCTCCCTATCGCTAATGATATTTTCATACTGAAAGATTCGATTCAGTTATTTTGTCAGTAAAGTATCTAAAATTCTTCCCAAGAGATTTTATAATATTTATATATCTTAGCTCATGTTTATTTTCTCTTTTTTGACAGAAATTTGTATACAAAGATCAAAGATGCTTTGCACTATTCAAATTTTTCTATGTGAATTATTTTTATGTGTTATACATTTTCACTACATCTGTCAATTCATTTTCTTTCCTAGAATGTAATCTCTGTGTGATTTTATGTGTACTGGGGAGAGGTAGACAAAAAGTCCTGTCTACACTTCTTCAGATCTTGAATATCTGATAAATGATATTGTATACTATTGAGTCATGCTTTATATTTAAAATTCTGAGGTAGAGGTCATTTCAGAAGAATCCTTATGCAGTTGATCCCTATAATAATGGATTGACTTTTTTTTTTCCCCTGGTATGTTGACCAAGATATTCTATCTCTTACATCTTAATAATCCTATAAGCAATAATGGTATCACTTTTTTTGAGAACTTTAATATGGAAAAAAATGTATAATCCTACCTTATCATCTTTAAAAGCATCTTCTTGGGACTGGGGTTGTGGCTCAGCGGTAGAGTGCTTGCCTCACACGCGCAAGACCCTGGGTTCAATCCTCAACACCACATAAAAATAAATAAGTGAAATAAAGGTATTATTCCCAACCACAACTAAAAAATAAATATATTTTTAAAATCATCCACTTTTCTAAAACCAATGTATTTACCAAAATGCTAAAAAGTAGAAAGTTTCCAATGTGGAGACCCAACATGGCGGGGCGCGGAGAGATCAAGTCACTGACCTCTTCAGCTGTGCAGCCATAGGGAGTCCTAAACCATCTAAATGCTGTTTGCTCAGGATCACTAGGCAATGCTGAGCTGATGTGGATCTGGGACGAACAGTCTGGGCCTCTCAGAACACACACCGAGCCTGGATCAGCTGAATTCTAGCTCCCATTCACCTGCTTCTCGCAGACAAACTGCTGTGACTCAGCACTAAACAATCCCACTGAAACAGCTGGTCGGCCCTTCTGAACCTACAGAGGTTAATGCCAACCCAGCCTTCATAGGCAGTGGCCACAGGATTGAGACGGGGCTTGGGAGAGCCAGTCAGGACCCACCAGTTGCATTGGTCACCCAGCAAAGGGAACGAACAGTTGCCATTTGCATGGGATACCACCTTGGCAGAGAACTGACCTCACCAGAATGTGGCGGAGGAGATAACTTCATTGAAACCAGCAGCAACAGTGACTTCTTCCCTTTCCTTCTAATACCTTTCCTCCCAAGCATCAAATAAATTTATAGGAGTAAACAGTAACTCAGCAGTAAAACAGAGCAAGAAGTAACATGAGCAGCATGAAAAAGCAAGGAAGAAAAGGAGTACAAACAATCCAGGACAGCCTAAATATTCAGGAGGACCTAGAGGCATCAGAAAAAATGGTCAAATAAAGAACTCAAGGAATAACTTGGAACCTTAAAGAGGATATGAGACAGCAAATTCAAACAGTGAAAGAACACATTGAAAATGAATTACATAAACAGATAAAAGAAGAAATTAAGCATCTTTATCAGGAGATAGAGATTATAAAAAAAATCAAACAATAATTCTAGAAATGAAGGAAACTATAAACCAAATTAAAAACTCAAATGAGAGTATCACTAACAGAGTGGAGCAAGTAGAAGCGAGAACGGCAGATAATGAAGACAAAATATATCATCTTGAAAACAGTCTAGCCAACTCAGAAAGGCTGGTAAAAAATCACGAGAAAAACATCCAAGAGATATGGGATAACATAAAAAAACCAACTTAAGAGTCATCGGGATACAGGAAGGTATAGACATTCAAACCAAGGGAATGAGTAACCCGTTGAATGAAATAATTACAGAAAACTTTCCAGAAATAAAAAAGGAGGGAGCTCTTCAAACTTCATTCTATGAGGCCAACATCACCCTGATTCCGAAACCAGACAAAGACACCTCAAAGAAAGACAACTACAGACCAATATCTCTAATGAACCTAGATGCAAAAATCCTCAATAAAATTCTGGCGAATCGAACACAAAAACACATCAAAAAAATTGTGCACCATGATCAAGTAGGATTCATCCCTGGGATGCAAGGATGGTTCAATATACGGAAATCAATAAATGTTATTCACCACATCAATACACTTAAAGATAAGAACCATATGATCATCTCGATAGACACAGAAAAACCATCTGACAAAGTACAGCATCCCTTTATGTTCAAAACATTAGAAAAACTAGGGATAACAGGAACTTACCTCAACATTGTAAAAGCTATCTATGCTAACCCTCAGACTAGCATCATTCTAAATGGAGAAAAATTGAAGGCATTCCCTCTAAAATCTGGAACAAGACAGGGATGCCCTCTCTCACCACTTCTATTCAATATAGTTCTCGAAACACTGGCCAGAGCAATTAGACAGACAAAAGAAATTAAAGGCATAAAAATAGGAAAAGAAGAACTTAAATTATCACTATTTGCAGAAGACATGATTCTATACGTAGAAGACCCAAAAGGGTCTACAAAGAAACTATTAGAGCTAATAAATGAATTCAGCAAAGTGGCAGGATATAAAATCAACATGCATAAATCAAAGGCATTTCTGTATATCAGCGACAAAACTTCTGAAATGGAAATGAGGAAAAACACCCCATTCACAATATCCTCAAAAAAAATAAAATACTTGGGAATCAACCTAACAAAAGAGGTGAAAGATTTATACAATGAAAACTACAGAACCCTAAAGAGAGAAATAGAAGAAGATCTTAGAAGATGGAAAAATATACCCTGTTCATGGATAGGCAGAACTAACATCAACAAAATGGCAATATTACCAAAAGTTCTCTATAGGTTTAATGCAATGCCAATCAAAATCCCAACCGCATTTCTTGTAGAAATAGATAAAGCAATCATGAAATTCATATGGAAAAATAAAAGACCCAGAATAGAAAAAGCAATTCTAAGCAGGAAGTGTGAATCAGGCGGTATAGCGATACCAGATTTCAAACTATATTACAGAAAAATAGTAACAAAAACAGCATGGTACTGGTACCAAAACAGGCGGGTGGACCAATGGTACAGAATAGAAGACACAGAGACTAATCCACAAAGTTACAACTATCTTATATTTGATAAAGGGGCTAAAAGCATGCAATGGAGGAAGGATAGCATCTTCATCAAATGGTGCTGGGAAAACTGGAAATCCATATGCAACAAAATGAAACTGAATCCCCTCCTCTCACCATGCACAAAAGTTAACTCAAAATGGATCAAGGAGCTTGATATCAAATCAGAGTCTCTGCGTCTGATAGAAGAAAAAGTTGGCTCCGATCTACATATTGTGGGGTCGGGCTCCAAATTCCTTAATAGGACACACACCCATAGCACAAGAGTTAATAACAAGAATCAACAAATGGGACTTACTTAAACTGAAAAGTTTTTTCTCAGCAAGAGAAACAATAAGAGAGGTAAATAGGGAGCCTACATCATGGGAACAAATTTGTAGTCCTCACATTTCAGATAGAGCCCTAATATCCAGAGTATACAAAGAACTCGAAAAATTAAACAATAAGATAACAAATAACCCAATCAACAAATGGACCAAGGACCTGAACAGATACTTCTCAGAGGAGGACATACAATCAATCAACAAGTACATGAAAAAATTCTCACCATCTCTAGCAGTCAGAGAAATGCAAATCAAAACCACCCTAAGATACCATCTCACTCCAGTAAGATTGGCAGCCACTATGAAGTCAAACAACAACAAGTGCTGGCAAGGATGTGGAGAAAAGGGTACACGTGTACATTGCTGGTGGGACTGCAAATTGGTGCGGCCAATTTGGAAAGCAGTATGGAGGTTCCTGGGAAAGCTGGGAATGGAACCACCATTTGACCCAGCTATTGCCCTTCTCGGACTATTCCCTGAAGACCTTAAAAGAGCATACTACAGGGATACTGCCACATCGATGTTCATAGCAGCACAATTCACAATAGCTAGACTGTGGAACCAACCCAGATGCCCTTCAATAGATGAATGGATAAAAAAAATGTGGCATTTATACACAATGGTGTATTACGCAGCAGTAAAAAATGACAAAATCATGGAATTTGCAGGGAAATGGATGCCATTAGAGCAGATTATGCTAAGTGAAGCTAGCCAATCCCTAAAAAACAAATACCAAATGTCTTATTTGATATAATGAGAGCAACTAAGAACAGAGCAAGGAAGAAGAGCAGGAGGAAAAGATTAACATTAAACAGAAACATGAGGTGGGAGGGAAAGGGAGAGAAAAGGGAAATTGCATGGAAATGGAAGGAGACCCTCATTGTTATACAAAATTACATATAAGAGGTTGTGAGGGGAATGGGAAAAAAACAAGGAGAGAAATGAATTACAGTAGATGGGGTAGAGAGACAAGATGGGAGGGGGGATAGTAGGGGATAGGAAAGGTAACAGAATACAACAGTTACTAATATGGCAATATGTAAAAATGTGGATGTGTAACCGATGTGATTCTGCAATCTGTATTTGGGGTAAAATGGGAGTTAATAACCCACTTGAATCTAATGTATGAAATATGATATGTCAAGAGCTTTGTAATGTTTTGAACAACCAATAAAAAAAAATCTTAGTAAAAAAAAAGAAAGTTTCCAATGTCCTTGTGTCTTAATAATATAAAGATAAAATTAAACAACATTTATTTAATTATCCTCCAGACTTTTCCTTCATGATAGTCAAAATACAGAGGATATAAAATCTTTTTACATAGCTCCCTTCAATGATTTCTAAGGTCTTTTAAGAAAAGTTAAGAGCCAAGACAAACCAATTGCTCTATTTCTGGCCAACTGAACAGCAATAACCAGAGGATGGTCATTAATCATCAACAAATTACAAAGAAATCACCATGCCAAGTCAAAGGTAGAATCAATTACAATGACAATTAAAGTACTCAAACCTCAAGCTCAAAGCCCCTGCAGTTAATAGACAGCCTAATCTGACTTTATAGAATTTTCTATAATGCTGAAATAAAAAATTAGATTTATTGAAAGGGTATAGAACAATAATTTAAAGGGTAAGTTGGGGGGGAAAAAAGCTTCCTATGACAGTAAAGTTGACAGTGATGTGACCCACTGTTTTATCAATCATTTATTTATATTGTTGAAAGTAATGGGATGTTCATATTGATTACTGTTCTTGTGTGGCAGTCACATCTTTGTAAAAAGGATTCCATGCACTCTGTCCTTTGGCATCTAGCACCAGATTGAACAAAATAAGTTTGTAGAGAGTTATAGGACTAAAGGACAATCTTATCATTTTATGCTGCCAACTGTATTTTTGAACTCTTTGCTGACCTTGAGATGAAATCACCCAAGTGAGTAAGTCCAAAAATATATAAAGCTTTACAGATCTGTACTTTTTCCCAGATGAGTTATATTGGCATTCACATTTCTCCTACAGTCAACCAACATGAAAATTTCTTCTAAGATTCTGAAATAAGGTAAAGCCTCCCTAAATGATGTCAACAGAGAAGACAAGTACTTGCTTCTATTATCCCTAGTTGTTTAGGAGCAGGTTAGGAACATTCAGTTTATCATAGCTGAAAAATACTTCCACATTTCTTCTACTTAATCTTCCCACTGTAAGCATTTATAACAAAAAAATTTTAGTAGCATTCAGAGAGATTATCACTATACACATATCCAGCAGGAATATCGAAATAGCTATATTTTAATTCCAGTATTACTGGTTGAATGATTAAATCTGTATTAGTCATTTCATCTCTCTTCTTATAAATTTTTTATCTCTAAAATGAAAAAGTTATTATTTCTATGTATTTTTCAAGAAAGTTGAATAGGTACCTGATTTTAGAAATGATACTTAGATAATAATTAGAAAACACCCTATAGATCAAATGTATATCATACATAGAAACTTACTTGAATATATCAGTGATGTGATAATACTAAATTTTCAATCCATCATTAGTCACACGTGACTCCAAAAGTGTTTTTTTTTTTTTATTTACTTGAAGAGTTTTTGTTGCCACTGTTGCTTTAATTTGTTTATACCTTGGAAAGCCATTCAATGAGTAAAATTCCCATGAAAGAAAGACCTACTTTTAGATTTTGTTTACTGAGAACTTACCAATGACCCTGACACTCTGTTTATCACTGAATCGCTGACTCAGTGATCTAACTAGTGCCCGAAAATCTTCACATGCCCTCAACTCTCTTCACCCTGGGCATAAGAGTAGCTTCATTTTCTCATTGATTAATTTCATTTCACAACATAGTCTTCATCTATTTTTTAACTACTCCTCTGGAAAGAATGTGTTTGAAGATGCCTCAAAAAGAAGCAGTAATAAAGATCAACTTCATCTTTGTTCTTGTAGAAAAGAAGCCCAGACAGCCATGTTCCGAATCAGGTGGAGGGAACGAGTAGTCTGTTCTCTTTCAAGGCAGGCACTGGGTTGAGTATTTTACATATACTAACCCTTTAAACTAGCCCTACGAGGTAGGTGACATTATTATCATTATTTCACACATGACAACACTGAGGCCAGAGAGGTGAATATATCATTCAGGTCACTCATCTTCTAAGTGTCAGAGGCATGTGTGGGGCCCAAATCTGACAAACTCTTAACACTCATTTTCTTTTTTCCATGTGAACATTCTTTGACATGAAAATGATAAACAATCAATTTTAAGCTCCTTCTAGGAAGTATTAAGTCTGAATGTTTTATTGTAATTCTTGTAGATCTTTCTATACTTAGAAAAGAATTTTACCCATATAAACCTAAATAAATCTGGCTGCTCTATCAATCTGTAAATAGATTGGGCCTAAAATTGCCTCTCCACACAGCTCTTCAAACAGATAATTTTAAAATGTGGAAATATAAATACAAATCTTTTAATCATTTAACAACTGTTGACTGGATATTATGGGCTGGCCCTATTTTAGGCATAAGGGATAGGTCATTAAAGAGAAAGTTCCCTACCTTCATAAGACAACATTCTAACAGTGAAAGATAACCCAAAAAATAATAAATATAATAAATAAGTAAGCTACTCCATGTATTAAAAGGTGGTAGGCACTCTGGAATAAAAGAAAGTGGAGTCAAGTAGGGAGATTGGCTTAAAGCTTCCCTCAATGAGGTCAACAGAGAGGACTAGCAATTGCTTCTACTATCCCTAGTTGTATAGGAGCAGGTTAGGAACATTCATATTCAGTTTCTCATAGCTGATAAACTAGGAGTGGGAGGGGAGGCATCAGGAAAGGGTCATGGTCAATGTATCAGTCAGTAGGAGCAAAGGTAGGAAAAGATGAGGTCAGAGAAGCAGAAGCAATCAGATAACCCAAATTATCTGATTCACAGCATTTGTCTTTTACTCTAAATGAAATAGGAAGTCATTTCCGGGTTTTGAACAGAAAGGTGGCATAATCAGACTCACATTTCTTATGATTACTCTTTTATTCCGTTAAGAATCAGTAAGGGGAAGCAAAAGCAATGCAGAGAACAGATATAAAGCAGGTAAGAGGCTATTTAATAGTCCAGCACAGGGGTGCCGGGCTTAAACCAGAGGAGTAGAAGTTGTGTGGTAAAAGGTACTTGGCTTTTGAAGTAATGTCAATAGGATTTCCTAAAAAAATTAATTATGGGATATGAAAGAAAGACAGTGAAGATAACTTCAGGATTTGGCCTGATCAGAATAAAGGAGTGTTGTTTTCCCAACCAGATAGGGATGAGATCGGGAGCCCAGTTCTGGAGATTAAATTTAATATCCCAGGGAAGATATTAAGTTGGACTACATATAAAGTTATGAGTTCTGAAGAGTTCTGGGCTGGAGATTGAAATGTTTTACTTATCAGCATAGAGATGGCATTTAAAAATAATAATCCTGAGTGAAATAACCAGGAGAGTGAGGATAGATAGAAAAGAGAAACAAACTTCTTTGCCCTTATGCTAATATACACCTTTTCTCCTTTTAATAGGGATTAAAGTAGAATTTTGCTTTGCTTTTTATGAAATAATATGAAAGTTTAGTGATCAAGGATCCACATGTAATTATTTCTACTTTTCTCTAGGATAAAAATTTTCAGTTACTTTTGTTCAATAATATATCACCTTCTAACTGAAAATTCTCAAATATTCTTGAAGTCAACATCAATGAGCAACACATTAGTATAATTCTGATAGTGATAATATAAAACACCCATTTCTAAAATTTGGATTTCTATTTTATATTTGTTATTAATACCCAATGGAAGTATTTCTAGAAGGTTAGCTTCTTGGCCTATACAGAAATTTCCTATAATAAGAAATGAAACATAATAAAATTGAACTTTAAGGAATATCCTTTTATTTTTGAGCAATGAAAAAACTATAATGGTGATTTAAACATTTTAATATTTAACCTTAAAAAATATGCAAATTGAAAGTGAAATGTAGAATAAATGCTAATATCTCACTTTTTTTCATTTACAAGCACTTTTCCTATATTCATTTTTAATATCTGAGAATATCCAGAACTGAGATCTTCATTCTAAACATCTAGAGCTTGCTTGGAAAAGTAATTATGTAGGTATTTGTCAGGAATAGAACTAATAGCCTTAAAAATTTAAATTCCTATACAGATAATATATACATAGATTTCATCGCCACTCTGCTCTTCACCCCCACCCTCCCAGGGTCAAGAGTCATTCCACATTGATTCTAGGATCTTTTTCCCTTTCAGGAGCAGAGATAGAATTGGAAACATTATAAAACCCAGTAAAAATAAAAAGAGTCAATGAAACAGTCATGCAATTCCATATCTGGTAGGCATATATATACTATGTGATATAACACACACACACACACACACACACACACACACACACAAAATTCAAGCTTTGTGGAGAGAAAATCAGCAGCAATTGTAGTGCTAATTGCTTCTGGACCCTTTATGTGCTTTATGTGACATTTAGTGTTTCTTGTTTGCCCTAAGCCAGCCCCTACCTCACTGTTCAGAGCAGATTTCTAAGGTGTCACAAGATGAGAAGATGCATGGGACAGAATAGAAAATATTAAACAATCCAGTTTGTCCTTCCCTATGTCATGATTTTCCAACTCCACATTATATTTTTCTAATTACTATGAATAGATTTTTATTTTGTTAAGCAACTATAAATATCAGACAAGATCTCTTCAGAAAATGACACAAACTGGATAATTTAAAGAGAGTTTAATAAAAGAATTGTTCAGAAAGATAAATGGATAAGATTTAAGGAGACGGACAATTCCAAGTCAAGTAATGGGGTATTTACGATGTGGAGCCACTCTGAAAAGGAAAGAACCTCTGACACAGGCTATGGCTTTTGTGGAGTAATTAATGTGCTGCTGTCTCTTCCTACCCTTTATCTCTTGCTAATGTCTCAAGAAAGGAGCCTACTGATGCAAGCGAAGGGGTTAGCTACCCAGACAAGACTGTTTAAATAATTTGCAGAGTTCTGTACGGAATGAAAATGCAAAACTCTTTTCAATAAAAAGAAAACTGTAAAGAATTTCAAGAGGATGGCGGCAAAGCAATAAAGCAAGTGCAAAAATCTTCTGAGTGTAGAGCCCTGGGCAACTGCATAAGTCACATCCTCATGAAGCCAGATGCTCCCAAGACACAGAAGAATGAATACAGAGGAATATGAAGAAAAATGAAGATATCCAGAACATCGTGTATTACCTTGGATAGTTACTTGAATATTCAATATTGAAATTTACTTGTCTGTAAGATAAATGAGGACAATAGTATTTCAAACATTATTCTAAGGGTTAAATGAGATGGTACAGGGAATTTACTCAGATCTGTGACTAACCAAGAAAAAGTAGTCAATAAATATTAGCTACTACTTTTAACATTAATATTACTGACTTAATGTCAATTGCAGAGAAATACACCATCATTTAATAATTTATACCACTTAATATTGTGTGGTATATGACAAGTGTAGCAACATTCTTATAAAAGACAATTAATGAACTGGCTTTTGCCTACAGACTAGGAGTTCTACTTAGTTCTTTTCTCCAATGAAAATATATGATGATCAATGGAAAAGCAGAATATTTTTATTTTTAATACAGTTGTCACACAAATGCAGTAGGTCACTACAAACTGCGGCTCCCCAGTTAACTCAAATCAACACATAATCATGATGATTCAATTTCATCAAGAAATATCTGAATGGTAAAAATGGCATAAAGATCATAGTTTAGCCTCTCAAGGCAACAATTATAATATTTCATATTATATTTTCTAAAAATGTGCCTATTTCTGCACACTAGTGGTTAAGAATATATTATACAGTACTGCAGTCAGGAAATATTAAAACTGGGAAACATTAAAATTAGTAATATTTTTCCCTATCTGAATGGGCTTAAACAATCCACTTTTGTTGCATGTGTACTTGTTTGCTTTAGAGAGCAGACATCTCCTGTGCTGGTGCCATGTTATCTGCACTTTTCTTGTGTGTCTTCTTGTGGCAATGATGCTTCAGTGTTCAGCTGTGCTATTTTTGATCTCCTGGGATTGAAAATGAGTTGATGAATCTTACTGGTCTGCTTGCAAGTAAAAATCATCTTAAAAGTAGCACTTGTAAGCCTCTCCCAGTAGAAATGTATCCTGTCTTTAATATTATTTATCAACTTTGGCTGTTTAAAAATTGCTTCCTATCTGGTTCTCAAGCCATATGCTGAATATTTGAGTTGTTTATATGTTATACTATAACTAAATTAAATTAATTTTAATTGCCTTGGCTGTATAGTCCAAAGATTGTGTTTGATTTGAAAATATAAATAAAGCAAAGGAACATCTCAAAATTAAAAAAAAATTAAATTTAATTCTAACATATTACTGTTCTCTCAATAATAAATGACATGGTTTTCAAAAGACTTTGCAGGAAAAAATGATGATTACAAAGCCAAAATATAATATACCCACAGACTGAATTTACATACCACTTTACTTTTACTATATTCTGCACAGTAACAAAGATTAGTCTAGCAATCCTAGCTGGAAAATGCACATTTTCTATGGCATTGTTGAAATCTCTCTAAGAGAGAATAATATTCTCTCATGAAGTATCTGATTTTTAAAAGGGTGGTCTCATGAAGTATCTGATTTTCTAAAAGGGTAGATTCTAAGAATTTTATGTTATAAAGGTCCTTTTTCCATTTCCTTTTTCATGGCAGTCTTACAGTAGCTCTAATACATTCCACCTGATTCTCTCACTGTTATGACTCAAGGTCACTCCATAAAAAATTTGCATTGCTGGCATACAAAAAGTTGAAGGTGGTTGCTGTCACCTTGAATAATTTTGCACATTTCTCTTTCTTTTTTTTTTTAAAGTAAAGTAGCAGTGACTTTATTTTGCACTAGTCTACAAAAGATTAATACCGCACTCTAAAATTCTTGAGAAAACCTATTTTCTAAGATGATTTTGCCTTGTTACAGCAAAGAAAAAAAAAATGAAAGTCTTTACATTCCATGGTCGGTACAGATGGATAGACACAGGAAAGGAGCACTCGACCTCGGCAGCAGAGACTGAGCGCTTGCAAGGTGAGGTCGAAAAGACAGATGGTTAGTTCAGCTTCGTGTCGAAGAAACATGTGCTGCCTTGAGTTAAGCAGGGGGTTTTTCCATGAGAGGCCACTTTTTTTCAGGCATTTCAAATTCTCCTCAACCACTCTTAATAATTTACACAGCCATTTTTCTTGTATTTTTCATGCCTGGATTCTGATTGCATTTTACCTAAGAGATAATAAATGACTGCTTCACATTCAACTCCAGATCCTTTGATCATGACCCTTTCTCCAGAGTTCAGCTTACCCATGCCATCACTCACAGCCTGCCCTACTGCCACACTGCCCCAGGAACACAGGCTTCCACAATATGTGAAATGCAACACATCCTGGACCATTTTCATCTGTTTCCAGAGCCACTGCACTGATCCAGACTCTAAATATTTTCTCATATTCCACGAGTTGCAATTTCACTGTTGATTTAGGCCTTTAATGAACAGAAGTTTAATTTTGGTGTAGTTATGTACATTCTTTCCTTTGCTGCTTGTACTTTTGGTATCCCAGCTAAGAAATCATTGCCAAATGCAATGTCTAGAGGATTTTCTTTTGTTTTCTTCAAAGTTTTATACAGTACTTTTAAGCTTTACATCTAAAACTTTAATCCATTTTGAGTTCATTTTTGTGCATGACATAAGATGAAGGTCCAACTTAATTTTTTTTTTGTAGGTGGATATTCAGTTTTCCCAGCACCAATTGTTGCAAAGACTGTTTTTCCTCATTAAAGGGTTTTGGCATCCTTGTAAAAAGTCATTTGGTCAAACATATGATGGTTTATTTTTGGGGTTTCCTACTCTGTTCCACTGTGGCCGTTACTACACTGTTTTGGTTAATGTAACTTCATAGTAAGTTTGAAATCAGGAAGTGCAAGTATTCTAGCCATTTTCCCTTATTATAAGATTATATTGGCTATTTGTGATCCATTGATATTCTAAATGAATTTTAGGTGTTTCTATTTCTTAAAAAAATGCTGGTGGCAGAGTGTAGTAAAACAATACATAAATTGCATTGAACTTGTAGATTACTTTGAGTAATATTAATCTTAATCATTTTTCTGTTTAGTATTCATAATTATAAAAAATCTTATAATTCGACAGTAAGGAACAAATAACTTACTTTAAAAAATGGACAAAGGACTTAAATAGATATTTATCCAAAGAAGGTACATAAAAGGACAATAAATACATGAAAAGATAATTAACATCAGTAATCCTTAGGGCAATAAAAATAAAAACCACCATGAAATACCACCTCACTTTTTTAAGGAAGGCTACTTAGGAAATTAAATAAATAAATAAATAAGGAGATTAGCAAAGATGCAAAGAAATTGAATCTTTTGTGGCCTGGTGATGGTATTATAAAATGGTTCAGAAGTTATGAATATAATTATGAGGATTTCCTCAAAAGATTATTGCTTTATGATTCAACAATTCCACTTCTGAGTACAGACCCAAAAGAATGGAAATCAGGAACTCAGAGACATTTGTACTTCCGTGTTCACAGCAGCACTATTCACAGTAGCTGGCATGTAGAAGCAGCCTACGAGTGAACTGACAGATGAGTGAATAAGCAAAATGTGGTATACACAGATGATAGATTATTACCCAATTTTTGAAAAGAAGGAAATTCTGAAACATGCTATAACATGGATGAACCTTGAGAATATTATGTTAAGTGCAATAACACAGTCATGTAAAGATAAATATGATATGATTTCACTTATATGAGGTGCCTAGAATAGTAAATTTTAAAGAGACAGAAAGTAGAATAGCAATTACCATAAGATGGGACGAGAAATAAAAATAGTGGTTACTGATTAATGGGCACAGAGTCTCTGTGTTGCAAAATACAAAACAATCTGGAAAAGAACAGCAAGATGAAGGCATTTACTATCACTAAACTCTTCACTTAAAAATAGTGAAAATGGTAAATTTATGTTCTGTGTATTTTGCCACAGTTAAGCAACCTTACTCAAAAAAGCATCATTGGGGTGGGGGTACCAGGGATTGAATTCAAGGGTATTCAACCACTAAGCCACATCCCCAGACCAATTTTGTATTTTATTAGAGACATGGTCTCACTGAGTTGCTTAGCGCCTCACTTTTACTGAGACTGGCTTTGAACTTGAGATCCTCCTGTCTCAGCCTCCAAAGCCACTGGGATTACAGGCATGCACCACTGTGCCCAGCAAAAAAGCATCTTTTGGTTCTTCTCAGATCAATAGTTCTCAAACATTTGGGTCTCCATACCTCTCTACACTCCTCAAAATTCATGAAGACCACAAAGAGGACTTTTTATATGAATTATATGTACTGTAGTTTATGTTAGAGATGAAAACTGAGAAAATCTAAAATATTTATTAATTAAAAATACATCCATTACATGTTAACATATGTAACACATTTTTCTTAAAATTTATGGTTTTTATATAATATATGAGTAATTTATGTTAAAAAGTGCCATTTTTAACATACTGAAAAATCTCTTTAATATCTAGTTAAATAGAAGACAGTTTCATTCTCTTATCTGCTAAAATTCGATATGTTAGAATATGTTATTTTGGTTTAAACATATGAATAAAATCTAGCCTCAGACCATTGTAGAGTTGAAAAGGAGAATTTAAGTCTGTTGAGATAAAGTGGATATTGTTCTTTGACAGTACATGCAAATTCAGTGAGTATTGCTTGCTCGAAGATATTGCAATGTGAATCTGAGACCATATCAATGACCTTTTCATACTAAGTCAATTGTTCTATATTGCATTTTGTGAATATTTCTTGTCTGTGAATTATAATATCATGAAATTTTTTAGACAGTAATATTGATTACTGAGATCTTTCAAATGTTGACATTGTTCCATTTTTTAAAACATCCATTCATATCACCAGTGATCTCATTTTAAAAGTCTTTAAGGGTTTAGGAAGTGCATACAAATTTTACAAAATTTGAATTTTTACTTGAAGGCTCATTTTATATTTGACAACAAATACTGTCAGGGGTGTTCCCTGAATTGACAGGTTACTTTGTTCAAATTTGAGAAAATTTGAATAAGTTTCTTTTCCTCTAGACAACCACCATAATTCTCTACTTTGGTATGCAGCAGAAGTGTATTATACCTGCTTCCCATTTCATCATACTGAATATTAAAAAGATGTGTACTCAAGGGTCGAGGTTTAACAAATTTAATATTTTTTTCTGCTTCACTAAAAGCATCCTTAAGTGAAACCAATTTTTTTATGTTAATATACTGCTTTTTTAATGTCTTGAAAAATGTGATAATTACCTGCACAGTTTGGTGCCACTGCCTTGATTTGTACTAAGGAGCTAGAGGGTTTTGTTATTATATCATTGGGGTAAATGTCAATATAATGAAAAGCACAAATAAATCTTAATTTTTTAAAAAAAAAATTGCTCTTGACTTTGTGCAAGGATCTTGAGGACTTCTGGAAATCTATTGACCATACTTTGGAAAACTGCTGGCTTACACAATTCAAGAATTTTTAGAATGTCTTAACATCAAACTGAGGCCAGAACTCAAATGTTGAAATCAGAAGATAAACAGATCAAATCATCCAGATTCTTTATTTTATATTAAAAAAGGAAATACATTGATACCAGCATATGTGTACACGTATACTCACATTCACACACACTAAAGAAAATAATGCTATATAGCAAAAGATATGAAAAAAGGATTTCCATTTTTTAGAATTTAATGACATAGACATTCTGAAAGAGTCAACAAAAAAAATTTACAATGCCAAAAAATTTGTGACAAGTTTTACTATAAATTATAAGTTGATATAAAAGAAAAGAAACACACAACTGGCCCTGAAAGAAGGAGCAGAAACCAGAGAGGTGCCAAGAGCCATGACTCCTCTGGATGTGTGTGGACACATGAGAGCCTAAAATCTTTGTTCTAAAAAAACTTTTTCTTTTTTTCTTTTGTGGTGCAGGGGGTTGAACCCAGGGCCTTGTACATGCAAGGCAAACACTTTACCAACTGAGCTATATCACCATCCCTTGCTCTAAATACTGAAGATGAGGCTATGGGCCCATTAACTTGGAAGATGGGACTCTGACCTTTCACAGAGCGAGGCCCCTCAAACCTGCACTTTGGGCAAAAGTATAACCTAGAATTGGTAAGTGTAAGCTTCCATCCAGCAAAGGGGAAGTATAAGAAATGCACCAGTTTCAGCCTAATACATTTGGAAAATACCTTCCAGAGAGAATTTGTAACCATGTCTTCCCTCAAATTGAGAACATTATACAGTGACTCTAGCACCCAGAGAATCACAGTACATATAAAACAAATGGAGGAATATACCTTCAAATCAGGCTCCAATCATCTTAGAAACTAAGACAAGTAGGGAACAACACATAACCTAAGTATCAAAGATAATGGGAGAGCAAGATGTCATTAATAAAAGTTACCAGAAATACAATCAGTTGAATTATAACCACAAAGATTTCAGCTATTGAAATGATCAAATCAAAAAGCAAAAGTAACTTTTAAAAATTCTTACATGAAAGAGGAAACAAAGAATTTTAGACAACAAACACATTTACAGTGTTTATTTTATGCCTGACCCTGGCTTTATTTGTATATTTACTCACTGAATCTTGAACAACTCTACAGAGCAGGTGCCAATAGTTTTATGGATAAGAAAGCAAAGGTGTTGGGAAGAAACTTGCCTAAATTTGTGCAACATAAAAACTGTGGTGCTAGAATCCAATCCAGGGAATATGGCTCCAGAATCCAAAATCAATTTGCCTATTTAAAATAACAGGAGCTAAAGAAGTTGAGGATATAACTCAGTGGTAGACAACTTGCCTAGCATGCATGGAGCCCTGGGTTCTATCTATGATACTGCAAAAATAAATAAATATATTAATATTAAAAACAGAGATCCCAAACTAAAAATACAATTGATATTAAAAACTCAATAGTCAGTTAGACTGTGGATTAGACACAATTGAAGAGAGAGCAATTGCATTAGAGAAAGATAAGTAAAGGGAACCCAAAGTTTAAGAGATAATTGTTTAGTTGCCTTTTAAGAAGGTAAGAATAATAAAGAAAGTTAAAAAAAATAACTCTGTTCAAAGCGATAACAGCTGAGATTTGTCCACCCAGATAAAAAAAATAAATAAATTCACAGATTCAGAAAGTGCCACAAAATTCAAAGGGAATAAGTATAGAAAAGATACAATGGGAATAACAGGAGAATGGTGATGTTCAACTAGAGGATTGAGGACAATGATGGGTTCATTACCATACATAAGCATACTTATATATGCTTGAAAATATTCCCATGACAAAAATAAAAAATAAACATTTATATACATCTTATTGTCTTTGACCAAGTACAAAAAAAGAGAGAGAAAAGTTCCTGAAAGCACCAGAAAAAAAGGACTAATAACTTAAAATAAACACTAATCAGACTGAGAGCTAATTTATCCACAGCAAAATTAAAAGTTGACACATTTAATGTGATCATATCTTCAAATTGTTAAGGCAAAATAATGATCAGCCAAGAATTATATAGCTGGCAATTTTTATTTTATTTTATTTTATTTTATTTTATTTTATTTTTTAAAGAGAGAGTGAGAGAGGAGAGAGAGAGAGAGAGAGAGAGAGAGAGAGAGAGAGAGAGAGAGAGAAATTTTAATATTTATTTTTTAGTTCTCGGCGGACACAACATCTTTGTTGGTATGTGGTGCTGAGGATCGAACCCGGGCCGCACGCATGCCAGGCGAGCGTGCTACCGCTTGAGCCACATCCCCAGCCCAACTGGCAATTTTTATAAAAGAAGAACAATATTATTTTAAAATGACACTTTCAGACAATACCAATGAGAAATGTTACACTAGATACACTCACAAAAGTGCTTTTAACAAGGCTATACAATGTACTTCAATAAAAAATAAAGTCATCCCATATCTCCAAAGAAGGTATACAAAAGGATACCAGGTATGTGAAAAAGTGCTCAACATCACTAATCATCAGAAAAAAGACAATCAAAATCACAGTGAGTTATCACCTCACATCTGTTAGGATGATGGTTATTAAAAAAATAAATAAATAACAAAGAAAAAACATTGGCAAAAATGTGGAAGAACTGGATCCCTAGACACAATTGATGGGAATGTAGAATGGTGCAGACAATATGGAAATAGTATAGAGGTCCTTCAAAAATTAAAAATAGAATTACAATTTGATCCAACAATCCCACTTCTGGGTACATATCCAAAAGAATTGCAACCAAGATCTTGAAGAAATAATATACAGCCCCCAATATTTGTTATCAACATTATTTATAACAGCCAGCCTTTGGAAACAATTCAAATGTACATTTAAAAAAATGAATATATAAGGAAAGGTGATAAATATGTGCAATGGAATATTACTCAAGATTAAAAAAGGAAAATCTTGCTATTTATGACAACATGAATGAGCCTGGAGTACATGATATTAAGTGAAATAAAACAGACTCAGAAATAAGTACTGCATGATTTCACATACATGTAGAATCTAAAATAGTCAAACTCACAGGAGCACAAAATAGAATGGTGGTTACTGAAGGGCTAGGGAAGGGGCCTTTCTTCCCTATTCTTCAACAGGTATAAAGTTTATCTTCTGAAAGATGAATAAGTTTTAGAAACCTGCTATTCAACACAGCAACTACAGTTAGTAATATGGATTGTACAATTGAAATGAAAACTTTAAGCTTCAGAAGACACTGAAGCTTTTCCTAACACTTTGATTTTAATCTGCTGAGAGCATGAGCAGAGGACCCAGTAATCTGTGCTCTGACTCCTAACCTACAGAAACTGGGATAATATTTTTTATTGATTTAAACTACTAAATATATAGTAAGATTTTAGGTAGAAATTATGAAGTAACACATAGACTATTTTGCTCTATCTGTGTACTTATATATGTATATATACATTTTCCAGTACTACATAAATTGATTGGGAAGTATAGGCCAAAAAAGAAATGTAGAAAATTTACAAATATAGAAAAACGTAATAACCACTGAAAGGCAACTGGATTCAGATAACCAGACTTGACATCTTTATTGAGTTCATTAGAACTTTTATTTTTCATGTATAAATATTATAAGATATAGCCTTAAAATGTTTCTTTAAATATATATAAAAATGCTGTGGCCAGAGGCTTACAGACATCCACTCTGCATTGTCCCCAGCAGCCTTCATTACTCACTGATTCAGTGTTCACCAAGACTTTACTGAACATAAGTGAAATCAACTATATCCTGGGCATGATGGCCCACCCCTACAATCCCAGAATTTGGGGAGGTTGAGGCAGGAGGATCGCAAGTTGGAAGCCAGCCTCAGCAACTTACAAAGGCCCTAAGCAACTTGGTGAGACTGTATCTCAAAATAAGAAGGAAAAAATGGTCTGGGATGATACTCAGCGATTAAGCACCCCTAGGTTCAATTCCCAGTACCAATATATATAAACTATGTGTGCATTATAATATATTAATAACTATAAATATATATATATACATTTATATTATTATACTCCTACTGCTTATATTTCTCATAGAATCCCAACTAACACATTCACCATCCCCGCCATTCTGAGAGATTCTGAGCCCTTGGTTAAGCATAATGACAGGACTGTATTCCTCTGGTACATGAAGTGAACAACTAGAGCTACCATTTGGTTTTGTAAATAAAATCTTATTGGAACACATCCATTCACTTATGCATCACCCATGGCTGCTTTCATTCTACAATGGCAGAGTTGAGTAGTTGTAAGAGGGAATATATGACCTGAAAAGGTATATACAAATGAAAATATATATAAATGCTTGATCTTTCATAGAAGAAATTTGCTGGAGATCCAACATGGTGGCACGCGCGGAGAGATCAAGTCTCTGATCTCTTCACCTACGCGGGCATAGGGAGTCCTAAACCATCTAAATGCTGTTTGCTCAGGATCACTAGGCAATGCTGACCTGACATGGATCTGGGTTGAACAGTCTGGGCCTCTCAGAACACACACCGAGCCTGGTTCGGTTGATTTCAAGCTCCCGTTTGCCTGCTTCTCGCAGACAAACTGCTGTGACTCAGCAATAAACGATTCCGCTGAAACAACTGGTCAGCCCTTCTGATCCTTAGAGGTTAATGCCAAACGAGCCTTCACAGGCAGTGGCCACAGGATTGAAATGGGGATTGGGAGAGCCAGTCAGGACCCAACCATTGCATCGGTCACCCGGAAAAGGGAACGAACTGTCGCCATTTGCATGGGATACCACCATGGCAGAGAACTGACCTCACCAGAATGTGGTGGAAGAGATAACTTCATTGAAACCAGCAGCAACAGTGACTTCTTCCCTTTCCTTCTAATACCCTTCCTCCTAATCATCAAATAAATTTATAGGAGTAAACAGAAACTCAGCAGTCAAACAGAACAAGAAGTAACATGAGCAGCATGAAAAAGCAAGGAAGAAAAGGAGTACAAACAATGCAGGACAGCCTAAATATTCAGGAGGACCTAGAGTCATCAGAAAAATGGTCAAATAAAGAACTCAAGGAATAACTTAGACAGATGGAATGGAACCTTAAAGAGGATATGAGACAGCAAATTCAAACAGTGAAAGAACACATTGAAAATGAATTACATAAACAGATAAAAGAAGAAGTTAAGCACCTTTATCAGGAGACAGAGATTACAAAAAAAAATCAAACAATAATTCTAGAAATGTAGGAAACTATAAACCAAATTAAAAACTCAAATGAGAGTATCACTAAGAGAGTGGAGCAAGTAGAAGCCAGAACATCAGACAATGAAGACAAAATATATCATCTTGAAAAGAGTCTAGCCAACTCAGAAAGGCTGGTAAAAAATCACGAGAAAAACATCCAAGAGATATGGGATAACATAAAAAAACCAACTTAAGAGTCATCGGTATACAGGAAGGTATAGAGATTCAAACCAAGGGAATGAGTAACCTGTTGAATGAAATAATTACAGAAAACTTTCCAGAAATAAAAAAAGAAACGAATATACAATTGCAGATGCATACAGCACACCCAGCATACAAAATCACAGTAGACCAACGACAGGACACATTGTTATGAAGATATCCAATATACAGAACAAAGAGAAAATATTAAAAGCTACAAGAGAAAGGATGCAGATTACATTCAGGGGTAAACCAATAAGGTTAACAACGGATTTTTCATCACAGATGCTGAAAGCGAGAAGATCCTGGAACAACGTATTTCAAACACTGAAAGACAATGGATGCCAACCAAGAATTCTGTATTCAGCAAAATTAAGCTTCAGGTATGACAACAAAATAAAAATATTTCATGATCAGCAAAGTTAAAAGAATTTGCAGCCAGAAAACCAGCATGGCAAAGCATCTTGAGCTAAACATTACACGAGGAAGAAATGAAACACAATAACCAAAACCATCAGTGGGAAGTGCATCAGTAAAGACAGAGGGTGGAGGGAAAGCTAATCATGGAGAAACAAACTAAATTTAAAAAAAGATAAATAATCAAACATGGCTGAAAGTACAAACCATATATCAATAGTAACTCTAAATGTTAATGGCTTAAACTCTCCAATAAAGTGACATAGGCTGGTAACATGGATTAAAAAAAGAAATCCAACAATATGCTGCCTCCAGGAGACACATCTGATTGGAAAAGACATACAAGGCTCAAGGTGAAAGGTTTGGAAAAAATATACCACACACACGGTCCTCGTAATCAAGCAGGGGTGGCCATCCTCATATCGAATAAAATCGACTTCAAGACTAAGTTAATCAAAACGGATAAGGAAGGACATTATATACTGTTAAAAGGAACCATTCACCAACAAGACATAACAATTATCAATATTTATGCACCAAATAATGGTGCTGCGACATTCATAAAACAAATTCTCCTCAAGTTCAAGAATCAAATAGACCACAACACAATAATTATGGGTGACTTCAACACACCTCTCTCACCATTGGACAGAACCTCCAAACAAAAGTCGAATAAAGAAACTATAGAACTCAATATCACAATCAATAACCTAGACTTAACTGACATATATAGAATATATCAACCATCATCAAGTGGATATACTTTTTTCTCAGCAGCACATGGATCCTTCTCAAAAATAGACCATATATTATGCCACAGGGCAACCCTCAGTAAATATAAAGGGTTGGAGATAATACCATGCATTTTATCTGATCATAATGGAATGAAACTGGAAATCAATGATAAAAGAAGGAAGGAAAAATCCTACATCACATGGAAAATGAACAATATGTTACTGAATGATCAATGGGTTACAGAAGACATAAAGGAGGAAATCAAAAAAATTCTTATAGATAAATGAAAGTACAGACACAACATATAGGAATCTATGGGACACAATGAAGGCAGTTTTAAGAGGGAAATTCATCGCCTGGAGGTCATTCCTCAAAAAAAGAAAAAAAACAACAAATAAATGAGCTCATACTTCATCTCAAAGCCCTAGAAAAGGAAGAGCAAAACAACAGCAAATGTAGCAGAAGGCAAGAAATAATTAAAATCAGAGCGGAAATCAACGAAATGGAAACAAAAGAAACTATTGAAAAAATTGACAAAACTAAAAGTTGATTCTTTGAAAACATAAATAAGATCGACAGACCCTTAGCCATGCTAACGAAGAGAAGAAGAGAGAGAACTCAAATTACTAACATACAGGATGAAAAAGGCAATATCACAAAAGATGCTCCAGAAATACAGAAGACAATTAGAAATTATTTTGAAAACCTATATTCCAATAAAATAGAAGATGGTGAAGACATCGATAAATTTCTTAAGTCATATGATTTGCCCAGACTGAGTCAGGAGGATACACACAATTTGAACAGACCAATATCAATGGATGAAATTGAAGAAGCAATCAAAAGACTACCAACCAAGAAAAACCCAGGACCGGATGGGTATACAGCAGAGTTTTACAAAACCTTTAAAGAAGAATTAATACCAATACTTTTCAAGTTATTTCAGGAAATAGAAAAAGAGGGAGCTCTTCCAAATTCATTCTATGAGGCCAATATCACCCTGATTCCGAAACCAGACAAAGACACCTCAAAAAAGAAAACTTCAGACCAATATCTCTAATGAACCTAGATGCAAAAATCCTCAATAAAATTCTGGCGAATCGAATACAAAAACACATCAAAAAAAATTGTGCACCATGATCAAGTAGGATTCATCCCTGGGATGCAAGGATGGTTCAATATACGGAAATCAATAAATGTTATTCACCACATCAATAGACTTAAAGATAAGAACCATATGATCATCTCGATAGACACAGAAAAAGCATCTGACAAAGTACAGCATCCCTTTATGTTCAAAACATTAGAAAAACTAGGGATAACAGGAACTTACCTCAACATTGTAAAAGCTATCTATGCTAAGACTCAGGCTAGCATCATTCTAAATGGAGAAAAATTGAAGGCATTCCCTCTAAAATCTGGAACAAGACAAGGATGCCCTCTATCACCACTTCTATTCAATATAGTTCTCGAAACACTGGCCAGAGCAATTAGACAGACAAAAGGAATTAAAGGCATAAAAATAGGAAAAGAAGAACTTAAATTATCACTATTTGCAGATGACATGATTCTATACCTAGAAGACCCAAAAGGGTCTACAAAAAAAAACTACTAGAACTAATAAATGAATTCAGCAAAGTGGCAGGATATAAAATCAACACGCATAAATCAAAGGCATTTCTGTATATCAGCAACAAAACTTCTGAAACGGAAATGAGGAAAAACACCCCATTCACAAAATCCTCAAAAAAAAAAAATAAAAATAAAATACTTGGGGATCAACCTAACAAAAGAGGTGAAAGATTTATACAATGAAAACTACAGAACCCTAAAGAGACAAATAGAAGAAGATCTTAGAAGATGGAAAAATATACCCTGTTCATGGATAGGCAGAACTAACATCATCAAAATGGCGATATTACCAAAGTTCTCTATAGGTTTAATGCAATGCCAATCAAAATCCCAGTGGCATTTCTTGTAGAAATAGATAAAGCAATCATGAAATTCATATGGAAAAATAAAAGAACCAAAATAGAAAAAGCAATTCTAAGCAGGAAGTGTGAATCAGGCGGTATAGCGATACCAGATTTCAAACTATATTACAGAAAAATAGTAACAAAAACAGCATGGTACTGCTACCAAAACAGGCGGGTGGACCAATGGTACAGCATAGAGGACACAGAGACTAATACAAAAAGTTACAACTATCTTATATTTGATAAAGGGGCTAAAAGCATGCAATGGAGGAAGAATGGCATCTTCAACAAATGGTGTTGGGAAAATTTGAAATCCATATGCAACAAAATGAAACTGAGTCCCCTCCTCTCGCCATGCACAAGAGTTAACTCAAATGGATCAAGGAGCTTGATATCAAATCAGAGACTCTGTGTCTGATAGAAGAAAAAGTTGGCTCCGATCTACATATTGTGGGGTCGGGCTCCAAATTCCTTAATAGGACATCCATAGCACAAGAGTTAATAACAAGAATCAACAAATGGGACTTACTCAAACTCAAAAGTTTTTTTCTCAGCAAGAGAAACAATAAGAGAGGTAAATAGGGAGCCTACATCATGGGAACAAATTTTTACTCCTCACACTTCAGATAGAGCCCTAATATCCAGAGTATACAGAGAACTCAAAAAATTAAACAATAAGATAACAAATAACCCAGTCAACAAATGGGCCAAGGACCTGAACAGACACTTCTCAGAGGAGGACATACAATCAATCAACAAGTACATGAAAAAATTCTCACCATCTCTAGCAGTCAGAGAAATGCAAATCAAAACCACCCTAAGATACCATCTTACTCCAGTAAGATTGGCAGCCATTCTGAAGTCAAACAACAACAAGTGCTGGCGAGGATGTGGGGAAAAGGTTAATCTTGTACATTCCTAGTGGGACTGCAAATTGGTGCGGCCAATTTGGAAAGCAGTATGGAGGTTCCTGGGAAAGCTGCAATGGAACCACCATTTGACCCAGCTATTGCCCTTCTCAGACTATTCCCTGAAGACCTTAAAAGAGCATACTACAGGGATACTGCCACATCGATGTTCATAGCAGCACAATTCGCAATAGCTAGACTGTGGAACCAACCCAGATGCCCTTCAATAGATGAATGGATAAAAAAAATGTGGCATTTATACACCATGGAGTATTATGCAGCACTAAAAAATGACAAAATCATGGAATTTGCAGGGAAATGGATGGCACTAGAGTAGATTATGCTAAGTGAAGCTAGCCAATCCCTAAAAAGCAAATACCAAATGTCTTCTTTGATATAATGAGAGCAACTAAGAACAGAGCAGGGAGGAAGAGCAGGAGGAAAAGATTAACATTAAACAGAAACATGAGGTGGGAGGGAAAGGGAGAGAAAAGGGAAATTGCATGGAAATGGAAGGAGACCCTCATTGTTGTACAAAATTACATGTAAGAGGTTGTGAGGGGAATGGGAAAATAAACAAGGAGAGAAATGAATTACAGTAGATCGGGTAGAGAGAGAAGTTGGGAGGGGAGGGGGGATAGTAGAGGATAGGAAAGGCAGCAGAATACAACAGTTACTAATATGGCATTATGTAAAAATGTGGATGTGTAACCGATGTGATTCTGCAATCTGTATTTGGGGTAACAATGGGTGTTCATAACCCACTTGAATCTAATGTATGAAATAGGATATGTTAAGAGCTTTGTAATGTTTTGAGCAACCAATAAAAAATTAAAAATTAAAAAAATAAACTAAAAAAGAAGAAATTTGCTGAATTTCATGTTGGAGTATGTAACAAGGCCAATGTGGGTATATAACTGATCTTGATAACAAAAATATCTGCCTTCAGATGATTTATTAACTTTTTGATTAGGAAAATCAAACTTTTGACTGATTTGGTGTTATTGTTTTCCTTTTAAAAATACATCAAATATTACCAAAGTTCAGTAGCAGCAAAAAAATGGCCATTAAATTGTTCTAAGCAATTAAAACTTTGCACAATAAAAACATTAATACTTTTAGAAATTTCCCAGTTGAGTTAGTTGCTTAGCCATCATTAATAAATGCTGAAAACCACAGCTGTATTGTTATCCGTGGTCAACAATGAGTATGCAAGGTTTCAACTGAATTGTGCAATGAAGAACACGTCTCAAGGAATCCATTTCCATGTATAAAGATACAGATGCAAATGTGTAAGAGCTAAAAGAGGTTTGCAAAGGACAATTTTCACTTCCAGCTGCAGAAGCTAAAATAATCTTTGTAATCCCACCGCATTCCACGATTGGCTTCAGTAGTTAAAGGCTATCTGGTGCAACTAGAGAGCTCTCAGAGCTTTGTCACTTAACACAATTTAGGTACATTTCCCTTTACTGTTAAGCTTCCTATGCTTCAGGCAGCCCTCCTCCATCTTTAGCTCTTTCAACTGGAACATGAGCCCTTAAGATCATAACAGCAGGGAAGAGAGAGATGGAGAGCACACTGGCTTTAAATTTCTCCTCCAGAAGTGACACATCACTGTCACCTGCCATATATTGATGAAAACTAACCAGGAGAGGGGAGAGAAAATGAAGCAGGGGACTCATGAAACAGTCACTGCCCACTCATCTTCTCTACCACAGGAACCGCACCAAGCAAGGAAGGAGCTACAAGGACTTTCCCACAGTATTCTTCGTCACTTTGACTCTGCCAAGTTCAGTGTTATCCAAGGAAAATTATGCAAAAAAGACCAAAAGCAATCATTGTGTGGGTCCTTACACATCTGAGATTGATTTTTCTCTCTTCATAATCAATTCAACAAGTATTTGTAAGCATTTCCTTTTGGCCATACCTTGTGGTGTTAAGTGAATAAAACAAAGAGATATCTAAACTTGAGACACTGGCGCTCATGCGTGAGACAAATATTAAATTTAAAACTGCAGTATTTTAGCCAAGTGTGGTGGTGCATGCCTGCAATCCAAGGAGTAGGATCCTGAGTTTAAAGCCAGCCTTAGCAATGATGAGGTGTTCAGCAACTCAGTGATATCCTTTCCCTAAATAAAATACAAAATAGGGCTGGGGATGTGGTTCAGTGGTTGAGTGCCCCTGAGTTCAATCCCCCATACCAAAAATTAAAAATATATATATTTATATTAGTATTGTAAATATGACCATAGAAAGCTAAAATAATTTAAAAGTAGAACAAAATAAAGTCAGAGTATTGGGGCTCCAAGTTATAACTTATGTTAGTTTACTATCACTGTTACAATTAACACAAACTTAGGGGCTTAAAACCACATAAATTTTTATCTCACAGTTGGGAAGTCAGAAGTTCAAACAGTCTTCACTGGTCTACAATCAAGTTGTAGACAGGGCTATGCTCTTTTTAAGGGCTGAAGGGCAAGATCTGTTTCCTTTTGGAGTTTCTTGTGTTCTTTGGCTAGAGGCTGCCTTATTGCTTTTGCCCCCAAAGTCAATTGTCTCTCCAACTGACCCTTCAATCTCCCTCTATAAAAACCTTCATAATCCTTTACCACTCCTGTTCCTAGGCTTTTGAGAAGAAGAGTAAAACGACAGAACAGATACCTAAAAAGAATAATCTGATGCTGTGCAGGAGGGATCCGTGGGGCTAGCCAAAGAGATAGGTGGCAAGTTAGGCACTGATGGAGATAGAGAGGTTAAGACATAAATAGGAAGGCATTTTTTAAAGGAAAATAAAAATATCATGATAAAGTAAATAAAGGCAAAAGATGATCCAACTATTTACCCAAGTAAATAAATAATAAGATAGACTATTAAGGGTAGAATACTTAGGTAAAATTGACAATGCACTATAAATAAAAAGGAGGCCATTGCAAATATAAAAAAAAATCACCTAAGATGTATGGAAGTAAATGACTGTGTTCCACATCAGAACAAATGGCATCCTTATCACTGGCATCTGATTGATGGTGCAATCCTGCTCAAGAATACTCAGAAGAAAGGCAGGATTGAATCCGCCTAGATAGAGCAGATGGCACAGTCACATGGAGCGAAACCCATGAGATATGATCAAAACAATTGGTTCCTATATCACATTCAAGATGACCCATTTTTTAACCTTAGCCAAGTCATTTAGTCTTTCTGAATTTCAGTTTTCCCTTCTCTATAAAGTGAGGTTAAGAGTACTAAGTTGTAATTTGGGGGCAGTGACTCTGGAGGCCAGGGTCAAAAAAACTAAAAGAGGTTGAATACAGTCCTCTAATAGGAACGGAACAACAGTCTCATGAAAGGAAATCCCACTGATTCCCTTAATAGGTTAAATCCCAGTTTTCCAAAGATGACAAAAATGAGAGAATATTCTCCTGGAAGGACGGCTGGTCCACAAATCCCTGACTCTTGTCCTCTGGACCCAGGATAATGGAGGGATTAGCAGGAGAAAAGTTATTTCTTGGGAATTGGTCCAGTTGCCCTTTCCCACCTGGGTATCCCTTTTTATTGCTAATCCAAGAGTTTAAAAATTCAGTCATATTAAGGGAATATTCAGTTTCCTTACAGATCTGTCCTTTCCCTCTCAGCCGTCATCATCTTGAGAAAATCAGTCATTTGAATACCACAGAATGGAGGTAGGAACACCATGCAAGTAAGACTGAAGAGCCACGTTCCCTACCTTGCAGGAGCCCAGAGCCTGAAGAAAGGATGACAATTCCCCTTCTGGGTCAGAACCAAGAACACATCAGGACTTTGAATAGAACAGGTATGAAAATGTGGCTGGTAGTTGTGTACAAAACTAGTACCACATATTTCATATACCATTTGTTTCAAAATATGCATCTTTGCCATCCTAAATCATGCTGAGGTTCATTTTCCCAATCACAGCTCCTAATTTACTAACCATGATGCTGAATATCTGACTGCATAATGTACACCTGCCACAGTGCACACTCTGAGAACAGTGTTTTCAGATATAACCCATAAACCTCCTTCTCAGGCACATTCATTTTACTAAATATTTAAAACTCTCCGAAACCAACAATTCACTAATTACATGTGACTTACTTGAGTACATAGTACACTATACATTGTATTCCCTCTACCACCAAATTCTTCAAGCAGGAATTAACGAAGAAATTACAAGAAAGAAATTAAATTTTCTTTAGGCTTATAATAACAATTTTATAAATATAGTTGCCGAAATTGAGAATATGTAATTTGTTACTTACGTTGTCTTGCAAAAAGTTGGGTAATACTCCAGAAAAAAAAAATAGTGGCACTGAGAAGCTAAAAATATTAACAGATATAACAGGGTAGCAGGTGTTGGAGTCACTTATATTTTAATTGAAAATAAAATATGCCAGATCTGCCTAGTACAGCCGAAGTACAAGTGGAGTACCATTTAATAAATTATTCCATAAGTACAAAATAAAAACCTACTTTGAACTTATTGATACAGTTTCCACATCTTCAAGCAATTTACATGTAAGTCTGAATTTTTAAGTTAGCAGAATACAAAATTAAATTTTTATTAAGTCTCTAGAGAGCATTCTTATTTCAGAAATACTGGAAGAAATCATAAAATAACCAAAATAGGTAACTATGTTTAAAACGTCCAACAAAATAAGCATAGCTGAAATAAAAAAGCAAACAGATAACTAGGAAAATTCTTTGAAGAATATGTTTCTTCAAAAGAAATGCAAACAGGTACTATCTCTATATTAATGATTCTTGACCTTAATTTGTGGGAGCCCAGTGGACACTGGGGGTTAATCCCAGAGGTTCTTAACCACTGAGCCCCAGACCCAGTGTTTTTATTTCTTATTTTGAGACAGGGCCTCATTAAACTGCTAAGCCTGACCTTGAACTTGCAATCCTCCTGCCTCAGCCTCCCAAGCTGCTGGAATTACAGGCATGCATAACCTCTCCCGGCATTGACCTTAATTTTTATGAACTCATGATAAGAGCTGGTTGAAAGTTATGAGCTCTCAACTGGGCAGGGAAAAAAAGACAAATGCCAGAGGGGATTGGGACATAGCTTAGAGGTAGGATGCCTACCTAGCATGGACAAGGACTGAGCTTGATCCCCAGTACTACAAAAATAAAAATTAAAAAAAAAAAAGGGAACATGTGCTTATTTAAAAAATGGCCATGATAGCATGGACTGCATCTGAAAGAACCTGGTATTTATAGCACATAATCATTTATATATTTGAAATCCTAAGCAGCCATCTTAGAAGCAGAGGACCTTATAGCCCTAGGCCTGCCTTCAAATGAGTGTTAACTGTAGCCTATAGCTTATATATAGCTTCATGAGAGACCTGAGCCAGAACCATGAAGCTAAACCACTCCAGAATTCCTGACCCACAGAAACGGGGTAACAATAATAGTTATTTAAAGCTGTTAACTTTGGGGAGTAATTTGTATACAACATAGACCAAAAAAATTCATATATACATATATATAATTTTATGGGCGAGTTGGCTATTTAAATATTAATGGATTAATTACATGGTTGGTATAACTAACGTTTTATAGTCTATGTTTCATATACATAAGATGTAAACTTTTTTTAAAATAACAGAAAATACTAAAAATTCTATTGCCATCAATCAAAAAAGTAACTTTGCAATAACTGTAAACAATGAACTACTTAGTAGTATCCATCGTACTATTTCTGGGTATGATAACAATGGTGCTAATGATAGTGCTGAGACATTGTTAGGTCAAAATTATTTAGGGGAAAATAATAATAATAATTGCATGATTTAAATTTCTATTCTCTTTGGTAACAACCATACTTGTCTTAGAAGTCATCTAAACATAGATGAAGGCTTTCCTTGATTTAGAGAGCAAAGAATTTTATTTATTTATACAGTTGCCCCAAAATTCATGGAAGTGGAATAATCAAGATACAGTATGTATAATAGTGCATCTAATGTGTGAAGGTGAGAAAATATGTTAAAATAACATGAATTCATCTATTAGTGGTTTTATATACTTTACAACATTTTAATGACTTAAAACCTGATGTATAACCTAAAATTAACTTTTGTTTATTATATATGTATAAAAATCTGTTATTACAAATCCATCCAAGCATTATAGTATAGTAGGTATTAGAGGAAGATAGAAGAAAGAAAGAACTTAATGATTTAGGTAAACTCATTCCAGAATTAGTGAGCTCTTAGTAGATGATCTATAAATAGGATGACTATAAAATTTTTCATCCATACCAGGTCACATTTGAGAGCAAAAGGGAAGCTATGAAAGTATTAAACTAAAGCAACAGGCCAAACTGAGGCTATGCTAAGAAAGCCAAGATATATTTTCACCCTGTGAATCTTGACCAATATTTATCCAGAAAGTAAGAAATTTTCATTTTTATCACCTCTCCTCTTAAAACTCCAAATAACTCATACCTAAGACCATTTCAACAAATTTGATGATAGAATTTTACTCCATCATAGCTAGATTTGCCAATTGTAATACACTTTTAATGAGATTCATCTTTTTAGTGTGGTTATGAACAAGATAACTGTCATCAAAATTAAGTACAGCCCATCTTTACAAATGAGACTTCTAAGAGTTTTTCAGCATTTTTGAAAGCTAATATCCTTGAGAGTGAATGTAATACTGAAGATTGGTACTGCACTTGAAAAGTGTAATTACAGTTGTTAAATGCTATGAAATCAGAGCAAGGGAAGTGAGTAATCTTGTGAATGCAGATGCTGTAACTGTGATACAACACAAATGAAAAGTTAGAAAAATAGATGGTACGCTAGAAGAAACCTAAATACAAAGAAAGTTGTACTTCTCATTAATAAATACACATGCATACTCACTACTCAGTTTCCCACAGGAAGAATTGCTTAAAACTAACTTTCACTGTGGGGGACCAACCTTGCATGTGACTGAATCACACTCCCTGGCTGGGTGCTGAGGCGCTCAGTCGCAGAAATGTGGCAGAGCTTTGCCCACCCTTCTTGGGTGCAAGGGTCGGTGTCTCGTGCATGGATGTGTCTTGCTACAGCCCCATGGGTGAAGCTATGCTCACCCATTCCTTTGTAATATAACCCCTTGCCCTGTTTAGGGTAGAATCTTCCATAGAAGTGCCTTGTGTGTGTCCCTCCTCTTACTGTGCCCTTGGGTGTGGCCTACCCAGGTGTCAGTCAACCTGCTGATACATCATGAAGATAGACTCAGCCCCCTGAAACCTGACCCCTGCCTCATTTGAATAGCTTCCCTCAATAAAAAGGATCAGCGCTTGCTCTCACTCTCTCTCTCTTCCTGCAGACCCTTAAGGTCAGAGGAGCCGTCACAGAGACCCCAAAGAAAAAGGTATTTGTGTCTCTTGTATGGTTATTTCATGAAGCCCAGTTAGCCCAGTTTATCTGGAGTGACCCCTGAGCCTTTTAGTCACAAGAACAGAAACCCAGCATTTCACTATCTACCTGTGACATTTTTTTCGAACACAGATGTTTAAACTATTAAATCTATTAGCTATTTATTGTCTATTGTCTCATCTCGTTTAGTTATGTTATGAAACATCACCATTCTTTTTATATTATGCAACTTAAAATATTTTAAAATTATTTTAAAGCTATTATTGGAACCTCCAACCAACAATTGCATTGATCTACCTTTTGGGTATGATGTAGGTTACTACCAGTTTCCACTAGGTCAGTAAAATTTAAAAGTAAAGATTAATCTAAAAACATTATCCAGCCAAGCGTGGTAGCTCATACCTGTAATCCCAGTGGCTCAGGAAGCTGAGGCAGGAGGATCAAAGGTTCAAAGCCAGCTTCAGCAATTTAACAAGAACTTAAGCAACCTAGTGAGACCCTGTCCTAAATAAAAAATTAAAAAATAGAAAGGGCTGGGGAAGTGGCCCAGTGGTTAAGTGCCCCTGGATTCAATCTCTGGTAGAAAAATAAAAATAAAAAAAACCCTACATTATTGATGCACCTCTTCTTCTTTTGAAGAAAGCAACTCTAATCTCCTTCATGGATGGGAGATTGATATGGATTAAACTGTAATCATTATAGGCAGGCTACCTTGTGTTCAAGGTAATTATTTTTGTTCTTATTTCACCCACAATGCTAAACATGGGTTGCTCAATCAACTCAAAAAGACTCTACTTCATATTTCCATAGAATATAAAATTCACTATGAAATGACCTTCCAATCATTTTAGGAACCCACTGAAGCTGCTACAAACAGGGAAAGAACTTCTCACCTTTTTTGATGGGAGTGGGATAGGAAGCAGAGAGGGTAGACGTTTCCAGAGCAGCCCTTTCCAAAGAGTTTACACAGAATGTTGGTTGTTTTAAGAGACTCTTGGAATAAATGGAAGTGCACATGTGAAAAATACTGCATGTTTCATGCTCCTTTGAAAGATTTACATTGAGACTTACATAGTAAGTACCTCCAAAATTCTATATCAAGGAAACATTTCACTTTGTTTAGTTTGATTGAAGTTAGGGAAATTATACATATTTACTTACAAGTCATCTTAAAAGTTCTTGGAAATTTATGGGTTTTTTTTTAAGCTCTGTGGGCAACATTCCAGAAAAATGTTTCTAAAGACATGCTTCCTGGTGGTAAACATTCTTATCCTCTACTACTCTTAGCAACTCCCAATAGATATTCTTGCTGGTCTTTAAAAGTGAGGGAGAATACCTAAAACTTCAATTTTATTACCTTCATTGTTAATTTGTGTCTGTGACAAAGTAACCCGTTTAATTTGAAATAATGGTTTGGGGCCATGCTCTAGAAAAATGCCAATATACAAAATTTGATCTAGCTCCATGACTCAGAGCTGAAACTAAACAGTGTTTACAGTATATCCGATTATCCCAATGCTATGGAGAAAACTAATTTAGGGAAGGGAGATCAAAAAGTGCTAAAGAAGGGGCAGGGATGTTAAAAGAGGGTGGTAAAGGACATCCTCCCGAGAAAGTGAATTTGAGGAGAGGTCTGAACAATGTGAGGGAGCTCTCTAAGCTGATTTATGGGAGCATTCTGTCCCCATGTGGGGTTTTGCTCTGGTTATGGAGCAGAGAAATAGAGCAACAGATGGAGCAGCATCTACAGAAGGAAAACTACTTCTTTAGACAGAGAAATTACATGTTTGCACGCTGATGAAAATTTTCTAGTAGAAGGGGGACAATGCATGATACAGGAAAAGGGAAAATTGCTGGGTGGCATTGAAAGAAGTTAAGCAGCATAGGTGGCTCAGATGGGAAGGCAGATAAATGCACAGAGACATGGGTAAACTGGAGGTCTTTATTTGTGAGATTTCAGGGAAAGTATCATCTAATTACTTCTATTTTCTAGGAAGCAGACTGCTCTGCAGACACTCAGACAGGCTGGTAGACCACATCTTTCTGAGACCAAAAGGGAGCCCCTTCTGCAAGGAATATGCCACTTTGCACTGGGCTCAGGATGTATTTGCAGTTCCCACTCATACTCTCATCTGGGCTTTCTTCCACAGAGCATGAGTTTCTCAAACATAGGCAACTTGTGCATTGTATAAGTGGTCCTGCCTAACTAAAGACATAAACCACCTTCTTCTCCTCCTCCTCCTCCTCCTTCTTCTAGTTCTTCTAAGAGACATGCTGAATAGTTCGGAGATAAAGATAAATAGCCAAATGATGCAAGGAAAATCCTTCTGTATCGTGTTGTGGCAAATTTTTGATCTTAAAAAAATTTCCTCCATAATTAATTTTTTTAAAAAACTCCCCATAAGACTGATATTTACATTATTTAGAGGTTAAAGAACAAAACAATATCCAAACCACAAAAAGACAACAGGGCAAATAAGATAAAAATGAAGAATATGCATTTGAAGATTTATGTGCATAAATGAAAGAATGTTTTAGACAAAAATCCCTTTAATTCCCAAGTAAATTAAACATAAAAGATTTTCTAGAAAGGCAACATACTGAGAAGAAAGAAACATACAACATGACAGGAATAATCTTAGCATTAGAAGCAGTAAGTAGTAGACATTACATGCAGAGAATTGAATTCATGATGAGCAGAATTTCTGAAAATTTATCAACACACTGATATGTCATAATGAAATTCCTGATTCACCCAGTCATTCATTAAAAACAACTTGGTAGGGTTTCAGAACATGTATCTATTTAAGTTTTAAACTTGTGAATTTGAAGTGAAAGAAATCAATAGAGTTGTGTGAATTTTCTGAGACAATTTTTGGCTACTAAGGATCAGACATGAAGACCCAGGCTATTTGGGTTAAAAACCAGTGCAAGATGTTACCAAGCAAATTCAGTGAAAGAAGAGAGGGATAAAGAGGGTGAAGTCATTTTTAAGGAGAGATACAATGATGGATCACTTCATTCTAATTTGAAAAAAAGGAAATAAAAAAGAACTAGCTGATGGCTCATCATAGATGGAAGGGACCAGTGGATGAAAGGTGATGATGGGGTCTAAGAAATACTATAGTGTTTCAGAAAGGAAGGAGAAGGGTCTCTGAGTGGGAAGTTAGACATGAGGATGTTAGCAGACATCCAGATGCTGTGATGACAAGGATGAAATAGCAGCTTCTGCCATGGCCTCTCCCTGGTTTTCTCCAGGGCACTGGAGTTGGTCGTTTTGATTTTTAAAAGTCCACAGAGTGATCGATCTGGGAATTTATGTACATAAAAACAAATATATTTAATAAATAAGCATACAAATGTAAATAAACATAAATACAAATTTAAGTAATATAAAGTCTTAAAACAAGGGGAAAATCCTTATAAGATCAAGATTCATTTACTAAATAAGTGAATATGTCAAGTTTATGAGAAAGTTTGAGGAAAAAAATTGACCTTGATAATGAGAACAGTCTAGTTACACAGACTTAATGACTTGGGATGATATAATTTCTTAACAATTGGCTCAATTGTGCTTAGTCTTACAGTGAGTGACATTTACATAATCTTAATTTTAAAAAGTATCTAGCTGAGCATAGTGGCACATGCCTATAATACCTGTGACTCGGAAGGCTGAGGCAAGAGGATTCTAAGTTCAAAGCCAGCCTCAGAGACTTAGTGAGGCCCTAAGCAACTTAGTAAGACCCTCTAAAAATAAAAAATAAAATGACCTAGGAATGTTGTTCAGTGGTTAAACTCTTCTGAGTTCAATCCCTGGTACTAAAATAAACAAATAAATAAATTTCTATTGGTTTTTAATTTTTTAAATTTAACCCACAATAAAAATAGAGCATAAGGGCTAGGATTGTGGCTCAGTGGTAGAGCACTCACCTAGCAAGTGCAAGGCACTGCATTCAATCCTCAGAACCTCATAGAAATGAATAAATAAAATAAAGATATTATATCCAACTACAACTAAAAAATACTTAAAAATAGAGCATAATATAAATATTATCCACCTCAATACTAATGACGGAAACTGAGTGATAAAGAAGTTGGAAAGAGATGAAGGCAAACAGAATGTGAGATTTTCTTCTTCTTACAAATGATATCATAGGTTGATGGATCAGGAAGTAAAAGTTTTATTTTATAAGAACAAAAGAAAGGAAACCTGCCTGATATTTGTAAGAGGATATTACCAAAATCCCTAAATAAATAGTTGGCATAAATAGTTCCCAAAGATAAACACCACAAACCAAATCACTTAAAATTATACACGCAAAAATCTTAAAGCATGTGTCAATAGAATAAAAATTATTTTAGACAAGTAATACACTATATAATCAAGAATGGTTCTTTCCAGGAATTCCAAGATATTTTAATATTATAATGTTCTTATAATGTTCCATAACAAAGGCTGAAAGAAAAAAAAGACATAATTTCCATACATGCTGAAAATGTATTTGTTCAATTTAAAATTCATTTTTGAAAATAAACACTTTTAAATGTAATAAATCATGTTTAACAACAAAACCCTTGAATTATTCCCACTAGTAGAAAAATCTGAGAAACATGCCTACTATAAGTTCTAGAAATTAAACTTGTATTCAGAATATAATTAATACAAGCTATCAAATATTAAACAAATAGCAAATACAACGGAAAGGATTAACTAAATATTTTTCAGTTGTTATTAATGTACGCATAGAATTCAAGAGAATCAATTGACTAAAGAGTAGAAATTAAGTGAAGAAATAAAAAGGTAGAAATAAATAGCATAGATTAGTTAGCTTTCTTATGTTAAAAACAAATAACTATAAATTATGATATTTTTATAAATTATGATATAAGTAATCATAAAAAACAAATATAGAGAAAGAAACTTTAAGAAATACATAAGAAGTCCTGAAAAAAATTTACAGATTAAACAAAGTTACCTTTGACCCTTTAAATAACTTTAAATAACATCAGTTCCCTGAATAAAATACTGGAAAACAGAGAGGCAAAAATTCAGGGAAATAATTCAAAATGGATGAAAACAGACCCACATAAAACACTTCCTTGAAAATTTTAGGACAGTGGGAGGACAAAGATATTCAAGAAGCCTCCAGGAAGAGTAAATTGTTTATGTAACAATGTTTGGGAGTGAAAATGACTTTGCATGTCCCAGCAATAATCTCATAAATTGAAAAATAATGGAACCTTTAAAGTTATGAGAGAAAAATATTTGCAAACCAGACAAAAATATTTATCTCCAACCAAAGTAGGTCATATGTCAAATTGATATATCTAGTTATTGGCTGGTATCCATGGGAGGTTTGGTTTTAGATCCCCTACCACACTGTGGATATGAAGACCTGTGGCTGCTAAAGTCCATATATCAAATGGCATATATCAAAAGGCATCTGGATTACTTACAATCCCTAACACAATGCCTATACATCACTTCATTCACATGGTTCTGTATACTACTTGACATGCAGCAAATTTATGTTTTGTTCTTTGGAAGTTTCAGTAATTTTTTTCCAAACATTTCAATCCACTTTTGGTGAAATCTACAGATCCAACATTCTTGCAGATGTGGAGAATTCCCTTATAGATTCTTTTATACATATACAGTAGCAAAACATTTATATCAGGCCAACATGCTCCCTTGGAGAATTTCCACACCTGACCACAATGGAGCAATTTGGGGGACCAGTACTTCCTCTGGTCCCCCAAATTAATTGATAACAATTAGGAAATTAAGTAAATAAAATAGAAACAATGACACATAAGGTGTCGACATCCTAGAAAAACAAATCCAGAAAATTTATTAAATAGCATTCATGAGCTGCTTTTCACTCTGGATACCTGCCAATTTTTATGACTAAGAAGCTGAAGAGTACTAAACGGCATAAAAGCCAGTGGAACCTAGGCACTGTGGAGACAAAAAAGAAAAAACTGAAATCTGTGCCTGCTGAGAAAGCCAGGACTTCAAGATTCTGAAGAAGAGAAAGAGATATAAAGCAATGAACTTCATACTCAGCTATTTTTCCTTCAGTTCATGTTTTCTAATCACTGAAGCTTCGTAAGGTAAGAAGAAACTCAGAAGCTAAGCAGAAAGGCTCTGCAAAACACAGCAAAGATTTTAGCATTCTTATAGTACTAAGGAATTAAGTCTGGACCATCCAAATAAAAGAAACTATAAATAATTTTAACATATCAGAGATATTAAACATTCACTAAGATATTATTAGTATAGTGAAGAATCGAAGAATTTAGATAGGAATATAGAGAATTTCACCAGATAATTAGAATTTCTTTAGAAACCTATTTGAGATTATAACATTAAATATGCAATAACTCAAATTTAGAATGCCATGATAACTTGTCTAAATTGTGTACTAAACATAGCAGAAAAGAGAACTAGTGAACTAGAATTGTCTATAGAAAATTCTAACATAAAAAGTCTAATATATGTATAAATCAGAGATCCCAAAAGGAAGGAAGAATAAAAAGAGGAAAAAGAAATGTCTGAAAATAGCAGCTGAAAATTTTTTAAACTGAGGAAAATATCATCCCACAAATTCTAGAAAATTTAGAAAATGCAACCCAAGATACATAAAACAAAAACCAGACTTAGAGACATCATAGCAAAACAAAACTGCAGACAAAGGAAAGAAAAAATATTACAAACCTCAATAGATAAAATTACTACCTTCAACGAAGCAACGATGCTCAAGATTGGAAGACAATTAATGGAATGACATGACATCTTTGAAAGTGCTGAAATTTAGAACTTTATACACCTAAAATACTACTCAAAATTAAAGGTAAAATAAAGACACTTCCTAACAGAATCAGGGAGAATTCACTACTAATAGACTTGCTCTTAAAGTATTCTAAAAGAAATTCATTAGGGAGAAGAAAGATGATTCCAGATAAGAACCAGGGAGCTGGGTCTAGGAGTAAAAAGTAATGGAAAAGATAAATATAAATAAATGTCAACATACAAAGTAATTTTATCTTTTTCATTTCTCAGAGAAATAAAACACGTGTCTACCTAAACAATATAAAAGATAGGAGATAGTAAATGGAGTGCATGTTCTAAGGCCCAGAACTCTCAGGAAAGTGGTAGAAAGTTAATGGAGCATGAGCTTTACCAAAATGAAGATTGACACAAGAAACAGAAAGTCAGGGGTTATATGAAACAGAATACTATTAGAGGAGGGAGTTGAAGGAATCACAGGAAGCTATTGAAGGTGTACCACCAGAAGACAGCTTGGATAGAGGAAAACTAATCCCCACTTCCCTGACTGGCAAGGCAACATGGCGCATAAACAAAGTGCCCAACCACAGATACAGGCCCTGATAGGAATAAGAGCAAGTCAATAAGACATATGAGGCCATAAATACCAGAAGGATTAGCTAAGTGATTTGAAAGCCACTGCCTCCGGGAAAAAGAAGAGTATGAGAAACAAAGGATTACTGTTTCATAACAAGTCACACATATGTGCATATATGTGCATTCATTCCATACATACCCATAAACATGAATAACTCATGTGAGGAAAACTATAACTCATTATTGAGTCATACAAAAGAACACAATAAAACAGAGGACTTTCTGTTCTTGTTAAAAGAGAAAAATCAATATCATCATGTTATCACTGTCCTTAAGTTTTATGCATATTAACCAAAAGTCTAATAAGTCATTTGAAAATTTTGACTAAATAATTTTCAGTTTTATCTGGAAGGATAATTAGAAAATAACAGGCACAAACAATATGAAAAAGAATGCAACAAGGGTTATTTGGTCAATAGATATTGAAAAAGGATAACATTTTAGAAATTATTATTGTACTAGTGAATACAGATTGCAGAAACATAAAACAGACACTGGGAAAACACATAAATGTAGTAAACTTCATTGAAGTTCAACCAGTGTTAAAAATATAGGCAATGTTAAGAGAACTGTCAAGCCACTGAGGAGAGAAGTTGGTTGGAAAACACTGTATCTTCTGACATCAAAATCAAATGAACAAAATAATGAAATCCACAAAAAGAGCAGTACTATCATATCTAGGTTCATACTTTTATAACTCTAGAGTAGAGAGGATATGCTAAGTATGAACCTAAATTCAAATAATCTAAATAAAAATGTTTACAGAGTTGCCTACTTACAAATTCTAAATAGCACAAAGTTAAAATCCAAATAAAACAGTAAAAATACATTTTTAATATATCATATATAATCACAATTATAACTTAATAAAAGACAAGACAAACATTCCAAGGTCTGTAAGAATAAGAAAAGGCTAAAAATACAACTGGTATTGTTTTAGCCAGCTTTTTCATTGCTGTGACTAAAGGACCTGACCAAAACAACTGTAGAGGAGGAAAAGTTTATTTAATGGCTCACCATGGCTTCAGAGATCTCATTCCACAGACAGCCGGCTCCCTTCCTTGAGGCTCCAGATAAGGCAGGCACCATAGTGGAATAGTGTAGCAGAGGGAAGCAGCTCACCTGTGGATCAGGAAGCAGAGAGAGATACAAAATATATACCCCAGAGCCACTCCCCCAGTGAACTACTTCCTCCAGCCACACCCCACCTGCCTCCAGTTACCACTCAGTTAATCCCATCAGGGGGGTTGATCAACTGATTAGGTTAAGAATATAACCCAGTCATTTCTCCTCCAAACCTTCTCACATTGTCTCACACATGAGCTTTTGGGAGGACACCACATCTAAACCGTAACAGTTAGTATTAAGCACTAAAATCTATACACCCTACTAAAAACTATGCTAATTTTAATAACAATGCAATTTGGTGACATGGAAAAGATTGATACTAGTAGGTATGGCTAAGTGTCTGACAACAAGAAATATCATATATTGCTAATGGAATTGTAAGTCAATAAATATTTCTAGAGATCAGTGTGGAAGTAGATTCAAACTTTCAAATACAAATAATTTCAGGCAGAAAATTACATTTTAAGGAAATTGTCATAAGAAAAAAAAGGTCAACTGAATAAATATTGTACAAACTAAGACACAATTATAGTACCAATTACAAAAGTAAATAATTAGAAACAAAATTTAACAATAAAGGTATTTGATGATAACTTTATATCATACAACAATTGCAAATGATAATATAAATCATTTCTTATTGTCATAGAAGGATATCTACCACATATTATGCCTTCATCAGCAAATGACCCAAATATGTCACAAAAAGAGATGAATCCTTTAGATTTGGCCATTGAGAGGTCAATGACTGAGAAATAGAGATGAAGAGGGAAAGGAAGATAAACTGGTAACAGTGAAAGTAGGGTGTGGTCTTGAACTCCACCAGTAAGGGAAGAAAAATATGTAGATTGCTGTTTGAAGTATAGTCTCTTATTTAAACTCAGAGAATCTCAGAATTTAAAAGATTTTAGAAAATAATTTTTTTAAACTGACCCACTATTTCATATTCTGTAACTATAGACAGTATCTCTGGGCCTCCTTTGTTATGATTGACATCTGCCACTCTTGTCTTTCGCTTCACACTTTCCCCCACTTTTCTACCTCCCCACTTATCACTTCTATTTCTAATTTTACTTTTTCAATGATAACATTACTTACATTGAACTTTGTAATTACAACAAATTATTTTAACATGTTGTCTTTATTGAGAAACTGTAGCGCTTATATTATTATAATGTTGTAATTATAGACTCTGTTATGAACAACAGCTCAAAATAATAAAACTGCAAACACTATGTTTTTGTTTTGCCTGGAGTGTCTTATGTCTTTTCCAATTGCCTTTCTTAGTTTTCCCTTGAATCCTTATTATATTCTTATTCTCTTTGGAAGTAGTCCTTTATTTCAACTCTTAGAAACTCCTTCCTTCCTTGCACACAAAAGATTCCCTGCCAGCATCCTCTATTCTAGGATGCTCTCTAGGCCTGATGAACTGTGCTCTTCCTGGGACTTCAGGTCCTTGCTCTTTTGGATGGCATCACCTCTTTCTGAACGTCATGTCCTTCCTTTCCTTGCTTATTTTTTATGATGCCACCAATTCCCTCCCTAAGGAAAGATGCTTAGGAAGTGAAGTTTATAAATCCTTGAATATATGAGATATTTTTTCAGTTCTCAGATTTAATTCTTTTTCTAATTCACATACACCACACAATTTGCCCATTTAAAGTGTACTCTTCAGTGGTTTTTAGAGTATTCAGAGGCCTGTGCAACCACCCCTACAAGAATTTCTTGACATTTTCATCTCAAAAAATAAACTGTACCCAGTAAGCAGTCAGTTCTCATTTTCCTTTAACTCCTATATCCTTAGCCAAACACTAGGCTATGTTCTATCTCTAGAGGTGTTCTTGTTCTGGACATATAAATGGCATCTTAAATATGTCGTCTTTTGTTACTGACTCACTTTTACTTCTTTTACTTAGCATAATATTTTCAAGATTTATCCAATTTGTTGTATATTCATATATATCCACCATGTTTATATGTATATCCAAATATATGTATATGTATGTATGTATATATTAACTACTTTTGTATTTATAGTCATTTTGTGTGTATACTACTATATTTTGTTCATCCATTCATCAATCAATAGACATTTGTTTCCACTTTGGGACTATTATGGACGGTGTTCCTTGATTAGGCAGGAACTACCAGCTCTGTGCTTTAGGCAGAATCGATTTACCTTTTTCCCTTCTTTTTAGTTGCTTTTTTGTTTTGTTTTTCTTGTTTTTTTTCTTTTTGTTTTTGCAGTATAGGAAATTGAACCCAGGGTTTGTGTATGTGAGCCAAGCAGTCTATCACTGAGATACATCCACAATCTTTATGATTAATGCTCTTATGAACATTTATGCACAAGATTTTCTGTGGAACTTTGTTTTAATTTATCTTAGCTGAATATAAAATATAAAATATAATTCCTTAGCTGATTTCTGGCCATATATATGGTAACTCTATATTTAACCTTTTGAGAAACTGACAAACTGTTTTCCAAAGCAATACACTGATCTATGTTCTCATCATCAATACAGTGTTTCAAATTTGTCTACATCTCTGTACCACTGTTTATTATATCCTTGATCATAGATATCCTAGAAGGTGTGAAGTGATATGCCCTGTGGATTTGATTTGCATTTCCCTGACAGCTACTGACATTGAGCATCTCTTCATATTAACTGCCATTAATTTCTCTTCTTGAAAAAAGTACCCATTCGATTTCTTTGCCAATTTTTAAATTGGGTTATTTGTATTTTTATAATTGATTTGTAAGTTGACATGGTTTTTTTTTCTCTTCGCTGTTTCTTTTTCCTGAAAACTTTAGCATCTTCTCTTTACCTTTGGTATTCTAAATTTTTACGATAACGTGTCTTCTGTATCACTTTGCTGAGCAAACAGTAGATCCTTCCAAAACAAAGACTCATACTTTAGCTCAGGGTTTTTCCTCTTTTATTATGTCTTTGATAATTTCTTGCCCTGTTGTCTTTTTCAGAAACTTCCACTGTCTGGGTATCAAACTTTAGATCAATCTTTATGTCATTCCACTTGATTCTAATATTTGCTTTGTTTGCTGTTGTTGTTATTGTTCTTTTTATCATATTTCTAGAAGATTTGTTACTTCTTTTTTCTTTACCTTTTACTGACTTTTCCATTGGTTACACTCTTAGGAGTTTCTTTTTTTTTTTTGGTAATAACACACTGTTCTTAATTTTAAAATATCACTCTAAAGTCTTTCTCATGATTCTAGAGAGGACCTTAAAGTTCCCGTGTGTTTCTTTAATGAGGTATTCCCTTTCAAATCAGTATTGCTAATTTTTAACCTTGGTCCCTGTCTTTCATATTTCTCATTTGTTTGGCTCCTTGATTGTCTGTTCTTAAGGTTAAGGCAGTAGATAATGCACTGGATTCCTTTATATTTGTGGTCAAGAGTTTACCAACTAGAGGCTTCACCTACAATTGAGCCAATAATAGCAAGTCAACCACTATAAATGACCACAATATTGAAGACTTCACTCTAGGAAACCAACTCCAGCATTAACATTCCTAGTTTTACCCAGTAGCCCTTTTAAATTACTCTAGGTAAGAAGTCTCCTTTCTTTTTTTATTGTGATAAAACATGCATAATATAATTCTCACAATTTTAACCAGTTCAGTGATATTAAGTACATCCTATTGTTTTGCAACCATTACCATATCCATGTCCAGAATTTTTCATCATCCCACACTGAAACTCCACACCCATTGAACAGGTACTTCTCCTAAACAGAAAGAGACCTCTGTCCCTGTTAAACACCAACAACCCTTGGCAACCACTGTACCACTTTCTATACCCATCTGTTACAGTTTGGATGTGAGGTGTCCCCCAAAATCTTATGTATGAGACAATGCAGGAAGGACTGGAGGAGAAATGATTGGGTTATGCAAGTCCTAACCCAATCAGTGAATCAATCCTCTAACTGGATTAACTGAGTGGTAACTGAAGGCGAGTAGTGTTACAACAAAGAGATTTTCCCAACACAAACTTCATTTTGCATTTTATTCAGGAACAGAACTACAACTACTAAGGGAATGGACCCACTTTCCTGGTGGAAAATGAGCCACTGAACAAAGACAGGCAGTAGGCTTATATACATTGTGGGTGATTTAGTGAGTGTGACAGTTTGGGCACTCAGGAAATTGAGTTGTTGGGTTGGGGGTTGATGGACAGCACCTGGAGAGGAGTTTGGAAAGATTACAGTTTCCTAGAGACTATCATTCTAGTTTTGATGAAACAGTTTCTCCCCGCCTGTGGCCAACATCTGAAAACGATTTATCCGGGGAGAGATGAAAGCTATCAATGTATAGCTTTCTTTTTCATTCCATTTTCCTAGGCCTCACTATTTTGGGGTTTTTTAGTTCCCATTTCCAATAGATAGGGTGTGGCTGGAGGAAGTGGGTCAATGGGTGTGTGCCTTTAGAGCATGTATTTTGTAGAGTCAGTTTCTCTCTCTCTCTCTCTCTCTCTCTCTCTCTCTCTCTCTCTCTCTCTCTCTCTCTCTCCTTTCTGATCACCATGTGAGCTGTGAGCTGCTCTCCTCCCCCACACTCTTCCACCATGATGTGCAGCCTCACACATCATGTGAGAATAGAGCCTGCCTATGGACTGAGACCTCTGAAACTATGAGCCCCAGATAAAGTTATCCTCCTCTACAATTGTTCTGGTCAAGTCTTTTAGTCACAGTAGTGAAAAAGCTGATTAAAACACCATCTTTACTTTTGTTTGGAGGCATTTGGGTCTTGAGGAAAGGAAAATGTGTAAGAAGAGAATATTTTTCAGCAACAGGTTCCCCATCTCCTCCACCCCTTGTTTTTAAGGCTATCAGCCCCATTGTCTATTCTAACCTGGAGTCTCCAAGTCCCATATGACCCCTGGTATTTATAAGGTAAAGCTCTTCTGATTTGTGCCTTTTTCTGGACATTTTCTAAGCTATGATTTCCTCCATCCTTTTTAACCTATCTGTACTGTGCTCTTTTCTCCCCATTATATTTAATGAAATCTTTCACACTCCATTGACTAGCTTTCAGAAAAGGAATTTTTATTCTTATTATGCGTTTTGGATCATAGAAGTAGAATCAGCACATGCTCAATCTACCTACTGAACCATAAGCCTGTGCTGAAGTTTTAACCTCTAATAAAGGTTAACAGGTATACTTAACCAAAAATCTAACAATTTTATATCTGAAATCAGTATCAAAATTCAAAAATGTCTTTTATAAAAATAAAAAATTCAGATAGCTATTGAAAATCAACATACGGGATATACATTAATGAAAATTTTGTTAAATAAATTTAAGTTCCAAAGTACAATACATGGGGTCTTTATAGCACAGATATAAGTTTCTTTAAAATTAACTGTTTGTGATTAGCATATTGAAGTCCTTCAGTAATTTTTCACTAGTCTTTACTATGAAAGTCTCAGTAAAATAGTATCTTGTAATTAAATGGACATTTGTTAAAGATCCCATGCAGCACCTGAAATGGGTGTGACTCTCCACGATGTCAATCCATCTGCTGACCACTAGACATCACAAAGCAAGACTCCATCCTTGAAAACTTACCCCCCTCTAATGCCCTTGCTATATAACAAAGAGATTCTGGGCTCACATTCTCTTTTCCAGCACTGTCTCCAGCATGGAAGCTGACCCTTAAGGTCACAGAGCCATCCCTCCCTTGATCTGAAAAACTTATGTCTGTGTTGAATGATTTTTTACTGCTTTCTTAGCTTAATGTTGCAGCCAGCTCTTTTAAACCCAGTTCATTTTGTCTACATGGGTCGTGGGTGAGAATAGGGCATCTGTGAAGAACAGACGATGCAAGTGTAAGTCTGTGCTCATAGTAGATGCTTAAAAAATACAAGCTTACATCTTCCACTGTTGGACACCAGGGTCATTCTGCATGAGTCAGATTCCAGGTAACTCCAATTCCCTGACCTTGGCCATGTTACTCAGGCCCTCTGTGTCTCATTCTTTCATTTGTAAAATTGAGTTAATATTGTAGTGCACATTAAAGGGCCATTTTGAGGATTTGAGGATTGAATACAATAAAATAGGTATAGGATTGAAAATAGTCCTCTTTTTATTAACACCTACGTCATCATTCCATGATTGGTCTCACTAGAGCTAATTATTATTGAATCGAACATCTGTAGAGTCTCCTGTAAAAAACTAGAGACAAACATAGTTTTGATATTGTTATACCTTATAACACAGTCTCTTTCCTGGATCCTCTTTAGTTCACTCCACCTCAAATTGTTTAAAAACCACCTTTTTTGTATATTTTGAACCAATCAATATTTTATTCAGAATATTCCACATTCAAATCATCACCGGCAACACACAGATACAATACTCATCCTTGTCATCTTTAAAAACAGCCAAAATCTACAGAGACCTGCAACTTCTACTGTTTTTACATTTCATTGAATTTTCAGTATCCCTTCTTGCATTGCCACCATATTATTTTTTTTCCTTTAGTGAGACATAAAAGTGTTACTTCTTCACTGTAATTGCTTTTAAGAGCTTTCTAACATTTTATCTTAACAACTTGATCTTTGAAAATTCTTTTTTCCCACTATAGGTCTTTTCTTACAAGTGGGAACAGTTCAGTTTAAAAGAAATTGAGTTACGTTGCACTGGCTTCCAGCCAAAATGGACAAACAGCTCAAATTTTATCCTGAGTCAGTGTTTTTTCTCAAGCTGGTTGCTCGGAAAGTCTATTTTGATCATAATATAAATGCTAACTATCATATAAGATTGTATTTGCACTTTTCTTTCCTTTTAAAATGTATGTGTCCCTTCCTGGGCTTCTGTCCCCACTACACCTACCTCATTCTCCAGATGCCCAGTCTCCAGATCCAGCTGACTTTTGCTGTCTCCTCTTCAAACTTGAGTTCTACTTAGCTGCACAGTCCTCTTGGCTCCCTCAGAACTTCATTCTACCTCCACATAGCCTTTACCACTTATAAAGCAACCAAAAACTAGTCCCATCACTGGACTAGGCCTAATGAGAACAGGTCAATGTGAGATTCCTCTCCACATCTTCAATATTTCATCATCAATATATATCTATCAAAAGAAGGACTTAAGTGGTTCTCTTGGGCAGTATCATTGCTTTCTTTTGTTCAGTCTCTCCTTTGAGAAAACCAAGCCCCTGCTCATACAGGCCACTGGATCCCCATAGGATGGCACAGCCTTTCCTCTTAAGCTGGATGTGCCACCCAGGAATGAACAATCGGAGAATTTCAAGGACTTCACCTCACTGGCCACTGTGATTAAGAAAGGAATAGGCATTGACCCTGGCTGAGTTAACTCCTTAGTGTTATCTGGGAATTTGCAGAAGGAATTTGGGAAGATACCTTATCTCTTCTCTTAAACCACTATGCATAAGAACAAGGAGGCCTAAAGCTGTCATGTGCATCTTTGCCACCAGCTAGAGAGCATTTATAGAATGATATTTATCCAGAAAAAGAGATAATAGCTAAGTCTTAATGGCCCAAGGCAAAATTCTGATGATACCAGTTAAACTCCAAACTTGAAGTTTAACACATAATTGAAGTTCATTTTTATTGAAGGGTTATGTAAAATAATATTCCTACAAGACAGCCCCCAGGAAAAAACAGAAAGATAGTGTGACTCAGGAGGAAAAAAGAAAATTAGCCAAACATTAAACCTTTCCCAGTAAATCCTTTCCCAGAAACACTGGGCCCCAAAGGAAAAAAGCCAACTTTTATCCCTTTCTGGTTCATCCCCAGCATCTCCATCAAAAGCAAACATTTCATCCTTTCTCAACAACAGTGGGCCTTCAAGGGAGAAGGTGGGTACTGAAATGCTGGGCCATGGACTTTTATCCTTTCCTATTGTCGATGAGTCCTGGAAAGAGAAAAGCAAATAGTGAAGCTCTGAGAAACAATTAATCCCAGGAAAAGAAGATATGCAGTGAACACCAAGTTCTGAGTTTCTCCTGGTAGCAATGAGTTTCAAACTTTTTAAAACTGCTTTCCTGAGTTAAAATTTTAACCTACACAACTAGTTCCCTGACTGTCCAATCAGCATGTCCACAGTTTCCAATGATTAATTCACCTTCATTGTGAACTATAAAACTCAGAGCCTCCCTGTAACTGGTGGCCATTTTTGTACCAAAAAATGAGCCCTTCCAGTGCCTGATTGATTGACTCTGCTGCAGAATAAAGGAAAGCTTGCTGATCATTTGAGGTCTGCTTCCATCCTGGTTATTTGTATTTTCATTATAGTGTCAAAATCATGTTCATTATTTCTGCTTACATTTATCCCCTCCAGTTACGTTTTTTGTTTCTTTGGGGTTTTATTTGTTTGTTTCATTTAATTTTCTTAAGCTAAGTTTGAGTATCATATCTGTCCCTGGCAATTAGAAGAAAAAAAAAAGTCCTGAAAAACACAGTTACTTCTTCTTTCAAGGGCATGAATTTTTAAGATCATGGAGTGAACCAACATTATTGTTACCCACAGAGAAATCAGGCAAATCTTTGATTTCAGCGACATGCTGTCGACGGGCTAGCTGCTATTGGTGGGCAAGCTAGCCCACCAACAACTATTTTTATAAAAAAAAATATAAAAGATTAAAATTTTTCTACTTCATTTTAAAATCTTCTAACATGATTCTCCTTTTAGAAGCATTGGTTCATATGCAAAAACAAACGTATTATAATTTTTTCTTGTTCTTAAATTGATAATGAAAGTAAGAAAATGAAAAAAACCATACAAAGAAAAGTAATTTTAGAGGATCACTGTTGACTTTTACAAAGTTTTTTTCTGTTTTGTTTTGTCTTATTTTGCCCCAGGTATTGTACCCAAAGGAGTAGCATTTTGGATATTTGACAACATGAAAATAAAACCTTTTCTTTGTACTTACATACTCAAACCCCCAAATCATGTAGCTCTACTGCAAACATTCTTGAACTTAGCATGCATAAGAATCATCAGAAGGTATTTGTGAATAGTAGGATTCAAAGTGTACCAACTCAAATATTCTGATTTACTATGCTTGAGTGAGGCCAAGAATCTAAATTTTAAACAAGCACCCCAGGATAGTCTGAATTAAATGGTGCCCTGACTACACACTGAGAAACCCTGCTCTCTGAGGCAAAAGGGATCATAAAAGGTGATAAACCTCAGAGCTGACTCCTTCCCTACAAGGTGAGAAATGAAACTAGCTTTCACAAAAGAAAATATTAAAAAGAGAAAGGTCTTAGAATTTAGTACATTGTATATTTTCTTAGGTTCTGTAGGACAAAAGCTGTTGAAGGCCTCTTTTGACAAGAAAAATACAAAGCCCCAATTCTATTCCTTTCTCATTCAGGAAGGAGTTCGTTTCTTTATTTTTTACTAAATGGGACATGAGAAATTGCTTAGAAATAATATGGCTTCCTGAACCTTATATCTAAGGCATAAAATCTGTTACATTTTCAGAAACATAAAACAGATTTCAGAGAAACCTCACAGGTCATTTAACCCAACTATTATCAGATGTTGGAATCTTTTCTGCACCATTCCCTAGAAGTGGTCATTCCATCTCTGCTTGAACACCTCCAATGACCCAAAACTCATTTCTGTAGGAGAAAGAGATTTTTTTTTCTCTTGTGGTAAAAGTTTGTGTTTGTTGGTTTGTAGGTGATTTATCGGTTTTTCCCTCCCACCAGGCTGAAACCTACCTCCCAGTGTAGAGCATTTGTTAGTCTTAGACCTGCTTTTTCTGTGTCAACATAAAAAGCATAAATCTCTTGTATGAAGTGTTTATAATTATTTGAAAAGTTATTTTGATACACATTAAATATTCTTTTTTCCATATTAAACAAGTTTCTTCAGCTATTTCTTTCCAGGCCCAGTTTCTAGAGACTTTCTCCCTGCATGATATCCCTCTATCCTCTCTTCTTCGTTCTTCAAGTTGCCCTGTGAATTAGAGGATTTATCAAAAGGGGTAAACAGCTTATTTTAGTTCTCCATAGCAAATCCACATGGATTAAAGCTACTCTTCACGAGCCTTCTTGTAACATCTTACTCTTAGCGGAGATAAACTTCATTTAACTAAGAGCAATAAACTAAAGGGAACTGAGGACCCCAGGACTTAGCTACCCCATTTGAGCAGATGATATGTGTGTTCTAGGTGCCTCCCTTGGAACCAAAATGTGTCTCCTCTTGAGCTCTAGGTTTTATGTGCTTATTTAAGAGCAGAAGATACAGAGTTGGGTGTTGACACATTCATTACCCTGTAGTTCAAGACCATTATTCCTCTCTGCACTGTGGCCCAAGGTAATGTAACAAGTAAGTGACTGTCACTGCTGCCTCAGGCACACTTCCTAACCCTTCTTACCAAGGGGGCTCACTCAGATGGTGTTGCTGGAAGTGGAGGCCTACTTTCCATTGTGCTGTCCACTTTGAAGACTTTCTCATTTGATGTGGGTCATTAATTCAGTTTGTATCTTATTCCACAAGATATATATATATATATATATATAGTAAAATATTGTGTGTGTATGTGCATAGATTTTTCCTACTTTATTTTGAAATACACACACACACACACACACACACACACACACACACACACACTTTTCCAGATTAAACAAGTTTCTTCAGCTATTTCTTTCCAGGTCCAGGTTTATAACTTCCATGAGCTTCCCAGAAAGCCTGGATCAGGAAAAGTTGATGGCATCTAGCCTAAGTACAGAGTTTGGCCTTTGCCCACCTCCTGCAGTATTTATGTGATATAGAGACAAGTGCTAAAAGAGAAATGCAGAGAGAGTATTTGGTGAATACAGAAAAAGAAGAAATTATTTCAGGATAAAGTAAGGAAGTAAATGTTTGAATGTACAGAGATCAAAAAGCAAGGGACGCCAGGAAAAAGGGGATCCTACAAGAAGAAAACAAGCCAGGGGAGCTCAGTGTGGTGCTTTATTCATGAAATAGAACTGGAGGTCAGAAAATGAAGTATTAGAGCTAAAATTAAGTTAGGTAAAACATATTCCATGAATTCTGAATATTCTTTTTAAAAGTATAATTCTATGCCAGTGCACTTAAAAGTATAATCAATAGATTGTGAGAAAAATCAATGAAACAAATTCATAACACAAATGAAATACTCTTTTTTCAGTGGAAGGGGCATAAAGAATAAAACAAATGCACTGCTTCTGGGAACTGTTTAATGCTAACGCTAATCTGCTCTTACTGAAACTCTGATTTTGACAAGACAAATAAGGTAAATTATAATGCAGAAGAAATTAATTTACAAGTATATATTACATGACTCTGGTAAAGTTTATAAGCACAGGTTTATGACTTAATTACTAATATTTCTCAAATTTTCTTTACCTGGAAAATTCTTGAGAATATTGCATGGATAATCACCATCAGCCCTCACTACTCTGCCGACTTGGCCTCCAGTCTACTCTGCTCTTGTAGGTCTAAAGGTGAATGATCATGTAAAATATAGATTTGTGGCATTATACTAACTGGTAACACATGCTACTGCCTAGTAAAATAACTACTAACAAAGTAACATACTATAGAAATGATCCCTGAAAGTATAGTCTTAAAGTAGACCCTGCTTGTTTAGAAATTCCTGGTCCAGAAATAACAACTTATTTTTTTCTTAGCACAACCTCCACTGGAAATTTCTCAAGATGTATAAAAATCCCAAACTTATTTTACCATTGTGCCCTTCCATGAATTCTTTCATTCGCCATAAAATTTACCAACTTGAAATCCAGAACTTATCTAAAATAAATGTGAACCAGCAGTAATGACAAGAGTTAACATTCACGGACGCTCAGTTGTGTGCTATGTGCTAGACACTGCACAAGGCAGTCTATGTATCCACTCACTAGTCTTTTAACAATACTTCCAGGTAGGCTTTCTTACTTTCTCCACTTTTTTAAAGAAACGTAGGTACAGAGAGGTTGGTAAATTTGACCAAGGTCATATAACAAGTACGTGACAGAGAATGTGGTTACATGACCATAACTACTCCACTGCGCTACCACCACATGTGTTCATGTGTACATAGAAAATAATAAAATGCATTAGGATTGCCAACTCTAATCTGCACAAAAGTTGATCAATTATATGAGCCAGAGTGGAATCATAATAAATACAGAATATTTTTGAATAAATTATATATATGAAGGGTACCACCGTCAATTTATTCATACATAGGAATATACTAATTATACTAATACCATCTCTTTCATTTTTTATTACCATTACCAAGCACAGATAGATACATAGATGCACTGGAGAAGTATGAATTACTTAAACTTATGAAAAAGAAGTCAGAACTAGAAAATAATATCCTCCTTAATTGCTTTATCTCAACTAGGAGCAAGGTAGCCAATAGATGAGATACAGGTGTTATATAATTGCTTATGCTTTTTTATATAAATATTATTTTTTGATAAAATATGATCATTGCAGAGGCAAGACTTTTATTCTATCTCCTGAGGGTTCATAACTGAGTCTGAGTCTTTGGAATCAACTTAAAATAGGCAGATTAACAGGAGAAAAGGTATACAAATGCATTACGTGCATGGGGACATCGCAGGAAAGAAAAACAAATGCACAATAAATCAGTGAGATTCAGAGGCTTTATGTCCTCTTCATGGGAGATGGGGGTGTAGGCAATTTAGGGGAGACTAAATGGTTTGGAGGGAAAAATGAATAGGCCCTTAGAAAAATAGATGATATTGACAAATGTGCCAAAATCATATGTTGGAGAAAAAGCAGCCTGTTTAACAAATGGTGCAGGGATAAATTGATATCTATATGTAGAAGATTGAAACCAGAGCACTATCTATCACCCTGTACAAAAACGAACTCAAAATGTTTCAAATACCTAAATGTAAGACCTAAAACATGAAAACTGCTAAAAGGAAAGATAGGAGAAACACTTCAAGAAATAGGTACAGGCAAGCACGTCCTGAATAGGACTCTAATAGGTCTAAAAATAATAGCAAGAATTGACAAAATGGACAACAAGGAAAACAATTAACAGTGAAGAGAAAACCTATAGAAATTGAGAAAATCTTTGTTAGCTATTCTTCTAACAGAGGATTAATATCCATAATATATACATAACTCAAAAACACCAAAAAAACCCACAAATGACTCAATCAATAAATGGAAAAATTAATTGTACAGACACTTTTCAAAAGATGTATAAACAGTCATTTATATGAAAAAAAGTTCAACATTTTTAACCATTAGGAAAAGGCAAACTAAAACTACTTTGTGATTCTATACTACCCCAGTCATAATGGCAATCAAGAATATAAAAAATAATAAATACTACCAAGGATGTGGGGGGACAAGGAGTCTTTACAGACTGTTGAACAAAAATAGAACTTCTATATGAGTCAGCTATACCACTGCTATAGGAACTGGAGTCAACCTTCTACACAGATATCCACATTCCCATGTTTACTGCAGCACAATTCATAATAACCAAATTATGGAATCAACCTAGATGCTCAACAATGGATGAATAGATAAAGTAAATGTGATGTACATACACAATGGAATATTATTCAGCCATAAAGGAGAATGAAATAATGCAATTTACAGGAAAATAAATGGAACTGGAGATCATAATGTTAAGCAAAATAAAAAAACATGTATCACATGTTTTCCCTCATATACAGAATCTGGCAGAGGGTTTAGATAAAGATAACAAGGAATTAGCAGGGAGACTTAGAGAAGAAGGGAATAGGGGAAGGGGAAGAGAAGAGAATGAGTGAACATGATCAAATAATCTTGTATGCATGTACAGATCTGCTACAATGAAACACTTTACTCTGCATAATTGAAATGTACTAATATGCAAAAAAAAAGGGCTGGGGATATTGCTCAGTTGGTAGAAAGCTTGCTTTGCATGCACAAGGCCCTAGGTTCAATCCCCAGTGCCACAAGAAAAAAAAAGTAAAAAAAAGAACAGATGATAGTTTATGTCAGAGAGTTTGGGTGTAGTGCTGACTTTGAGTCTTCTCGTAGAAGACTAGGAGTTAGTCATCCCTGGCTGATGAAACTCTCAGGCAGGAGATTGATGACAAGTAAATTCCTTTTCTCTCTTTAGGTAGCTAAGGGGAGTTCAGAAAAAATCTATCCCTGAACTTGCTGCTTCTTTTCAAGTGCATTTGACTCAAAGTAGTCATTATATCATAGCAGTATATTTTGGGGTAGCATTTCCTGAACTCCTTTAAGATCCCAGCACATGATAATTTAATAAGCAGAAGTTCCCATTCTCCATCATTACTCAAGGCTTGATACCTACCTAAAGCACCTTTGAATTTTCCTTCTTTAGCTCTACTTCCTCTCGCTAGCCAGCACTACTGTTGCTGAAGGTTATTTCTGCTACTGTTTTTCCGTTGGTCTCCTCCTTGTCAGTCCCACTGCCATCGCTCACCTGCCTGCTCTTACTTCATACAGAGAATACTTTAATTACTTGTTAGGGAGCCTGCCTGTGTCCACATCATATCCTCAACCTCGAGTCTTCTAAAAGATTAAGGGTCACACCCAGATCTGGCATCAGGACTTGCAGCCTGCGCAGTTACACAGGGATCTACATTAAGAAGGACCAGGCTTTGTTTCATGTGTCACTATCATTATGGTAACATTTTAAATTCGTAAACAAGGGGCCTCATTTTTTTTGTTGTTGTTGTTGTTCTGAGCTTATGTAGACCCTGGCCATCTCACTCTCTCTTTCAGAATTTTGAACAGAACCTTTTCATAAATACCATTAAATTAATGGTATTTTTTCTAGACCAATATTCACAACATGGTCCCAACATCTTTCTCCAAATTTTCTGACTATGGCACAATTCAAGAGACCTTTGTTCTTTCATTTCTTCATTCATTTTATGAATCTTTATTAAATGCTACCATAGCTACAAAGAAGTGTATAGTATACTTTTGCCTACCACTCCAACCCTATCTCATGAATCCCTCCCCTAATCTACTTGCTGTAGACAGACTAATATTAGCCTCCTGTAACCTTTCCCAAGTCTCTGCCTTCTGGCATTTGCTCCCCCATTCTTCTTTTCAAGCATTCAATTTACTATGACTTCCGTGGTTTTATTTCTTCTCACATTTCAAGTTTGTAAAAACGCATAACCAGAAAGATCATTTCTAATCCTATGTATAAAACTGGGGATCTCTGTATTCTTTGTAACACACCCTATTTACTTACTTCTTAACAATGTAACAAAAATTATCATGAAGACATTAATGGTAGGTGCTCAGGTGCTTTACATATATTATCATATTCCACATAACTCCATGAGATCAGTATTATTCTTTCATGGCAGCTAACACAATATGCACTCATGTTGTATGTTAACTCACTTGTTTGGTCTATTTCACCTGAATGTGAGTTTACTAAGAGTTGTGATCATGTCATCTTGGTTCACTGTTGCATCCTCTACATTTTGCATATTGTAAGAAATCAATAATTTCTCATTGAATAAATGATTACCTACCATGTGCAAGGCCCTGATTATTATGTTGTGTATTTCCCAAATGATCAAGAATCTTGGACATTTCTTTCTTTTTCAAGTGTTTGTAGTTTACTACTGATTTAACTTATACTGTTCTGTTAGATTGGAGTGCACTCCTTTATATTAAAATCCTATGCAACTAAGAAAACCAAAGTCAAATAATATCTTTCCCATGAGGACATTCATAAATAATCTTCTTTCATTTCCTCTTCTAGCAAGGCCCTCACTGACCCTTGCTTACCTCTCGTCCTGAATTTCCCAGCACATCATACTTCTCTCAAGGTGCTTGTATCTTGCTTTGCAGTACAATGGGCTTTGTATTTGTTTGTCTTTATAAATGACTAGCTGTGTTATTCATCTTTTATTAGTGCAGCATTGAGGATAATGTTTGATCCATATTAGGTAGTTAGTACACATTTTAATTGAACTATTTCCACCAATATTCACTTTTTGAGAGGCTTTCAAAATCATTTCCAAATTCAAATAATTCTAAATCATCATCATGCATCAACATGTCCAGCTACATTCTAATTATCCTTTAAATTACTTGACAAGTAGAGATTTGTGTGAAAGTGATTAAGAAGTTTGCTTTTCTTTTTCTTTCCCATTTGAGAAATCTCTGCTGATATATCTTTGCTCAAGGATTCCCAGAAGCAAATTTAGAATATAAGAATAGCATACAATGCAGACCACCTAGGCAGGCAGAATGAACATGATATTTAGAATCAAATACAACTAGATTTGTAAACATTGTCTATCACTACCTGAGAAAAGTTATATCATCTACCAGTTCCCCAGTTTCCATATCTGACATATTAAGAAAATATCTCAGATGCCTCGCGGCGGCGGCCACCCTCATAGTCACAAGGGTTTCTACTAAGTTGTCCAGGATCACCTCAAAACTTTTCTTGCCAATTCCAACATGGCGGCGGGCGCAAAGAGATCAAGTCTTTGACCTCTTCAGCTGTGCAGGCATAGGGAGTCGTAAACAACCTAAATCTGTTTGCTCAGGATCACTAGGCAATGCTGAGCTGACGTGGATCTGGGGCGGACAGTCTGGGCCTCTCAGAACACACACTGAGCCCGGATCGGCTGAATTCAAGCTCCCGTTTGCCTGCTTCCCGCAGACAAACAGCTGTGACTCAGCACTAATCTATCCGGCTGAAACAACTGGTCAGCCCTTCTCATCCTACGGAGGTAAATGCCTACCGAGCCTTCATAGGTAGTGGCCACAGGTTTGAAACGGGGCTTGGGAGAGACAGTAAGGACCCACCCGTTGCATTGGTCACCCGGCAAAGGGAAACAAACTGTCGCCATTTGCAAGAGATACCACCATGGTAGAGAACTGATGTCATAAGACTGCGGCGGAGGAGATAACTTCATTGAAACCTGCGGCTACAGGTGTGTAATTCCCTAGCCTTCCCTCTCCACACATCGGGGAAACCTTAAGGGCCCCTCCCAGCTCTCCCGTGAGCACGATAGCCAGACCGAGGGAATCCGAGGTGACGCGGGACCTGCGGCGCGGAACACCGCTCCCACCAGGGCTGACAGCTGAGGTCTCTTGCACCAGCTACCGGGGGCGTGGCTACCAGAGGGCAAGTAAAATTCGCTGAGGATTCTCAGCCCCAAGCTCTACAAACTTAGGGTCTGAGGGAATGGCAAACTGGAAGAGTATGCCCAGTCGTTCATGAAAACAGGGCTCCCAGGAGCAGCAGACCTGGCGTGTAGCCAGTATTGTGGTGAGCGGCACCCGTGAGAGGGGCCTGGCTAGAGGAAAAGTGGGAAGTCACTAGACACAAGAGGAGGCCCTAGGCACTCAGGATTGGAGACTTGCCCAGTCTGGGAGGAGAAGCTGCTGCACAGTGATTGGTTCCCGCGTATTGACAGGAGAAACTTGGCCTGGTGGGCACAGCACCACCTACTGGAAGAGAACTTAATCAAACTCTAAGACTGCATTTATTAGTTTTTTTTTTCCTTTTCTCTTTTTTTTTTTGATTTGGGGTTTTCTTTCATTTTCATTTTTCTTTCTTGTTTTTTTTTAAATTTTTTTTACAATTTTTTTAAAATTTTTTTTCTTCTAATTTTAATTTTAATTTTTTTAAATTATTTTTTTGATTTTTTTTTTCTTTTTTTATTTCCTATTTTTATTCTTCTTTTGTCTTTTCATTTCTTGTCAATTATCTTATCCCCCCTTCCTTGAATTCTACCTGCTTACTCTCATTCTCTTTAGTGACTTCTTCCATTCCCTTCTAATACCTTTCCTCCCAAGCATCTAATAAATTTATAGGAGTAAACAGTAACTCATCAGTCAAACAGAACAAGAAGTAACATGAGCAGCTTCAAAAAGCAAGGAAGAAAAGGAGTACAAACAATCCAGGACAGCCTAAATATTCAGGAGGACCTAGAGTATTCAGAAAAAATGGTCATATAAAGAACTCAAGGAACACCTTAGACAGATGGAATGGAACCTTAAAGAGGATACAAGACAGCAAATTCAAGCAGCGAAAGAACACATTGAGAATGAATTACATAAACAGATAAAAGAAGAAGTTAAGCATCTCTATCAGGAGATAGAGATTATAAAAAATAATCAAACAATAATTCTAGAAATGAAGGAAACGATAAACCAAATTAAAAACTCAATTGAGAGTACCACTAACAGAGTGGAGCAAGTAGAAGCCAGAACGTCAGATAATGAAGACAAAATATATCATCTTGAAAATAGTCTAGCCAACTCAGAAAGGTTGGTAAAAAATCACGAGAAAAACATCCAAGAGTTATGGGATAACATAAAAAAAACAAACTTACGAGTCATTGGGATATAAGAAGGTACAGAGATTTAAACCAAAGGAATGAGTAACCTGCTGAATGAAATAATTACAGAAAACTTTCCAGAAATAAAAAGAGAAACAGATATACAAATTGAAGATGCATACAGGACACCGAGCACACAAAATCACAGTAGACCAATGCCAAGACACATTGTTATGAAGATATCCAATATACAGAACAAAGAGAAAATATTAAAAGCTACAAGAGAAAGGATGCAGATTACATTCAGGGGTAAACCAATAAGGTTAACAACGGATTTTTCATCACAGATGCTGAAAGCGAGAAGATCCTGGAACAACGTATTTCAAACACTGAAAGACAATGGATGCCAACCAAGAATTCTGTATCCAGCAAAATTAAGCTTCAGGTATGACAACAAAATAAAAATCTTTCATGATCAGCAAAGTTAAAAGAATTTGCAGCCAGAAAACCAGCATTGCAAAGCATCTTGAGCTAAACATTACAGGAGGAAGAAATGAAACACAATAACCAAAACCATCAGTGGGAAGTGCCTCAGTAAAGACAGAGGGTGGAGGGAAAGCTAATCATGGAGCAACAAACTAAATTTAAAAAAAAGATAAATAATCAAACATGGCTGGAAATACAAACCATATATCAATAGTAACTCTAAACGTTAATGGCTTAAACTCTCCAATAAAGTGACATAGGCTGGTAACATGGATTAAAAAAAGAAATCCAACAATATGCTGCCTCCAGGAGACATATCTGATTGGAAAAGACATACAAGGCTCAAGGTGAAAGGTTTGGAAAAAATAACCACACACACGGTCCTCATAAGCAACCAGGGGTGGCCATCCTCATATCGAATAAAATCGACTTCAAGACTAAGTTAATCAAAAGGGATAAAGAAGGACATTATATACTGTTAAAAGGAACCATTCACCAACAAGACATAACAATTTTCAATATTTATGCACCAAATAATGGTGCTGTGACATTCATAAAACAAATTCTCCTCAAGTTCAAGAATCAAATAGACCACAACACAATAATTATGGGTGACTTCAACACACCTCTCTCACCATTGGACAGATCCTCCAAACAAAAGTTGAATAAAGAAACTGTAGAACTCAATATCACAATCAATGACCTAGACTTAACTGACATATATAGAATATATCAACCATCATCAAATGGATATACTTTTTTCTCAGCAGCACATGGATCCTTCTCAAAAATAGACCATATATTATGCCATAGGGCAACCCTCAGTAAATATAAAGGGTTGGAGATAATACCATGCATTTTATCTGATCATAATGGAATGAAACTGGAAATCAATGATAAAAGAAGGAAGGAAAAATCCTGCATCACCTGGAAAATGAACAATATGTTACTGAATGATCAATGGGTTACAGAAGACATAAAGGAGGAAATCAAAAAATTCTTATAGATAAATGAAAATACAGACACAACATATCGGAATCTATGGGACACAATGAAAGCAGTTTTAAGAGGAAAATTCATCGCCTGGTGATCATTCCTCAAAAAAAGAAAAAAACAACAAATAAATGAGCTTACACTTCAACTCAAAGCCCTAGAAAAGGAAGAGCAAAACAACAGCAAATGTAGCAGAAGGCAAGAAATAATTAAAATCAGAGCGGAAATCAATGAAATTGAAACAAAAGAAACTATTGAAAAAATTAACAAAACTAAAAGTTGGTTCTTCGAAAAAATAAATAAGATCGACAGACCTTTAGCCATGTTAATGAAGAGAAGAAGAAAGAGAACTCAAATTACTAACATACGGGATGAAAAAGGCAATATCACAACAGATGCTACAGAAATACAGAAGACAATTAGAAATTATTTTGAAAACCTATATTCCAATAAAATAGAAGATAGTGAAGACGTCGATAAATTTCTTAGGTTATATGATTTGCCCAGACTGAGTCAGCAGGATACACATAATTTGAACAGACCAATATCAATGGATGAAATTGAAGAAGCCATCAAAAGACTACCAACCAAGAAAAGCCCAGGACCGGATGGGTATACAGCAGAGTTTTACAAAACCTTTAAAGAAGAATTAATACCAATACTTTTCAAGTTATTTCAGGAAATAGAAAAAGAGGGAGCTCTTCCAAATTCATTCTATGAGGCCAACATCACCCTGATTCCGAAACCAGACAAAGACACCTCAAAGAAAGAAAACTACAGACCAATATCTCTAATGAACCTAGATGCAAAAATCCTCAATAAAATTCTGGCGAATCGAATACAAAAACACATCAAAAAAATTGTGCACCATGATCAAGTAAGATTCATCCCTGGGATGCAAGGATGATTCAAGATACGGAAATCAATAAATGTTATTCACCACATCAATAGACTTAAAGATAAGAACCATATGATCATCTTGATAGACGCAGAGAAAGCATCTGACAAAGTACAGCATCCCTTTATGTTCAAAACATTAGAAAAACTAGGGATAACAGGAACTTACCTTGACATTGTAAAAGCTATCTATGCTAAGCCTCAGGCTAGCATCATTCTGAATGGACAAAAGTTGAAGGCATTCCCTCTAAAATCTGGAACAAGACAGGGATGCCCTCTATCACCACTTCTATTCAATATAGTTCTCGAAACACTGGCCAGAGCAATTAGACAGACGAAAGAAATTAAAGGCATAAAAATAGGAAAAGAAGAACTTAAATTATCACTATTTGCAGATGACATGATTCTATATGTAGAAGACCCAAAAGGGTCTACAAAAAAACTACTAGAACTAATAAATGAATTCAGCAAAGTGGCAGGATATAAAATCAACATGCATAAATCAAAGGCATTTCTGTATATCAGCGACAAAACTTCTGAAACGGAAATGAGGAAAAACACTCCATTCACAATATCCTCAAAAAAATAAAATACTTGGGAATCAACCTAACAAAAGGGGTGAAAGATTTATACAATGAAAACTACAGAACCCTAAAGAGAGAAGTAGAAGAAGATCTTAGAAGATGGAAAAATATACCCTGTTCATGGATAGGCAGAACTAACATCATCAAAATGGCGATATTACCAAAAGTTCTCTATAGGTTTAATGCAATGCCAATCAAAATCCCAACCGCATTTCTTGTAGAAATAGATAAAGCAATCATGAAATTCATATGGAAAAATAAAAGACCCAGAATAGAAAAAGCAATTCTAAGCAGGAAGTGTGAATCAGGCGGTATAGCGATACCAGATTTCAAACTATATTACAGAGGAATAGTAACAAAAACAGCATGGTACTGGTACCAAAACAGGCGGGTGGACCAATGGTACAGAATAGAAGACACAGAGACTAATCCACAAAGTTACAACTATCTTATATTTGATAAAGGGGCTAAAAGCATGCAATGGAGGAAGGATAGCATCTTCAACAAATGGTGCTGGAAAAACTGGAAATCCATATGCAACAAAATGAAACTGAATCCCCTCCTCTCACCATGCACAAAAGTTAACTCAAAATGGATCAAGGAGCTTGATATCAAATCAGAGTCTCTGCGTCTGATAGAAGAAAAAGTTGGCTCCGATCTACATATTGTGGGGTCAGGCTCCAAATTCCTTAATAGGACACACACCCATAGCACAAGAGTTAATAACAAGAATCAACAAATGGGACTTACTTAAACTGAAAAGTTTTTTCTCAGCAAGAGAAACAATAAGAGAGGTAAATAGGGAGCCTACATCATGGGAACAAATTTTTACTCCTCACACTTCAGATAGAGCCCTAATATCCAGAGTATACAAAGAACTCGAAAAATTAAACAATAAGATAACAAATAACCCAATCAACAAATGGACCAAGGACCTGAACAGATACTTCTCAGAGGAGGACATACAATCAATCAACAAGTACATGAAAAAATTCTCACCATCTCTAGCAGTCAGAGAAATGCAAATCAAAACCACCCTAAGATACCATCTCACTCCAGTAAGATTGGCTATTGAAGTCAAACAACAACAAGTGCTGGCGAGGATATGGAGAAAAGGGTACACTTGTACATTGCTGGTGAGACTGCAAATTGGTGCGGCCAATTTGGAAAGTAGTTTGGGGATTCCTGGGAAAGCTGGGAATGGAACCACCATTTGACCCTGCTATTGCCCTTCTCGGACTATTCCCTGAAGACCTTAAAAGAGCATGCTACAGGGATACTGCCACATCGATGTTCATAGCAGCACAATTCACAATAGCTAGACTGTGGAACCAACCCAGATGCCCTTCAATAGATGAATGGATAAAAAAATGTGGCATCTATACACAATGGAGTACTATGCAGCAATAAAAAATGACAAAATCATGGAATTTGCAGGGAAATGGATGGCACTAGAGCAGATTATGCTTAGTGAAGCTAGCCAATCCCTAAAAAACAAATACCACATGTCTTCTTTGATATAATGTGAGCATCTATGAACAGAGCAGGGAGGAAGAGCAGGAAGAAAAGATTAACATTAAACAGAGACATGAGATGGGAGGGAAAGGGAGAGAAAAGGGAAATTGCATGGAAATGAAGGGAGACCCTCATTGCTATACAAAATTACATATAAGAGGTTGTGAGGGGAATGGGAAAATAAACAAGGAGAGAAATGAATTACAGTAGATGGGGTAGAGAGAGAAGATGGGAGGGGAGGGGAGGGGGGATAGTAGGGGATAGGAAAGGTAGCAGAATACAACAATTACTAATAGGGCATTATGTAAAATTGTGGATGTGTAACCGACGTGATTCTGCAATCTGCATTTGGGGTAAAATTGGGGGTTCATAACCCACTTCAATCTAATGTATGAAATATGATATGTCAAGAGCTTTGTAATGTTGTGAACAACCAATAAAAAAAATAAAATTAAAAAATAAAAAAAAGAAAATATCTCAGAGAAAGATTGTGAGGATTGAAGGCTTAAAAACACAAACCAATATGTTGATAATTAAATATTAATATTAAAATTTTAATTTACATGTTTAATAGTATTGAAATTGATTTCCAGCACAAGATTTTTGGCTGAATATATTCATTCTCTCTTCTCATCCCAGATAATAGTAATTGATTTTGTGTGTGTGTTTTGTTTAAAGGCTAAAACTCTCTGAGTGTAAAATAGAATGGGAACCCAATCATCAGCACTTTTGAGATTTCAAAAGCCAGAATGTAAATGGAAGAGAACTGATGGAAGCTGAGGAGAGGAAACCTTAAAATATACACAGACGATAAGGTCAAGGCAGGGGTAGTCGGCTTAACCCACAGAGCCTTGGAGAAGATCTAGATTCAGATTGAAAAGGTGGGTGGCAAGAGGGGGAGGGAGCCATGGGCAAAGGTCATCTAAGTTCTGAGGGGGATTCCACTGTCCTTCAGTTCCTTGAGGTACCAATCACCATTCAGTGCAACCCTCAACTAAAGACATTTTCAGATATTAGACTCCAACATTCCTTCTTAGGACATTACTTGAGAATACTCTCCAGCACAGCAAGGAAGTAAAATATGAGAAGAAAACATAGTATTCAGTAGGCAGAGGAGACAAACCAGAAAAACAGTGAAAGGAAACCAAGATGACACCTGGCAGCCACCAGTCTAGAAAAGAGCATGAAAGTGGCAGACGATGGGAGGAAATTCTACAAAACGGGCACAACATACATTGTAAGGTCCATGTGACAACCTGGAAAAACTTAGGAATATGAAAAAAATATATAGAACGCTAGAAAAACTCAATGATGAAAAAAAGACATTACAATAGAACTATATTTGAACTATAAACCCACAGTCATTCCAATTCTAAGAAGAAATTAGTGAATTTCAAGAACAAAAATGGAATGGATTTTCATCAGGAGCCAGAAAAAAAGACAGCTCTTTTCCCAGAGGGAAAACAGCATGAAGTTCTAGGGCAGGAAGGACTGTGAAGAGGCACAATCCAAATACAGGTAAACCCTAACATGGAATGATTAGTATAGCATGGAGAGGAGAACCCATTTGAATAATTGCCTTTGAGGAAAACAGAAGTCCTGATGTTGGAAACATGTAGAAAGAAATCCGGACACATGACTTGGCTTTGCAAGGAGACATATTCCTACAGTCGTACTATTGTAATTGTCAGTTACCAACCATCAACTTTGAGAATCAAGTAATTGTAAAATGTAGAAATATGAATTGTGGCTATAGAACAGACAGCAAATGTTTTCAAACTTGCCAAGGGTAAAACTGGATTAACAAGACTGGATTGATTAGAAGGTGGGAAGAAGGGAAAGAAAAGAAAAGGGCATTAGTTTTTCTCATCTGAGAAACTAAGGGGTCAAGAGATGCTAATAGTTAATGGAACAAGAGATCAAGGTTAAGTACGGCACATATATTATGTATGTTATTGATTGTGTGGACAATTGAGAAACTAAAATAGCAATATTAGGCAGAGGAGATAAATTTGGAGTGGCTGGAAAATGAGCTAAATATGATATATTGTTACAGGAAGTTGTCAGATAATGTCTACAGTCAATGAAAAAAAATGTGGAATAAGTAATCTGTATGGGAAATGGAGGAAACCAGAGTCACAGCCTGTGGGAGCAGGCCTGGATGGGAATGGGTACATTCAGTATCTTTTTTTTTTCCATTTCTGATCCTTCTGTGCTATTTCATTTTTCATCCATATGCATGTACAACTTAAATTTAAAATAATTCATATAAAAATGAAGACACTAATATTTTCTACATGGAGCCAATGCTTCTTAGTGACAAAACTGAAGTGATTTATAAACAACAAACACAGAAGCCAATTTTTGCATATTTCTAATTTATTTTGAAATGTGCTCTTCAAATGTGACTGTTCCTGTCCTGGGAGTTTATAATTTGAATAAAATACAAAATGAATTTAATAGTCATAGTTCAGATAAGGAGGTTATGTCTCAGGAGGTTTATGGTTCCTTGATTTTTTTTTTCCTACTGTTCAGTCTTGGCTTAACATCAGTCTTGTTTTGATGGGTTGTCACTGCAACAGACTCACAGAATATCTATGTTTATAAAAGCACTGGAGGGGAGTTACCTGGTTACAAAAAAAAAAAGAAAGATAACTGTTCTAGATAAACAATGTACAGAAATAAATGCACAAAAGTTGAGATTAGGAGACTCCAAAGGGAAATTCCTGTTAGGTTTCTGATACAGGAAAAAAGTAAAGATGATTTCTGTTATCAAACTAAACAGAGAACCATACCTAAGATTTTGAAGCATTAGCAATGGAGTCTTATTGCTTTTTACCTCAGGTTTTTATTCTCCTTTTTGGCTAAAGCTACTGAAGCAAAGAGATTTTAGAAGCTTAAAATCTGTTTTGCCTTAGTTACTTCACATAGATTTTCTTTGAAACACTGGAATGTTTTTCCAAAGGCACCTTTTCACTTCTTTTATAGTGAAGCATTATTTAGATAAAGCCATTACATTTAAAGTACTTAGTTTTCTAAATATACATATGCAGCATAAGCACTGAGGCATGTATTCAGTAAACTGGCACTAATCACCTACATTCACCTGAATTTACTTCAATAATTTGAACAAAAACACTGGAGTCCCAATTTGCATGATATTTGAATCAACTCTTTGTTTTATAGGGTGTATGTAATTATGCAAATAAAGTCAGAACCATGGTTGAATTTTTAAAATCTATAATTATTTTCCTCATTGAATAAATTGTCCCATTTTATCAGAGAGAATTTAGCCATTTCTGTGGATTTGGATTTGCTTCCAAATCTTTCTTACCAGAAATATCATCCTAAATAAAGATGTAGCCATTCAGTTGGTATTATCATCAGGTAAGATTGAGCAGGCTAGAGCAGATACATCTTGGTCCTAAAATGAGTAAACTTGTCAAAAATGTAACTTTAGCTGATGCTCATAAAATCTGAAAATGTTATATTGTTTGTTCAATACTCCTTATGGTTTTTGTTAGAAATTTTCTTTGGGAAAGGAGATGGAGCTTTTGTGTTGATAGTGTGTTTATGAGAAATATTAATGCACTGAATGCTACAATGGTGATCAATATTTAGAAAAATCCCCAAAGTACATGTAAGAGAAATGAATGGGAATTAACATGTGATAATAAATAGAAATGTGGACTAGCAGAGTCTGAGCAATTTCTATTTTAAGAAAATGGTGGCAAACTCTTGTTCTTACATGGGAATCATTACTTTAACATTTTATAGATATAAGTTTATTCCAAACTATATTTTCTATGTCAGCACAATGAGGATTCTAAATTTTCATCTTAAGCAATGTGTTTTCGTTATAGTACAGTGCTATAACCAGTTGAAAAATAATATCCACTTCATTTGAGGTTATTTATTCTTTTAACTTAGTAATATAAGCATTCCTACCTTAAATTACATATCCCTGGCAAAGATACTTTCAGTTCAAATCAGTTTAGCAAATGTTTATCATGAAGCTATTAAAAATCAGAACTGTATTAAACATGCAAGTTATAAACATGAAGTCAAGAGATATAAGAAAGTTCAGAAATACTTTGTTCATGCATGTTATTGAGACTAAGTCTTTCTGGAGAATAATTTTGGAGTTATATCTTAAAAATCTTAAAACTTCTTTGATCTAGCAATTCCACAGGTTGAGCTTAACAGGTATGTACAAAATATTAATCACATCTGGGCATAGTGGCACATGTCTGTAATCTAGCTACTGGAGTCTGTGGAAGGAGGATTGAATATTTGAGGCTAATCTTGGTACCCCTGGTGAAACCCTGTCCAAAAGAAAAATTCTAAAATAGCTGAGGATGTAGCTAAGTGGAAGAACACTTGCCTAGCAAGTGCAAAGCCCGGGGTTCAATTCTAAGTAGCACACACACACACACACACACACACACACACACACCCCACACCAAATTATATAGCACATTTATAATTCCCCTCTAAATAAAAACGTGTGTGTGTACTTGTGCACAATTTTACTACCCTCTTTCCTTTGGAGCCATACATGTAACAGGAATATAAAAGAAATTCCTTGAGGCACAGAATAGTTTAAAAGATCATTAACTAAGGTGTTAAAGGTGTTCAGGAATTCAGGGTTGGTGGTTGCACACGTGTAATTCCAGGCTGAGGCAGGAGATTCACAAGTTTGAGAACAGCCTGGGCAACACAGTGAGACAGCTACCTAACTATCCAATTCTGAAAAACAAAACAAAGAAACCTGTGAACAACTACTGGGGAGAAATTCTGAAACTTTCTGAAAAGAAAAGGCAAAGGTTATAGGAGAACGGAAGAAAATATCACAATTATAAGAAAATAGAAAAATTATTTCACCTTCCCCCATCAGTACAGGAACTATAGGATTCATGTTATTCAAGAATCACATTCATCTGAAATATCCATGTCTGCCCTGCAGCTCACAGGTCACCAAATCACATAAATACAAATCCAGAGATTGCAGCACAAACATTAAAAAAAAAAGTGCTGTAACCTTCAGCAAATCCAAATAGACTCTCCTACAAACTCAGTACAGGTAATCAAGTTTTAAGGAAGGAGTTGGCATTTTTATATATCTACCAGAGAACATTTTCTTTCCATATTAAAAGGAAACTATGAAATTAGTAAGAGTATCTACACATTTATTTCAAATATTCTTAGTTGTATTGGGTAGGATAGACAAAAGTAATAGAAATACAGTAATGAGAGGCAATAAGAAGGTAGGAATAAGCCTACTAAGAATAGAAATTATGGGGCTGGGGATGTGGCTCAAGGGGTAGCACGCTCACCTAGCATGCGGGCGCGGGGGGGGGGGGTTTCGATCCTCAGCACCACATAAAAATAAAATAAAGATGTTGTGTCCACCAAAAACTAAAAAATAAATATTAAAAACTCTCTCTCTCTAAAAAAAAGGAAAGAAATTATGTTTATAAAACCCCATAGAATTATATACTAAAAGGGTGAATTTTATTATACATAAATTATACTGCAATAAATCTGGATTAAAAAATAAAAAGCAGCCAGTCACACTGGAGAAATTTGCCTAAGAGTCCACCAAATTCCTGAAAAGTCTAGTTGTTCAATTGACTAAAATAAAAGGTAATTCATAGCAAATATGATGAATAATTTTATATCTTAATTAATTTGAAGTTCAAACCATTTTAACCAAAAATGTTTCGTTTTGGTATGCAAGGCATCATCCTTGTCCAACTAAAGCTTAACTAGGTTATAAATGTCAGTTGCTAAATGTTGCTAAGAAAATCGTGGTCCCTGTTGCCTGTTAGTTATCTAATTAAGCATTGCATAGAATTAATTTAAACAAGCTCCTAAACTGAAAAGCAAGATTAGGAGAGCTTTTCTTTCCAAGAGTAAAGCAAACAAACTATGTCACAATCAGGGGGAATACCAGACATGATTTTATTGTTTTGTTTGTTGGTGGTTTTTCACTTTCACTGAAGTAACATTCTCCCCATTCATTTTCCCTTCTTTCTTATTGGAGTATGCCTGGCTGAATAAGACTAAAATAACTAGACAATCAATACCTTTGTGAGTATTATGAATACTATAACTGCCGGAATGATTCCTCAGCTGGAAAACCCCATTTCCACAGTTGAGAGATAAGCACATTCAGCTTCCTTGGTTTGCCTGAATCCTGAAAAATCTAGGCATAAGGATTTTACAAAAGAAAATTCTATTAAAATGACAGTGAATTTAAGATTAAAATAAGCCTGTAAAAAAATTAAGGATTATTAAGAATGATAGACCTGATTAATTGCTTTGCTTTTATGATGAAATGAAAGTAGCATTTCTTGAGAGACACAAACTAGTAAAACTCACTCTAGAAGATAACATGAATGATCCTATATCTGTTTACAAGATTATATATATAGTTTAAAATCTTTTATCAAGTAAAGTTTCAGACCCGGTTAGTTTCACTGATAAATTCTACTAAATATTTAAGGAAGAAATTACTCCAATTCTCTGTATTCTTTTTCAGAAAACTAGAATTGGAGGGAACACTTTCCTATTCATTTTCTTAGACTTCTGTTACTCTAGAACCAAAAGCAAAACATAGACCAATGTTTCTCCTAAACACTTATCATGAACATGTTCCAAAATCACTAAAAATACAATTAGAAACTGCATGATGACCCATGGAGATATATATACACCTTAATCATTTTTTTCCTACTATTGGAGATTATCCTAAAACAGTCAGTCATTTCCATGGAGATATATATACCTTAATCATTTTTTTCCTACTATTGGAGATTATCCTAAAACAGTCAGTCATTTCCTCTACTTTTCCATTCAAAAGTCCGAGCACTTTTTCCTCATTTAGTCAGTTTCATTTGGAATTGATTCTGTCCTCTAAGAATTTCTAATTCAAAAACTAAAATGACTGAGTTGTGTAGTGGTGGACACTCAGCCAGCCTGGGTCTGGGAAGCAGCCATTTTTGAAGCTATGTGCTAAAGAGCAAATCTGCAGACAGAAGCCATAGAATGGATCAAGAAAAGTTATGAAGTTTTTACAACTACTTTTTAAAATAGCATCCTCAATGTGCACAAAGGTTTCTGGAGCAGAAAAGTTAATTTTTGTTTTCTTTGCAACAAATAACCTTGGATCCCCTGTGCCTTGATCTTTTGCCTCTGGGACAATGCAATGAACTAGATGTCACCCTACACAAATATAAGGAGTCTGTACCATAAAGTAAGAAAGACAAAATGATGAATCTAAGTGCAGAAATATACATTGTCTTCTCCCCTCCAGGTGGGGAAAATGGCCTCTCTACCTAGGGAAGATCTTGGGTTCTTACTCTAGCACTATGGGATGCAAATAAATTTCTTCAAAGGAAAGATGAAAATATTGTCTTTGGTTTTACATTCTGGGATATCTACAAGGTCTCGGGTCCAAATAGGTACTTTTTATTATGTTATCTCTATTCCCTTAATTTTATGTTTTGGTATTAGTTTGTGGATTCCTTGGTAGTAATGATTATCCTAAAACAGTCAGTCATTTCCTCTACTTTTCCATTCAAAAGTCCGAGCACTTTTTCCTCATTTAGTCAGTTTCATTTGAAATTGATTTTGTTTTTTAAGAATAGCTCTGGGCCAGAAGTGAGGTAGAACATCATGGAGGAAGAGCATGGCAGAGAAAAGCAGCTCAGGACATGACAGAAAGGAAGCAGAGAAAGAGCTCCATTCATAAACCCCAAAGGCTCACCTCCACTGACCAATCTTCACCAGGCACTCCCCACCTGCCTTAATGGTTACCACCCAGTTAATCTATATCAGTGGCTTATTTCACTACTGATTGTGTTATAATTCACAATCCAGCCATTGGACCTCTGAATTATTCTTGCATTGTCTCACACATGAGCTATTGGGGGATACCACATATACAAACCATAACCACTTTACAACACAAAAAATTTTCCTTAGTGGAAAAACCTTTAAAAAGTCATTAAGGGGGGGCAGGGGAATCCCATGGTGGAATATACACTGTGACAAAAGAATCTGCCTGCATTTCAAATATATGAAGCAAACATCACTGAAGAGGGTGAAGAAAAAGAGTTACTAATGGAAAGAATTTTGGGAACTATAATACTAAAGACAAAATACACTATATATAAGTACTGTATTCTAGTTGGTATTTGTTTCCCTTGGAGGCACATATTAACAGTTCCAAAACCACAGTACATGTATATTAGGGTTAAACAAATAATAGATCATGGATAGTGAGAGCCAGGTTTCCCACTGTTGGGATAGGAAGTAACAGACGTGTGAGGTGAGAAGTTTGGAATGATCTGCATAATGTATTAAATTTGGAAACATTAGTATGAACTCTTGTTCATATGGATGGATATAGATACATATGTATTCATGGCTTAATGTGCACACATGAATATTCTTGTTCTGTCATCTGATAAGGCCTAGAACTGAAAACATTCCATTAGCAACAAGAATACCAAGCAATCCAATCTTTTTTAAAATACTAATCTTCAATAAAAGGAACTGTGTTATTTAGAGAAATGGTTTATTCTAGGGCTGAGGCAGGAAATATATAAAGTAAAGAAGTACATAAAAAAAAACATATGGGGACAAGTCAAAATAACATAGGAACCTGAAAGTACTATAACACCTAAAACTGTGATACTTTGAGAAAAATAATAATGTAGTAGCAGATTATAGCCCAAAATATACACTAACCATGAATTCATACCAAGATAAATAAATGATTGAGGAATAGAAATGATAAAGGAAGAAAAAGACAAATACTCATACAGAAGAATCCCAAATAACATATATGTATTTAGAAACTCTTCCCAAGGAGGTGGATACCCTGTCTCTTAAGTCTGGGCTACACTTGTGACTTGCTTCCATAGAGTACAATATGGAGAGGGCTGGGGGTTATAACTTCAGAGTAGGGAATCTGGCAAACATTACCTTAGCCAGGGGATCAAACTTGACATAACTAGTGATGACTCAATCATGTGATAGCATGGATGCTTGATAGTTTATGTTGAGAATGACATTTCACTTATGTGGACTTCCTTCCCAAAATAACTGACCTCTGGGGCTGGGGATGTGGCTCAAGCGGTAGCGCGCTTGCCTGGCATGCGTGCGGCCCGGGTTCGATCCTCAGCACCACATACCAACAAAGATGTTGTGTCTGCCGAGAACTAAAAAATAAATATTAAAAATTCTCTCTCTCTCTCTCTCTCTCTCTCTCTCTCTCTCTCTCTCAAAAAAATAAAAAATAAAAAAAATAACTGACCTCTGAATCCATGAGCCAAAATAAACTTTTCTTTCTTTAATTTTTCTTGTCAGTTATTTTGGTCAAAGCAATGAAAAAGCTGACTAAAACATATAGGTTTTGACAAATGCAGTGTCATGTATCTACCATTATCGTGCAATTCAGAATAATTTCAGAACCCTAAAATGTCCTTCTTGCTTAATGATTGAGGGTTTTAATAATTGTGATATTTCATCATCAATAATTTCTGTGAATCCATGTACTAATGGATAAGGGTAAAGTTTTAGATTCATATGTCCTGGGTTCATATACTGGTTTTGCTACTTCTTAATCATGTGACCTTGGGTAAGTTACTTAAACAGCCTCCACTTCAATTTCCTTTTCTGTAAAATTAGTATAATGGCAATAGCAGTACCTAATTTTTGGTGGGTTTATGAGAAGTCAGTGTGCTAACATGTCCAGGGCACTTGGAACAGTGCCTGACACAGTGAAAACATTCCATGAAAGTTTGAAAGTACAATAAAGTTCAGTAATCAATGCCTTCAGAGAACCTTTTAAAATTATAATTTTTCTCCCTTAATATATTAAAAGTGTGAATTATATTAGTATTTTATTTGCATTCCTAAGTCAAAACATACTCAGGTATGCCCACTTTCCAACAGTCAGTTGAAGATACCAAAGTCCATTTGCCATCAAATTTTTAAAGTTTTTTTCTCCCAAAACAAATAAGATTATTTGTAAGTATTCTGGCTATGGAAATGTACATGACAGCATTCCTCTGGTAAGCAAGCTCCCAGGGGGTAACAGGTGCCCTGTTTTCCACACTTGAAATATTCTGCAGTTTCCCCCAGGAACTAGTAAGATAACTCATACGTGAGTTATGTGTAGCTGCTGTGGCAATACCCTGCATGAAGAGGCTCTGTGCTAGAGTCTCATCAGCCTCCACCTTGATCTCAAACACTCAACTCCTGGGAATAAAGGAATTCTCTTATTAGACAACCACAATGTCCCACCAAGCTCTGCTGAGCCTAAACTTCCACATAACAGTAACTTTAAACAATGGACTTTCTTGAGAGTTATACAAAGCTCCCAACATTGCACATTGCAACTATAGTATGTAACTGAGGAATAAGCTGCATAATGTTGCTAACAGTGTAATCTTCCTAGTGACACAATGAATGGTAATGTACTACTGATGTCAATGACCTAATGTAACTTTTGATATAAATAAAGCTGGCAGCTTGGACAAGGGGCTTTTCTGACATTCTGCCATCCTGCTATTCTGCCACTTTACCTCTGCACTTTGCTTCTGTTTCCTTTGATTTCCTTACAATTATTCTATAGTTGTGTTCTGAAACCAGCCCTTACTCTTACTCAGGAAAGCCAATTCTTCAATATTACCGGTATTTTCAAACTCTTGGGGAAAGGTTTATGTCAGCCATCAATATTAGTGTTCCTTTGGCTTTATAAAATGTAGCAGGAAAAATTCTAACTTTTTCTATACTTTGAAATCATTTACATAGTATACATCTGCTTTTTCTTTCCAATGTTATATTCTTGAGAGATTTGTTCATTCTCTTAATCAAATATACTAAAGTCATGTATGCATCATAAAATTTATTCTAATTTTTAAAAATCTCATGAGATTACTTTTTTCTACTATTTTTCATTTCCTAATTTTTCTATATCTGTGTTTGCTTTTACTATCACCTTTTTTCATCTTTGTTGTTTCTGTTTCTAATTTCTTTAGTTGCATACTCATTTCATTTATTTTCAAACTTCGTTGTTTAGTAACAAAGTGTGATTGATTGATTGCATCTTCAAAATTCATATTGAATGATCTGAGTCCTTTTTAGTTATCATTTAGAAAGTTAAAAATACCAGTGGTAGGTAGATAGTGGGTTATTACTATTCTGTCATGTCTTCCACCTAATAACTATGAGTATGAGTATTCACTATTCACCTTGGTATAGTCCCCAAACTGGAGGCAAACAAGTTGTTCTTCAGGATGCAAATGAATAAAGAAATCATGGTACACCCACATTGCAGAATAGTTTTTAAAAAACAAAAAGAATATACTTAATTTATTCAATAACAAAATGAATGAATATCAAATGCACATTGCCAATTGAAAGAACTAGGTTTCAGAAGGCTGCATGTAGTATGATAGCACTTATATGAAATTCTAGAAAAGATAAAACTATTGTGACTACCAAGGACTGGGGGTAATTGGAGAGTTTAGCACATTAAGCAAGAAGTCTTGGAAGTGGTAGCAAGAGCAGTCAGATAAGCAGAAGAAATAAAAGGCATTCAAATCAGAAAGAAGTCAAATTGTCCCTGTTTGCAGATGGCACGATCTTCCATATAAAAAACCCTAAATATATGCCCCCTGCAAAAACCCTGCTAGAACTAATACACAAATTCAGTAAAGTTGCAGAATATAAAATAAATAATATAAAAATCAGTAGCATTTCTATAAACCAAAAACAACTTAGCAGAAATCAAGAAAGCAATCTCAATTTATAATAGCAAAAAATAAAATTTTTAGGGATAAATTTAACCAAACAGGTGAAAGAAAGATTTGTACACTGAAAACCATAAACCTTGATGAAAGAATCTTAAGAAGAACAGGAAAAAAGAAAGATACATCATGTCATAGAATGGAAGAATTCATATTGTTTAAATGTCCATACCACCTACAGAAATATACAACATCATCTTTATCAAAATTCCAATACAATTATTCACATGAATGAAAAAAAAAACAATGCAAAACAAACAAAAAACAAACAAACAAAAAAAAATGCCCTGAGAAAACAAAACAAGAGTTATACTGAGAAAACAAAACAAGACAAAGTTGGAGACACCACAATTCTTAATTTAAAATTATGCTACAAAGCTATAATACAGTGGGCTCTCATTATCTGGAGAATCCACATCCAAGAATTCAACCAAATGTAGATACAAGTCCTGAACATGTACAATTTTTTATCATGATTCCCTAAACTATTTACAAGGCATTTGAGCCAGATTGAGAATGAAAATCACTCTAGGGCTGGGGATGTGGCTCAAGCAGTAGCGCGCTCACCTGGCATGCGTGCGGCCCGGGTTTGATCCTCACACCACATACAAACAAAGATGTTGTGTCCGCCGATAACTAAAAAATAAATATTAAAAATTCTCTCTCTCTCTCTCTCTCTCTCTTTAAAAAAATGAGTTAAAAAAAGAAAATCACTCTAGAGTGACATAAAATATACAAAGATGTGCATAGGTTACAAGCAAATACTATATTATTTTGAATAAATGAATTGAGTATCTGCAAATTTGAGAAGCTAAAGGGGGCCTGGAATCAATTCCCCATGGGCACCAAGGGATGATTGGTCAAAACTGTTTAGTACTGGCATTAAAACTGAAACAAACCAATGAACAGAAAGAATAGAGAGCCCAGAAATGAATCCAAGTATACAGTCAATTAATTTTCAAGTAGAGCACAATGAGGAAAAATAAAAAACTGAATTTCCATGTGCAAACAATAAAATTGGGCTTTTTTTCTACCCCAGATACATAAATCATCTTATCATGAATTTTAAAAACAAAATCTAAGACCTGAAACCACAAACGTCCTACAAGAGAACATAAGGGGAAAGCTCCTTGATATCAGCCTTGGTGACATATTTTGGATATTACACCAAAACCTCAGGTTACAAAATCAAAAATAAATGAATAAGACTACATAAAGAGGAATAGATGAAATCTAGATAGGGAAGAATGGTGGGAGGGAAAGGGATGGGGAAGGGGATTAATAGAGATGGTGGAATGTGATGGATATCATTATACAAAGTATGTATGTATGAAGACTTGAATTGGGTGTCAACATACTTTATATACAAACAGAAATACAAAAGTGTGGTATTTATGTGTATTAAGAATTGTGATGCAATAATAATAATAATGTTACATTAGATTAGGTAGAGAGAAGTGAAAGGAGGGGGAGGCAGGGGATGTGGGGATAAGAAAAACAGTAGAATGAAACAGACATTATTACTGTATGTATGTATGTGACTGTATGACCAATGTGATTCTACAATATGTATACTCAGAAAAATGAGAAATTATATCCCATCTATGTATGATACATCAAAGTATATAAGTACATTCTACTGTCATGTATAACTAATTAAAACAAAAAAGACTACATAAAGCTAAAAAAAAATAAAGCAAATAACAAAATGAAAAGACAATCATAGAATGGAAAAATATTTTCAAATTACATATAGAACAAGAATTTAATATTCAAACTTTATAAAAAAGACTTACAACTCAATAGCAGAAAAACAAATGACCTGATTAAGACATAGGCAAAGGATCTGAAGAGATATTTCTCCAAAGAAGACATTAAAATGGCTGAAAAGCATATGAAAAGACGCTCAACATTATTCATTTCAAAGGAATGCAAATTAAAACCACTATGAAATATTACCTCATTAGGACAGATACTATCAAAAGGATAAGAGATAATAGATGTTGTCAACAGTTCTAGTGAAAAGAGAACTTAGTACATTTTTTTTGGTAAGGAAAAAATAAAATAAAATTTTCATAACACTCAAAAATTCCTCTATTGCATTTAAACCCAAAGGAGATGAAATTACCAGAGGTAAAGATATCTATGCTCTCATGTTAATTGAAGTATTATTCACAAGAAGTAAAATACGTAAATGTGTCCATTAATAAACAAATGGTTGAAGAAGATGTATTGTATGTGTGTGTGCACGTGTGTATACATATATGTATATATGTGTATATATATGTACAATCATATATATGTAACACACACACACACACACACACACACACACACACACACACGATTGAATATTATTCATCCATAAAGAAGAAGGAAATCCTGCCACTTGGCACAATATAGTTGGGCTGGGAAGACATTGTGCTAAGTGTAATAAGCCAAACACAAAGAAAAATATTTCATGACTTTACTTAAATGTGAAATCTTAAAAGAACAAAAAATGAGGTCAAGTACACAAAGATAAAGAAGTAAAATAGTGTTTACCAGGGACAGTGGGGTGGAAGTGAGTGGAAAGATATAGTTGAAAGGACATAAAGCAGCAGATGGGTAGGATGAATGAGTCCAGAGATATAATGGACAACATGAGGACTATAATTAATCAAATGTATATTAAATTATTTGGGTTAGATAAGTATGTCTTAGCTTCTCTTGTTAAGAAAAAGTATGTGAGATGGTAGATATGTTCCCTAGCAATTTTACTCCCTATATGTATGCCATGGTATTATGTTGTAAGCCTCAAATATACACAATAAATTTCTTACAAAAAGAGAAATGTTATGAGGTAAACCACCAGATAAATTCAGAAAATGATATACTCTACAGGGCAATTAAGCATATCTCCCCAAACAATTTATATCATAGAATAAGCAAATTTATATCATAAATTCATATCATAGAATAAGCAAAACCGGTGAGGACCATTTAAATGAAAGAAAGTTAAGAACCATTGTAACTATGCAATATGTGACCCATCTAGGAAAGACAATTTGGAAATTTTTCAACTGTGCTGGATATTACCTTACATTAGGAAATTATTTTAACTCTATTAGGGCTCATAGCAGTATTGTGGCTCTATAGAGTAATGCCTATTTTGGGAAATTTGTGAGGGTGAATTGTCAGCACGACTGTAATTTACCTTAAAATTATTCAGCAAAAATAAATAGACAATGCAAAAATATGAGTACTCATTATAATACTCTTGTCTTTTCTGTGAATCTGAAATTCTCCATAATTCTCCACTTTTTAGTTTTGCCACATTAGAAGAGAAGAGACAGAGTGTGTGTTTAGGCAGCTGGAAGGCTACCCTGAGACAGTACTCTTCACTATCCCAAGATTCATGGCATGAAAGTCGTTCTTCCTGAAGCTTTGGCATACTCTAGTACAGTGGATGAGGACATGGCTATTCACTTGATCTATGGAATAGCCTCATGACTCAGAGAACTATAAGACTGATTCCCAAAACCTGGACCTTATGAAATGGGGACTATGTCCAGGAAAATCCTGGACCACCATGAGCTCTAGCATTATGAAAACCAGTCATCTCACTGGGAAAACAAATCCAGTTTACACCTTCTACAGACTTATAAGCAGTGAAAAGAGAATACAGGAGAAATGAGACATGGACAGCAATGCCAGTAGAGCACCTGGACCAAAATACTTTCTTCAAAAAATTATGAGTATGTGTACAGCCAGAGATATAAAAAATTGTGTTGTATATGTGTAATATGAATTATAATGCATTCTGCTGTCATATATAATAAATTAAAATTCAAAATATAAATTTAAAAAAAATATGAGTATGTCAGCTTCCCCTGCACCAAAATCCATCTTGACAAGGCAAAGGTAGAGGAAGAAGAAACTTGAAAACCTTACCATTTTCCAAAAAAGCCTATATAAACCTCAAAGAAACAGGTTTTTAATATGAAGGTATCAAGTTATTTTTATTTAAAAAGTGTGATTTTTTTTGCATTTTCAATAGGAATGTACAATCTCTAGCAAGTTAAACCAAAGAGAATGAAGAAAAAGAATGATTCATGCCTATCTCAATTGAAATCTACAATATTTTGGTCCCGTTACGTGAAATTACAACTTTATTGCAGATGTTCAGAGAAGAAGCAATTTTTACTTTAAGGAACTAGTTGATGTTTTCTGTGGCCCCAAATATGTTTGTTATTGTTAATTTTATTCAAGCTTATAATAAAATAACATTGGTACTTTACTGAGTTGAAAATTTCTGACATATTTTTTTTTTCACCTACAGTAACAGGGATTCAACCCCAGGGCCTTGTGCTTTGTAGGCAGAGGCTCTACCACTGAGCCACATCCCAAGCCCAGTCAAATATACCTTTTAAATCAATGATCATTTGTAATTTTTGTTTTACTTAGTTTTGTTGGCCTTCTCTGTGACAGGAAGAAAAGGCAAAATGTAGAATGTTAGAATCCCAAACTCGAGAATCAAATGCACTTGAGTTTGGTATCCCTACTTTATAGTTCTTGTACTTGAAACTTTACATAAAACCTCAAACACTAAGTTTTGCTATCCATAAAATGAGAAAAATAGTGTCTACCTCAGCATCATTGTAGATTAAATATTAATGCATATAAAACTCTTAGCCTATAGTTTTATGTTCAGTAAACTACATGTCATTTTCCATAATAACTGTATTTTTTATTTCTCCTTTCATATATAAAAGTCTGAGTTTTTAGACATATATAATTATATCTTTTTCTGTGAATTTAAATACATAATCTATGATGTTATTGCACATTATGTTCTTCACAAATATTATATTAATTCTATTTAATATATTTGCTTTATTTTTGTTTTCTAACTAAATATTTGTTCATCCTTATTTTTAATCTTAAAACATTTTTTATTATTTTGAGTCTTTCTGTAAGCATTTTTAAATTTTTAACCAACAGCTATCCAAAAAGAATAAATGAATACAAGAAAATTAATAAAAGAATGAAAGAAAAATCTTCAAAACAATGAATGCAGAAAGACCTACACGTCAATATATTTTAGAACTACATAACATACTAGAACCTAAAGTATAAAGAGAAAATCCCAAAACCAACTACAAAGAAATAAATCTCATTTTACTATAATACCTCTCATCAGTAAACTGGGTGCCAGTTTTCTGGATTAGTAAACAAAGGATCAAGGGTTTTGAAGTTTCTGAGAGAAAAGAAATCAGAACCTGGAATACTATATGTAGGTGTATCTGTAAAACAAAGTCAAAAATAAAGATATTTTAAGTAAGAAGCCATAGTATTGACCTTCCACCATGACCACCCCATACCAGTTCTAAATGACTTGAAGTCATTTAGAAGAAAAAGGATCATGTCTAACCCCAGAAATAGCAAGAGGAAGGAAAAACATATTCTCATCTTCTCTAAAAAGAGAGACATGTATTGGTATACATATGTGTGTGTGTGTGTGTATATATATATACACACACACACACAAACACATATATATGAATAGAAAAAAGAATTATAAGCAAATGATTAAAATAAGCAAATTAATGGTCTAGATCTTTAGCAATAGATAAACAACAAATATAATTCTAAATCAAGACATGAAGGCCTACATTACCCAAATAAGTAACATCCACTGGACATTGAAACAGAAATAGTTTTAAAAAGTACCTCTGGGCACAGATCTGTGGGGTAGGAGAGGAGCAGTAGGGGACTTTTGTTACATTTCATGTAACTTCTATCATATTGGATTCAAAAATTTTTTTATATTATGTCTTACTATTGAAATTTTAAAAATGAAAAACTTAAAACCCTGCTTCATAAAATTGTAAGAATTAGATTTACTGCTGGTGTCAGCTGAGGACATTCCCAGCTTCTGGAGGTCATCCACATTGCTTCAACCCAGGCTCCCTTCCTCTAACTTCAGAGCCAGCCATGAAGAGTTGAATCCCTCTCATACTTTCAACTCTCTCTTCTATCTCATGTGTTTAAACAGGCAAGAGAGATTGTCTGGTTCTAAGGACTGTTATGATTAGATTGGGCCCACCTAACAATACAGAACAACTTACTGTCTATAGAGGTCTTTTGCTTCCTTGTTTTTCTTTAATATATTTGTTTCATATAATTTATATATATATATATATATATATATATATATATATATATATATATATATATCACATGATTTAGTGTACATATTTGCATGCCCTGGTCTCTATAACAAAACTATAATTCCTATAAGCACATGTCTTTCATATGTTTTACATATAGCACTTCAAAGTGTATAAGATAATGTTAATCGATGTATTTTCTAGATATATTTTGTGTTTATTTGTTTACTTCTATTTTTTTTCTTTTTTTTATTGATTGTTCAAAACATTACAGAGCTCATGATATATCATCTTTCATACATTAGACTCAATTGGGTTTTGAACTCCCATTTTTACCCCAAATACAGATTACAGAATCACAACTGTTACATACTCACATTATTACATAATGGCATATTAGTGACTGTTGTATTCTGCTACCTTTCCTATCCCCAACTATCCCCCCTCCCCTCCCCTCCCCTCCCATCTTCCCTCTCTACCTCCTCTGCTGTTGTTCAATTCTCTCCCCTTTTTCCCCCCTCCCCCTTGCCCCTCATAACCTCTTATAATTTTGTGTATCATTGAAGGTCTCCTACCATTTCCATATGCTTTCCCTTCTCTCTCCCTTTCTCTCCCCCCATTCGTCTTTGTTTACTGTTAGTCTTTTCCTCATGTTCTTCCTTCCTGTTCTGTTCTTAGTTGCTCTCTTTATATCAAAGAAGACATTTGGCATTTGTTTTTTAGGGCTTGGCTAGCTTCACTTAGCATAATCTGCTTTAATGCCATCCATTTCCCTGCAAATTCTATGATTTTGTCATTTCTTAGTGCTGCATAATACTCCATTGTGTATATTTTTATTATTTTTTTTAAAGAGAGAAGAGAGGGGAGAGAGAGAGAGAGAATTTTAATATTTATTTTTTAGTTCTCGGCGGACACAACATCTTTGTTTTGCATGTGGTGCTGAGGATCGAACCCGGGCCGCACGCATGCCAGGCAAGCGCGCTACCGCTTGAGCCACATACCCAGCCCCTCCATTGTGTATAGATGCCACATTTTTTTTATCCATTCATCTATTGAAGGGCATCTAGGTTGGTTCCACAGTCTCGCTATTGTGAATTGTGTCGCTATAATCATTGATGTGGCCATATCCCTATAGTGCGCTCTTTTAAGGTCCTCAGGGAATAGTCCAAGAAGGGCGATAGCTGGGTCAAATGGTGGATCCATTCCCAGCTTTCCCAGGAATCTCCATACTGCTTTCCAAATTGGCCTCACCATTTTGCAGTCCCACCAGCAGTGTACAAGTGTACCCTTTTCCCCACATCCCCGCCAACATTTATTGTTGTTTGACTTCATAATGGCTGCCAATCTTACTGGAGTGAGATGGTATCTTAGGGTGGTTTTGATTTGCATTTCTCTGATTGCTAGAGATGGTGAGCATTTTTTCATGTACTTGTTGATTGATTGTATGTCCTCCTCTGAGAAGTGTCTGTTGAGGTCCTTGGCCCATTTGTTGATTGGGTTATTTGCTATCTTATTGTTTAATTTTTTGAGTTCTTTGTACATTCTGGATATTAGGGCTCTATCTGAGGTGTGAGGGGTAAAAATTTGTTCCCAGGATGTAGGCTCTCTATTTACCTCTTTTATTGTTTCCCTTGCTGAGAAAAAACTTTTTAGTTTAAGTAAGTCCCATTTGTTGATTCTTGTTATTAACTCTTGGGCTATGGGCGTCCTATTAAGGAATTTGGAGCCCGACCCCACAATATGTAGATTGGAGCCAACTTTTTCTTCTATCAGACGCAGCGTCTCTGATTTGATATCTAGCTCCTTGATCCATTTTGAGTTAACTTTTGTGGATGGCGAGAGAAAGGGATTCAATTTCATTTTGTTGCATATGGATTTCCAATTTTCCCAGCACCATTTGTTGAAGATGCTATCCTTCCTCCATTGCATGTTTTTAGCCCCTTTATCAAATATAAGATAGTTGTAACTTTGTGGATTAGTCTCTGTGTCTTCTATTCTGTACCATTGGTCCACCTGCCTGTTTTGGTACCAGTACCATGCTGTTTTTGTTACTATTGCTTTGTAGTGCAATTTGAACTCTGGTATCACTATACCTCCAGATTCACATTTCCTTCTTAGAATTGCTTTTGCTATTCTGGGTCTTTTGTTTTTCCATATGAATTTCATGATTGCTTTATCTATTTCTACAAGAAATGCCATTGGGATTTTGATTGGCATCGCATTAAACCTATAGAGAACTTTTGGTAATATCGCCATTTTGATGATGTTAGTTCTGCCTATCAATGAACAGGGTACATTTTCCATCTTCTGAGATCTTCTTCTATCTCTCTCTTTAGGGTTCTGTAGTTTCCATTGTATAAATCTTTCACCTCTTTTGTTAGGTTGATTCCAAAGTATCTTATTTTCTTTGAGGATATTGTGAATGGAGTGGTTTTCCTTATTTCCATTTCAGAGGTTTTGTTGCTGATATACAGGAATGCCTTTGATTTATGCATGTTGATTTTATAACCTGCCACTTTGCTGAATTCATTTATTAACTCTAGCAGCTTCTTTGTAGACCCTTTTGGGTCAGTTAAGTATATTATCATGTCATCCGCAAATAGCGATAATTTAATTTCTTCTTTTCCTATTTTTATGCCTTTAATTTCTTTTGTCTGTCTAATTGCTCTGGCTAGTACTTTGAGAACTAAATTGAATAGAAGTGGTGATAGAGGGCATCCCTGTCTTGTTCCAGATTTTAGAGGGAATGCCTTCAGTTTTTCTCCGTTTAGGATGATGCTAGTCTGAGGTTTAGCATATATAGCTTTTACAATGTTGAGGTAAGTTCCTGTTATCCCTAGTTTTTCTAGTGTTTTGAACATAAAGGGATGCTGTACTTTGTCAAATGCTTTTTCTGCATCTATCGAGATGATCATATGGTTCTTGTCTTTAAGTCTATTGATGTTAAACCATATCATTTTCTATGCTATAGTCCTTATGAGATCCATCCAGTCTTAGCACAAGGTCATATATATTCTACATATTCAGTTAACATTTATGGATTATTTAAAATGTTATCATGAGGAGAAGTATTCATCATCACTTTTATTTCATCTTTTCTCTTTATTGTTTTCCTCATTGTCTCTCTGATTTTAAAAAAATACTATAAGATTGAGCTTCCCTGAAAATTAACACAATTTGATAATAACACAAGTTGAAAATTTCACCCCTGACTTCATGTGATTGGTCTCAGTCAAAACTCATGATGAACAAAAAAAAAAATTGTATAAAATTACCTTCAGGTTATATGTATAAGGTATATATGAAACACAAATGAATTTGTGTTTCATTTCAAAATCTCAAAAAAATCTGAAATGCACTTCTGATCCCAAGCACTCTGGAGAAAAGATACTTAACCTGCTTCATCCTACTTTAGAGAAAGTGTAAGTATTCTTGTCATTTTTAGGGTACCTATCAGCTTACTGTTGTCACATCTCCTGTATAGTTTATCACTTAAAAATCAGTCTTTATTTTCTATTTTTCTTCTTTTTGTAATGCTTACAATCTCTATGTTCTTTTTCTAAGGAAAGTATCATCCTTTTCATTTATCCCTCCCCATCTCCCTTTAAGATGGACTCTGAACAATAGAAGATTCCAATTTATTTTAGAAAGTTAAAAATGGACACCAAAGAGTTAAGAGTGGAGTGCCATTTGCTGTATCAATTTGATCTGAAACACAAGGATAATGTTCCCAGCTGTGGCATCTGGCTCCTTGGCAATTTCATCAGACAGTGCCAGCCGTTATTGTGGAGTTCTGGGCTTGTCACAGGGATTAAGCTGTTGTGCAGCTGTTTCCGCCGCCTCAGTGCAGTATAGTACAAGTTGGTTTTCAATTTTTCCTCTGAGTAATTCCTATTTTCCTCTCTATTCATATTTTGTTAAAATGCACAGGAGATTTGGTTTTAGAGAGAGTCTGCATTCCAACACACGCCTTTAGAGAGGTGAAAACATGCACCATATTCATTTTCAATACAATTTCAGTAAGATTTTAATGCCATTCCCTTCTCAAGTAAAAGTAAATGAGAAGGTTTAGTGCTTTTGTTCTAAGCATGTTTGTTGATGTGCAAGTACAGCTTTTTAATAATAGTAGGCAAATGAAATCTGAATTCCTGTTACAGAATTTTTTAAATATACAAGTTCCTCATTTAAGTAACTTTTCTAATCTGTTGTTACTGTCAGCACATAAAATAAAAAGCATTTCTTAACAGAGTATATTTGGTGAATGTTCTCTTTATCTTTCCCATGAATTCATTTGCTAACTACAGTTGTTAAATTGCTAACTAACCATCAGTGTCAAAAGGATTGATCTAGTGTGTTCATTTTCAACTTAATTCTAATGTTCTCTAAGCAACCTCATTCCTTTTAACGGTATGATGACTCAGAATAAGACCATAGAATCGTAGATTTTTAAATCTCTGTTGGAACCTCAAAATTCTTTTGCATTTCCATTTATTTTACAGACAGTAAAACCAGAGCCAGTAGAGTTAAATAATATGCTGAAAGTCACAGAAATCATTAGTGGCAGAACAAAACCCAGAAGTCAGTCCTTCTAAATCCTAGTCCAGTGCACTTTCTTAATCCGATGCTGCCTCCCCCCGGTCCAAGTCCACAGTTCAAGACTTTTAGTTCTGTTCTTGTGTCTGAAATCAACTTTTAACCTCTAACCTGAAACCAACTTTTAATCTTCCTCTTCTATCCACTACTTCATCATTAGCTCTTTCTCTCTCTCTATTCTGTTTCTGCCTCTTAATTTCCAGTTCTCCTGCCTGATTCTGAGAGAACTCTAGATACATAGTAGGCTTTCTTGAAACTTCTTGAAGAGTGATCATTTGTCACTAAGAAGCTGAAACAATAATTAACCAGAGTCCATCTACTAATGATGAGAAAAAGCACCATGAAGCTCAAAATGTTCAGAAACTATGAGAAAACTCAGCATTTTCACCCATATGCATCTGGAAATGTAGACTGTCTTAAAACAGGTTAAGAATGGTACATATCTTTTACTAACTGCATCCCATCCTAGAAATGCCATATACAAAAAAAAATTGTCATTGCATTCTGCATTCTTCCGCCCTAAGAATGTTATATATGAAGAATATTGCACCATATTCTGCATTCTACATAATGATCCAAGTCAAGCCTTTAACCTGAATGTCAACTTGATTCTTCTCTTTGAAACAGATTATTATGATCCAATGACAATTCAATGGGTTTGACTAGTTCTACATCTCACTCATTTTCCTACTTAGGATGTAGCACCTATAATTTCCATTTTTCAGCCTTGTTAGTTGAATGTTTTTTTTATTTTATTTGGAAGGTGATTAATTGTTTCATTAGGTAGCTGTTCTCAGGGAACAAGACAAAAAAATTTCTCTGCAGGTTAGGTGTCACTGAAGAAATTAGTTCAGAATCCATCAAACTGTGCCACAACCCCCAAAACGGGAGTTGTATACACTGATAAATTCATTGTGTCAAGAGACTGGAGAGCAATGACATCCACACTCTTCAGTCCTCAGGCGTTTAGTTGTGAAGTCAGGACTCCGCACTTCTGCAGCAGAGAGGAATGATATTTCATGAGATACTTGGAAACAGAGTGTTTAGTAATGAAAAGGTAATCTGAAAGAGAATCCTGCTGGAAATAACAGAGTGATGTCTTTGCTAAGATAAAGCATTTGTCTGCCTAAGAATGGGAAAGGATTGGGCGAATACTGAAAAAACCCTCCAAAAAGTAAGTGCAAACAAAAAAATTCCTATTGACTCCACTTGGAACTGTTTATAATATAATACAAATCTTGGAAATAAGAAATAAAATAATAAATATGGTTAAACAAGATTATGTTAACGGGTAAAACTAATCAATATGTATTAATGTTGAATCACATGGCATGGGACAAAAGTTAATCAAAACATTCATTACTCTTGCTTGCTAGGGGTTTACAATCTATAACAATGGTGCTGAAGGCACAGATGTAAAAGAAGTCAACCTGATTTTTACAAGGAAGATTTTTTATAATAGTTTTTTTTTTCATTTGCTATTTGTGAATGTTTGCAATTCATATTATAGTGTTATTGAATTTCCTTAGGGAAAAAGAGAATGGAAGAAAATAGAAGATAGGATACAAAAAAAGGGAAAAGGACAGAACTTCAATGCATGACATGACATCTTTCTTGGAGTTAAGTCCAAACATAATAAATCAAACACACACAGTGGTATAGGTTATCAGGGGAAGTTCAAATCTTTCTCCCCATTAAATTTGAATCACTGGCCTTGAATTAGAGTTAACTTAAGACAAGGATAGTAGAGTGCCCATGAGACCCTCTAGGCATAAATCAGAAGAGGCCTGAGAGTCCAAATTGACCCATAGACTATCTCAGACTCTGAAGCATCATCTGAGCATGGGCTCCTTCTGGGATAGATCTGCTTTGTCTTATTGTGTGTTTGTTTGCTTGTTTGCTTTGTATCTTAATCAGCCTAGTTGGCAAGAGACAGAACATGGAGCCATTTCCACCTTACAGTTAGGAATTTGCTACATCCATTTATTACTGTCAAGAAAGAATAAGTGACAGTTAAATATTCTAGCCTGAATATAAATATATAGTTCAACTGCCAACTATAAAATCAAACTTTACTAGGGCTTTTAAAAATCATGGTCACCATCCTATTCCAATCAATATATTTGAATCTATCAGGCAATACTCAAGTGTAGAGATCAGACAGCTGTGTCCTCACCTGCCAGCATACAGTTCTCTAATTTTACCTGAAAACAAATGAGAAAATAATGCAGACAGAGCTGACCTAAAATTTATTAAATAAATGCAAAAAAAACCCACTGAAAAGAATGGTGAGGGAAAAAAATGAAAAATCTTTGATCTCAAAGGAAAAAAAGATAAATCATTGTCATGTTTTCCCCTATATAAAATAAGTGTTAAGTGAACTACCATTTTTTACTTTGATGCTTATTGTTGGAGACCAAGTACTACTTCACTGACCTTTTAAAAACAATGTACAAGCCATTCTCAGGTGTTTCTTTTTTTTCTTTTTGGTCAAATTAAATCCTTGTTATATCCAACCCATTTTATTTCATCCATTAAGCCTACTCCCTGAAAATGAAACACTCTCAGAATATAAAGCACACATAAGATTTGAGCATAGTGGAGACAAAAACTAATAACATATCCTCTGAGTAATACAAATACCTATCAGACCAAATAGAAATATCCCATAACTTCTAGTGGGTCCTTGAGAATTACATACATCCCCTAGTTGTGATTTTTCACAAGTCACAGGACTACAAAAATACTTTCCTGCAATATATACTGCGTAAAATGAATCGTTTTGGTCTGAGAGTCAAACCATTTGCTTAGGTGGAGAAAAACTGTTTCATGTGCCAAGGCTACAGTTTGTCCAACCATTTTCAGAAGCACATTTAAATGCTCTAATGTCCCTATGGATTTTTTCCCCTCCAGTGAATTAGATCCAAGTTAATGGGAACCATTAAATCTACTTTAGTTGAGTCTCTTAACTGAGTTTCTTCAAGTTGTTTCTTTCTCAGATGCCTTTTGAGATTTTTTATTTGTTCCATCAGAGTCGCTTTGAATTAAAACCTTTGCTGCTCTGTGAAATGCATGATAAAACAAAAACACCTGACAATATTTAGAGGTTAAGTGGATATGATCTGCAGCTGACCATGTACAACCCTGTATGAAAATACAGTTTGATGCAACATCTAATCTGCTGTGACATTCGGGTTTTAAGTGATGCTCAAGGAGATGGAAGGATTGGCTCCACATATATCCCAACGTGCACTGGTCTTCTGTCTGTTAACTTGCTAATGAACCATGATTGAGTAAAGTAATGAAGAGTTTACAGAGAGCCCCAGGAAACCAATTTCCAATTTTGCAACCAGCAGGCTTTAACTTCACTGCAGCCTTTGCTAATTTTGTCTGAAAGTGGACTTGGATACTAAATGGCATCCCGGCCTCATGATCAGACAGACATTTCTAATCCCCATGTACTTGCCCATTAATGAATGTCTCTTCATAAGATCCATTTTTTTTCCCTCTTTTGTTGTTATAAATAAGTTAAGTAGCTAAAAATTGTTTAAATGAGAGATGAAATTTTAACCAATTTGAAAAATTAGAAATATTAAAAAGAATTGATCTCATGGCTGACCTATACGAGACAAAAAAACTAAATGTAAGGGAATTATCTCAAATTGATTTATGAGAAAATTAAGCAAAAATGTGTAAAGAAATTATGTGTTGTTTATTTGTATGGGTTTAAAGGAGAGTATTTCAATGCCATTCAGTGTGCACCAATTCGTTCATTTTAATTTTTGACTTATAATTAACTGCAATCTAGTATTTTTTAATTGTGCTTCATATAAAACTTTTAAAATCAACATGAAATTTGTACAAATTGGAGCTAATGAAGATTTAAAATGTGCAACCGATAGTAATACCCTCATCTCACAAGGTGTCTTTGACATCAGTTCAGACATACTGGGTATGCTGTGTGTCACCAGATAGTCAATGTGTTTAAGAAATATTTGGTTTTTAATCCATGCTGGTTAATGTGAGCACATCTCTTTGTAATTCCAAGGAAATTATCCATTTTTTTCTGTGTATTAAAGAAGACCAAATTATAATTTATTTCCACATAGACTCCTTAAAATTTACTGTGTTCTCCTTTAAAAAAGAGTGTAAAAAAAAACCCATTTACACTTAACTTTAAATGCTCAAAAAAGGAAGTATTTGTGAAGGTAAAGAAAAAACAGGACTCTTTAAGACTGGCATGGTAAAGATGTAAGTCAGTATTCATCAACAATTAGGAATCTGGTTTCCTTCAGACAAGGCTGAACATCTTTTAACTGGAAGTCACAGTAAGGAATATGAATAACTTCTTTTATTCTCATTTTCTTTAATTTCCACCTTTGCAAGCATCTGTAAATGATCTCTCATCATCAAGAGCCCCTTCTGGTTAAAGATATCAAAGAAATGAGAATCTGTCAAAAGCTTTTCAAGATGTGAGTTGGGCCACTCAATTAGGAAAAAAAAAAAAAAGAAAGAAGAAGGAGTAGAGGACTGGGTCTTTCTTTTTTCTTTTCCCATTCCTTTTCTTCTCTTTTATTCTCCCCCACCCCCTCCATTTTAAGGGTGAAGAAAGTAAAACACATCATGCAGATGAAAATGGCTCTCTAGACATTCTGGCTATAATGTTGTTATCTCCAAAATCCTTTTCCACTTGTTCCAGTTGAGTGAAGACTGAAGGCCCCTTGGGGATAAAAATCTAAATGCTTCAATAGCACTGAAAGACCCACATGCCCATCAGCATTAGTAAAGCTGGACATTTCTTTTGCATTTTCTTTATTTGGGAAAGATGCCTATTTTAAATTATACTATACAAGAAGGCAAGGTATGAAAACTTCAAAGCCTATGTATTTTAAATAACCTTTCACAAGTTTTAGATTCTTTTTAGCTTTCACAGATCTATGCTTGTCCAGAGTCCAGCCTAATAAATGCTGACACTTTTGGCTCAGTTTAATTAACAATGAGCAAGCTGTGTGAAAACACAGTGGGAACACTGAAGCAGGGCTATGTAGTGCTCCAAGCATGCTACTGTCAATCAAGGACCTAAGTCCAGCTGGAATCCAGTTTTCAAAGGAGTCCCAGGTAAGATATTCTGGCAGAGTCTCTGCTGGCTTGACATTTTCATTGAAAGTGTTCCACAATAATAACAGCCTGCACATTGTATAATAATTCTAGTACCTCCTATTGTATAATAATTCTAGTACCTCCTATTGTATAATAATTCTAGTACCTCCCTTGAGTTTACAAATGCTTTTCTTGCATTATCTTACACAAACCTTACACAAGCATATTCATCTGTTTTAGACATTAAAGAATATTTAGGCTCAAGAAAGAAAATGGATTTTACTAAAACCATACAAAGAGTCTGAGCCTGGATTTCAAACCAGGTTTTCCAACTCCATGCCTAACTCACTTTTCTTTTTGCCAATAGCTACCTGGAAAGTTCAAGCACAGGTACATACAATTGTGACCATTGCACGTAAAGTGGTAAGACACAAGGCACACTGTAACCCTCGCAACTGTAACCATAGTTTTATCTTGTTGCACAGAATTAAAGTGGTGTAAACACTATTATAATAAATGTTTACCAAAAGAAATTTGTAAATGAGCTTTAGTATATGAGCACATCAAACTGTCTTGATATTACATAATACTTTCTCACCTCATACAACATGTGACTCTAGTAGATGTCAATGAAAGCTGTCCCATTCTAATTGTCTTTATCTTACCTATAATAGTAAATGTAGCAAATACAAATTAGTTTTTCTCAAGAGAGGCAGATTAGATGCTAACAGTTAATATCACTTATTACAAAATACTATTGGAATCTAAAATATGAGGGCATGATTTCTGAATGCCACCCTAAAACAATGAGATAAACTAAAAAGTGATTATATTAGTTCAACACTATTCCTGATGAGGACAAGCTCAATTTTCAACCAAACTGTTACGACTTTTTCCATCATCATTAAACTCCATGAAACTGTATCTTCATCTTTCATATCATAATTCATGGATAAGTAACAATATCAATCTTTTAACAATACAAATGGCAGTGCATTTTAAAGAGTGTTTATATTTTTGTAGAAAGAACAATAAATACACTGTGTGCTGGGTGTTATTTTAGATAATTTTTTATTGTGAACAGGTAAACAGAGTTGAAATTAAAGCATGTGGTATTCATTAACATAAAGCATTTAATTAAGTATTCCCTATGCCAGATAGCAGGGGAGAACACAGACGCATCAGTAAGGCTATACTCAACTGAACTCTTCAATTTTATATGATTCCTAAAACAAAACAGTTTTAAATGCATAGCAAGATAGGGAGACAAAGAAATACATAGTGGATTTAGACACGGTCCCCTTCCCTCCTGTGTCTTTCTGAAGCATTGATCCAGCAGCAGTAATGGCACGGTCAAACAGCAGCATCTTGAGTTATAGCTCCCCTTCACACACGCATGGAATGAGCATGCCTAGGGCAAGCTATTAAATTTTTTTTTTACTTCTACTCAAGTCAATCAAGGCACCAAAAATATAAGGTCCTCCAAGAGGTTACTTGATGATATTACAGTTATGGGAACAGAATAGAATTGATGTTCTTTCCTAATTCTGAATTACAACTGACTAAAATACTAATTATACAGATATATAATTATGGCAATCATTTCTAACAATGCTCTCAGATATTCATACATAAAATATCTTTAAACATTGGTAAAAATTAACCGAAATCACTATGAAAATGCATCCTGTGGCAAGTTAAAGGTCAAGGAGCTGATGTAGATTGCATTTCTAGGTAAATGCCAAATTCCAAGAAAATGAATTCGTACAAGCAGGTTGACAAAGCCATTTTGCCCAATGAAATTGAACCAAAAGACAAAGATACAATTATTCCTAATTTTAGTTTTTCATTTTTTTCATACCATGGCCTATTTTTTTATGTAATTTTATAAAGAGCATGTTTCGTACACAAATCCTCTCCTGCTAATTGAAAATGTATTTTGAAGGAAATGCATCACTGAAACACTTTATTCATTTCCAGTAACAGATTCTATGACATTTGCAGAAATAGCTCTCCATTATCTACATTGTATTACTTGGTAAATTTAGCAGAAAGAAGGGGACAGAAAAATATGAAAACACAAAATGTAAAAATAATGAAACTTTAATGTAGCACAAAAACTGTGACAGATGTAAAGCCACAAAGAGTCATTAAATTCTTCCTAGTCCATCTCTTTTTATCTTTCTCATCCTTTCACTATCAATTATTCCTAATGTTCTTCCTTTTCCCTGCTAGATTCATGGAAGCAATAATAACCTATGAAATCTCCTTGCTATCTCTCTGTCTAAACTGATCTCAGCCACTACAAGTATGACCCCTTAAGTGTGTGCTCTGGGATTCACCTAAGTGAAAAAAATTGTAGTGATTCTACCAGAGATGTTTTTGGTCATTATAGAAACTGTGGTGTTTATTCTTATATTTATCAAAAAAAAAAATTTAAAAAGACATTAGTGTAGGTTGCTGTAGTTCAGGTAACTGACCCATCATAAATTTGTACATTGTTTCTTACTTTCACAACATATTGAAATAAGAACTATACTAGTCTTCTTAACATGGATCAATAAATGTGAAAAGAACTCTAAGCTATGCTCATTTGTCATTGTCAACTGTATATAGCCACCTAAATACACTTTAAAAATTATGCTGGAATCTTCTAATGTGACCAGCAATATTTAAAGTAATAAAAACTATTAGGTCTTTAGGACCTAATTTTAAATTGTGATAGCTGACCAAGGTGGACATTTACCCACAATACTTAGAGCTTTAGCTTCTAAAGTATAGAAAAAAGCAAATACTTTACACCATTGCCTCTTTTCTTTGGAAAAGAAAGTAAGGTTTTCAGAAAATCCTCCTTCTAATCTCAAGTGTGACTTCTAGTCCTACAGAACCACAAGAAAAGTAGAGGAAAAATAAGTAAAACTATGTGGTTCGTAATAACATGCTACTAAATCATGCTTGTAGGCAAGTGTTTTACTCTGTAGTGGGCCTGAGCCTAGAAATGGGGCAAAGATGGATAAAGAACAAATACTTAAAAGGAGCAAGAATATAGATAGAAAACATCAAAAGTTTCATTTATTTATATTCTTTCTGGACATATCACTAACTGACAAGTATACTTCCTGAAAGGGTTAAGCCAAACAACACTCCAATTTTTAGCATATCTGAGGAGGCAGAATAGCAAAGTAGTTAAAAAAAAAAACAAAATGTTCCATGGAATTGATCTCAGTTCTAGCAAAGATCCACTGCAACTTTAGGGAAATTAACTAACTTCTCTCTGACACTAAGGACAGTGAAGTTACACCTAACATAGAAAGGTTAGATTCTAAGATCAGAGACACAAATCCCTAATTGTAAAACTTACTCTCAGAAATCCCTGTGTAATTTCCTCTTTCGTGTTGTATAAATTATTTCTGTATGCTGATAAAGCTTCCCTGACTTATTAAATAATATTTCACTTTTTGTTAATGGTGGTTATTCCTAAAAAATCATGCATTTCATGCCTTTCACTAAAATCTGCTGTTTCAGATGCTTTTGAGGGTTATATAAACTCCAATTACCACAGTTCCCTACAGAAAAGTACCCCACCACCTTGCACAATTTCATAGGGAAAGTTTCCAATTTGCACAAGTCCAACTTCAAGTTCCAAAACTCCAAATTCCAATGTGCACAATTACACAGGAGAAAAAACTCCTCCACCAGCACTTCCATTTTACTCCTATTTAAAGCTGTAGGCTTGAATTTCCTCCTTCCTAGAGGAAATTTGATTTACAATTAGTAGAAACTCACAGGAGCAATCTTGAACAACAAAGGAAAATTTGTCAGAAGGACACAAGAATAGTTTGTGGAACTCAAGGATAGCTGGGTCTCCTGAGGGTGTAGAATTGCCAACTATAAAGTGCCAGAAAACAAAATTACTCTGTTTTACTTTTGGAAACTTCACATACTTAAGTCTGCTTACCTCTGCATAACCAGTCCATTCATTCTACCTCTGAAAACTAGATTTTATCTTTTTTTGTAGTTGTTATAAATCCTGGGAATTGAACACAGGGCCACACAAATGTTAGGCAAGTACTCTACTTCTGAGCCCATCCCCAGACCAGATTTCCCCCTTTTTAAGGAGCAAATGCCGTATAACATAAGCCTCTGCTCATTGGAAGATTTTGGAAGAGGATTTATGCCAAATGAAAAACTCAATCTTTGCAACTGCAATTGGCTTCTGGCTCAGAAACTCCGTTTCTAAATAACTGAGAAAAGAATATTGGCTGAGCCTTTGTCTGGCACTGGCCCAAGCAAATATGGCCAGGGTTCTGAGGGTGGGTACCATGAGATATAAAAATAGCTGAAAGGGTTCCATCACATCCAGAGAAAGAAATTTTCAATGAAAAAGATGGTAGGTAAGGCAGATGCCCCCACAAAATATAATAATGGATATTTCAAAATATATCATCAATAGCAGATACTTACATATTTAATAGGTTGCATTACAGTGCTGCAAACTTCCAGGAAACAGAGGCAACATGAAGGCTTTCCTTCAAACCCCAATTTTTGTGAACAGGCCAGAAAGATGTCAAACATATCACTCAGAGTAACCGGCATGAGTTTATTAGAAGGGACAGAAAAGAGGAAAAGGAGACACTCTCAAGGAAGAGAGTCGGTCCTTAGAAAAGAGAGGGATGTTGCTCCTCTCCCAGCTTCCAATTTTATTGGGATCCCAGGGAAGTTTCTAGAGAGTCCTGCCCAGGTCTATCTCTTGATTTTTTTGATTGATAGCAGGATGGTGTCAGACTTTCGAGTCCCCACTGCCAGGGCAACTCTTGGTCACTTTGTCCCATGCTGATAGGTTCTGATTGGAACCTCTCCTTACAAATTTTGTGATTAGGGGGAATTATCCTTTACTCCCTCAATTCTGGAATCTGGTCTGTGTGTCACAAAAGTCCCCCCTTCAGAGTAACTTGTGTTTTTCTTATCAGCATTTCCTAGCCTACATTGTTCCAGAAGATTACAGGTGGTTTGCTGAGGAATGTAACATTTCCTCTCAACTTAAGCCAGGCAGGGTTGCAGATAAATTGCTTCTTTTAAAAGTGAAAGCCTTGGGCTGGGGATGTGGCTCAAGCAGTAGTGCGCTTGCTGGCCTGGGGCTCGCCTGGCACGCGGGGCTGGATCCTCAGCACCACATAAAAATAAAATAAAGATGTTTTGTCCACCGAAAACTAAAAAATAAATATTAAAAAATGCTCTCTCTCTCTCTCTCTCTCTCTCTCTCTCTCTCTCTCTCTCTCTCTCTCTTAAAATAAAAATAAAAATAAAAGTGAAAGCCTGTGGGGGTCAACATAGTGGGCCCAGCTTATAGAATGATTCCCTTAACCTCCTGTTCCCACTACTCATGTCTGTTTTCCCTATCAGTAAGTATACTTACAGAAATTTCTCTAGGATTAATTAGTTAAGAAGAGATAAACCAGATACTCACAAGGGAAACATTGTGAAGTGCTTAAATATTAAGGGATTACAATTTTAGTTTTGTCCTTTAAAAACCATCACTGAAGATATTATAGTCTGAATGTTTATGTCTATATCCTGTCCCCTGTCCCCTGCCAAACTCATATATTGAAATCTAATCACCCATGTGGGAGCATTAAGTTATGAGGCCTTTGGTAAGTGATCAGGTCATAAGTATAGTACCTTCATAAATGGGACTAGTTCCCCCTATAGAAGAGGCTCCAGAGAGCTGCCTTACCCTTTTGTCCATCCAAGTACAAAAGACGGCATTACCCATAAACAAAAAAGTGGATGCTCCCCACTTTTTGGGGCACTGAATCTGCTCTTTGATCTTGGACTTCCCAGCCTCCAGAACTGTGGGAAATAAGTTCCTGGTGTCTCTAAGCCACCCAATTTATGACATACTGTTACAGTAGCCTGAACAGACTAAGATACAATGGCAGCTAAACTCTGGTATTTATATGTACACACCAGAATGTCAGAAGAAAAAATATTTTTTAAATTACCTAAATGACTTCTTAAGAAACTTCCTGTGAGGTGCTGTTCAAATATAGCCTGGTTTTGTTTATGTTTACATAACTTGGCGCACTTCTGTGCTAATGACAATATTGGTTTTAGAATCCAAAGCAGTCAATCAGAAATAATAGCCTGTTTCTGAAACAAAATATGAATCTTTAAACACCCCAAATGTATAATAATAAATTGTCTATCGTGCCTGCAGAAAAATATTTCATTTTTGATAAATAGTTGCAAGAATGTAAGATTGAATTTTGGGGGGATTTATGACAACAGTTTTTTACCATGTGAATGGGCTGCTGAATGTCTAGAAATTACATTTTCATATAAATTGCATTTTTCAAAAATCACATGATTTATCCCATTTAAATAAATCAGGAAAATACCAGGATATTCAATGTATGCATTAAGTTTATTCCTTATAGTCAGTAACATTGCAGAATTTGCTTAAACACTTAATAATTTCCAAGGATAAACTATTTCTGATTATAAAAAAAACCCATGCAATATGCAATTAACACTTCTCTATCCATGGCTCTGAAATGTAGAGAGAATGCTCTAAATGTTTTAATAGGTCAGACCATGTTTTATTGAAGCTTTTAACAATGCTTTAAGGGTGAATTTTAAAATGGCATTTTGTCCTAAAATTGTATGACTATCTCTGAGAATCTGTTAGTTTCATTGAATATTTTGTGTTTATACAATGAGCATAATAACCTAGGCAAATTTTTCATTCTTTCATTTCTGTCTGTGATGAAAGCTAGACAAAGATCATAAAAGATCTTAAAAGACTTCCTAATAGAAACAGCTGCTGCAATTATTTAGGGTTTATTATGCACTGTTCACTATGCTAAGTTCTTCATGTTTATGAAGTCATTTGATTCTTTCAATAATTGTATAAAGTAAATAGCATTATTAACCCAATTTTAAAGTGAGAAATTTACAGAAGTTAAGCACCTTGACCAAGGTCTCATGACTAACAATTAGCAGAGTCAGTACCAGCTCTTAGTATAATGCCTGTTTACCTATCTACTATACTATGATTTTGTGGGTCCTACAAATGAGTTTTAGTAAAAATGAAGAACTGTCTTTGGGTTAACTGGATCCTTCAAATAATACGCTTGATGTTATTTTCCAGATTGTCTTCTTTTTCACTGAATTTATAAGGATTATGCTGTGGACCACAAGTTTGCCATTCACTATAAGTTTTGTGTATTTATATATAGTCTGAGGTAAGGTAGATATATTTTTTTATCAATGGGAATCTAAATGTCATCAGACTTCCCTTGCCCTTAAGGTTGCATTTTCAATTTTTTCTTCTAGAACTTTTAATCCACTTCTTCTAGTAACCAATCTTGTAAGGGTCTGGATCTGATCTCTAAAAATAAGGAGTGGACAAATCCTACTTCTCCTGGTAGAAGCTGATCAAGACAGGCCCTTGCTGCCTCAACCCTTCCCTCCATTGAGTGAGACATGAACAGGATTTTTGATTGAGGCATACAGATGCCACTGAGTCCAATTCAAAAAGACAATATTAAACATTTCCATAGTTTCCATAGCTTCAGAGCCTCAACTATAATTTGGATAATTTTATTTACTTTGTGTGTGGGCAGTGGGACTAAATTTAAGAGAATTTTTAGCAGATATGAAATTGTCACTTTATATCTTTGTGACTATCAATTCAATTCCTAGATAGGTATCAAGCACTTGTAATTTAAAATATCTTTTTGTAAATCTTGAATTTTTTCTAATACCTAACATCCTTAAAATATCTTTATTTTAATAGAATATCTGAGTCTTAATGAAGCAGCTAGAATGACCTCTTCTCAAGCTCAGACAAAATATTCATACCATATTGTCAACCGACCTAGTTATCATCTTCTTATCCTTCAAAGACTAATTTCCTGCCAATTTGGATTAAATTTCTATTGCATAATTACAAAGAACCTCAGGAATCCCTATACCCTTTGCAGTCTTAATCAGACCTTTAATTTTGTTTAATCACTTATTGGTCCACAAGGATTGAGATATGGGACATCTGCCCCATATCCCTGAAACTTCTATAACATTTTTCCATAATACACCAATGAGCAATTTACTATATTTAGAACACTTTATCTCGGTATTTTGACAGTGCTACTGACTTTTGAGTTTCTCAAATTGAAATAGGCATAAGTGACAACAATACAGAAATGGAAGACACAGAGAAAAAGAGCATAGTTGATTTGAGTCTTTCTCCTAAACCAAGCCGTAGTGGATTCATTCATTCATAAATCTTTTATTGTTCTTTCAACAAATACCTATTGATCCAGATGCAACACTGAAAGTCAGAAAAAGATAAAATCAAATAACATGGAAAAAAGAGTCATTTTTCATCTTTATTTTTGTGGTAGTCTCTTAAATAGATTTCCCATATCCATTCTTTTTTTTTTTAAGAGAGAGAGAGAGGGAGAGAGAGAATTTTAATATTTTTTAGTTTTTAGTTTTTGGCGGACACAACATCTTTGTATGTGGTGCTGAGGATGGAACCTGGGCCACACGCATGCCAGGTGAGCGGGCTACCGCTTGAGCTACATCCCCAGCCCCCCATATCCATTCTTGCTTTCCTACAAACTCACAGTATTCTAAAGTATAAATCTGATTGTTGTGTCTTCCATGACAGGTAAATGGATTGTAATCAACATGCAAAAAAAAAAAAAAAACAATTAATTAAGATGAGTAAGCTCTAAAGAGGTCTTTTATATAACATTGTAGCTGTAGACAATAATAATGCATAAATTATATACTTTAAAATATCTTAAGACAGTAGATCTCATATAGTGTCCTTACCATAATAAAATAAAACTTTTAAAATATTTTCTAAAATAAATGGAAAAAAACTGAGAAAAGACAAAAGTAAGTAGACAGCTGTGGACATACTGTGTACCAGAGTAACAAGCAAACATTGTAACTAGTGCAACCCCCAGCCTATTCTAATTAGTTTCGTGTGCAACTGATATATCCTTTAGAAAAAAAAATAACTGACACACCAATTAATGAATTGAAATTAAACATAAATATGATCACACTGTTGTTCTGCTTAGAGTACTCAGTGGTTCCCTTATGACATTCTGGCAAGATCAAAATTTTAAAAGGCCTATGAATTCTAAGACTCTGATTTTTACCTACACTTATGTTACATTTGGAGTGGGGGGTTACTGGGGATTGAATACAGGGACACTCAACCACTGAACCACATCCCCAGCCCTATTTTGTATTTTATTTAGAGACAGGGTCTCACTGTATTGCTTAGCGCCTTGCTTTTGCTGAGGCTGGCTTTGAACTCCCAATCCTCCTACCTCAGCCTCTTGAGCTGCTGGTATTACAGGCATGGAGCATCGTGCCTGGCTACACTTAAAATTTTACTGGGATACTTTGTCCAGTTTCATTGATTTGTTTCAGTTTCTTCAACACACCACATTCCCTCTCAGTATAGTATGTTTGCACATGTGTCTTTGTATGGAATGTTCTGTCTTCATTCCCACCACCCCATCCTGCTAATTCTCATCCATCCCTCAAATTCTCATACACATCTTGCTTCTTTAGGGAAATCTCTGAATGCCTCACCCCAATTAAGTAGAGTTACTAATTACATGCCTCAACTTTTCCTGGAATAGTTCTTTTATCACTCATAATTTTAATGTGCATTTTTATGATTATTTAACATATAGCTCTTCCCAATAGCATGTAAGCTACAAGGGGGCACAAAGTAGTCTTGTTTTATTTACAATTTTACACTCATCATCTAGAAAAGTTTCTGGTAATAGAAATATTCTCATTTATCAAATGTCTCTAGGCCAATAATCTTTTCAAAAAAAAAAAAACAGGTTAGTGAAATCATTGTTTCTTATATTCTGCATTTAACATGCCAATAACCTAGAAGACATTTAGCACGCCCATAATTTAGAAGTATGAACAATTCATTTCCATGATTCAGTTAATGGAAAATAAGGTGTTGCAAGAGATTGATCACAGCATTTGGGTTTATCCATGCTACTATTTTTTAAAAATATGATATAATTGAGGTTCTCAGCAAGCAAAGACCTTAAAGGGTGAGAAGCAATCACTGCCCGGGAATATCTACAAACCGGCAATAAGAAGCCAGTCACTAGTCTATGGTCAGCATCAAAACAAAGGTGAGAGCAATCCAGGATGGCAAGAACCAAATTACAACAAGAAGCCACAAAACTAGAGAATATGTAATGAAGCAAAGATGTTTTAAAGAACAGATGGAACCAGAGAGGAATCCAACTGGAAAATAATGATTACCATTATGTATCAGAGCTTAGGTAGAATTATCTGATAAGAAGACCTGAGATCAATACTGAAGCTATGTGGTCAGTGCAACATCATCAAGATCTTTTATGATGATGAAAGTTAAGTCCCTTAACATGAGAAAACCACCCACAGCTGTTGTCAGTGTCTTTCACAGATTTCAGAACATGTAAATGTAGACTTAATCATTGTAATTATGAGAAAGAAAGTCCATTTTAAACTTTTCATTTTAAATAATATTTGCAGAATAGAAAATACTGGCCTCACAGACAGACTCAAGATTTAAGAAAACATTCAGAATGGTAGACAGGCAATAGCAACAAATTCCTAATCTAAATTTTATAAAAATTCAAGTGCAAAATTGTGCACAATGCTAAATCTATGCAAACTCTCCAAGGTTTACTTTAATTGTGTTTTGGGACATTCTGGTTCATAGGCCAAATCATCCCCAAATTCTATTTTCAGTTCTCTATGTTCTTAGTACAGAATGTTGTTAATCCCTGGAAAGCATTGTTATTGTTGTAGTAATTTAGACCAGGCCATTAATTTAGTCAACGTCCTCATAATACTTGTCTTTAAAGTGAATAATGGGTTCTCAAAAGATAACTACATTGCAGTCCCACTCACCTGTGAGTAATATCTTCAGTGACAAAAAGAATTCTACATATATGATTAAGCTAAGGATTTGGAAATGGGACAATTACCCTGGAATATATGGAGGGTCCTAAATACAGTCACAGATGTCCTTATAAGACAGAGGCAGAGAAATATTTTACTACAGACAGAAGAGTAGGAGGCTGTTGGTTGCAGGCAGAGAAAAGAATGATGCAACTCCAAGGAATGCTAGTAGACACCAGAAGCTGGAAGAGGCAAGTAGAGGCTCTGCTCCAGAGCCTCCAGGAACAGGATTTGGCCCTGTCAAACTGATTTCAGACTTCTGACCTCTAGAACTGTAAGGGATAAAACACCACAAATTGTTTTAATTTGTTATAGCAGCTACAGGAAGCTAATACCACTTATCCAAGTTGTGCTATAATTTCCTTTGAAGTAAGAAGCAACCCAGTTGCACTCAGGTCACCATTATGTCAAATAAAGAGAGTCTCTTCTAGCCAGTGAATCAGATCTTCAGAAACCCAGTCAGGATGCTCAAGAATTCTTTGTAGGTTTGTTTGTACTTTCACATCATTAAACAATAACCACAATTATTGGATGGTTCAAACTACAGGAGCAACCCTTCCAGAAAATGTTTACACACCATAATTTAAAGCAAAGAAAATATGCAAATTGCCTAATGTTCACTGTAGCAGGGCATGCTCACCAGAGCCCAGAGACTCACCACTGCAAATACTGTAAACTGATTTAATATTTCTCCACAAATAATTCACAAACAGATGTTAGTAAGAAATAAACCAATTAAAGATAAGCTTGCTTACTTCTCTTCAGCATAACAATTGAGAGCAATGGCAGCAAGGCAATAACTCTACTGAGGTAAATAGTAGCTGAGGGAAAATACAATGAAAGACCCCAATCCTCTTCAGATGGATGCAGTTATATCCATCATGCATGATGATGGCCCGAGATTCAACCCTGGCTCTACCTACAGGGAAGAAGGAAATGCCCAGAGAATCTTGAACATCACGTTCACTGGAAGTTAGATCCATCAAATGAAATAAAACCTGCACTCAACTGCATCTTGCATGGGCCTGAGGTTGAAAAAAAAGGGGAATCAGCAAATATTTGATGGATGTATAGTGCAAATGGGCCTAGTCTTCTTTAAATCTTCTGACAAATTTTGCTCAATTTGATTGAAAAATAATGGTATTTTATTAAAGATTGTGACAAAGTGTGCAAAAAATGTTTTCTTAAATCTTGAGTCTATCTGGTAGGCCAGTATTTTCTGTTCTGCAACTATTATTTAAAGTGAAAAGTTTAAAATATTATTTAAAGTGAGAAGTTTACTTTCTTTCTCATCAATACAATGATTATATATGTATTAACTTTCATCATCATAAAAGACCTTGATAACTTTGCACTGATACAAACGTATCTCACCACCTGAGGTATCCTGGTTATCTTTGAGGACTCTCCTTCTCTTTATTATTTTTACTGTGACATGCTACTGCTCAAAGTGATGTTCATGCACATTATTTTTTCTAAGTTCACACCATAGCACATACCTCAACTCAGAGGCTAAGTTAATTTACACATGAAATACCTACCACTTCGCTGTTAGGGGAAAGTTGAAAGAAGGGCCTGGAAGAAGAACATGTGTCTGGGAATATAGAGATTCTAACATCCAACACGGTTCTTCCTAACACATAATTTCTTCAGATAAAATGCAAGGTAATTGACAGAAAAATCACTTCTTGGTCTTTTCTGTTTCTCCTTCAAACACTTGGATCTATTAGTTATTCTGAGAGATGATGCCTATCAACAGTTTCATTTTTCCTCTTTCATGAGAAAGTGATAGCTAGGCCGTAGTACCAATGGAAATTACAACTTGAATTACTTACAAGCCTTCAGCAGGAAAAAAATAAGTATTCTCCAAAGCAGCTGAAAACTCTTCTTCAAAGTTTATTAGCACTAAGGCAAGGACATTTTACCAATTTCCTGTTCATCCAAATATTACATTTGTTTTGAAAGGCAATAATAAAACCATTCTTGAACTTGAAAAATGTTTCCAAGGAGAAATATCGTAACTGGCTGTTATTCTTTCTTATCAAGACATAAAACACAGGATGGTTTATTTATAGGTTTATTGCTAGCATCATAGTGATATCGTCTAGATTCAGGTTCAGTGACCTAACAAGGAAATTATTTTAAGGGATCTGCAAAATCTTGCTTGGAAATTCTAGTAGGAAAAAATCTTATCTCTACACCCTTGTGCAAAACAGGGTTCCCTTCTATAAAGAAAATTCATGCCTCTTGATTGAGTGAACTGTCCCAGATAAAATACATGGGGTCTAGAAAAGAAGGAAGAGATATCCACCCCACCTCCATCATGTTAGCAGAAAGAACAAAATTTGATGACCAATGAGGTGAAAGAACAATGTTCACCTCATGTCTTAGCATTTGTAAACAAGATGAGCATCGTCAGTCACCACTAACTAGTGCTTAAAATGCATGAGAGCCTAGCGGATCCAAAGCATAAAAGAGAAACACGAAGAGTGGTATCTGTTAATAATGGAAGGCTGTGGTATTGGCGACCAGGGAATGGGGCAGTGGGGTGGGAGGGCCTGGGGAGTTCCTGTTGACTGAGTACTGAGTAGTTCTATTCTTGGAAAAGGAAATAATAACTGCAACTGGCCTCTTTAATTAGACTTGATATTAAGGACAATTAACAACAAAAGAAAACTAGAAAATGAACTAAGGTGATGATGAAGAGTTGAACTGCATGGTAGGAGGTTCAGCTAAGGGGAAAAATCTATTTTTAGCACTTCTGTCTCCATGTCAAACATCACTTGCATAAGAAGCATCTGTAGAGTACTGTGGAAAGTAGGTATTGGGGAATATGCTACAATGAAAGAACCAGACACTGACTATTTTGGCTCAGATGCTTTGTTTCTGAATAACAGTGAAAAGGTCCCCGTAAACTGAAAGGCCAGGTGTATAAAATCTCCTGTGGTCTGCTGCCAAGATAGCTTCACCCCATCCCTACCCACACAAAGATATTTTGCAGCAGAATAAAATGCCTGAAGAGAGGTTTGAATGTCAACAAAAGGGCAGAAAGATATAAGATATGTTTATCCAGGGGGAACAAAGCCTGTGTAGCTCTATGTCATTTACTCCTCAAGACCACTCTAAGGAGTCATTACATTTCTTATTTTTGCCCCAGAAAAATGTAAATTACAATGTCAAGATCACCCAGGCAATACATTGCCATCAGGGTCTGAACCTAGACCTGGGTTGCTTCATCTGCCTCTTCAGCAAGGACAGATGTGGCTTTTAAGCTCATGTTACTCTGTGACATTACTGTTATATTTAGTTTACAGTTAGGAGTAAGAGGGTTTCACAAAAGTTGTCAATTCTTTCCATTGTAGACCAACTGAATTCTGCTAGGTATTGTCTTAAACTGGTAGAAAGGGTTAAATTAAGAATATTCAGGTCCCTTTGATGACTTTGAAGTTGAAGGTATTGTGTTAGTGAGTTTTTGGTTTTGTTTTTTTTGTTTTTGTTTTTGTTTTGCTTTTACTTTTAAATGATGAACAATTCAATCAATCGAGCTTAAATCTAAACAAAACACTTACATGGTGAAAAGAAGAGCTTATTTACTGGACCCAGGGACTCAAATGCCATCCAGATGCTTTCTCTTCCTCTATAAATTTCATTTCTGCTCCTGTCGGGCCAGATGTCACCGGAGGCTAGAGGTACAATGGAGGGCAACTTCAAGCTAAAATCTCACTGCTATTGACAAGAGAGATTTAAAACTCGAAATATTTCTAGAGTTTACAACATTCCCAGGCATTCTGACCCAGTTTCCATGTCATCACTATATTTAAGATATTACAATAGCTTGTGGGCTAGGAGGAGGCACTGTGATGGCCCGGTCTGCACTATCATAGCCAGGAATGCAGGCCTGCACCTGAACAAGCACAGCACACATTCATGATACCTGGGTAGTTCACATGGAGCACGGCAACTGCACTAAGTTGTGTCTACTACCCACACATGCAATAATAACTCTACTTTGGAAATATACAGTAGACATGCTGAGGTAGATTCAGAGAGGGGGTCTAAATATATAAATGTGGGTGTATTTGAAAGAATAGCAAGTGTTGATTGTCTTTAAAGAAAGTAGTTAAACCAGTCTATAAAAGAGTGGTTTGGAGGCGGTCTTTTCTAAAGATGAGTGCACTTATGAGAATTTGGGACACTTTGTATCTTCAAGTTAAAAGAAAAGATTTGCCAGGCAATTGTGAACGCAGCAGGTGCTTTTGTCATAGCTTTCACCAGTTTTAAGTTCAAGAGTATAGGATTAACAGTTGAGGAAACACAACAATTAAAACACAAACACATCTGCACAATGTTGCCAAATTAAGGTACCACTGGTAGCAAATTCTCTGAAAGAGCAAATTCCCTGGTACTGACTATCTAGAAAACAGCTATCCTAATTTGAATTGCAAAAGAAGAAAGAAAATACTGAAATGAATAACTATTGAAAATGTTTGGAATAACACCTAAGGGGGTGCTAATGAACCATATTTTGAAATTGAATGAAAACATAAAGGAACTGGCTAAATTAAATAAATATAATTAATACCTAACTTTATTCCACAAACTGTGATAAATGCTATCCACAGATTTTCTTGTTTAATCCCTACAATCACTCTGTGAGATAGATCCCATTATTATTCCCCATTTTAGAGTCAACTTAAGCACAATGAGGCTAATTTGTCAAGATCTCACTGTTAGTGGCAAAGCCAGAGTTGGAGGCCTGGCTTTCTAACTCTAATGTCTATCCTTTGAGTACTATCTTAAATAGAAATATATAATTGATAAAAATAAAAAGTTATACTGAAATGACTAAGACAATGTACTACTCTTCTATTTTAATATACTGTAACTTACTCTGATCTTGGATCATTAAAAGAAAAAAACAAGTTGAATCTGATATGCTAGGTTATTTCCTCTAGATTAAACCAACACACACTGAAAATCCAAGCAACCAATCTAAAAGGCACCTAGATTACATATTTCTCTCACCCTGAGGTAACTGCCAGTATGAGGTAAGGAAAACTCCATTAACACTCTACAAATCAACAATAGGTTGCGTTGTGTTCTGCAGGGTCGAATCTATATGGCTTCGGCAACCCTGGCTTCCTCTTACAATAGAATTTCCTTCTCTTCCTCCAAGTAACAAGAATCTTTCACCTTCTCATCATTAAAAAAATTATCTTATAAGTAAAGGTCAACTTATACAAATGTACCACCAAATAATAAGTGTAAGTTTTAAATGAAAAAAAAAATCCTGAGTCAAATAAGTGATATGTGATTATAAAGTAAGAGAAAAATCGCAACCAAAAGCTGTTAAGAGAGAAAATGAAGATGAGGCAAGAAAGAGGTTAAGGACTTCATAATACCCCTGAATTCTATCTTCACAGTTGCTGTTTCTGTATGAGGTTCACTCCAATGGCGCAGCTCCATAAAAGGACTCCGGTAAAGAACAAGGACTGAAATAATATTGGCACTGATTTCTAAAGTGCATATTTAAAAAGTCCAATTGTTAGGGGACAGACAGATGAAGATCCTGGGAACACAAGGTTAAGAGAATAATTCTATAAAATGGGCCCACTGCACTAACCCCCACAAGCTTTCTTGACCTCCATATGCTTTTTTTTCAAGAAGCAATTTACCTGTATCCTGCCTGGCCTAAGTGGACAGGATATGTCACATTTCTCAGCAAACTATCTGTTAATTGCAGGAGAAATGTAGACCCAAGATAATGTTGATAAGAGGAACACAAGTTATTCTGAAGGGGGAGACTTTTGTAATCAGATCCTGAAACTCTGGAAGATAAGGATAGTTCCTCCTAACCATAAAATCTATAAGAATGTATGCTTAAGAATCCAATTAAAACTGGTCAGCATAAGCCAAGGTGACCTAGAGTTGCCCTGACAGTGGGAGGGAATTATTATTATTAATTTTTACTTTTAAATTCCATTCTGGTTCTTTTTTTAAATTGATCTTATTTTTTTAAAATACATGACAACAGAATGCATTACAATTTTTATTACACATATAGAGCACAATTTTTCATATCTTTGTATGTAAAGCATGTTCACACCAGTTCATGTCTTTATACATGTACTTTGTTAAAAGTCTGTTATCTTGCTGTCAGTCAGAAGTCAAAAAGTGACCCTGGGCAGGACTCTCTGGAATCTTCTCTAGGATCCCCAATAAAGCTGGAGTGCAGGAGAGGTACATAGTCCCTCTCCTCTCTGACAGGACCCACTCTTTCCCTTGAGAGTGTCCCCTTTTCCTTTTCCTATCCTTTTAATAATAAACTCATTCCTGTTACTCCAAGTGACATGTCTGGAATCTTTCTGACTTGATTGCAATATCTGGATTTTGAAGTATGGGGGCGGGGGGGGACGGGGGGGGGGGTTCTTTGCATTTTCTCAGTTTCTTGGAAGTCCTCAGCTCTGTAACGCAAGGACTGAAATATGCAAATAGGCACTTACTAGTCATATATATGCTGTTAGACTTGCAATTCAATAAGAATTCAAACATACGTGTTGAATGGAGGAAGGAATTTTTATTGGAATTTCAGGCTGACCACTCAACAGTAAAATTTGGGGAAAACAGATTATTCAAAGCCAGTCCTGAATAAGAAAGATTCTTGTCACATATCTCCATATTCTAGGGCTTAGGGGGCAGGAACAGCTTTTATAAGAGGAAAAGAGGAACAGTGGAAAAAAATAGCAGGAAATGTGCCTATCTAGATTTAGCTGGGCAGTGCCAGCCAGAGAATATGTAACAATTCCAGTTTTTCAACACTTCCTGGTTCCTGCCCAGATTTGGAGGTCAGTTCCTCAGTTCCCATTCTCAGAATGAAGAAACTTGGTTGCAGAAAAACAATTTATCAGGAAATTGGGGAGACTGGGGCTTTTCATTCTAAAGAAGCTTTGTTACAGACAGGTTAAGTCTTAGAAATACTTTACTACTGAGGCTACTGCTAAACGATAAGGGAATGAAGGGTAACAAACAGTGTTCACTATTTCCTAAGCCTCCCTGGTATACTCAGAATTGCAACATATAACAGCTGATCCCTCTCTATGCTACAATACCTCCCTGTTGAGATTGAATTCACTGCAGCTTTAAGAGATGTGGAATCATTTCACATTGTATGAATTTATAAACAGAATGAATAGTTGCATAGTTACTTTCTGTACCTATGTAGGGGTGCTATTGCTAGGCTCTTGCATATCTAATGTGTGTGTGTGTGTGTGTGTGTGTGTGTGTGTATCATATGTCATTAGTATATATACATTACTTGTGTGTCTATACACACACACACACACACACACACACACACATATATATATATATACATACACATACATATATATGTATATAATTATATATTGGTAATACTAGAAATCTACCAGGCCAGAGGAAAAACAATAAGAAATAGAATGGAGCTTATATATAAACCCACCCAGAATGATAAATAATGATTCACTAGTTCTGAGCACTACCAATAAAAAGCCATTAAAACTCAATAGCAATGCCATCATGTTTTGAGAGAAGAGTGATAAAAATGCAAATCTGGATTTGTCTATAAAACTCAGAGGCAGAGAAAAATCAAATCTTTTAGAGAAGCCTTATTTTCCAAATGTAAGAAAAGCACAGAACAAATGGATGGAAAGTAGGTATCTCAAAAGTCTGTGAGACATGACAGATATCTTAACATTAATGTTGGAGTAGAGGCTGTGATTTCAGATGATGCTGAAGAACTGTGGACTTGTGAGAGAATTTATAAAAATGCTGATACAACTGACGTTAGAAATCTGTGGAATTTCAGTGGAAAAATATATTTGATACCAACTTTGTGCACAAATCCCTCATGACTCACCTGTGATTGCTTTGAACTATACTACAAGTAGCACTTTCTGATATTTTTTAAACTTGAGATCTTTGAAGTATTTCTTTAATTCTCCTAAGCTGAAGCAGGGTGAGGTGTTTTGAGACCCTTAAGTTCTAAGCAAAACGAACCAACTTACTTCAGAATTTTGGACAGAAATTTGCATTTCTATATTAGAGGGACTTTTAAAAATATCTAATAATTTTCTATCATTATTATAATGATAATTGTTTTCAAGTATCTTGTATCCTTCATCTTAGGGGGTATATATAAAAAAAAATCTTCAAATTGCTGACTGACTCAGAAATCAAAGACAGATCTCCCAAGAATTTTTAAAATTAAGTAGAACAAAGGGTTTGTAGAAGAGCACCACATTAAGAGTTGGGTAGTCAGGGTTTTCTGCAAATAAACAGTTGTATGATCTGTTCAGATTGTGCAGCTATCACAGCTTTCTGGATTTCAGCATTTCCCCACCTGAGCAATAGTTCTCAAAATGGTCATTACGATCCCAAAGGGCATCTGGGAAACTTATGGGGTTGTTTTCAGTTTTCATGATGATTTTAAAGTGCCATTGGCATTTAGGAGAGCAGAGATACTAAATACCTTGCAATACTCAGAATACTTTGACGCTATGAAAATATCTATAAATATCACAGATTTTCAAATGTTCCACCAAACATTTTCATCTATGTTTGTTAATGCTTATGTCATATTTTTGCTTATCTAAGTCCAGAACCTAATTGTTTTATATAATATTATTAATAATGCATACTCAGGTATCTGTTTGTCTTATTCTATTTCTGTTACTATAGCAAAATATTTTAGAATAGGTAACTCATAGACAATAAAAATTTATTTCTTATAGTTCTAAAGGCTGAAAATTCTAAGATCACAGGCCTGCGGATATGGTGTCTGGTGGAGCCTATTTCTCAGAAATGGTGCCTTCTAGCTCTGTTCCCACAGGGCAGGCTCCTTCAAGCCTATAAGACTAATCCCCATTCATACAGGCACAGCCTTTGTGGAGTGATCATCTCCCACCTTTGAATACTATCACCTTGGGGGTCAGATTTCAATATATGAATTTGGGGGGGGGGACACAAACATTAAGATCATAGGTGTGTGTGTGTGTGTGTGTGTGTGTGTGTGTGTGTGTGTGTTGGGCACGGCTCTCAGATCAGATTTTGTATCTTTTCTTCTATTTTCTTGATCATATTATTTTATTTTAATATCTGTGTCTAATATCTATATCACTTGTAGGTCTGTTTCCATTGTCTATTGTCTCTCTTGATCTCATTTTTTTAGGAAGCCTGAAAGTTGTTTATTGAATACTAGATATTAGGCATGAAAATTCATAGAGACTCTAAATGATGTTTGTATTTTTTCCTAGAGAAAGATTTATTTTAGCAATTGGCTAGGAGTTAAATTAGATATTGAGTTAATAATTCAAGGCTGAGGTTCTGTCTATGTAAGATCCAATCTATTTAATGTTATTTCTAGACAATAGTTCTTCAGGGTCCCAACTGAGACCCTGGGCTCCTCCTCCTTGGCAGGCCCTAGCCTCTAATTTCTGTCTCCCTAGAACAAAGAAACTTTCCAAAAGTTCAGCTTAGTTTCTCCCCAGATTAGCAGCCAGTTTTGCTCACCTCTTGCCTTCTACCACTTACAATTTAGCCAGGCTTAAGGGACATGATGGTACAGGATATGTTCCCTTCTCTCCAGGATCTTGGCTCCTCTAGCTCTGTCTGCTTTGGTGATTCTGAGACGTTTTCTTTTTCCCCACATGGCTTATGGAGGGAGGTTTCAACTGACATATTTCTTCAGACATAGCTGGAAATGAAAATTTGGCATGATTTAAAAATGCACAGAATTTCCTGGGAACACAACTATTGTGTAAATCGAGTATTATGTTCATAAATTGGCTAAAATGTCAGAAAAATCACGTTGTCAGTGACAAAATGGTATTTGAGTCACCAATAGCCCAAACATATCGTTTTCATTACTGATATTGCCTTCATGTTGTGTGTGTTTGTTGTGTGTGTTTGTTGTGTGTGATGGTTTGTGTGTGCATGTGTGTATTTAGTGCTCACCTCAAAATGTTAAATAGGAAATTTTCCCCTAAATTTCAAAGTCATTAATTAAAAATAAGTACAAGTAACAAAACACAATGTTTTGTATTCTCATATATTTGTGTCAGAACAGCTATAAATTAAAAAGGGTAGAACAATAACTTCAACTCTGTCCTCACCTTCTCTTGCTCCCAGTTATCATTCTTATTCAGCTTTAGAAACCCATGGTTTTCCATAACAATTGTATACCTTGAGCATACCTATTCCAAGCATTCAAAATCTGAAACTTCTTGAACACCAACATGATGCCACAAGTGATGTGATGGGTCAGTCAAAACTCAGGGGAACTGAAAAGTTGGGTCCCATCATCATAATATGTCACTGTGTATATGTAAATATTTCTAAAATCAGAAGTAATATGAAATTCAAAACACTTCTGGTCCCAAACATTTCAGATAAGGGATGTTCACCCTGTCCTGAATCGGAATTTAGAAGTCAATTCTCTTGAGATATTTATCATCATTGCTTAGAGTTTGGGCTGTCACCTGAGAAAGGTTTGAATGGTAAATATCAAAAGAAACCCTGCAGTGGCACATGGTACATGTCCAAGAATCAGATGCACACTCAAAGGTGCTGAGTTTTCTTCTGGAATAGAAGAAGGTATGTAGACTTGAGATATCTGAAAAGTACCCAATTCAGAACAACTGTCTTCCAAGGCAAGGATATATAGGGTATGCTCAAAGGAGCAAGAACTGAAGGGATGCATGTCCACCAGACCAGTCTGAGTGTGTCATCCACCTCAGTATGTGTATGGGGCTCAAGGTCCCTAAATTGGTAGAATAAGAGCAATAGGAAGAATTCCGTAAAATCCAACAACATACCCTTTGAAAGGAGGAACCAGCATTCAAACAGTTGCCAGAATAATGGCCTGGATGGCAAATTATAATGGCAACAATGAAATAAAACTTTGCTCTTTTTTCTTCCACCCTGTGTGGGCCTCAAGGAGCCAGAATCAACATTTAATAAGGGGGAGGATAAGTATGACAAAATCAGTAAAGAATTAGGTCATGCCCTGGCCTTGCCCCCAGTACTGGAGCCTGGATTATGCCTTTACTGGAGTTGGTAGAAGCCAGGGTGAGTGAGCATGAGAAAAGAGTTTTCAACTGTATGTAATACGAAATTTTCTATTTGGATTAGATAAGCCTTCCTAATACCTAAACATGAGACCATTCCGTATTTCAAAGTAACTAAAAATGTCAAGAAATTTGCTAGAGATCTCATTTAGGACCTTGAAAGAGAGAGACAGTATCTAAAAACAATCTTGGAGAAAAGTTATTTCCTAAATGTAGGCCATTGAGTAGAGTCCCTTTTACACACCAGATAGGAGAACTTGGCTATTTTAAAAAATGACAAATGTTAGCCAAGTTGTTGTTCCTCATGTTATTTAATATGTTGGATATGGTCAATGAGTTTGGGAGTTGAAAGGATCATGACTGTGCAATAATTAAAAAAAAATAACTGAACAGTTACTTTTATCCTTTATTAAAAAAATAACTAACACAGGATAAAAATAATGTCTTTAGAACTAAAGCTTAAGCAGTTGGCTAATAACTTATTCTCTCCCCTATATGTTAAAATATATTCAATGCATAAGTGTTCCCAGATCACAAAAAAATGGCCAAATAGCATGAACATTTTAACTACAAGAGAATCATTCTTGCAATGCAAAACAAAGCAACCAAGAAGCTATGAGCTGAATGTGGAATTATTTCAATCTCCAAAGGAATTGGAATTGTCAATGGCAACACTTTCATGAGAAGACATAAAAACTTCTGATACATAGACAGCCACAGATGCATAAAAATCAAGTCACATAATAAAATAACCTCAAAACACCAGCATTGCTACAAGCATGTTACAGAAATTCTTATTGTTTCTCTCAGAAAGCAGTATGCACATTGGAATTATTTTGCTTGTATATTAGGTAATAAAGTCTTCTAAGCTGAAATATTCAGTGAAATGCCAAGTGAAATATAACTTTCATACCAAGCGAAAAATTCCAGCACAGGCATCTATTTGTTGTACTGAATGAAGATTCAAAGTTAACATCCCCATTATAACATTCTTTGAAAATACAGTAAGATGCCATTAGGACACGTCTTGTTAGAGGTTCAGTTTCCCTCCAGATCTGAGCATATCCCCTACATACTTCAGGATAAAGAGCACACCACACAGATATGGAAAACTCTTCCAATTATATCATCATTGGTATTCATCCATGTCAGAATGGTGAACAAGGGCATCTCTACAGGAGACTGGACATAGCAATGACAAAGCAGTAACAATACGCAATGAAAAAAAGTAGAGATATAAAAAAGGGAGCCTTGCCAACAAAACTCAATTTACTTAAAATAAAAGTAAATATACAAGATCCCCATCTTTTACCAAATGGTAACCACCCTAAATTTGAGGAAAATCCTGAAAACCTTAGTATAAACAGATTCTATTAGCCATTTTAAAAGCTCCATTATGTATTCCTCTAATTGACAAAATACTTTTATTAATTAATTTTAACAATATTGGAATTTGTGCTAACATTAGCAGAAATTAAAAGTAATAGAAGTATGAAGTTAGGGAAACTAAAATAGTCAAAGAGTTTTTTAAACACTTATTTTAAATATTTTGGTTTTTATACTTATTTAAACATATATCATAGTTTCTGTTTATATGATGACATTGGAAGACTTAGAATCATATTTATAAGTAAGAAGAAAAGATATCAAGATACTCCTTCAACCTAATTATTTTATAAACAAGAAAATTCAAGCAAGAAGTGTTTTTCTTAGGTCTTTCAGTTAATTAATGGTATTTGCTCATAATTTACTTAGTCCTCACATATTTAAGTGCCCACTAAATGTAAAGACCTAGCCCAGCAGAACATGGTACAAGGAGTAGAGATAAGATGTCTGCCCATATAACTGTAATACCAAGTCTTCTCATGTGCAATTGAAGTATATACAGGATCTTAAAGGAAATTAGAGCTACAGAAAATCAGGGGCGAGAACAAAGAAGTTAGAAAGGACAAATTTAGAATTGGATGGTGGAGGTGGGAGAGGCTAGGAACATGAGCAACAGGTACAGTGGGAGTTGTATGAAATCAATAAAGGACATAATAAAGCTATAAAGTTAGGCTGAGGTCATGTTGTGAAAAATCTAGGATTCCCTACAAAGGAAGGTTAACTTTATTTTGTCAAAAAAAAAAAAATGAGGACATATGGAAGTTTGCCAAACAGTAGAGAAATATAATCATAAGGAATGGAGCTCCAAGCTGATTAGCAGATGACTTCAACAGCCAAGACACAAAATGAAAGAGCCCAGGTGAAGCAATACACTGTGATAATGATGAAGAAAGCAGATAACAATGAAGGGTCCACATGTGCACTTATCCCCCTGGTTCAAGGACTGAATTCAGGAAACAAGAGGGGTGGGTCACAGCTGACTCCAGAGAAGGTTGTGCCATTGGTTGAAAAAAAGTGCATGGAAGAAAATGAAGGTATGGAGTAGAAAATGTCAATCTGGAATATACAGACAGCAGAGTCATAACTTCAACTTGAGTATTTGGTCTCTAAAACCCTGTTGTTCTTTCTCAAGAGTTATGTGGAAATAATTAATTACCTAATGCTTAACCACAAATAATTTGCTCCATTGTTGGAAACTATGACTTTTATGTTAAATTTTTATGTAAATTTTTATGTACATTTTATGTTTTAATTTAATAACAATAATTTCATTTTATTAACACTAGTAAATTTAATATGACTCCCCCCCCCCCCCCCGTACTACGGATTGAACCCACAGGCACCTACTTCTGAGCTATATCCTCAGCCCTTTTATTTTTTATTTTGAGATAAATTCTCATAAAATTGATCAGGCTGGCCTACAGTTTGTGATCCTCCTGCCTCTGCCTTCTGAATTGCTGGGATTATAATTGTGCACCACTATGCCCAGCTTAATATTACTTTCTATAAGAACAAACATTTATATAGTGTTTACAATGTTCCATATGTTATTATAAATACTTTATCTTCATAGAATACTATTATTAACACCATTTTACTGACAAATAAACTGAGGCCCAGGAAAATTAAATGATTTGCTTACGGGCATATAGCTATTACCTGAGAGAGCTGAGTTCATGACCTAAGGTGTGTAGATTCAGATTCCAGGCTCAACCATTACTGTGTTGTTGCTCAGAGTCACTCCTAGCTGCTACCTACTATACCCAGCTCTGTTTCACAGCCTGAGGACAGATGTTGTGGGGATGCTCTCTTTTCCCTAGCTAAGTTGCAGGCAAGAAGTTAAATGCAATTCCCCCAGCCCCCACCAACCTATTCACTTTCCTTCCTCCATTGACCAGAGCAAATTTCTTCAAATGCTGCACACAGAATCAGATATTTCCCCAGGCCTAGGTCCAGCACAGACACACAGCAAGTCCTTTTTCACTATAAACCATACAATGGGGAGGGATGGAGGAATGAAGGGTTAAGGGAATGTAAACCCTTTTCCCTTCAAATGATTTGTTTTCTGCTTCAAATAAAATTTTAAAATACCTTTACTGTGACATTTGATTTTTACTGATTCACTTCTTTCTACTTCCATATATGTAATGCAAAATGGCATTTGAGCTTTCCATGCTCATCGTCATCACTGACTTCTAATATCACACTCCCCTCTCCTACCAATATTCCCAAAGAACTTTCTTTAAGAGTAGTAGTGTCAAGGGCATTTAATTAATTCCACACCAACTTTAGAGTGAGTGTTATATATTTAAATTGTATTATGTTCCCTTGTGGCTTACCTTTAGAGGAAATGTGTGGCTTCAGAACAAGTTGTAAGGTGTGGCTACAGAGCAAGCTCATTAACAAAGATAAATTATTTAAAATCTATTGAAAACTGTACTAACATAATTGACTTGGGGTTATTCAACTTTACATACTTTATATGTCAGATGGCTTCTTAAATCATCTCTGGAGCTGGCTATAATTCCTTAATGGGCAAGAGTCTGATCTTCCAGGGACGGGAATTATTACTTCCCTACTTCTCAAACCTCTATTCTACTCCAGGAGATTAAATTGAAATTTTGGAACAAGTAGTCCAAAACAGACTTATCAGCAGTGTTTGGGCTTCACCTCTAGGTTTTCGTTGTTGTTGCTGTTGTTGTTTTCTCCTATACAACATGAGCTCACAGTACTTACACTGGTTTGGTGATACATGATTAATAGTGTGAGCTGTTTGCTAATCTCATGTTTCTAATCTTCCTTTTCTCCTAAAAACGTTTCCTTGGCTATCTTGCTCTGTTTTTTGCAGGTACCAAAGTTTGAGAAGTCACAATGATAGATTACATTTGTAAATGCTATAAAATGCCAAAACCCATACATGATATAATTATAAACACTCATGGGGAGTAGAGATAAGTAAGAGAGAATATCCTCCTGCTCCCCATGCCTCATGACAGATTCATGACTGGGGAATCATCTGCAAAGTAAACCCACAAAGCATAATAATTGGAAGTTTAAAGCACTTTGCATTCACTAATTATTTAATCCAATCACCTCCCTATGGAGAATATTAATAATGCACTGACCTTAAGATAAGAAGATTGTCCTGCTGAGCCCCCACCTCCTAGTGCATGCCACGGGTTGTAACAGAAAGTAGCAGAAAGGCAGCTGATCCTCTTTCTCACCCAAGCCTCCTGCAACCAACAATAAATATCATCACTGGTTGATGGGAGGGAGGACCACAGATGCGGGCCTTAGCTACAGATAAGAATGGGACAATGGACAGCCTCAGGAAGGGAGACAATGCTGTCGGCTTCATTAGCTCCGTGAACTAATCAGCTTAGCTTCTATCACAAGAGATAAGTATGGCTAGTTTTCTGTAATAAATAAAACTATGAACTTAACATCATACTTTTCAGTATCTGGTTAAGTCACATGCCTGCTAATCTCACCTTCTCAAACTTCTAGCATTGAATGGCATTAACAGGACCAAAGGAAGCCAGTCCCTTGGCAGCAGACTAGAGTTCACAGAGATTGATTATCCAGGTGGGGATATCTAGGACAAGAAAGGAAATGGAAAGAAATTTCACAAATGCAAATAGAAGAGGGGGCAGGCGGGACAAATTCAGAAAAGAGTGCAGTCAAAACTACCAAGGTGATAAGAGATATATTGGTGTGTTCACTTGGACAGGAAAATGAGAAAATTACTTTTAGCTAGATGGCAAACTCCTATATAGGTAGGAAGTCTGTATCACCTAAAATTAGGAAGGAAAATAAGCAGGATTAATAATTCGTCAGGAAAACAAACATTGCTGAATTTATCATCCTGGTCAATCAGGAACAAAGTTCATCTTACCTATAGTCATGTGAAATGATTGAGCACAGAAATGAAGAAACATTAAATGAGTAAATATTTTAAAAGCCAATAATGTATCAAGGCATTTTATAAGGTTATTTCTTCTAGGGAGGACTTTTTGTCTTTCCATCTGCAGTGGAGAAAATCTGCACAGAAGTTCTGGACTGAGCCTAGAGGTAGAGACAAAAGCATGTAGTCAGGCTCTTGGGTTATCACATGAATTGTGCCCCTACTCCCCCACCCCTCAATTCATAGTCTGAAACCCTGAAGCCCAATGTGACTGTATTTTGGAGGCCTTTAGAGATGTAATTAAAGTTGAATGAGGTCATAGAGTAGGGTCCTAATCTAATTGTCTTTATGAAAAGAGGAAGAAACACAAGAGACCTCTCCACACACAAAGGAAATGTCACATAAAGATATAGCAAGGAGGTATCTTTGGAAAATCAAGGAGGGGGCTGAGAAAAAATCAACACTACCAGCACCAGGATCATGAACTTTCAGCCTCTAGAACTGTGAGAAAATCATTTTCTGTTCATTAAGCCACCTACTCTATGATATTTTGTTATGACAACCAGAGCAGACTAAGACAATCACAATGTGAATTTTATCAGTAAGAATAAACAACAAATTCAAAAGCATCCTCTATGCCCTCAGTTTCTGTCCTTACTAGATCTCAGAATTTCACAATGATATTCCGAGAGAACAAAGTCAAGCCATAGGGTCAAAATCTCTACCTGAGTTCACTGTGGTGTGCTAGGTAGTTCCAGATACTTGGGATGTTGAAGCAGGAGAATGACTTGAGCCCAGGATTTCAAAGCCAGCCTGGGCAACCAAGTAAGACCACATCTCAATAAAATAAAATAAAATAAAATCTATACCTGGGATATCTTAGGATTTCAAAAACCTGAGGAGGCAGGAAGAAATGTGGAATGTAGGGGTGTTAAAATGAAGAAATAAACACTTACTGTCAATCTAAAAGAAAGCCAACTCTGAGGTTAAAGCCACACAAATAGCCATGCATTAGCACCCAGAGCAGCTTTTTAAGGAGTCCCAGATGGACTTCTACTTCATGCCAGCGAAGGAGAATTGGGAATATACCTTGGATTTGTGGGAGACAGAGAACTTTTTCTCATCCTCCTTCAACTGGGTTTTCTGCAGCGTATCTGCCAAAATTGGCAGGTGTTAGCTCAGTGCTTGAGAACCTGGGAGTTCAACTAGACCCGGGTGCAAATTCTTGTTTTGCAACTTCCTACCCATGAGGTCTGGAATATGCAGTTATTCTACTCTCAAACTCAATTCTCCAATGGGAAAAATGGGTAGAATATTAGTAATTATTGTTCGACTTTTACAGAAAACACTGCCTGCTATCTTTTAAAAGACCAATATTCCTTACATAGATGAGGAAGAACAGGTGTCACTAGGAGTCACTAACTTCTTAGGTTTGCTTTAGTCTTCTGTTCTATAAGTCAGAACCGAAAAAACTATTAGTGTGTAGATGTATGTGGAAAAGGGGTGAATTAAAAGGAGGGAGATATATAGAAAATTTCTAACAATACCAACTATAATTATTATTAATTTAAAATTTTTTCCTTATAGCCATTGCTACTTGTTAAAGCACCTTGGAGTCAACAAAGATTGACTGACTTGGATAAAAAGCATCTGTAAACAAAGAGTCCTTGCTGGAGTTAAAGGGAATGAGTCAGGAACAAGTAGCCTTAGTGGTGAATTGCTGACTTTTGACCTTTGTGGCTGGGTCTCATCAGCACCATCCTCCAATCAAAATAATCCATTACCTTTTATTCACTAGGCAGACCTCATCAATGGCACAGAGCCATGCAGGACTAGAGTTCTATATGGCTTCAGGATATCCTCTTTCTCAGGAAACATTTTAATATTGATTATCATTATTGTATTTTATCATATGCCAGCAAGGATGACAACCTTTAAAATCAATTTGCACTCTGTAGTTCTTAGTTGAGATTCTTATTTACAGTAATACTCTTTGGATTTTTGGCATACTCACCCCTTTATTGAAAGGCCAATCTGGATCTATTATTTTATGACCATAAGTGGTTTCATTTCCCTGAAGTAAAATGCCACTTGCTTTAAATGTAGAGTTGAACATGCAAGGTACTTAGAAAATCTAATTTAAAAGCCTTAGGTAAATGGTCTCTGGAATGAGATATCTGTATCCCAACTGTCATTAAAGACAACCTGTCATAATAAGTTCATCCAATATTTCACTCGATATCACAAGTACCATTAAATTTTCATAAGAAACTGATAAGCACTCCTAATGTCATCTCCTTTTCAAAGTGTACCTAAGCCACAAGCAAAGTTGTCTTCTTGTGCAGTTTTATTCAGAAGTGAATTTTCTCTCGCTGTCCATGAAAGAAATCAGGACTGTTTATGAACTTAAATGAAAAGTTAACAAAAAATTGGATAATTGGTGAAAACTTCGGCCCATCCTATTTAATATCCAGTCATTGATAACAAATCCAAATGGTAGATAATTCAGGAAGGCCTGGCCTGGCTGCCCAAAAATGCTCACCAAATTACCCACTGAGTAAACTCCTTACTTCCTTCTATTGATACTTCACTTTGCTTATTAGAGTTTCAAGGATTGCCTGTAAACATGTAATTTAGAAAACAAATCTATATTCACCCATCTAATTCTTTACTCAAACCCTCCATCTTTCCCTGTCCATCATAGCTATATTTTAGAATAACATTGTAAGAAATAAACTGTTGATCAAAACTGAGTATTATTTATATATAAACCATGATGCTAATTATTTTTAGAAGAATATGAGGAAAAAAATATAAAGAACAAATGTTATCTGTCCTCCTGTACCTTCTACATAAACTTCCTTTAAAACTAAAAAGAGAAACACAGGGTATTCATTACCATTATCAATGGAATGGATGTTAGAGGATATCAAACCTAGTCATCTAATCGGGCTCAAAGAAAGTCAGGAGCTTTGTCAGACTAAACAAAAAAGCAACCTCTCCAGCCACAGTTGGATATTTAGTTCCAGTGAGGCCTTTCATGGTTCCTGGTCCTGGGGAAGGCACAGGGGCTTTGTGAAGATCACAATTTTCTGGGAAATCTATGTTGATAAGCAGTCTGTCTACTTGTAGCTGGCATGTGGATTGTACATATCATATGGACTTTATAATAAAAATCTGAGCTGGAATGCTTGCAACATCTATCAGGGGAAAGCACTGCTCAGCTCAGGGTCATAGATGTCCCGAGGTGCGAGACAAGCCTAACCTGGGCTCCTAAATACATAAAATTAGAAGTATCTTTCAGCCAAAAATATGACTGGATGAGAATTCTTTAATTTTCTTTGATCAATTTTGATTATATTTTTAAATTTTTTACTTTATACATATTTTTAGTTGTAGATGGACAGAATCCATTCATTTATTTATTTATTTGTTTATTTATTTATTTATTTTCAAGTGGTACTGAGGACCTAACCTATTGCCTCACACATGCTAGGCAAGCTCTCTACCACTGAGCTACAACCCCAGCCTCTATTTTTAACATTTCTAACCAGAATTTATTATGGAAAATACAAAAGAGAAATTTGAAAATGAAAAAAGAAGAAATGATCTGATCAGAAAGAAGTGAAAAGAAAGCATAAGTCCAAAGAGGTGAGTAGGTCAGAACATCAATAGAAGATGTAACCACCACCACAGAAAGTGGAAAGTGCCCTGGATGCTCTTGTAAGATGTGGTTTTTCATTCCCAACTTAAAAACAGTCTTTAATGACAATAATGAGTTATACTGTTATTCACAAAATGTGGGGCTTCAACAAAACAACTTCCAAAACTGCTTCCAATTCCAATAAGCACTTTGATACTAAAAGTGAAAAATATCCCTCTGTGTGTGTGTGTGTGTGTGTGTGTGTGTGTGTGTGTGGTGTAGACATTGCTGTGGTTTGGGAATATCCCCCAAAGACCCACATGCTAAAGGATGGGTCCGTGGAGCTACTGGGAGGTGGTGGAACTTTTAAGAGGTGGGATCTAGAGGGATGAAGTTGGGTCACCGTGGGCAAGTGCTTGAAGGGGACACTGGATCTTCTCCCTGTCTCTCCCTTTCAATCTGGATGCTATGAAGTGAGCAGCTTTCCTCCACCACATGCTCCTGCCATGCTACTCTGCCACAACAGTCCCGAAAGTAACACAGTCAGCCAAATAAGAACTGAGACCTCTGAAACTGTGAGCCAAACTAAATTTTTTCTTCTTTTGATTCGCTCAGATCTTTTGTCATAGGCAGGAAGATGATTAATACAGGTACATAAACATTTTTATATATACATGTTCATTCTATGTAATGTTTAAAAACATTATTTTAGTTGGCTCCTTTATACTTGGAAGTTTCAGAAAAAAATTAATAAAATACCACAAAAGAAGGAAACATAGGACATATCATATAGCTTCCCACCAACTTTTCTCAAAACCAACACCATTTGAACATAAGACAGACAGACCTTATAAAGGATCTCAAAATCATATAGAACTTTTTATGTCTGGGTTCTATTTATAGCAATGCTAAACAGTTTGGATTTATATTATACATTTTCAAAACACTTTTATTTAGTTTCTTATTTTTTTCTTTCAAGAATTTCTGTGATAATTTTAGGAAATAAGTTCAATTTTTAAATTTTATAAATGGGGAAATAAGAGAATTTAAGAGATTCTTCTAATCATAGTGAACTTATGAAAGATAAGAGTTAATTTGGCTCCCATTTTATACAGTTCAGTGCTGTATTTTATGGATGATAATAAAAATCTTAATATTTCTGTATGGATTATCATGTGATTAACTATTACAATTCTTACAGCATTATTTTAAATGTTATTTGAAGTGTCTTAAACAAGTTCACAAAAGTATTAAGTGGGTAAGATCTAAACTTATATCTTTTTATTTTAGAACTAGTGTTCAATTATTCCAGAAAGTATTTTTATCTCCATGGTATATCAAAGTTTCCCTTATGTATTTATTAAACCCATCTCTCCCAAATGATTCAGAATATTTTACATATGGAGGTGGAGCAGGACCCATAATTCATTATGGGTCTTGGTCTAATAACTTATCTTATTTCTACCTCAGTTTCTCATCTATCAGTGGAGATAATTTTAGTACCCACCTCACAGTATTGTTAATACAAATAAATTGCTTAGAATCATTTATGGCACACAAAAAAGTTTTTAATAAATTATTAACATCATAGAATATGTCTGTAAATAAGAGAAGACAATAAATATGCAATCATGGGCAGTAATACACTACATATAACCATCACTTATTGCCCACAGAACCCCTGTCTGGTACTATGGTAGGTGTGAGATAGCAATACATTGCCCTCAGGAACAGTTTCACACCTTCCTCTTTTGCTATATAATGAAATCACGAATAACTCAGCTTTTAGAGACAGGCCCCAAAACTCCCGAAGACAAACCACATTCACAGTAACTCAAAGAGTAGCAAGAGTTTAGAAGAAGACAGCAATTTGCATATCTACTGGGCCACAGTGGTTTTCACAGCTCACTGTAGAGATATTGGTGATCATTACATAGGGCAAACAATTTATCTTCCACCAGCCTTAATGGTAAGACAAGGTTAGAATTGGCACTAACCAATGACAGCTTACTATCCTATTAGAGTGGCTTCATGCTTTCTCTTAGCCAAAGGAGATACAGAAGATAAGAATATATAAGAGGTGCTATGTCAATGATAGCAAGAATGGATATAATCACATATTGATCAATTGAGTGATATTTAGGTTATGTATGTGCAGTTATAGCTATATTAAAATACATTGTTGCAAATCTGAAAGTACTTCATAACTTCAACCTTGTACACAGTTGTCCCCATTTTTTAATTATGCATTTTTAATTGCACAAATAGTCTATATATATATATATATATATATATATATATATAGTCTTTATATATATATATATATAGTCTTTATATATATATATATATCTTTATATATATATAGACTATATATATATATATATAATCTAATTAGATTATATATATATATATATATATATATTAGATTATAGCGGAGTAACCTATTCAGTAATAAAATGGTAAAAGAGTGATAGTAGGTACTTAGAAGGCATGAAAAAAACCCATATGGGAAAATAGTGAAATGGCTAGAGTATTCTTGTCAGAATTTGCTACAATGCAGGGGGTGGAGAGAGAGAGCGAGAGGGAGAGAGAGAAAAAGAGGAGAAAGGAAGGAGGCAAATGGAAGGAAGGAGGGGGAGGAGAAACATTATATTTCCTTTTTATTTTCTAATACCAGTACATTTGATAAATAACTTTTAATTATCTATTTTCATTTGAAATATGGACAGTAAAAATGATTTAAATAAATTCAAGAAAAACAATAAGACAGAATATTAGGAAGCATTAATATAATGATGTCAGAGTATATTTAATGTATACCCGGCTATATCTTTCACATCACAGGAAAAATTTCATGATAATGTTAAATGCAAAGGCAGAATATATAAACTATATACACAAAGAATATAAGTTACCTGAACTATAAAATTATATTTAAATAATAATATACACACACATGGGAAAGGTAAGAAGGAAATATACTGAAATGTTAACTAAAAAATTTCTAGATGATAACATTATAAATTATATTGTTTGCTACTTGTAATTTTCTAAATTATGTTTTACTTTTATGATCAGAAAACTTTAAATTGTCACTTGCTATAAATGCATCAAAGAAAACTAACACATTTAAATGATGAGAATATTTTCTCCATAAGTACAAGAAAAAATTGTTTTCAAATTCTCCTTTCTGGGGCTGGGGTTGTTGCTCAGCAATAGAACACTTGCCTAGCATGTGCAAGGCCCTGGGTTTGATCAACAACACCATATAAAAATAAATAAATAAAGGTATTGTGTCCAACTAAAACTAAAAAATAAATATTTTTTAAAAATCTACTTTCTTTGAAAAAGGATGAAAATCTCAAATATTTAACAAATGACCTTTCACATAACTTATTTTTGTTAATTTTATCCAATATTAATTCAATAGCTTTGTGGTTTTAGATTTTCTTAATAAAAGGAAAAAGGCAAATATAAAAAATATAAAAGGCAGGGATGGGGATGTGGCTTAAGCGGTAACATGCTCGAGTGGCATGCGTGGGGCGCTGGGTTCGATCCTCAGCACCACATAAAATAAAGATGTTGTGTCCACCGAAAACTGAAAAATAAATATTAAAAAAATTCTCTCTCTCTCTCTCTCTCTTCTCTCTCTTTAAAAAAATATAAAAGGCAAAACCTAAGCAAATAATACATTTCAATTCCCACCAATAATTTTTTTTCTAAATTTTACAAAAATTTCTAGGGCCTTATCAATTGACCTTACTCTCATGTCTCTAAATTCAAAATTGTCAATACTTAAGTTTCTTGCGCCATGTGTTATGTGCATGTTACTTCTTGCACTACAAGTGTTCATAAAACCTTTATTGAAAGGTTTAAAGTTAGTCTTTTCAGAATAATACATGCCTTTACACATTCTTAACAAAAAGGGTTTTGTTGTTGTTGTTGTTAGTTATACATGGACACAATATTTTTATTTTGTTCACTTACTTTTATGTGGTGCTGAAGATCAAACCCAGTGCCTCACATGTGCAAGGCAAGTGCTCTGCCACTGAGCCATAACCTTAGCCCCTTAATAAATAACAAGTATTTTTAAAGTTAAGTACAATAATGTTTGATATAATGTAGCAGCTTCCTTAAAAATCAACAATATGATTTCAGGCATACAGTAAAAGGGAGATATATTGATTCAATAATTATAAGATAGGGACCTTGATTTATGAGTATAAAAGGGTGAACCAGAGAGGAAACAGGGAAACAATTACAAAAGAAAGTATTTCCTTTGTAAAATTTGGAATTTTGCAAATTTTGTTTCCATATTTTCTTGTGTGTGTGTGTGTGTGTGTGTGTGTGTGTTTGTGTGTGACATATACATTTTTGAGAGAGTCGATATGGATACTGTGTCAGACTGAAAACAAAACAGAGTAATCCATATAACCTTTATACATATATATAGAAAGAGAAAGAGAGAGAGAGATACACCTATTAAAGAGAAAGTATATAAAAAGAATAGGGTTGAAAATCACCTTGTGGTCAGGCTAAAAGAGTAAAAACAAAGGCTAGCATTGCACTGAAGTTAAGTGCAATGTGTTAGATACTGAAATACATTTGGACAGTAACATTTTCCCCTTGCATTGACTTTGTGGGCTAAAGCAAATCACTGGGCACGAATTCTACTTTTAGGTAATGCGAATGGGAGAGAAAAAGATGCAGAAATCACAAAGATGTAGGAATCAGAGACTCCACACTCTATCTCATGCCATAGAAAAGCAAGCAAAGATTGTTAATCTCAGAAATCCTTTGGGAAATCCTTTGGCCTTGTATGTTATTCTTAACTTGGGCTGCTCCTTTTTTCTTCCCACCAGAGGTTTAATTTTTCAATTTGAGGCACTATTGATATAAAGCATGCCTCATTAGCTTGTGGGAGGTAGCTGGTATTCATTAATTCAGTTCTCACTTCATTTACTTTGCACACAGTCATAATTAGCTTCCAAATAACTTAGGTACCTTCAATAGATTTATGACTACAATTTTATTCTACATTTGCTTTTTTACTCTTTTTTTAATCCCCTTTTCTGATAGCCTATAGAAGTTAAAATTTAAAAGACAAAGCTACGTTGGAGGGTGATTTGATGATAAAATTTTCAATTTCAGTTGCCATCTATGATTAAGGGATAGAGATTTTGCTATTTCAGTAATTTGCTCACCTTGAAAACTCTGATGAAAAGGCAAACAATTGAATTTTTAAACCTATCCAAAAATACTTTAAACTATAAATTTAAACAGAGAGGAATTTCTACACTCATACCATCTAAGTATCTTATTTTTATTGTTTCAATCACACTGAACACGTACATGTTACATTTGAAATACTGTTTTCATATGGGAATTATACTACATCAACAAAAATCAAGGCCATGAATTGATTTTGATGTTGTGGTAGATTAAAAACAAAACAAAATAATCGCAACCGTTCACAGCTGCTCCTTCCATTGGAGGTAGAACCTATTTCTCTTTCTGAATCTGGGCTTAGCCAGGTGATTTCATAGGCCAAAGGACTTAAGTAAATGAGCAGTAAGCACAGACAGGAGCCTTGCCTCACATGTGCAAGATCAGCCTGCTAGAGGATAGAGATATGTAACCCAGTCTCCCTGTTCACCAAGCCCACTGCCACACTTTTGAATAAAGCCATGTGGAGCCAATCATAACCCAGCCAACCTGGCAGCTAACTAAAGCCACTAGAATGAGCCCAGGTAAGACTATCAGGACTACCCCTCTGAGCTCAGACAAAACAGCTGACCCCAGCCCCAGCATGGCGGTACATGCCTGTAGCTCCAACTACGTGGGAGGCTGAAGTCCAGGAGTTTGGGACCAGACTGGGAAATTTAGTAAGACCACTGTGTTAAACAACAACAAACAAACAACTCTTGACCCACAGAATTGTGCATAAATGACAAATATCTTTATTTTAAAACACTAAGTTTGAGGGTTGTTCATAACATATCAAAGCTTATTGATGTGACTAGATTTTTTTGTTTTGTTTTGTCCTACTAGAGCTTAAAACCAGGGGTGCTCTATCAGTGAGCTATATTCCAAGCCCTTTTTCAGTTGTTTATTTTGAGACAGAGTCTCATGGAGTTTCTGAGGCTGACCTCAAATTTGTGATCATCCTACTTCAGACTCCTGAGTTGCTGGGATTACAGGTATATGCCACCCTGTCCAACTTGGTTGGAATTTTTTAAATGTCAAAATAAATGTAAAGTCCCCTTCTAAACAATGACCACGACTTTAGATTCAATTAAGCAAGGACTGAAATAGCCACAGGAGAATATAAACATTGCTGTGTGATATAATTTGAATGAAACTACATACAAAGCCACTTAAAATATTTATTAGATACTCACTAAATATTCATCTTGGTAGGTAGAGTAAGACATGGAGGATAGGAAAACAAACAAGTGTGGCTGCTACCTGCAAAACTTGATCTTTCCAGAAAGGACCATCAAGAAATCTCACCTAGTTCCACAGGTACGGAACAAAAATAAACAAAATGCTTGATATTGTGGACTTCATACCATAAAGCTTCCACTCTGTACCAATAGGTGAATATCTTCGGCATTCACAAGAGCTTATTTACTCTAACTTCATTAATAACTCTTAACAAATTGGATCATCTGGTTTCCCAAACAGGGATACTGATACAAGAGAAGAGCTGCTATAAGCAAAGGAATTGGTAGAAAACACAAACAGCAGATGCAAGAACAGAAGAAGCAAGGCATCTAAAACCACTAAAAAACCCTCTCTCCTCAATGGCTCCTGGTGCCTCAGAAACATTATGCATTAGTTCATATTCTCTGTGACAACTTAGTTCTTCAAACTCCTGTTAAACCGTGTGTGAATATATGCTGCTTAAAAGGTTGGGTCTGTTTTAGTCAGCTTTTTTCTCTGCTGTGACCAAAAGATGTGAGAAGGCCAATTTCAGAGGAGGAAAAGTTTATTAGGAGCTCATGGTTTCAGAGGTCTCAGTCCACAGATGGCTAAATCCATTCCTCTGGACCCAAGGTGAGGTGAAGCAGGACATCCTGGCAAAAGAGTGTGGAAGAAGAAAGTGGCTCAGGACATGCAACCAGGAAATAGGGAGCGTTTTCTTCTCACCAAGGGCAAAATATATACCCATATATACCAAATATATACATATATGTATACCATGCTTCAATGACCCACCTCCTTCAGCCATACCCTACCTGGCTACAATTATCATCCAGTTAATCTCTATCAGAGCATTAATGCACTGATTAGGTTAAGACTCTCATAACCCAATCATTTTACCTTTAACCTGTCTTGTGTTGTCTTACACATGACCATTTGGGGACATTGAATATCTAAACCATAACAGGGACCCAAAAAAGGGGGGGGGGAGTAACAACCTAATTCAAAACAGACAAAGAAAATTTCTCCAAACAAGATATAAAAGTGACCAAGAAGCACTTTAAAACATGCTCACTGGCACCATTACTAGGGAAATGTGAACCAAAACCACAATGAGATACCACTTCATTACCATTAGAATGGTTATCATTCAAAAAAGCAGAAAATAATAAATGTTGACAAGGATATGGAAAAATTGAAGCTCTTGCATTTTGCTACTGGAGCCTCAAAACAGTACAGCCACTGTCAAGAGAGAATGGTAGTTCCTTAAAAAATTAAAAACAGATTTATCACAGGACCCACAATTTTACCTCTGAGTATATACACATAAGAATAGAAAGCAGGGACTCGGTTATTTATACACCAATGTTTACAGCAACATTATTGACAGTCCAAAAGGTGGAAGAAACCCAAAAGTCTGCTAACAGATGAATAATCAAAATGAAGTTTAATGGCTAGGGAGTGGAGCTAAGCAGGGAAGCACTTGCCTAGCATGCCAAGCAACAAATACAAAAAGGAAAAAAATGTATCTTTCTAATTCAAGTATGGAGTATACAGAAAGAGGGAAATTGAGGGATAAGAGGAAATGCTGTTCTTATTATAAAAAGCCATAAAAGCTAGGAAAGAAATTAGTGCACAATATAATCTAAAATTTTATCTACCCCCTGAAATTTTCTTTTGCAGATCAAGGGAATAATATGATTTTTTAAATAAAATAATTTTAGCAATATGCACATCACATGGAAGAGGGGAAATACAGTCAGAGACACCTGCTGGGTGTTGCTAAGTAATCCTTGAATGAGATGATAACAACTCAAACTAGATTTATGGTGTTAGGGAGGAATTCGAGATGAAGAATATAAAAAAAATACATTCCAAAGGAAAATATTGGAGTAGGAGATTTATTGGAGTTAGGAAAAGATCATATATATATATATCCCACCTTGCTGACAGACCATGTAAGTGTAGAATTAAGATAGGAAGATAGTCTAATTATAAGCCTGGACATTGGGTAGAAAAAAAGACCACAGATCAGAATTTAAAGCAAGACTATGCATTATGAGAAGGAAGTTGGAAAGTACCCAAGAGCATGATATTATAACTACCATATCTCAGTTCCTATACACATCAATATCAGGGCTTCTCTTATTCCTTCTTTAAAGAAGAGAAAACTGAGACTGAAAACATATATGACTTGTTCAATATTCAGTAGAGGAGAACACTGCCACTTTAGGAGTAAAGAAGTGCAAATGAAATAGAAAGCTCTATGTTTTCATGCCAGAATGGTCACAGCCCCAAATCATTGTGACATAGAACAGAAGCATAAGCTCAAAATAAATTAAATATATTAATAGCAATTTACAAAAATCCCATAGTATATCTCATAGTGATCCCCAATTTTAAGTTTTTCTCAGGAATTTAGGTAAAATGACATGGAGCAGGTGTGTCCCATCAGCTTTCTGTCGCTATGTCAAAACACCTGAGAGAAACAACCTAAAGGAGGAAAGATTTATTTGGCTTACAGTTTGAGAAGTTTCAGTCCATGGTCCTGTGACTCCGTTAATTCGGGGCCTGTGGTAAGGCAGAACTTTATCGTAGATAGGGTGTGGCAGAACAGAGATGCTTACCTCAAAGTGACCTGGAGCAGAGAAAGAAAGAGGCGGAGATGTGGGACAAAATAATCTGATTCAAGGCATACCCTCAGTGACCTACTTTCACCAACTAGGCCCCACCTCCTAAAATTTTGACTACTTCCCAATAGCACCACCAGCTGGCCCTTCAACACATGAGCTTGTGGGGACACTACAGATGCAAACCATAATAGTACAGTATGTTGAAAATTGGCCATTGTCTAGCTAATGCATCTTCAATTTTCAAGATAGCATACTAAAATAAAATATGTTTAATTTAATGTGTGTTTTATCACTAATTAAATAAGATAGAATTGTAATCTTAATTTTACTACCTAAATAAGTTATAATTTAGGATGCAATAAAATTCTGAAACTCAGAATGTAATCTTTCTGAATAAAGATACAGTTTATATGTTGTGTTCTAAGAATGTTGAATAATTGCTTCTGAACTACATTGTCTCCTTTATTCTTGTCTAATTATTAAATGCTTTAATGGGCACCAAGACAATTCAGACATTTTTTAATGAACCCAGACTGTGGAAACAAAATTGTATTAGTGAATATCAATCAAGTGTTGTTGTATTTTTCAAAATTGTGTGTAATTGCATGCACTCCCCTTTCAAAAATGTTAATCACAGTGATTTTGAACCTCCATAGATAAATATAACATGTACATCTACAGACCTCAAGGGTCTGTGGAAGGAGGAACTGCATTAACAGTAGATGTCCAGAATTCACTGGCTCTCTTTCCCCACTGGATTCAAGGGCAGGACTCCAATCCCAGAAAGGGTCCCCTGCCCAGCTGTTGCTGGAAGTCCCTAAAGGAGGAAGAATTATTTTGATCTGCTATATTTTCCCAATTCTTCCTTCCTGCAGCAAAACTACCAGTCATCTCCATAGCGTCCCATGACCTGTGTGAAAGGCCTCTGCCATTATCTTGGAGGAGTCAGAGCTATCTCAGTTTCTACTGGGGGTTGGAAATAAATCTCTCACACATACTCTGTGCAATGCTCCCGTTATTGCCCTGGGAGCAAGCAGACCAGCTTGTCCCACAAGCATGGCATTTCTCATGAAAGTAGCTCCTTCAACTTTTCCCCATACCCAATTCTATCAGGGCTCAAAAATTTAAACAAACTCTAGCCATTCTGCTCCCTGCATTGTTAGTATTTCCCTCACTCCATGCCTAGGTGCTCTTATGCATAGCAATTTAGACTAATAAATATCCTTACGGATGGATCACCAGCACATTGCCTTGGCAAACAGTAAGATGCTTATTCTTAATTTTATCTCAGCTAGGATTCACTTTAAATGGTCATGGACTAAAATTATTTTTTGTAATTTAAGTGTAGCAAAACAAGTACTGGATCATAAATAGAAGTATAGTTATATAACATGGCGAAATATGGCAGCATCAAGGGATTAAATATTAGCCAGAAATAATTCTTTTCTACATTTATCTATTCTTATGACCTAAAAGAAAATGAACCACACTGTCTGAAATCACCTGAAGGAGAGCCACTGACTATTTCAAAAGCATAGACTGGAAATTGATGAGCCGACATATTTTAATAAATCTTTCTTCTCTGAATTTGGAATTCACTCCCTGCTTGGTTAGTTGGTCTCATATAAATCCTCTTTTTCTTTGGATTTACTTTCAGAGTAAATGCTTGCTACATTGTGCATGAATCCTAAAGCTTTTGGATGTGCTTTGGGTGTAAAATACAAAATAAGTTATCATTTCCCCTAAAGCTTTTTAAAAAGACCAAGGTAATTTGTTTAAAATAGAAAGAAGCATTTTACTATGAGGTAAATTGTGAAATTATTGAAGTGATTTGCAGTGTACATATGCACATATGCATGTATAGAAATAATCCAACCACATAAAAGCATGAAATACAAACTGTCACAAAATTTTGCTAGCCTCACTATGTATAGGTATATATATGTGAGTGTACATAGAAAATAGACATAAATATATAAATAAAATATATAGGTATACATGAATGCATACATATACCTGTGTACTTTCATACAAGCATAACAAGAATCTTTTTTTTCTGCTTGATTTTATCACACTTACAAACACCTTTGGAGACAAAAGTTTAATTGCCAGTTCCTGTGAGCTCAAGAAGAAATTTCAAATTCACAAAGTAAGAGAAAGTCTTCTTTAACATACTTTTTAACAATAGAGTTTACGTACAGTTCCAAACTTAAAGAGAATTAATTATTTTTTTTCCCTCATTTTGATTAATAGGCTCAACTTCAATAAATTCAAACATGCATCATCAGTTGGGTACGCTTAAGTACCTAAGTACACATTTGCTACAAAGGTTTGGTAATCTGTGCTCCAAATGAAAATAATTGTGGGAAAAATATATACAAAACAAATATTCTCCTTGGAAAACAAGAAGTTATTTTTAAAGAAAAACAGTGTTTGGGGATATAACTCAGTGGAAGAGTTATATCTACCTATCCCTGTGTTCAAACCCCAAATCCCAGTATCACTATTTATATGAATGATGTATAATAAACATTGTTGTACAACAACAAGCAGACTGTGTGCATTCTTTATTTGAGATGAGTTTCAAGGAAGTAGAAGAAAATTATATCACTTGTCAAGTTCAAAATTCTAGAACCAAAAGGAAATAGAGTTTGGAGTCATGGTCTAATAAAAACTAAAATGCTGTATATGAAAATAAGACAGTATTTCAAAGAAACAGTTAACCAGAGAGTGTGTTGACAGAGGTAGAAGCAGACACACTGTCACATTGAGTAATGTGCCTTGAGGTCCTATGGATCTGTCTCTCTTTTCAAATCTGTTTGGGATGAACAGACCTGGGTCTCCCTCTCTTTCAGCCTCCAGCTGCCTTCCCATCTCTTCTCCACTCACAATCTCCATGGCCATCTTTTTGCCCATCTCTTGCTTTCAAGACCAGCCAACACCATTTTTAATGATTAGCTCCTTATTGACAACCAATCATGAACAATCTTGCAGATTCATCAGAATTATTCTAGGTAAGTGGAGGCTGCTGTCAACCACCTGATCAGTTTGCATCTGGGGCCTCCTATGCTTCCTTTTTTTCTGGGCTTCTGTTTCTACCAAAGTGATTTGACTCTGCAGAGCGTGGGGCACTTCTTCCATGAACTGATCAAAGAGAAGCACCAAGGCAGTCCCTCGAAGATGCAAGATCAGCACAGCGGTGTCACCCTCTTCCAGGCTCCTTCTCTAGATGAGTGCAATAAAACCCTGGGCACCGTGGAAGCCACCTTGGCTCTGGAGAAGAATCTGAACCAATTCCTTCAAGATCTCTGTGTCCTGGGTTCTGCCTGCATGGACCTCCATCTCTGACTTTCTGGAGAACCACTTCCTAGCAAAGAGATGAAAGTCATTGACAAGAAAGTGACCACCTAACAGACCTCAGCAAGCTGGTGAGTCCCCAGAACAGACTGTGCAAGCATCTCTTTAAAAGCCTTAACCTCAAACATGGATAGAAAGTAAAAGCCTAATACATCCTCAAGGGGCTGCTCTGCATCTCCTGGCATCAGGAATTCTGTCTGAGCAACTTCTTCTAGCCACTCAGCAGCTTTTTAACTATCTTGGAGCCTTTTTACAAGCCTTGGACCAAGTGAAAATAAAGTGTTTTGCAGGAAAAAAAATATATATATCACAAAATTTAATGGAGTCTGTGATTTAGAAGATATTTTAAAATTAAATAAATGTTAAATATGTTTTTAAAATACAGATTCTCCTGAAAATCCTGAGCTAAGAAAAAAATAGAATGTTTAAGAACAGTGATAGAGATGTCCTACCTGTTCTTTCTCAAGAAATAGAAATGACAGATTATGGGGTTGCACTAGGACAGAGTTGATTAATGGTCATAGGTCTGTCTATGATCAGTAACTTCTAGAATAGAGCAAAATTAATTATTCCTATTCCACATGGACAAAGTAATTAAGGTATGTCCAACAAACAAAAATCAATTGAAAGTAGGCCAGTCCTACTCAACCTCTTCAGAATGTGCCAAAGGATAAGAAGCTTTCTTTTTTTTTTATTGGTTGTTCAAAACATTACATAACTCATGACATATCATCTTTCATACATTTGATTCAAGTGGGTTATGAACTCCCATTTTTACCCCAAATACAAGTTGCAGAATCACATCGGTTACACATCCACATTTTTACATACTGCCCTGTTAGTGACTGTTGTATTGGGAGAGAAGAAGCTTTCTTAATGCATATACAAATGTCTTTAAAATCCTCCCACTGTCATTGCCTCATTTGGACACATGCAATGGACAGCACTGGCTTCCTAGTACAGTCCTCCCCTTCCACTCTGAGCTCCTAACACTCCAACCTGCCCAAGGCCTCCTCACCACCTCCCTCCTTGCTATTTTATGCCCTCTGTCCTCATATTGGGCCACACGATCTTCCTTCTCAGGCATGGTCACAGGGATTCCCACTGCTTCCCACGAAGGCAAAGCTACCAGAGAACCTGGGAAGTCTCCTTACTGCCTCTACTCACCGTCCCTTGCTGCACAGCCTGGGAGGTAGTTATTCTCTTTCTTTGACTGCCCTTCTTGTGAGAGAGTCTTATAAAGAATCTGTGCAGATTACATTTCTCATCTCAAATCAGACTTCTGTATTGGGTTTTAAAAGATGTGCTCAAAAGAATCTACAATTATCTGGTTGCAGGGAACCCCTGACCCTTCTTTCCTCAATCTCCCGATATGATTGATGATGTTTGAAATTAAGGTGGGAGAGAGACACGGAATATATATATGTATATAAATGATTAAAATCAATTTGCGTTAGCTTGGTTCACTGAAGCTGACTTAAAGTCAGACAAACCACAACAGTTTGTTATGGGTATCAGAACCCTATCTACTTTTAGAGGGTAAGGGTTAGGGGAAGACAGCAGGTAAGCCTAAGTATGTTGCTCATTTCAAAGGAAGAAATGTCTCTATTAAAGTGGGAAAGAATTCACAAAATGGGCTAAGTACAGTGGCACATGCCTGTGATTCCAACAACTCAGGAGGCTAAGGCAGGAGGATTACAAGTTTGAGGCCAGCTCTAGGCGACTTAGTGAGACCCTGTCTCAAAATAAAACAAAAAAGGGCTAGGTTGAGGGTGTAGCTCAGTAGTAGAGTCCTAATGCATAAGGCTCTGGGTTTAGTACCCAGTACAAAAAGAAAAAAAAAAGAAAAAAGAAACAACAAAAAATTGACAAAAGGCATTTAGGAGAGCAGAAAACAAAACCCAATTTAGAAAACTTCATGTAACTTGGAATTTCTCTAAAGAAAAAGAAGTTATGAAAAAATGATTCCTGCTAAACTCACCTGCATGAAACTCAATTTGGATGATTTATGAAGATTTTTCATAGTTATTTTTAAACATAGACTTTGCTATTTTAAAAAGTTGTTTTGTTTTGTTAAATCTGTTTAGCATCCCTGAACTGATAACACACACACAGAATCTTTAATCAAGTCTTAAATCTCTGTAAGCCTGACATCCAGGGGTGGAAGTGGAGGTGTGAGGCACAGATCCAGATGAAGATATAATGACAAATTGAGTTTGAGAAAGAAACAAATTGCTGCCACAAACCCATCTATAAATTTCACTGTGACTAAATCAACACAGATATACCTTTCTGAATTGTTCAGTGAATAGATGATTTTCTTGTAAATTGTCAGTATACTTGCTTTTTTTTCTGGTGTGTGAAGCTCATTATTTATTAGTCCTTAATTTCTAAACTATTCCAGTAAAAACTTAGTAACTGTTATACTTTGGATCTTAAGTGTCCCCAGAGATCCCTGTGGTGAAGGCTTGGTCCTCAGCATAGCACTGTTGGAAGGTGTAGAACTTTAAGAGGCAGGACCTAGGGATCTGTAGGTCATTGAAGGTGTGTCCTAAAGGAGATTAGTGGGATCCCACCCCCCTTTTTCCCCCTCTCTTTCATTTCCTCCATGAGGTGAGTAGTTTTTCTCCACCACATGCAAAAGCAATGAGCATTAGGGTAATTATGGACTGAAACCTCTAAAACAATGAGCTAGAATAAATCTTTTCTTTTTATAAGCTGATCATCTCAGGTATTTGTTGTAGTAAAGAAAGATTACTAACACAGTAATGCATCTAAACAAAAAGATTCTTTATGAGTTCACCTCAATGAAGCCCATCTAAATATTTCTTCTAGTGCAGCGATTCTCAGTGTGGGGTGAGTTTGCCCTACAGGGAACACTTGGTCATGTCTAAGGACAGTTTGTTTGTGAAGCTTCGAAGATGTGACTAACATCTAGCCAGAGATGCTGCTAAATGTCCTGCAATACATAAGATGGCCCCCTACAACAAAGAATTATGTAGTACCAAATGTCGACAGTTTGTATCTAAGAAACCCTATCTAGTATAACCAAGAACATATGTTTATTTGTGAATATTCTTTCTGCTTTACTTTCCCGTCCTTCTGTTCCCTCCTCCAAATTCATTCAGTAGTCTCCATTCAGAATGTCATAGAGTATATGATTTAGCACAATTACTTTGCATTATTTCAGTTTGCATGGTCATTTTTATGATCCTAAACTACCATGCAAACAAGAACTGCCAGTACATATGCTCTGACCATCTACATCAGGCCAGAGGAATGGATCTCTGCAATGAGTGTCCCCAGAAACCCTGGGCTGCCAAGAGGCAAGCCATGAGTAATTAGTAGACACAACTTGCCAAGAAGCTCATACTCAAGAAATAATGAAGTTCTTCTAAAACAATGGGTTCAAGTAAAAGTTAACTTAGACTGAATTTCATACTCATAAGGGACCTAGGTCAAATTCCTCAAGCACCAAGAATGTCAGACTGGTTAAAAAACTGAGAATCATTACAAGATTGAGTTGGAAAGAAAAGGACATAGTAAGTAATAACTAATTGTATCATTATTTTTAATTTTAAAAGATGCTGTTGAAGTAATGGAGTATTTCTCAGAGCACTCAGATTTGCTATACAATTACAAACAGATTCAAGACTTACAACTGTGCTGTTTTGTGAAAGATTGCAAAAGCTTAGTGGCTCTTAAATTTGGGTCAGTATTAGAATCACCCAAAGAGTTTGGTGGAGTTCCAGGGCCTGGCCTTCTCCTGTCAAAGTAAAGATGCACTGAACACTTGTTAAAAACGCTAGATCATTTTTTTTTTCCTGGCTACTGCAGCAGAGGGCTCAGCTCAACTCCACAGAAACAAAAGGCGGGAGAGTTTTTAAGCAGTGTGGCTAGTGGCTAAGTACCGGAGTTCCTAGGGGAGAAACTGTCAATGTGATTATGTCATCTGCATTTGGTAACTGTTGTTATGAAAGTTAGTTTTCTACTTATCCCACACACACTGCCTTACATACACACACACACACACACACACACACACACACACACACACACACACACGGGCTTATCTTCCTTCATTACATTCCAAAAGGATGGCTCTCAGGTTCTAGAGAAAGACATTACTAGATTGTAAATATGGCAAATGAGGCTGGAAGAAGACTGACATTTCAAAGGGACAAAATAAATAATTTACAGTTGTAAATTTTCTTGAGTAAATGCTCTAAGAAAGGGGAAGTCAGAGGGCTACAGTCAGAAAGAAACCTGTCTGAAGCCAAGGGAAGCTGAGGGACCATTAAGGCCATCTAGATCATTCTTCAGTGAATTTTATTAGCTCTCTAGATCTAACAGTTACCCAAGTTTGGAAACCAAATCTTTGTGATATTCAGAAAGACTCTCAAAATTGCCCCAAACTAAATTTGTGTTGTATTCATTTTTACATCAATTATCTCCAAACTCACCATCTATGACAGAAAATAAGTGTAACTTTTATGTAGGACAAAAGTAAACAGAACTCAAATGTAGGGTTTCCAGAAAAAATACAAGACACGTGGCACCCGTTTTCTGAAATTCAGATTTTGCCAGGTGCCATGATATTTTGCTCATTAAATCTGACGACCCTAAGATAGAAGTTATGCTTGCACTTTCCTAACAGCACACAAAACATTTCTAATTAAAAATCTTAAAGCAGTTGCCTCAGTGTATTCCTGAAGAAGCACATTTTGGTTCAAGACAGACAGGAGTTTTAAGGCCTAAAGTCCAGTAACCTTCAGGAGTTGCTATTTCCTGAACTTCCATTCTCCCCAGTGCACAGGCCTAACAATGCTGCCTCTTGATGTGTCTGCCAGGAGTCTCTCTCAGCCATTGTTTGTAAGGCAAACCTTTTCTGCCTGGGGTGCCATGATTTGTGGGAGCCACTTACTCTCTTTTAAATGTTAGGAGCTCAGCAGGTCAAAATATAAACATTTTTTTTTCAACTGGGCTCAAAGAATATGAACAATCTACAAAGGACATAATCAAATGCAGTCCAAATTGCAAAACCATAGGTTCCAGACCCCACCAGATTTCAGTTTTGTGAATATTTTATCAACTAGTTGAACAATAGGGAACAGCTGACCTGCTTGGCTTACTTATCAAAGGGGACCTGTTGTTATCCTGTAATGACAAAAGTGGGTCGGTGTGACAATTTAACTGCAAGAGCCATTTCTTTCAATTTTATACTTTAAAAAACTGCCAGGTAATTAACTTCACAGCAGTTTTGTTGGCAAAGTAATACAACAGATAAAATGAAACATTCACTAATAATTGACCGTGAAAACTGTAGTTAAATACTGTTGAGCTAATATAATCACTAATAGAAGAGGGTCGAGAAGAATGAATGAGAGATGCTGGAAAGCAGAAATATCATGGGGGTGTTCCAGCTTTGATGCTGAAAAATGAAAATGGAAGATCAAAACAAGAGGTAAAAGCATTATTTCTGGTGCCTGCATTATCATATATTTATGGGCTAAACAATTGATTATTGTGTTCAAAGTCCAACAGAATTCCCCCTTCTAAAAAACACTAAAAAGAGTCTTTATCTTTAATTAATATAAAGACTCAAATAGGTTTAAGAACATGCAAACATAATAACCAAAACCCATCACAACATATGATAAAATAATTAAGCCAGTGATAACTATGCATCAAAAAGCAAGTATTTTATTTCCACTTTAAGGACTATGTTTGGTTCAGTCTATTTTCTTGTATCTAAATGCTATTGACAATGACTTCTACTATCTTGTTAAAATGTAGCAGTTTTTTTTCCCTCACACACAATCTTCTAAGTGATTTTGGCCAAAAAAAAAAAAAAAATGGTATGAGTTCAAAGGATTCCCTGGATAAATAAAATCTTTCATCTGCAAAATATTCACAATTCCTTTTATGCAGAAAACAAAACGCAAAGGAAATAATTTATCTCTCTCAAATGGATGTTCTTTGTATATTTCAGCTTCAGTATCTAGGTTACCCATGTATTGTTGGGAAAAAAAATCACAGAGAGAGGAGATGAACCTCACACTAAAGATAATTTCTCAGCTTTTGCACTTGTATGCTGTTGAAATGATGTATGTTTAAAATGCTTTGATCTGAGGATCACTAAATAGCATCAAGTCTTCCCAGCTGATAATTAAGTACCTTTGAGAATAAATAGTAATTAAACTTTTGTGTGTGTGTGTGTGTGTGTGTGTGTGTGTGTTTTTTTTTTTTTTTTTTTTTTTTTTAGTGGTGGGGTGGAGAGACCCAGATACTGAACTTGCTACAAAATTACTATAGGCAAAGCTCAGAAATAGAAGCTGAGATTTTCCATTTTTGTTATCCTGCTCTAAGCAGTATACCACATTATATGCCTAGGAATTATTTTTAATAATGTCTTTGAAAGGAAAATGCAATAATATTCAGAAAAAGGAGATTGTGCAAGAATATAGTCATAAACAAAAATCTCCACTGCAAAACATTTTTTTTTGTTATACCTCTGGTGACATTAGAACATCAACAATCTGTTTTAAACTGATCCATATTTCTAGTGCAATTTCAGAAATAATTGCTAATGTACTTTTTAACTTGCAATTTTCAGAGCCATAAACCTTAAAAATTCACTCTGCAAATGTTAAGGCTCTTTATTTTTAAAATTTGAGAAAGAAATGCCTGGTGTCTTTTCTGTGTATTCTTGTCAAAAACAAACAGCTCTTTGAATCTATAAGAGGAAGCGATGATTTGGTTCATTACACAAAGAAGCAAGGGGAGGAGAAGGAGAAAAAGAGAGAACAAAGGCAGAGAAGAGTACTTGGCTACCATGCTTATCAAATTAGAACAAAATAATATATACTTTTCTGACTCTGGTATTTTTTTAAGCCTAGATTCTGAGGTAACATGAATAATATAGTAGTGAACACATTTAATTAATAGAGAATTATTATACTATCAAATTCTTGGTAGAAGTCAAATATAACCCAGTTATTTGGATTTAAGATTAGACAAGTCATCTCATTCTTCAAGCCAAGAATAATTTATGAAGGAAGATTCCAGATAGCTAATGCCCAATTTCTGGAAAATATTTTATAATTGGTAATTCATGGGGTTTCTTTTAAGAACTCTAAAATACACAATATTGTACATTCTTATTTTCTTATTTAACAAACTTGGAGCCTGTTTTACAAATAAATCTAAAGAAAGTTTGGCTGTGAATATGCTGTTATATACATAATCTTGAAAAAAATCATGCCATTAAAACTTAAAATAAAATTTTAAGATAAATGTTGTAAAAGTAAAATGTTTTATAAGTGACTTGACAATCCATTTCCAGTCCAATCAGTTGTCTTAAATGAAAATGGACCAATTAAAGCAAATTGTTTTAGATTTAGTCTCAACCACAATTTTAAACCATTTGCCTTACCAGGGATTCAAGGCCCTTTATACTCTAGGTTATGATCCACAACCTTCAGGTTGGCTAATGGTTAAAAGCACTGGGGAATGACCATCCTACTTCCTGTACTCATAATAAAGCTACACAGCCAGGAACATAGGAAGCATGTGGTAAAAGGTACCTCATATGACAATAACTCAATTTGAGACACCCCCCTACACACACACACAAACACACACACACCCCTGTGCTACATCATTCTGATCCCATAACAAACAGTCTCACACACACTTCCCTACCCTTCAAGCTATGAGATTTTTCACATTAGAAAGAACTAGTAAATGAATTCAGAAAAGTAGCAGGATATAAAATCAACACCCATAAATCAAAGCATTTCTGTATATCAGTGGCAAATCCTTTGAATGGGAAATGAGGAAAACTACTCCGTTTACAATAGCCTCAAAATAAAACAAAACACTTGGGAACCAAATTAACAAAAGAGGTGAAAGATCTATACAATGAAAACTATAGAACCCTAAAGAAAGAAATCAAAGAAGACCTTAAAGATGGAAAGATCTACCTTGCTCTTGGATAGGCAGAATTAATGTTATCAAAATTACCATACTACCAAAAGCACTATACAGATTTAATGCAATTCCGATCAAAATCCCAATGGCATTCCTCATAGAAATAGGAAAAGCAATGATGAAATTCATCTGGAAAAATAAGAGACCCAGAATAGCTAAAGCAATCCTTAGCAGAAATAATGAAGCAGGTGGCATCATTATACCAGACCTTAAACTATACTACAGAGCAATAGTAACAAAAAACAGTATGGTATTGGCACCAAAATAGACTGGTAGAACAATGGTACAGAATAGAGGACACAGAGACTAACCCACAAAATTACAATTATCTTATATTAGACAAAGGTGCCAAAAACATGCATTAGAGGAAAGATAGCCTCTTCAACAAATGGTTCTGGGAAAACTGGAAATCCATATGCAACAAAATGAAATTAAACCTCTATCTCTCACTATGCACAAAACTCAAAAGTTGATCAAGGACTGAAGAATTAAACCAGAGACTCTACCTCTATTAGAAGAAAAAGTAAGCCCTAATCTTCATCATGTGGCATTAGGCCCCAATTTCCTTAATAAGTCTCCTGTGGCACAAGAATTGAAGCCAAGAATCAATAAATGGGATGGACTCAAACTAAAAAGCTTCTTCTCAGCAAAAGAAACAATCTGTAAGGTGAATAGAGAGCCTACATCTTGGGAGCAAATTTTTACCCCTCACACATCAGATAGAGCACTAATCTCTAGGGTATATAAAGAACTCAAAAAGCTAAACACCAAAAAAATAAATAAATAACCCAATCAATAAATGGGCCAAGTGCTAGGAGCCACAAGCAAATATACAATGTATGGCACCTTTGGTTGTAAAGTGACGCCAGCTAGCCACTGAGATGATTATGTTAAGATTTACATTCATATGCAAATTGGACTCCCGCTGTTCACCTTGGCCTGCTACCGGACTCATGTTACGGACTCATGTTACCAGACTCTTGGAGAGTTCCCATTGGTTGGGGAAGGATAGTAGGAGGAAATTCCGGGGGAGGTCCGGGGGACCCCGGGGTTCCGGTCGGCGCGCGGTTCCGGTCGGACACCCTCGTGGGAGGACCGGTTTTTTGACTTGCTGGCGCTGAGAGTGTTAGCGGCTTTTTCAAAATAAAGTTTTGTTCCTGCTTGATTGGCTCGTGATTCTGTGCCCAGCCAAGACTGCGGCAGCCAAGGACATGAAGAATCCTGGGTTTTAAAACCAGGTACCTTAGCTGTAGTTGAATAAATACTCAAAAGGTCAGGGTTTCTCTGACCAGTCTGGCCTGCCTCACTATTCCTTCTCACCCAAATAGGCTCCAGAGAAGTTCACTTAGACTAGATATTTACGTACTTGAAGGATCATGGATATGACCATTGTCTCCTGTAGATCTGAAAAGCAAAGTCTCTAGCTTTATCATTTTGACAATACAAGAAACTGAAAACCTTTAATTTATAAGCTATTCTCTTTTATTTCTAAACAGTGCTTTACTTTTGGTTATTCATCTATTTTGTCAATCAAGGTTGATTACTGTCATTATTTACCAAAAGTTACTAAATTGTTCCATTCATAAAATTATTTGGTTACTTATTTTTTCAGATTATAGGCAAATTCTTCAGTTTATTAGAAAATGTATTACCTACTCGCAATTCTAAAATTTAGTTTTTACTATACATATGTGAACACAAATACCAAACTCAAATAGGTCCTCTGTCTTAAGGTAATTAATAGGTTTTGTATGAGTTTCTATAAAACTTGATTACAAAAGATGACAGATTTCATGAGAATTTGCATGAGACTAAAATAGTCATTAAAAACAGATTTTCCATTCCCTTGAATGAGCTTGAAATGTGATCTTGATTTTTCAATAGGCCAAGATCCCAAATTAGTGTATACGTTTCCCACCATAATATGCTTTTCATTAGACTACAAATGATTTTAAGTTAAATATTATTTCATAAAACAAAAAAGGGCTAATGAATATTCCTAGACTTTAGTATATCTTTTAACTTGCCAAGAAAATAAACAACTGACTTTTGCCTTAAACTACTTGCCTTAAACCTTTTGCCATTTGTGACCAGATAAGGATAAAGATAAAAGGGAATAATTTATATTTTCCCACCTTTCTCCAGAGTAGTGTATAACGTGGCCCAGTTGTAACCTCATGCCACCTCTCTAAAGACATGATAAAAATTAAAGTCTTATGTTCTAAAAATATTGTGGCCTAATATGCATACTAAATATTTTAACTAGCATCATATGCTGCATGTTTACAAACAAATTATATAAAGATATACAGGTACCATGCTGTATCTATTTTGGTATGCCCAACATCTGCAGTGTTTATGAGGTAGCAGGTTACCTAGTGGATGCTTGCTGAACTGAAATTACACACGCATCAGAAATAGCAAGGGAAAAGAATGAGAGGGAAGAAAGGGACTTGTGCTCACAGATTATAAGTACTCATGAAGCCAAATACTCAAAATGTGCACACAGAAATAGATTTTTATGTATGGGAAATAAAGCATGTCACTAAGGCTTCCAAAAAGATTTTTAAAACAATATTTTCAAACATCACAGGGTAGGCCTGTTTTCAGGAATAAACAGAGCCTCACGGTGCTCAGGAAGGAAGGTGCAATGAGGGAAGACAGAGCCCAGGGTGCCGATTTACTGCTCTCTCAGGTGCCTTCCTTGCTGATTTATGGTGGTGTCTCAGAAATGCCTCTGGAAGAAGCCTGTTCTGTTTTTCAGGGGATAGTTACTGCTCTGACACTCAGCCATGGAGCAAAGGGAAAAAGCAAAATATAAAAAGATGGTAAAAAAAATAAACTTTTAAAGTAAAATATATATTTTCTTCCTATCTTCTTAATTTTTATAAATTGTGAATACTTAAACGATAGCACTTTATGTGGATTTATACTATAAATCTTCACTCCCCAAACCACTACCAATCAGGGTTTGTAATGTCCATGAGTTCTGTCATTATTACAGATAAGTTTTAGGTGTCAAAAATCTGCAAAACAGTGCTAGTCATGAAGAGAAGAAAAATTTAAAGGGCAAAATAGATCTTTAAAAAATACATTCCTTTCTTAAATTAATGGACTAAGTTTTTAATTTGAAAATCATTTTGTTAAGAAAAAACATAGAATTTTTCTGATGCAGAAGCAGACCATGATTCCTAACACAAAAATCTATGAAACTTGGATCCCCAGTAACAAACATAAGTGCTCAATGCTATGATTGCATAAAATTTTGGGACAGTGAGAATCCCTTTTTCCTTCTCTTGACTCCCATCCAGCTACTAACTACATCTTCCAAGTGGAGAGGTGTGGGGCAGTTCCCATAATACATCCCAGCATCTAGAGGACACTGGAGAGACACATTGCCTTGGAAACAAACTTTCAGGGGGAAAAATGACTATTGAACAAAAAATAACAAACAGATGTAAGATTGAAATTTTCTATGACAGAAAGGCTTTCTAAAAATAGACAACATGATTTTCAAATTAAAAACTTAGTCCATTAATTTAAGAAAAGAATATATTTTTTAAAAAATCTCATAGGCCACTAATTCAGGTGTGAAAAGGACAAATATTTTAACAGAAGGGATAAGGGATTTTGAGTGCAGAACATAGAAGATAGGTGGCTTAGAAGGGGTAGAATAAAATGTCATGCGGATGTAGATAAAATTTATCTGAGATGAAGAAAAACTTAAGTCCTCTTATGAGAAGGGCTTATTAAATACAAGAATGTTTGACACACACTTCAGCACATCCTGGTAAAATGACTGAAGGAAAAAATCTTGCAACCTCCTAGATAGACAGAACATGGTACCTTATAATACAAAATAAACAATGCCCAAATCAGAACAGATACTTCAAAGATGAGAAAGTGAAAGAAAAAGACTTTCTATAATTAAATTAGAAGACAAATACAGTTGTCCCTCAGTATCCACAGGGAATTGGTTTCTGGATCCTCACAGATACCAAAATCTGCAGATGCTTAAGTCCCTGTGTACAATGGGCATAGCATTTGCATATAACCATTGCACATCCTCCTGAATACTTTAAATCACTTCTCCATTACATATAATCCCTAATACAAGGTAAATGCTATGAAATAGTCATTTTAGTACATTTTTAGGGGACAATGACAAGGAAAAAAAGTGCATGCTCAGTCTAGATGCAATTTATTTTCCAAATACTTTCCACCAACAGATGGTTGAATCCTTGAATGTGAAATTCCTGGGTGTAGAGGACAAATAGTAATCTCTAGAAAAATTAGGGGTCAAGTTTTGAATATGTAAGTATATCTCTTTCTAACATGCATGTCGTGTTGTTGTTGGATTTACATCAAATACATAGACTTATCACAGTACCATTATAATATGTGGCCCCCAATTCAGCACTGAGTCCTGTATACTCTGAACTTTGGAGAATCTAAAGGTACTAGTTCAATGCCAGGATATCCTGAGATGGATAGTCAATGAAAGAGAGACAAACCCCATCTTCTGTATTCTCTGAGATTTGGGTAAGTACATCCCTTGGTTGGCTTGGACTTGACATATCATTGTAGATATACATTTTATTGTTATTGATCATATGAATCAGACGTTGGCCCTAGATATCTATCTTCTTTTGAAAGATAAGAAATGGGAGGGAGTTTTTAAATAACACTATTTAAAAGTATTTGGTAACATAAAATAAAAAGATGAGTATGCCACAGAAAATAAAAATATGCATTTTATTTCTGTCCTCAGTTAAAAAGCAAGATGAACTGACAAAACAGCAAAGTCTGAACTGAATGGGTACCTTACTGACAGGAAGAAATGGATTAGACAAAGAGACTTTAAAGACAGAAAACCAAAGTCAGTAGATTTAAACTTAAGATCCTGAAGGCATTTAAGATCAGAATCAACACTGCAGAAAATCTAATTGGGAGGAAAATAAACTAGAATTTTACTACAAAACAGAGAGAAGAATTAAGTAATAAAAAAATAATGAGAAAATTCTAGATATGTTGCAAAGCAATTCACCATCACAGATAATTGGAACTACTAAGGAGGAGAAAAAAGTAAATGGAACCAAAATAGTACAAAAAGTTACAAAATTTTTTCCCTTAACTTAGAAAATACATGTGGATTTGCATATTTAAAATAACTCATCATAAATAAAGCAAAAATAATAAAATTAGATTGTTTTTTAAATTTAATTTTAAGAATAGTGATTCACATTCTCAGGAAAATTAAGTTACCTTCATGAAGTCATAAGATGCCTTGAAGCAATGTTTATGCAATTTTGAGTGGAAAACATTGTACCCAAGAGATTGATACTTAATTCTGCTGACATTTATTTGTTAAATCAACAGAATATACTTTGAGTCATATTGTGGACTCGAAATATACTAACCACACATACCAAAATATATTCTAAGACATTAAAATATAAAATGTGACAACAAGGAATAGAAAAAAAATTGGAAGAAAAATGTTGATGATTTTTATTCTGGTCTTATGATAAAATGATTTTTATAAAAATGTAAACACGAAGGCAAAAAAAATAAAGGAGGATGTTGATAGTTTAGTTTCAAAAATTAACTTGCATGCATAAAAATCAAAACAAAAGCAAATAAACTGGAAAACCAAGCCAATATACAAGACAGCTAAAAGAATATTATCCTTGATTTAACAGGATATTTTATACAGAGCAGTTTGCAGAAAAAATAAAAATAATGAAAAAAGGATTTAAAGTAACTTAAGGAAAACAAAAATGCATTAACTATAAAAAATAAAAATCAACTTTGTTTTTAAGCAAAGAAATGTAAATTAAGACTAGTGGGAATTATTTTTCAGTTGATAATGCTGACTACAGTCCTGGAAAATCTATACTTTAATGTATTATTTCATAAAACTTTTCTAGAGAACTTTTTAGTAACATATTGATAAAATATGACATGTAGCACCTTAATAGAGCAATTTCAGAAAATCAACCAGAATTGCCTAAAGTGTGATAGAGCTTCATTATTCCAATAAATGGAATATCATGCAGCCATTAAAAGGTAGTAGAAGTACATTTAAACTTATGAGGATTGTCAATAAATATTTAGCAAATGAATGAATACATGACTTGATTCTATATGTCATAGCTTCTGTGGTTCATGACACCTAGGTGTAACCAATCAATGTCAGAACTAATCTGCTGAGCTAAATATATCACAATTATAAGATGTCACAAGAATTTATTTTACATAAATTCACCTCCAACCAAAGTGCTAAAGCCTGTATTATAATAATTATTTAAAGATATTAACCAGAAGCTAAGAGAGGACAGGTAGGGGTGAACTTTCCTACCTTGTATGAATAGCTACTACCCCTTAAAATTTGTGCTTTCTGTATACTACAACCATTTCTTCACTATAAATAAACTATTTAGTTTCTAAGACTGCAACTATATTATTCATATGTGTTTTGCAGGTTGTAATCCAACTTCCGAGGCAGAACTGGTATAAAAATAATTAGTTTTACAGAGCAAGGAAGATCTACCATTAAATAGGCATGGCGGTGCACTCCTGTAATCCCAGCAGCTCAGGAGGTTGAGACAGGAGGATGGTGAGTTCAAAGCTAGCCTCATCAATGGCAAGGCACTAAGCAATTCAGTGAGACCCTGTCTCTAAATAAAATACAAAATAGGGATGGAGATGTGGCTCAGTGATTGAATGTCCCTGAGTTCAATCCCCAGTATCAAAAAAAAACTACCATTAAAATTATATGGTAGCAATAATAACAATCACAGTGATCACAAAAGCAAGCATACATCAGACACAACATGCAACATAAAATCAGCCACCACCCTGACATATTATCTATACTTCACAGACAAGACAAATGAAAAGGAAGATTTAGAAAAAATTATAAGAGGAAACTGAGTATCCTTCAAGGGAAATTATCTAGAAATAGATACATGTGGTTAAAGTAAGCAGATAATGGGGTTTTTTTTTAGTATCACCAAACATTCTTTGTCTCCTCTCATTCATGAGCCCATGCCATTACATCAAAACTGATATAATCGGTGTTCTGCCATCCAAGCTGAAGTCTGTACATATTATATTGTTAGCCCAGAGACACTGAAGGGATTGAGGGAACGTCAGGTACAATGGATGTGTCTGTCAAGAAAGAAAAATCCCAGTTTTTCCTATCTCCTGAGCTTTAAAGTGAGTCAGTTTCTTCAAGCGCCTGTGCCTGAGACATCAAGAATGTCTACCCTGCCAGTAGACATCATTACCCTAACTACATGTATAAAGACAAAAATGATGTGAATATACTTTGTATACAACCAGAGATATGAAAAAATGTGTTCTATATGTGTAATATGAACTGTAATGCAGTTTGCTGTCATATATAACAAATTAGAATTAAAATTAAAACAAATAAAAAATTTAAACATTTTTTAAAAAAGGATGTCTACCCTGTGTTGTCCTGTAACAGATGTGCTTACAGACACACACTTGGACCAGTGTACAGCCTCTGACCTCAGCTAATACACACAAACACACACGGTTTTGTGCAAATAACAATCAAAATGGCAATCTGTGTGTATATATTGTACAAAATTGAGAATATTTACACATATGTCCATACTATGAATTATGCTCCTTTATGAGAATAATTATAAAGTACAAAACTTATAAAAAGCATATTTTAAAATAAATCCAAGAAATAAAACTATTTTAAAGCAGTTTTACCTTACTGATAATAAACAATGTTGATTTTACTAACTATAACTTAACTGATACTATCTATGACTATATAAGTTTAAAATAACTGTATTATATTAACCTTTTTTGGCTATCCTAAATGAAATGCAACCTTAACTAAAATAAAAAGGGTTTATTTGGAAGACTTGTTTGAAATTACAGTGTTAAGATCATTAGGCAACACATAAAGTAAAAAATAAGCATGCATTAAATTAAAAATAGAAAAGGATTATTCTCTTCCCAGCTCTGATAGTTAATAGGTAAAAGTAATACAATTATAGTTTGTTCATGTTCCCAAGTTAATTTGCTGTCATCTTACTGTTTGATGAATAAAAATAAATATACAGTTGATCCTTGAGCAAGGTGGGGATTATAAGGAAACACCCCACAAAACAGAAAATCCTCATATAATTTTTGACCCCCCCAAAACTTAAACTACTAATAGCCTGCTGATAGCTGCTAATATAAGTCTTACTGATAACAGTCAATTAGCATATATTTTGTATGTAACATGCATTATATATGAAGAAAAATATGCAAGAATTGTGAGAGATCATTTTTACTGCTATAAGCAATTTGCTGGAGAGAACTCCTCACATGGAGATGATTAACAACACAGGGCTTTTTAAGTGGCTACTGGCAGCACTTGAGCTCACCACAATAGCAAGAGGAGGTGGCTGCAAAATCGTTACAGCAGTACAAAGTGTACCATAGTTAATTTTATACAATTGTGATTGAATACATCTTTACATTTCTCTGTACTGCGAATGTCTCCATATATAGTAGTGTTTGCATGTGTAAGTTTTAATCAATTTTAACTTTTTAAATAAAGTTTTGCATACTTTGGTAGTGATAAATTAAACTATTATCTCTATATAGGTTATGTGTACATGACATTCCTTAGTTTTTATTAATTTTTTCAATATTTCTAGGCTACATGGATCATTTGCAAGATTTTTCAAATTATCACATATCTCCAAAAAGACTATGTATTATTAAATCCACACAGTTAAAACCCCTATTGTTCAAGAGTCAACTGACATTTACATAATTTTGTACAATGCTGGAGAGAGAAAATTGATAGAGCCACAAGAGTATAGTTAAAAAGAGATCCAGTTTCATCTATATACCTCAAAATAAGTTATGAAGACTAAAATTTGATGCAGGTTAGTATAGAATGTTTCAACCAATGCAACAATGTAGGAAACAGAAATGAAGATAATAAATATTGGAAAGGTAGATCGTTCTTTTAATTGTTTCAGAACTTCTAACCAGTGCTACAAGGGTGGAAACTCTGTTTTGAATAAAATAAAATAAAATAACAGAATGGGAAGATGGCGGCGAATGGAGTGCATCACCCCCATGTACCGCATCACTGCGCGGGTGAATGACGAGTTAGAACGGCCAAATCTATCGTGTTAGGAATTTCCAGCAAAATTGGGGTGCACCAAAACCTAGAGGAAGGATTTCCATCGCCCAAGGATCGGTTACTGGGGCTCAACTGCCAGCGATTTGTCCACACGGAGATTCAAGCTACTTATTCAGCAACTTGCCCCGCTGCTAGAGACTGCAACGCGCCCCGGGAAATGGCGATCTAGCAGTGCAGAGATACGGCGCTGCTGATTCTGCCAGCGCCTGCCGGCTGTGCCCTCACTGTGCTCAGTGCTGAATTCTGGTTTGAGACAGGGGAAGGAAGCGGTCTAGTTCTATCCTCCACACCAGTCAGACCACCTAGGAAGCCACCGGCCACCATCTTGGAGAGCTGACGTCACCATCGCCAGTTTTCGACTGATCGTAGCTCATTCAGCCATAGAACAGGTCTGTGACATTAAAACCATCTTCCATACAGTGGGGAAATCACATAAAATTTCTCCCCGGCTTTCCGGGGGCGTGATTAACAGAGTGAACGTGAGTAGAGGCATGGGGGAAAGGCAAAGGCACCCGACCCCCAACTCCTCCCTCCCACCAGCGGTGAAAAGGAAATCTGTTTCGCCAGCTCTAGGAGGAGGGGCTAGCGGAGGAAATCAAAACAATAAGGTGCCGGTTCCCAAAAGCCGCACTCCACATCCAGGAAACTGCAGGCACAGAGTGTAGTTTGAACTGCTGAGAGGTATCACATGGGGATAGACCTGGCTGACAGGAGAAGCCAGGGGACTAGAAACCAGGAATTAACCTGAACTAACAGGTTTTGAGAGACACCAGTGGGGGGAGGAGGGAGTGGCCTCACATGGACTGTTTCCTATAGCCAGAGGGCAATATCTTGGCCCAGAAGGCACAGCACCACCTACTGGAAGCGAAGAAAATAGAAGCCTAACAGTGTCCCTTTTTCTTTTAATTTTTTTTTAATTTTAATTTTTTTTCTTTTCTACAATTATACTATTATTTTTTTAATTGTAATTTCTATTTTACTGCATTTTATTATAATTTTTATTACCATTTCCTTTTCCTTTCTATTCTTTTCTCTTTCTTTCCTCTCTTCCTCTCTCTTTCTTGGTTTGCTTCCTTACCTTTTCCCCATCTTTCCTCTTAAGCATGACCACCCAGATTACATACAATTTACTAAATGCAAATAGATGAACGCTACGAATCGGTCCATAGTCTGCCTAAGCCCTTAACTACCCCCCAAGTACTCCTGTCTATTCTCTGGTTAATATCTGCCTTCATTTGAGCACCCCCCAAAGAAGCTAACATATACTAACCTCCATACCATCAAACCGCCCGACCTCATCATAAAATCCTAAGTTCAAACCTCAATTCTATAAATGCCATCAAATTCTGTAGGCCTCTAATGAAACTAATGAATTTACCTTAAAGCACAATTGAACCCAACAACCCTAGGATTGTCTCCCAACACAAAGGAGAGATATTGGAACTATAAAAACCAAAACAAATTTAAAGAAGAAAACAGAAACACAGCAGTCAAACAGAATTGGAAAGCAACGTGAGCACAATGAAAAAACAAGGGAAAAAAAGATTACAAATAATGCAGGACAACTTAAATTCACAGGAGAACCTAGAGGCTTCAGAAAAATGGACAGAGAAAGAACTCAGTGCATACCTAACTCAGATGGAATGGAATCTTAGAGAAGACTTTAGACAGCAAGTCCAAACAATGAAAGTATACTTTGAAAATGAATCAAATAAGCAAATTCAAATGGCAAAGACTGAGCTACACCAGGAGATAGAGTTTTTTTAAAAAAAAAATCAAACAGTAATCCTAGAAATGCAGGAAACCATAAACCAAATTAAAAACTCAAACGAGAATATTACAAATAGACTAGATCAAATAGAAGTCAGAACATCAGATAATGAAGACAAAGTGTATCAACTTGAAAAGAATATAGTCAACACAGAAAGGATGCTAAAAAATCACCAGCAATCTATCCAAGAGATATGAGATGTTATAAAAAAACCAAATTGAGAGTCATCGAGATAGAAGAAGGTATAGAGATTCAAACCAAAGGAATGAACAACCTATTGAATGAAATAATCCTAGAAAACTTCCCAGATATGAAAGATGGAATGGATTGCCAAATCCTGGAAGCCTAAAGGACCCCAAACATACAAAACCCTAATAGACCAACTCCAAGACACATAATTATGAAGCTATCCAACATACAGAACAAGGAGAGAATATTAAAAGCTACGAGAGAAAGAAGGCAGATTACATTCAGGGGTAAACCAATTAGGTTAACAGCCGATTTTTCATCACAGACGTTGAAAGCAAGAAGATCCTGGAACAACGTATTTCAAACACTGAAAAATAATGGATTCCAACCAAGAATACTGTATCCAGCAAAATTAAGCTTCAGATTTGACAATGAAATTAAAATATTTCACAATAAACAAAAGTTAAAAGAATTTGAAGCCAGAAAACCAGCACTGCAAGGCATTCTGAGCAAAACACTACAAGAAGAGTAATTGAAAAACAGCACCCAAAACTAACTTTGGGAGGTAACCCAGTAAAGGGAAGAACAAAAAATATAACCAAAAAGGGAAAACAAGCCATATTAAAATAAATAAATAAATAAGCATGTCTGAAAGTACAAACAATATATCAATAGTAACCTTAAACGTTAATGGCTTAAATTCACCAATCAAGAGACAAAGGCTAGTAACCTGGATCAAAAAAACAAATCCAACAATATGCTGCCTTCAGGAGACTCATATGATAGGAAAAGACATACACAGGTTGAAAGTGAAAGGCTGGGAAAAATCATACCACTCACATGGTCCTCGGAAGCAAGCAGGAGTAGCCATACTCATATCGAATAAAATCAACTTCAAACCTAAGTTAATCAAAAGGGATAAAGAAGGCCACTATATACTGTTAAAAGGAACCATCCACCAACAAGACATAACAATTTTCAATATGTATGCACCAAACAATGGTGCTGCAACATTCATTAAACAAACTCTCCTCAAGTTCAAGAGTCAAATAGACCACAACAAAATAATCATCAGTAACTTCAACACACCGCTCTCTCCATTGGACAGATCCACCAGACAAAAGCTGAATAAAGAAACTGTAGAACTCAATAACACAATTAATAACCTAGACTTAACCGACATATATAGAATATATCAACCATCATCAAGTGGATACACGTCCTTCTCTGCAGCACATGGATCCTTCTCAAAGATAGACCATATATTATGCCATAGGGCAACTTTTAGTAAATATAAAGGTGTGGAGATAATACCATGCATCTTATCTGATCATAAAGGAATGAAACTGGAAATCAATGATAAAAGAAGGAAGGAAAAATCCTGCATCACCTAGAAAATGAACAATATGTTACTGAATGATCAATGGGTTACAGAAGACAAAAAGGAGGAAATCAAAAAATTCTTAGAGATAAATAAAAATACAGACACAACATATCGGAATCTATGGGACACAATGAAAGCAGTTTTAAGAGGGAAATTCATTCCCTTGAGTTCATTCCTCAATAAAAGAAAAAACCAACAAAAAATGAACTCACACTTCATCTCAAAACCCTAGAAAAGGAAGAGCAAAACAACAGCAAATGTAGTAGAAGGCAAGAAATAATTAAAATCAGAGCAGAAATCAATGAATTTGAAACAAAAAAAAAACATTGAAAAAATTGACAAAACTAAAAGTTGGTTCTTTGAAAAAATAAATAAGATCGACAGACCCTTAGCCATGCTAACGAAGAGAAGAAGAGAGAGAACTCAAATTACCAACATATGGGATGAAAAAGGCAATATCACAACAGACACTACAGAAATACAGAAGATAATTAGAAATTATTTTGAAACCCTATATTCCAATAACATAGAAGATAGTGAAGATATCGATAAATTTCTTAAGTCATATGATTTGCCCAGATTGAGTCAGGAAGATACACACAATTTAAACAGACCAATAACAAAGAAAGAAATAGAAGAAGCCATCAAAAGACTACCAACCAAGAAAAGCCCTGGACCGGATGGATATACAGCAGAGTTTTACAAAACCTTCAAAGAAGAATTAATACCAATACTTTCCAAGTTATTTCAAGAAATAGAAAAAGAAGATCTTCCAAATTCATTCTATCAGGCCAAAATCACCCTGATACCAAAAGCAGACAAAGACACTTCAAAGAAAGAAAACTACAGACCAATATCTCTAATGAACATAGATGCAAAAATCCTCAATAAAATCCTGGCGAATCGAATATAAAAGCATATCCAAAAAAAATAGTGCACCATGATCAAGAAGAATTCATCCCTGGGATGCAAGGCTGGTTCAATATACGGAAATCAATAAATGTTATTCATATAGACTTAAAGATAAGAACCACATGATCATCTCAATAGATGCAGAAAAAGCATTGGACAAAGTACAACATCCCTTTATGTTCAAAATACTAGAAAACCTAGGGATAACAGGATCTTACCTCAACATCGTAAAAGCTGTATATGCTAAGCCTCATGCTAGCATTATTCTGAATGGAGAAAAACTGAAGGCATTCCCTCTAAAATCTGGAACAAGACAGGGATGCTCTCTATCACCAATTTTATTCAATATAGTTCTCGAAACACTGGCCAGAGCAATTACACGAAAGAAATTAAAGGCATAAAAATAGGAAAAGAAGAACTTAAATTATGACTATTTGCAGAAGACATGATTCTATACCTAGAAGACCCAAAAGGGTCTACAAAGAAACTACTAGAACTAATAAATGAATTCAGCAAAGTGGCAGGATATAAAATCAACACACATAAATCAAAGGCAAACTCCTGAAATGGAAATGAGGAAAAACAATATCCTCAAAAAAAAATAAAATACTTGGGAATCAACCTAACAAAAGAGGTGAAAGATTTATACAATGAAAACTACAAACCCTAAAGAGAGAAATAGAAGAAGACCTTAAAAGATGGAAAAATATACCCTGTTCATGGATAGGAAGAACCAACATCATCAAAATGACAATATTACCCAAAGTTCTCTATACGTTCAATGCAATGCCAATCAAAACCCCAAGGGCATTTCTTGTAGAAATAGATAAAGCAATCATGAAATTCATATGGAAAAACAAAAGACCCAGAATAGTACAAGCAATTCTAAGCAGGAAGTGTGAGTCAGGCGGTATAGTGATACCAGATTTCAAACTATACTACAGAGCAATAGTAACAAAACAGCATGGTACTGGTACCAAAACAGGCGGATGGACCAATGGTACACAATAGAGGACACAGAGACCAATCCACAAAATTACAACTATCTTATATTTGATAAAGGGGCTAAAATCATGCAATGGAGGAAGGATAGCATCTTCAACTAATGGTGCTGGAAAAAACTGGAAATCCATATGCACCAAAATGAAACTGAATCCCTTTCTCTCACCATGCACAAAAGTTAACTCAAAATGGATCAAGGAGCTTGATATCAAATCAGAGACTCTGTGTCTGATAGAAGAAAAAGTTGGCTCCAATCTACATATTGTTGGGTCAGGCTCCAAATTCCTTAATAGGATACCCATAGCACAAGAGTTAATAACTAGAATCAACAAATGGGACTTACTCAAACTAAAAAGTTTTTTCTCAGCAAGAGAAGGGAGTCTACATCCTGGGAACAAATTTTTACTCCTCACACTCCAGAGTATACAAAGAACTCAAAAAATTAAACAATAAAAAACAAATAACCCAATCAACAAATGGGCCAAAGACCTGAACAGACACTTCTCAGAGGAGGACATACAATCAATCAACAAGTACATGAAAAAATGCTCAGCATCGCTAGCAGTCAGAGAAATGCAAATCAAAACCACCCTAAGATACCATCTCACTCCAGTAAGATTGGCAGCCATTCTGAAGTCAAACAACAAGTGCTGGCGAGGATGTGGGAAAAGGGTACTCTTGTACATTGCTTGTGGGACTGCAAATTGGTGCGGCCAATTTGGAAAGCTGTATGGAGATTCCTGGGAAAGCTGGGAATGGAACCACCATTTGACCCAGCTATTGCCCTTCTCGGACTATTCCCTGAAGACCTTAAAAGAGCATACTACAGGGACACTGCCACATCGATGTTCATAGCAGCACAATTCACAATAGCTAGACTGTGGAACCAATCCAGATGCCCTTCAATAGATGAATGGATTAAAAAATGTGGCATTTGGGGCTGGGGATGTGGCTCAAGCGGTAGCGCGCTCGCCTGGCGTGCGTGCGGACCAGGTTCGATCCTCAGCACCACATACAAACAAAGATGTTGTGTCTGCCAAGAACTAAAAAATAAATATTTTAAAAAATTCTCTCTCTCTCTCTCTCTCTCTCACTCTCTCTTAAAAAAAAAAGTGGCATTTATACACCATGGTGTATTACGCAGCACTAAAAAATGACAAAATCATGAAATTTGCAGGGAAATGGATGGCATTAGAGCAGATTATGCTAAGTGAAGCTAGCCAATCCCTTAAAAAACAAATGCCAAATGTCTTCCTTGATATAAAGAGAGCAACTAAGAACAGAGCAGGGAGGAAGAGCAGGCTGAAAAGACTAACATTAAACAGAGACATGAGGTGGGAGGGAAAGAGAGAGAAGAGGGAAATTGCATGGAAATGGAAGGAGACCCTCATTGTTATACAAAATTACATATAAGAGGTTGTGAGGGGAATTGGGAAAAAACAAGGAGAGAAATGAATTGAAGTAGATGGGGTAGAGAGAGAAGATGGGAGGGGAGGGGAGGGGGGATAGTAGAGGATAGGAAAGGTAGCAGAATACAGCAGTCACTACTATGGCATCATGTAAAAATGTGGATGTGTAACCGATGTGATTCTGCAATCTGTAATTGGGGTAAAAATGGGAGTTCATAACCCACTTGAATCTAATGTATGAAATATGATATATCAAGAGCTTTGTAATGTTTTGAACAACCATATATATATATATATATATATATATATATATATAATAAAATGATCACTATTTTCAATTACTTTGGTAATCCACCTGGATAATAAATATAAGATAATTAACATAAATATCATTAGAACTCGAAGTAAATTATTAAATTGCAATAAACAAATCAATATCTTATATTCTTGCAGTAACCATTTTGAAAACAAAATAAAGATATATAGATATAGATATATAGATCATTTATACATATATAGATAAATAGATCTGAAATATAAAACTAAAGAAATCTCTAAGACCTATGTAAAGAACACTATATATCTTGTTAAGACTTGAACAAATGGAAAGATGAATGCAAATAAAAATATTGCAAATATTTCAAATACCTCTAAATTAATGTTTACACTTAGAACTTAAAATGATTTAGAAGCTTGTTGGAAAGTTAAATGACTTCAAAAATATTAACCAAGAACAATTTGAACACAAAAATAAGGAAAAAATATTATCAGATACTAATGCATACTAGCAAATTCTGGCTAAATTAAGAGCAAATGAGTGAAATAACCTAACAGAATTGCAATTTCCTACTACTGGAAATAGTTAAAGGAGATGTAGTAGAGACGATATAATAGAGGGAACCTTCTCATTGGTCTATAAGCTGTTCTATATCATTTCGAAGGTTCTGCAACTCTGAAATTCTTTTCTATGCATTAACAATGATGACAGAGCAGTGATTTCTGAAATAGTTGTTGTTTTATAAAGAGATTTTCACATTTATCTCAAATTATGATACACTGAACATCTGCTAAACCCACCTACCTATAACTAGGATGCTCAACATAGCACAAATTGCAACCTATAAATCCCAGAAGGTGTTCCTGCAGGTAATAAGCAGTAAGTCCAGAAGTCCAATCCCTCCTCCTCCAAAGATCTTAACATCTCTCTGTTAAACCCCAGCGGCACCTTAAAGTCTTAGATATCTTAGTGACAGGTAGGAGTTAAGCTTCCCAAGTTTAATCCACTTCATTTCTGGGTTATTGGGCTAGGTATTAGGAATGAACCTAACAAAACAGAATGCAGGCAAAGTCCTCAGCTTCCAGGGCAGGTAAAGGTGCTGAGATTTTGGATCTCCTCACAGTGGTGCATCTTTGAGGATAACTGCCCAAGCCCCTTCTGTTATAATTTATTCAGTTCTGTCATCTGATAAGTACAAGTGGCAGCTATTCTGTCTATATAGGATCCATGGAGGTGAAGTCCTTGAAGGTTGGAAACAGTCTGCAATGGAGAAGGCTTTGTCCCTTACCCTGGAGCCACTGTGGATGTTAGGACAGAGCCCAGCAGCAGCATTCAAGACGAAGGTATAGTACATACAATGTGGTACTCAGAAATGGGCTCTCTCTACCTACAGATGGAAGCACAAAGTGTTGGGCTTCCAGTGTTAGCTTTGCAGTTTATGCCCAAGATGTATCTGAGGGTGAAAGTCAGTATCCAGCACCTTGGGTCCAGATACTCTCTGATACCTTCCACCTTGGAGCTCCAAAATCACATTAACCCTAACTTAACAGGAAAGCCCCACTTCATTCCATTGTGTGTGCAAAACTCCTTTTTCCCAGTACAGTCATGATGTCTACCTTCATGAGATTGCAAAATGTCTTCCACCAAGCATCTTAAAGGAGAAAAACATTGCATAATTCCAGTGCAATTTCAGGTTCCCAACTTTACAGTGACATTTGGGGAAAAACAAAACAAACAAACAAACAAAAAAAACCTAACACAAATTTGATCTCTTGAAGGTTTCTACTCTCATCCCCTACCAAGTTCTACCATAATAAAGCATCCAGGGTACCTTGTTACAATTTCAAATTTTAGACCCCAAATAATATCCACTGAAATAAAATATTTGGAAATGGAATCCAGGAATAACTATTTTTTAAAATAAGCTCCCCATGAAACACTCAGATATTAAAGTCTGAAAATTGCTGCCCTAGGCTTAAATCATTTTACCCTTATCTCTTTTCCCATTTCATCAGCATAAAACAATATTACATTATTGCAATTATACTCTCTATTTCTCCGACTTCAGCAAGAACACCTTATTTGAAAGAAGGGAAAGAATAGAAAGACCAACAGTAGCAATGAGCTATCAGAAGGCAGAGCTATCAGAAACCTGGAACAGCAAATTATGCTGTTTTCTTGCAAAAATAAAGAAAGAGAGAGAGAAAGGAAGAAGGAAAGAAAAGAAAGAAAGATGGAAAGTTAGCAACAAGAAGAAGGAAAGAAGATGGATCCACAAACTTCAGAGGAGAGGCAGGCAAGCATGTTGTAGGTCAGTCCTTTATTCCTGTGAGCCCAAAGAAAAAATGCACAACCTGCTCCCAGGTCTATGTATGCTCTCCTCACTAACTGATCAATTTAGCAGATTAGACCAGGCTCTGTTTCATGTTCTGCTTATTCAACAGTGAACACAGCAGACATGGTCACTGTTGGAATGGAGCTTATTATCTGGTGAGAGAGACAAGCACTAAACGTGCCAACAATAAATTTGAAAAGTATAAGTTCTGGAAGACAGGAGTACAAGTGATGGTGGAGAATAATGGAAAGGTGTCAGGGAAGCCTCCATGAAATAATAGATTTGTTAAATTAGATGTTTTTAAGCATCTTGGTTAGATTCAAGGATAAGGGAAGAAGCTGAGGATATTGGGAAAGAGGGCTGAAGACAGAGTGAAAAGCAAATGCAAGGGCCCTGAATCAACAGGAGCTAGAGCCCCGGTATCTGAGAAATGGACAGAGAAGTTGGAGAAAGTGAACAAAGGGAAGGGTGAAGAGAGATGATGTTGAATAAATACTCAGAGATGAAACCATGCAAAACCTTAAGGCCAATGTCAAATTTCTCAGCTTTGTGTTAAGTGCCATGGGAAATCTCTAAAGCTTTAAAGCCAGAACTGTCAATCCATCTCTTTTTCTAATTATATATTAGTGGGGTTTTGTGTGATATTTCCATACATGCCTACAGCAACTGCTAGATGGGAATGGAAAGTGGTAAGTATTCAAGATGGTGGTTTACATAATGGTGTTTCCTTGGTGAAAAGCTGGGTAGAGGGATGAAAACAATGGCTGAATGAAAATAAAGAAGGAAGAGCAGTTTTGAGGGATGGAAGTGGGGAGCTGAATCTCAGACACATTATATTTGAGATGTTTGTGAAAAATACAAAAAATGTGGGCAGTGTGTAGGAAGCAATAACTTGGAACTTGGACTATGCTGGGCATATAAATGAGTTGTTTGCCTACAAGTGTTCCTGAAAGCCATGCAAATACATCAGATTACCAAAGGAGAAATTTAAGCTAAATTAACAAAAAGAAAAGAAAGAAAGCTAAAATGGAATCTTGATGACTTTGACACTACAGGTCTGCAAAGAAAGAGCAAGTTCTGTGTTTCCAATTCCAAAGAATTTATACCAGTGAGCCATGCCAAGCATGTATAGTCAACCAACTGATGAGAATATTAAGAACCCCTATTGCTGGATATATTATTAAAGCCTCCAGTTGTGTTTCTCATATTATCAACAGATAAATTCACAGCTCTTATGGGCCTTGTAGCCCAATAAGTATGGCAAAAGAAGGACTTAAGAGTTACTGGCTGATTAGTGTGTATCAGACATTAAACAATAATTCATGTACTTTGCATGCATGAGAAGTCATTGGACCTTGGAGAACAGTGGCTAAGCTCATGAAGCATAATTTAAAAAATAAAATGTACAACTTTAATGCCATGCAGCTATACCCCAGGAGCAAGAAATAAGGTCAGTACAATACTCAGACTCCAAATCTCTCTGTTCAGCATGTAGAAGGCTGATTCTTTCCATGTCCCTCTTTGAACTAAATAGATCCCAGAATTCTTTGCCAGTTTGGGAGTGAGGAATCCTCAAGAATATGCTACGTTTGGGCTAACAGGGCTGAAGGGTATTCAAATGAGATATGATCACAAGTGTACTCAAAGTTGATAGAATGGTTTGTGCAGGTTAAATAAATAACATATTAAGTTTACTTAATAAGATATAAACTATCCTTTCCTTTTTCAATCTTTTATATTGTATCTTCTCTCCCTTTGATGGGATGCAGTAGGGGCAAGATCCTCTTTCACAAACAGGGGGACAAAACTCTTTCCTAATGATAGGGTTGACATGTGGGAGGTACAGGCAAAACCATCTCAATAAGACCCTGTCCTTCAAAGACTGCTTGAATGATTGAAGCCTTAGAATCAGAGACAAGCTATATGGGATATACTGAAATAATGTTGTAGCTATGCCTTTTAGGTTAACAAATAATTCCTCTTTTTCATCAGTCTATTGAACAGAGCCTCTTTTTATGTTTCAGAACAGTTTTGGCTACAACTTGACAATTCATTTCATTTAGAATGTTCCAGATCTTTTCACCTATTGTTTTCTACCCAGAACTTCTGGACAAAATAAGATGGACACCTGTTAATAAATGAACCCTTTGTCATATAAGATATTTCCATTTTTCAGATGAAAAAACTGAGGCTCAAAGAAAGCAAGCAACTTGTCCCAGGTTAGATCTGACAAGTGACGGAGTAAGAGTTGCACAAAGCTCTGTTGAACTCTTAAATTAGTTCAATTGCACTTCAGTAATCTGTTTAAAAAAGCAAGCCAGGTGGATTTGATTTCTATATGACCATACTGATTAATTAGTTAATTAATTTGCATGTACCATGAAAGCAGTTTTTCTTTTTCCAAACTGAGGTATAAAGCAGAATGACTTTTTAAAAAAAAAGATGTGACAGTTTCAACTGAACAGAGAAGGAAATGAAAAACTCAGAAAGAGTTTTTCCATGATCACAAAGCTAATAAATAATAGAGCTGAAATTTTGATTTTTTAAAACTACTTCATGGATACAAGAAATTTAATGTATATTATTTATAGAATACAAAGTTTTGTACAGCTACATCTATTAAATAAAACATGTATCATTCCAGAGCCACTATTTAAAACTACAGATGCTGAAACCCGTATCCCAGAATCCCGACTCGAAACTCTAAGACAGATGTCTTAATCCATATCTATTTTAATTTTTAATGTGGAAACACCGAAGTTAAACTTTTGACTTTTATTTAGTATATTATTTGAAACTGTCTTATAGTCTACTGGAGTTTCTAGTTAATAAACCTGTTAAGAAATCTGAAGACCTAGGAACCAAAGTAGATAACAGGTATTTGTTTAAGGTAAAGTGGGAACAGGAAGGTATATTGTTGGATACCAGTCACTCAGGCACACAAAGGATGAGGAGGGCACATTCTGTAAACAAATTACAAAAGAGCACAGATGCAAGTGAGGCAGTGTTTCAGACTTCCACTAACCCGACATCTGAATTCTGTCTGAATTTGGTCGAAGTATAGCTTAGCTAAATTCCTAATTTACCTCCCTCACATCTTCATCTCCTCAAAAACAAAGAAAGAACCAGCAGCATTTCTTAATTTAAAATGGCATATTTGTTCACATTCCTTAGTGGTGCCTCCCCTGTCTTCACACATAAGTACTTATCAAGATTGGAAAAGATGAAAACAAACCATCAACCAAAATTAATTGACAGACAACGCAAAGCAAACATCTGGAAGAAATCTCCACAGAATTTAGGAGAGATTTGGTTTGCCCTCAATTAGAAGCCTGATCATGTTTTATCCTCAACCTGACCTAGAAGTACAAGTCTGCGAAGTATATTCCATGACTCAAATGGACAAACAGACAAGACGACCAACATCTCGTCTAGTAAACACTGGGTATGCAACACCTATTCCAAAGGTGAGTACAGAGAACAGAGTCAAAATAAGACCTAAAGGAAACAGGGGGAAGATGGCGGCGAAGGGAATGCATCACTCCCGTGTACCGCGTCACTGTTCGGGAGAATGATGAGTTAGAACAACTAAAAACTATCTTCTTAGGAATTTCTAGCAAAACTGGGGTGCTCCAAAACCTAGTGGAAGGATTTTCATCGCACGAGGATCAGCTACAGGGGCTCAAACATGAGCGATTTGTCCACACGGAGGGTCACGCCGCTTATTCAGCAAATTGCCCCATGGCTAGAATCTGCAGCTTGCGCTGGGAAGCAAGAGATAGCAATGCAAAGATACAGCGCTGCGGATTCTGTGGGCTCCTGCCAGCTGTGCAATCACTGTACAGAGTGCTGAATTCTGGGTTTGAGACGGGGGAAGGAAGCTGTCCAGTTTGGTTCTCCACCGGTCAGACCACAGAGGAAGCCAGCGGCCCCATCTTGGAGACTTGACGTCATCATCCCTGTTTTCGACTGATCGCAGCTCACTCAACCATAGAACAAGTAATTTCAGGCTGCCATTCGCCTGCGTCTCGCAGACAAATTACTCAGGCGCAGTGCTAAAGAACCCGCGGAAACTGCTTCTTGGGGCCTGCTCCTATCAGAACATACACGGAGCCCGGGGCGGCCGAATTCTGGCTCCCAGAACTGCTCTGGCCCAGGGCTAAGGAGTCCGCGGAGGCTGCTTCTTGGAGCCTGCTCCTATCAGAGCATGCACGGAGCCCAGAGCGGCCGGGTTCTGGCTCCCGGAACTGCTCTGGCCCAGGGCTGAAGAACCCGCGGAAACTGCTTCTTGGGGCCTGCTCCTGTCGGGGCATGTACTGAGCCCGGAGCGGCCAAGTTCTGGCTCCCAGAGCTCCTCTGACCCAGGGCTGAGGAACCCGCAGAGACTGCTTCTTGGTCCGGATCCTGCTGAATGCTGTGGGGGCCAGAGGGGCAGAGCAGAGCTGCAGCCCGTGTCCAGAACAGCCCCAGCGACCCGCCGGCGTGGTATCACTTCACCCCAACTGCGGTGGGGGCTGAGCAGAGCCACCGCCCGAGCCCGCAAGGTAGGCAGACCACTGGCCGATCGGCGGAACGGGCCCAGCAGCCTGCCAGCGTGGTAGACACGTCACACCAATGGGAGTAGGGGCAGAGCAGGGCGGCCGCCCGCGCCCGGAGTGGGCCTAGTGACCTGCCAGCATGGTATCGCTTCACCCCAACTGCAGTGGGGGCCGAGCAGAGCTGCCGCCCGAGCCCGCAAGGTAGGCAGACCTGCGACCGACCAGCGGGACAGGCCCAGCGGCCTGCCGGCGTGGTAGACACATCACACCAACTGGAGTAGGAGCAGAGCTGCCACCTGCGCCCGGAACAGGCCTAGCGACCCGCCGGCGTGGTATCACTTCACCCCAACTGCAGTAGGGGCCCAGCAGAGCCGCCGCCTGAGCCCGCAAGGTAGGCAGACCTGTGACCGACCGGTGGGACAGGCTCAGCGGCCTGCCGGCGTGGTAGACACGTCACACCAATTGGAGTAGGGGCAGAGCAGAGCCACCACCCGCATCCGGAACAGACCCAACGACCCGTGGGCATGGTAGTCACGTCACCCCAATTGGAGAAGGGGCAGAGCAGAGCCGCCATCCGCGCCCGCAAGGTAGGCAGACCTGTGACCGACCGGCACAACAGTCCCAGCGGTCCGCAGGCGTGGTAGACATGTCACACCAATTGGAGGAGGGGCAGAGGAGAGCCGCCGCCCGCGCCTAGGACAGGCCCAGAGGCCTGCCGGCATGGTAGTCACGTCACCCCAATTGGAGTAGGGGCAGAGCAGAGCCGCTGCCCGCACCGTGAACAGGCCCAGTGGCCCGCCAGCGTGGTAGTTACGTCACACCAATTGGAGTAGGGGTAGAGCAGAGCCGCCGCCCACACCCGGAACAGGCCCAGAGACCCGCCGGAGTGGAAGTCACGTCACCCCAATTGGAGTAGGGGCAGAGCAGAGCCGCTGCCCGCACCCTGAACAGGCCCAGTGGCCCGCCAGCATGGTAGTTACGTCACACCAATTGGAGTAGGGGCAGAGCAGAGCCGCCTCCCGCGCCCGGAACAGGCCCAGCAACCCCCCGGCGTGGTAGACACGTCACCCCAATTGGTGTAAGGGCAGAGCAGAGCCGCCACCCGCGCCTGCAATTTAGGCAGACCTGTGACCGACTGGCAGAACAGCCCCAGGGGTCCGCGGGCATGGTAGACATGTCACACCAACTGGAGGAGGAGCACAGCCGCTGCCCGCCCTGCAAGGGAGACTTTTCAACTATACAAGAGTAATATAAATATATAGGGGGAAAATTTCAAAAACACAACAGTTTCACCAAGCAGAAAGAAACTCGAGCAGTATGAAATGACAAGAAAGAAAGGACCACAAGCAATGCAGGTCAACTCAACTTTAGAAGAGGTAATAGCTGCAACAGATGGAATGTCAGATAAAGAATTCAGGATATACACGCTTCAGATAATCTGGAGTCTCAAGGAAGACATTAGACAGCAAAATCAGACAATGAAAGATCACTTCGACAATGAATTACATAAACAAATCCAAGAAGCAAAAGATCAACTATACAGGGAGATAGAGGTAATAAAAAACAAACAGAATCCTAGAAATGCAGGAAGCAATAAACCAACTTAAAAACTCAATTGAGAATACTACCAGCAGAGTAGAACACTTAGAAGATAGAACATCAGACAATGAAGACAGAGTATTTCAACTTGAAAAGAACATAGACAGCTCAGCAAGCCTGTTAAGGAACCATGAGCAGAACATTGAAGAAATATGGGACAACATAAAGACACCAAACTTAAGAGTCATTGGGATACAGGAAGGTACAGAGCTCCAAACCAAAGGAATGAGCAATCTATTCAATGAAATAATACGAGAAAACTTCCCAGACTTGAAGAATGAGACAGAATCCCAAATCCTAGAAGCCTACAGGACGCCGAATGTGCAAAATCATAAGAGATCCACACCTAGACACATTATAATGAAGATGCCCAGCATACAGAATAAGGAGAGAATTTTAAAAGCTACAAGAGAAAGGAAGCAGATTACATTTAGGGGTAAACCAATCAGGATAACAGCTGATCTTTCAACACAGACTCTGAAAGCTAGAAGATCCTGGAATAACATATTTCAAACACTGAAAGAAAATGGATTCCAACCAAGAATCATGTATCCAGCGAAATTAAGCTTCAGGATGGAAGATGAAATTAAAACCTTCCACGATAAACAAAAGATAAAAGAATTTGCAGCTAGAAAACCATCTCTTCAAAACATCCTTGGCAAAACATTTCAGGAAGAGGAAATGGAAAACAACAATGAAAACCAACAGTGGGAGGTAGGACAGTAAAGGGGGGGAAATAATCAAAGAGGAAAACAAACCATGTTTAGTAACATAAATAAACAAATATGGCTGGAAGAACAAATCATATCTCAATAATAACCCTAAATGTTAATGGCTTAACCTCACCAATTAAGAGACACAGGCTAGTTGAATGGATCACAAAACAAGACCCAACAATATGCTGCCTACAGGAGACGCATTTGATAGGAAAAGATATACATAGACTGAAGGTGAAAGGTTGGGAAAAATCATATCACTCATATGGACTGCGGAAACAAGCAGGAGTGTCCATACTCATATCAAATAAAATAGATTTCAAGCCAAAGTTACTCAAAAGGGATAAAGAGGGACACTACATACTGCTCAAGGGAACCATACACCAACAAGACATAACAATCATAAATATATATGCCCCAAACAATGGTGCAGCTATGTTCATCAAACAAACTCTTCTCAAGTTCAAGAGTCTAATAGACCACCATACAATAATCATGGGAGACTTCAACACACCTCTCTCACCACTGGACAGATCTTCCAAACAAAAGTTGAATAAGGAAATTATAGAACTCAATAACACAATTAACATCCTAGACTTAATTGACATATATAGAATATACCAACCAACATCAAGCAGTTACACTTTTATCTCAGCAGCACATGGATCCTTCTCAAAAATAGATCATATATTATGTCACAGGGCAACTCTTAGACAATATAAAGGAGTAGAGATAATACCATGCATCTTATCTGACCATAATGGAATGAAACTGAAAATCCATGATAAAAGAAGGAAGGAAAAATCATGCATCACTTGGAGAATGAACAATAGGTTACTGAAGGATCAATGGGTTATAGAAGACATCAAGGAGGAAATTAAAAAATTCTTAGAGATAAATGAAAACACAGACACAACATATCGGAATCTATGGGACACATTGAAAGCAGTTCTAAGAGGAAAATTCATTGCTTGGAGTTCATTCCTTAAAAAAAGAAAAAACGAACAAATAAATGATCTCATACTTCATCTCAAAATCCTAGAAAAAGAAGAGCAAAACAACAGCAAAAGAAGTAGAAGGCAAGAAATAATTAAAATCAGAGCTGAAATTAATGAAATCGAAACAAAAGAAACAATTGAAAAAATTGACAAAACTAAAAGTTGGTTCTTTGAAAAAATAAATAAAATCGACAGACCCTTAGCCATGCTAACAAAGAGAAGAAGAGAGAGAACTCAAATTACTAGCATACGGGATGAAAAAGGCAACATCACAACAGACACTTCAGAAATACAGAAGATAATCAGAAATTATTTTGAATCCTTATACTCCAATAAAATAGAAGATAATGAAGGCATCGATAAATTTCTTAAGTCATATGATCTGCCCAGATTGAGTCAGGAGGATATAGACAACCTAAACAGACCAATATCAATTGAAGAAATAGAAGAAACCATCAAAAGACTACCAACTAAGAAAAGCCCAGGACCGGATGTGTATACAGCAGAGTTTTACAAAACCTTTAAAGAGGAACTAATACCAATACTTTTCAAGCAATTTCAGGAAATAGAAAAAGAGGGAGAACTTCCAAATTCATTCTACGAGGCCAACATCACCCTGATTCCTAAACCAGACAAAGACACTTCAAAGAAAGAAAACTACAGACCAATATCTCTAATGAACCTAGATGCAAAAATCCTCAATAAAATTCTGGCAAAATGGATTCAAAAACATATCAAAAAAATTGTGCATCATGATCAAGTAGGATTCATCCCTGGGATGCAAGGCTGGTTCAATATACGGAAATCAATAAACGTTATTCACCACATCAATAGACTTAAAATTAAGAACCATATGATCATCTCGATAGATGCAGAAAAAGCATTCAACAAAGTACAGCATCCTTTTATGTTCAAAACTCTAGAAAAACTAGGGATAACAGGAACATACCTCAACATTGTAAAAGCAATCTATGCTAAGCCTCAGGCTAACATCATTCTGAATGGAGAAAAATTGAAGGCATTCCCTCTAAAATCTGGAACAAGACAGGGATGCTCTCTCTCACCACTTCTGTTCAACATAGTTCTCGAAACACTGGCCAGAGCAATTAGACAGACGAAAATAATAAAGGCATAAAAATAGGAAAAGAAGAACTTAAATTATCACTATTTGCAGATGACATAATTCTATACCTAGCAGACCCAAAAGAGTCTACAAGGAAACTATTAGAGCTAATAAATGAATTTAGCAAAGTAGCAGGATATAAAATCAACACGCATAAATCAAAGGCATTCCTGTATATCAGCGACAAATCCTCTGAAATGAAAATGAGGAAAAACACTCCATTCACAATATCCTCAAAAAAAATAAAATACTTGGGAATCAACCTAACAAAAGAGGTGAAAGACTTATACAATGAAAACTACAGAACCCTAAAGAGAGAAATAGAAGAAGATCTTAGAAGATGGAAAAATATACCCTGTTCATGGATAGGCAGAACTAACATCATCAAAATGGCGATATTACCAAAAGTTCTCTATAGGTTTAATGCAATGCCAACCAAAATCCCAACGGCATTTCTTGTACAAATAGATAAAGCAATCATGAAATTCATATGGAAAAACAAAAGACCCAGAATAGCAAAAACAATGCTAAGCAGGAAGTGTGAATCAGGCGGTATATCAATACCAGACTTCAAACTATACTACAGAGCAATAGTAACAAAAACAGCATAGTACTGGTACCAAAACAGGCAGGTGGACCAATGGTACAGAATAGAGGACACAGAAACCAATCCACAAAACTACAACTATCTTATATTTGATAAAGGGGCTAAAAGCATGCAATGGAGGAAGGATAGCATCTTCAACAAATGGTGCTGGGAAAACTGGAAATCCATATGCAACAAAATGAAACTGAATCCCTTTCTCTCGCCATGCACAAAAGTTAACTCAAAATGGATCAAGGAGCTTGATATTAAATCAGAGACTCTGCGTATGATAGAAGAAAAAGTTGGCTACGATCTACATACTGTGGGGTCGGGCCCCAAATTCCTCAACAGGACACCCATAGCACAAGAGTTAATAACTAGAATCAACAAATGGGACTTACTCAAACTAAAAAGTTTTTTCTCAGCAAAAGAAACAATAAGAGAGGTAAATAGGGAGCCTACATCCTGGGAACAAATCTTTACTCCTCACACTTCAGATAGAGCCCTAATATCCAGAGTATACAAAGAACTCAAAAAATTAGAAAATAAGATATCAAATAACCCAATCAACAAATGGGCCAAGGACCTGAACAGACACTTCTCAGAGGAGGACATACTATCAATCAACAATCACATGAAAAAATGCTCAGCATCGCTAGCAGTCAGAGAAATGCAAATCAAAACCACCCTAAGATACCATCTCACTCCAGTAAGTTTGGCAGCCATTAGGAAGTCAAACAACAACAAGTGCTGGCGAGGATGTGGGGAAAAGGGTACACTTGCTCATTGTTGGTGGGACTGCAAATTGGTGCAGCCAATTTGGAAAGCAGTATGGAGATTTCTTGGAAAGCTGGGAATGGAACCACCATTTGACCCAGCTATTCCCCTTCTTGGTCTATTCCCTAAAGACCTAAAAAGAGCATGCTACAGGGACACTGCTACATCGATGTTCATAGCAGCACAATTCACAATAGCAAGACTGTGGAACCAACCTAGATGCCCTTCAATAGATGAATGGATAAAAAAAATGTGGCATTTATACACAATGGAGTATTACTCTGCATTAAAAAATGACAAAATCATAGAATTTGGAGGGAAATGGATGGCATTAGAGCAGATTATGCTAAGTGAAGCCAGCCAATCCCTGAAAAACAAATGCCAAATGTCTTCTTTGATATAAGGAGAGTAACTAAGAACAGAGTAGGGACGAAGAGCATGAGAAGAAGATTAACATTAAACAGGGATGAGAGGTGGGAGGGAAAGCGAGAGGGAAGGGAAATTGCATGGAAATGGAAGGAGACCCTCATGGTTATACAAAATTACATACAAGAGGAAGTGAGGGGAAAGGGAAAAATAATACAAGGGGGAGAAATGAATTACAGTAGAGGGGGTAGAGAGAGAAGAGGGGAGGGGAGGGGAGGGGAGGGGGTATAGTAGAGGATAGGAAAGGCAGCAGAATACAACAGACACTAGTATGGCAATATGTAAACTAATGGAAGTGTAACTGATGTGATTCTGCAATCTGTATACGGGGTAAAAATGGGAGTTCATAACCCACTTGAATCAAAATGTGAAATATGATATGTCAAGAACTATGTAATGTTTTGAACAACCAACAATAAAAAAAATATGACCTAAAAACTATTATTTCCTGATAAACTTAAGATTATAGGTTTCTTTCTAACCCACTTTATCTGCATCCCTCAAGTTTTAATATGTATTTTTATTATCATTCAGTACTAAAATATTTGTAACCCATGAGATAATTGAGAATGTGGTTCTTTTGGTTTCCTACCACATGTACTTTTTTTAAACATTTGTTTTTTAGAAGTAGTTGGACACAATACCTTTATTTTATTTATTTATTTTTATGTGGTGCTGAGGATCGAACCCAGGCCTCACATGTGCTAGACAAGTGCTCTATTGCTGGGCCACAGTCCTAGCTCCAAACCACATGTTTTAATTCAATTTTCTTTTCATTGTTAATTTATAATTAAGAGAAAATGTTCCATATGCTATCTAATTTTTGAAATTGGTTGAGTCTACTTGTGATCTAGTACAATGTATATACTTGACAGTAATATGTTTTATCTTGTGTCTATGATTTTTATGATTTATGTTTAGGTCAATATTATTGAACTACAGTCAGTCCAGAGATAACAGAAAAGTTGCAAAATTTCACATTACCAAGAGTGAACCAGAAACTTAGTCCATCAACTGACCAGATAAACTTGGTTTCAGGTTTCACAGGAAGCATTCTCTGCCACACCTTAATTTCAGACTTCTTGCCTCCTCAACTGAAACAGTAAATTTCCAATGTTCTAAACTACCCAGTCACAGTATTTTGCTGAGCCAGCCCTAAAAAAATTAACACAGAGATGTTGGAGGATATTTCTTAGTGATCCTAAGGAGGAGTTCATAACCTCAAAATGTGGAGAAAAATAAAAACAATATTTTAAAATCATAAATGGGACAAAGATCTAGCTGGAAACATTGACTATTAAACTAAAAATTAGTAAAAAACTGGAATCCATTTGAACTCACTGCCAATGCCCAGTCCTAGAAAGTAAAAAGTGATCCAGAAGGTTATTTCAGCATTTTTAAATTCTTAAATTAAGTTCACTAGAATGAAAATTTAGTGATCAGTTAGACTTTGCCTACTGTATACCAATCTTCCTTGCTTTTAGAAATCCTAACAATACATTAATTATTGTGCCCTTATTAACTCTTGAATTATCTACTGAGCAAGGAGATAATACATATGTGTCTCTAGCCACATAAACCTTGAAGAAGGTTAGCCAAGCTTTTCCTTTGGACATCAAGTCTATGATTTATTTTATTCCACTCAATAATGAGATCCAGCAAGGGATAATTACTAGTGTAGGTGATTTTAACAATCATTTTTTCAAAGGAAGAAAATACAACATGGAAATAGGAAATGTCTATTAAAACAAACTAATCAATTACATTCCTATTTAATAGTCCATTAAAAAGGCACATCATTAACCCTTGTTATGATAACATTTGAATGAATTGACATCACTTCTTTCTTTGAATTACTAGAAATGCAGTGACAAATGTTTTTAAAAAGTCGAATTAATTTTTCCTGAGGAAAAAGCACATCTGTATAAATTGCTTGTTAAGTGTCTCAGTGTTTATTTTACATAATTATTGTTGCAATAATAACATATGAAAATTATTGTCATATTTTAAAATGTCATATTTTCAGAGACCTAAATATAGAAGAATGATACTTCTGTATGTTATGGGTCATAAATAAGAATAAGCTCTTGAAAATTCCAAATCAAAAAAGGAATAATTTTGCAGAATATGTGAATTTGATGATAAAATTTGAAAATGAAATTTTGATAGAGCAAAACAAATGCAAATCTGTGCTATACAGTGGTGTGATAAAATAATTACAAATCTATATACATATTAGATAGATATGTTAAAAAAACTAGCTACTGGTCATAAATCAGCAATATTTCAAATTCCAATATACTTTAAACTGAAAGGAAATGTATTATTGAATAGAATCATTTTTGTGAGGGCAGGGAAGTAGGTGCTGGGGATTGAACCCAGGGCCTCACACATACTAGGCAAGCACTACCACTAAGCTACATTCTACCCTGCATAGGAATCTTAATTACACTGGAAGGAATTATCATTCTAAGATTTTTGTCTAATTTTACATAACTAACCAATGAAACTAAGCACTCATTTCTAAATTGTTTGTGTTTGTGGTAACTTTAAATCTAATCATAAAAATTCTAGTAGTCAATACAACGTTGACTTAATTCCAGTATTAAACACTCTAAACAAGATCAAAAATAATATATCACAGTATAAGAATGTCTCATGGGCTGGGGATATGGCTCAAGTGGTAGCGCGCTCGCCTTGCATACGTGAGGCACTGGGTTCGATCCTCAGCACCACATAAAAATAAATAAGTGAAATAAAGGCATGCTGTCCATCTACAACTAAAAAATAAATAGTTAAAAAAAAAGAATGTCTCAGTACATTGAAATATAAAAGCCACACTCTCTATTCATGGCCCACCAATATCATGTGGGTATTTGGTATGAAGTGCTATTACCCTGATGAGGTCTCCTATACAAACAGGAAATATTTTGGAATAATCTAATAAATATGCCTATTATCTTCCCTGTTATCAGTTTGATTTTTGCAATCTCCTCCCTATTTCTGATTCACAGTGAACTGTTCACCTCCCTCAACACAATATTACATAGATTGATCTGCTGATTTCCTGAATCACTATTCAGTGGAAATGTCAGAAAGGAAAAACTTTTCCTCTCCTCTCTCAGGTTGAGTATCTGGGGCTGCTGAACTGAAAAAATACAGATTAACAGGAGAAAAAGTTTATGCATATACAAATTGGAACTAACAAAAGAAGTAGGCAGCCCACTAAAAGGGTTGTGTTAGATACTTACAGATCTAATTTAGGGAAAGGAGGGTGGGTGGAGAAAAGTTTTCTCTAAAGGAAGAGCAAATTGCTTTCTTTAGGAAAGACAAATGCAGTAAAGAAAGTTTGTGATGTGTGTTTATGCAGGTGAGAGTGGTCAGTCTTCTGCACGGCCATGAAACTGCCCTAGAGAGAGAATTTAAAGTAGATTTATCTTGTCTATTCCCTGGCAGCTTATACTTCAGGAAGTGAACCTTGTTTTGGATACTATGAAGTGACATGTTAAAAACAGGCTCGTTTAATAGATGACATCATCATCCTGTATTTCTCAAGTGAAAATAATTTGTAGACACTTGGAAATAAATCCTTACAAAAGAATGAGTCTTTTTTTCCCCTTTAAATTCTATCTACCAACCTACCTTTCTACTTACTAGCTAAGATGGAATTTATAGCAGCTTCATTTCCTCAAAATTTCTACTTTTGGTCAGATAAGGGAAGCTTCCTAAGACTCCCCACCCCACACCCTGCCATCTGTTGACTTCCAAGTGTCTTCAGTTTAAGAGGAACTTCATCCCAACTGTGGAGTTCTGAGGGTGTCCCTTTTGGTACATTGAGCAATTAAGAACTAGCTCTACATAATGCAATGGATAGCTCAAAGATACGTGAAGTAAAAATCAAAATAAATTGAGAAATGACACAAAAATATGTATCAACACATGACATGACTTAATCAGTTGCTTTCCCTCTGATGGGTATCAGCAACAGGGTCTAAGCTCAGAGCTAGCAACAATAACACACTGGCCCTTTGGAGGCATGCCTATTGAAAGAAAGATCATGGTATATCTCTTCAAGGATCACACTTTTGAGAATCAATATTCATGAGTGAGGATGATTTAAGTTCAAAATTCAACAGACATGTGTAAAGTTTTAAAAGCCCTTAGCCTTTGAGGTCTTTTTTGAAGTATTATTCTCCTTTTTAAGACTATGAGTTCCTCAAGGCAGGGATCACTGTACATCTCTGTATCCTTCATGCCTATCATAATGTTTAACACTTAGCAGAGCCTCAATAGTATTTAATAATTTAAATTTTCAATAATTCAAAATTACAAGAAGTCTTTTAAAAAATTTTCTCTTTAAAATACTGCACAAAGAATTAAGAGACTGTAAAAGTAGATCAAATTAGTTTTTCTCATTAAAAAATGAAAGAAAACATAAGATTGTTGTCTTGGTACCCACAAACAGGTCTTTACCAGAAGTTTACTGTCAATTAATCTGAGACTGAGGTTAATGAAATAGAATTCTAGGGATATTTCAGTTATTATTCAATGACTTTTAAATATCTCTTTAAACTTGCATATCAGTGTTTACTAGTCTTTTTTTTTTTGGTGTGGTAATTTGTAATATTAAGTTTCATCCACCTCTGTCATGTGCTATTTAAACTTTGCCAAGACTCAGCTCCAAGCCTTTGTTTATCCTTCTTCCTTCAATGTTTATAACACTGTAAAATCTCTACCCACCACTTTCAGGATCTAATACATCCACATAACATTTCCATGTTTATTTCCTATTCTACATACCCCATCCCCACCCCATTAGGGGAATGAACAAAATAAATTGTCAATTCTGGAGAGAATAGAATATTATACATTCATTAAGATAAATAACTATCATGACATATATTATGAATAAATTTCAAAACCCATGAGAAAAATAAAGACACTGGAATGAATCTGACATAACCTTCCTATGTACATATATGAATATAACACAGTGAATCTCAACATCGTGTGCATCCACTAGACTATGGCCCTAATTAGAATAAGATATATTCCATGCTTGTATAATCATAATAAAGTGGACTCTTCTGTCATGTATAACTAAAAAAGAAACAAAAAAAGTAAAGCAAAACATATTCATTTATATACATTTTTAATACCCAAACAACAGTACCTATTTCCTTAATGAAAATACATGTAGACAGTAGAAAACATGCATATGGGAATAGTATTCTCAATTTCAGAAGTATGGTAACCCTTAAGGAAAATGAAAGGAGCAAGAGAAATGGATGAAACTTTAGGTATGGTTGCAAATTTTGTTTGAGGGAGAAAAATAAGGAGAGAGGGGGAAGGAGAGAAAGAAGGAGGAAGAAAGAGAGAGAGAAAATGAGAAAACCGTTAAAATATATTTAATTTCAGTGGTGTATACATAAATGTCTAATATTATTTTCTCTCTACATTTTATTATGATTTAAACACATCTATTTAGGGTTTTAATTTTAATTTAAGCAGTCATATACTTTTAATCCATTTTTTACATTTTAAGAGGAAAATCTTTATTGGCTTGATGTAGTTATACGTAGTGGCAATATTTTATAGTTTCTGCTAATGTTACCCAATACGTAGTGACAATGGCATGATAAAAATAATCAAACTATGCACTCTATTTATTATTTATGTGTTGGTTTTCATGAAAGTCTCTATGTGGTAGAAACCTAGCATATATCTATGACTAGACAATTCCAGGGTATCAGTCTAATGAATAGGATAATGGTAGAACATAGCAGAAATTTAGATTACAAAGGAGGAAGCAAAATTTTCTGGTAATGGTAGCTAGTAAGTAGAAAGGTAGGTAGGTAGATAGAATTTAAAAGAAAAAAAAGACTCATTCTGTTGTAAGGATTTATTTCCAAGTGTCTACAAATTATTTTCACTTGAGAAATACAGGATGATGACGTCATCTATTAAACGAGCCTGCTTTTTAAATGTCACTTCAGAGTATTCAAAACAAGGTTCACTTCCTGAACTATGAGCTGTCAGTCATTCATGCATTCTTTCATTCATCTAAACACCTGACCAACTCCTACTGTAAGGTCAGATTATTGATTAATTTTGAGCATAACTGGTTTCAAAATGCAAAAATTAATTCAACTCAAGTCATTTTAGGGAGAAATATTCTTCCCAGTGCTAAAGTTCTTTAGGGAAGAAATAATTCTGTTTGGTTTTCCTGAAGAGGTTCACTCTCTAATTTTGGATGTGATACCGAAAAGAAGGATATTCTTCCTACATGTTTTATATGCTCTATTAACAGGGTCTATGAATGATAAACTTAAATGAGCCAAGTAAGCATTTACTCAGGGAATATACAGCAAGAAACTTGTATGTACTAGTCCCTGTGCTAGAAACTGAAATAAAAATATAAAAAGCCAGCCCTTGCCCTAAAGAAGTTGGATGTCACTTCACCAAATCTAAATTAACAGAATCTCCTCTTTTTCGTTTTCAAACTAGAAATCAACAGAAGGTTAAATTGATAATTGAACTCTATAAAGTAATGATGCCAACACAAATACTTCTGATCTCAGAAAAGTTTCTATACCATAGTAGTTCTTAATTTGGTTCCACAGTGGAGTCACTTGTACCTTTAAAATATATATATAAAATGTTTGGATCCCACTCTGGTATTCTGAATTAGTCTTAGGTGCAATTTAGGCATTGGCATCAGAATGCCCCATGTGATTCCATGTGTAGCCAAGATTGGATGAAAACCAGCAAGAGGACACAATGTCCCAGTGGTCTTTTCTTCTTGCCTGAAGCATAGGCCTATCAGGATCATGAGGCTAAAAGCTTGGGAAACATTAAGAAATGAGGGTATTTACTAGACATTCATTCTTTCTCCTTCAAATTTACTGTGAAATGTAGGCTTTTCTTTTTATTGCTTAATCCTCATTCAGATACATACCAACTCAGAAGCACCACTGTCAATACACTTGTCCTTTCTTTTCTTTTCTTTTTAAAAATATTCTTAGTTATCAATGGATCTTATTTTATTTATTAATATGCAATACTGAGGATTGAATCCAGGGCCTCCCAGGCCAGCAGTCTACCACTGAGCACAACTCCAGCCACATTTGTCCTTTCTTTATCTCTTCCAACCAACTCCAAAACCTAGAAAACTCAGATCTCTCTCATATAGAGGTAATCCAGCGTGTTTTCTTTTGTCACAAGAAAGCTGGATAGTTATAAAAACTGCTTTTCTTTTTCCTTTAGCATTTTCATATTCCAAATTGGGAAGAAGCAAGAGGGTGCAAGTTTTGAACTGCCTTTAGCTATTGAAGGGAAGAAAAATGAAATTGGTCTCTGTGGGCATGAAAAGCTTAAAGAATTCATGATCTTTGATTTCCACCTTCCTCTATAGGAATGAATATTAGGTGTGATAATAAATATGTCAAGGTCATGTTTATCTAATTCTAATGAAGCAAACATAAAACTTAAATTGTTAACCATCTGCAGGGGATGAGTGAATCTTTTCTTTTTTTTCTTTTTCTTTTTCTTTCCTTTTAGAAGCCAAGTAATTAAAATGTAAAAATGTGTTTAGTGTTCAAAGAAAGTGGAGTGTTACTATATTAGATAAGGGAGCAGTCCATGACCACATAATGTCATTAAAGTGATCGGAAATTATGTGGTCTTTTAAATTGCTTTATTTCCCTCAGCAGAATATTAATTTCAGGTGAGTAATTTAAATTGCATTAACAGCAGACTCCTTAAGATGACACTTCATTTAGTTTTGAAAGTTGCTGCTGTTTAAGATATCCCCCCAGTCTGCCATTTCACACTGGTGATAACTTCTGCCAGATTGTATATTGTTTTTTTCAAAATACCATGGGGGTGTCAAAGGTTTTATTGCAAACCTGCTGCTTTATGGGAAAATTCAATGTAAATAAACCAGAGAGACACTTCTGTAAATTGCCCTATTTTAGATAGAAAATGCTTCAATTAGATGTATGAAATCAGCTGACAGTTTTATGAACCAAATCATTTTTGGAAATATCCTTCACATAAACTAGGTATTATATTTTCAGAGACCATATGGCATAAAGTAGATCCACAAGATCTTCAAGGACAGGCAAACTTACACTCAGCATGACTCGATCCCAGTGTCTGTGTCTCATTCATTAACTAATGTCCAGTCATGACAACTTTCAAGGTTGCTAAATTGGTGAAAAGGGAATATCAAAAACAAACAAACAAAAAAAATGTTACAGAAAAAAATCATCATACTTATTTTTCTTATAAAAACCACATAAATGCACATTTCTGCACTGTTCTTTGGATTATAAATCCAGTAACCCAACTAAGGGATAGAACATTGGAAACTGCACTAGCTGGATGCCAAGGACCACAAGGTGAAGGACATGTTTGTGTGAGCCCTAGCTTTGTTGGGAGCCTTAAACACCAACTTATAATATGGATAATCACTTGGGATAGAATACATTTCATGGACAACTGAATGAGATACTTAGATGGTTCAAGACACTTCAGACCAGTAGTGAAAGGACACTTACAAAGTCCATGCAAAGTCCAAGGACCACACCACACACTGGAATCCCACTCAAGAGATTTATTATCAGAGCATGGAGCAAACTGACAAGGCTGTCCCTCCGAGGAGAACAGCAGCCTGTAGGCATTCACGGTTTATAACCCACAAGAGGAATTTCACAAGCAAGCTTTGGGGTTATGTCTTGGGCTGGGGTGGGGTCAACCCTTTAGCAGGCACATGTGCTTATGGGAAGTTAAGCAGCATTGCCTTAGGATCTCTAGATAACATGGCTCCTAAATAAAAACCTGGGAATCCCTGAATAAAATGGATCCTAAATCAAAACTTAGGAATCTCCAGATAAAAATGGCACCTGACCTAAAATAGCAGATCTGATGCCAATAAGTAGCAAATATATATCCTGTAATTTAAATTTGCCTTTGACTTCTCAAGCTCTCCTCTACTAAAGGGAAAGATATGTTCTTAATTCAATATGATCATTGATTCAATCCCCCTGTCCTTCATCACATACCCCTAGTTTTACCATATTTATTCCTTCTTTCCTCTATTATAGACAGTTTGTCAGCACTTACATAGATTTATATACTCTTCATTTTCTCATAATGCAGGTGAAGCTGAGCCCTTGTCCTGGAGCTATGGAATAGCAGCCTGTTAGGGCCAGAGTGGAGGCCACAGGTGGAGAGTGCTATGAGGGTACAGGCCTGATGTTTGGCAGGCCAGGGCCAAGGTAAGCACAGCACGCTGACCAGTCACCCTGTAACAGCCCAGCCCAGGCCTGGTGCAGACACCTGCTCCACACAGCTCCACGTTGCAGTCTGAAGCCCCGAGTGGCAGTGCACCTCAGTGGGAAGAAGGCAAACCAGGAGAAAACGGAAGTGGAACAGACCTGAATGGAAGTTCAGATTCAAGGGTTCGCCTATTGGTGAAGGGAAAGCGAGGAACAAGAGACAGGCAGGTGAGAAATGAAAGACGGAGAACAGGCAGAGATACACAGGAGAGTTTATTTGTCAGAGCTGACAAATAAAGGCCATATCTCTATAGTGGAGAGAGGCAAAACAGGCTTGGGTTCCCGGACTCTGGAACAGGGTCAGGAATCAGAGCCAGGAGAATCCTAATGCTGGCAGTTAGAGGTTGGGTTGGTAGGAGGGAGTGGTGAACCTTCCTCACAAAGGCCCTTCCAAGTGAAACCTGTTCCTTAAAATGCCGCTGTCACTTAAAACAGTCATCCAGATGCTAAGCAAGGACCTTATAAATAGCATTGGTACTTTTCAAAACCCTGATTAGCATAAATTTGAACCAAAGAATTGACTCAAGTGATACACAAACCCCTAGACTAATGATATTGGTCTTGAAAATCAGGACGGGGGTCCTTGTTCCCCCTGTGTTTTACATGAAACACCTGAGAAATGTGAAGGCAAGTGCATAAAAGAACTTTTACCTAAGGGCTAAAAAAAAGAGAAAGACTCCTTGAGAGAAGAGGGGTCCAGAGCTAATGCCTGTGGGAGTGGGGTGTCATGCCCTTAATAGATTTTAGATTTCTTCTCAAGCCCCCTCCTCCTCTTGTCTATGGACCAAAAATTGGGAAAAGAGCCGCCCAGGGTATACCTCTCCCTATTTTCTACATCTGCCCTAAAGGTAGGGAAGGAGCCATCTGGTGGTTACTCATTAACAACTCCTTGCATTACCAGGAGCAATTCCCTGGAGGCCTAGGTAAACTTGGTAACAAGTTGTAAAACAGGGAAAGTGCTCTGGAGGTATTAGCATTTTATCTCCTTTTGCATTAGCCCCCATCTTCCCTGCCCAATCTTTCATTATCTCTGTTGACTATCTGTCCTTTGCCCATCTCACTAGCACACTGAGGTGGCAAACCCTGTGGGCCCCCTCTTAAATTTGTGAGAGTTCTGTTTCTATCCTTTACACTTGAATAAATTCTACTCCTTTCACTGTTACCTTCCGTTGTCCCTGGAATTTTATTCTTCAGATTTCCAAGACAATAACCTAGAAGGAATTTGGCAGCCAGCTGCTGGGTCTATTGCAACACTGGAGGGCAGAGAGCACAGCCTGCCATTTAGAGCAACAACACTCCACTCAACCCTTCAAAGGCCAATAGACATCCCCTGCTGTGATTAGCTGCTAACACTAAAATAGGTTTCAAGGTCTCTAAGGCCCCACCTACCAGCAGAAGCAGAAAATCTAGTTTCCTCTCAAACTCCAGTTACACAGGGTCTTTGCTAACCATGAATCCCTGTACTTGCTTTCCTTTTCCTATATAAGCTCCCCGTCTTAATTTGCAATACCTTTCTCCTATGATTTGCTTGCTATCTAAATTTTCCTTCTGCTGCTATTTTCCTGTGCTGCCATTGCTTTTTTCTTGCAAGCTATTCCCATGGTGTTCAAGTAATCAGCTATGATTCTCTGCTGTCCCTGTTAGCCGCCTTCTGAATGAAGCTCACAATATTCCAGAGCCATCTTCCCAGAGAAGGAGTTTCAGGCATGAATCCCACTCCAGATGACCACTAACTTGACTAAACACGTCTTTCTAATTCTCATTTACTATAGAATGGAATAGATCTCTCACAAGAAACTTTAGGTTTCAGAAAGAAAAGCCCAGTCTTCCCAGGAAACCACCAGCAGAAGCAATATTCCCAATCCTGAATTTATAGTGCTTCTTGTTTACTTTTCTGTGAATTACCACCTCCAACACTATGAAACCACCCCGACACATGAGCTAGGAAAGCTGCCTTCCACCAAAGGGGCTGGAGGGGTAAATATACATTGCTCTAACATAGTAAAAAAGAGAAAATTTTAAAAATCATTGAGAAAATCCTGACAAAGATGGATTTAAATTGCACAGCAGGAGCCCAGTATCCAAGCAAGGACATACATATGTGACATGTGGGATATTAGGAATAGATATTTCTTAAATTACTATTAGTAATTTAATAGTAAGTCTCTGTTAGAATTATAAAAGTAATCTAGAAGAAGAAATACATTTCTCTTATATTAATTACAAAGACAATCATACGTTTTATCCTTCAACAAAAATTGACAAAATGCTCCAAGAAAACTGGTCTGTTTCTTTAACATTAAGGAGATGAAGCAAAGAATCAAAGGAAATCGAGAACAGTTTTCAGACTGACATAGGTATGGCAACTTTGCTGTCTTTCTTTCCAATAGGTATGTTACTTTAGGATACTTCTTTTGAAAAAGATTATAGAAACTGGAGTTATAGTTTAATGGCGGAGTACTTGCCTAGCATGCACAAAGCACTGGGTTCAATCCCCAGCATGACAAAACAAATAGATAAATCATAAAATTATGAAGTAGGGTCTACTCTACTTGAGGAAGCCTTTAGCCCTAGCCCTTGATAAATATCATTTGGCTCATACATTGCTGTTCCCTTGATACTGTGCAGAGAAGAGCAAAACTTCAAAGGCTTACATTGCACTCACACATGCTAAGCAACACGTAGAATAACATCCCTTAGTCTCAGGAACTAAAGCAATTTACAGACCTATTTAATTTTAGCTATTTTCAAAGGACACCTTAAACTAATAGGAGAACAGGTACTATCATCTTAGCATGATGAATATGGAAACAAATGCTCCAGAAGAACAGGTGAATGAAGCCACTTAGAGGTCAAAGGTAGGAATTCACTATGCACAAGGCCAGAACAGGAGATGCTCATTGAAGCTGTGTCCCAGACCAGCACAATGAAATTCTGTGTGAGGCATTTTTGCAAAGGAATCTCTTTCTCTACTCCACAGTATTTAAGGTGCATGCCTCTGCTGGTCATGATATCTAAAGGGGTTTATGCTCACCTCTTCAATTATGGTCAGCCCTTAACCCAGCCCATCAAAAATTCCTTTCCCAAAGAAATATAGATTGTTTTCTCAGGCTATCTTTTCATCAATACAAAACTCCTTTAGTTTAGACATAAAAATTATATGCATCTTATGGATTCCTATTTAAAATATCAGATTTTTCCTATAGTTTTATTGTGTTTCCTGAGAGAGCAAATTCAGGAAGAGCTCTCTACCTTCCCTATTTCTGTCTAAAATCAGGCAATCAAATCTCTCATATTAGATTTACAAAGAGAGCTTTGTAAATGTAGATTTACAAAAAAGATTTCATTTTTATTTTTTTTCATATAATTTTTTTTTATTGGTTGTTCACAACATTACAAAGCTCTTGACATATCATATTTCATACATTAGATTGATGTGGGTTATGAACTCCCAATTTTTACCCCAAATGCAGATTGCAGAATCACATCGGTTACACATCCACAATTTTACATAATGCCCTAATAGTAATTGTTGTATTCTGCTACCTTTCCTAACCCCTACCATCCCCCCTCCCCTCCCCTCCCAACTTCTCTCTCTACCCCATCTACTGTAATTCATTTCTCTCTTTGTTTATTTTCCCATTCCCCTCACAACCTCTTATATGTAATTTTGTTTAGCAATGAGGGTCTCCCTTCATTTCCATGCAATTTCCCTTTTCTCTCCCTTTCCCTCCCATCTCAAGTCTCTGTTTAATGTTAATCTTTTCTTCTTACTCTTCCTCCCTGCTCTGTTCATAGTTGCTCTCATTATATCAAAGAAGACATTTGGTATTTGTTTTTTAGGGTTTGGCTAGCTTCACTAAGCATAATCTGCTCTAGTGCCATACATTTCCCTGAAAATTCTATGATTTTGTCATTTTTTATTGCTGCATAGTACTCCATTGTGTATAGATGCCACATTTTTTTTATCCATTCATCTATTGAAGGGCATCTGGGTTGGTTCCACAGTCTAGCTATTGTGAATTGTGCTGCTATGAACATCGATGTGGCAGTGTCCCTGTAGCATGCTCTTTTAAGGTCTTCAGGGAATAGTCCGAGAAGGGCAATAGCAGGGTCAAATGGTGGTTCCATTCCCAGCTTTCCCAGGAATCTCCAAACTGCTTTCCAAATTGGCCGCACCAATTTGCAGTCCCACCAGCAATGTACAAGTGTACCCTTTTCTCCACATCCTCGCCAGCACTTGTTGTTGTTTGACTTCATAGTGGCTGCCAATCTTACTGGAGTGAGATGGTATCTTAGGGTGGTTTTGATTTGCATTTCTCTGACTGCCAGAGATGGAGAGCATTTTTTCATGTACTTGTTGATTGATTGTATGTCCTCCTCTGAGAAGTGTCTGTTCAGGTCCTTGGCCCATTTGTTGATTGGGTTATTTGTTATCTTATTGTCTAATTTTTTGAGTTCTTTGTATACTCTGGATATTAGGGCTCTATCTGAAGTGTGAGGCGTAAAAATTTGTTCCCAGGATGTAGGCTCCCTATTTACCTCTCTTATTGTTTCTTTTGCTGAGAAAAAACTTTTAAGTTTAATTAAGTCCCATTTGTTGATTCTAGTTGTTAACTCTTGTGCTATGGGTGTCCTATTAAGGAATATGGAGCCCGACCCCACAATCTGTAGATCGGAGCCAACTTTATCTTCTATCAGACGCAGAGTTTCTGATTTGATATCAAGCTCCTTGATCCATTTTGAGTTAACTTTTGTGCATGGCGAGAGAAAGGGATTCAGTTTCATTTTGTTGCATATGGATTTCCAGTTTTTCCAACACCATTTGTTGAAGATGCTATCCTTCCTCCATTGCATGCTTATAGCCCCTTTATCAAATATAAGATAGTTGTAACTTTGTGGATTAGTCTCTGTGTCCTCTATTCTATACCATTGGTCCACCCGCCTGTTTTGGTACCAGTACCATGCTGTTTTTGTCATTATTGCTCTGTAATATAGTTAAGATTTCATTTTTAAAGGTGTTTCCCTTTGTCCTCTACCAGGAATATCAGAGATAGCACCAAGATAAGATTGCATAACAAAACTTATTTAATCAGCCTTTATCTACTACATATTTCCTAGTCATCTTCCTACAACTTATCATCTAGGAGCCCAAACCCCTTTTTCTTTTCCTAGTCGTTTCCCATAATGTATCACCTCTGGTTAAAATGGCATATAAATCAAATTCTTTGCTTGGTTTTGTTTTTGGTTGCTTGATAATAGCCATCCTAGTGGGCATGAAGTGTTATTCCCTTGTGTTTTATATTTGCATTTGCCTAATGATTTAGTGATGCTGAACATCTACTGTTTCAGGTTTATTGCTATTCTATTTCTTATGATTTACTTTTCAGAGGTTCACTGAAATATAATTTATATCCAATAAGGTGCACATATTTAATATATACAAATTGGAAAATATTGACATAAGTATGCATCTTTAAAACAATCACCACAGAAAGTGAACCCATCCATTAAGTTTCTTCATGTCCCTTCATAACCCCTTCCTCCACACATCTTTCCTCATCTCAAGTATGGTACTGATCATCATCTTCTTTTTTTTTATTGATTGTTCAAAACATTACAGAGCTCATGATATATCATCTTTCATACATTTGACTCAATTGGGTTTTGAACTCCCATTTTTACCCCAAATACAGATTGCAGAATCACATATGTTACACACTCACATTTTAACATAATGGCATATTAGTGACTGTTGTATTCTGCTACCATTCCTATCCCCTACTATCCCCCCTCCCCTCCCCTCCCCTCCCATCTTCCCTCTCTACCTCCTCTGCTGTTGTTAAATTCTCTCCCCCTTTTTTTTCCCCTCAACCTAGCCACTCACAACCTCTTATAATTTTGTGTATCACTGAAGATCTCCTACCATTTCCATATGCTTTCCCTTCTCTCTCCCTTTCTCTCCCCCCATTCGTCTTTGTTTACTGTTAGTCTTTTCCTCATGTTCTTCCTTCCTGTTCTGTTCTTAGTTGCTCTCTTTATATCAAAGAAGACATTTGGCATTTGTTTTTTAGGGCTTGGCTAGCTTCACTTAGCATAATCCGCTCTAATGACATCCATTTCCCTGCAAATTCTATGATTTTGTCATTTCTTAGTGCTGCATAATACTCCATTGTGTATAGATGCCACATTTTTTAATCCATTCATCTATTGAAGGGCATCTAGGTTGGTTCCACAGTCTAGCTATTGTGAATTGTGCCGCTATGAACATTGATGTGGCCGTATCCCTATAGCGCGCTCCTTTAAGGTCCTCAGGGAATAGTCCGAGAAGGGCGATAGCTGGGTCAAATGGTAGATCCATTCCCGGCTTCCCCAGGAATCTCCATACTGCTTTCCAAATTGGCCTCACCAATTTGCAGTCCCACCAACAGTGTACAAGTGTACCCTTTTCCCCACATCCTCACCAACACTTATTGTTGTTTGACTTCATAATGGCTGCAAATCTTACTGGAGTGAGATGGTGTCTTAGGGTGGTTTTGATTTGCATTTCTCTGATTGCTAGAGATGGTGAGCACTTTTTCATGTACTTGTTGATTGATTGTATGTCCTCCTCTGAGAAGTGTCTGTTCAGGTCCTTGGCCCATTTGTTGATTGTGTTATTTGTTATATTATTGTTTAATTTTTTGAGTTCTTTGTATATTCTGGATATTAGGGCTCTATCTGAGGTGTGAGGGGTAAAAATTTGTTCCCAGGATGTAGGCTCTCTATTTACCTCTTTTATTGTTTTTCTTGCTGAGAAAAAACTTTTTAGTTTAAGTAAGTCCCATTTGTTTATTCTTGTTATTAACTCTTGGGCTATGGGCGTCCTATTAAGGAATTTGGAGCCCGACCCCACAATATGTAGATTGGAGCCAACTTTTTCTTCATTAAGACGCAGTGTCTCTGATTTGATATCTAGCTCTTTGATCCATTTTGAGTTAACTTTTGTGCATGGCGAGAGAAAGGGATTCAGTTTCATTTTGTTGCATATGGATTTCCAATTTTCCCAGCACCATTTGTTGAAGATGTTATCCTTCCTCCATTGCATGTTTTTAGCCCCTTTATCAAATATAAGATAGTTGTAACTTTGTGGATTAGTCTCTGTGTCCTCTATTCTGTACCATTGGTTCACCTGCCTGTTTTGGTGCCAGTACCATGCTGTTTTTGTTACTATTGCTTTGTAGTACAGTTTGAACTCTGGTATCGCTATACCTCCAGATTCACACTTCCTGCTTAGAATTGCTTTTGCTATTCTGGGTCTTTTGTTTTTTCATATGAATTTCATGATTACTTTATCTATTTCTACAAGAAATGCCGTTGGGATTTTGATTGGCATCGCATTAAACCTATAGAGAACTTTGGGTAATATTGCCATTTTGATGATGTTAGTTCTGCCTATCCATGAACAGGGTACATTTTTCCATCTTCTGAGATCTTCTTCTATCTCTCTCTTTAGGGTTCTGTAGTTTTCATTGTATAAATCTTTCACCTCTTTTGTTAGGTTGATTCCCAAGTATCTTATTTTCTTTGAGGATATTGTGAATGGAGTGGTTTTCCTTATTTCCATTTCAGAGGTTTTGTTGCTGATATACAGGAATGCCTTTGATTTATGTATGTTGATTTTATAACCTGCCGCTTTGCTGAATTCATTTATTAACTCTAGCAGCTTCTTTATAGACCCTTTTGGGTCTGTTAAGTATATTATCATGTCATCCGCAAATAGCGATAATTTAATTTCTTCTTTTCCTATTTTTATGCCTTTAATTTCTTTTGTCTGTCTAATTGCTCTGGCTAGTACTTCGAGAAATAAATTGAATAGAAGTGGTGATAGAGGGCATCCCTGTCTTGTTCCAGATTTTAGAGGGAATGGCTTCAATTTTTCTCCGTTTAGGATGATGCTAGCCTGAGGTTTAGCATATATAGCTTTTACAATGTTGAGGTAAGTTCCTGGTATGCCTAGTTTTTCTAGTGTTTTGAACATAAAGGGATGCTGTACTTTGTCAAATGCTTTTTCTGCATCTATCGAGATGATCATATGGTTCTTGTCTTTAAGTCTATTGATGTGGTGAATAGCATTTATTGATTTCCGTATATTGAACCAGCCTTGCATCCCAGGGATGAATCCTACTTGATCATGGTGCACAAGTTTTTTGATATGTTTTTGTATTCGATTCGCCAGAATTTTATTGAGAATTTTTGCATCCAAGTTCATTAGAGATATTGGTCTGTAGTTTTCTTTCTTTGAAGTGTCTTTGTCTGGTTTCGGGATCAGAGTGATGTTGGCCTCATAGAATGAATTTGGAAGAGCTCCTTCTTTTTCTATTTCTTGAAATAGCTTGAAAAGTATTGGTATTAATTCTTCTTTGAAGGTTTTGTAGAACTCTGCTGTATACCCATCCGGTCCAGGGCTTTTCTTGGTTGGTAGTCTTTTGATGGCTTCTTCTATTTCTTTCTTTGTTATTGGTCTGTTTAAATTGTGTGTGTCTTCCTGTCTCAATCTGGGCAGATCATATGCCTTAAGAAATTTATAGATATCTTCACTATCTTCTATGTTATTGGAATATAGGGTTTCAAAATAATTTCTAATTATCTTCTGTATTTCTGTAGTGTCTGTTGTGATATTGCCTTTTTCATCCCGTATGTTAGTAATTTGAGTTCTCTCTCTTATTCTCTTCGTTAGCATGGCTAAGGGCCTGTCTATTGTATTTATTTTTTCAAAGAACCAAATTTTAGTTTTATCAATTTTTTCAATGGTTTTTTTTTGTTTCAATTTCGTTGATTTCTGCTCTAATTTTAATTATTTCTTGTCTTCTACTACATTTGCTGTTGTTTTGCTCTTCCTTTTCTAGGTTTTTGAGGTGTAGTGTGAGTTCATTTATTTGTTGGTTTTCTCTTTTTCTGAGGAAAGAACTCCAAGAAATGAATTTCCCTCTTAGAACTGCTTTCATTGTATCCCATAGATTCCGGTATGTTGTGTCTGTATTATCATTTGTCTCTAAGAATTTTTTCATCTCCTCCTTTATGTCTTCTGTAACCCATTGATCATTCAGTAACATATTGTTCATTTTCCATGTGATGTAGGATTTTTCCTTCCTTCTTTTATCATTGATTTCCAATTTCATTCCATTATGATCAGATATGGTGCATGGTATTATCTCCATGCCTTTATATTTACTAAGAGTCGCCTTATGGCATAATATATGGTCTATCTTTGAGTAGGATTCATGTGCTGCTGAGAAGAACGTGTATCCACTTGATGATGGTTGATATATTCTATATATGTCTGTTAAGTCTAGGTTATTGATTGTGCTGTTGAGTTCTATAGTTTCTTTATTCAGTTTTTGTCTAGAGGATCTGTGTAATGGTGAGAGTGGTGGGTTGAAGTCACCGATAATTATTTTGTTGTGGTCTATTTGACTCTTGAACTTGAGGAGAGTTTGTTTTATGAACGTTGCAGCTCCATTGGTGCATACAAATTGATAATTGTTATGTCTTGTTGGTGGATGGTTCCTTTTAACAGTATATAGTGTCCTTCTTTATCCTTCTTGATTAACTTAGGTTTGAAGTTGATTTTATTCGATATGAGTATGGTCACTCCTGCTTGCTTCCGAGGGCCATGTGAGTGGTATGATTTTTCCCAACCTTTTACCTTCAGCCTGTGTATGTCTTTTCCTATCATATGAGTCTCCTGAAGGCAGCATATTGTTGGATTTGCTTTTTTGATCCAGGTTACTAGCCTATGTCTCTTGATTGGTAAGTTCAGGCCATTAACATTTAAGGTTACAATTGAGATATGATTTGTACTTCCAGTCATGCTTCTTTATTTATTTATTTTAGTTTGGCTAGTTTTACTTTTTGGTTATTTTCCTCCCCCTTTACTGAGATACCTCCTGCTGTTAGTTTTGGGCACTATTTTTCAATTCCTCTTCTTGTAGTATTTTGCTCAAAATGCTTTGCAGTGCTGGTTTTCTTGCTGCAAATTCTTTTAGCTTTTGTTTATCGTGAAAGATTTTAATTTCATTGTCAAATCTGAAGCTTAATTTTGCTGGATACAGTATTCTTGGTTGGAATCCATTATTTTTCAGCGTTTCAAATACATTGTTCCAGGATCTTCTCGCTTTCAAAGTCTGTGATGAGAAATCAGTCGTTAACCTAATTGGTTTACCCCTGAATGTAATCTGCCTCTTTTCTCTCGTAGCTTTTAATATTCTCTCCTTGTTCTGTATGTTGGCTATCTTCATAATTATATGTCTTGGAGTTGGTCTATTATGGTTTTGAAGGTTGGGGTCCTGTAGGCTTCCAGGATTTGGCAATCCATTCCATCTTTCATCTCTGGGAAATTTTCTAGAATTATTTCATTTAATATGCTGTCCATTCCTTTGGTTTGAATCTCTGTGCCTTCTTCTATCCCAATGACTCTCAAATTTGGTTTTTTTATGACATCCCATATCTCTTGAATAGATTGCTCGTGGGATTTAAGCATCTTTTCTGTGTTGACTATATTCTTTTCAAGTTGATAAACCTTGTCTTCATTATCTGATGTTCTGACTTCTACTTGATCAAGACTATTTGTAATATTCTCGTTTGAGTTTTTAATTTGGTTTATAGTTTCCTGCAATTCTAGGATTATTGTTTGATTTTTTTTAAAGATCTCTATCTCCTGGTAGAGTTCGTTCTTTGCCATTTGAATTTGTTTGTTTAATTCATTTTCAAAATATACCTTTATTGCTTGGACTTGCTGTCTCATGTCTTCTCTAATATTCCTTTCCATTCGAGTTAGGTATTCCTTGAGTTCTTTCCCTATACCTGCTTCTGATGTTTCTATGTCCTCCTGTAGAATTAAGTTGTCCTGCATTGTTTGTAGTCCTTTTTTCCCTTGTTTTCTCATGTTGTTCACGTTACTTTCCAGCTCTATTTGATTGCTGTGTTTCTGCTCTCTCCTATAGATTTGTTTTGGTTCTGTATTACTCTGTTGTCTCTCCTTTGTGTTGTTAAACTATGCCTGCTAACGTGGATTCTGCTGGGAAGGAATTCCGACGGCCGAGCTCCAGTGACGTCACTACTCTGCTATGACGGGCCCCAGGCTCCTTGCTGGGGTGTCCTAATGGGGGGGTGTGACTGGACTGTCCCTGTTTGGTTTCAGCTCCCGGTCGCGGCAGGCGGGCGGTCTCCAGCCGCCCAGTATCACAGGCAGCGGGAGGGTGATCGGTCGCCGGCGGGGAGGTGGACTCCAGCCGCCCAGTCGTGCGGGCAGCGGGCCGGCTGTCGCCAGTGGGCGGGCGATCTCTAGCCATCCAGTCGCGTGGTCGGTAGCCGGCGGGTGGGCGTTCTCCTTCCGCCCAGTTATGCGGGCAGTGGGTGAACTGTCGCTGGCGGGCCTTCGGTTTCCAGCCGCCCAGTTGCGAGGGCCTGGCCTCTAGTCCCCTGGTTTCTCCTGGTAGTCTTGGTTTCTCCTGCTAGACCAGATTTCCCCTGAGTGATGGCTCTTGGCAGTTCAAACTGTACTCTGGGCCTGCCGTTTGTTGGGTGTGGAGGGTGGCTATTGGGAACCCCGGAACTCTATTGTTTTGTTTCCGTTGTGGGGGATAGAACTGTACCGCTTCCTTCTCCATCTGAAATCCCGTACTCAGCCCGGGGATCAGTGCGAGCTCAGCCAGCGGGATTCCACCGAATCGCAGACACTTTTCTCCCTGCTTCTGATCATCTTCTTCTTGTCCCTATAGATTTGTTGCCACTTTCTAGAATTTTGTACAATGGAATCACAGAGTATATACTATTACTTTTTCTCCCTCAACTCCACGTAATTATTTTGAAGTTCATCCATTTTATCAGCATTTCAATAGTTGATTTCTTTTCATTACTGAGCAATTTTCTGTTGTATGGATCTATCACAAGCTAAGTTCACATCTACCTGTTGGGAAACATTTGGGTTGTTCTAAGTTTAAGGTTATTGTCAATAAAACTGCTGTGAACATCATGTATAAGTCCTTGAATGAGCACATGCTTTCATGTGTCTTGAACAAATATTGAAGAATGAAATTGCTGGGCCACATTGTAGGTATGTTTCACTATTTAAGATACTGTTGTAAAGTGGCAGTGCATTTGTATTAGTCTGGGTTCTTCAGTGAGGAGAGGCAAGGGAATTAATGAGAATATATTGGAACTGATTCATATAATTATGATGGCCTAGAAGTCCCACAACTATCTGTAAGCTGGAGAACCAAGAAAGCCATGGTGTCATTCAGTCCAAGTCCAGGGCCTGAGAACCAGGCAAGCCAATGGTATAAATTCATGTCTGAAATTAAAAGTCTGAGAACCAATGGGTGGGGATGGGGGGCTGATGCTGGTATAGATCCCAGAGTCTAAAATCTAACAAAGCACCAGGAACTCTGAAATGTAAGGGAAGGAAAAGATTGATGTCTCAGTGCATGAAGAGAAAGAGAATTCACCCTTCCTCTGCCTTTTTGTTCTATGCAAGCCCACAGCAGATGACATCATGCCTACCCACATTAGTAAGGACAGATGTCCTTTCCTCAGTCTACTATTCAAATGAAAATCTTTTCTAAAAACACTCTCACAGACACATACAGAAATAATATTTTACCAGCAATCTGGGCATCCCTTAACCCAATCAAGTTGACACATTTAATTAACCATCACAATATTCTGCCACATTACATGACACTGGAAATATGTGAGAGTTCCAGCTCTACCCTGCCAACACTTGGTATGGTCAGTCTTTTTAATTTTAGCTGTTTTAGTGGGAGTGTTGTGACATATCTTTGTGGTTTTATAATGAGATTATATATAATAAGATATAGATCCCTCATATCTGCATGCTGAGTATCTTTTCATGTGTTCATTTGTCATATATCTCTTATCTAGAGAAGTATCTATTCAAATCTTTGGCCCATTTTTTTATTGTATTATTTATTCTTAAGCCATAAAGTACTATGCCTTTATCTGGCTTTATTACATATATTCCACAATGGATATATATCATATGTTGTCAAATATTTGCTTTGTAAAAATTTTCTCCAAGTCTGCAACTTGCCTTTTCATTTTTAAATTGTCTTTGGAAAAGCAAAATTTTTAGCTTTCATAAAGTCCAATTTATTTATTTTTTTCTTCTATAGCTTTCACTTTTGTGTGAAATTCAAGAACTCTTTGCCAAAACCAAGAACACTAATACTTTTCCTGTGTTTTGTCTTATATGGACCTAATAGATTATATCCAAAGGAAATTAAAAGTAAATAATACATATCAAAAAAGGAGAAAGATTTTGACTATCTAACCCTACCCCTGAAGTATAATCACAAAATGTCTGTTAGTATCCTTAAGCTCCCTGTCACTGCTGCTGCTGCTAACCAAAAAATACCACACTCTTAAGAAGGCTGACAGCTTCATGCATTACATCAGCCTGTATTTTTCCTGATTCTGCTATCCCCCCCCAAAAAAAACTGTCATCAACCTGTGTATCTGAGTGGCTATTTAATGAATTTCTCCCTTTTTAAGACAGTTGGACCAGAAAGTCCATAAATTAAAACTACAAGGAAGTTCCTCTAAGTAAAGAAATTCATAATTCAGCAATGTCTGCTGAAAAATAAAGAATATCCATCCATTAGCTGACAAGATTCTATCAGATCTTTACAATAAGAAGTAGAGACAACCTCTCACTAAACCAAATCAATCAGTTTACCATCTCAATCTTATAACATTAAATGGAAGTCTGATGGAATAATACAAAACTTTTACTCAGATATTTATTCCAAAAGACCAAAGTTCTTGCCTGGCATGGTGGCACATGCCTGTAATCCTAGCACTTGGGAGGCTGAGACAGCAGGATTGTGAGTTCAAAGCCAGCTTCAGCAACAGTGAGATGCTAAGCAACTCAGTGACAACCTATCTCTACATAAAATACAAAATAGGGATGGGGATGTGGCTTAGTGGTTGAGTGCCCCTGAGTTCAATTTCTGGTACCCCCCCCAAAAAAAAAGACCAAATTTCTTTCATAATTAATATAAACAATCAAGTATGCTGGGTGCCTAGGTACTTCTAAAGTATAATGTTCAAGCAAATGTGCAAATTCTCCCCTTTCTATGAAATTAATTTTGATTCTTATTATCAATGTGTCTTCAATAAACTGTGGCTATAAAGTATATGCTTCCGATAGCTTAGGCACCAGAGGAAAATAGGAGTGTCATTTAGAACCCAGCATAACTATGGTGTGTCATTGATTCCTCTCTTGTTCCTGTGTCTCTATCTCAGGATACATGGTTCCACACACCTATGTCTCTCCAAATGTCCATAATTCATTGAATAGCTCTCTCTGATCCAGCATGTATGTAGCAGATGATGATTGCTTGACAACTGTCAAGTTTGTTTATCTTTAATACAAGTGACTGACTTGCAGACTCAAGGTGCATCTCACTCCAAATTCTAAATCTTTAGGGGGAAAAATACATTTGGCTCAGCTCTGTCTATCCAAAGCAACTATGGCCTGGAAGACAGGGTCATGAGATACACACCTGACTGCCTGGTTTCTTTTCTATGTGTAGGAGAAAGAATAAAAAAGTTCTCATAAAGTTGGGTAAGGATTGATAAGCCAGGAAGATATCACATCATGTGTCCAATGCATTCAGTATATATTGTGATGTCAAGATTAAAAAGATGAGGGTTTCTAGAGATACATAACTAATCTAGAGATGAGGGTTTCTGAGATCCATACTTGACGAATGTTAAAAAAAAATTAAAGCACTATTCACAGACTCAGTGGTTTCAATCTCTATATACAAAAAGATTACATATCAAACCCAAATAATATTAACTATATGATGGCTATTCATTCTCCTACCTAATTGCCTGACAAGGTAAACAAGAATTATAGAAACACTGGTAAAATATGACCTCAACAGGACTCCATCAATGAATTTCTGATTTCAGTTCTCACATGTAAAGAGCTTGGAAGTTTTCATTCCCATTCTTAGAGTGAAAAAGAAAAAACATCAATTGAACAGACTGAAAAAATCAATAACTTTTCTTAGACTCCTCAGAGAACTGAGGTCACAGGGCAAACTACCACCTCCAAATCTAGAGTAACAGATGTACCCAGGGAGATACACTAACTAAGATCTGGTTATTTGGAACAGAAGTCATTAGTACAATAAAACATTAGGAATGCTTATGCAATAATTTTGACAAAGTACTGGAGCCTGAGCATAGACTAGTGTGAGAAGATTTGGGTTCACATCTGAAGGGAGAACCCACACACTTCCATGGGTTTTCTATCCAGAAACATCACCAGGCTCTGGTAGTGAGGATTCAAGAAATATTCTCTACTACCTCTGGCAGTGGAGGGGAAGAACATCTGTAGAAACTTCTATATAAAATAAACCTGTTCTCCAAGGGAAGGGGCTCTTTCAGAGCTCATTTATGAAAACAGTCCAGCTGGGCAAAGGGATGCTTTGGAAAGTCCCAAGACAGAGGCCTTCAAAAAGACCTAGGTTTAATTGGAAGATTATGGAATGTTCTCCACCTCTATACCTTGCCATTACCACAATAATGGTGGACTACAGTTAAAAGCGATATGAGACACAGACTGCATCCAAGCAGGAGTTCATAGGGAAACCCAAAGACAACAGGGAAAATAAAAATCATCTGGCCCTCTAGTAACTGTAGCTACAGCAAACATTAACCAAAGCCTACTGCTGGCCATATGAACATAACACCTCACACTAAAGGTCTGTATACCTCAGTGTCTAATTACCCAATACAGCTTTTATCTTTCAAGGAAAAAATTACAGTGTGTGCCAAAAGCAAGAGAAAGAAAACATTCTGAAGACACAAAGCAATCATGGGAACCAGATTTAGATAGGATACAGAGTTGGAATTATAAGGCAGTAAGAACAAGGAATTTAAAATGCAGTTTTCCCTCAGTATCCTTGGGGGATTAATTCCCCACAGACACCAAAATCAACAAATGCTCAAGTGCCTTATATAAATTGTCATAATATTTACATTAAACATATGTACATCTTCCCATAAACTTTAAATAATCTTTAGATTATTTATAATGCCTAATACAATTTAAATGCTATGTAAATATATACATATCTCATTTTAATACACTTCATTTTATTGTATTTTTAAATAAATTGGAGATTTGTGGCAACTCTGCACTGAACAAGTCTATCAGTGTCATTTTTTCCAACAGCTCCAGTTATCATTAGCATTTTTAGCAAAAAAAAGTATCTTTAATTAAAATTTTTACATTGCTTTTTTAGATATAATGTCATTTTCACCCTTTTAGACTATGATATAGTGTAAATATAACTCTTACATACACAGGAAACTAAAAAACATCTGTTTAACTCATTGAGATATTCACTTTATTGCAGTGGTCTGGAACAAAGCCTGAGAAATCTTGAATTTATAATAATATATAATGTTATAACATATTGGGCAATTATAATCTTGAATTATGTCTATAATTGTTATACTGCATCCTTTAATGAATTATGATAAAGAAAAAAACTATGTTATACAAGTTTAGTCCAGATTCTATTTTCTTCTCTGAATATATTTGACCTATAGTTCATCGAAGCATTGAATGCAGAACCTGTGGATAATAAAAGCCAACTATAATTATGATTAATATGATAAATGACCTAATGGGAAAAGTAGACATGTAAGAACAGATGGATAGTATAGGCAAAAATTTGGAAACCAAGAAAGAATCTAAAGGAACGTCTAGAAATCAAAAGCACAGAAGAATAAACAAGAAATGCCTGTGATGGGGATTCATCAATAAACTTCTCATGACTGAGGAGGGAATCAGAGAAGTTCAGACAGGTTGAGGGAAACTTCCTGATCTAAAATGCAAAGACAAAAGAACAAAAACAACAACAAAACATGTGAGAGCTGTGGGATGAAACCAAAATTTATCTTACTGAAATGACCAGTCAAGCTGAGAAATATTTGAAGGAATAATGGCTGAAAATTTTCTCAAGTTAATAGGAGACCTCAAACTCAAAATTCAGGAAGTCTAGAGAATTTCAAGTAAGAAGAAAACTGAAAAAAAAAGCACAGAAAGGCAAATCCTATTCCAACTGCAGAAAATCAAGATGAAAAGAAAATCTTGAAAGAAGCCAAAAGGAGAGGTCCTTGGGCAGGAGAGAATCTTACCACTGAGGAACAAAGGATAAGAACTACAGTGGACTTCTTGTTAGAAATGGTGCAAGTAAAAGAAGAGTAAAATTAAATATTTAAAGTGTTGAAAGAAAATCCTAATCTATAATTCTATTTCCAGTAAAATTATTCAAAAGTGAAGAAAAAATAGATTTCCTCAGACAAACAAAAACTGAGGGAATGCATTAACCAATAGCCCAGACCTGAAAGAAATGTTTAAAGTAGTTTTCAGGCAAAAGAAAATGATATGCCAGGAGATAGTAGATAGGAAGAAATAAATGAAAGTAAAGTAAAATATTTTTTTAAAAAAATTGTTCTGAAATATATCCTTTTTCAAAGAAAAAAACAGTAATAATATATTGGGCAATTATAAAATATGGATAAATGAAATAAATAAAGGCAATATCAGAAGAGAGGGAATTAAGAATACCCTCTTATAAGATAATTGTATCACATATAATAGTCTACTGTTATTTGAAGGTGGATTTAGATGAGTTAAAAATGCCAATGGTATCATAAACCATAATGCAAACACTAGATTTTTTAAAAAAGAAATCTTAATATATTCAGAAAGGAGATTAAAATGGAGCTGCATAAAATGTTCAATTAAAGGCAGAGAAAGCGAAAAAGTAGAGGAGAGGAGAAAAAGAGCAAATGCAATAAACAAAAAAAATAGTTATAAACATAATATATGTCAATCCAACTATATCAATTATCAGTTTTAATCTGAATAGTATAATAGTAAAGATGGATTCTCTTATTGACTTGACAGAATTTTTAGAATCAGGTTATATGGAAAGATTTTATTACCTATGCAATGCTTCAGTAAATTCAAAAATAATAAATATTATTTTATTTACATTAAAAATAAAAAGGTTATTTTAAAAGGAATCCAGCTAAAACAATAAATCTATAATTTTAGATGTTTTAATTATTCCTCTCAAAATGCAATGCATTAAGTTCCAAGAGGATATAAATTCATCAGCAAATCTGCATCTGCATTTAAAGACATTGTTTTCTAAAACATCAGTATCCAATGAAGCTTTCTGCCATAACAGAAATTTTCTATATTTGTTCTGTACAATATAGTAGTCACTAACCATATGTAAGTATTGAAAAAATGTGGCCAACGTGACTGAGGGACTGAATATTTTACTTTATATTAATTAAATATTACTTTAATATTAATTAATTAATTAATTAATTGATATAAAATAAAACCTGTTGCTAGTGACCACCAAATTCATACAAGTCTCTTATCCAAGTTAAGAATAGTTCTTCATTTAAACTAACAACTCACTCTCCTTTCTAGTTCTAACATGAATATTTTTAATAAGTTTTATGATTTTCATAGTTAAAATTCCATGACATCAAGAATTTCAAAAAAAAATTGTCAATCTTTATCAGATTATCTAGGAAAGTATAATTTACTATATACTATCAGAAGAGAAATCTTAAAAGATTCCAATTTTAGAAACATCTATTTATCTGAAAATATAAACTTTCATTTTGCTAGATACTAATTCCTAAATTCATCTCAAAGAATTGTCTATGAACTAAATTGTGCAACTGCAGAGTGGATTCCAAGCTATTATCATACATCTTTAAAGTTTCTATCATAGTACTATCAGCTTTCAGTTAAAATGATCTGGTTTGAAGCCCCTGAATTGAGATAATCCAAATTCTTGCTAAAATTTATTTATTAATAACATTTATTTATTACTAAAACTGACTTCATAGAGAAACTTTCATTGGTTACCAGGACAGTGGATTGGGAAACACAAGCTTGGTCTTATATCAATTTAGCCATAAGAAACAGGACAATTTATCCACCTAAAATGGGCCAAAATATTGTTAGTCCTCCAGGTAGCTCCTACCTCATTAAAACAAGACCTTTACTTACCTAAAAGGAGCTGGAGAACTGTTCCTCTGCCTCAAAAGAACCACTTATCAAGGCAGCCCCAGTGTGTACTTGTTTTCCTTCACATATTGAGGAATCAAATTTTTTTAAAAGTAAGAAAGAAAGGGAGAGAAAAAGAAAGAAAAAAGAAGAAATGGGGCTGCAAATAAAATCCATAGAGATGGAATACTATACATTTCCTAGCCTAGCACTGTCCCCCATCCGCAGACATGAAGCCAGGACACCTCTGGTGACACATGACAGGTCTTGACCAGTTTAGCCTGAGATAGTGGGGGAAGAACTACCTCCATGACACATGCAATGTCATTATAATGGAACCAGGACAGGTCAATATCCACCAACTCACTTCAGAATAAAATGCAGCATCCAACAGAAAGTGCATTTGAAGTATAGACAACTATAGAGTTGACCACAAACTCTCAAGCTCACAAAAATGACAAGAGATTTTTAAAAAAAAAAAAAGATGAAAGTATGACAGATGGCCAGTGAATGAAGAAAACAACTTAAGAATTAGTTACTCCCAAAGAAGTACCAGAAAACAATGAATAATGTCTACGCTTATAAAAGATCTTGTAGTTTGGTATAATTTAGTATAAAAGGAAGACTGTGTTCCAAGTAAATCTCAGTTAGTAGATCATCCACATATTCTCTTAAATTGTCCAAATAATACACTAAACAAAACCCATAAGGTTCTCGAGGGAAAAAGGCAAGCAAACTGATTTCTCCACCAAGGAACAATATGAAGTGGGTCTGAGATTTTTGTCTTTGCAATACTTAGTATCCATATAGTACCAATGCTTAGGGAGAAATGGCTGTGACCTAAGAATCTAACCATGCCAAGTTGTCATTCACAAGTGAAGACAGGAAAAAGACATTCCAATACAGAGTGTTCAGAAACTATATCACTGTTATATTATTGTTTAAAAGGTTAGGAAAGTTGCATGATGGATCTCTTTTCCTTCTCTTTTCACATTCCCATTTCAAAATACAAAAACCTTACATCAACCTCAGTCTAAATTCTATTTCCCTAGGGAGATCGGAGCATCTTCCATCCTCTCCTCTCAAGCAGGGAAGAGTTACTGATTTTAAGTGGCATAAGTTTGCCCTTCATTGGTCCTTATTATGAGAACATGTCTTGTGCCTCAAAACAAATGTAGTCTCTACCCACCCTCTCTGCTACCACTTTTGACTGCAGTAATTGCCTGCTGAAGTGGAACATGCTCTCCTCTTTTTTCTATACTCAACTGATAGACCATTAGCACAGTTTCTCCAGGCTTGTAGAAAGGAGGGCTGCAGTCCATGTTCTCTGCTTGTGCAGAAATGAATAGATTCATTTCTGGTTAGTGCATCCTCCGCTTTCTCAGCTTTAGTACTTTGCTAGTTATGAGATTTGGGCTCTGGACATCCATTCTATCCTGCATCCATAATATTCCTGTAAAGTGGGGAATGGAAAACTACAGAAGTTAATTATTGGCTCCTTTGCAGCTAAAGTTTCAGGTATGATTTAGATTTGATCAATCAAATACACCTGCAGGAGATTTGGAAAAGCCTCGGTGTTGCAGAATGCAATTTCTCTAGAATTTGCTGCTATTTCTACTGATGAGCACAGTAATGGTGGACCTTGGTTTTTCTGAAGCAGCATGAATAGTTTAGTCCCTAACTTCATTGCTGTCAAGAGGAAGATCATTGTCCACCCTATGGATGGTACATCTTGTAACAAGTGAGGCACGATTATGCAGCCAGCAGCAAAAGCAGCTTCCTGAACATGACAGAAAGACTCTGGAGCTGGAGGTTTCCTGATTACAGCAGAAGGAGAAATTCCTTAGGTGTCCTGTTGCTATGATGTGGCTTGGAATTCACTCTTCTACAGCCAACTTTGAGGCTGTTTCTTCAGCCTTTCTGAAGATTTTATAAACCATTGAATACAGTGTGATGATTTTGTTTTCCTGGTTCAATTACCAGGAGTGGATCAGGTTCTCTGTCATTTAATTTTCTGCAACTTAGTTCTGACCATCATAAACAGAAAGTCATATATTTTAGTCATTATTGATCCCACTTGGCCCTGTGTCTGTTATCAGCTATTTATAACTTGAAGGGGAGAAGGGCTGGCAGAGTAGGCTCTCCTAAACATGAAAGGCAGCCAACTAAGAATGGCATCAAAATTAGAAGCTCAGTATTTTATACATGGTTATGTAAAAGGACTGATGATAAGCATCGAAATCAAGTAATATTGGCTACATAAAATCGTTGTAAACATGGTTACTAAATGGAATGAAAATATTACCAGTATTGTATACCATAAATGTACTATAAGAAGTACTTATTTTACCATTCATGTGGCCTGAAATCCAAAATAAAACTAATAAAGATCAGGAATTTAAAGCTATATGGACCAAAAATAAAAGTGACATATAGGGACATCAAAGAGATGCTATTTAATTCTTACAAAAATAAAGATTTTAAATGAAGATAAAAAGTTAATTTTTTAAAAGTGAAACTCTAGTGTGCCTTTTAATCATTGGAGAAGAAAAAACAAAATATAAGCCCCCTATGGAAAACTTTATAGATTAGGAAATAGTAATGAAGGAAAGAAAAGGCAAACCATAAAATAATGACAAAAAATCAAACACTTGGGGTTATAAATGTGAATAATATGAATAATAAATTTTCCAATTAAATGATACAGACACTGTGTACTATTTACAAAAGAAAATGGAATCAGGATGACTAAAATGGGTTAAAAATAAAAGCCTATAGAAAACATATCAAATTCAAGCCAAAAAAATTAAAAACCAGAAACAAACAAAAAAACAAGAAAAGCAATGTTAATTTTAGACAAAGTCACCTTTAAGATACAACTTGTTAAGTTGTAAAAAAATGATTATTTAAAAAATCTAATCTGCAAAGCAGGGCTATATACTTTTATTTGATGAAAAATATGAAATAAAAACTAAGAAGCACCAGAAGAATTATACAGGAACACAATTGTTTGGAAATCTTATACCTTCAGGCTCTAGCTGACCATATTATTGTTAATCCAGAACATAGATATTTTAAATAATATATGAAAGAAGAAAGAATATTTGCTCCTTATAAAACAGAGTACTTAACCGTTCCTGGTTATACTGCAAAAAGGAAAGTGAACTTTAAAAAAAAAAAAAGTTAGAGACTTTTAAAAAAATTAAATGTCTATAATTCTAGACTAAACAAAAATGTTTATGCATAAATATTTACATACACAGATATTAATAACAGTTACCATTTGACCTTCTATGTCTCAGGCATTATGCCAGGAGCTTTATAAACATTCATATGCAACATTCATTCGCAACAATTGTATGAATAATAAAATATTTACTAACATGGAATAATCATATGATATATGAAGCAGGATGGACAAAAATAAATAAAAGTGGATGTCTATATGTGTCTGTGTGTATACATGCACATAGCATGATCAACTATTATACAGTAGACATAGCAAAAGTCTGAAATAAAACAAAAACATGAAATTATTAACAGCAGTTTCACTGAGTAAGAGATTATGGTGATTTTTATTTTGTTCTTTATATATTTTTTTATTTTTTCAACTTCAATTTATCAAGAAAATGTGTTTTAAAATAACACACAAAGGGAAAATTCCTCATGAATTAAATGTCTTCTCATCACAGTATGAAATAAGGCCATTTCTACTCCCTTCTTTTAAATTTCACTATAATGATTTGAAATAGCATCCAAAGAAACTAAATCGGTACCCCTACCTTAGCAGTGACATTAACATACTTCAGTGTATCTAACCATTGCTGACTTGAGCAAACCTATTAGCTAGCTATAGTAAAGAAAAATTAATAATAACTTAGCAAGGAATCTAATGAAACCAAAATACCATTGTATATGCCAGGTTTAACATTATATCATTTTATCATATAAGCCGGAGGTTTTTTTTGGCAGGGGTTGGGAGGTGGGTACTGGGCATTGAACCAAGAGGCACTCAACCACTGAACCCCATCCCTAGTACCAACCCCAATTTTTATTTTATTTCAAGACAAGAGTCCTGCTAAATTGCTGAGGCTGTCTTTGAACTCTCAATCCTCCTGCCTTTACCTCCAGAGTCTCTGGGATTATGTGGGTGTGGCACTGAGCCCCACCCATTATTTTTTTATTGTGGCAAAAGCAATTGTAATTTATCAAACAAGTTAATTGGAAATGCCATAGAAATGAAGGAAACCTGTATGTATATGAGGAAAAAAAATTTCCCCACACTGGTTAAAACTGGTTAAGTGTCAAACTCTCATATTTTGGAGAACAAATGAATAGTTTACAAGACAAACGTGAGTAAGGGTTTATTGGAGAACACAAAAACCCATGAAGCTTATGATGAGGTGAGCACACATACATGTTTTTGTGAAAGTCATAACCATCAGAAAATTACAGCAGCGGGAAGTGAGACTATGCTGGCGAAGAATGTACGTCTAAACTAACTACTAACATCTAAAGGTCTCTTCTTCACCTCCTCCATCGGATTCAACAATTAATTAGGTGGGTAATTAAAAGTATGTGAATGAATGCTTAATAATAACTTGTGTGGATTGTGATTTTCCATCCACTGTCAAGGTAAACACATCTGCTTGAATCTTTCATCAATTCCATGTTGTAGATACTATCATTCCCTTTTACAAATGAAGTAATTAGCCTTTAAATAAAGCTTTTTTTTTCACATTGTCTGACTAGGAAATGGGGATGCTAAATCTTATATTCAGGTTCACTTGCTTATGAACCCTCACCTCACCCTTAATCATTAGGCTTTGCTCTATATATAATTTGTTGTATGTTGTCATATTTTTATTAAAATATCAAATTAGTTATTAATATCAGTTTTTCCTCAATATGACTGCATTTTAAATAACACTACAATTAATTTAAATCTAAATTAAAATGTTAAGAGCAAATTTAGTTGTAAAAAAAAAAAAAAACCCTTCCCTTTATTATTTTTCCCAGGATGGAATTGACATACAGAAAAATTTTCACAAGAATTAGAAAATAGGAGTAAAAAAGGAGCCATGATTCTCAAAAGGTTATCATGGTTAGATACAGGGATAGACAGAGTTTTAGCACTTTCCAGTCTGTTGTAGTCTGCTTCCACTCCAGGGTCCCCTCTTAGCAGTCTCCAGGCCGTCCCTAGAAACTTGGCAGTATAGGCTCAGAGACATTAGCTATGCAGAGTTCTAGATCCCCATAAACCTCTCCAAGAACCTTCCCTCGCAGTCTCATTTTGCAGCTGGATATCCTTAATTTTTCATATTAACTATTTGATTATTTCTTCTTCTTTTTCTTCTTCTTAGTCCCCCTCTTCCTCCTCTTCCTCCTCCTCCTCTTCCTTTTCTTCTTCTCCTTCTCCTTCTCTCTCTCCCTCCCTCTCCCACTCCTTGTTTTTGAGTAGGAATTAAACCTGGGGTTTTACCACTGAACTACAATCCAGCCCTTTTTTTTTTATTTTGAGACAACTTCTCAGTAAATTACTGAGGCTGCCCTTGAACTTGCAATCCTCCTGGCTCAGCCTCCTGAGTTGCTGGGATTACAGATTCTCTGACTCTTCAACTTCCTTTTTGAATCTTTACTTTTCCAGCTCCTCCCACAACTATATAAATTCTAATTCCCATAATAAATCCCTTATCCCATAACTGATAGTGGTACTTCTACTGAACCCCAAATGATTGCAGCAAATACAACTTTTTAGATAAAATATAAACTTATCAAAATATTTTAAATATATTTTCAAAGACAAAGCATAGAGAATATAAATCCTTATAAACAATCTTTTGACCTAAATAATAAAGAAATGCTAAGAAAAGCAAGTAATCCTACTTTTCCTTTATACCAGAGCACAAACAGAAAAAATCTTCCAACAATGCTGAAGTTAAATTTTCTTTTGATAATAATATATTTCTTCCTAAATAGAAGAAAATAAGTCACACTTTAATTAACAAGAACAAATTGAACAATTATTCACATATCAATGGACAACTTACTACCCATAAAGCTACAATAAGCCTAAATTGTCTGACACCCTAAAACAAAAACTACTTTCACTCAGTATATAATTAAATGAAACCCAATTCAAAATAAAAACACATGCAGGATACTATATATGTATAAGACATTTGGTCATTTTTCTAAATAAGGACCCAACCTCCAAATATTCAGATAAATATCTGGTTGGAAACCTAGCAGTAAAAAACACAAAAGTTCATTTTGGTAAATAGTGTATGAGTATGCATAAGTATGGATCTTTCACTTGGGGAGGTAGTAGCATTCTATTAAATTAAGTTATCTGAGCAAAGCTCTAAGGGCTCAAACCTCACATCAGACCCAGCCTCCTCCCAGTCCTGACTCTCTTCCCTCTACATTGGTTCTACACCCAGGAAACCTTTATTATTCTGGTGCTGAAAGAAGAACAGAAGACCTCAGACCAACATTCCTTTTTTTTTTTTTTTTCCTCAATCAAAGCAGAAAAGAATTCTATTGATTCCATTGGCCCAAATTGGGTCACATGTGTATTCCAAAATCAACACTTGTGGCCAGGAGAATGGAAACTATACCACTTAGCTCAGGTTGCAAGCAAAACTCATTCCCAACCAGATGGCATTAAAAATAAAAACTAAATAAAAGAAATGGAGGCCTAAGGGACCCATAAGAATGTCCATTAATGTCAGATTTGGCATTTGCAAAACCATACAGCAATTAATTGAAATAAAGAAATGAACTTAAGGAAATATTCCCTCAGCTTTGCTTTTATCTATCTCAGTAATTGCTAAATACTCTGCTTTTTTTGTGTCATGCAATACTGATTTTAAGTCTACCCCAGGTATCTTTAACACTAAGGAACACAGATACCAGGAAATCTACTATTACTTAGAAAATACTGATTTATCTGGCCTTGTACAATGTCCTTAAAATTTGTTCAGCTTTTTCCTTTTAAATTAAAAAAACCTATACCAACTTTGAAGTTCCAATCATGCTTCCAGACAGATCAGCAAATGTGGTGGAAACTGCTCTCAATTTTTATTAAAAAACCTTATTTATTGGTAGGCTCATTTATTTTTTAAAGGTCTGGCCTAATTCTTTTAAATCTGTGCATACCACACTTTTTCTTGTTTATAATTAGTTACTAAGACTTATTAGCCTAGTAGTAACTCCAAGAAACTAAATTGCAAGTCAGCATCAATTTTTATTTTTGTTTTTTTTAACTTACAAAAAGTGTTTTGTTTTGTTTTGTTTTATCTTGGAATAAGCCACTACAATTAGGTTTTATCTTTTCACCACTTGAAAATAGCTACTATTATTAGAAGAGAGAATTAGTACAAATTTTTAAAGTAGCACATCAGAAGGATTGAGCGGAGTTTAAGCAGTCTCTCAATTCTATGACTATGGTGTAACAAAACTTTGAGGCGTCAAGAGAAAAGCAAGTTAAAACAAACCCTTTACCAGCTGCTACATGTGGGGTGGATCAATAACACTAACTGACAACTTTTCATATGAAATTCAAGCAGTCTGAAGTTTCCTTTTTCTATTCCCTGAATATCTGTTCTCTCCACTTCAAAGGCCTGTCTGCTGCAGAGCAAGGAGAGGTGGCTCATACTCAACGGCACTCTTCTTCTGTTTAAATTGTAACACTTGGCAGTTCTGGGCTTCCAGGCAATGATAAGAGGGCACAGAGCTTTGATTGTTTAGAACAAGGGCACAGGCTTAGGAGACAAGCATGGCTGGGGTCTAACTAGCAATCTGTCACTTATCAGTCTTACATGTGACCTTGAGCAAATTATTTAACTTCTGAGTTTCTCTTTTCCTTGTTTGTAAAATGAATAATATACCAATACTCATCTTTTGTGGTTGTTAGGTGAATTGAGTGAATTATTCATTGTAAGGTACTTAGAACTTGCCACTTTAAAAAAACATCATTTATTATGTGCCAAATCTATGTCACTGTATCATTCAATTGATTTATTTATCAATTCAACAAATATTCCTTGAGTTCCTACCCAGCACTGTTCTAGACATTGTTCTAGGACAAATCAGTGAAGAAAACAGACAAAGATTCCTTCCTGGATCTTATATATTTGCTGAATAGCTATAACAGGTATGATTAATAAACATCGTACTATTATATAAAAATAATGATAATAATGAAAATTAGATACCTCAAAGTTAATTGGTAGAATGAAGGTTTGCCTCAAGTCCTGAAGGGTAGTTGGTCTTTGCAAACACTTCAGGCAGAATGACATAGTGAATTGAGCCAATTGAACCAAGCAAGCATCTGGAAACAACAACTATCCTGCAACCGGGGGTTTTCTGGTGTCATTTCACAGTTGAGTTCCTTCTATCTGTAGATAAATGAAAATGAAAGCGATATGAAGATTTTCTTCAAGGCTGAAATGCTACTTGTGTTGGAGAATCTAAGGGAATGATTGACGATATGCTCTTTCCCGGTTCCTATAAGAGTTTTGGGACAGTCACAGCTCTTTCATGGTTTTGAATGACTGTGGTGGGCCATTTGGCAATACACTAAGGTTGAAGTGACTAGTGGGGCAGAGTTGAGATTTTCTGTTTCCATTCGTCCGGTATCTGCTCTCACACATAAAGTTATATTTTCAGTTTTTGACAGTATTCCTCTTCTTGAACAGAATGTACCTTGAGCATCAACCTTTAAAATCAGAAATAAGATCTATCATGCAAAGGGAAGCTGGTACCCATTCTTTCGTTCTTTTCATTTCTGCTGGTGATTAGCTCAAAGAATAAAAAGGAGAAATTTCACTTCATTAAAAACAACAGAACCATATCTGGTGGATGTAGAAGGATAGTGCAAAAAGTATGGGGGAAGCCATTGACGAAATGCAAATCAGGGCTGAGGAGGAAGCCCAGTGATAGTGTGCTTGCCTAGCATGCACAAAGTACTGGGTTCAATACCAGTACCACAAAAACAAAATCACAAATTTTAACTATCATGAACTATCTATCACTTCATACTCATTAGGATGGTTGTATTCTAAAAGACAAATTAAATAGATACTGATGCAAACATGTAGAAATGAAAACACATACACACACACACACACACACACACAGAGATAATAGAGAAACACAGCTACTGGGAATTTAAATGGCATGATCACTTTGGAAAAGTGTCTGGCAGTTCCTCAAAAGGTTTAACAGATTTTCTATGGGAGGGATGCAACGATTTTACTCCTATGTATACAGTCAGGAGAAACAAAACTATATCCACACCAAAACTTGTACACAGGTGTTCATATCATTATTCTTAATAGCCAAAAAGCATAAATAACTTACATGTCCATTAACTGATGAAAAGATAAACAAAATGAGGAATATCCATACAACAGTCTGCTATTTTGCAATAAAGAAAAACAAAATACTGATGCATGCTACAACATGAATGAACTTTGAAAATATGTGGTAAGTGAAAGAAGATCGTCACCAAAGACTGTATATTATATGGCTCCATTTATATGAAATGGTAAGAATATACAAGTTAATACAAAGTAGATTAGCTATTGTCATGGACCAGGAGGAAGGAATAATAGGGAATAACTGGCAATGGATATAAGGTTTAGGGGTAAAGTTATAAAAATATTCTAAAATTAGTAGTGGTGATAAATGCAGAACTCTGTGAATACACTAAAAACTATTGATTTGTATGGCATATAAATTATATCTCAGTAAACTATTTTAATAAATGCATATGCAGAATAAGTTGTCTTCATCCAAAGTATTTCTTTTTGTTTTTATCCAGTTATTTACCTCTGTTTTAATCAGCTTTTTTCATTGCTGGCACCAAAAGATGTCACAAAAACAATTTTAGAGGAGTAAAAGTTTATTGTGGCTCTTGGTTTCAGAAGTCTCAGTTCATACATAAATGGCTGGCTCTGTTTGGGGGGCCAAAGTGAGGCAGACATCATGGTGGAAAAGTGTGCTGGATAAAAGCACCTCAGGACACCTGGAAACATAGAGGGTTTCACTCTCCAGGAACAAAATATAAAACCCAAAGGCACATCCCCAGTAACCCACCGCCCCAACCATACCCCACCTTCCTACATTTGCCATCCAGTTATAATTAATGTGCTGATTAAGTTAAGGCTCTCATAACCAAATCATTTTGCCTCTAAACTTCCTTGCATTTTCTCACACATGAGCTTTTAGAGGAAACCTCATACCTAAATTATAAAAAATTTACCCCTGGCCCTCATAATCTTATACCATCTCACAATGCAAAATATACTTAGTCTATTTTTGGAATCCCTATAGTCTTAATAGTTCCAGGATTGACCAAAAGTCCAAGCCCAAAGTTTCCTCTGAGACTCTTCATTTGAGACCCTCTAAAAATCAAAAACAAGTTACATATATATCTAATATATAATGGCACAGAGTAGACATTTCTATTCCACAAAAGAGAAACAGGAGCATAGAAAGAAGGGATGGAACTAAAGCAAGACCAAAATCAAGTTGGGCAAACAAGTCCTATAGTTCAGCATCCAGCATCTGGGGCACATGGCATCCTGATTTTATCTCCAAAGAGCTTGTATAGTTCTGCCCCTATGGCCTTGCTTGTTGCAGCCCACATGGCCTCTCTCTTGGCCTTTTTTACCCCCTCAATTCCTTCAGTTTTACTTGGCAAATGTCCTAGATTACTGGCATTGCTTAATCTCATGGATCTCCACTGAAGTTTTGGCTTTTTTCTCCCATCTCCATGCATCACCCTGTCAGGAGCTGTCCACCGGGACTTTAACCCAGCTATACTTTGCCTTGCTTCCTAGGCCTTCCTTTGAAATCTCAGTGGAAGCCTCCATGACCCCCTAATTCCAAAATCCTGCAATCCTGCAGAAACAGCATCACATGGTTGATACTAAGATCTGCTATCATCACAAGCAGTATCCTAGCCTCCAGGAACTATGATTGCAGCAGCTTCTGAGTTCTTGGGCAGCTGAGCATGGTGAGAAAACTTCCTAGGCTCTCCTGTGCAAGCAGGATAAACTCATGGTCTCTCCTCAAAGGAATGTTTACTTTTATACCCTTGAACCTGAGATGGGTGTGGTCTTGCCAATTTCTGGTATGTCCTCTAGCCATCTTTCCTATTGCCTCTGGGTAAAGTATTTAATATCGCTTTAATGACTGCAAAGTCTTTAACAACCAAAATTTCCTTCCCCCCAGTTTTACCCTCACTTTTCTGGCTGAACTCCAAATGTTTCAAATCTTTTCTTCTTCTGATTATCACAGTAAACTTGGCTTAAAGCCACCAGCAATATCCATGCCACTGCCTGAATGCTGTGCTGCTTTGAAAGTTCCTCCACCAGACTAATTAGTCTATCACCTTTAAATTCAGCTTCACAGAAAGTCACAGGACACAGACAACTTCTTATCCAGAGCACAACATGAATGGCCTCTTTTCCAATTTCTAATAGAATTATTCTCCTCTGAAAGCTCCTGAGCCCAGTCTTCACTGTCAACAGTCCTAATGGCAATCTGGTTTTCTGAATTCCCAATAGAATCATCAATTAAACTCTGCTTACAGTGTTCTAAACTTTTTCAGTTTGCATCATTAAACTTTTCAAATTTCCTCCCACAAATTTCAAAAGGTCCAAAATTTCTGAACCATATGGCCTGATTAGTCACAGCAATGACTCCTTTCCTAGTACCAATTTCTGTTTTAGTCAGTTCTTTCATTGCTGTGACCAACAGGCCTGACAAGAGCAGTTTTAGAGGGGGAAAGTATATGTGGCACTCATGGTTTCAGAGATCTCAGTCCATAGATGATTGGCTCCATTGCTTTGGGTGCAACATGAGGCAGAACATCATGGTGGAAGAGTGTGGTAGATAAAAACAGCTCAGGATATGACCACCTAGAATCACAGAGTGTTCCACTCACCCAAACAAAATACAAAACCTAAAGGCACACCTCCAGTAACCCATCTCCTTCAACCACACCCTACCTATAGTTACCACCCAGTTAATCCATTCAAGAGCATTAAAGCACTGATCATAACCCAATCGTTTCACCCCTAAACTATCTTGCATTGTCTCACACATGAGGGTTTTTAGGGACACCTCATACCTAAACCATAACAGACATGAATTCACAGACCTAAGGTCTCTATGTCTCTGAAATATCCCCTGCATTGCTCAGATCCTATTTCACTAGCTTGTGAAGCTAAACTTTTAAGTTCATGCCTTCAGCTTAAGATTTTGCTTCTAACAAATATTCAAAACAGCTCAGAAAATGATTTCTCATTGAGCCTTATCAACGATGTGCTGTTTACATAAACAAGTTTGTCAGATCTTTTGCTGACAGTGAGATTTGGTTGAGAGCAAACACAATGAGATTAAACCATCAAGGGAGAAAAAAAACAGGCCATTCTTTGGGAAAGAATGCACAGAAGAAGGTGGTTGAGGACACACAAATTTTTATCCCTTGATATTTTAACAACATCGATACTATTCTGCCTGCTTGTTTTTGTGCATGTTTTTAATTCATCTCCTCTTTTCCTGTTTGTTTTTTGTTTTTTTGTTTTGTTTTGTTTTTTGTTTTTTTCATCTAGTGATCCATCTAATCTATGCATATTTCAGGGCCTGATTCAACAGACATAATATACCAAAAGCTGTGGTTGTATAAAACTTTTATTCACACTTCTATTTCATCTGCTTTTAATTCATGTCTTTATTTTAACTAGAAATTGCCTTGAAACATTTTCAAAATTCTTCATATACATGAGTTCTGCCCTTTATGACACAACCCAACACAACTCCACCTAATGATTAGTAGTCATCTGAAAAGGGCTCCAAACCATACTCACCCTTAGCAAAACAGGCAAACTGTGATCAACTAGTTATGCCTACATGAGTGGGAGTGGAGAATACAAATGCTGTCCTTAACAGTTGTCACAGCGTATAGGACTGTTTCGTTATTTGATATTTTAGTCTGCTTTATAATTGGATATGAATTTTACCTACCTAGTAAAGAAATTTTCTTCATTGCTACACACCAACATGGGCTGGCTTGCTAATAAGATCATTTGCTAATAACTCTAAAATTTTTATACTTTTTAACATTATGTGATACTATGCTATTTCATCTGCCTACACTATCTATGTGACCTAGATCTTCTCACTTTGATGAATAAGAAATAATTTTAAAAAAAAAATACATACATATACATGTATATATATTTAGCATACTGTACAGTACACACTAGTAGAGACTGTTGGTTGTCTATCCAACATCCATTTCCTCACCACCAGCTTCTTTTTCCCCAAAATAATTACAATGTTATTCCATTATCCACCCTTCTCAATGAGTCCATGTGATTCAGGTGAGGTTGGGGCCCCTATAAAACAAAGGGTTGGAACTTGCTTGGTTGAAGTAAACACTGACAGTCTTATTTCCCCCTGCTGGGGTTGATTTAAACCAGAAATGTGAATCACTTTTCAGAAAGGAAGACCTCTGGACTTGGCTGGATCAGGGAGATATCTGGGAAAGTCTCCTCCCCCTAAACTTTAAGATTCACAGAAAATAGATGTTGCCATCTTTCTCCGGACATTGTTATATCTGAAAACTATACCTAGAATACCTGCTATAATTTTCATGCTATGAGTCTGAGAACAAGGTATACTTAGAAGGCGGAAACAGAGGAAATGACAGAAGCAAAGCTAGTCATGACAACCCGCATCTGGAATTTGCCAACTTGTCTCATCACTGGACTTTTCAAGAAAGGTAAGAAGCCCAGTGCTATTTAAACCCACTAGAGTCCAGTTTACTGATCCTTCACCCTAACTGATTTGGCACTTATGGTTGAAGTGCCGTGTATGCCATGTATATGTACTTCTTCCAAACTTTAGTTATACCTATATATTTGCAAAGCAGACATAAATGTTTATCATTAATTGCAATATCTTTATTCAGTCTCTATGTATTATAGTTTCAACCAATCTTTACAATAATTTTATAGGAAAGAACATTTTCAACTAAAATGTAAAAGTAACTGAGTTCTAGACATACCAGAGATTGGCATGTCAGTGGCATTCTTCATTCATTCATTCATTTCTCTATGCCTTCTGGCCTAGATCTAAGCTATAAGCATCAAAATTAATTGTTGCTCCATCCAAAAAAAAAAAAAAAACAAGTACATTCTTTGAGCCAAACATTGATCTAAGGACTGATGGTACAGCTGAAGGAATCCTGTTCTCATGGAACTTTTATGTTGTAAGGAAGAAATATGTTAAACAAATATTGGGATAAAATGTTTCATAATTAAAACCATGAACTCCTGTGAAGGAAATGGTCTTCAGAGTACTTAAGAGAATATTAAAGAATATTAATGAGTAACCTATTCTGGGCCATGTCAGAGTGGCTTTCCCCATAGAGCTGTAGATAGAAGGAGTTAGTTAGATGAGTGGGAAACATTTTGGAGGGGGAGAAACAGTACATGAGCATGTGCAAGGTCCTAAATAGGAAGGAGCTTAGGTGTCTTCAGGAACCAAGAGAAGGTTGATCAGCAGGAACACCACATTCATAGGGATGCAAAAGACAAGGTGACATAGGCCAGGAGTGTTAAGAAGTCACTGAAGAGTTTTAATTAGGGGAGTAATGAGATCAGATTTACACTTATGAAGACCTGGAGGATGGATTGAAGACAGGCAAAAGAGGAATGGGTAAATGAGAAGATTACTGAAGAGTGGAAAGAAGTGATGGTAGATTAGATAACCTATTTAACCCATCCTAAATGCTTCTAGCACACAACTCTTCCCTGCATTCTAAAACCCTGCATATTTCCTGTCCTGGCAATAGCACAACCCACAAACCCTTATGGCATTGGGATTCAATTGCTTTTCAATCCAAGGTACTAGACAAGAGTCAGACAGAAACATTCCTCTGAAGAATGTCCCAAAAGTGGACGCCTAAATTGCAAGTCATACTGTGCTAGTGCTCAGCAATTGCTCATGTAAATTTATTTTTCATGAATTTGTGATAGGGTCTTTTTATGCACAGGCCCTCAGGACCAGAATCCCTCAAGGCTGGATCTAAGAGTGATCTTGTTGAGTAACACAATTTACGAGAAACATATCTGAGGAACACAATAGTTGTTGTATTCAAGATGAACCAGTTTAAATACATGCCTTGGTAACTGAATGGGCCAAAAGAATTGTTAAATATAATGCTCCCTTGGGACATTGGTTCTAGGATCCCCACATCTGTATTCAAATCAGCAAATGTTCAAATCTCTAATATAAAATAGTGTGGTTTTCACATGTAAGCTATGTACATGTTCCCACATTCTTGAAATCATCTCTAGATTACTTATAGCAGCAGCCCAGAGGAAAGAATATCTAATACAAGGTGAAAGTATGTAAATAGTTGTCATACTGTATCATTTAGGGAAAAATGAGAAGAAAATCTGTATGTGTTCAGCACAGATGCAACTCCCCTCACCTTTGCCAATATTTTCACTCAAAGATTGACTGAACCCATCATCAATATGGAAACCAAGATAGAGACGGCCCACTACATAATATAGTTCAATGTTGAAGAACAATTATCACAAACAGTTATCAAAACTAAAACCTTAGTTTTAGAATAATAGGCCTGAAGATCACCTTTTTGTTAATAATTACATGGCTGGTTCAGTTTTTCATGGATTTCTTTTTGTTGAGTGCTGGAGTTGGGCCCTGTGCCCTGGTATATGATAGATATGCACTCCACCACTGACCGTGTTACACCCCCAGTCCTCAGACTCAGTTGTGTATTAAAGGATATTGCTAGTTTGTTACAAAATGGCATCAGGCATTGGGAAGGGGTCAGGTGCAGGCAGGTGTCTCCAAACCAGGAGGAATGTGGCAGGGAAGACCCACTGGGAATATCAAAGTCTTCCACTGACCCAGAAGGCATCCAGCAGTAGAGATGGTAGCTGCTGGAGCAAGGCCATTGCAAGTGCCTGATAATCTCTCAGACCTCATCATCCCATAAGGCAGGTGCTGCCGTGTGGCTGTCAGCCTGTGGAAGGGTGTTTGTGTGGGCTCCTTCCCCTGACCCTCCAGGGGTCAGAGGCTAGGGAAAACTGCTCAGGCAACTGGGCGGGACAGTGGATGGGCAGTTGTGGGCTAAAAGGAACTGGGCCCTGGAAGCACCATTACTATGCCACTTCATCCCTTGAGGGGCCTGAGGAGAAGTATAGGCAAGGCCTTGCCTCCCACCAGCAGCAGACAGGTAAAGCAGGCAGGAAAACGGGTACAGGAGCTTATGGCCAGCTGTGGAGTGAGCTTCTCTAGGACTGGGAGCCCACCTCTGAGCCTGCGGCCCACAGCTCTGCTGGGATTACTTTCTGCAGCAATGGCCCCTCATCCCTGGAGTACTGGCCTATGGACTAAGGAGCAGTGTGAGAAGAAAAAATGTCTATCCAAAGTTGTTGTTACTGGTTCTGTAGCAAGGACTTAAAGACTGCTTTTGCTAAAAGCACTGATTCTTCTTCACTTGGGGCTGCATAAGTAACTAAAAACTGGATAAAAGTGTGGCATCTCTGCCTGTATATTGTATGATGACTCTTTTTGCTACCTTCAACTCAGATTCCTGCTCAGCTCTGCTCATAGGGATGTCTGTCTCCATCTTGCCTTTATGACTTATTCTTGCTGAGTCATTCTCTCCTCCAGTCACCTTGGATTTTGAGAACAATTGGTATGATGGATGACCATCATGTGACCAGAGTTGGAATCCCACCCCTAACCCCTCCCCTAAGCAGCAGCAACTTTCCTAATGCTGACAAGGCCCTGCCTAACCCATGCTGAGATCATGATCAAGCAGACCACAGCCTGACCAACACCACCAGTGTTGCAAGCTCTCACCCTTGCCCTTCAAACCCCAAGACTATTGTTAGCCCCTCAGAGAGAGACAGACCTTCAGTCACTGAACTGCTGTTTTTCTCCCCAGTGTGGCCACACAGAGAATAGACTTTTGTCCTCCTCCACCACCATATGTCTCTCTGATTGGCCTTTAGGATAGGTGGCAGAACCTGGTCCATTTGGACTACTGGTCCTGGGCCTCTAGCTTAGGATTCCAATTACCATTCTAATGATTTCATGGTGAAGACCTATAAGAGAAAACAAGGCTGGAAATTTTAAAACTTTGCAAGGCCATGAAATGGGACATATGTTGAACAACCATTAGAAACTAAGTGAAAATTCACAAAATGCATCATTAAGTTCAGAGATGTTCATGATAGACATTTTCATCAAACTAATGCACACAGAAGAATAGTAGAGACAGCAGCAGCACAGAGGAAAGAATACCTATTCATGTCTAAATAATCAAAATCAATACTTTAAGTTGGCCCAAATATGTTCAATTTATGATGAAGAAAACAAATCTGAATCACAACTGGAGCCTGAAATTAAGAGGAAAGGAGAACAGAAATGCCACTATGTCCTTATCAGTCATCTTCTCTGTGTCCTGCCTTAAAGTCTTTTAGATTTACATGATGCAGTTTGACCAGCGGTGGCGGTGATGGCAATAACAGGACCAGCAGAAGAGAATGCACGTCTCCTGAACTAGCCTATTCAGCATGTTCCTCCCCAGCACCGTTCTCTGGAAAAGTCGACACAGCACTGCTATAGTTTAGGTCTTGCATGTCCCCTGAAGGCCCATGAGTTGAAGGCTTGGTCCCTAGCCCCTGTCACTATTTGGAGGTGTTCAAACATTTAGGAGAGGAGGTCTAGTGGAAGGAATTGAGGTCATTGGGGAAGCATCCTTGGAAGGGATACTGGCTGCCCACCTTCCTTCCCCTTTGCTTTCCTGACACCATGAGGTGAGCAGCTTCTTCGGCAACATACTCCCACTATGATGTGGTTCTTGTCACAAGGCGAAAAGCAACAGATCAACCAACCATGGACTGGAATCCCTAAAACTCTGAGTCAAAGTAAACTTTTCCTCTTATGATAATCTTAGGTGTTTTGTTAAAAACACCTGAGATTGGAAAACTGACTAACATAATCATTAAATGAAAAATACCTCCAGAGTAGGAAAAAAACTAAGAAGCATTCCAGCCGTTCCAGGGTTAAAGCCAGCTACATTACCAAGAAAAGCAAGAATGAAATTACCAGGTAGGTAATTCTATTACCAACACACCTATAAAATGTCATAAAGTGATTTCTCAAGAGATTCTAGCTGATCTTATGTCTTTAAATTGCCAGAAGTTCTTTTCAAGGTGTTATTCTAAACTGTGGAAAAGTACCCGTAGGAACATAATGCTGGCTAATAATAGAGCATATAGAGGTTTTTGTTTGGATTTTATCATGATACAGCTATTAGAATTTTTTTAAAGTTCTGTAAATATTACTTCTAAATATCTCTGCTCTAACAAAATGTAAATGGTGTAATGTCTGAAAATTACCAACAGTGTTTCTGCAGATGTTACTAGGAGTTTATCAAAAGCTGCAAATAAGCCTGGAAATGAGTAAAGATAGATTTTGGAATAATTACAAAGGAATAAGTAGGTTAAAAACTATGGAAGAACAATATATTTTTTAATTTCACAAATTGGCTTTGATCCTCTGAAAAACATATTATCTAAAAGTATTGCTAACATTGGTATAAGAAGAATGTTTCTAATTTTTCTGTGAAAATTCTCTTTGAAGAAGCTAGTAGCAAATTGTTGCTTATATGGAAAACATCAAAGAAAGGTGTGTGCAAAAATAAAACACAATTTAAATGTGTATTTTGAATATAAAATAAATACCACTTTGAATTAAATAATAATTCCAGTGTTTGGATGAAGAGGAAGAAAGCAGAGACCCAGGCCATTTCCACTTATCCTATAAAACAACTGATAGTATATCTACCACCTCCAGCTAATGAAGCCATCTGTTACTAATGAGGACTTGCACTAGCTAACTGAAGGAAAATTTCTTAATGGTGTTATCACAGACTTTTATTTGAAGTAAGTTAATTTTCCACTAAACTGTCAGCAAATCTTTAACTTTGTGTCATATTGTATACATTTGCTTTCTGGTGTCAAACTGGATTCTAATATTGCTATTTACTGTGTGACACTTGGGAAGTTAATCTGTCCCTACCTGTGTTTCCTTGCTTTTAAATGGGAATAGAATAGTAGTATCTACCTAAATAGTTGTTGTGAGAGTTAAGTAAGAATACATGTTAAAGACTCTAGAAATTTCCAGGTTTGGGCTATTGTTGATAAAGCTGCTAGAGCATTCTCATACAAGGACTTTTGTGGACATGTGTTTTCATTTCTTTTTGGTTAATGTCATATGATAAATGTATTTTAATTTACAAGAAAATGCCAAACATTTGCCAAAGTATCTGTACCTCTATACCTCCACTCACTAACAGGTTCCTCTATTTCCTTGTTATATCAGTCTTGTAAATTTTAACCATTCTAATATATATGAAGTGGTATCTCATGGTGATTTAAACCTACATTTCCCTGATGACCACTGATGTTCAGCATCTTTTCATATGTTTGAACAATTCAAACTGCGTAAAACCTCCCATTTGTATAACATCTTTAATGCTGTATAGGTTCAAGTCTTTTGGTCATTTTAAATATTGGAATGTTTATATTGGTGAGCTGTGGAAGTTTTTAATACATCATTTTGGAACAAGTTAAAAAAGAACACATGTCAAGCACTGAGTGTAATCCCTGCTAAACAGGAGGCTAAAACAGGAGGGTCAAAATCTCAAGGCCAGCCTCTTAATGTCTCAAAATTTTACAAAGGGCTGAGGATTTAGCTCAGTGGTAAAATGCTTGCCTAGCAAGTACTGGGTTCATCCCCAAAGCTGCAATTAAAAAAAAAAAGAATACATATTAAGACCTAAGAAAAGTGCCTGGCACATGTGAAGCATTCAATAAATGTTTACTTATTGATATGTTTTAATATAGATGTTTAAGAATTTTAAAAATCTCTGACATGAGGCAGAACATCATGGCAGAAGTGTGTGGCAAAGGAAAGTCGCTATAAACTTGGCACAAGGAAGCAGAGAGAGAGAACTCAGCTCAAAAAGAACAAAATACATACCCCAAAGGCATACCCCTGTGACCACCTACTCTAGATTAGGTCATAATGTGTTAAACAAGTACAGAGTATAATTTCATGCAAAAAAAAAATAGTGTGCTGGTAAAAATCATGCCATCATTACCAGTATCACATAAAAACCATACTTTTTATTTTATATGAAAGTGATTCTAGCAAATCAAAAACAGCTATCAAAATATGATGGAAGTTATTTTTAAAAGTGGGAACTTCATCCCTCTTTCCCACATAAAAGCAATTCTGATCTTATTAATCAGAAGATGATTACTAGTAACTCCAGCTCTGACCACAGTATGTAAGGCACAGTGTACTATAAATATGAATAACTGGGGGAGATCTCAATTGAGTTTTGCTTATCATCAAGTTCTGCCCACAAATTAAAGGTCAACTGATTCTTGTCCACTGTTCAAGTTGCAGTTTCACATTGCTGTGAGGAAAGGTTTCTCCAAGGTGTTTAAAAGTGTAGTATGTCAGTGTTGGAACAGCCATGCTTAGATCTTGCCTGTTTTTTCAGAGAGACATTAACATAATAAATCAAATTTGCAATTCACCAAGAAGGACATGGCTTATATTGTTCAAGGAATTTATTAAATTACACACCAATAGGTCTGTAATTGTTCTCTAAAAAAGAAAAGGTTGGACAATATTTTAGGGAAAACTTGGCACTAATAAACAGAGAAATCAACGAACATTGTAATACACCATGTGAAGATTTTGAACAATTCAAACTGCGTAAAACCTCCCACTAACTTCTCAAACTCTTACATCAGCTGTAGAATACAAGGCATAGGGAAGCAGTCTGGTTCAGAATTCAGGACAGATGACCATGTTCTGTAAAGCTGGACACATGTCACTAGCCCTTTGCCTGATTTCCCCAAGTCCTACTGTTTTAGTCAGCTTTTTCTCTATTGTAACCAAGAGACCCAACAAAAACAATTTTAAGGAGGGCTCACAGTTTCAGAGGTCTCTATTTATACAGAGCCAACTCCATTCCTTGGGGCCTGACATGAGGCAGAACATCATGGCAGAAGTGTGTGGCAAAGGAAAGCAGCTATAAACTTGGCACAAGGAAGCAGAGAGAGAGAACTCAGCTCAAAAAGAACAAAATATGTACCCCAAAGGCACACCCCCTGAGACCACCTTCTATAGCCACACCCTACCTACTACAGTTACCATCCAGCTAACCCTATCAGGGTATTAATGCACTGATTAGGTTAAAATAGTCAAAACCCAATCATTTCACCTCTAAACTTCCTTGCATCATCTTACACATCAGCTTTGGGGGGACACTTCACATCTAAACCTTAACACCAATCTCAAGTAATTATGATTCAAACCTGTTTTTACTATTCAGTTTGATGAACCAACCGTTCCTCATGGTTTTACTTTACCAGTTGTTTTATTTAATACAGAGAGGGGTGTTAAATTTGATAATAACAAAGGTGGGAATTTCTGATTTTTGTTTCATATGTCAAGTGGTAACTAGTCTCTTTTGGTTTTTTTGTTTTATTTTGAATTGTTTCGTTTTCATTGGATACTGAGAAGTCTTTGTCAAAGAAAGGCATCTGCTCATTTACTAGGCGTATCCTCATTTACTAGGATACCATGTGTATCAAACCTTTAAGTTCAAAACGGTTGACAGGAAATAAGAAGAAACAAAATCCCCCTTTAAGCGAGAATCATGACTTGTAATAAAAAGAGCTAATCAATATGTCTTAAAACCCCTTTGTTCATTGTCGATCTCTGCTTCCAAAACCTATGAAATAAAACTTAAAAGATCACAACATCTTTCACATTCTTTCAGGGTAACAAAGTGCTTAAGTTCTTCTGTCACTCCCATGGTGGCACCAGCTTCTGTCCTTCCAAAAACATTTCATTTTTCTCAGTTTAAAAACCAAGGGGTCCTGGGGGAGTGTCCAGACCTTGTGAGCTCATTCTGGAGCCATTTTTGTCTTTTCCAGCCCTTCTGCCCAGCAATCTCCACCCACCCCAATGCACGACTAGATTAGACACACGGCTTTGATGGGTGGATCTCTGAGTCATGTTGTGTTTTGGGTGTTTGGGATTTGTTTAGGTTTTTGTCAGAAATCCTCGCAACAGGTTTTTCCAAGAATGCCTAAGTAGGCAAGTAGAAAAATCAGACTGAATACCAGGATCCATCTCCAGAGGAAAAACCAAAGTTTGCAGTTGTAGAGGCAGAAGTGATATCTTTCTTTCCCATCACAGGGGTCACAAGGCAAGTCAGAGAATTTCTTTAGGACCAGCTCTTAACACAGAAAAGTGGGGTAAAGTTAGAGTAATATTTCTAGTTTTATGACTGGCTTTGGAAAGTTCTAGTTCCTATGATTCCCCCCACACCTTCCCTTGGGGTAGAGAAACTCCAGATTCTATGGCTTGTTTTGGACGAAAAGAGGAGCAAGAGACAAGAGGAGAGGAGAAGGTCAGGTCTGCTTCTGAGGTCCTTCCAATGTCCTTTTTCATGCCCCAACAAACACTCATTTTGACTCTTAATAAAATTTGAAGTCACACATGTTTCTTGACTCAAGTGATAGCATGTTATCCTTAGGAGCACAAAGAATTTGGTATATTAAATGTTAATATAACAATCCAATTAAAATAACCTCCAAAAAGACAGGCTATGTCAATTAGTAGTTTGAAGAAAAGATTTTTAGTTGTTTTTAATAAGGCATTAAGGGGCCTCTCTCAATCTAAACGTATGAGGATAAGTCACTCAGATATGCAAAGTGTGGCCATTCGGTACAGAAAATGATTTCTATGTGTTTGCTTTGTGGTCACATCTTCCACAGCTGAGCTGCTATTCCCTCTTATATCATCTATCCATCTGAATACATTTCTTTAAAACAAATCTCATTTGACTAATACCTAGGCTAAGTCAATCACTGCAACATATAATAATTTCCCCATGTTTTATTTTTACCATAAAATAATACTGCATCCAGTATCCAGTTGCAGCAACCAGTAATGTAACGATCTTTACATCATCTCCCAAACTAATCAAGATGTTCAATGACTTTTTAGATTCATATTGATACAAAATGCTGTGTTCCAATAAGCTCATAAAGTAACTCTTTCCTTTTTTCTTTTTTTCAATAATATTCTCAACCTTAAAACAAAATGAAAAAAAAATCCATCAAAGAATTCTAAAGAAAGAGCTAGGTTATCAACTAAATAATATGCATCTGTTACCCTCCCCATGTTGAAAACAGACTCTTTAATAAACACAAAAAGAAAAAGTAAATAGGTTAACCCCAGGAAAAGGTCATGCCTTTTTGGTTATAGTACAGTCTGACCATCGGTAGTAATTGATTTCTTAAAAGAATTTATATCTATGAATGAGACATTCTGACATCCTGCAGCCATTATAAGGTGGCTTATACTTTTGAGGTTATTCAACTTGCTTGAATCCCTGTGGGTCTTTTAGGAAACCCAGGAAGTTCTGTAGTCTTAAGGGTTTTTGTTTCTTTTAATTTAACTTTTTTGTTTATTTTTGTTCTTTGCAGAGTAAGATTTTTTTTTCAATCCTTTTTTAAAAAGACACTGTGAAAATGGAAGTATTAAACAATAGCACATAGTTTTGCATATTGACAATACCTTTACCTATCTTCTGGAAATAAAATCAAGGAAAAAATATTCCCCATACAAAAACATCTCCCCCACAACTTCCAGAAGAAAGATGGAAAAAAAACTAAACACACTTGGCCCTTCTTGACCCTGTTAGAACAAACTAATTCAAAGTAACCATAGCCATTTTGGACTCTGTCATGTAAAGACACAAGGTATTCTATGCTTTCTCCTCCATTGCCATTAGTGCAGTGTTCTTCTCCACACCAGATTCTTTCTCCTCTGACTAAAGAAGCACGGTGATGGGCTGGGGCTGGGGCGCAACGGTAGCACCCTTGCCTGGCATGAAGAAGCAGCAGTACAGTAACATTAGCTCCCTAAAACTGAAAGAAATAAGCAGTGAGCTTGTACCACAGTAGTTGCCTGATTTACCTTCCTTCTCAGATGAAACAATATGAATTAATGTGAAATGGAGAAAAGACCAGAAGTGGGGCTCATATGATGCCCCACTTTTCCCCATCTATCTTGTTTTGACCGTTTTCATAACCACCACTCTTCACTAACATTATTACTATCATCACCACCACCAGCAATTATTTGGCATGGAAAAACTAAAATTCAGTCCAATATAATAACTTTAATTTGACATAATGTTTTAAGCTCTCTCTTTAGGTTACTCAGTCTTTGCTTATATGACTCTAATAAGTAATAAATATTCCATTCCCTCCTCCCGCTCTTCAAGATGGCCCCAGGTGACTAGGCAGGGATGTGATGTATAAGGTAGCAGACACTGGGAAAAGGGACTTGTACAATAATCTACATATTATCTCTGCACAGCAAGGAGCTAGTCTTCTTTTTCTGTACTATGTAGGTCAATATTATTTTGGTCACATTTTATTATTTATTTATTTATTTATCCATTCATTCATTCATTGGAAGAACATCTTACTAGGTCTCAAAACTAAAAACTGAATCCTTGAACTCACCCATTTGCCTCCATTCTTAGAGTATGAGAATACTGCTGCCTCCTGACGCCACCTCTCACCAGCTCTCTGCACCTCCACATTTCTCCCCAGGGTACATGGACATTTCCAGATCCTTTAACTAATCAGCCTTTCTGAAAATGGTATATTGAACATACCCGGTGAGATTAAAACACAACTTCTATTTTTATTGCCGTTCCTTTAAACATTTCTTAGATTAAGAAAATCTTTCTCCCCCGCACAGATGATAGATGTAAGACTTTCACACTTATAAGCAACGCTTCAGTCATTACAACTAAAAAAAAAAAATCTAATTTGGTTAAATTAAGCTAGTTCATGTGATGATCAGAGCTCGAGGCATGACTTTCTCTCGTACCTCTGTACTCCCCCTTGCTGGGGCCCAGGTTGGCCACTTGCAGTAGAAGGAGGGGAGCAGCATCCCCTTCTCTTATTCTAGGCTTTACTCTACCCCTTTTCTTCCACTAGCTTGGTAAGCAAAATTTAGAACTTTCCAGAACTGGACCCACAAGAAGAAAGAGTTAAGAGAATAAAGTACGGACAGTGGCAGGTGTCCTTGTTGTCTGGTGAGGAGGCTTTCTGGGGAGAGTGTTTAACACTGACTCTTCTTCACAGGGGCTTTTGTGGGCTCCTTGAGGTTGCCTTCACTGGAGACTTCCATTTCTGCCCTCATTGGTATGTAGACAACTGCCCTTCCTGAGCCCATGGCTTTTATAATGGCTCCCTCAATTAGGACTCATAATTAAAAGACCCTTCATCCTTCCAGCTCTGGGAAAGACCCCCTGTCCACATGGCCCAGCATGGGAAACACTTACATCTCCTTGGTCCAGACAAACTCTAGGAGTGTTAGCCAGTTCTCGCAGTGCTACCTCTACCCTGCTATGACAGACACAAGGCAGGCATGGTTCACCATTATCCAGAAGCCAGGGCTGCAGTTCAAATTCTCTGACTAGTCACATTGAAATCTCCTCCCAAACTGAACTTGATGAGAAGGAGATAGAAACGCCACCTCCACCTCCACCACACACATTCTCATCCTTTTCCCCTTCTCAACAATATCCCCATATTCACTTTCACTCTCTCCTCATTGTCTTCATGTGAATGAGGAACGACCCTCTACATGAAGGTCCCAGGAGGTGTGAAATTTGCTGTTTTCCATTTCTTTTGTTAATTCTGTATATGGTAACCTAGAGCCTCACTTTGGACTATCACGTAGAGTAATTTTCACTAATGTGAGTCCAAAACTTGGATTTTACTTCCTATTATATATCTAACTGTCCTCTTCTGAGATTTATACCATCCTATTTGTGTCATGCTAAACTGTGGCATTGAGCTGAAGGTTACTTCTCTCCTAAATATCTGCAGCATTTTCCTTACAAGTCCTGGGAAGCTGGGCAATATCACTGGGCTGCTTTCCAGAACTATTTACCTAAACCAAAGGAGCTCTCTTCCACATCAAAGTTTAGTGGGATGAAGGGAATTAGATCTCTGTTGACTCATTTTGCCATCTCCCTCTGTCTTCCTGCCTATAATTCATTCAGATCAGAAAGGGTGACTTTTCTCTAGTGCTCTTCCTGGGGGACTATGACTGCCTGTCTTCTCATCATAGCCTCTTTCTCTTTACATATGCCAGGCTTTGTCATTGAAGAACAAAGTCACTGCCAGGAATTTTGCAATGAGCAGGCCTCTAGAAGCAAACGTTTTCTATTATATGTATTGATGCTATGATTGTCTGAAATTATGCCCTTCAGAAAATTTAAGGTTTTCCCCTTTTCTAATTCATACAGTAAGAAATCTGACTACCCCCATATCTATATTCAAATCAGGTTTGTTAACAGTATCACATGGGGAGATTTTTAAAACACTGATTCCTATCTGACCCTATCCCCTGCCCCAAGATCATATTTATTAAGAAGTTCTGAGGGTAGAGGAGATGGAGATCTTGTTCCACGTCCACCATTATTTTGATGGTCAACTATGTTTGAAAAACCATCATTTTTTTTTATCATTGATATTGAAACGTCCTTACAAAGATCACAGAATACAAATAGTAATATTAGATATAGATAAAAATCCATCCTCTAGATGAGTTTTAATTTTAATTTCCTCCATATTTCTAGCCAATTCCAGAATATGAGGATTCATAGACATCTCTAAAGTTTGACTACTGATCAATAGACAATATAAGCCTATTCATTAAGCTTTAATTTTATGAAAGTCAAGTTCATGCTCTTGTTGCACAGCAGTTCTCTCGGGACTTTCATAACAATAATTTGAATTGATTTTGGAGGGAAATTTTTTAGTGCCTTGCCTTCATCTGTTGGAAGGTCATGGAAAGCATTAATAGATTTTGATACAATTTTTTAAATACTAAAGGAACAAAAGCTGAATAGAACTTTGACAAAAATATTTTAAAGGATGTGATTCTTACACTATAAAAGAATTCAAAATCTGCTTGATGTCTGTCCAAGGATATATAATATGTGAATGTAAGACATCCAACATTTTTTAGTGTCTAAGCCTCACAACATAAGTTAGAAAGAATAAAATGTTATTATCAAGAAGCTTTTGAGGATGAGAAAGAATCTTCATTGTACCTATTCCCAAATACATTCACTGATTTTACACAATGTCACAAAAAGAGACAGGATAAAAATTTTAACAGACTTCTATCTTAAGAAGTTACACCTCCTGATGTTAGCCTCTTTAGTACAAATAAACTCAAATAGTTCAGATGCATCTCAAAAGTTTCTAAACCATACTCTGAAGGTGGTTTTGCCATCAATTGTCTCCTGCAAGTAACATCAGGGGGCCCTTTGGTGGCTCTATAGTATAAAGCCACTGATTCTACCAGGAATTATTCTTCAAAAGATATAATGCAAGTATAAAATATTTAGAGAAAACAAACTGTTCATATTTATCCCTGGATTAGAGGAAACCATTGTTATCTTTCCCAGAGTTAAATATATTGTACCTTTAGTTTTAAGAAATAACTTATGAGGAAGTTAATTCTAATTCTATAACTATGCATAATAGTGATTTCCAATCTTATGCAAAAAATAAATATTTTCTAGCAATCTAAACTCAAGGAGAAGTAATCAAAAGTGGGTGGGTTTTTTGGATGTTCTTACTCTACAAAATAATATCCTTAATCTCTTTTATGCCTATTTTTCTTGAATCAGTTTTCTAAGATCAATTACTTTAGTAAACATTTCAGCCCTCCAACAGCCTCAGAGCATTTCTAGCTGTATCTTCATTAGAACCGTTTTGCAACTCACAAGCTCACTTCTAGGCTATTTTACTTGAACACATTAGATCCACAAGAGACTGAAGGCATTTCTCATAGATATTATCTAATGGGTTTAACACTTATGCCTCAGTAAATGCATATTTGAGTTAACTTGTTCTTTAAACAATTTAATTAGAACTTAATTTTTTAATTTCTCTCCAAAAAGTTGGTTTTAATGAAGTTCATACAGGGAAGGAGAATTAAATAAGGTTATTTCAAATAGTCATTGGGAGCCATAGATACCTTAACAAGGACCTACTCAGATTTCTTGACTAGGACTCTTTATCTTTACTCTTTTTATCTATTTCCATAAAATAAGAGTTACTCAAATATATAGTTTTCTTTATTAAGTTATTAATTTTTTCTTTCTTTTTTTTGTGGCACATAAGACTGAACCCCAAGCATTTGTTTATTTTATTTTTGAGACAGGGTCTCACCAAATTGTTGAGACTGGCCTCAAACCTCTGGAGCCTCCTGCCTCAGCCTCTTGCATAGCTAAGAGTACAAAAATGGGCCACCACTCCTGGTATGGCTTCAAAAATGGCATTTCCCCTTCTTAGTGAGTATACAATACATGGTAACTCATAAGAATTGAGAAGAAGACATTAAAATTTCTGTTCAGTTTATCTTTAAGAAAGACAAAAAAATTTCACAAATTTCCTAGAGTTAATATGCAGATGAAAACTCACAACTTCATTCATTCATGTATCATATGCTCACCGTCACATATGGGAGATGAAGTATGTTCAGATAGAAGAGTTGCCTTACAAAGTGGAGGGGTGAAAGGTGATGCCTCAATTATTTGTTTGCTTGAGATGCGGTTGACATTGAACTTGAAGTATACCTAGCTATGTGGATTTATGGGTTATTTTATAGTTTTGGCTTAAAACTTGTCAATTAGACAAATATTTAGAAATTATCCTTCAAATACCACAGACTTAATATAATACTAATAATGTAAACATGAGTGAACAATAAATGAAAAAATAACACTCTTTACATGAAATTTTCCTTATTAGGCAAAGGTAATACCTTTAATACCTTTCCTTATGAGGTAAAGCTGACAAAATTAGATTGAGTTCATTAACAAGATTTAAAATGTTTAAATTTTCTATGGTTAGCAGTTACCTTTGTCATAATTCTTTGTAGTACCATAAGCTACTAATGGATAATACTCTGGCAAGATATTTGAACTAATTTTTTTTTTATTTTGAGCTTGTGTTTTAATTACTATGAATGCTTTTAATATATATAACATGTTAGTATAATGGCAAATGTATTTAATATGTAAATAAATATATAAAAATATTTGTGGGTGTTTTGCATGCTAAAAATATGTTATCAATGAAATAATTTATAAATCATTGATCTAAAAATTGGAAGAAAGAAGTGATACTGCAGAACATATAAAGTAACCCACAAAGTATGTTTTCTTATTTTTATACATAATTCTGAATATGAATGTATTTTTTGAATATACAAAATAAGCAAAAACTAGTAATAATAATATTCTACTTTGAAGATTTATTTAACTTGGAGCTTAAAAGTTCTAAATATCTCCAGTATCTTCCCTTCTTTAAAACTTTTCTTTATTGCCCAATTCAGACTGAATAAGAATTGCCCTTGAGAGCTAAGAAAAATAGCTGCAATACAATGAAGTTTTTCCTGGAAAGCCAGGACTATTGAACCCCAGGTTAAAATACACCCTGAGGAACTAAGGAAATATTGGGAAAAAATGTCTTCACACTTGTTTTACTAACCATGCTTGAAGTATGGCCCTGTGACCAAAATATTTGACAAGAACAAATTAGGGGTGGAATGGTTTATTTGACCAAAGTGCCTGACAAGACAAATTAGAGAAGGAAAAGGAAATTCTCAGAGGTTCTGTTCAGGATTGGCCAATTCCTTTGCTCTAGGCCTGAGGTGATACAGAGCATCATGGAGGAAGGGTGCAGAGGAGGAAAGATAAAGATGCTTAGCTCATGGCAGCTGAGAAATAGAAAAAAGAAGAAGGGGCCATAGACAGATATAGTCAAGGCCATATCCTCAGTGACACACCCCTCAGTGACCTTCTTCTCAAGCCATGTCTTATCTGCCTATAGTCAACCACCCATAATCCATTCAAATTGTTAATCCATCGAAAGGATTAATCCATTGATGTGGTTACGACTCTCATAATCAAATCATTTCACTTAAGAACATTCCTGCATTACCTAACACATGAGATTATCAGGGAAATTAGAAACTTAAACCTCTAACGTGTCCCTCCCATAATATCTGGCATAGGGTGAGGGAGATCTCACTAATATGAATACCTCCAAGGAAGATCAGGTGATGTTTGTGAGCAAAAGAAGGGAAGAGAGAAATTTCCTCATGTTTAACTTAAACATGATATGGCTAAAAGGCCACTCTAAAAATAACAAAAATTCCTCCTGATTATAATGAAATTCCCAAACAAGACATCTCTGGGTCACTTAGACCCAATCAAATATCTCATTCTTTTATAGAAGAAATATTCTCAGTGAGTTGACCTTATCATTTCACTATGAGTTTTCCTAAGGGTAAATCTTTAGTAGAAACAATTTGATTGAGGGTTCCTATTCCAAAGATGGCCAAAGCTGAAGAAAACATCCCTAGTCTATGAAAGCTATCCTTCCTTGTCTCCTATAATTTTAGAAGGTATTTTAAAGATGTTCCTGGGATCAGACTTTATGCGCAACATGTCATGACAGAGTGGATATTTATGATCAACCTGCTCTTCTAAAATGTATCATAAAATCAGGTTTATAGCAAATGTTCTTCAGACCATTAGCTACCATAACTCTCCAGTCCTTTTCTCAGCTGTTTTATTAATAGTGTACAATCCTCATTAATACTAACTGTTACTTGTTAAAAACAGACCCCTCCACCAGCAGCCAGAATCTCCTCCTGCTGCCTTTTTACAAGAAATCTAAAAATAATTTCCAAAAAACCATCTGTCTAGGATGCTCAAGGGTCCTCCCTCCTAGAAATCTGAACAAGGAACTCCATGTCCTCTTCTAGACTTTTCCATTACTAGAATTCAGTATTCCTTAAGACTTAGCCTGGGATTATAATTCATTTGGTTGAAGTTTTCTTAAAAAAAAAAAAAAGTTAATCTCACACTAACTTGCCATGAGGAAGGAGGAAGAAAAAAAGGAAATTCACATTCAAAAGAGCAGAGAATAAGTAGAAGAAGCCCCCCCCAAAAAACAAAAGAGAAATCCATTTTCTCTTCCATGATTACGTTTGATGTCAGGGTCGCCTCACAAAGTCCACTTAGTAAAACTGACAGCAGTGGGTATATTTTCCCTTCAGGGTCTGTCTTGTGGTATGACAAGTAAATGGAGGCCCCTTCTCGAGGTCTCTGACAATCCCAGAGGAAATCTTCCTGCTTCCTCGCTGAAGCCCAGTGGTGAAAGCTCATGGCAGTTCAGCAGAACCAGATTGCTTATGTGACGAGGATGGACAGCAAGAGGAGAGTGAAGCCATTCTGCAGAGTGGATGGCAAATAATCAAAGGGAAGACAGATAGCAGGAACTTCAAGGACTCAAGGGACACACCATCTGAAGTCAAGTGACATTGATATCAACATCTAGGAAATGATAGAGGCAGATAAATTGCTCAGGCAAGAAAAAAAAAAAAGAAGAGATGGGATGACCCAGTTTAAGCAAAAAGTAATTTGCTAATCACAAAGCAAAGAAATAACACAATAGGCTCCTCTCTCCACTCACACACAGCAGGTGTAGCCATTATCCAGATAGAGCAGGAGACAGAAAAGGGAGATCAACTCTAATGTGACTGGTACTCAAACCACAGAGGGCTGCTTTCGAACAAGAGCTCACCCCAAAGAAAAATTGGCAGCCAGTGCCACCTGCAGAGGAAAGATATATCTCCAGCAGGCACCAGCTCTCCAGAGCTGACAAGCTGATATATTCTGCTGAATAAATTGAAAAACTTTCAAGTGGTCTAAAAAAGGTAGGCTGAAGTAGACTGCACTGCAGGGATCCAATCAAGTTAAGAATGTCAGGAGCCTGTGGCAACAGCCACACCAGGAAAAAAGGCTCACAGATTCTGAGTTAAGTGCAAATGAGAAAATACCATGGTGGGTTTTGTGTCTTTGTGTATGGTTTGGATTTGCATGTGTGTATGGTTGTATGTTGTGATTTTTTTAAAAAGACACAAAACTGAAAAACTGTCCTTTTTATGTATGGAGAAAAGCAGGCACAGGAAGTTGGGGGTTTTCTTTCTTTCTTTTTTTCCTAGAACACAAAGCAAGAGTGTTACTTTCTCGCGGAATTTTTCCTTAGGCTTTTTGACTCCACTTGGAATTGACTTTCCCTTTCTCCAGCCTCTGCTCAAGCCTTGCCTCATCCTCAACTCTCTTCTGAATGAACACAGCTCTCATTGAATGCACCACTCTACTGGTGGTTTACTTATTGTTTGAACCATTTAATGTGTAGCTTAATTAAATACTGTCTTACCTTCTTTTAATTGCTTCCTTTGGATAAATTGCACCTCCTAGACAAGACTACAAGATCCTTGAGAGCAGGGATTATGTCTGACACATTATTCAATTTCCCTCAGCAATGCTAGCCAGGTAGGTAGGTAGGTAGGTAGGTAGATAGATAGATGGGTAGAGAGATAGATATAGTATTTTTGTCTCCTGTCACTAAATTAAGGGTGGGGAAGGCTTCCTTTCCCAAAAATATCTTCTCCCCCCTACCTTTATTTTCTTTAAATCAAAGAATACATTCATTTTGGTTAAGAAGTTTGCCATGTTACAGTATTAATGGTTCCTAGGATGATGTATTCACTCAGCTATTCTGTAGTGATGTACAAAGGTAACAGTTTGGGACTTCAAGACTTGGATTTGGCTCTCCACTTCTTCACTTCATAATTATGTGATCTCAGCAACTTATTCGCATCTCCATGAAGTTTGCTCACTTATAAAATGAGGAAATGGCATTATACTTATGATTGTATGATAACCAAAAGAAAACATGCATGTAAGATTCAGCCTGTAGTAAGAAATTAGTAAATATTAGCTTTGAAAAACAAGAGCAGCAGCTAGCATGTCTGTAAACCCAGAGACTTGGGAAGCTGAAGCAGGAGGATCTCAGGTTCAAGGCCAGCTAAGGTCACCTGAGTTCAAAGAGGCCCTAAGCAACTTAATGAGGCCTGTTTCAAAATTTAAAAAGATTGTACATGTAGCCCAGTGGTAAAGCACCCCTGGGTTTAAATCACCAAACAATACAATAAACAATAAAACAAAACAATAAATAGATAGATAGATGATAGATAGATAGATAGATAGATAGATAAAAAGAAAGGAAAAAACAAGCAACTATGATAAGTGCTCAGAGATAAACTGTGAAGCTTGCCAACAGACAAGTGAGCCTGCCACAGTTTTAAGAATGCCAGCAGAATATACTAGACTTCTAAGTTGGAGACAATGGGCTTTGTTATAGCACAGCAAGTAGCATGAGCTGTATGTTTACATTAGTTCCACCCATTCCCAAAGCCCCACAAGGTCTGAGTCACAGGTAGGCATTCCAAGCCTAAGAAATCCACATCTTTTATAATGAGCTATATAAAGCAAACTTGCCTAACACTTGATCTTAAAGGGGATGGCATTCTTATTAAACTGGATGGTAATCATGCCAGTTTTCTACTGCAAAAGGAGATACCTTTCAGGCTATTTGCTATAGAAATATCCTTTAAAAAAAAAAAGTCTAGAACAAACGCTGTCAGTATTGATGGCCTCAATATGTGCAGGAAACAAGTAATCCATAAAAAAATCACCTCTCAACAAAACTTAGCCCCTAGTAGAAAGGACCACACAATCTGCAGGAAAAAAACAGAGAAGGAAATTTTAAAATTAACAGGTAAAACCAGGTATGGTGGTGTATACCTATAGTCCTATTACCTTATGTGCATATATGATTACACAACCTGTGTAACTCTACATCATATACAACTAGAAAAATGCAAAGTTATACTCCATTTATGTATGATGTGTCAAAATGCATTCTTTCATGTATAACTAATTAGAACAAATTGGGGGGGAAAGTTGCTATTTCGGGCAAAATCATTTTTTTAAAAATTCCTCTTGGATGATCCATGGCACATCAGACTCGTTATGCCCAAAATGACAAATATCTTTTTTCTTCCTACATATTAGTCAGTTTTCATTGCTATGACCAAAGTACCTGATAAGACCAACTTAAAAGAGGAAAAATTTAATTTGGGCTCACAGTTTGAGAGATTTAGTCCACAGTCAGATAGTCCCATTACTCTGGGGCCAAGGTAAGACCAAAGGACTCGGCAGAGGAAAGCTGGTCACCTCATGGATGTCAGGAAACACAGCAGGGGTGGGGTTGGGGCCTTCAGAGAAGTTGATATCTTTTTGAACACACCCCCAGTGATCCACCTTCTCCAAACATGCCCCACCTATCTACATTTATCACCCATTCAAACTAACTAGGATGCACTGATTAAGTTAGAGGTCTTATAATCTAATCCTCTTACCTCTGAATATTTCTGCATTAACACAGGGGCTTTTGTGGGAGAGCCTACATGCAAACTACAACACCCACATACCTACTCTTGCTATTTTTCCATCTTAGGGACTAGTACTTTCATCCTCCCTGTCACCCCAACCAAACTCCTAGGATCTATCTTTGAGAGACCTTCCTCCATTTTCCTCACCACCTCCCCATACCATATACCACACAAAGTCTAGGCAGACATACTTTCTTTCCTCTATATTCGTCACCACTGAATTTGCCTCTTGTAATACCTCTTCAAATACTTGCAACAGCCTCCAATCAGATCTCTCAACACTCATACTCATTTTCCAATACCCACAGTCTATATTTCACAAAGTTGCCACAATACATGCATTAATCTGAATGGGTAAATGATGGTTCAATTGTCACTAGTTATTTGCCAATATTAACACAAATCAAATTGCTCAAAGAAATTTTTCAGTCAAAGCGATATTCAAAAAAGAAGATATACTTTCTTACTTCTAACTCACCTAGTACCTTATTCTCTTCTACTTAAACATATATTGTCATGGACTGGATATGTATTATCCCCTAAAAACCTCATGTGTTGGATGATCCCCAATGTAGCAATATTTAATGGTGAAAAGATTAGACTGGGAGAGTTGTAACCTCTTCAGTGTATTAATAAATTTGATGGATTAATCATTTGAATGGACCTGTTATTGCCATGGCCTGAGGTGAGGCTAAGCATCATAGCAGGGCACGGTAGAGGAAATATGCTCAGTTCATGAGAACCAGAAAACAGAGAGAGCTTGAGTGCAAAAAATCAGAAATAATATAATCTTCAAGGGTGCACCCCCAGTGACCTACTTCCTCCAGCCATGCCCCATCTGCCTACAATTACCCATCAACCCAAATTATCAGTCCATTAGTGGATTAATTCACCAATTAGGTTAGATGCTCTCATAATCTAATCATTTCATACTGAACATTCCTGAACTGTCTCACATGTGAGCTTTCAAGGGACACCTCATATCCAAACCATAATATTCCATCCCTGACCCTCAAAAGATCATGTGCATCTCACAATGCACAGCACATTTATTCCATTCCCAAGAGTTCCCAAAGTCTTAACACTTCCAGCATTGCCCAAAAATCCAAGTACAAAATCTCATTGGAGACTCAAGACAAACTCTTGGCTATGATCTCTCCGCATCTCGAGTGGCTTGTTTCTGCTTGACTTCTGCAGCTATCCTCAGTAGACGTTCCATATGACTAACATCTTCTAATGTTTGGGGTCTTTACAAGAGCTTTGACTTCCTTCTCACATCTTAACACATTACCCTTTCAGGTACAGCCTTCAAAGATCCCAACCCTGCTACACTTTGCCTGGCCTTCCACGCCTTCCTTTGAAATCTCAGTGCAAGCCTCCATGACACCCTAATTGCAGCATCCTACATTCCTGCAGAACTAGCACTTTGTGGATGAGGCCAAGGTTTGTCACCAGCTTAAGCAGTAGCCAGGCCTCCTAGGAATACAGCCACAGTAGCCTCTCGGTACCTGGGTTGTTAAGCAGGATGAAACAACTTCTGAGGAGCCCCAGTACGGGTAGGGTGCCACCATCATCTCTTCTCAAAGGAATTTTTACTTTGACACTCTTGAGCCTGTGATGAGTCTTGCCAATTCCTGAGATGCCCTCAAGGCATCTTTTCCTATTGTCACTACTCCCTCATACCAACCCAATTCTTAACCACCCACATTATACCCACCCAGCTCTGATTCCTGAGCCTGCCCCATAAAGCAGCACTTTAGTGGCTGTTATCTTTTAAACAATCACAACTTCCTTGGTCCCAGTTTTACATGCACCTTTCTGGCCAAATTGCAAGTTTTTCAAATCTTTTCACTCTGCTTTCTGCTCCTGATTATCACAGTAAACTTGTCTAAAAGCTTTCATCAATATCCATGCCACTGACTAAATACTGTGCTTTCTTAAAATTTCATCCACCAAATTAATTAGTGCATTGCCTTTAAATTTAGCCTCATAGAAAGTCTTAGGACATGGGCAAAATGTAAAAAATTTCTTTGCCAGATGTAACATAATGACCTCTAATCCAATCTCCAGTAGAATCAATCCATCTTCTCCTCCTTCCCCCAGTCTTTATTGTCTGCATTCCTTTTAAAAGGCACTATGGTCTTCTGAGCTCCAAGCAGAATTACTCATCAAACTCTGCTTACAACATTCTAAGACTTCTCCAGCCTGTATGTCCAAACTTTCTTTCCTCCCACAAGTTATTTCCAAAGGATTTTATACCACATTTTTAGGTTAGTCACAGCAACAACCCTCCTCTTGGCATCAATTTCTGTCTTAGTTTTTGTTGCTGTGACCAAAATACCTAACAAGAACAATTTAGAGGAGGAAAAGTTTATTTTGCCTCATAACTGTAGAGGTTCAGTCCATGGTCAACCAACTCCATAGCTCTGAGTCTGAGATGAGAAAGAACATTATGGTGGAAGGGTATAGTTGAAGAAGCATGGGAGGAATAGACAAACTCTAGACAGGGCAGAGGGGTTAGAGGGGAAGCAGGGGTGGGGGTATGGGGTTAGAAATGATGGTGAAATGTGATGATCATTATTATCCAAAATACAGGTATGAAGACATGAATTGGTGTGAATATACTATGTATACAACCAGAGATATGAAAAATTGTGCTCTATATGTGTAATAAGAATTGCAAAGCATTCTACTGTCATATATAAATTAAAAAATAAATAAAAAATTTAAAATAAATAAATAAATCCTTGCTTCATGTGAAAAAAAATAAAGTGGGCTTACTATAGGCAAAGATTGAAAAATGGAATTTGGGGACAATTTACTTTCTTAGTGTGTTTTACGCCTAAAAATATGACTGACCCATATGCACACGCACATATATGCACACATACAAAAAAAAAAATACTTCGAAGGGAAGATCTTGCTAGGAAATATTTATTCCCAAAGCCAATAACCCCATTAAACTTTTGAGCAATATTTAACTATTAATACTCTCATTTATCAAGTGCTTACTACTAAGTCTGGGTGTCTTATCCACAATAATTCCCTGAATTAGACATTGTCCCTATTTTACAGATGGGGGAACTTCCTCTTAGAACATAAGGGTTCCTGGTTAGGAAAAGGATGAACTTGAACCTGTAACCATAAATCTCTAACTTTATATACTACTGTCATATACTTCCAGCATCAAATCTTCAAATTTTACATTGAGCCAGTCATATACGATGTGACTTTCTCTCTAATAATTACGTACAGAAAATCAGTATTTTCTTGGATGGCTTAAAAACAGTATTTAACCAACAGCTCCACCATGAGTATAGCAGGAAAGCAACAGCAGAACTGGTCAATATGGAAATTCATTTTCAAACCACACACAGTTTACACTGCCCCATTTATAGTTTGTTTTTTAAAAAGAAGAGTTTGCCAACAATAATCTGTAATTATTTCTGCAATGAATATGAATAAGACAGCAATGTTTCTGTTTCAGGGCATGTTCTCTAAGTTGTTTTCAAACAATCCAAAAACATTCATAGCAGGTTAGAGAACAGAATTCTTCACTCATCAGTATTGTCATAACTGTTTCTACTTTGAAGAAATAATAGATTTTTTTTTCTTTTTCCCCCCAATGAGAATAAATAATACAAATAATTGGTGCTTAGTTACACTTTTTGTATATAATTTGGTTTGCTCAGCTTTGACTCACATAAGTGCTTAGAATACTGAAAAAACACTAGAAGCTCAAAATAAGAAGAAACACCTATACCCTACCATTAAGGACATTGTGGTAGGCAGCCTTAAGGGTGGCCCCAGAGATCCCTTCCTCCTGAGTTTACATACTTGTATATAGTTTGTATATACTTGTATAGTTTCATTCCAACCCTCAGCATTGATCTCTGCAACCAAATTAATAAAATTTATATGTGACCTCAAAGAAGACTAGGCCATAAAAGACCTCTTCCCCCCCTCCCCCTGTGCCCCTCCCTCTCTTTCCTTCATCCTCTCTCTTTCCTTCCCTCTCTCTCTCCCTTCCAGCTTACTCACTATTGCAGAAGCTATTTGTCTCTCAAGAAATGCTATGGAAATGTGCACACAGTAAGGAATTCAGACTTCCAACAAATAGCAATGTGAGTGAACCATCTGGAATTGATCCTTCAGCCCCAGTCAACTTCCAGATGACTTACAGCCCTTTTCAATGTCTTAACTGCAATCACATGAGACCCTGCACCAGAACCACCCAACTTATCTGCTCCCAAATCCTAACTCTCAGAAACTGTGAGGAAATAAGGTTCATTGCTTTAAACTGGTAAGTTTAGTGTTAATTTGTTATGTAGAAATAGATACATTGCACACTACCTAGAAGTCACACACAAAACTTCCACTTGAATCTTCATACATTTTTTTCCAGGAGACCATGCAGCCTGTTAAAAATAAGGACTTTGGGGTTGGGGTTGTGGCTCAGCAGTAGAATTCTCGCCTAGTCAATGTGAGGACCTGGGTTCAATCCTCAGCAATATATATATATATATATATATATATATATATATATATATATATATATATATATATAAAAGAAAGGTATTGTGATCAATTACAACTAAAAAATAAATATTTTTTAAAAAATAAGGACTTTGGGGGTTGGTTTTCTCACTTAGCATGATAGTCTCTAGATCTATCCATTTACCAGCAAAAGTCATAAAATCATTCTTTTTTATGGATGAGTAATATTCCATAGTGTATATATGCCACATTTTCTTTATCCATTCATCTTTTGAAGGACACCTTAATCCCCCCAAAAAACAAAGACAGAATGTTCTTTCTGATGTGTGTATGTTACCACAGAACAAAGTGGGGGTGGGAGTAGAAATTCAGTGGATTAGACAAAGGGGAATGAAGGGTAGGGAGGGGAATAGGAACAGGAAAGACAATGGAAAGAATCAGACATAACTTTTCTATGTTCATATATGAATATACTACAGTGAATCTCCACATCATGTACAACCACAAGAATGGGATCTTAATTAGAATAAGATATACTCTTATTAGAATTAGAATAAGATTTGTATAATATGTCAAAACATACTCTACTGTCATGTATATCTAAAAATAACAAATAAAAAAAATAAGGACTTTTACTGATGAGGTAAAAGGGCAAAGGTAGACAGGTATAAAAAGAAATAACAGCCTGTGGGAGACACCTTGGTTATCCCTAATGAACTACACCTACTAAGACTCACACCTACATGAAGTTTCTTCCCAAGGGGACTTGGCCAAGTGATTTGCCTTGGTCCACCAGAGAGAACAATAGCAAGCATGATGTAAGCTTATGCATCTTAAAGGCCTAGCTACCATCTGTAATGCCAGATTACCTGATGGAGAAAGAGACCAGGTAAAGAAACAAGTTGTCCCAGATAAACTCACAGATGAATGCAGTGGCACAGGTAACCCCAGCAAACACCATGTATGACAAAAGGATCACCACAAAACCACAGAGAGAATATATGTTGTTTAAGGCCCGACAATTTTGTGGTAGTCTGTAAACATAAAATAGATAGCTGAAATGCAAACCACCACATACAAGATACTTGCAAGCTATGAAGTACACTATAGACAATAAAGTAGATCTAAAATAAACACTATGCAAAGTGGAAACACTGTAACTAAGAAATGTTTCTAAAATAAAAGACATTTTGACTCTGTCATACAATAGGGCATTTGCTATCCTTGGTTTCAATAAGATAAAGGTAATTGACTTACATAATTAAATAATAAAAATGTGATCTTACAGATCATGAAAATTTATTCTTATTCCATGTCTAATTAATGCTGGACTTTCCTCTAAAGTACAGTTTCTTAAACGGGCATGAATCACAGATTGACTTCAGGGGCCACATAGGTGCCAACTTTTTTTTTGTCTTTAATTTTTTCTGCATAGTTTGAAACATGATTTTCTGATGAAGATTCCATGCATATTCATTTAATAAGAAATCAATTATTAAGGTATCATTGACTCTAGATAATATAGAAATAGCAATACAATGCTAGTGCTATACATGGTCAATTGATATAAAATCCATTATAGTAGCCATGGTTAACTATATAGAATATTCTTCCTTTAAAAATAATTAAAGTTAACCTGGATGTTATTGTATTATAAACATATAATTTTTCAAATTTATTTTACAAAATCTACCTGTACAATATCTCAAATCAAGTTTCTATATTCTTAGATTTTACTTCCACATATAACTGAACATGAATTGAAAACAAAAAAAGTCTCAGTCTTTTCAGTGTTAAAAGATTTTTTCCAATAAAAACATAAAGCCAACAAAATTCAAAGGAGCACTTTTTGCCTAAGATACACGAGAAAATGTGAATCTTCACAGAAAGAAGACTGGGTTTTAAAAGGCTGGGATTTTACTAAATCTTGGATTTGCCCCAACACAAAAGTCTTGTCTTGAAATTTTTTAAAAGCAGCCACATATGACTGGAAAGATCTTATTGAAATCATGTGTACTATTTTGTGACTTGGAGCAGAAAAAAATGTTAATGAGGCAGTGTCCTTGTCAAATAATGTCCCTGACTCCATGAAGCAGGTCATGAATTATAGGCAGTTATGCCATTTGCCTACACCTCAATGAAACCACCCATAGCTTTTAGTGCAGCAAAAATTTTGGGGTCTTATATAAATACACACTGCTTTGGTGAGATTCCTTTGGATATTGTAAAAGCTATATTCAAAATAACAAAATATTTATTTGCTATGAAAATATATGGCTGGAAAATAATCTTTCAGAGAAGTTAGTAAGTCACAAATCTATTTTTTCTTCTTTGCTAAAGAGAGTTGCTTCACACATCACTGCGATTCACAGCTTCTGATAGCATCACGCCCTGGCATCAAAAGCTCTGCTAACATCTCTGAAAAACTTCACATTTATCTCTCTGGAAATCTTTAATATGAACAAACCCAAGGTGTCTTCTACACAGAAGCTCATTGGCATTCAGGAGGATCTAGTGTTAAAAGGCCAATGGAACTGAATTTCAATCCCAGGTTGATCATTTCCTAGTTGGAGGATATTGAACAACTTTTATAATTCCTCTGAGTCTAGAGTTTTCCCACTTTTCAGTGGTAATGCTGCCTACCGCTGTAGTTAGGCTCTTAAATGTCTCTCAAAAGCCCATGTGTTGAATGCTTTGTTTTCAGGGAGATGCTATTGGGAGATGTGGAAATTTTAAGTGGAAGATTTTTAGGTCATGCACTTGCAAAGAATAGTGGGACCTCAGCCCCATCTCTTTCTTTTTCTCCCTGGTCACAAGGTGAGTGACTTTGCTCCATTACACACTACTACATGATATACTGCCTCACCAAAGGCCCAAAAGCAGCAGGGTTAACCAATTATGGCCTGACCCCACCAGAACTCTGAGACTAAATTGGCCTTTAATCTTTTGTTTTTTTAAGAGAGAGAGAGAGAGAAAAAATATTAATATTTCTTTTTTAGTTTTCGGTGGACACAACATCTTTATTTTTATGTGGTGCTGAGGATCAAACCCAGCGCCCCGCACATGCCCAGCGAGTGCACTGCCGCTTGAGCCACATCCTCAGCCCCTGGCCTTTAATCTTTACAAGTGGATTATCTCAGGTATTTGTTATACTGATGGAAAGCTAGCACACCTACCTAAAAATATCGGCTAAGGATCTAATATAATGCATATATGAGTCTAGCAATGGGTCTGATAATCAGTAAATATTGGGTTTCTTTTTTCTTTACATTGAATAGGCACCTCAAAACCTCTCTTATTCTTTCTGCTGAGGCCCCAATCATAAAATCTCCCAATGCACAAAGACCCTTTTTCCTCAAGGCTTTATCTCCACTCCCTGTGTTGCTTCTAGAACTGGCAAAAAAAAAAAAAAAAAAAAAAAAAAAGCTTTTCCTACATTCTCCTGACAAGAGGATCTTTTTCTCAAGGTCATCTTCTGACAGTCCTAAAAAAGCTTACAGATACAACTTCTCTCTCTACTGAGATTTTGGTACTATGTCCACCCACATCCCAAGCTATGCTTTTGGTCTCTCACAGTAAATAAGAAAGTCTATCCACATTACCAGGCAGGATTTTTCTCTGAGTTATCTAGCCATCTCCGCTGATGAGCAGGGATTCTACAATTACACATTTGTCATTTTAATTTTTAGTCAGTTAGTATCTGACATCCACTAATCTACCCATCATCTTCTATGCATATAGATACTGAGTTATTATGGGAATATGACAAATGCAATACTCAATTGAACCCTTAATTTACTTCACTGTATGTTTTAAGGTAATTCATCACTCCATCTGCTGATTTTACAACTCATCATTTGTCTATTATGTAATTCTGTTATTTTTAACCAGCATTCATTAAATATTTTACACTTCACCAAACACTTTCAAATATCTATTTGATCACAAAAATCCTACGTGGTAGGAAAATCAGATATTATTAGTCTCACTTTTTTTTAGATGACAGAAAGTTTAAGTCAACTGGCTTAAGCCACTTGGATAATGCATCATCAAATAAACTAGAGTCTAAGTCTTATGATTTAAGATGTATTTCTTTCCCACTCTATTACATTGTCCCTTGGTATCACCACTATCTTTTATCTGACTAGGAATAGAAATATTCAAACCAAAAAGAAGCCTCTGAAATCAGCAACAGGGCATGTGTATGAAGCCAAGTGATTAAAGAAAGCAATATTGTACCAAGAAATATTTTTTAATTTGTATTTTAAAATGCCACACCCCTTGTAAAGGCAAGAATGTAAAAATAACTTGTTTTTAGGTTATAAAATATACATATTAATTATAGAGACTGTAAATAAGAAAGATAAAAATCACCTGGGTAAAAAAACAGGAAGATCACTCATGCTCATGAGTTAGAGACCAGACTGGGAAAGACAGTAAGACACTGTCTCAAAAAAAAAAATCACCTGGATGTTATTTTGAGTGTTTGAAATATCTATGAAGCATATCGAGCATAAGGGGCAAAGAGAGAAAAATTGAAGAATGTTATAGATTGGCTATGAGGTATTTCCCCAAAAGCTCCTATGTGAGCAAGAGGTAAAATGATTAAAAAGAACTGTAACCTAATGAGTGAGTAAATCTATTTGATGGTTTAATAATTTGAAAGGACTAACTTGGTGGTAACTCTATGTAGGTGGGGCATAACTGGAGGAGATGGGTCATTGGAGGAATGCCCTTGGGAACTCTATCCAGTCATCCTGGCTCCTCCTTATTTGTATCTGCTTTCCAATTGCCATGAAATAAATAGTTTTCTTCTACTGCACACTTCTGCCATGATGCTCAACCTTGCTTCAGTCCCAGAATAATTGAATTGGCCTACCTTGTAGTGAACCTCTGAAACTATGAGCCAAAATAAACTTTCTCTCCTAAGTTGTTGTCATGAGGTATTTTGGACACATGATGAAAATCTGACTAACACAGAAGCCAAGAAGTAAGTCATTGCAGTGAGTTACCTGACCATGTAGTTTAGAAAACTTGGGAAATGACTTGTGGGAATAATTTGGAAAAGTCTGGAGATGCAGGTTAGAGAAGTCTTACAATGTTCTAAACAGAGCTTAAAGGGTGCTTCTGATGGGAATTCAGAAAATTCAAAATGCCAATAAGAATAGGAATAGTAAAGACCCTGCTCGTGTGGTTTTAGATGGGAAATAGAACATGGAAATTGCAATAGAAGCCATTCATGTTATATTCTGCCAACAGACTTGGCTACATTTTGTCCATGTCCTGAGACTTTCTGTGAGACTAAATTTAAAGGTGATGGGCTAATTAATCTGGTGAAGGAAATTTCAAGACAGCATGGCATTCAATCAGTGGCCTGGATATTGCTGGCAGCTTTTATCCAGGCTTATTGTGAGAATTCGGAGCATAAAGCAGAAAAGAGGGGATTTTAAAAATCTAAAGTTTGAAAAACTGGGGCCAAGAAAAGTGCAATTATTTTTTCAATAACAACTAAAGTGATGCTAAGTACTTTACACAGAGATGACTGGAAAGATGCCTTGAGGGCGTCTCAGGAATTGGCTAAACCACACCCATCTTAGGCTCGAGTGTGCAAAGGTAAACATTCTTTGGATAAGAGACCATGGGTGCACATGGGGCCTGGTGCACATGCTTGCACAGGGGTCCTGGGAAGTTGTTTCATCATGGTCAGCTGCACAGTCACTCAGAGGCTGCTAAAACTGTGTTCCCACTGGACCCAAGCAATTGAGTTAATGGCAGATCTTGGCCTCATCCATATGCTGCTGGTTCCGCAGGAATGATGCTGGTAGGAGGTCATGGATGCTCCCACTGAGATTTGAAAGGAAAGTCTGGAAGGCCAAGCAAAATGTAGCAGCATTGGAATTCCTACAGGGTTCCCCTGAGAAAGTGGTGCATGAAGCTATAAATGTAAAGCTAAATAAAGCTGGAATGAAGATTCCAGAAACTAAGGTATGACAGTAATATGGACTGTCTGCTGAGGAAATCTTGTGGCTTCAGTGAATGCCAAGCTAAGAGAAAGATCATGAGCATGGCAACTGACAAGGCCATAGGGGTGGAGCTATTCAAGCCCTTTGGAGCTGACATCTTACCACCATTGCACTGGATGCTGGACATGGGGCTACAGGAAATGTTTGCCTGCCTGGGTTTAAGTCTTTAATCAAAATCTTCTTTCTATGCCCCCATTCCTTTTAGAATGGGACTGTTTACTCCATACCATTGTAAATTAAATATATGTAAATTGCTTTTCATCAATACAGGGCTTATAGCCAAGAGTTTGCCTTGAGTCTCAGATAAGATTTTTGACTTGGACTTTTGTGCAATGCTAGAACTGTTAAGACTATGGGACTCTTGGAGATGGACTAAATTTGAATTTTGCATTTTGAGATGCACATGAGCTTTGCAGGGTTAGGGGTGCAATATTGTGGTTTGGATATAAGGTATCCTCCAGAATTTATTGTGTTAATTCAGGAGGTCAAATGATTAGAATATGATAACTATAACTAAATCCATTTAATGGATTAATAATTTGAAAGGACTAATTGGATGGTAACTGGAGGCAGGGGCAAGGCTAGAAAAAGTGGGTCACTGGGAACGTGCAATTGGGGATTACATCTTGTCCCCTGTCTTATCTCTCTCTGCCCCCTGGCTTCCATGGCCTGAGTAGCTTTCTTCTACTGCACCCTCTGCCATGATGCTCAGTCTTACTGAAGGCCCAGAGTGAAGGAAATGTACAACTAAACTTCTGAAACAGTAAGCCAAAATATTTTTTTTCTTCTCTAAGTTTGCTTTCATCTTGTTCACAGTGAAGAAAACCTGACTAACATGGAGGGTGACTGCAAATTCAGTATAGAGGTGAAGGGGGCTTAGACTAGGTAGGAGCACCACAGGTGAAAAGTTGTGATGTCTGAAATCAGGGCATCCTTTGAAGGCACAGATGATGAAATGGAACATGAAATCTGAACAAAAGACAGAAGTCAAGAATACCATAAGATTTGGGCCTATTATTTGGGTAGATGATAGGTATCATCTGGCACAAGAGGAAAGAAAGAGAGAAGAAGTTTCTACAGAAAAAGATGAAAGTTCTACTTTGGTTGTGTTAAGGTTGGTCATTCAAAAGGACTGTCCAGTGGCCGAGGGATGTATGTGCATTGAAGGCAGGGGAGAATGGGGGCACAGAAAGAAAAACTAGTGTGTTATTATTATAACACATTTTCTCACTGCACTCAACAGGACCTGTGTGAGTAAAATAGCTGAAAATCACCATAGTTAATCCATCAACTAAGGTGAGTTGGGATAAACTATTTTAAATTAGTAGTCTATGTGGCTGAAAGTATCAAATTAATAGTGGTGCAGCTGATCATGCTGGGTAGTACTTTTATGAAACTGTCTCCCCATAACAATTTATTTGTTCCTTAATGTAGGAATTTTTTTCCAAATATTTTATGCTCCCATTGCTCTTTTGGCTTTTGTTTTGTTCTCTTTTGTTTTTTTGGAATTGAGCACACCCCCAAAACTTTGTGTGTATAAGGCAAAGAAAGTTGTTCAAACATATGCAACATTAATTTTTTTTAATTTTAAATAGCAACAATTGCATAATCATTAACTGTCTGGTTTGATGATAATTTAAAATTAATTTTCTGACTTTTATCTTCTCAAACCTGCAAGAACAATGGGTAAATCAAGCTTCTGGGGTTGGAGACGTCATCTTAATGCCTCTTACACTGTTTCCTGGATCACCAAGCAACCTTCTGATTATCATTTTGCTGCCTCTCATGCCACAAAAGAATACACTTGTCTGATTGAGGGTTACACTTCTCATTGAAAATTATTACATTGATCCCCTGAAATACAATAAATAACCATATGTTTCACACGAGAAGCTATAGTGCAAAAGAGATGTAATAAAAGTTGAAGGAAATATAACAAAAGGAAAAGCTTGAAAGAAGACTCAAATGTGCAGCTTCAACACCAGCAATTAGAAATAAAATAAAGACAGAGATTCAACAACCAGTGGTGATAATAGAGAAGAATACCAGTGGTGCACAGCAGAAGATAAGGAGAAAATCAAATAGCCTTAAAACCTAAAGAGATACCTACCCCCAACAGACACCTGCACTAAACTTAGGTGATGTCTTTGAAGAAATAACACATTGTTGTGTGGTTTAATAGCTGCCTCATTGGTCCTTGACAGTATCAGCATGTCAACCAAGGTCAAACTAAAAATGAAGTAATGTAAGAGGTACAGGAGAAATTACTATACAGCCTAATAACAAGTTAGGCTACTAAGCATGCAATATCTAATGTGTACTACCTGGTAAGCACGAAGCTAAGTGCTTTCCACACATTTACTCATTTACTTCTCAGACAATCTTGTGAGATAAGTATCATCACCCTTTTAGGTTAATTGTGTGAATGGTGTATTTTTTTTTAAAAAAAGAAGCACAACAGAGCTGTTTTAAGCAGCCTTCTTTTGAGTACCAGTGATAAAAGACCATCTTGAACAAGCTTAAGGAGAAAACAAGTAAGTTTGACTTACATAAGCAAACTGCACTCAACAGTAATAGTATAGCCGCTTCGGGTCAACAGAAGCCTGTCTTCCAACTTTACCACCTAGAAGATGCCCCCTTCCTAAACCTGGACCATTTCTCTGGTTAGGGTGTGCTTCCCTGATGGGCTCAGCTGTTCAGGTGTCTCTAGCCTTTGTATTAATCATGGTCCCAAAGGCCCTGGAGCCCCACAAATAGGCCCTGTGGATTCCTGTACTGGAGACCACCACAGATGGTGTGGACTACACCATCAGAAGAGAATAAAATCACTGTCCACACAAAGCCAAAGGGAAGAAGCAGAACATTAAAGAAATAGGAATGGACCGCTCCACCAGACTTCTGTAGTTCCTGAATGTTCATGATAGATCCGTTACTTGTTTATGTGTTCTATCCAACACCAGAATCCAGAAAATGAATGTGTACAGATTGCTATTCAGATTCTAGTCTATCTTCACCTGTGATACAGCATCTCCATGCATAAAGTATTTCTCTTTCCCAAATCCTAAGATATATGGAACACTGGTATTTACCTTTCGGGGATCCCAGTCATCTTTAATTTTTGAATTAAGCCAGGCCCAGTGGCACACGCCTATAAACTCAGAGAGACTTGGGAAACTGAGCCAGAAGGATCCAAGTTCCAAGCCAACCTCCAAAAGTAAGCAAGAGCCTGTCTCAAAAATTTAAAAAATAGAAAGGGCTTAAGATGTTGTGCAGTGGTGGAGCACCCCTGTACCACACACACACACACACACACACGAAAAATTTTAAGATTAAAAGTCTGTGGGCTCCAGGCCAGAAATGAAACCATCATCTCTGAACTTTAAATCCACCAGTTTTGTGAAGCTGCAAGCCATTTCCTCCTTTTCCCCCCAGTGGGAGTCCACCACTAGGGGGCTCATCAGGGAGACTGCACGACAAAGAGGAGGAAGAACCCAGTTTCTTTCCACAAGCTTCCAATCAGCTTGTGGCTTCTGAAAGCACCAACTCAACAATTCTTTTCATGCCAGCAATGGTGATTTGTTAAGAAACTTCAATTAAGCCCATGGTGAAGAGATTATAACACTCAGAACTAGCCCCATTGTGCCCCTAGAAAACTCTGACACCAGCCACCCTGTGTTCCTTTCAGAGGTCTCCCCAGAACCAGATGAGCAGCAGCTCCTGTGAGATCTGAGTTTCAGGTCTGTAGGCACCAACCCCAAGTTTCTAAATTTTAATTATTCCAGCCTCTTTTCTTTTTTTCTTCAAGTCTAGGGATAGCAGCAGCTTCCTGTGGTTGTTACCTCTGTGATGGCTTAGAATTCTCTTTTTGCCTTTTCAGTCACTTTGTTGATAATTTTAAACTTAGTTAATGATTCCTTATGATAAATTCTTTTTAGTAAAATAGCTGATGTGATTTCCATCTCCTAAATGGATAAGTATAACCAGAAATACGCACATAATACATACATACTCTCCATGTAAATTATAGTGTCTTCATTTGTACAACTAAAATTTGTCTATAGAATCCATGAACCCAAAGTTAAGAATCGTGGGGTCTGATGCAGGACATGTTCAATATGGTTCTGAGAAAACAATTTGGGGCCCAGTATAGTGCCCCCCCACAGCTATTTAGGAGCCTGATATAGAAGGATCTCAAGTTCAAGGAAAGCCTGGGCAACTTGGTGACCCTGTCTCAAAATAAAAAGTGGTAGGGGGCATGCCTAGCAGGTATAAGGCCCTGGGTTTTCTCCTCAGCACCACAAAAGACAAAAAAAAAAAAAAAAAGAAAAAGAAAGAAAGAAAAAAAAGAAGGAAAAGAATTTGAAAGTACCCTGAGTTCTAGGCTATTGCTCACCAAATAGTCCAGTTTCATAAATAAATGCATTTACTTCATTCGAGTGCTGTTTCCAGTGGCCTTGGCATTTCAAGTGAGATATCACATTAAAGACTATATTCACCAGTGAAAAATGGTTAATAAATCATGATCCTGAAGGAGAATTGCATAGTTTCAAGGAGCCTCTTTTTGATCATATTCTATTCTCTAAATAGTTTTAGAGACCTGATTTTTTTAACAGTCTATCTGTAATGTTTTTCAACCTTTCTTTTGGCAGATTCCAATGAATCAAGTTCCCTTGAGTTAAAGTAGACTCAAAGTAAAAGCTGATATTAAGATCTAGAAAATTGTGGGCCAGTATCCTTTTTTTCTTCTAATAAAACTCCAAAGTGAAACATAGATTCTCCATAAGTGGGCAAGATGATTTTCTGGGACACAGAAAGTACTTTTGGAGCTTCAGTCTATATCTATATTTTATCTCATGTTTCTAAATATCTATTTTATACATTTTATAATGTGCATAGTTTATTAATTTGGTAAAAAATATGTAAACATTTCATATATAAATACCTATGCTATAGAATATCCTCAAACCTTTTTAAAAAAATAATAGGAGTTCATTGTTCCACTGGTAAGGAACTATATGTTCTGGAGCAAGAGTCAGCAAACAGGCTGCAGGCCAAAACTGGCCCATGTATGGCCCTCCAAAGTAAGAATGAGTGCAAAGAAGAAAAAGAAGAATATGTGACAGAGACTGTAAATAGCACATGAAGACTTAAATATTTACTTTCTGTCTTTTTCAGAAAATGTTTGTTTTGGAATAAGCCCATTCAAAATACAACCGACATTCTTTGAAAGTGTAAAGAGATTCCCCTTCTACTTTGTTAATGCAATTAGCATGAAAAGAAAAGGAAAAAATGAGTGTAAATTCATAGGTTGGTGCTTGTGGTCCAACTATAGTTGTTGCAGACACCAAAAGTAATTATTTTTACAGAGATGAAAAGCAAAAGATAAAAGCAGCAACAGTGAAGGCAGCGATCACTCCTTCAAGATCCATGGAGGCTCTGGGAGGGGGCTTACAACATGGACCCAAAGAGTCCTACAGTTAACCTTCATTCATTGAGAAAGAAGTAAGCAAATAGTAAGCTGGCACCAGGAGTTTACATCAATGTTTATGACCAGAATATTTCATAATGACTGATGCTTAGTGTGTGATTCAGAATCATCAAAATCAGGATAAATTATTTTCACTTTCCTCTCATTAAGGAGTGAGAAATATATTCTAGTAGCATTTGTGCCAGGAAAAAAAAATGCTGAAATAAATATTCCTTACATGTTAGTTCACATCCAAAAAACTAAGCTACACAGAATGACTTGGTACCCAACTGACCAATTCTTGATAACATAAAGATGGAAACAGAAGCTTAAAGCCAAAATGCTGAGAGCCAATTCATGGAAGTTGCCCCATAGTACCTGTTAATGAAGAAGAGAAAATTAAAATATAAAGTCATTAGGCTGCTATGATAGGGGTAATAAGGCTTTCCAGTAGGTCTATTAACAATGATATGTTAATTCTGCTCCATTTTAGAGTTCACCAGATACACTATACAGTGTCTGAAATCTGAAAGCTGGGAATATACCTGTCCTTTGACCACTGGATCAAGTAAAATTAACCTTTTCAAACTTAAGTATAAATGTCTATTAAAAAATGTACACCAACTAGCATCTGCCACTGCCAGGTCAGAAAGTTTTTATTGCTCACTGAAGCACCATATCGAAACCTGAACAGCTTGAGCATAGGGATCCTGTTGTGGCCAGAGTCTACTCAACCTTCTTTCTAACAGAATTCAGTTTTGGTTGGGGCAACTATGCATATAACTAAAAATATCTACTCTTCCAGGTAAGAGTAGCTGTATAACTTAGAACCTGCCTTAGATTATGTGGATAAAGGAATGTCATTTATTCCTCCAGAATAAAAATATAAAACTTTTAAGTAGAAGGCTCTGAGTCTGTCCACCTCTATCCTTCCTAGAATACAGATTTAAGCCTAGAAGAAGAGCAGCCATTTGCTACCATAATAAGAAGAGTTTTATGCTAAGAAAGGCAGACCAGGCCTATCTCTGGCAGTATTAGTGAGAAGCTGAACCAGTTTGGGGCTATTTCTTGCCTTTTTGTTATATGAGGAAACAATTCATACACCCTCCCCCCTTTTTTTCAAACCTACTCCTGATCAACTTTTCTATTACTGTCAGCCTAATGGAGTCCTAACTTTTACAATGCGTTGTTATTACTTGTTAGGTATGATTCTAAGTGCTTTAAATGCACCATCTACTTTTAAGTTTTTCAATAGTTCTAGAAAGAGGAAAATTTTAAAGGAGGATAAAGGCTTCAATTAGTATACAGAACTCAAATTCTAATCCAGATCCTCCCATTTTAAAGGAGGATAAAGGCTTCAATTAGTATACAGAACTCAAATTCTAATCCAGATCTGACAGTCTCTATTATTTCTTCCACAGTACTAACCCCAATGTATTACACACAGATGATTGTTCAATAACCAGTTCTGTTAAGGACATTTGCAAAACAGACAACCATAGAAGCTAGGGAGAATTTCACTGTCCTGGCTGGAGAGCATATTTATTTATTTACTCATGCTAGGATAATAGGCTCTTCTGCCCTTCCCAGAAATTTGTTTATTTCATTTGCAAGTTACTAAAGATAATGTCTTCCTTGGGGGTAAAGATTGAACAGAGTGACTTCAGCCCTTTATCAGCAGGGATCCTCATGTGTGACACATTCCCTGTGTGCCCCATATCTACCTGGGCCTCATCTGCCATATTCTTACTGGACTTATGGGACAGGGGAAATCAAGCAGACATTAAGCTAGATCATGCATAAATTTTCTAGATACATCTGGGCTTGTTGTATCTATATGAAAGAAATCTGTGGAAATATTACAAGTGAAGCCTGTAGCTGCAGTAGTCATTGCTGCTTGAGGTCAGCCTGACCTTGGCTTGGCCACTTGACAATAGGCAGGAGGTATTTTGGCAATACATTTGAAATTCCTCTTTTTGGTTCACAAGATAATGTTGAAAAGAATCAACAACCTAGCATTCAAGTGCCTCATGCTGTTTTTTTTTTTTTTTGAAGATATGATTATCCCAAAGCAGTAATTTTCAACCTTTTAGAATTCACCATACTCTTTGAATTATAGAATTTTTATAGCATATTTGAAAGAATTAAATAACAAAACCATTAGTAATACCATGGAAATAGTTACTGCAATATAACATCACACAGTTTACATAAAATCTTCCCTCGAAGCTTCTAGTAGCCTCTTAGTACAATGTAGCTGTTTGAATAGAGCTGTCCCTTGCCCTGATCTTGACCTCTTGTATTCTCATGGTGCAAAGGTTCTCATATTCTTCCAATAAACATATGGTCTTTCATTAATGCCAGTTATGTATTAACTAAACTACATCACACAATCCATTCACTATACATCACATCTCACAGAGTTCTAAGCCACAGTATTAAGTTGAAACAAAACCAAAATATTACACTTCCATTAAAAAAGTTTTCTGTCATGTTAACTTAGCAAAGGTATATGGTTGCACATCTGTACAACAGATAAGAATCATATTCTGAGTGCAATGGGCAACACATCAATATTCACTTAAATACTGACTGTGTGCAAAGAATGACATTTCAAGCACAGGGAGGATTAGTGAATAAATTTTTATATGGTCCATGTCATTAAAAAACATGATACATTCTGGAAAATGGACCTTATATATGTGAAACATCCAAGAGTACATCTGTAAACAATATTAATTACAAGAACCAATTAATGCAATGGATATGAATCTCAGTCCCTGATTCATGTGCAAAGAAAACATTGATTTTTTCTGTTTCTTTCGATATAAATCAACTCCAAGGGACCAGCTTACTGTGTACAAAGTCTGTGTGTATTATGGCACCAAAGGTAGGGAGGAGCCGACCCCACCCCTGGTCATCACTAATCACTGCTGAGATTCTCAGTTCCTAGCTGAGCTGATATTATCCCTGGTGTCAAGGGCTTTGCTGATTCTAGATACATGGGAGTTTGTAGCAAGGCTGAGAAACCCTGTACCCAAAGGGAAGAAGTCACTCTCTGTGACCCATGCAGTCTTTTTCAAGAAAACTCTCCACCCACCCATGTGGTTTGCAAGTATGAATGCCGGGGAACATACCAGATGTGGCCCACCAGCCTGTCTTCTTCCCTATCAGAGAGAAGGTCCTCTCAAGCTTGCCCTTTTTCTCTCTCTCCTTCTCTACTAATCCTTGTTTAATTTCAGTGCCTAGCACCATCTCAATTACAATGACAGCTAATAATTACAATGTATCAGGCATGGTTCTAGTACTTTATTATATTATATTAACTTATCCAGTCCTTATACAACTCTGAGAAAAAGCACTATGACTATCCCGATTTCACAGTTGAAGACATTGGGGCATGGAAAAGTGACTTTGTCCAAGGCCACATAACTGCCAGAACTAGAGGATAGCTAAACTGGGCCTTTAATAAAGATAAGAGGAGCCACTGACCACAAGAAGTTTCTGTTTTCAGCCCCCCTTGTTAGTACAATGCTGTGGAAAAGTTTTCACAGAATGTGGACAATACACAAAGGTAGGACATGAATATGCTTTGGTCTGCCCTGTCCCTTTTTATTACTATAAATTAGATTCATCCACATTTTAAATATAATTCTTTAAAAACCTGACAAAATTGGAATCTTTATATGATAGGTTTTGTTTTTTTTAACTTCCAGTGGGTTAGATTTTTGAATAATAGTATCTGACATAATAGGTTTAACTTGATTGTTCCAAAATAAGGGACATTTGACTTTTTTAATTCATTACTCATTTTTATGTGGATGATGGACAGCTGCATAGCTCTCCTGTGGTGAGTTGTAACAATATTAATTTGTGATTTTGTAAGAAGCAGGGTCAAACATCTTTAGATCAAAAATCCTCAACCTGGACCCCAAGGTTTCATATCCCCAGTCCACAGGAAATTTCAAATAACACTCAAGTGAAAAGCAATCTCCTGATTCCCACAAAGTATTTCTTTGAGGGCTTCTGACCCCTGGGACAGAGGAAAGTTGGAAATAATGATCTCTCTCTCTCTCTCTCTCTCTCTCTCTCTCTCTCTCTCTAAGGAGTTTTAAAAGCTAAGGTCAATTCAGTAAACTCTTAATACTTTATTTCCAGAAAATGAGATTTCTGGGAAATCTAGAATTTGTTCCCATCTAAATGAACATTGTGAAAAATCAATACTTTTTTTTTTCCTTCTGACAATTCATCCAACATGATCAAGTGCGAAAATGACATTAATTTTCTGTGTTGTATTTTTCTGATCCTTGATAGTAACTATTATGAAACAAGCTTCATTTTTAAAGGGGAAGCACAAAGTCTGATGGGTATTTCATGAAGAAAAAACAACAACAATTGATTCACTCTATCAAAGCCTGTCATGTAACAGCTGAGCCCTGGCACCATCAACAACAAACAACAAATGTGCCAAAGACAGCAAGATGCATTAGGGAGATAAAGCACAGCTTCCCTCAAGCCAGAGCACCCCCTTGAACAGATAAAGAGAGGGTATGAAGGCTGCTTGAAGGAGGCGGATGCTGGGAAGACGGTAGTGACGCCACAGACCCGGCAGCAGTTGAGAATGTAGGTTTCGTTCCAGACCTGAGACAGGGCAGCTGCGGCTGTCTTTTGACATTACCACTTGAAGATAAGTCATCTTTCTCATTAGGCTCTTTAAATGCCACTTGGCCGTGCTGAGAAATCTTGAGCAAACACAAAGAAGCATTTCAATGTTCCCCAAAGAAAGGTGTAGTTAAAAAAAAAAAAATAGTTAAACAAAGACAATGTTATCACCTTGCAAAACTCCAACCCATCGCTGGCAAATTTTCCTTCAGTGTTGTCATGAATTATTGTAGCTCCAATCTAAAAATCCTAAGTGCAAATTATAGACTAATTTGGCACTTTCTCCCTTACATCATTGCTGAGAGAATTATTCATATGCTGAGACGAACTATACTCACAACTAAGCTCTGAATGTCATCATTTAAAACACAAATCAACAATTTGGTGGCTGGTTTCTTGGTTCCCATATGTAGGGCAGCCAGAATATGTTTCAATCTATTATCATAAATCATTCAGAAAGCTTCTCAGAAAAGATAGCTGGAGTAGAGTTTTGGAACTTCCTAGACCACAAAAGGTTACTTATCACAGAAACCCTGACTCCATCTCCCCTCCACAGCTGACTTATCTTGCTATTCTAGATAAGAGAGAAAAGAAGAAGAAAAATAACACTAAGACCTGAAATAACATAAAGTCAAAATTATTGCTGTTAAGATGTCCTCTGATAGTGAAAAGCAAGGAAATGCTAATTATTTCATCAATTAGCAATCCTGTCCCCTTAATAAAAAAAAAGAAGTAACAAATTTGACCGAATGATTTCCAACTTGAGGGAGATGATTACAATCCTAGAAGTAAGGACCGCTGGGAATGACCTAATATTAGGGAGATATGTAAACACACACTGTTATTAAGGCTTCTGTGAGTTTAATATCATTTTAAGACAGCAATTCTCAAACTGTATTCCATGGACCTTCAAGGTTTTTTCAGGGTCACCATAAGGTTAAACCTAATTTCATCATCATAATAAGGAATCTTCCCTCTTCCCTGTGTTGATATTGCATTTACAATGAAAAGCAATAGTGAAAACTCCTGGCACCCTAACCTGGTTCAGTCATTGCTTTCTTCGGTATCAAGCCTCAGCAGTGGAAGTGGTAGGGAAAGGAAGGATGCAGAGTCACTTAAGGATGTCCTTGCTGAGTCAGTCATAAGTATTACATTTATTAAATATCAATCCTAAGACCACTTCTTAGTATTTAAATATAGCAAAATATACACATAGAGCCCTTTAGTCATAGAGCCCTTCTGCTCCATACCAAAGTAACATAGTCATCTTAAAGAAAAGCACTTATGTGCCTGCTTGAGCCATGAGATGAACTAGCTGGCCAGACGTTTCAGTCAATATGGGATACAGAATGCAGCAGTCTGAGGAAGATAATAGGCCATTCACTTATTTAACTAATATTTCTCAAGCTCAATGTTCTCCTTAGTCTAAACGTCAGCTCTCTTTCAAACTTAAATGATACATTGGCTGCTTTTCATCATTCTTCTTCTTTAACAACAGCTTCATTGACATATAATTCACATACTGCACAATGCGCAAATTGCACACAATTCAGTGGTTTTTAATATAGTCACAGAAGTGTACAACCATCACCCAATCAACTATAGAACATTGTCATCACCTCAGAAAGAAACCCCTGTACACATCAGTAGTCACTTTCCATTTCTTCCCCAAACTTCTCAGCTCTAGGCCAGAACACAAACAGCAACTCCAACAGTATACCTTTGGTCTCTATGGATTTGTCTTTTCTGAACATTTCATATAAATAACATCACATAATAAATGGGTTCTGTGACTGGTTTCTTAGATTTTGCATGTTTTTGAGGTTCATGTAGCATGTATCGGTGTTAGATTCTGTTATGGTTTGCGTGTGTGATGTCCCCCAAAAGCTCATGTGTAAGACAATGCAAGAATGTTCAGAGGTAAGACAATCTGGTTATGATAGCATTAACCTAATTGGTGCATTAATCCACTCAGATGGATTAACAGGGTGGTAACAGGTAGGGTGTGGCTAGAGGAAGTAGGGCACTGGGGGCATGCATTTGGGGTGTACATTTTGTCTGGTAAATGGAACTCACTCTCTCACTCTCTCTGTTTCCTGGTTGCCTTTTTTTGGAGCTACTTTCCTCCACTCTGCCCTTCCATCATGATGTTCTGCCTCACCTCAGGCCTAGAGCTGTGATGTTGGCTGCCCATGGACTGAACCTCTGAAACCATGAGCCAAAAATAAACCTTTCCCCCTGTAAGTTGTTCTTGTCATGTGTTTTGGTCACAGTGATGCAAAGCTAACTAAAACACATTCATTCTTATGACCAAATAATATTTTGTTATCTGAATCTAACATTTGTTTTATCTATTCATAAGGTGGTAGACATTTGGGTGGCTTACATTTGGAAATGCTGCTAGGAACTTTTGTGTGCAATATTTTCATGAATGTATTTTGATTTCTCTTGGATCATATGAAAACTCCATGCTTTTTCTTTTCAGCAATTGCCAGACTGTTTTCCAAAGCAGCCCTATATTAACTTTTAAAAGATTTCAGCGCTAATTCATTGACTCATTTAGTAAATATTTATGAAAAACCTACTATGGCCATTTCTAGGTGCTTGATATTGGTGATATGACAGTGAATAAAAGAGACATAGTCTAATTCAGAATTCTGGGGGTATAACCTAGCAGGGAAGACGCAGGAGAGGAGTATAATTGTAGAGAAATTACAGCTACATAGGACTAGTTAACTGAGGGACTTAACCTATTTAGATACCTGGTAAGAATCTCCCCAAGGAAGAAATGTGTATGGTGAGACCCAAGGGAAAGGATCGTCAGAATTAAGTTGAAAGTGTTTGGTACAAAGGAACAAACTCATGTAAGACCCTGGAGGTAAGAGGGAACACAATTTTTTTGTCTGTTTGTTTATTTTTGTTTTTGTTTTTTAGGAACCAAGAATAATTCAACATTACTGGAAATTACATAGCATACAAGGTGGAAAAGGATATACACTATTTGATTTGTTTTTTCTAAAAGGACAAACCTATTTTTATCAAAATAATGAACTGGAGGGAAGCAAAACTAGAAGCTTAAAAGCATCCAAGAGGTTACAGAAAAAGGTATTCAAGAAGTTATGGTGGCCTGGACTATAGCAGTGGTTGCAGATCCAAAGGCAATGGGATGGAATCAAGAAATGCTTAGAGAGTAAAATCAATAGGACTTGGTGATTGATTGGATGTGGAGGGCAAGAAAAAGGAAGGACTCAAAAAATAGATTTTCTATTCAGGCATTGAATGGATCGTAACACCACTTACTAAGCCTGGGCAATGGGGAATATGACATATAATGGCCCACAAGAGCATTTCCAATGCACTCACAAAATGCAAGACACTGGGTTATATAGATGCGATTATAAAGTAAAATATGGATAATCTGAGGAGAATCATTCCTCCACCCCCCACCAAAACATGTCTACCTCTTAATCTCTAAGACCTGCAAATAAGTTATAGGATGTTAATATGAGGATCAACACAACAATCTTAAATTGCTATATTTGAAAAGGCCTACTTACAGGATTGTTCTTTGTCCTGTGTAGTCTGGCTAGACATTGGAGAGTGTCTACCATTAACTGATAAGGGTTACTCTGCCTAAATGTTTGTGCAAATAATGTGGTTGGTACTGAACAACACCCACTTTGCTTCTGGGAACCTGGAATTTTGGTACATGGTAGGCAGAGGATGTCTGTGTAATCAGCCCCAGTAAAACCCCTGGACACTAATAAGTCTCTGGTGAGTTTCTCTGTTTAGCAACAGTTTACATATGCTGTCCCAATTCATTGCTGGGGGAATAAGAACATACTGGGTGATTCTGCTGAAAAGGATTCCTGAAAGCATACATCTGATTTCTTCCAGATTTCACCCAAATGTGTTTCCCTTGATTGACTTAGCTTGGCATTTTTATGCCATAATAAGTCACAGCTATATGTATACACTGTGTCCTTCAAGTCTTCTTAAAAGATTTAAACTTGGGAGTAATCTTGAGGATCCCCCAACACATGTAGCAAAAGGAATTGTGCAGATTTGATTGAGCTAAGAGTTTTAAATTGGGAGGATATCTTGGATTATTCAGTGGGCCCAAAATAATTGAAGCAGAGGTCAGAGTGATATGATTTCCAATTTAGAAGATGGAGGAAATGGCCGTGAGCCAAGGAATACTGTAGAAGCTAGGAAAGGGACTCTTCTTTTGTGTCTCCAGACAGAATTCTGCCAACATCTTGATTTTAATCCAGTGCAACACATTTTGGACTTCCAAAAATAAGGTAATAAAGTTGTGTTATTTTAAGCCACTAAATTTGTGATAACTTTTATACCAAGAGTAGGAAACTAATACAGATGTCCTCAAGGAGCACGAATTTGGTAGATATAACAAGTATATATACACATAATATTTCCCAAAGATATAATTAATTGACTATTGTGCCCTATCCTGTTAACCACAAAATTATTCTCTTTTTCAAGGATAGTGACAATGTTTATGAATAATCAGAGAGTTTGAAGGGATAGCTTTTTATAGATTGAGAGAAATAGAGTAAAACTGGCTTACTGGACATTTTCCAGCTCTTATCACACATAACAACAGTGTACAATACACAAGGTTTAATAACAAACTGTTTTACCAAATCATGAGCAAGAAAATATACCATACTGCTTTAATAACTACTTTAGACATTTGGTGAATAGGGGGTGGGACATATAGGAAAAAATTTGAGCTGGCAGTTTATCAGTTTAGAAAATCTTAGTAGGTTTTCCTGGTATAAACCAGGCGATAACATGATGTTAATTATTGTCAGACAGAGTTAATTGATGGACTAGTCAATAATACATAAAAAGCAAGGCTTCCACTACCAAGAAAGCAGGTGTCTGCATTATGGAAAAGCAAAGTTAGACATTCAACCGCCTTTAATTTCACAGTCTGTGATTCTTCATAAAACTTTTAAAGATCAATTATGTCCTATCAATGTTAGATCCAAGCCAACTAAGTGATTTATGTACAAATACCCTCACACACGGAACAATTGTTGATAGAGTAACTTATCTTTATTAAATATGAACTCAAGAGATTATATTGGGAAGCAATTTACACTAGTGACTTTCTCTACGCTTTTTAATTTGCCTCCACTTTCTATTTTAAAAATATGCTATTTAGGGGCTGGGGCTGTAGCTCAATGGCAGAGCGCTTGCCTTGCATATATGAGGCACTGGGTTCGATCCTCAGCACCATATAAAAATAAATAAGCAAAATAAAGGTATTGTGTCCATCTACAACATGTGTGTGTGTGTGTATAAATTTTTAAATATTCTGTTTAAATAACTAAAGGACAAGAGAGATGGCTTTTATTTTAAAACAAAATTAAACAGAGTAGTTTAAGGCAATGATTCAAATATATCCATAAAATTTAGATGATATTATATTTAATCCAGCTCTTCAAAATAAGAGCTTCCAGGGCTGGGGTTGTGGCTCAGCAGTAGAGAGCTCACCTAGCACGTGTGAGGTGCTGGGTTCAAACCTCAGCACCACATAACAATAATAAATAAAATAAAGATATTGTGTCCAACTACAACTAAATATATATAAATATATATATACATATATATATATATGTGTGTATATATGTTGTGTGTGTGTGTGTGTGTGTGTGTGTGTGTGTGTGTATATATATATATATATATATATATATATATATATATAAACTTCCAGTGGTGTCATATAGCAATAAAAATTCTAGTCCTGGAGAGTTGGTTTCCTATAATCATTCTACAACCACTTGTAGTGTATTTGCTACCACACTGAAGAATTAGTGCTAGGCTGCTAGGCCCAGATGAATGAAAGACAGCCTCTGGCCTCAGGAGTTCACAGTCTAATAGTCAAAGTTAACACATGAACAAACCATTTTTAAAATGGATAGAAAAAATATGGCAATGGGGAGCAATAGAGAAGTTTCAAATTCAGCTTCAGGGTAACAGGGAAATACTCTGGGGTCAGGGACCCCTGCTATAAGCCTTATCATGGTTTAGATGTGAGATGTTTCCCAAAAGCTCATGTGTGAGATAGTGCAAGAGGGTTTAAAAGTGAAATGACAGAGAGTCTTAACCTAATCATTGTGTTAATCCCCTGATAGGGATTAACCAGGTGGCAACCATAGGCAAGGAGGATATGGCTGGAGTAGGTGGGTCATTGGACATGGCTTTGGGGTATATATTGTGTCCCTGGAGAGTGGAGTCTCCCAGTGATTATTTCCATTTTTTTCACTGTGTCCTGAGTGGTTTTATACTTAAATATTTAGTCCAAGAGAATCCTAAATCTTCTTTTGTTACGCTTCTTAACAACCTTAGATTCAATTTACTACAAAAGAAAATCTTTTGGAAACAGCATTAAGTCCAGGAAGAATCCGGAAAAAAAAAAAACCCATACACAGACTAACACCCCAGTTGCATTGCGAAATCTTTATTGTCCCCCAGCTCTCATGTCATCCTGAGCTGTAAATGAATTGAGGTGTGTCTGCAAAATCCACCCTGTGGACACAATCAGATTAGTAGGACTGTGCTCCTACAGCACACTACCGCAATGATAAACTTATTTGCATCTCACCCTACCATATCTAGAACTTAAAGGAAGTCCCAAAGCTTCAAGTAATAACTGAACTCAATAATCCTACTATGAAAAGTAGTGAAAATAGATATATAACCAGCTTATGAATGAATATGTAAATAGGATAAAAGGAATTAAATATATGCCCTCCTATCATTTATAATCCCAATAACCATGAAAAAAAGAAAGGAAATCCTATCACTATGCAGTATTTTCTTCATTAAAATCTAAACTGCAATATTAAAAACAGTATAGGCATAGAATCTAAAGCAATTATGCTTTGCAAAATCTCACAATGCTTTCAGTTTCTTCAATCTGTCTGCTGATAATGTATGAAACAAACTGGAGTCATAATTTTTCAGGTTCAAGTCCTCTATCAGAATATATTTTAAGAAGAAAAAGACTCAAGATACGAAAAAAAATGAATTTTATTTTTGTACTAGATGAAATTCCCAGCTAAATGAAAACCAAGTAAGTCAAGGCTTGCATTTTGCAATTGCATTTGTATCAGTTAAATACATCTATTGTTCAATAATCTAGATATTTGCTAAGGCTTCACTAAGTTGTTAAGGATATCATAGAAACAGATAAGTTCTTAGGAACACAAATAAGTTCTTAGGAACATAAAATACTGTGCAAAAGGTGTTGTAAGAGAAATATGAACAAATAACTGGGAGATGTACAGGCAGTTCATTGGGAAATTGAGATGGCTTCACACAAGAAGGGTTGGAGCTAACTAACACTTGATGGTTGAAATTCATCAAGGAAAAGATAGAAAGAAAGGGAATCCCAGGCGCAGAGATCAACAGAGTCTTGGAAAGACATGAGCATGTGCAAGAAATTCTGTCTCATTTGGTGTTGCTAGGGCACAAGTGCAGAAAAGAAAATGGTGGGAGATGGGAGAATGTTAGGACCACACAGGAAGAATCATTTACTGTTTTGAAAGTGAGCAGGAAGTGAGATACAGAAAGGTATGAACAGGAAGACAACGCTGGATCCATACCTCGAGAGGTATAGGATATGCTGAAATTCTGATAAAGTATAAATCCCCTTGAAAGCTTGGATGCAATTAAGAGCTGCTGTACCTGTGCTGGTGAGAGCCAAAGGGAAGCTTTACAAAGACAGTAGAAGCAGAGAAACAGACATGGATTTCAAAGACATATCAAAGGAAGAATACACAGGATGGGCAAATGGGTAGACACAGAAAGGATGACAAATTTACTAATATGGGAGCTTGGGATAGTGTTAATTAATAGAGAGAGGGCAGAGAAAAGAAAAGAATAGGTTTACAGAGAAAACTAATGACTTCAGTGTTTTCCTGTGGTGGATATGCAGTCTAACAGGACTCAAAAGCAGAGGGTCTCAGACTATGATTGGGACTGGGTCTGCAGAGGAGAAGAACCAAGTATAGGTGATGGGCAGATCATCTGTGAGGGGCTAGCCTGGAGCAGTGGCTCATGCCTATAATCCCAGCTATTTAAGAGAGTGAAGCAGGAGAACCCCCAATTCAAGGCCAGCCTTTGCAACTTAGTGAAACTCCTGTCTCAAAATAAAACACAAAAGGGCTGGGGATGTGGCTCACTAGAAGAGCACCCCTGGGTTCAATCCCTAGTACTGCAAGAAAAGAAAAGAAAAAAATATATGAAGGGCTGAAGTTTTTGAATCTTTGCAGCTGGGGTCTTTCTTTGCCTGTTACCTCTTTGTCCCTAATGCCTTGAACACTCTCTGGCATATAGTAGGCACTCAATAAACATTTGCTATTTACTGATCTCTCTGTAGGAATGAGCATAGAGGGAAAGGTAAGATCCTAAGAATAAAACTTTATATATATAATTGGGACACAACTATATTTAAGGGACAAGCAAAAGCAGGCATTGGAAAAAGAAGTATGAGAATATAGCCAAGGAAAAAAAAACAGATCTGGGAGAGAAACACATATCAGAAATCAAGAGAAAGCACAGTAATGTGTAGGGAATAAAATAAGAGATTTAGCTGAGGGAAACAGCAAAGGAGAAAGCTTACAAAATGCAAATTAATTCATATCTAGATTGTATCTAACTTTTGTGGCCAGATCATCTGTTATAAGATAAACTCAGGAACTACAAAATCATAATCTGGCAATTACTCAACATTGGCATTTATAAATATCTCAAAAGTCTTTTTTATATTTAAGCACAATTATCATACGGAGATAGTTTCATTTAATCCAAATTAGCTAATAATCTAACTGGGACCTCGAGAGGTATAGGATGTGCTGAAATTCCCATAAAGTATAAATCCCACAAAACTGGAAACACCATTGTTCAACAGTTTGTCACACATACCTTCATTACACTATTTTTCAATGACAAGAGTCTTTTGTCTTAAGGTCCTTGTAAAGCCAGTCAGAGAATGACCTCCACCCTGACTCCCTCTTAGCCACTAGTACCTACTAACCTGTTGGTTTTCTAACACCTCTGGAAATTCAGTTGGGATACTTTCTTCTCACACCTTCCTCATCTCCAAAGGCACTGTGGCATTAGTTAAAAATACTTCTCAAAAACTTAATTGAATAAGTATCCAGAGAAATAAAAGGACACTTTGAAGGCATCTGCTGGAAACTATAACCCCCAAAATCATAGAACTAATGGTTTGAAAATCCTTAAAAGCCATTTAGTCCCAAAGATCCCCAAGCTTCCTTGTGTATAAGAATCATCTGGGTAGCTATTTAAATACAATGATTCCAATATTTTCCCAACCCACCTGCATCAGATCCTGCATTGATCCTCACCAACAGGCCATTCAGAGCTGGGTCTCTGGCCTCCAGAGGGCTGAAGGGATCTGTAGTCAAGCCACACCTGCTGCTCTCTGCAGCAAAGGGTTATTTCAGCAGGCCCATTGCTCAAACATGGAACACTGCTTTAATTTAAAAAAGAATGACTTTTGACCAGCTCCTAAGAAATAACCTCTGAACCTTTAGAAATCTTACCTACTAAGAGTGTTTTTATGGGTCTGAGGCCTGAGGCTATCCTTTATCCATTTGACCTCTGTGGAGCTGGGGATTGAATAAAGTCTGCCACTCACTGACCTCCAGTAAAAGTTCTGACAACCAAAGATTGGGTCAGCTTACCTGGTTGGCAATACTTTACACTTGGTGTCTCACCTTTTTGGGGGAATCAAATATAATTGCATGCAACTCTACTGAGTGGGAACATCTGAACCACTGAGAGGGGCACCTGGTTTCTCCTGGACTTTACCCTGAACACCTTTGTCAGTTACTGATGTTAATCTGTATCCTCTCACAATAAACTGCAACCATGAGTATAAAATCTTTCCTGAATCCTGTGAGTCCTAATGAATCCTGGATCCCAAGAATTGCCTTGGGAATACCTACCTGCAGGAGAGAAAAGGTAGTATCATTTTCTAAGCTATCACAAGGTTTACGGGGGATGCATCTATAATAAAAGAATAACAAAACAACAGCATAATAATTTGTTTAATAAAAGTTTTACAAAACATGAGAGCCTTCATAAATTAAGATACCACCCTCCCCAGAAAATGGAGAAAACTGTGTATTTTTATGCATAGGTTGATAAAATAGTGGATAGTTAGGTAGAAATATCATTTGACATAGGGAATATTTTAGGTAGTAGTTTGTAAGGAGTAGTGAAGTGCATATGATGGTCACGGGTGTTCTTTTTTCTTTCTTTCTTTCTTTAAATTTGTTCCAATTAGTTATACATGAGAGTAGAATGCACTTTGACATGTCATACATAAATGGAATATCATTTCTCATTCTTCTGGCTGTACATGATGTAGAAACACACCAGACATATAGTCATATAATCCATAGGGTAATAATGTCAAATTCATCCTACTATCTTCCTACTCCCTACTGCCTCCCTCCCTTCACTCCCCTCTACCTAATCCAAAGTAACTCTATTCTTCCCTGCCTCCCTCTTATTGTGAATTAGCATCCACATCTGTAGCAAGTAGATAAATGCAAAACAAAACAGTCTTAAGATTTCATCTCACTCCAGTCAGAATGGCAATTATCAAGAATACAAGCAACAATAAATGTTGGTGAAGATGTGGGGGGAAAGGTCCACTCATTGCTGGTGGGAATGCAAATTGGTGCAAATGTTATGGAAACAGTTATGGAGATTCCTCAGAAAACTTGGAATGGAACCACCACTTGACCCAGCTATCCCACTCCTGTGTTTCTACCCAAAGGACTTAAAATCAGCATATACAGGGACACAGCCACATCAATGTTGATAGCAGCTCAACTCACAATAGCTAAACTATGGAACCAACCTAGGTGCCCTTCAACAGATGAATGGATAAAGAAAACGTGGTATATATACACAATGGAATATTACTCAGCCTTAAAGAAGAATGAATTTATGGCATTTTCAGGTAAATGAATGGAGCTGGAAAATATCATGCTAAGGAAAATAAGCCAATTCCAAAAAACCAAAGGCAAATGTTTTGTCTGATATGTGGATGCTAATTCATGGGTGTTCTTTAGTTACTTACAAAGTTTCTTTAAATTCCTTCCAAGGTAGATGAATAAATAACTTGTAGCAGAAAATCATCAGGTGCACAGACCTTGAGAATAAGCAAATAGAAACAAAAGGAGCTGACTTGGGGGCTAATTGGGGAAATGCACCAAGAAAAAAGACTGACTTGACAAGGTCTACTGAGATCAGGAGTATGACTATAGGTACTTCCATAAATTTTGGAAGGAAGGTTTATTTAGTTACATCTTAAGGTAACTTCTGACCCACCACTGACCCCAATACCTACGTTAACATGGGATTGGTTTGTAGATGAAGTCTCCCTGAATAGGATGGCTACCATGACAGTTCCAGAGAGAACAATTAGGGTCAAAACCATTCCCCAAGGTAAAGGAAGAGTTGAACACCTGACTGGTAAGGAGTGCATAAAGTGGTCCCCAGTTCATAAGGCAAATATCAAATGGTAATAAATTTGGAAAGAGCACTTTGTCGTTCTCTGCTCTGAGATGAACGACTCTAGAAAAGCTCTCTGCTTGAGCTTACTTTATTTCTCCCTAATAAAGTTGTCTTGCATGGCTTTTGGTGTCTGACTTTAAATTTTCTTTCATGAGAACACAAGAATTGAGTTTGGATCTTGAGATGCCCCCTCTCTTGTGATAATAAGATCTAATGGCCATCAACTGTGGGGAGCCTAGCAAGTCCTGTTTGTTCAGATTCTACTTGGCATCTCTGTGTCTTTATTCCTTTCTTCTGGGTAAAGAGTAGGACCCCTGGCATATGAGATTCTTCAGGGTAGAAGGGAGGGAGATGGTCAGAGTAGCATTCCTAGGTCCTAAAGGTCTACTTCAGGGGAGGAGGTCAGAAAGACTTTCCTGTTTTGCTCTTTTCTCAAATGCCAACGTGCCACATTTTGGAAAACTCTGATCTACATTAGGGGACCCAAACCTCACTGAATCCAAATTTGTATCCAAAAAATCTTTGCATTTTACACACTCCCTGGGGTTAATCTAACACAGTCAGTGAGGCCACTAGTTTTAGCATAAGCTTTTAAGAGCTTCTGATCTAACCAACCAGCCATCTATTGCTTTAAATAATGGGGGCGGGGGCAGCTGTCATTTCTAAAGATAGGAAATTCACAATCTTTCAAGACAGCCTTTTTAAATATTTTAAGTGCTTCACATTGTAGGAAATTTTTCTTTTAAGAGTATGTAAAATATCTCCACATGACTTCTAGTCCTTGCTCTTAGTTATACCTAATGAAGGAGTCAATCTTACCTTTCTTTCATATAACAGTCCAAAACTGCAACTTTCTTGTTCCTCCTGAGTCTCCTCTTGTATTATCTCCTAGTGTTTCTCTAATAGATCTCAACCAGGCTGATGGAAAAGGAGCTCTCCAGCAATCATCTCTATCAAGACCCTACAGATAATAACCACAAGGACGTATCAGAATGTAACAAATATATTAAGGAAAGAGGGCACACATTTTAATTAAATATAATCTTTATTTCTAAAGCTGATTTTTATAGTAACAAACAGAAAACCAGTTTAACAAAAATAAAAATATACACACATACATATGATATGTATGAACACTGACACCACAATAAATCTATAGATTTGAGGAAAAATAAATTATGGTGGTGGTCATGGTACTTATTCTTTGGGTTTCTTGTAAAGATTCAGACTTACAGTAGATTAAAAATAGAATAAATTTTGGGGAATGATTTCGGGTTGGTCCATGGAAAGAAGATATATTTCTAGGGAGTATAAACAACCTTGGTGAACTTTGAAGAGAGGGCTAAGGCAGCACTTTCCAGCACCTTCTGGACTTTCTTTCCTGGATGTCTGCCTGCAAGCAGGGTATATTTTGTTCTGTTCACTGTCATGCAGTAGGGCCCTGTCTCTGTGGAGTGGCCGCTGGTTGTCAGGGACAGACAATGAACTCTGCATAAGTCAGCAGTGAAATATCCATGCATACAGCCAATCTAACGCTGTTCACGCTCTAAGTTAGAAATGGGTAATTCCTCTTCTGTTACTTTTTTTAGAACCTCAACTTACTCCTTGCTAAATTTTAATTTCATCACACACACACACACACACACACACACACACACACACACACACATATCGTAAGTTCTTTGGAAAGAAGCACCTATGTTTTATTCTTTTCTTACCTGGACTGTTTGCATGGTGCCATATGCAGAGGAAACATCAATAATTGTGGAAAGCTAAGCAATCTTTCCCAGCAGTTTGGACAACCGTGATTGAAATGGTTTGTGAGTCACATTAATCTCACAGTTTACAAATAACTAACCTCTTCCCTTTTCCAATTTGATCCATGGCAGGATACAAGGCTTATTGCTGTGAATTCCATCCTCTCTACAGGGCTGCTCTGCTGCTTTACATTAGGTGCCAGTGTGCCCTTGAAGCTTTTCTTCTGTCCACTTCACATACAATTATGTCCCTTCAATTCACCACACACCAAGGGCCCTGGCATCCTGAAGTCATCTATTCTCATTGCATTATTGGCCAAGCATCATGGAATTGTGATAAGCTTGGCATGAATGCCTACGGAAGGTCTCTGTTTCCAAATCTCTTTACTAAAGACCATTTGATGTGAAATAAAGCAAGCAGGTGTAGCAATGAACTCTTTCCTAAAGCCAAAAAGAATGTTGGCTGCTAAGAGGTCCAAATGTCACACCCATCCCATAAATAGAGCAAATTTTGCTTTGTTGACCTTTGCATTTTTAAAGGCTGAGCTCTCTTCTCTGCTATAAAATTTGCTAGAAAATTGTCTTTTGGAGACAACCATAAAAATCCAATGTTTCTGTGCAATGTGGAGCCTAGGAGGGATGAATTAAAGAATTCCAACTTTTTATTTCTCATAATAAGTTTCTGATATTATTCTTGTTTTTGTTCAGGATGGGCAACTGGGCATAGAACCTTCCAGCTAAACTACAGGGTATCAGGATGCAGTGTATAAAGTAAGGTATTCCATAAAGCTAACAAGCAAAGATGCTAATGGAGACTTGGGTTAAATTAGATGGCTGGAATCAGAAACATAAGGATCTGGATGCAAAGTAAATATCAGGATGCAAATTGAGAATGATACAGAAAACAGGTTCACAAGAGCACAATCTACTGGCCACAAGAAGTCAAGATAATCAGACATCAGTGTCAGAGAGGAGAAAGTCTCTTGTTTGGGCTGAGAACCTGAAAGGAAAGGGGAAATCACAGGAAATCACTAAGGATGCCTCGACCACATTAGCTAGTTAGAGCCATTCTGAAATAACAATATTAATACTTACATAGTAATACTTCTCAAATATTTAATGTCTGCAGGAATTTTATTGAAAATAAGATTCCAATAAAGTTAATATGAGGATGGGCATTTCTAATAAGCTCTTGGTGATGCTGATGCTGATACTGCTGGTCTACAGACTCTACTCTTAGATTGGTACTACTATGCCAGATACTGCTTTACACTTTTCCAATTAATTTATTTATTTAAGAATCATTCCAGGTACCACCAACATCTTTTTTATCTCAGCATAGAGGTGTTACAAATGTGTCCAAATTCTCATGGGTAGTAACTGGCAGAGGAGAATTTGAACCCAGAGAGTCTGATCCCAGAGGTTGTACTGGGGTAACCACCAAGCTGTAAGGGTCTTCCCAGGCAACATAGTCCCTATCGCTCCTCAGATTTGTAGAATAACTAGTGCTAAGCCAAATCTGGAAGCCCAGACAGAGTTAAATGATTGCAATCATCCATGATTTAATTCAACCTTATCAACAGGAAGACAAAGTGACTAATATTTACTCAGTTGAAGCAGAGAGTGGCATGATGTGCTCTGGGCTGGCTGCAGGTTTGTTGCACAAAATGGTTTGTTTCCATGTACTTGCACCTACCATTAACTTATTGTTCCCTTTCCTATCTGAATCTGTTCCTGAGAAGGAAAAATAGACAACAGATTAGCACAATGAACATTATACATAGATTTACTCTCCTTTTTTCCCCTTATAAAAGAATCTGGCTCAACTGCCTCCTCAAGACTTTGTATTACCAGCCTGTATTTGCACAGTGTTGCTTGTCTTTGTGAGACAGAAAAATGCTGGCATCTCCTGTGGATTAAAATAACTGTAAAAACCCTGATTTGAAAGGGCCTCTGGGCCTGCTGCCTGGCTGCTCCAGGCAGCTAAGGATTTGAATTCTATTGAATTACGATCCACTGCAGTCTGGAGGCAGGGGCGGGTAGGGAGGAAGTGCCAGGCTGGCCGCCTGATAGTGCAGCTGCTGAGAGACTTTGCAAGAGTCCCAGTAGCTCCCCAGCCTTTAACCACAGCTCCAGCAACCAGCCAGGCAAGAACTTCGTCTCTGAAATGCAACCCTCAACCCTCATCAGGGAGGTTTAGCTTGCTTCACACATTCCCAAACAGACAGAGGGGCTCATCTAAATCAAACATATGTGTGGCGACAGAGAAGCTGAGTGGAATGGTGAGAAACAGTAAAAAGGACTCTGCATTCTACCCTAGAGAGGCAGAGTGAGAAATGAATAAAATATTCCTTTATAAACAAGTGGAAGGAAAAGTGCCCACCCCTCATGAGACTGCTTCCCCTCTTTAATATTTATTGAATTTATTTCTGATAAATTTCCATCTTGGGCACAGAGTAATAACATGTAGAATAGTCAGGAAGCTTAAGGGAAGAAAATGGCATGTGACTTCAGTCAATGGTAAGAACAGGAAAATGTTTAGTGCTTTTGCCTTTTTTCTGTGATATTATCAATTGCATAAGAAGGAAGCAACTTTCCTATTAACAGTATGATAGATTTCTATGGACATATTTTCATTTTTTTAGGTAAACTAAACTACTATGTATATATAAAGTCAGCCTATGAAGTATATTACTATATAGTTTTGGAAACATGTAATATTCATCTCTGCCAAATATTAAGAGAAGATGATTTTTCTACTTATTTAATTGATTATTTTAGAATAAGTGAATGTAAATATACATGTTTAGATAATGAAGATGTTTCCAATTAGCTGAGAGTTTGAAATGCAATAAAAAACTTTACATGGTTTTCTTTTTAAATTTTTCTTGTAATTTTAATGCATTAGCCAGTGTAACAGGAGAGAAAATATTTAACTGACAAATCAATTCAGATTTGCAGAGAAAATGTGACTTCTTGGTTTGTCTATAACTAATCAGCCTTTCTCTCAAGATGGTTAGCATAAAAAAAATTACTCTAATGTCCAATCTGTTTATTTGAAGTCTGATCTTATAATTTAAATAGTATCTTTAGGAGTTACTCAGTTTCTCTTGGAGAAAAGTGCTTCTCAGGGGCTTTTCTTCCATCTTTTTTCTCCTTGAATTTGCTTCTTGGTGTCTGGGGAAGAGTGGAAATGTAGGAACTCTTGGTTCAGGGGCTAGATGTGGTCCTTGGATCCACTTGGAGTGAATCTTTGTGCCACATTATAATCTAGTCCTCATGGTGTACAAGAGTGTGTCTCTTGTCTATATGAAGATAATTAGTCATTCAGTCTGTTGATCCTAAAGTTTATAACAGATTTAAACTGTAGTGTTTTTTTCTCTTGACTAAGTCACGGCCTGAGAGTATCCCTTGAGTGATTTAACTCCACACCATTGGCACTGGTGGTATGGACTCCTTTGAGTTATGAGCTGGAATTCCCACCTGGTCTTAGCTCAGACAATCTACTCTGTAGTCCTCCTCATTCTAGCATATTTCTTGACTAGATTCTCAGCTACTTCTGTTTTCAGCTATGCCATTGTTATGGTTTGGATGTGAGGTGTCCCCTGAAAGCTCATGTGTGAGACAATGCAGGAATGTTGAGATTTTGAGAGCTGTAACCTAATTAGTGGATTAATCCATTTGGTGGATTAATAATTTGAATGGATTAATGTGTGCAGCTGTAGGCATTAGGGAGTGGCTAGAGGAAGTAGATCACTGGGTGCATGCCTTTCAGCCTTATATTTTTTCCCTGGTCTTGGGCCCAGAAAAATAGAGTCAGCTAACCATGGATTGAATTTTGAAATCTTGAGCCAAAATAAACGTTTCCCCCTCTAAGTTGTTCTTGTCAGGTATTTTGGTCATGGTGACAAAAAGCTGACTAACACAGACATATTAAAACCAAGAGTAAATTAAGAAATCTAAATTTGAAAAATTGAAAAAACTAGAGTCCAAACAGAAAAAAAAAGAAAGAAAAAGAAAAAACCCAAGTAGGGAACTAGGCACAGGTCTGACTAACTTCCACATGTTTTTTATTCTTCTCTTCCATAAATATCTCTAAGTTCTACTTTGAAAAAATTTTCCTATCCTTATCCTCCCACCATCAAGCAACAAGACTTGTGGCTTTCTTACCAGATAAAAATGTTAAGCAGTGAAATCATTAAAATTATATAAATTTAAAAATTGTGATAACTATTATTATCTTTAGAATTCTATGCATGCTGATCTTTCATATTTGCTTATTACATATTTTATAACAAAAACAAAAATTTTTAAACAAAATTTGATTCTTGAGACTTACTGAAAAGTCCCACATTTCATGTAAAAGTTAACCATTACCTTATTCTTTCTCTTTCCATTCTCTCTGTAACAAATCCTATATTCTTCATATAGACAATTTGGCCTTGGGCTAACTTGGGGAAATATATAGTTCTTGGAATAGCAAAAGAAAAGAGCACATTAATGAAGTATAAAAATCCCAAAAGAAAGTAAAATTGCACTTGAAAATTGTGGGTATATATTCTCTCTGCAGTCTTGTATGAGTATTAGCTTATTAAGTTCAAAATATATTTATTATTAGCCACTTGGTTAGGAAAGATGTAGCTAAAAGGAAGATCATAAAAAGAGAAAGTTTTGTCAGAGAAATAAAACGTACTCTTTGTCTTGGGGGGGTTATCAATTATATGGAATAAAAATAATGTAAACATGGATCTTCCAACCCAATTCAAAAAAACATAGGAGAGAATGCTGTTGATGTCTTCTCCCAGGCCTCCTTAGGTTGAGTTTCTGATAAAAGCCGTGTCTGTAGAAGATTCCCTACTCCACCTTCAACTAAGGAGGATTGAGGCAGCACCATCCACTTCTCTTTAATTGTAAAAATCTTTCCTCCAGATATATGAAACATCAGGACCAAGACCATGAAAGCAGAATTCTCAAAGTACCTCATATAATGGTTCTTTTCTGGAGTTTTTACCATATGTCAGTGCTAGGGAATGAAATCTACCAAATTATGCTATGTGCATATTCAAACATACCACAATGAATCATGTATGTATATGTGTATATGTAATATGAATACTCATATATAATATATATATGAATCTCACTTATATACATTACTCATTAAAATAATAATTAGGATAATATTAATAAAAAGAGAGATCAGTTGGAAGGGAAATTGGTAAAGTAGAGCAAATGGATTAAAGGGAGAGAGGAAGGGAGGGAAAGAGAAGATTCCAGGGAATGAGATTGGTCAAATTATGTTATGTGCATATATAAGTATGGTATTATGAATCTCTCTGTTATAATTATAATGTACCAATAAAATGAAATTAAAAAATCAAAAATTTTAAATAGTACCACTTTAATTTGTCTAACATTCTAACCATATAGCTGAATCATTAGAAGCTTCTGGTTTGCCTGTTCACATTAAGATTACGGCAGAGACTCCTGGAACCCATAATATTCTTATCTTTTCTGGTCATCCAATTTAACAATATTTTTGCTTCTCTTGCATTTAGAGTAAGCTGATCTGACTGGTTTCTGGCCAATAGAATGAGCATAAGTAATATATGCTATTTCTATGTCTGAATCATTAGTATATTGTACACAAGACTAGTTCAGGGGTGAGTACACTGTATCTGCTAGCTATATACAAACCAAACTGTGTTTTGTAAATACAGTTTTATTGGAACAATCATCTCTCTTCCATACAGTGGTAGGTTGGAGTAATTGCAACAAAACCAAGTGGCTCAAAAAAATAAAAAATATTTATCATCTAGGTCATTAGAAAAAGTTGCCAATCCCTGCTATATTTCCCTCTTTTCCTCTCTTTTTCCATTATGCAATAATCTTTAGGGCCATATTTAAAGATAGTAGTCAATTAGAAAGAGACCTAAATTCTTGAATGATAGTATGGAACAAAGTTTCCCTTAGCCTCATTATTGTGCAATGCCACAGAGATTTTAGGATTTTTGTTACAGCATCTATCATCACTTTTCCCAGAAGACCCAAAGACCATCATGAATTTGCCTGTGTGCTCTTGGTTCAACATCCTGATTCTTAAATTAGCCTGCAAACAAGAAAAACATCTTTATGATGGAATTATTCCGAAAATATCTTCCTTGTTAATGCCCATAACAGAATACACACTCCCATAACCTTTAATTACACAACATCCAAATTATCAGGTGACACTGTAAAAGATACAATCATCTCTTGTATTTTTTATTCCTATAAAAGTCAAACACTCTACTCTTTTTATGTTAAGTCTAAGAGGGCAAGTGACTATCACATTCTAGCTGTCAGTGTGGATCCACAGACCCATGCATTGAATAAGACTGTGGAAGTGAATAGATTTAAACAGGAACACTTAATTCCACATTCCCCAGAGGAGTTGTTGACCTGCAAAGGCCACATGGTGGATGGCCATGATGTATTACCTCCAACACAAGGCTCAGGTGTGATAAGGGAAGACAGGATCTTTGCCACTATGCATATGGATTTCCCTGGTCAGAAGAACACCTGTTCTCTTTCATTAAGGCAGGAGTTTGCAAGATTGTTAGTCACATCATCTGCTGTGCTCTTTAAAACTACAATTTGGATCCTAAGGATAGAGCAGGGTGCATTTTAATCAAGACCAGAGATTTCTTGACATGGGAACATTGAAAAGTAAAACATAAAATGATTCTTAAAATTTTATTACAACAACTGTAGCAAGAAAAAGATCAAGACCACTTTCAATGGAGTCTGGTAGCTCTTCTGACAGCAGGGTACCAATAAGAGGTTATCCCTGGGAATGCGTGTCTTGATGATGAAAATAAATTTTCTTCTGTAATCTGGTGCCAGAGAATTTGGATAAGCACAGTTCAGATTATAAGTTGTACCTTACTAGGTGGTTTTAGAAAGAAAAAAAAAAACAGAAATAGGAAAGGTGGGGGGGGGTGAATCTGAAATCCTGCAATCCAAAAAAGGAAGGAAGAGATTCCTGATGCTTCACAGCATTGAAATGTTAAATTATTTACTAACTCTCCCTAGGCCTGTTTTTCAGCAGGCATGCTATATTTTATATGAAAACTGTTATTGTTGAATTGCAGTATAAATGCTAATCTAAGCATATTGATTCTTTAACCAGAACTGTACTTGTTCAAAGACACATGAAAATTTATTCTGTATACAATGTACTCATAGGAAATTTTTAAAAATATGTATTCATGCATGTATGTGTATGTGTATACACACACACACACACACACACACATATTTATTTTTGTAGAGTAAGTTTTAGTCAGCGTTTTCACCACCGTGACCAAAAAAGCTGATAAGAACAATGTAGAGGAGGAAAAGTGTATTTGGGGCTCACAGTTTCAGAGATCTCAGTCCATAACAGCTGGCTCCATTGCTCTGGGCCCAAGGTGAGGCAGAACATAAAGGTGAAAGAGAATGGTAGAGGAGAGCAGCCGAGGACATGGAGATTCAAAAGCAGAGAAAAGCTCTGCTCCCCAAAGCATGCCCCCAGTGACCTGCCTCCTCCAGCCACACCCTACCTGCCTACAGTTACCCCCACACACACTTAATCCATTCAAGTCAAGTTCTCATAACCTGATTATTTCACCTCTAATCTTCCTTTCATTGTCTCACACATGAGCTTTTGGAGGCCACCTCATATCTAAGCCATAATAGAGTACATATAGAGAAAAGTAAGATTTTACCCAGACTAGGTTTTGTGGTAGAGATTCCTAATAATTTCTTCCAGAAATCTTGCTAGAAGACTGTTCACAAAATCATGATAATGCAGAAAATACACAAAGAAATAAACACTTTATGCCAAAGTATACCCTCAGCATCACCCTTACCTCTGCAAGGGTCACCTCCCTGTTGTACCAGGAGAAAAGAGGCCCATTTTCTGAGTTTTTCCTGTACTTCTGTCCTGATGCTTAGAGAACCAAGTTGTTCAGATACCCCCTCAGGCCCCTGAGTCTCAATTAATTCCTTTGTTATATCTGGAGAGCCAAAGTGGGACAAGTCACATTTCCCTTTACTCTCATTTTAATTCTTATCAGCACTATTACACAGCTGCATAGGAGACTTCAGCCTGATTCAAGGGTTAGAGAAATTAAGGGAAGTCGGCTTAGGAGAAACCTGAATCCTGTATGGTAAATATGGCTTTTCCCATAATCCAAAGGGAAAGCATCCAGGAAGGAAAACTTCTCAAGGTATGGGACCAGGTATTCCAGCCTTCACTCCATGCCCAGAGGCATCTCTTCCTATCAAAAATTTGCCATCAGATGAACTTCAACCACCCTTATATAACCACCTATTTAAATACTTGGTCACCTACATACACAATCACAAAGCATACACAGCCCTCTTCATAAGACAAGCATTTATTCTCTAAGAAAGTAAATAGTATTCAGTCATTTTTTCTTTTCCTTAAAAAAAAATTTTCCCATCCTTGATGTGAAATAGTCTGGGCTCAGATCTGCTGAAAATATTAAGTAGCCATTGCTTTTCTGTCCTTTTCTTAATAGCTATTCCCTTAATAGCACAAAGACTGGCCCTAGACCAATTTTGAAGTCTGGCAGTAGCAAGCAAGATGGGTCTATTCACCTTCCTTTGCATTCCAACCTCAAAACCTATAAAAATAAAAAAAAAAGATGCAACATTGTAACATAATTAAAATAAAGAATATCAACAAAGGCATTTCCCAGTTTCAGAAACAATTTATCATCAAATATGCTAATTGGACCCAGACCTTTGTGTCTAGAGATTGAAACTGTAGTTAAACTCCAGAGAGCCTAAGACTCACTCCCATTCCCGTCAAAGCATTCTACAAAGAACTCTGTCCCTGAGGGAACTTTTTCTTTTTGGGGGGTGGGGTACTGGGGATTGAACTCAGGGGCACTCAACCACTGAGCCACACCCCCAGCCCTATTTTGTATTTTATTTAGAGACAGGGTCTCACTGAGTTCCTAAGTGCCTTGCCATTGCTGAGGCTGGTTTTGAACTCGCAATCCTCCTGTCTCAGCCTCCAGAGCTGCTGGGATTACAGGTGTGCACCACTGGGCCAGGGCTGAAGGAACTTCTCTATCAGTATCTCTTTACATCCATTTAGGAGACCACAGCTCCCAGTTATACAACACAGGGCAGTGAGCTTGCAGATATGCAGCTATAACATCAAGCATACAGCTCTGGTGGGCAAGAGTCATAACTCATCATGTTGGTTGACAATTAATGATGAAGGCAATAAGGTTGAGCAATTAAGATTATGAACACGGCCCAAGGGTGGTGCCACATGCCTGTAATCCTAGCTACTCAGGGGGTTGAGGCAGGGGGATAGCAAGTTTGAGGCCAGCCTGGAAAACTTGGTGAAAGCCTTCTCAAAAAGACTAGGGATGTAGCTCAGAGGTAGAATACTCTTAGGTTAATACCCAGTATTAAAATATATATATGAATACAAAAGTCAGACAGATGTAAGTTATAGCTCTGACTCTTCTACTTACTATCTGTGACCTGGAGGATTTATTTAAACTTCCTGAGTCTCTTATTTTTTATTCGCTAAATGGGAATATTACTTCATGAGATTGTTTTTCATATAAGACAATTTCAGAATTTATCATAGTGTCTAGCACATAATAACTACTTTACAATAGTATGCAAGAGCAGCAAGAATAATAAAACAGTTTAGATCATAGGTCTGCAGTCTGAGGTTCCCTTCCACCTAGGTGTGACTAGGTTCTGGCCAAGAGTATGTGAGCAGAAATAATGTGAATAACCTCTGAATCATGTAATCAGGAGAAGGTTGTCCTCTTTTCCTTTCCCTTTCTACTGGATGAAATGCAGACATGGTAGCAAACCATTCTGGACTATTCAGATTAGCCATCAGGAACATAGTAGAAATAATAAATTGACAAGATCTTCATCCTGATCTAATTTCAAGTGATTACTCCAGGCCTGACCTTCATTTATCATTCTGACCTTACCTGCATCTTCTATATTTAGTTTATTTCTTATGTATAAGGTCCTTCTTTTTAGTTCTTTAACCATTTTATTTCAGTAAGAAAGAGTACATGGAAGGAAAGTCTCCTGTTCTTGTATGTCTGAAAATGTATTTGCTATGATTTGAATGATAATTTGGTTAAGTATAAAACTCTAGATTGAAATTACTTTTCTGTTAGATTTTTTTTAACATTATGTCCTGCTGCTTTCTAGCATCCAATATTTTCAATGGAATACTAGATATATTCATTTTATATAATATTCAATAGTCTTTATCCATTTGAAGAACTATGGCATTCTTTAGCTGTAAGAAACTGAATGCTTTTAGTCTTTTTAGAAATTTCTCTGCTGAACTTTTTCTATTCTTTCTTAAAACTCAATCATATTTTGAAAGTTTAAAAATTATTCTTTATGTCCTTGGCCTTTAGTTCACATTCTCTCTTTATTTTATTTTCCTTTCATTTTTAAATGAAGCTTCGTGTGGAACTTTATTTACCAAGCATTCTTTACTGTCTCTAAGTATTCCTTTTGGTTATATGCTATTCTTGTTTATGGGTTCAGTGTTTTCTTAAATTATCAAATCATGCCAAATTTTTTACAAAGATTATCTCATTTCAATTGCAATTACTTTCTAAAGAATGAAATAATTGTTATTATTTACAGAAAAGAAAAGGATTAGCATGAATATGTTAATTTCTAAAGGATTGGGGCTCTCCTTAGGTAGTCTGACATCAGAGCTAAAAAACTTAACCATTAAATATGCCCATTTTCTTATAAAATTGTAATAGGTTGAATAACAGATTCCAAAAGAGTTTTATTTTTTAATCCCTGGAATATTTACATGGTGAAAGAAATTTCATAGGTGTGATTGAATTAAGGATCTTGAGATGGGAGATGATCCTGAATTGTTTAGATGGGTCCAGTGTAATCATAATCTTCAGAAAGTGGAAGAGGGAGTTACAAGAGTTTGAAAACAAGTAGAGATTAAAGTGATGTGATTGTTGCCTTTGAAGATAGAGGAATAGATCATGAGCCAAAGAATAGAGACAGTCTCTAGAAACTGGAGAGGTTGATGAAAAATATTCTTCCCTAAATTTTCCACAAAGAATGCATGAGTCCGGTTTGGACTTCTGACCTCCAGGACTATAAGGCAATAATTGTGTTGTCTTAAGACATTAAATTTGTAGTAATTTGTTATAGCAAAAATAAGAAATTAATACATGAATCTTGCATAATATTTGTTAGATTCACTCAGATGTTTTAAGATTTTTGGCTGTTTCAAAGAATATTCTTTCATCACTTCCATTTCTAAATTACATTTCTCAGTGATAATATCTTCAACGTCTATTTGTTTTTGTGTGCATATTGAATGATACTAAATTTTTTTAACCATTCTGGATGCAGAGAAATACAAGATTAAGTCACAAGATCTGATATCTGGTGAATGCCCACTTCCTGATTCATAAATGGCTGTCTTACCAGGTCCTCACCTGACAAAATTGGCCAAGGGAGCTGTCTATTAATTAGGACATTCATCCAATTTCTAAGAGCAGAGTCCTCATGACTTAATCACCTCCTGAAGGTTCCACTACCAAATACCATCACATTGAAGGTTAGCATTTTAACATATATGAGTTTTGGAGGGACATAAATATTCAGTCTATAGCAACAAGCCACTTTCCTTAATTCTTTTAGAAGATCTAATGATATTTGGTTGATGATTTTGACAGAAAACCATAACATATTAAAGAACTCATAATTTTCCCCTTTCTAGTCCTTATGATTTTTTGTTTCTTTTTGCCTTTGACCTTTTTATTATCATATTTACTGGCTAGGATCACCTGTTATAAAGTTAATAGTGATAATTTCTGATTTTAATGACAATGTCCATCATATTTTAACTTGAAGTATAATTGATAGATTTGATTCATTAAAATTATTTCAGCTATTTGTGCTTAATGTTCACAAATAAAATGGGTTTGACTTTCCCTTTTTGTGCTATCTTATTTTATTATTGATATACAAATCTTGTAAAATTGAAAAGTTTTTCCACTATTTTCTATGTTCTAAACAGTTCATATAATATAAATTATCTGTTTCCCTGATTTTAATAAAAATTGCCATTAAGTTCTTGTGGATCAAGTGCTTTTTATATGGATTAACTTCTAAGTACTTTACCAAGACATATTTCTAGTAATTGTCAATTCTCTTAATTTCAGTATTGGCAACACATATTCTTAGAAAATATTTCATTTCACATAGGTATTCACATTTCTTAGTATAGCATTGTATATTATGGTGACTGAATAGCTCCAGGAAAAAAAAATCTTATTTAGCTTGATTTAATACTGATTGGCTTAACTAGACATAAAAATTGTCCCTCTGGTACTCTGAACACTTAATAAAAAGAAGAATTATCATTTACCCATATCATTCTGATCCAAAGTTGTAAAAATTACTATAACCAGTCAATATTGAAGATGTTTGGGGTAGAAATTTAATAATTAGAAATAGACAAAAAGAACATTTGACATAGAACCTTTCTCAGAATAATTTTGTTTATAATGTAATCCAGAACATTTTAAAAAATTAAAATGATAAATCATGATTTTTACTTTATTTTTTTATTGGATGTTCACAACATTACAAAGCTCTTGACAAATCATATTTCATACATTAGAATCAAGTGGGTTATGAACTCCCATTTTTACCCCCAATACAGATTGCAGAATCACATCGGTTACACATCACATTTTTACATACTGCCATATTAGTGACTGTTGTATTCTGCTACCTTTCCTATCCTCTACTATCCATGATTTTTACTTTAAAATGAAAACTGTATAACTTTTTCCTCCAGAATTTTTATATTTAAACACTGGAGTGTGTGTGTTTCATATTGAGATCAACTCCTAAATGGCTTTATGTAATGTCTACTGTCTGAGGTCATGCTTTCTAAACTATGAGCATCTTGGTGTCAAGAAAAAGGTCCCACTGACTACAAAAGTGTCTACAGCATAAGCACAGAATATTTCAAGAGATAAAAGTTAAATAAAAAATGAAAACAACATTTGATGATCATAAATACAAATAATGCTTATTTGTCATCTCACTGTGCTCGACTAAATGCAAGGATCTTTGCTACAATTATCCCTTATTCTTGCATGTATTTTAAGAGATAAATTAAAGACTTTGAACCTCTGGCATTATTTTGAATGCAAAAATCAAATTCAAAGAAAACCTTTAACTTAAATAAATTAAAATGTTGAAATTCATTTGTAATTGAGAGAATTAATCCTCTTAGATAAGTACTAAGTAAGGAAAGAATGTGATATTTGCCACATGGGACAAGAATTTCACATATTTTTATGTTCAATATCTCTGTTTGCAATTGCACTAAATATTCATTTTCATTTAAAAAAGAATACACTTCACATGACCGTAAAAATTATAAGTGTAACTGCATTACATGTATGTATAGTGTGTAGTATATGAATTCCTTATAAACAAATGTTGTAGTCTGTTCATTCTTTTTATCCCCAGCCTTAATATCCTATCTGATAAAACTTAAATGAGACTGAAAGTGTGGCAAATATTGGAGAGGAGGATGCACAGTAGAAAGACAATAACAAAATGGCACCATATTGACATGTGGTAAGTACTCAATAAATATCTAACAAGTGAATGAAAAAAAAACACAGAAACAGAAACAAAATAAAAATTGAACTAGAAGTATAGGTACCTGGGTATTTAATTATTGTGGAGGTTTTACTAACCAATAAGATGCATGGGTTTTTAAACTATTCTGTTTCTCATGTCTTGCTTTTAAAAAGGTCTTTGGAAAAAAAGACTTGGCAAGGAATAAAATACTATTCCAGAAGGGAATGTCTGAGAAAAATAAATGTTAATGTTGTTTTAATTAAGACTGAAGGAAAAAATGTTATAAAACTTTCGCTTTTGCATTTTAAAAAGAATATGTAGACTCCAAAAATTCATTAAAACCTGAGTAATGAGTTTTCAGAAATTAAAGAGATTTTTCAAAATTTGAAATTTTACACACATATTTCCTTGAAAAGCATTTTTATCAACTTATATTTCTTCCTTTAAATGTAGGTAGATCTAATTATAATTGATTTTTGAGGTGGAGAGGACACGCTGCAAAGTATGATCTTTGGTTATTTTTTATTGAAAAATACCTTTGGTTAACTCAAATATATATCACCTTAATCTGTTTGGTTGCTATAACAGAAATACCTTGAACTAAGTAGTTCATATAAACATTTGTTTCCCATCATTATGGAGTTTGAAAAGTTCATGCATGATCAATAGTCACAAAATTTGGTGTCTGGTGAGGGCTGGTTTCTGGGTTTTTAGAGGGTACCTTCTAGCTTGACCTCTCATTGCAGAAGGGGCAAACAAGTTCCATTGGGCCTCTTTTGTAGGGTCCTAATCCTGTTCCTAAGAGCTGCACCTTATCACTTAGTCAAAAGGCCCCAACTTATAATATCATTGGGTGTTATGAAGTTTGGAGGGACACAAACATTCAGTCCATAAAAATTCCCAGTCTACAAATCACATCCAAGACTTTGCCTCATTTGAGCTCTGTGAATCACATATTCCTCACTGAAAAGCATTGACACTAGTTGTATTACTTCCTTAATTTAGTGGGGATATATTACAGATTGCAGCATTATTTTTCCCCTACCATATATTGTCCTCTCTGCATTTACTGATGTTTTCCAGGCCTATCACACTGCTACTAGCACAGATGCTTCCTTCAAACAATAACACATGATTCCCAGAGACCAGTATAATTTGTCTAGGGCTGTTTGTTTGTTCACAAATATCATCATGTTGGTTGAACTGCTTCAAATGATACCTTATTGGCTACTTCTATCCTGAAAAAGAGAAGCCAAATATTTATTTTAAAAAATACTCAGAGCAGATATGTGAAAGTCCACCTGGGGTAGAATGTGTCATTATCTTGAGTATCATCCAAATGCATAGTGCACTTACACATTAAAACATAAGGTGTCAAAGTATTCCTATAGGAAGCGAAATGGGTTGTTGTAGAGATTTTACAGGGATAATATTTTTATTAACATTTCTGTAGAATTTTTAAATTCCCTGAACAGAAAGGCAATTTTTGGAAAGAAAAAAACAATCTTTAACTCCTACAACCAGCTTAGAAAAGATGGAAGAAGAATTGTTGAAAACAGGGATGAACAGAAGTGCAGCCCTTTGAACTAAGCAGAGGAACAAATCCGATAGTACTACAACATAAAAAGAAAAATCCATCATTGACAAAAGAGACTGTCTGAGGACACAAGTCTGCTATGAAAGTCTGCAGAAGCAGTTCAGAATAACAATGATGGCAATTGCAATGACTACAATTTGTGCATTATAAATGGTATGTTTTTAATAAGTTCTTACATTGATATATCTCTTTGTTAGAAAGATTCCATTTCTCCTCAGGTCATTTTTCATGTCCTTCTCCCTGAACATAGCCTCCTTTTTCTAGCAAAATAGCAATGCCCATATTAATGGTACAAAATGGATCAGAGTAAAAAACAAATTATGTAACATAGCTGTAATAACTCTGTTCCTGTCAACTGAACTGCAGTTGACCTTGAAGGGAAGGTTAGATGTTAAATCCCTAAAGTTGCTCTTTTGAGCTGGAAAATGCTGACTGCAGAGATGACAACCTACTAAGGGAGACAGAAAGAATGGAAGCTACTTATTCTACCAATATGGAAGATGGGTAGCTCATGGTTCAGCAGTAACAGTAACCTTCCAAGACTGATACAGCAGAAAGGCTTGCCCTCAACAACAAACCATCCTGCTGCAAAAGAGAGTGAACCATCTTTATTTTCAAAAGCTCTGTAACTAGAAGTCACTGAATCCGATTCTTTAACAAACATATGACTTACATACCCAAATGTTTGTGGCTTTTCAGTGGAGTCATTAAGAACTGTATATATTTCTTCTATTAGAGATATCATGAGTTGATCACTTTGGGATACAATGTAGCAAGGCATTCCAAGTAGAGGAGAAAACACATTAACACAAGTAAGACTGAAAGGTCAAAGCCAATATAAGTGGTAAGGGGAGACAGGAGGAGAAGAATGCAAAGTGGCTGCAATAGCAGCATACCTGTGGGGCAGGGTAGATCATGAGAAGTTTAGGATTTGTTTTCAGTTTAATGGAAGCCACCGACAATTTCTAACTAGAGGAGTAATAAGATTGATTTAAAAATCACTCTGGCTGCTAAGTAAAGAACAGTTGAAGGGCAAGACCCAAAGAAGACCATTTGCTGGAAAGCAGATGTGGTCATGGTGGCTTTAAGTAGGGGGACAGAGATGGAGGGGATGGAAAGATTGGCTTGTGGTTTGGATATGGATGGAAAGAAAAGTAGTGTGTAAAATAATAAATCCTCTATTACTCCTTTATACATTGAAGATAAGAAAGCTCAAAAGTATAAATACAGATAAATTATTGAGTACCACCTCACAAAGATATCTATCACCTCCAGTTCAAATTGTAACTCTCCAAACATGTTTTTCCATGTGATAAATGTATGTGTTGTGTAGTATGGAGGATAATCATGTGAAGGGATATGATTATCCTCCATAATCATGCTGAGGGATAATCACTGCTAAGGAACAGTGTGGTTTCATAGTTCTATGAGAAGGGAACAATTGGGGGCACCAGGAAAAGCACCATCAGCTTCCTCAGAGCTCAGAGAATGTTTTTGAAGAATTCATTTTTTTCCCCACAAGCTCTCACTGTACTTATCTTCAAAATATACTTGCCCGGTGACTGCAAGAGGTCCTCATGTGGTGCTTCTCATCTTTTCTATTTCTGTGTGATTGTCTATAGAATTCTAATTGTGGAAATTTACATAATTTATATCCTCTTATAATTCTCAGTAATCATACTTTTTCATTATTACTTTGAGCTTGACTTTCCCATTGAAAGAAAGTTTCAGAAGGGGAAGATTAAAGTTACAGCCTACTGCACTTTCGCATACCTATCCCTGCCCACTTGTACTTTTAATTCTGTATTTGAGTTCCAATATTATGTATCAGTGTGCCATTAGATTTTAAGTTACTCAAGGCAGAAATTTTATTAATTACAATAAACTACAGTGTCCATATCTAGAAGGCTTAATGTATATTAAATAATAATTATTTCAATATCAGAAAAAAAATTAAAGGAAAGCTCAAACTATTATCATTGTACCACAGGTTATGTAAATATAAAAGTCACATTCACTTTTCTCCTTATTTGCATTTTTAAAATATTACTTTTTCTCTTTAAAAAAAGAATGTACCTGTTTGGAAAATTAACATTCGGAGATCTCCACTTCTGCCAAATCAAGTAAACCCTGGCTTGAAACCCAGACAAAATAAATGAAGCAAGATTTCAAGATACTGAACATGAGCAAATGAAGAACAGTGATCCCTTAGAGACAAGAAATGAATTAAACAAGCCCAACAATTGTCCCAGCTTACTGTTTTTTGAAAGAATTCCCAGGTCTCGGTTCAGGGAAAGGGGATTCAGGCTGAGCCTGCTGAACTCTCTGAATGGAAGAGACATGGTTGACAGGACAGGGAAACCAAATATGCTAGAGTTCTTAGACAGAATACTAGATAGGAAAGAGCTTCATGGAAAGAGGTACTCAGACTTCTACACAGGGTTCCTGGGAGTATTCAGCTGAGCACTGATGAGAGGTGCTTTTGAGAAGAGTGCTCGTGGCCAGGATCAGCAGACATAGTGAGAAGAGCAGGTTCAGCCACTCACACAGGACCGGGAAAGGGCCTGTTCACAAAAACCAGACCCCAAAACCTCCTACTCATGGGATGTTGAGTAGAACACTCAGAAGGATCTTGCCTCATTGATCCAGGTCCATCTAACAATTTATAAAAATAAGACAAGCTGGACTGGTGGCACATGCCTGTAATCCCAGTTACTTGGGAGGCTGAAACTGGAGGATTGCAAGCTTGAGCCAGCCTGAGAAATTTAGCCAAACCATCTCAATATAAAAAAATAAAAAAGGTTTGGAATGTAGCTCAGTAGTAGAGTACCTCTGGGTTCAATGCCTATTATAAAAAATAAAATAAAAGTAAAAAGGCAGAAAGAAACACTGGAGGGAATTAAAACTAGATTCAACATTGCAGAACAAAAGATCAGTGAACATGAAGATACAGCAATAGAGACTTTCAATGTGAAACACAGAGAGCAACAAAGATTTTTTTTTTTTAAATGAAAAAAAGAAGCAGTGAACTTGGGACAGTTTGTATGTAGTCTAATACATATGTAATTTGACTCCCCTAAGAATAGAATAGTGAAGAGAAAAAGAAAATTTATTTAAAGAAATAATGTCTAAAGTCTTTTCACATTTTATAAGAACTGTAAACTCACAGATTCAGAACCTCACAAACTCTAAGAACAAGAACCATGAAGAAAACTAGATTAAACCACATTATAATCAAATTTCTCAATACCAAGGATAATAAGGAAACTCTAAAAGCAGCTAAAAAATACTGAGCAATGCCTGGCATCCAGGTCAGGATTACCAGTGATGCAAAGAAGCAGGAAATGACAACCTATAATGATAAAACCAATTGGCCCGAATTTACATGGATGTTAGAATTCTCAGACAAGAACATTTAAATAGTGATTAAGTATATTTCATATGTTCCAAAAATAGCAAGAATAGAAGTAGTAATCCTTTTTAAGACACAAGAGAATGAAAGTACAAGCCACAAATTAGTAGAAATTATTTGTCAATCAGATTTCTGAGGAAGGACTTAAATTCATACTATATAGAAAACCTCTCAAAATTTAATGACAGGAATATAAGTAACTACATAAAAATGCCAAAGGATTTTAACAGATACTTCACACACACACACACACACACACACACACACACACTACATATATATATATATATATATATATATATATATATATATATACTTGAATATCATCACCCACCTATTAGAACATCTAAAATTATTAAGACATAATCAAATTAAAAAAAGAAAGATTTATTGTGGTTTAGGGTTTTGCAGATTTTAATTCGCAGTTAGCTGGACCCATTGCTTTGGGGCCTGTGACAAGGCAGTACATCATGATGGGAGTGTGTGACCGAGGAAACTGCTCTTGGCCTACCACCCAAGTACCACGTGGGGGTTGGAAATGGGGTTTCCCTCAGGTGGAATGGGTGACTGAGAAATAAAAGCTAGGAAAAATAGAACCTGAAATAACCACAGAACACAGAACGTAGTTTCAAAAGCAGGGACAGGACAGGCAAGCTGACCATAAGGGGCTAGTTCTAATACACAAAGGAGCCCGGGTTTGCTTTATTTATATCAGAAGACATCAAAGAAATTCTATGGAAAGCTCTTCACCAAAATAGGATAAAGGTGGGGGCAGGTAGGCTGCTGAGTTCCCAACAGGTTAGGCCCATTTCCAGTGCTACTGTGTGGGATCTTTCTAGCAGAGCAGAGGTGGAGGTCACGTTCCTTGGGCAGTCAGTCGGTCTCTGGGGGAGTGTTACAGTTCCCAATGCCAGACCTATCCCTTTCCTGGCTGCCTTGGGAGAAAGTCTTCACGCATTTCAGAGATGGATTGTAGAAATGGCCATTTGGAAGTAAAAGAGGAAGAGACAGTATTCCACCATTCACTTCCTCAGTGACCAACTTCCACCACCTAGAGTCCACCTCTCAACATTTCTACCACCTCCCAGTGCAGCCACAAGCTAGGGAGCAAGCCATTGCAACAGGAGCCTCTGGGTGATGCATAGCTAAACCACAACAACAGGTTAATGGATAACCAGAGTATGAACACTGTACATCCATACAACTGAACACCGCTCAGTAATAAAGGAAATGAACTTTTGGTAAACACAACATAGATGATTTTCAAAATATTATGCATTGTGAAAAAAGGAAAAAAATACATATATTAATATGATTCCATGTATATGAACTCTAGAAAATGCCAACTTATCTACAGTGACATGCAGAATAATGGTTTCTGAGGACAGGGATGGGGTGGCACAGAAAGGAATTTCTAAGGGACAAAAGTGTTTGCCATTGTGATTGTGTTGGTACTTGCAGAGGCATACACATACATCAAAACTTACCAAAATGTTCACTGTAAATACATGGTATTTATTGGATGTCAACAATAGCCCAGAAAAGCTGTTCTAATATAAAAATAAAATTTAAAAATGGGTTTAACATCTTTTAATAACTTAGTTTTATGTGTATCTGTGTTTTTTGAAATACAGATAAATGATTGAAAAAATGTTTATCTTCATATTTTAAAAATTTATCTTTAAATAATTCGTTTTTAAAGTATATTATATGTAAAACTTTACATAAAAGCATAATAGCTCATGTTTCTCTTTAAGAATTTTGCCATTGCTTGGTTTATCTCCTGCATGCTTTAGGTTTTTGACTCAGTGGTGAAATTACCCTTGATGTGAAAAGATTTCATACTGAGACTCCCTGGTGGACACAATAATGAAGGTTGTTTAGTTGATATGTTTATTTTTTCAAACTTTACCACTGCACTGACCCCCCAAGTATTAAATCTCAGCATGAGAATGTTTCTAAGTTACATTTATACAACATAGTCATCCATAACACTTCAGGGATTTTATATTATAGTGTCAAGGTTATCTCCTCTTAGCTACTGTGGTTTTTCATAATCACTGGGCCCTAACATTATGGCTGCTGCTTATAAAATTTTTTCATCAAGGTTATATCTAACATGAATATTAGTGCAAAATTTTTCCCATGCCATTATAAAGTAAAAATCCCTTATTAACTCGACCAGTTGGATCTATACATGTGATCTGTTTCTGTCTAGTGAAATTTTCCAAATATAAGATTTATTGATTTGAGAATTTTAGAAAAATAAATATTTCTATGATTTGTCAATTGTATTTTCATCAACATGTTATTGAACTGGTTTAAATATTTATGTGTGTTAAACAATAGCTATTTTCTTTTTTGGTATTACAGATTAAACCCAGGGGTGCTTAACCACTGAACCACATCCACAGCCCTTTTTTATTTGGAGACAGGGTCTCACTAAGTTGCTTAGTGCATGGGCTCTCTCTTGTTCAGAGAGGAGGTCCATGGAACAGGGTAGAGGAGAGTGTAGCTGCGGAGTTGCTAATCAAGACCTCCGGAGACCAAGCAGGAAGCAGGTCTAATTTTACTGTGTAGTCACCATGTATATATTCAGGCAGGAGCTAAGCAGATTACAAGCAGGCACCAATACAATTGTTGGCCAACTGTCCCTGTATCGACCACTCAAGAAGTGGGCCATGGAGCAAGCGCAGGGACTGCAACACACGGCCTCACACCCAGGGCTATGCCTGCAGGGTAAGTGGTTTGCTACTCATGTGCCTAGCTGGCTTTGAAATTGTGATCTTCCTGTCTCAGCCTCACAAGCCACTGGGATTACAGATGTCTGCCAATGTACCCGGCAAACAATAACTCTTCAGAATGCCTCACCTAATGAGAAAGAATTGAAGATTAACATATATAATGAATTATAAGCACAAACCATGTTAACAATCAGAGGACCCTAGGCTAATACTCAAAAAATAGAAAATCACATACTATAATGGATTCGATTTCTTATTAGAAATAAGACAACATATATTTGCAGGTGAACTGAACATTGTTTTGATGTCTTTGTCCAGTATTCTTATAATAGTAATGTTTTTCAAAGTTTTGATACAGCTTGTAAAAAGCAAATAATCCTTGCTTTCTGTTCTTATTTTGTTGAAGAGAGAGTCTATAAAGGTATTGGTATGTTGAGATTTGCAATGGCAAGGGATTCTAGTGTTGAACAGCCTCTTAGTGACATTATTCTATTCTTGCTATGAGGATTCTGTGTTTTATACATTTAAGTTTCATCTAACAAGCTAAAGAATGAATTTCAACTGGAAATTCTTATTTCTCTTTCTAGTAAAACCACAGAGGAAAGAAAAAATGATTAAGTGGTTTTAGAGGATTATCTGGTGGCTGGGAAAACTGAGTAAACACTTAGCTGAATTTTCTTTGTACTTTTCAAATTGTGTACCTCATGCATATACCCTCAGTTTCATATACAAAACATCACATAACATTATTAATGTTAAACAAATATAACTGAGGTGAAAACATCTATCCTGTTTAAAATATTTCTGGGAGTTCTGGAAATATCAACTAATAATATTCTATAACCAAGAAACCTCAGGAAATTTATATACAAATACAAGTCACATGTGATACAATAAGAATGTCTCTGGCCTTTCTAATAAAGACAGGCCTTCTGCAGGGAAAAAAAATTGTACCTTTGGAAAGAGCAATTCAAATAACACATCATCATCTATGCCACTAAAAGGGACTGAATCTCACAGATCCATAGTATCTTGTCAAATTTTTGAGAATTTATTTTACCATTTTCTCATAAGAAAAAAAGTTCTATGCACCTCTGCCTTCCACATTTTAATGAAAAATGGTCATAAAGCAAAGGCTTAAAACTAAGAAACAGATTCAAACCAAAAGACCAACACAACTAATAAAAACAAACACTAGTCTCAGGATCCCTAAAAACAAATGTTAAATAAATGCAGTACATTCAATTTCTCTGACTTTTTCTTGATTTTTTAAAGAATTTGGATTTATGGAGGAAAATTACGAGTTTGCTGCAGGCCGATAAGTAACAGAATATATTGTACAATTTCCCAAAGCTTTACTGATAAAGCTTGCTTCTGCTGACTTATTCTTATTGACCAGAAACACCACAATCCCGATACCTGTAATCCCTTTCCTGGCTGCTGTCGTCAACCACTCAGCTGTGAGGATGGCAATATTGCCAGAGACCTGCACTGTGGGGGGAGAGCCAGCAGTCACAAGAGATGAACCACCATGGTGGCAACATATCAGTGGACTTGGATTCTACCCCACTACCCAGCACCTTCCATCAGTGTCTGGCTCATTCTTCCCTCACTGCCAATAAATCCAGTCTGAAAAAAACTGCATTGAATAGCCGTTACCATTTTTATGCTCTTTTTGTGTGTGCATTCATCTTTTCTGGTGTTTTAGCAAACAAAACATTCCTACTGAGTCTTCAATTCAATATAATGAGACATACGCAGCAGCTACCTTGCGCATGGAGGTCCCTGTGATCAACAGGAGTGTCTTTTGTACAGGTCTGTTTATCTTCTTAAAACATTCCCATCTTTGTTCAGTTACCTCAACTCCCACTAAAATAAACCACCCAAAATCAGTCTGAGATATTTTTAGAAGGATGTCCTTTCCATCTATGTTTCAGAGCTGAAGGTAAAGTTATATGATACTATTCTGTGTAGCCTGGTAACCAGAGTATAGCCAAGTGAGTAATATGTTCTAATATAGATCTGATCCCAAATCCTTTTTCAGAAGTCAAAAAAAAATCAATAAACCATGAATGGTATGTATTGCCATCAGCTTATACAGGTAATAAACATTATTTCATAATAATGTTAGCTGGAACTGCTGTGGTATTATTATATTGCTACATGAATACAGAGCAATATAGGATTTATATGTGCAGAGGAGTAGGGAAGAGACAGACTGATTCAGGGTGGGGGGTGAATTGCCTGAAAGCAAATAGCTGAATATTCCAAAGGCTCTCTAAAATCTCCCTCTGCAATCCTGACAGTTTCAATGATGAAATCAACATATGTTCAACATTTCCTCCTCAAAATTCCTCCCCAGCCTGTGTTGCACAGTCAGCAGATCTGAACACAAAAGACCTAAGACAAGGAAAACCCTGGTCTTGCTCATTGCCCCTGAATGTGATAGCATGATAAAAAGATGTAGTTGGATTGCAAGAGCATCATTGCTTCCACAGTCTTACAAAATATTTCAGGATTCGGAAGCTGAGGTGATGCTGGATCTTTTTGTTTCTTGTGCAGATGTAGGTACACGTAGTGAATAACAATAAGCCCCACACTGTAAAACTGAAGTTGTAGTTGTTTTTTTATCAGACTGCATTCTGTACAAATTTGTTTCCAAGGCAGTTGGAGTTTTACATCTTAAAGTTCAAGAACATGTTCTGGAATCATATTGATGGAGATTTTGTCTTGGTTGTGAACTTTGAGGTCCTAAAAAGCAATGCAGGATACTTATCAATAAATAAATAGGACAAGCATGTTGGATAAATTTGGAATATATTTGTAATAAGATCTAAGCATGCTCACATGGAGGCTTCCTCGTGGGGAATGGCTAAATCTAGTTTAAGGCTGCTAAATACATGCCAGTTTTTACTTAACACCCAAAACTCAGATTTTAAAGTAAACTGTTCAGAGAAGTAGAGAGTACAAAGATGGTCTATTCTTTTTATTGCAGAATATAAGTGGTTAAAAGAATTTATTAAGATGTAATAATAAAATGTAACAATAATGTGGATGTCATTTAAAATTACTATGTCCCAGGTATATTTGTTCTCATTGAATCATGCAAAATGTGTATTATATCCTTGTGTTGCAGGTAAAGAAAGTGCCTCAGGCATTAAATAACTAACCTAAGTCCAGGTAACTTCCAAAGACCAAGGTTGATGTAAACCAGGTTTATCTTCTTGAGCCCTCTGTGTCAATGATTACAATTCTTAAGATGCATGGCAATTGATAAATGAATCCAAGACCGGTCAATTGAATTGGCAAAACATTTTGGAGGAAATGAGTCACTTATTAGCTATTATCTATATCACTCTTTCCTCATCTCCAAAATAAACATTAATAACACCTTCCTGGAAGCATGAGGTTTCTATAGCCCCTATCTCTATGAATGGCACTAACATCCATTCAGCTAGATGCCTGGAAGTCATCCTGAACTCACCCCAATGTATAATTAGGCCATCAAGTCCAATTTTTTTCCCTCATAAATATTCCCTCTCATATTCACTTCTTTATTTTTATCTCACTGACATTATTAATTCAAAACCTTATCAATCCTCTCCTAAATTTTTCTTACCACTCTTTAATATGTTCTTTTCATTGCTATGTTAAAGACCTTTCTTTTTTTTCATTTTTTTAGTTTTCTGTGGACACATCTTTTTATTTTATTTTTATGTAGTGCTGAGGATTGAACCCAGCACCCTGCGCATGCCAGGTGAGTGCGCTACCGCTTGAGCCACATCCCCAGCCCTGTTAAAGACCTTTATAAAAGACTAATTTGATCTTTCCTGCAATTCTATAATCAAGCATATACTAGAGCCTCGAAACTCCACTCATAGAGCTATACCCAAAAGAAATGCATACATATGTTCAGCAAATGGCATAAGTTAAAATGTGCTTAACAGCTTCATTTGTAATAGCTAAAAATTAGAGCTACATAAGTGCCCAAATCTAGAATGGATAAAAATATTGTAACATGTTTATACAATGAAATACTATGTAGCAAAAAGAAATAAACACACTGAACTATTTACAAACAAAATGTATATAAAATGCATTTAAATAAAGCTGAAAATATGCAAACTAAGGTAGGCTTTTTGACTACAGTTTTTTGATAACTGTAGTTATCTATGGCAGTTGGAGATAGAACCTGAAAGATGTTCCTGATAACATTCCATTTTTCTATCTGGATCCTAGTAATTGGATATGCTTATATAAATTTTTACAAAGAGTATTCATACTTAAAATATGTTTAATTTTCTTTATGTGTGTTACTTGTCAATAGAAGGAAGTAAAAATTCTTTTTTTAAAAAAAGTGATCTAAGCATGCTCTCTGTTTATATCAAAGAGTTTAATAGTGGTGATACAGGAAAGAAAAATTGAAAATGAAAAGGTGTGACACTTTTAATGACAACAAAACTGAGGCTCCTGGTGAGATAATCAGCCAGGTGAGGATGACTGAAATGATGGCGAATGTCACAAATTTTCACAAATGAAAAGACCGTGAATATGGTTTCTATGGATTGAAAAGAGCAGTACAACAGAGAGAGTGGCTCTCAGCAACAATAAATCTTTCAAGTGTCTGCAAAGAATGCAATGAAAAATAATTGGGCTCTCTTCAAACATAGCACGGTAAATTCTGACCAAACACCAAATAGCCTGCTTTTTTCCAAGTGGAAACAACATGAAGCCATGTACAAAGAAAAAAAAATATATAGGGACCTATCAGAACTTAGCTTATAGCGTACTCATCATTGATATCAAATTAATTTATTTTTCTACAAAAAGTAAAAGTTCAGAATTTTTTAACACTCTGACTTCAACTCAAACAGTGGTATTTAGGGAGGTAGATTATAGAACCAGAAGATTTTACCTTATTGCTATGTCATTATAGAACAAGTGTCAGTCTGCTCTTCCAGGTAATGATACAGAGTTTGTGACAGATAAGCAAAAAGTATACTGAGATCACAACAGTTAATGCCCAAGTAGTTTACCTTTCACCTTCTCAGAGGGCAAATTTGACTTTCAAAATACAATTTACCTTCTGTTATTTATTATATCACATAAGGCCATTACCACTTCAAGATTTTTCTGAACAAAAAGTAACAAAAGAGAAGCATCCACAGAGCAAGATGCACCTTATTGTCCCCCTGTACATTCTCTGGGCTTCTCACTTTCCCATCTATGAGAAGTTTTCATTGATTTGTCATTGAGTGCTCCCTGGAGTCCCATGAAAGCATGGAAAATGTGTCCATATGTTTCAGTCGTGCCCTTGGTCAGGGAGCTGCTGACACCTTCATTGTCCAGCCTTCAGGATTCTTTAGTACATTTTATGTCTTAGAGACACAAGTTATTTTAAAGTGATTGACTGAAGCAGAGCTTCTGGAATTAGAACAGGTGTGATTTGCGTACACATCTGTTTGGTCATAAAATATTGGCAAGGAAGCGGGATATCCAGGTTTGCAGCTGCTTCCCAAAAGTTCCACCCTGTATTTAATACCCTTCCAAGGCAGTGAGATCAGGGATGAAATATTCTCACATTGCAGACCACAAAATTAAATTATCTCTGTTCTGCTGATAATTTATCCTATATTTCTGAATTTTTAATAAAATTAGGCCATCTAAATTCATTGATTCTAATTTATTCCTTTCTTTAAAAATGCCCATTCTATTTTCCTGTGGCACTCATAGGCAGAAAGGTACATTTAACAAAATAAACAACTTAAACCACACATAAATGTTCCCATTTGCTTTCATCATTTCCCTAGAATAAACCTCACAGGAACAAATATAATATTTCTTGTTAAGGGGTAAGAGCAAATCTAGAGAATGCAAATACATGCACACACCAGGAAATAATTAAGAAATTCTACTGATATCTCTTTCTTTCCTCTTTTGCAAATATATATTTTGGTAAATATTAACTTATTTTGAGGTGGACGTTTCTAGAAATATGTTAGTAATGTAATCAGACAACCAGATCTTTGCATTTTAGTGGTATTATACTAATGCAATCTTAGAGAAAATAAATTTTAGCTCCTCTTCCGTAATTCCCCTTGCACGTTTATATACAAATATTTTCTCAAGCCAGGAAACAAACTACCAAGAGAAAAATCGTCCTGACTTTCACACCAAGATATAAGTTCTTAGTTTCTCTCTCCACAAACCAGTATTTCCATTGGGATAGGCTGCATATGGCAAGGTTCTATTTTCATTAGAAAATCATGCCTTGGAGGTCATCTTCATCTGTTTAGCACCTTTAAGGGAACTCAACACATAGCCATTTCATTTTAAGTAGCTTAAGGCAAAGAAAAATACCTGGCTATTATCAAATTTCTCAATGTTATTCTTTTCCTGGACCCACTATAAATATTCATTCCCTAGTCAGTCAACTCCCTAGTGGGCTTCAAGACCTAACTGAAATTCCTAGGTATTTTCATTATAACTCCTTAGTAGTTTTAAAAGTATATAAAGTACCAAGCAGAACAGCAGATGTAAGTTAGGTCAAGAAGAAGATGTGGCCAAGGACCTAGCACAACCAGTGGAAGATAAGACCCTCCACTGACCTCTCCCAAGGTCAACCAACTACAGCTGTTTCAGAGGAGGAGGCATTCAAAAGACACAGATAAGAAGGCAAGGATGTGAGGGCTGGAGAGAAGCCCAGGCAACTTCCGGGGGCCACCAAACATTCCAGCCAAGACAGCACTAGGTACCACTATCCATGCCGTCAAAAGGACACACTACTAGAATGTTTCTTCTATTCAAATCAGATGACAACCACCTCCTTCTGCTCCCCAACCAACCAAGAAGAAGCAATGTTCCCTTTATGTTCCACATTTGTGTTCTTGTTAGGTAATCATTTGCTTTTGACTTCAACTCACTGAGCCTTTGATGCCAGGTCACAGCTGCGATACAGTTGTGTGAGCCATCCTTACTGAGTCTTCTCTTCGTGCTTCACTGGACTCAAGAATGTGTAACTTTAAGCTTGGATTGTGGGACACTATGACTGATGCATAGTTGGACTTCAAAAAGTCAAGCTCCTTCCTAGGACACTCCATGCCCAACATGAACTTTGATATCATCAGTTTGCCCACAAAAGCTTGCTGCTTCCACTATTTCCTCCATTGATTCCTGATTAATCCATCTTCCACAAATACAGAGATTCTGTGGGTTTTGTATTTTGAAGTAGAATTATTTTTTTATGATTATAAATGCCCATTGTGTCACATTTTGCATAATCATAAGTGCCCATAATATTTGTCCAGAAGGTTAAAAAACAGCATGTAGTGATGAAATTGAGAATTTATCCTTCTAAGTTGCTTAGACAGTACCTTCAATGCCTTATCAAATATTTTCTAATCTAGTCATCAAGTGAAACAGAAGATCATATGGTCTTTGTCAAAACTACATCTGTATTTGAACAAACAGTACAAACAGCTTGAATACATAAAACACAAGTACACACAATAAGAAAGTTACACTTTAATGATGAAAGTCTCTTAACTTTTAGCACTCCTTTTCTGTTGCCTTTGTTGGCTCAATTCGTTGCCTAAAACAGTCCTTAAGATCCAGTTTGTATCTTTTTTTAAACTCTTCAATCATCATTAGAATGATGGTGACTCAAAGTTCTATCTTAGCCCTGACTTCTCATATATGTTTTCTACAATTCTGGTAGAATATGTGTCCAAAATCATCTTCTTAAAAAAAATAAATGGAGAACATGATTTGTATCAGTGTTCTTACCTTCTTACCTTCCTTTCCAATTTCCTAGGTATTTTCATTATACCTTCTTACCTTCCTTTTCAGTTTCCATATATACATCATAACATACTCAGTTGTGTTGATACTTTTTACATTTGTATAAAATATCTTATCAAGTTATCCCACTGCTGGACATCCTCTACAGCTTTCTATTTCCTTCAGGGCAGAATACATGGTATTGCTCTGTGATCCCTCCTTACCATACATATTTCTGACTTCTTCCCAAAACTACCCAACACTAGACTACTGTTTCTTTCTATTGAAAATACTTTAAGTTAAGTATGCATTCTGAGTTTTTGATTGTGATATTCCTATCACATTGGACACCTTTCCCTTCTTTCCCAGCCAATTCCTACTCATACTTTAAAGGGAAACTCATTTAACATAAACTGGGAAGTCTTTCTGATGAACCTTTGCTTCATTAATTCTCCTACCTCTACCACTCATTTTGGCAATTTATACATTATCATCCTTTCTTAAATACATGTTCATATGTATGATACTTATTTTTAATTGTATTGGTTGGTTTTTCTGAACCCAGAGAATAGCTGGAATTCAATAACTACTGACAAAAGTAATAAAATGAGCCAGTGTAGAATTTTGGTGTGGAACAAAGACTGGGAAGAGGTCAGAATACTGGTCTGAGTTAGACAGATTCCTGCTGAAATCTAAATCTCTATTACTTAATGCCCACTTTTAACTACAAATCCTTAGACACATTGTACAAGCCAGCTGAATATAAAATTACTCTAAAGAAATATGTAAAAATAAAAGCATTACCTAGGCACCAGTTTCAATCTATCATGTTTGAAAGCAATTGTGTATGTGTGCATATGTGTGTGTTATATTTCTTGATATCATATATAAGAAAGAAATGTCTACTAAATGTATATTGTTGCATGTGGTGAAAATAAAAATCCCACAAGGACAGCTGATGCAGAAATTATTTTGTTAAATATATTTTCAATACAAAAAGTCTAATTTGAGTGGCTGGGGTTGTGGCTCAGTGGTAGAGTGCTTGCCTAGCATGCGTGTGAGGCACTGGGTTTGATCCTCAGCCCCAATAAAAATGAAATAAATAAAAATAAAGATATTATGTCCAACTGTAACTAAAAAAACACCTTTAAAAATGAAATAAAGATATTATGTCCACCTACAACTAAAAAATTTTTAAAAATAGTCTAATTTTTGTGAGCAACAATTTCTAGTCAAGTCATCATGATATATAAATGGGAAATAGAAAGGGTAGAGAGATCTTTCAAATAGAAACCATCGTAAGTTCTTTCCAATCATTTGAGAAATGTCTAATTGATAATACAGAGCTTAATAAAAAATAGCTATATGTTTTCTATGAACTAGACCCTGTGCTATGAGAATTCTCATTCAATCTTCTCAACAAATCTATCAATTAGATACTATTATTATACCCATATTGCATCTGAGGACACTAAAGCCAGAGAAGCTCCGTAATGACCAAAATCACATGGTCAGTAAAGGGCAGAGCAAGATGCCCACCCAGAAGTCCAACTGCATGTTAGGAATGATCAGTGATTCCCATAGTTCAAATAGTTCCCATAGTTAGACAGACTCCTGTTGAAATCTAAATCTCTATTAATTAATGCCACTTTTAACTCCAAATCCTTAGACACATTGTACAAGCCAACTGAATATAAAATTACTCTAAAGAAATATGTGAAAATAAAAGCATTACCTAGGCACCAGTTTCAATCTATCATGTCTGAAAGTAAGGTATGGCATCATAATCCATGATTGAAAAATGAATCCTTGCTAACAGAGAGGAACAGAGGATTAGGCACCTTTCAAAATATTAAGTCTTGGCTAGAAGCTGTTTTAAGACTCTGGCTTCATTGTTCGTTTCAGCATCTCTATCACCTGATTCAATAGAACTAATGGACTTCAAACCACTTCACCAGTTTATGAAGAACTGGGTTAAGAAACAGAAAGCATCCCTACTGATATTTCAACCCTTATGAAATGTGAAAAAGAAATAGCCAATGTAAAGAGAAAAACAAAATCCTCAAAAGGTTTGTTCTTTCTGATAAAGTGTAATACAATGAGCTTCCTCAGGCCAACAGCCTGGAAAGACAATTCCAAGTATTCAAAGGACCATATTTGACATTCAGTTGTCATTTATAGATCTCAGAAATGGAATCTTATACATATTAGCATGTAGCCTTAGTGCGGTTCATTTATTCACAGATTCATGCCTTCATCCATCAAGTAAAGAGACAGTTTCTAGTGACATCATTTATTCCTTTATAGACTTATATATTTATTTCTCACATTTCCCTTAATTTATATACAACTTAACATAACTGTATGACCTATAAATATTCTTTAAATATCTAAATGATAATGTATCTGATGGTCAATTTTTATCACTTACCTTATATTCCTTTATTCCTTGTTTTGAAAAATTTCAAAACTGTAGAAAACTGAAAGAATATTTCAATGAGCAGTATTTATCCTTTATCTATATTCACCATTTGTTGTTCTTCCCAAATGTGCTTTCACTCTCCATATCACTTTCTCACACACATAGACATGCGTGCTTTATAATGAAGCCATGTGAAAGTAAGTTAGAAATGGTTACACTTCACCACTAATTACATCCCATTCCTTTCTTAAGAACAGGAACATTCCCTTTCATAAACACAACACCATTATCACAGCCAAGAAAATTAACATTAGTACAATATTGTCCAATATACACTACGTACTCAAATTTTCCTGATTGTCTACAAAGATATCCTTTCTGGCTATGTTTTTAAAATTCAAGATCCAATCAAGAATTAATCATTTCACCTACTTCTTTATGTCTCTTTAGTCCTCTTGTGGTAGATGGTCAGTGAAAAAGAATGATCTAGAAATCTCCATATGATAGCAAAGCTAATATGCAAAATGAAACAATTTTTCTGGTACAATTATCTAACTATGAATAATTAAAATTGAATTTAATATTGGCATGTCATATTTCTTTTATGCTCACATTTTCTCAAAGTTAGCAAGTCGGGGGGTTGCTCCTGTGTTCTTTTGACATGTTCCCACTACTCTTGCAACAGTGCCATTACTCTCACAATACTTCTTTGCTTTTTAACAGATGTTTCAAGTTTATCTCATGTAAGACCTGAAGTCATTCAATACTCCAAGGAGTCCTGTTTTCTTCTAGTGGGAGTTGTAATAAGAAACCAATATAACCTTGCTTGCAAGGTGTCACTACCTCTTGGTTTTCTCAGTGAACAACAAAAAGAATCTATTAAAACCATGGGTTTACTAAAATAGATGACCCATTTGGAGTACATTCTAGTCTTTTCCCAAATTGCTACCAACTTTTAGTCCAACATCAGGACTGAATTGTAAAAACTTTAACCAGCTGTTATTTTAGGAAATACTTGTGGTCTCAGTCACATGGTAGTTCTCTGGATGTTGTCCTAGAGCCATCATCAAGATCACCTGGGAGCTTGTCAGAATGGGTAGAGTCTTCTATTCCACCCCAGGCCTTCTGATTCAGAAACTTAGGGTACCTCCAAACAATCTGTGCTTTAACAGATGGTTAAATGAATCTGAGGCACACTCAAGTTTGAGGACCACTTGGCTAATTTATCTTGGGTTCACTCATCATTCAAATCTAGATTGTTCTTCTGGTCCATGTCTTACTGTCCCTTTATGGACAAAACAGAAATAGTCATTTCTTACATTAGAAATTCAATGTTCACCTATATTCTTGATTGACCAGCATATTTTCTTTTTTGGTACTGGGGACTGAACCTAGGGGTGCTTTACCATTGACTTACATCCTCAGCCCTTTTTACTCTTTATTTTGAGACAGGGTCTCCCTAAGTTTCTGAGGGCCTTATTAAGTTGCTGAGGCTGGCCTCAAACTCACAATCCTTCTGCCTTGGCCTCCCAAGTCACTGGGGTTACAGGCATGTACCAGAACACCTGGCAACCAGCATTTGTAGCATCTCAACATCTTAATAGACTCACACAGTGTGTGTCTCACCTTCATAAAGGAGATTTCAAATACTCAATTTCTGATACTTCTTGCCACTGATGAGTGGGCAAGTGGCCTAGGCTATCCCAACTAAATGCACTCAAAGGAGAAATGATGTGGAAGGAGCAGCCTGCAGGAGTGACTGCAAATAGACTATTCTTAGGGCTACTGCAGTGATAAAGAGCTCCAGTTCTTTGAGAGCTGGGGCAGAACTTCTGCATTTTTGTCAATGCCAAGTGCTGAGCTGTGACAATAATGGTGCTTTTACTAGAAAAAATCTCCCCATGTGCTTGGGTATAGCTCCTGGCTCCACTGTTCCTGACTGAGGAACACCAAGCCTGGTTCCTGGCCCCTCATATCATATTTGTTTAATGACAAAATGTTAAGATAAATAAATATATACCAAAGGTCAAAAAGTAAAAGTGAGAATTACTAAGTTATATATTAAAACTAAGTTACATATTAAAAAATTATCTTTTTGCTATCAGATGGATATTTTACTTTTTTGGCCCATAGTCCTTGTTTTATCCATCTAAATGAATATTTTAGAACTTTAGTTTTAAATAATTTCAAGTTTGTATAAAAATTAATTAAATTACAAAATTTGCTGCATATATTTTATCCATAACAAAAATTATGGGTGCTTCAAGTTGGCTGCTTCAAACCTTAGCAACTCCAAGCTGTAAGAATTTCTGAAGACAATTTATCCAGATTCTGACTGAGTTATCAAATTAGTACTTGCAGTCCTTAGGGCTTTCAATTTGATTCTTAGATAAATCTAAAAAAAATGATTTAAAATTGAGAATGTGATATATGAATATTAAAGATAATTTTAAATTATTTATAGTCAGATAACTATAACAGAAAGATTATTTCCCTTTTTGCATATTATCTTTGCTATCAGATGGAGATTTCTAGCACACTCTTCTTTACTGGAGATTTATCACAAACCTCAGTTCCAGCTCTCCATGCTGCACAGGTCCATGAACTTATCATCTATCCCCTACTTCCAATTCCCACTGCAAAGCTTTCAGAGTATTCTTGGACTTGACTTCTTTTTAATCTCTGAATATTTAATGCAAGTTTAACTATATTGTCAAATAGATGTTCATTGTATTTTATCCAACAAAAGGTCTTTCATGATACCTGATTTTTCATTTCACTGGAAGTTCACATCCTATCTTTTATATTTCTATCACATAATGTATATTACCAGAACATAATTAGCCATTTTCTAGAGCAGAGCTAATGTTGAAAGGGTATGTGCATTTTTAGTTTGCTCACCAAAAAGCTGGATAGATTAATTACTTCCATGAACATTAGATGACAGTGACTGGCTTTCTCTAGCCTTATCCGTCTTTATCAGACATTTATCTTTCTCCTTCCTCTTCTGAATTGGCTGTTGATAGGTTTTGCCTGTGTTCTTTTTTTTTTTTTTTTTTGCATCCTAACACTTTATTTTTTTCTTTTCTTTTCTTTTTATTAGTTACACATGACAGTACAATGATCTTGACGTATCATACATTTGAATCAAATGGGGTATAATTTCTCATTTTTCCAAGTGTACAGTTACAGAATCACATTGGTCATTCAGTCAATACTAGTGTCTATTTTATTCTGCTGCCCTTCCTATCCCCCCTTCCCCTCCCCTCCCCTCCCATCACTTCTCTACCCAATCTAATGTGACCCACTTCTTTTTTTAATCCCCTCACAACATCATACATGTATTCTGTATAATGATGAGGGTCTCCTTCCATCTTCCGTGCAATTCCTTTTCTCCCTCCCATTCCCTCTCACCTCTCTTCCCTATTTAGTGGTAATCTTCTTCTCATGCTCTTCTTCCCTACCCCATTTTTAATCACCCCCCTGATATCAGAGAAGACATTTGGCATTTGTTTTTTAGGGATTGTCTAACTTCACTTAGCATAATCTTCTCTAATGCCATCCATTTCCCTGCAAATGCCATGATCCTGTTACTTTTTAGTGCTGAGTACCCCCAAGATCTAAAGAGAGCATACTACAGGGACACAGCCACATCAATGTTTATAGCAGCACAATTCACAATAGCTAGACTGTGGAACCAACCTAGATGCCCTTCAATAGATGAATGGATTAAAAAAAATGTGGCATTGCCTGTGTTCTTTCATTGCACCATATATGTATTGTTCTCTAAGAGTTTTTAAAATGTGGTTTTATTATCCAGGTATTAATCCTTTTCTATGATCTGATTCAAATATTTTCTTCCAGTATATTTTCTTCCAACTTTATTTGTAATAACCTCTATTTCATGCAGAAATTAAAATTTTCTGTCATTTCCAATCTGACATTTTTACCTTTATTTCTGTTTATGCTCCAAGATTATAGACATATTATGCTGCATTTTCTTTCAAAATCTTTTGTTTTTAAAGACAGAGATTGTTTTGCATAATATGAGGAAAAATCCATTTTTAAACAGCAATAGCTAATTTTTCATCATTTAATAGTTTGTATTTCCCTCATTAATTTGAAATCAGATTCATATTTACATAAATATGCATGTATATATGTGCCTCTGTGTGATTTAAAATTTTTTACTGTTCCTTTAATTGATTTACCTTTTTCTAAGCCAATCACGTGTTATTTTAATTATTGTAACTTTATAATGTATTTTGCTATCTTGTATGTTTTGATGATTGAAGTGAAACCCCAATCAAAAAAGAAGCCTGCTTTCCAAATTCTTAGCTATTACTGTGCATGTCCAGACAAATTTTAGAATTGTTATTTGTCAAAATCCTCCCAATGGTATTTTACCCTATTATCTTCTATGAAACACTTATTTCTTATTTTCTAAACACTTTCCTTAACCAAATTGGATCCTTAAAGGATCCTTTATGATTCAATTAGAAGTCCTAAAAAATTGAGTTCTAGAAAAGAAATAAAACATAATAACAACAAAAACATCCACCACACTTTTCTTTCAAATGCTTAATAAACATTATCTCATTTCTTCCTCTTAACAACCCTGCTAGGGACATTTTGTTAAACTCATTGTAACAGTAAAGAAACTGAAGTTTGGGGAGCGCTTTGTCAGCTTGGAGCTACCCAGCCAGAAAGGTAGTGAAGCAGGGATTATAACTGACTCCTTTAGTGTCTCTTATCTCTAGAGCAGCAGTTCCCAAACTACTCTCCCTGGACCAGCAAGAGCAGCATCACCTGGGAACCTGTTACAAATGCAAGATCCCTGGCCCACACAGACCTACCAAATCAGAAACTCTGGGGAGAAGTCCAGCAATCCGTGTTGTCAAAACTCCCCAGGTGTTCTCATTCAGATAAAGTTTGAGAACACCAATTTTGAGTCTAAACACTAACGAGTAATAGGAGAGTGCAAGAAACATTGCATGAAAAGGAAAAAAAAAAGCATAGTATAACATTCATAGAAATGAATGAGAAGAAAGGCTGTGGCCATTCAGGTTTTTTTTTTTTAAATTAAATTACGATAGCATTAGCAATAACAATCACTTGAGAGTATAAAAGGTAAAACAAAAAGTGCTTAGCCAAAGGGGCCCCCTTATACTTTTTAGATCAGAAAAACTGAGAAACCATTGAACCAGAATGTATAAAAATCTAAGCTGTATCATCCCATTTCTCTAAGATCTGTGGTCAAGAAATGCATCAGTAAACCTTGGCCAAGGCACAAATATTTCTCAATATGAATTTTGATTTCCTTCAGAAGCCAAACCATAAACAGGTGTGAGCATCAGAGTGCAAAAGCAGCTTGAGGGAAAAAAAAAAAAAAAACTGAGAAGAAGAAAAAACACTGAGAGATACCAGAAAATAAAGGGCAATTATCAAGAAAGCCCAGCATAAAGCAGCAATGCAGCTAGAAAGCCGAGAAGGGTGAGGGACCAGCGAAGGAGTCAGGGCTGCCAGGGTGGATGTGGGGGCTGGACCAGTGGCACAATCTGGGGTGGCCAAGGGAGCCATATGCCCTGTGCATTTGGGGCCGTCCACAGCCACCTGTGATTAGAAAGGAAACAAAAATAAATAAATAACCTTCTCAATACTATTTTAAAAAAAAATACTATTTTTGAATTGGATACATTGACTATTATTTGCAGCAACATAGAGTTTGGCCAAATTCTCATTTAGTGAAATTAGTGCATCGAACCAGCTGGATCTGCCCATGCAAAGAGGACTTGGTGGGTTCAGGTGTTTAGCCTCTTTGTAATAATTACCTATTAATTAAGTGATTAAAGATAATTAGCCTTTCTGTTGGGTATCCTGTCAGGATTAGGGATAAATTCTCAGAGAACACCAACTGTAACAGGCACAGACTTGAATTGAATGCATTTAAAACATTCCCTGGCCTTTTATCTAGCAGTGAGGTGGCTGCTCAGTAGAAAAAAAATTAGCCCACAAGATTTTCAAAATCATCCTATGAACAGACTGTTACTGTAGCATATCCTCACCACCCTCTTGGAATTTAAAGCAGCATTTCCAAGGTTTATTATTTGTATTGGTTTTAATAGGACTCTTTTATGAACCTTTTTAATGAGGAGTGTTCAATTATTGCTTCCTGAAAACACTGCTATAATATCAGACTCCGTGCTGTGAGGCCTCCTTCAGTAAAAGTGTATGTGATCTGAATGGAAAAATAAAAGAACTATTAAATAGCCATTCTGCTCCTGTACTGTATTAGGCTTTATGTCTGACAGTGTTGGTGGACGGTAGATATATGCAAACTTTCCATCCTTCTAGTTTGGGAAAGTCACTGGATTTTAAAAGAAAGTGTATTTAAATGTTAAAATCTATATGATGTGACACTTATCAGATAAGGAGTTTTTCAAACTAAAACCTTCTCTCTTTTCTTACAAATCCAAAAGGATTGGGCAAAAGTTTTCTAAGCCTGTGGGATCATTAATTAGAGAGGGTGCCCCAGGCAAAGCTCAAGAATCCCAAAACAAATGTGCATGTTTAATCTGTAAAACTCAATCAGGAGTTTACAACTAGATCTAGCAACTTGGAGCATGTGCCCCAAGGCATGGCTCAAATACTCTGCAGAAGAACCTTACCGATAACCCTGAAGGAAGAAATTCAAATTGTTGATCCACTTTTAATCACCAATCAGAAGGACCTTTACAGATAACTTGATAAAACAGATCAGACTATGAATTGAGTTGAAAGTGTTGCTTGCCTTTTATGCACATTTAATGAATGCTCTCCTGAGCTCATGTAAATAGTAGATGATATTCTACTAGGGAATGATAACTGGGGATGTTCAAAACCAGTTTAAGAGGTTTGAGAACAAGTCCATTCTTGATATAACAAAGAGAACACATATATCCTGGTTAAGCCAAGACTCTATCATCCTGCCCTGATTATCCATGTTTAATAAAAAAAAAAAAAAAACTTTAACTTTTATGTAGGTGGAAGCATCTTAACCCCTTGTCACTCAAACATCTGGTGTATGGTACTAGATAACTGCATCTGGGACATGAAGTGCACTCACAGAAGAACTTAACTCCCACGGAGGCCTTCCTTTGGCATGTCATTCTTACAAGGGTTACCCCAATCCAGTGAGAGAATGACATGAGAAAGAAATTAAAGAATGAAAAACATTTGTACAAAGACTATACAGGGGTTATGTCTTCGATAGGTGTTTTTGATCTATTTTAAGTATCAAAAGATTGAGCACCATACATCGCTCTGATGAAGGAGCTTGTGGGGAGTGAAGGGAGGCAGAGAAGCAGCTCTACGTGGTGCCCCCACCATGACCCCTCACTGCACTCACTTGCCCATCACCGTGCATTGATCCTCTCCCTGGCCATCTTGGGTACATGGCTGTCCAAAGCAACCTCAAGACAAGCCTCTTAGCCACCTCATCTCTTTCCATCAAGCCTGTCCCATTCCTGTGCAGAATTTCTAGCTCTGGCATAATATGAATGGAAAGTACTATTGGATTTTTTGCTATTGTTTTTATTGTGATTATTATTATAATTGTTCCCAGGTGAGGTTGAAGAGTCTCAGTCTTTCCGGTTGCAGTTCTTTCCTTCCTACTGAGCCAGAGATTACCACCTCATTATACCAGCTTTTTATTCATCACCAAAGGGATGCTTGGGTATAGGCATATTTTTATTAAAATATTTTTCATAACAGTCCAATGATTTGGTGGGTATGATTATCTCATTTAAGTGAAGGGGAGGAAAAAAGTGTTGCCACATACATCCTGAGAGTCAACACCAAGTTAGAATTTACAAGCCTGAGCTTCTTGCTGATAGTCAAGCCACCTGTCAAATAAAATTTAAAAAATGAAAACAAAAACTTCCACCCAAGGAGTGTTTATCCTTGGAGTAAGCAAATTGATATAAATAAACTTACCTTATTAGTTCACCAGAACATTGCACCTTAGCACTCATCCGTCAGCTATTAGACAATCCTATTGCCATTGAAAAGCCTTAACAGGGAGGGAAAAGCCCTGTCATCAAAACTGTGGCCCAATTTAACCGAATTTTATTCAGTACAGGTTAGTAAAAAGGTACCAGTCCCTAGGATTGTGAGATTTTCAAAGATGAACAAAGCTTCCGCATGACATTACTTTCTGATGTGGTCCTATGTTTTTATTTTTTCCCAATATTGGAGCAATTTCCTCAAATTATCCACCTGGCCAGTTCACATTTGGCACAAGCAGCCCTTCAGATATTAGCTATGGGCTTCCTACACTCTAACGTTCAGTCTCAGTGATCCTGGCCTTATCAAATTTGAATCCTTAAGCTCATCCTTTTCTTTCCTCGATTTGGCCAGGAATGGTAGGAATGCACCAATCTCACTGTATTTATTATTTGCTTTAAAAAAAGGTAAGAAAGCATCACATACACAGTTGCCTGGATCTTCACTTCTTATAAGTGGTTGATTAAGAGGATCCAATGATATTCTGCATATTTCTATTGTCATATCATGCCATAAACTATTAATGCTCCCATTGCTACTAGAAATAATCACTAACAGCTTTAAATCTAATTAGATTAGAGAACCAAGTAAAGATACCTCAGAACCAATTCAGAAAACTCATCCTTCTGATTCTATTCCTCAGAAGTCATTCTTAACACCAAAATCCATATTAGTTAGAGTTCTCCAGAGGAGCAGAGCTGCTGTCTCTCTAATTTATAATAAGGAATTGGATTACACAATTATTCAGGCTGAATGACCAGTCCCAAATTCTGCAGTTGACAATCTAGAGACCCAAGAAAGCTAATAGTTGTTCCAGTACAAGTCCAAAGACCAGAGAAGAAAGAGTGCTGTGGTCTAAATTCTAGTCTAAATCCAAGTCCAAAGGCAGTGGAAGACTGATGCCACAGCTCAAAGAGAAGCAGAGAGAATAAATTCTCCCTTTTGCACTACCTGGACCTTCAACTGATTGGTTCAGGACCACCCACATGGGGGAGGACAATCTTATTTACTCAGTTTACCAATTCAAATGTCAATCTTATCCAAAAACACTATCACAGACACATACAGATTGTTAACTAAATACTTGGGCACTCTATGTCCTAGTTAAGATGACACATAAAATCAACTCACACCAGTTTTACCAAACTGCTTACAGCTTACCAGTATTATATTCTCTGAAGATACGCACAGTAGAAATTCCCTAAATATTATTATTTTAAAAAAAAACAGGCTTTAGAGTCAAAATCAAATGAAGCAATATCTTTGAGTACCAAAGATATGCAAAAATGAAGTATCGAGCACCAACGCTCCCTCTGTGCTGATGAATTAAACATAATATTAAATACAGTGGCATTTCACCTTCACCCTGAAATTTGCATCATCTCTGTACAACTGTGTATCTACTTAAATAACATTCTGAGTGGCCTCAAGGCAGGCCACCTCTAAGAGGCCTGGGTGGCCCAGTTCTACTCCAGCTGAGACTCTCTCCTGCATTTACTAATGGCTGATATTCTTCCTCAACATTCCATAAGCTCCCTGAGTACCTCACTTGATTTCAGTCACCTCTAAATTTCTGACGTCCTAAACAGAGATGGGCACATATTAAATCAAAATTAAACAAATAAATAGTTTCTTATGAAAACACACTCTCTTTCTCTCTCTCTCTGTCTCTCTCTCTCTCTCTCTCTCTCTCTCTCTCTCTCTCTCTCTCACACACACACACACACACACACACATAAATGTTACTAAAAGAGCTTTTCACCTGTGGCACAAAACGTCGGTCTCATGGCTTTACAGATGTGCCTCCTTCACTTGTCATCTCAGTTATGTTTATGGATTCTGTGCCTCCCCAACAAGATAAGTTCCTCAAATGTCAGGGATCATGACTTTCTCTTCTTTAGGTTTGTGTTTATAAGGTAAAAACCTATAATGACTCAATAAAGTCTAGATGAATCATGCTTGGTTGTATTCTTGGCTGAACAATGGCTGCCAAACCCTCTACTGTATCCATGTTCGAAGGGCAGTCTGGGAGAGGCTACCTCGGGATGAGCAGCAAAATTGCTCCACATAACAAAGATGAAAAACTAATTGTTTTTGTTGTTGTTGTTGTTTTGCATTTTAGAGCAATATAAATAATGGTGTTCTCAAACATGGTGTTCCTTAAAATGCCACAGAATTCAAATCAATACTCATTTATTTGGGAGCTGATTATGCAAGGGTTGAAAACCCAGGGATTCGAAAGAATTCAATACAGCGGTCCCTCAACATCTCCAGGACAGTGGTTCCAGGACCCCTGTGGATACCCAAATCCATAGATCCTCAAGTCCCTTATATAAAATGGCATGGTATTTGCATATAACCTACTCACATCCTCCTATAGACTTTAAATCATATCAAAATTATCTTTACATAATACAATATAAATGCTATGGAGTTATTATACTTTGAGGGAATAATGACAAGAAAAATGTCTGTGCATGTTCAGTACAAACAGCCACAATTGGTTGGTGGGTTGATTTGTTGTTTGGAGTTTTGTATTTGTTTGGGTTTGGATAAATGGTTGGTTAAAGCCACAGATGTGGAACTGCAGTATAGAGAGCCAGCTGTACTTATCCAAGTGGTCTCTCACTGACAGTGACCAAATGTAAGGTTTATAGAAAAAGAGACAACCCATGTGCCCTTCTTGAAAATATTATTTGAAGATAAAGAATTAAAAAAAATTAACAGCTCAAAAATAAGAAAGTCAGAATAAAAAAATAGGCAGTGAACATGGAGACCAATTAAAATGAGATATCCTAGTAATTGCAAATCTGGTTATGAAATGAGAAGTAAATGTCAAAAAGAGAAGGCTTCTTAATGAAAAAAGTCTTAGTAATAATGTACATCTAAGATTTTATTAACAAAGTAATAAAAAGTAGTGATTGAAGACTAGAAATTCTCTTAAAGATGTTTCAAAATAAACCACTTTATTCGTGATTTTGACAAAGATGGGAAATGTTAATGAATGGTTTAGGAAAACATAAAAATAATCACCTATAAAATGAAAAGCAAGATGGATAACTTTTAGCCGGGTGTGGTGGCACACATCTGTAATCCCAGTGACTCGGGAGGCTGAGGTAGAAGAATCAAAAGTTTGAGGTCAGTCTCAGCAATTTATCAAGACTCTCCTTGAAATAAAAAGGGCTGGGGACATAGCTCAATGGTAAAGCACATCTGGGTTCAATCCCCAGTACCTTCCCCCTTGCAAGATGTGTAACTTTCAAAACATGGAAGAAGGTAAAGGAAGTAGTTGATTTCTTTGCTTGTCAAATACATTTTGAACATCCTGTTTCCTAGCACTACTCTGGCTGTGAGTTTTAGTAGTGCTTTGAAATCTAGAGACCCAAGAGTTATATAATGTCTCTCTTAACAGGAATGTAAAAACAATTAGGAAAAATATGCTACTTATAAGAAATATCCTAAAACGAAGCTAAAAGATTAAAAATTGAGATTAAAAATTTATACAAAGACAAAGAAATCCTGAGGGAGTAACCTGCAGTCCTCTGGCTATTCATTGGGTTGTAGACTTCCCAGATGACCCAGCCTGACCATCGCTCCAGTCTCACCTTGACCATCTACACCAATCAGTCCAATGCTCACCTCCCTTCATTCCCAAGGGCACAGTGCATTCCCCAGGAAATAAGTTTTTGTTTGTCACAATGATTAGAGGCCACTATGGACATTTACTGGGTGGGTCCATCATGTTGAAGAAACTTCTTACACTTTATGAAGTTTTAGAATATCCCATTCGATATTCACATAAGATAAAAAAATTTTAAGTCTACTATTACCTCAACCAAGTTATGTTTTATCAATGAAAACAAATTCATTTTTGCACAGTTTTCATATAAACAACCTTCTGTGATCAATCAAAGGAAGTTTTTTTGTTGTTGTTCGGAAATTTACCAAAAATTGTTCACCATATGATAATATCAGGTCATTAACAGCAACCCAACCCCTGAAAGTAAGTTACCAAATCAGTATGACTGAATCAGTCTGCATTTGTACACTGCCTTCATCGTGCTCAGATGTTTGGGGACATCAGATTTCATTATACCTTCTAGAATTTTTGTGACCAACAGTTTGCACACTAAAAGTCATATTAATTTATAATATATTTATTTCCTTTTGCCTCTCATTTGTATTCCAGTTAGCGCATGATACTGATTGTTTTAAATGATGTATGTAAGATATATAAATTTCATTTCAGGATGGAAAAAGAGATATTGCAAAAAATCTCTGTTATGAAAGATTTCCACAATGACCTTCCTGAGGTTATTCTAACACACCAAGCTTTTCCCCAGCTCAGGTTTCCATACAGATAAATCCCACTCTTTCTATCATTAACACAAATCATAAAACTCCCTTTTCCTCATCCAGAAGCTGATCATGTCTGCTTCTTTCCTTGGCCTTCCCACCATGGCTGAAATGTTACCCCTGCTGGGAAGCTTTCCATGAATATTCTAGGAACTAGATTTTGTCTGTTACCTTCCATATTTTCACTTTGTTCAATCCTTTGAAAGCACTTATCACTGTTGCCAAAAATTATCGTATTGGTTTGTGCGTTTAAATGAGGATAGTAATAGTCCCTATCTCAGGTGGTTCTTGTAAGATTTACCTTCCTCGTAGAGTTTCTAAATATTAATTGAGGTAATATATATAATCTACTTGAAACAGTGCCTGGTTCTAATAAGAGCAAGATTATTAGAAGGAAGCCTGGGAAGTGTAGTCTTCAGCTGGCTGACCATGGATTCACAAACAAAACAGAACCTACATTTTAGGAGAAGAAGGGGACAATGCATATTAGTGCTCTACCAGCAGAATCTGCCCCAGTCTACAAACCAGGCAATATGGTGCTTGGTAATTCAGAGTTGTTTTGACTATGATTAGGGATTTTCCTCCCAAATTTGATTAATCTACATTTGATGTTAATCTCCTATTCTCATTTTACACATGCAGCAATTAATTAAATCTTTAAAGATGTTAAGTAGTTTGCCACAGATCCTGCAGCCAGTAGGAGGGGTGGGATTTGAATCTTCCTCTTCCTCACTGCTGTGCTGATGGCAGGAGAAGACTTAGTCTAGAGGAGCCCTGATCTCAGTGATGGACATAATGTTTTAGTCAGCTTTTTTGACCTGCCAAGAACAATTTTAGAGGGGGAACAGTGTATTTGGCACACTTGGTTTCAGAGGTCTCCATCCATAGCTGGCCAACTCCATTGCTCTGTTCCCAAGGTGAGGCAGAACATCATGGCAGAATGGTCTGGAGGAGAAAAGCAGCTCAGAACATGGCTCCAATAAGCAGAAACAGCTCTGCTTACCAAGGACAAAATATATACCCCAAGGTATGCTCCAGTGACCAACTTCCCCCAGCCACACCCTACCTACCTAGGGTTACCACCCACTTAATCCATTCATATTGATTAATAAACTGATTAGGTTAAGGCTCTCATAACCCCATTTTTTTCACCTCTAAACTTTCTTGTATTGTCTCACACATGAACTTTTGGGGGGGGGGACACCTCACATCTAAACCATTACAGGCATAATACTAGATAATGAAGTTATTCTTGAGAAAGTCCATTTTTCTGTCATTATCAATACTAAGTGAGTGTGCTTTACAGAGGATTTGAGACAAAGACACAAACAACTGGAAATGAGAGTATATAAACTGTATGTCCTTTGACATCGACAACTTGGCGCGGGAGGCATGCCTCTCAGAGGTCAGCCACTGGCAAAGGCAACCAAACATTTTGCTGAGATGCCAAAATTTGGTTTTACAATTGGACCAATTGCTCAAGTTTTTGACTGAAAACAGTAGAAATTCATTACATCCAAAAAGGACCAAAGACAAGCAAAAAGAAGAAAATGTTATGAGGACATCAAGGTATATCATAAAACCAAAAACCCACCATTGGCATCACCAAAGATGGGACCATCCAAGGAAACCTATTGAGACCAAGATAACTACCTTCTGGCCTCTCTCACACTCTCTTATCCACGTGGCTCCTCTCTTTAACTTTCAGCATGTTGGCTTCATTCTTTTCTTTCTCTGCAAACTAGTATGACTCAAAATGGCCACCCTACAACAGCAACCTCTGCTCAGGAATCTGAGTTGCCTCAATTAAGGCAACTGACAAAACCAACTATCATTTAATTTAAATCTCAATTATAAATTCTGGACAAAAAAGACTAAATTGACCTAGCATAACTAGCAGTTTACTGCCAGTCAATCGTCTATGGCCAAAGAGAAAGAGTCATGTACAAATACTGTTTTAGAAGCCTGCTCATGTGGGTGGGTTATGATAGTGCAGCTCTTGGGAAGGAGGATTGTGGACTGGGTCCCAAAAATACATGTACGAGAGTGAAATTTCTGTTAAATGACTATAAAGTTAGAGAATAGGTCAAACTTATGTTCCTATATGTGAAAAGAATTAGTAAGACAGGGTTATTTCAAAAGTGAGAAATAATAATTTTCCTGCAGTTCCCTTAAAAAAAAAGTCACATTATAAACTACAACACCAGGGGCTAAAAGGACTAAAGAGTTGTGTCCATATTGATTTTTTTACATCAGCACAACTCCTCTCTCATTTGAGGAAAGCTTGTATGTATGTAATTAAAGGAAAAGCCCCAAGACCATTTTCAGAAAGCTCAGATTTAAAAAAAAAAAATCTGCAAGTTTTTTTCTACTCTGACTTCTTTACAAGTAATCAACCGAATTCTGCAGAAAACCTTCTACAGTGCTCAGTGTCCGAAAATAGCAACAGTGAAGAGCTTTACAAACTAGCAGACTCCTCCTAGTCTTAGAAAGGTATTTCCCCCAGAATCTGTTATCACCTTCTGGTTCTGATGAGTATGTTAGAACGTTACCTTGACACTGACTCTAGGCAGTTGTGCCAAATGAGAAATCCATCACAGCCACCGTTCACATATTGCATTTGAAGATTAATAAGACAGTCTCTGGGAATTAAAATGTGGTCCATAGCACAAGGAAAGCTTCTGTCTTCATTATCTATAGATGATTCTCTCTCTCAAGGAATTGATAGGTTTTCTGAAATGACATATGGCTCCCAACTTTTGTCTACATTTCTGAAAACAAAAGAAACATTTTAACAGCTAAACTGATATGTTATCTGTGAAGGTGGGGCCAGAAAATAGTGGAGAATAATATCCACCATAGCCAAAAGGATCTTGCACAATAAGGTGAGGAAAAAAACTAAGCCCTGAAAATGAACAAACTTCTTATATAGCATATTCGTTTAGTACTAATTTTTTAGCCATGATGGCTTTTATAATTAAGAAAATTATTGTATTAAAAAATATTTTGGGATAGCTCCTGTGGTTACAAATGTTTTCCTTGTAATAAGCCCTGCAAGTTCCACCCCGAGGTCCTAAGGCCATCTTTTGCAATCATCATACTGAATAAAGAAAGACCTCTAAGGTGCAGCAGAGTGACATTATTTTTTTCCCTACCACTGCCCTTTAAGCCTGGTCTGAAGACTTGATTCTTTCCTATTTTTCCCCTAAAATCCTAGAATAGTCCCGATGATTTTCTCTTTACCCTTATATGATGAAAATATATAAATATGTGCAGATAATAAGAAAAAAACTTACAATTGTGTTAAGGATTCTCTCCTCCTGCAGCTTTCTGGGCCAGCAGCTTTGTAGGAAAGGAGCATGTGGTCATTGTTTTCTCTTTCCCCACCTGGCACTTCTTCTCTAAATCACTCACTAGGTCCTCTCTGCTTCCTTTCGGGGGCGGAGAGAAAGTCGCTGTGAGAGTCAAGAAAGATCTTGTTCTCATCAGTACGGTCCTGGTCATGGAGTCTTGGTGTTATGTATGAGTTTGGCAGATGTCTAAAGCTGAGCTTTTCTCCCACACTCTTTGCCGATTTTTGGAAGCTCCTTTTCATCCAGCCATCATTGAATTTCTCACTGGTCATCCAGCATCCTTCTCTTGTAGTACTTTTAGGTAAGATCTAGGACAACTCTCCTTTAACTCATGTGTGACCTACCATGTGGCCTTATCCAGACCAGAGGAAATGCTCATGCACTCTTAGACAGAAAAACTCTGGTAAAGCAACTTGCTGTGGTCCGGTCAAATAGCATCAAAATCCTGGTATCTGAAAAGGTTACTGCTACCATATTGACCTCTCTTTCACCCACAGCCACATATGGATGGCCATCTTCTCCAGCTGTATAGATATTTTTCAGGAATAAGTCTGAATAAGTCTGACAACAGATATAAGAGAAGTCTAGCACTCCACAGGGGTCCTTTCCCTAAACTTGGAAAGAGAAAAAGGTATCCACTTTACTTTTTCCCCACAAACTGGGGAGACTCAAAACACAATAAGGGACTTCTCAAAAAAAAAAAAATCATCTTCAAGAGTCCAACTCAACCCCTCCATACCCTTGATTAGGAAGAGGTGCTAATAGTTGCCTGGCTGGATTGTGAACATGTCCTCTGTGGTCTTTCACAATGGTTTAGTGCCTTATTCTCAAATCAGAATAACTTGTCACCTATACTTGGGGTGCAACTGAAAATTAAATTGGTGCTTTTGTTTTAAATCATGTGCCCTGTGGGAACACAGACAACATGGATGATGATTCTTCCATAGGAATACCTTTCAAAAGCCCTTTGAAAGGACTCTCAAGGCTCTTCGCAGTTTTCAGGCACTTCACATCCCTTCAAACATCTGAAATTCCTTTGTAAGGTAGGAAAGATGGGTACTAAATGAGACCTTCAAAGATATAGAAGTAACTGTTCAAAGCTCTGTATTAAAAAAGTTCTGACTACTTTATACTATAAATCCAGTGACCAGTCATAATCTAAAAATAAAATTATTTTTTGAAGCAAGTGTGAATTGTGTGATCAAACAGAACTGAAAGCCAAATTGATGAATACACTACCAAACCTTGAAGGGCCCTGAAAAAAAATGACCACCCCTTCCCTGGAGTCTAGCGACTCCTACTGGGAATTCTAGGCATAGGTATATTTTCAGGAAGTTTACCAGGTAATTATTTTTGTGATATATATTTTTTCTTTTCCTTTTCCTCCTCTTCTTCCTTCCTACTATCCCCACCCACCATTTCCCCAAGAATCACCACCCTAATAGGTCTGAGAAAAATGGCAGCAGTATATCAGACCATTAACCAAAAACCTGTTGAGACAAAACAGATTTGCCACCCAGAAACAAGTTATTTGAACACGGCCCATAATTACCACCTAATCTCAGCTTTATGCATCTATTAGTTGAAAGACATGTAGGGAATGGATCCTTCTCTCCCTCCTGAACCCAAAAAGGCCATAGTTTGTGTTGTGGCTATTAATCATGATACACTTAAACTACCAAGCACTCCTTAAAGTATTATCTAAACTAAACCAAAGGTGAAAGGTCACTATCTATAACCTTCTGCCCTTATATTTAATTTCCTTTGTTTTACTCTTTCAATTTTTTCAAGTTGTAGCATTAAAAGAGATTGAAACAGGCAATCCTAGGAAATAATTTAGGCATAAACAATTTTATTTGACTTAGGTATTCTTTAACATACAAATCTAATTTTTGTCAAAATATTTAGAACACATGGTATCATAGGGCAGAATATCCAAGAGAGAGAATGAGGAATGAAGAAAATTTTGTGTGTGTGCAACAAGTTGTGGTTAAGGGACAGGAAGAAGGAAATGATGTCGATAAATATGCATTAAATATATAACATATATAATAATATAGTACCTGGAAATGGGATCCTACCTTAACAAAAAATCTAGAATATGAGCCATTGGCTCTTGGACTGGGCAATAAGCAGAATCTCAATGGGCCTAGGGAGACTATTGGCAAGGGTTTGAGGGAGGTGAGGAACACAGTATTAGGCAATGGTGGAAAGTTAGCAACACGGACACCAGTGGTCATATGCAAAGTAAAAAGGATACCTAATCAACTCAGATCTGGCTGGGGAGATTGCCAAGCAGGAGGTGCCAACTTGCCCCTCAATGCCTATGACAACACATTAGAAAAGACTGATGAACTTCAAAAGAACTATCAGGCTTTCCAGCAGAATTTAGAGAAAATGTGAAAAAGCCTGGATGTGCTTGATTTGAAATTAAAAGTTGTTTCTTATTCTCAGTCTCTCTCTCAGCAAAATATTCTCAAAGAACTAAGGCACGAATCAAATCCAGGGTGCCATCAGCAAAGCATAATTTCAAGGGAAAGACTTCAAGGCATGGCTGTAAGACCATTCAGAAATATTTAAGAGTGTGCCTAGCAGGACTTGTAAGGATCTTAAGGGTGTGCTTCCACAGACTTTCTCGGTTTAGCAATAGGGTTTCTTAGAATTCTAAAGGCATTCTCCCATAGAAGCTTCATGGTTGTCAAAGGCAGAAAGGGAAATGGGCATGGTAGCACTCGCCTGTAATCCCACAGGCTCAGGAGGCTGAGTCAGGAGGATCACAAGTTCAAAGCCAGCCTTAGCCGCTTAGTGAGGCCCTAAGCAACTTAGCAAAATTAAAAAAAAAAAAAAAAGAATTAAAAAGGTCTGGGGATGTGACTCAGTGGTTGAGTGCCCCTGGGTTCAATCCCTGGTACCAAAAATATAAAAGAAAAAGGAAAGTAGAGAAAGACCTAAGAAATAAATATTAGTGTGGCTTTTGTATAAACAAGTATATTATAAACTGATACCTACGAAACCAAAAAATGTTTATATAGGAACTTGTTCTGAAAGGGCAGAGACAGTTCAGAATAAATAGAGCATTGGCTCTCAGCCTTCTATGGGCAGAAAGCAGGCTCAGAAAACTACTCAGCTTCAGAAAAGCTACACAGAAGAGGAAAAATAATATTGGCAGAAATGAAAGCCCAGAGGATAGAGCCAAGAACCGTAAAAAAAAAAAAAAAAAATCTTCCCAAGGAGCAGGAATGGACCATAACAAAGGAACTGCCAAAATGTGCCTGGCTGGATTTTAGAATTGCTGTGGACTAGTGACTGCTATGTGCCTGCCAGTCCTTTGTGAAAGGGAGTGCCTGATAATGTAACTCAACCTCTGAGCTGCCATGGTAAACTGGGGATCCGTGGGATTATCACAGGCCTCTCAACAGAAAGCATCTGTACTCAATGAACTGCACTTTAACTAAATCTGTAATTAGCCCTAATTTAAAAGAGGAGATCCTATGCTTTGCAGAGAGCAGGAGATGGTTAGATAGTAAATATTTTGATTTACAGGACACAAGATCTCTGTCATAACTACTCAGCTCTGCTGCAATAGCAAGAAAGCAGCCACACACAAGATAGGACTTAATAGGCATGGCTATGTTCCAATAAAAGTTTATTTAAAAGGGAAAGGACATAGATTGCAGCTCTTGATGTAATGAGACAAGATTTCGGTGATCTAAACAGGGATAGTTGACATGTGAGAAGACTATAAATCAATTGTGACCCATGGGTGGACTACAGCAGAAAAAAAGAGCCAGCCATGATTCTTTGATGCTCTTCCCTGAGATTCTGTGAGGTCTCTGTGACTTCTTTGACCAATAGAATGTAGCAGAAGTGACACTGTACTGATTTCCTCAACTCTAAAACACTGGCAGGTTCCATTTCCTAGTTCTTCACTGTTGGAGCCCTGAGCCACCAACTAAGGATCCCCCTACCTGCTGGAGAGACCAAGTGGAGAGACCCTGAGACTATCTGGGGGAGGAAGAGGAGCCAGCAGAGCCACTATGGTCCAGACTGTCCTGGGTCCTGTAGACCAGGCTAGCCACCAGTTAAATACTACCAAGGACCTTGGTCAACACTAGATGGAGAAGGTTCACCCAGCCAAGATCTGTCTGAACTATCGATCCACAAAGTCATAAGACATGATAAAACAGGTTTGTCTTTTAAACTACTAAGCTGTTGGGTATTTTTGTTACAAGTCATAGGTCAAACATGCATACCAATATTAGGAACTGTTCAGGGATTGTGGGAATTTAAGTTTGGAGTTTTGTCTTGTTTTGCTTTTCATGATTTATTGTATTTTTCAAGTCTAAAAAATAAGCCCAGAAGTTTTCCCTCTGGCCAAAAAAAGAAAAAGAAGGAAAAAAAAAAAAAAGCAATGGAGAGGCAAATCCAAACTGAAGTAGAGAGGAATGACATGCTCAAAATGACCCTTAAGAGACAGCAATTATTTTTGCTGCAACGTGAGAAGGAGCATGCAAGAAGGCTGACACAGGAGCTTTACCAGAGCCCAGAGAAAAGTTGATTAGGATCTGGTTGTGAATAGGGAGGGAAAGTGACAGATATTTTTAAACATTGCCCAAGAATAGATAGAACTCACTTTCTGCATTTCATTCATGGAGATGAAGGTCACAAGAATTGTACCCAATAGCCCCAAGACTGTATAGCATCTCCATTCCTCTGCCTCCATCCTGAATTTAAGGAAAGGAATAAGAAAATATAAGAGCAGGATTATTTTTGCATTCCATCAGACTCCTGGGGATGATATTTGTGTTTTTGTTTTTGTTTTTAAAACAGATTCTTTAGTGTAATAGTCTAACACTGGAGTGTCCTACAAAGTAGGCCACTTGCTCTTGATCTACAACAGCCCCCACCTCCCAGACCCACTTCGCCTTTGTTTTCAAACACAGATGCCAAACGGGAATTTATTTGCAAACATTAAGTATTCCTGCTACATGCTATCAGAGGTCACAGGCTGCCTCCTAATAGATATTCTAGGGATGTATTAATTGTATCCAAGGTGATTTTTTTTTCTGGCAAGGGAAGCAAGCTGTTCTCTTCAGCAAAATGTCTAGGCAATCTGTACCCCACTTACTGTATTCTAATAAGCCATCTAGGATGCTTTTCAAACAAGTCATTTGCATTCTAAGACATGAGCTTTTAAAGGCAAATATTTGACCCAATTTGCAGCACCTCAATTTTTTAAAATGTTGTCTCTCTCTCTCTTTTTTTTAATCCACCTGCAGTTGCACAGCAACAATATGAAGAAGCTGTACAACAGGTGGCTTATTGATATGCCCTGGAAGTTTACATTTCTGCTTTGATTTTCCAGAAAGAGTTAGATGAGACATCTTAATGAAGGACAGCAGAACACATGAAAACTAATGAAAAGAACACAATGATGCCGCAAAGGTGCCTAATACATTGTGAGTTCCATTATAAATAAGACGGGTTCTTTTTTTCTTTCTCATCAGATGCATCCTCTACGCTTGTCTTTCATTCCTGCTGCGGGAAATTCTTCACTGACACTGAATCCGAAAAATGGTTATTTTCCCCAACTGATGGCTTTGTGTTTCTGGAAAGATGACTTTTAACATGCAAATTGGATGCATCCAAAATCATTCTGATGCAAGACCAGAGCTTCACAACTCTTTTTTACAATTTCAAAATGAGTTTGCTGCCCAAAGGAAAACATAAAACACACCAAAGCTGAAGAAAGACAGCAACCACTCTAAATAGCTTAGAAATTTTCCCCTGCCTGATGAACTGCTTTTATTAAAGACTTTACTGTTTTTCCCCAAATTCAAATGGATGTTTCCAAAAACAGAATGACTGGTAAAAAAGGCAAAAGGAAAGAGGCTGATGAGCTTGTAACCACAGTAGTATCCAGACTCCAACAACAGGAAGAAAACAATAAATCCGGAAAGATATTATTGACATAATAATGATAGCAAATAATTGCATAATGCTTACTAGTGCCAGGCACTACTGTAAACCTTCACTGTCTCCAGTCCATTTAATCTTCACAGCAGGAGTAATTCTAATTTCCATCTTATAGATGAGAAAATTGAACCATAAAGAGGACTGGTAAATTGCCCAAGGGGTGAAGTCAGGATTTAAACATAGGCAGTTCTGGTTCCAGATTTCAAGTTTGAATCATCGTAGGACAGTTCCTAAAACATCCAGTTTCTAAAAGCTAACTATGTCATGTGGGTCTGGGAAAAACTGCTAAATTGTTTTCTCAGGACAGTGAGGCCAGAGAGACAGAGAATAAATACTCTATCCTTCCTTATCTCTTTGAAAAGTCTTCAGGGTTTCCTAAGGGTAGTGGGGGGGAAAAATGTTTCTCAGGGTAAGTTGGTGTCAGAGGATTGATAAAAACAGCCACACTGACTAAAGGTCCATAAATTATCTGCTGGGAATTTATAACAAAGCACAACAATACTGTGGTCTCCACCATCCCTCCTCACTTTAATAGATCAAGATGTTGAGATATATTTCTTTCAAGTTTTATAGCAAAACTATGTTTACAGACATTTTTTTTAGGAAAAAAGAAACAGCAACATTTTGATATTTCAGTGGTAAATGTATTTTGGGTTGATACAGGAATTTTTGCCATTGAGAGTCAATAGGGAACTCATGAAAGTTACTCGATATCCAACAGGTCCATTGAGTTATCATATAAAAGCTATAACTCATCAGGATAGACTAAACGTGCAAGTCTGGACAATAGGAGGGGTTTTTGTCAACATGATGAACTTTAAAAGATGTCAGCCTGAATAGATTGTGTTTTCGTAGTTAAATAGAAATCACGAGTTCCTTCAAAAGGAAAACATGCAGACATCTATCTTTTCACACAGCAAATGTTTTCCACAGGATTTCATTTGCTTCAAATTAGTATTTTTATGAGAAGCAGAAATATGAAATCTGATAATGCAATTTTAGAAATAACATTTAATTTCTTTAAAAAAAATTTCACTTATTTCTCTGCCTTACCTCAATGTTACTATAGAATTTTAAGCCTGATGAAAGTTTAAACAGGGACTATTCGCTCATGTAAACATTTTCACAAAACATTTTCTGGTGTCAGGTACACTTCTAGGAGCATTATACCTGTAGATATAATGTCTGCCGTCCAATCTCCTCAATGTGGAGCTGAAAAAGAGAGCCACAGAAGGAAAGTACCAGCATAGGTGGCAGGTTCCACACAGAGAATGCTTGAGTTCAAAAGCAAGTTTTCTCTCTCTCTGCCAACACTGCCTCAGAAGAGTGAGACTGCTCTGAACTATGTGAGTTAGAAAACTGTTCTTTAGCTTGGGCTTGGTCATGTGACTCACTTTGGCTAATTCTCATTCTTATCGCAAATTTGACACAGTTAGAGGCTTCGAATGTACTCACTCATGTGGTTGGGATTGCTCTTTTTGGTTTCCACCATCACCATGGAAAGAACACAAAGCAGGTAGGAGAAAAGAGACACATGGACTCACACCCAACAATATGAAGACAAGATGAAAGTCAGTTATTTTGAGCTACTGAGGTGGGGTAGTTTTTGTGCTGCAAAAGCTGATTGATTCAACTTGAGATTTGCCTTTCAATAATTTTTCTTTAATTTCAGCCATTTTGTAAAACTTGGGGTTTTCCATTGTACCTTAACTTCTGGTTAGTATTCTTAGATACTAACCTTGCCACAAAGACTAATTCAAAATGACTAAGATGAATGGATGGATGGATGGATGGATGGATGGATGGATGGATGGATAGAAAGAGAGGAAGACAATAATAAAAGTGGTTTGGGCTTTGTATATGTTTATATATGGTCTTAACAAAAAACTACAGCACCTGTGGATATAATGTCTGCCTCATTTTTAATGAATAATATACTTTGACCTTTTTAGGAGTCACAGTTTCTATTTGTGTTGTGAGGAAATGTTCAATGGACAGACGGTTTTCTTTGTCTCAAGGAATGTTTATAATATCTAATGACTATGTATTCCCTGCATTTATAAAATCCTTTCTCACCAGAGAATTCAGGTGTTATTTTAGTTCTCCTTTGGCCCTAGATAGATTTTAAAATAGAAAATCACTTACTAGTCAATGCATGATGTAGGCATACCCCAAGGAATATGTAGCATAATTATTTTCCTGTTCTGCCTCATTTTGTTATTCTTTTCCAATCTGATGTTATATCTTCAAAATAGCTAGAGAAAATTCCATTTCCCCCACATAATGGTAAATAGACTGAACCTCACAATGCATTTATTTTTATTTTTACTGGAATTCCATTAGATTTGTCTTCACTCATGTTATAATTTTTAAAAATCCATATGTAAGTCATTACTTGATCTTTCCTGACCCTCTCTTTGGGATGGACAACTAACTAAAATATAATCTGCAGGTGATTTTTATAGTTATAGTCATTCTTGTGACTAAAAAGAATAGGATAGCATCTGGGGAATAATCTAATTATAGCTCTCAAATGTGCAAATATACAAGATAGTGGGAGAATGGGAGAAGCAAAAACAAAAAATTTGACAAAGATAATGATGACCTGGGACCTCTTATCCAGGCTGCCAATTTCTACTCATCTTCTAATGCTCCCTCTCCTTCAGTCAGCTAGCTCTTGCCATCCATCCATCCTTCTTTGCCTGCCAGTATTTCACTCCAGTCTTTCAACACTGTGAATCAAGATTTGTCAACATTTTAATGCGCATATTTATGTACATGGGCAGCTCAACAAACCAGGGTTAGACTGATTCTCATACAGATAAAACTCTTCAAGTGTTATTCAATAGCAAATAGACATTTTATAAAATAAAATAAAATAAATAAATAATCTGTTAAAAGTATGGGGAGACTGGTGTTATGTCTCAGTGGTAAAGCAGTTGCCTTGCATGTGTGAGGCACTGGGTTCGGTTCTTAGCACCACATATAAAAACAAATAAATGAAATAAAGGTCCATCAACAACTAAAAAAAAATAAATTAAAAAAAAAGTATAGGGGAAAAAGAAAGAAAAATGAACAATCCCCATTATAGTCTTAGAATTTATACTCTAATATCCTGATGAACTGAGGTCAGCAGAGAAATATTCTTCCAGAAGATGTCCCTGTCCTAAACTTGGAATCTATGAATGGTAACTTATCTAAGACCGGGTCTTTTTTTTTTTTTATTTCCAATCTTTAATTTTTTTTTATCTTTCCAGAACATTCTATTTTTTTAATTTTTTTCTTTTTTATTGGTTGTTCACAACATTACAAAGCTCTTGACATATCATATTTCATACATTAGATTGAAGTGGGTTATGAACCCCCAATTTTACCCCAAATGCAGATTGCAGAATCACGTCGGTTACACATCCACAATTTTACATAATGCCCTATTAGTAGTTGTTGTATTCTGCTACCTTTCCTATCCCCTACTATCCCCCCTCCTCTCCCCTCCCATCTTCTCTCTCTACCCCATCTACTGTAATTCATTTCTCTCCTTGTTTATTTTCCCATTCCCCTCACAACCTCTTATATGTAATTTTGTATAGCAATGAGGGTCTCCCTTCATTTCCATGCAATTTCCCTTTTCTATCCCTTTCCCTCCCATCTCATGTCTCTGTTTAATGTTAATCTTTTCTTCCTGCTCTTCCTCCCTGCTCTGTTCTTAGTTGCTCTCATTATATCAAAGAAGACATTTGGTATTTGTTTTTTAGGGTTTGGCTAGCTTCACTAAGCATAATCTGCTCTAGTACCATCCATTTCCCTGCAAATTCTATGATTTTGTCATTTTTTTATTGCTGCATAGTACTCCATTGTGTATAGATGCCACATTTTTTATCCATTCATCTATTGAAGGGCATCTGGGTTGGTTCCACAGTCTAGCTATTGTGAATTGTGCTGCTATGAACATCGATGTGGCAGTATCCCTGTAGCATGCTCTTTTAAGGTCTTCAGGGAATAATCCGAGAAGGGCAATAGCAGGGTCAAATGGTGGTTCCATTCCCAGATTTCCCAGGAATCTCCAAACTGCTTTCCAAATTGGCCGCACCAATTTGCAGTCCCACCAGCAATGTACAAGTGTACCCTTTTCTCCACATCCTCGCCAGCACTTGTTGTTGTTTGACTTCATAGTGGCTGCCAATCTTACTGGAGTGAGATGGTATCTTAGGGTGGTTTTGATTTGCATTTCTCTGACTGCTAGAGATGGTGAGCATTTTTTCATGTACTTGTTGATTGATTGTATATCCTCCTCTGAGAAGTGTTGAAACTACAGAACCCTAAAGAGAGAAGTAGAAGAAGATCTTAGAAGATGGAAAAATATACCTTGTTCATGGATAGGCAGAACTAACATCATCAAAATGGTGATATTACCAAAAGTTCTCTATAGGTTTAATGCAATGCCAATCAAAATCCCAAGGGCATTTCTTGTAGAAATAGATAAAGCAATCATGAAATTCATATGGAAAAATAAAAGACCCAGAATAGCAAAAGCAATTCTAAACAGGAAGTGTGAATCAGGCGGTACAGCGATACCAGATTTCAAACTATATTACAGAGCAATAGTGACAAAAACAGCATGGTACTGGTACCAAAACAGGCGGGTGGACCAATGGTATAGAATAGAGGACACAGAGACTAATCCACAAAGTTACAACTATCTTATATTTGATAAAGGGGCTAAAAGCATGCAATGGAGGAAGGATAGCATCTTCAACAAATGGTGTTGGGAAAACTGGAAATCCATATGCAACAAAATGAAACTGAATCCCTTTCTCTCGCCATGCACAAAAGTTAACTCAAAATGGATCAAGGAGCTTGATATCAAATCAGAGACTCTGCGTCTGATAGAAGAAAAAGTTGGCTCCGATCTACATATTGTGGGGTCGGGCTCCAAATTCCTTAATAGGACACCCATAGCACAAGAGTTAATAACAAGAATCAACAAATGGGACTTAATTAAACTTAAAAGTTTTTTCTCAGCAAGAGAAACAATAAGAGAGGTAAATAGGGAGCCTACATCCTGGGAACAAATTTTTACTCCTCACACTTCAGATAGAGCCCTAATATCCAGAGTATACAAAGAACTCAAAAAATTAGACAATAAGATAACAAATAACCCAATCAAAAAATGGGCCAAGACCTGGTCTTTATAGATATGATTAAATTAAAGAAATGGAGATGGGCAGTTTTTCCTGGATTATCTAGGTGGACTCTAAATGTAATCACAAGTATTCCTGTAAGGGGAGGCAAGGGGAGACTCTATAAACTGTGAAAAGGAGAAGGCAAAGTGGCCAGCAAGACAGAGCTCGGGTGGATACAGCTGCAAGGTAAGGAATGTTGACAGCCACCAGACACTGGAGAAGACGAGGAATGGATTTTCCTCTAGAGCATCCAAAGGGAGAGTGGGCCTGCCCATACCTCGATTTCAACCCTGTAAAACTAATTGCAGACTGCTGACCTCCAGGACTATCAGACAGTACATTTCTGTTCTTTTGAACCACTAAATGTGTGGTAATTTGTCACAATAGACTTTGAAAACTAATACAAGCACTTTAGCATTACAACAAGTAGATCTCCTTCAATAGAGGCAAGACAGATTTGCTTTACATAAAACTTTGCTTCATAATAAATATTATAAAGAAATAAGCATAGAATAAGTGTTCATTAAAAAGAAATCTTTGTTCTCCTGTTCTATTGCAAAGTATAAGAACAAGATTCTGTCAAATAATTACCTTTTACTGATAATTGACCACATGCTGAGTCCTGCTTTAGTTGGTTTATATACATTCACTTTATTTCTTCCTCATTATTAGCTTCTAATTGAATTTTTATTTTCAGGTGCGGACACCAGGACGCAGAGATTATGTAACTTGCCATGGTCACACAGTAATTAGCAGAGCCTGACCTTCTAACCCAAACAGTGTAACCCAGTGTCCATTTTTAATCCATTACAGAACACAGATGTTATTTCCAAGGAAGTTACTTTAAGAAGCATCAGGATAAAAATAATTTATATGTCATATAATACATTCAGTTTTATGCAAAAGAAAATCACATTGGCACATTCCTTTTAGGAACTTAATTCAGCCTAGAATGATATAACAGTGTTTTGACCCCTCCTAGCCACAAGGTGTACTCCATGTCTCCCTGCCTTCCTGGGGAGTGAAGAGGCAGTGATGTTAGATCTGTTCAGAACGCCACATGTCATATTTTACAGGCTTAATTAATACAGCTTGGAGCCTGCCCTCTGTTAATATAGTCAATGGTGTCTTTCACTCATCCAATCAACAAAACAGTATTGAGTGCCAACCACACGAAGTTTTGGAACTGCTATAAGTGATGCAAAGGTAAATGGTACATGTCTCTTGTCTTGAAGGAGCAAGAGATCCAGGCTGCCATTTTGTATTTCCAAAGCAATTTATGACCCAGTACCTCTCCAGATGGGTCCCATTATTTACCATAAACTATAGTGAGATATATTATATTTGGTGCTATTTGAATTAGTGTTATTTGTAACATTGCTGAAGGTTTTATTTCCATTACAAACAGAGTTTTTCCTTGGAACATTTAAAATGATATGTTAAGGACATCTTTTCTAGGGCATTCAAATCCTATTTTGTATTCTGCCCTACAGGCACTGAGCTATAAAAGTGACCTTGTGAAAATCGAGAATGCATGTCATCCTATTCACATACCAGTCAAGATCTGAGTTCAGAATTCTGTGTTCCTCCTGAAAGAGTGGGGGACAGTAGAAGCATCTAAAGTAGAGTTTTCTCCTACACTGCCTGTGAGTCTTCAGAGCTTGAGATAATAAACAGAAACTTGCTGTATTTTTTCCATGTAAAAAAGAAAAGACTGACATCTCAATTTTTTTTCAAGACAGTCTGATTCCTCTTGCTCTCAGAGCAATGTCAGAAAACCTTGACCTATTTTTTGAAACAGACTGCATCAGTCAAGATCTTGTTTCACTTAATATGTGGAAACAGTTCATCCTAAGACTAGAGAGAAGAAGAATGTGTCTCACCTCCATAGGTCATCTTTTATCCAACCTTAGAAATATTGCTCAAAAGTTTCAAAATATTCTTAAGAGAAATTAAGATAATTATTGCATATAACATTTGGGGAATTTAAGTATCTTTTCTCTACACTATGGTTCCAATTTTCAAGATATTAATAATATAAATTCTTGACTACCAAACACAAATGTTTTTTTTTCCTCACAAATATTGCACATACAGGAAAAAAAAAAGATTTTCTTCATCAGATGACTTTTGTGACATTACACTGTGGACAAGTTCTAGAAGCAAGCAGGCTTTTCTGGTAGAGCACTATTAATTTCTTATATTTAAGGACCAGTCTCCACAGTTGTCTCTTTTACACCATGAGTGGATATATACAGCAAATGAATAAAACACAATTTTTGTATCTTCCCATGAAAATTATTATGGACACTATATATAGGACACAGTGCTCCATGCCTTTAATATATAATATTTCATTTTTAAGATGAAAACATAAACAGATAAAGTTTAAACTCCTACTGTGCCAGGAATGATTTTAGATGCTTTAAACATACTATTTTCAATTCTCAGACACTAAAGAGATAGATGTCATGGTTCACAGTTCAGATGGGATTCTGAAAGGTCACATTGCTGGTGTGCTGACTCTGAAGCTCTTACTTTCTCTGAGGCACTATGTGCCAAGGAGCCATGGGCCCTTCAATATCTATCTAGAAGTCTCTTCAAATTCCATCAGATAAAATCTTACAAGCCCTAAAGAACTTTGTCAAGTGGAAGAGAAAGCTGTGAAAGTGTACCAAACCCCATGTTTACACAGGATGAATAAGCTAGACCAGATGTTGTATGTTCTTGGGCAATGTGAACTATTTTTAAAGCCATTTGGGACAGGTTAAGAGACATGGTACTCAATCCACAAGGACTCTTCAAAAACCAATTCAATTCAAATATTCATATACATATCCATGTGTCCATACATAGTCTACACATACATACATCTACCGGTATGTATATATTTATAATCCATCCTTTTCAGAACTATATTAGCAATAATGATTACAGAAATACTTGAAATGTGCCATAGTAATTCCACCAGGAATGACAGCTGCTTATCTTGGCAGATTTCCTTGGCACCTTGAACACAGAAGTACCAGAAACCTACATTCATGATTCACCACAAAACACCACAGAGGACACTGGTGTTTTGAGGGCCATTAAGGGAATATCTAGTGATTCATCTCAGAAAGTATGCTCATCCACAATCTCTGTGGTGCATGCATACAATCTCATCTGTAAATGAGATCATCTGTGGCAGAGGATAAATATGAATATTCACTGAGGTACTAGCATATATAAAACCAAGAGTTTTGGAATCTCAGACATGAGAAGAGCTCAGTAAATTAAAATACAATTATAGGTCCTGCAAAAGTGATCCCCAGAATTTCTGCATAAATCTCAAAAGCCTTAAGAGAAAACAAGCCACTTATATAAAATTATTTTGGAGGAGCTAGAAAGATTCTCCTTCCTTTTACTATCTCCTCCATTACCTATAATTCCCCCTAAAAGCCCCTTTAAATTCTAAATCCTTTTTTGATCTTCAGGAGTATCCTATTAAAATGCTCCTATCACTGGGACTTCTGTTAATTAACATGTAAAGGAAATTCTTATCAGCTGGTATGTCTTCTGTGACAGCTGACAAAGAAAAATATTCTCTAGAAATAGGTGTGAGGCAGATGCCTAGGAGTGAATGTAGTGCTTGGTTTGAGTGGTGTGGCAGGAGAGATACAAAGGCTAACCTTGCCTGTTTCACATTTTTGCCTGAGGCCAGACCCAGTAAGTGGTATTCTTACAAAGACATCTTGCTTGACAATTTCAAATTTCAAATTACATGTTGCTATGTAATACTCCTTTAGTACTGCTTCCAGGCTACTAGTCAATTACTGCTTCATTGCACTGAATAGTGTTCCACTTGTCTGAAGAAGGGACTACAACTCCCTGAAGAACATAACTCACTCCAAAGGAATTGTTTTACTCACTAGTGGAGTCTGGTTCCATAATGCCTGCCTTTGACTAGCGTATTGAGAGCTAAATATAGACATATAGGTATCCAACAATAGTTACCTAGTAGTACCAGCAATTTACCCACATGCTCTCAAATTCTAACAAAACCCCTGCAAGCTAAGTATTATGCCCATATTACAGATGGATATTGAAACTAAGGCTAGAAAAACATAAGTCCAGGTCAGGAAATACCACCAAGGAGCAGAGCTTGAATTTGATGATAGATCCAAGCACATTACATTACACAGCACAGCTTTCATTCCTGTTTTCAGAACTACTACTCATCTTCACAATTTAATCAGACAAGAATTGAAGACTTACTAGTCGCCAATGAAAAGAAACAGATTCTTAGCACAAAGACTAGTTGAACATCATAAAGAGTAATTAACATTTTGAGGCAACATATGCTGTTGCTTAACAGGTAATATAAATAAAATTATTAAATTTTGTAGCAAACTTCCTGAAGTTTTTGATCACTGAGGACTATGATGATCAGAAAATAGGATGTTAGAAGCCCAGTCTTACAGTACATATTAAAATGATGGTAACCTTGATGTTATTGACATATTAAGGTGTTCTTTTTGTGGGGGTTATATTGTGAGATGCTTTGCACCACTCCTGGCTTCCACCTACTAGATGCCAGTAGCACTCTCTATTAATGACAATAAAAAATGTCCCTGGACATTGCCATATGTCCCTTGGGAAAGCAAAAATCAATGAAACCTGTTGTAGAAAAATGTTTGAAGATATGTAACGTCATTATAATATTATTTTAAAGGAAATAAACATTAACTATTTTAATATGTAATAATTGTTATATAAAAATAAAAATATTATTCAAAATAAATATTCCAAATTGAAAAACTGTTATAAAATGTACCATGTGGTCAAATTTGATTATTTTTTAAAAATGTATATGCATACAATAAGTAGAACTTTAAATATTTTGAAATGTTTTAAGTGCTTGTGAGCCGAGCCTATTGTAAGGTAATAGGTAATTTTTTTAAATTGTGTACTCTAGTCTTTCCACATTTATTAATAATAATAAACTTTTGCATCATCATTATAGTTTAGAAATTCTAGAATTCATTTATTTTAAAATCTGGATTGAAAGACAACAGGGAAATTTATGTAACTCTGAAATGCTCAAAGTAAAGAAAAAAAAAAGTACGACTCCCTGACAAGTTTAAACTCCAAGTTTGTAAGTCACACAGATCTGTAATCTTAATTTCTTCTCCCTTTGCAGTCTAAAGAAATTTAAGTTGATAAATTACCACACAAATCCATCCTGGATCACTAGTGCCTATGGATCATGTAGTAGGAAGAAATAGCAAATTGATCTGGATGAACTCTTCCACATCTTAGGCTTCAAGGGGCAATTTTCAAACACAAATAAACAGTGAGTCTCCTCTAAAAATATGTCTCAGTCACTTGAGGATAAACCTGCTATGGGAGAGAGTCAATAGACAGACATGAGGCTTAAAGCTTTAAGAACATGTAAAAACTTTTATCATCCACAGTTCATGCGCAAGGACAGTGGGATAGATTACCACGAGATGAAAGAAAGTACCTGGAGATGGCATGTGTGACCCATGGTTTACTTGAAAAATGCTTGTGGCCCAGTGGCAAGAGGCTGGACAGATGGCACTCCATCCTCACAGTGCTTCACAGTAATGTGTCCATCTTCATGACATTACTCCAGAAAATAGCATCTCCATCCCTTCTGGTGTCTTGTCCAAGTCTGCTGTCCCCAGTTCTGCATCAGTCACCCACAGACAGAGGGGTTTTCTAAGGTAGCCTTTAGAGCAGTAACATCACAAGTTCAGCTTGCTTTGTTTCATTGTATGAACAGCAACCCAAGGAACTTGGTGTACATGCAAAAAAGCAGCTTTCTACAGGAAACAGTAACTTGTCCTAATTCCCAGAATACATGAAAGAAACCACATCCTTCAAGAAAATATTTATCTGTGTATTCTGTCCCAGACTTGCTCTCATTGTTTTTTTCACTTGGCTAGATTCTTGGGACTTGAGAGGGGCATATCAGGAACATGGTATTTTACCATCCTCTTTTTCTGCAATGATGGATGATACACAGCTGAAAGACAATCTGAAAGAGAATGTAAAAGCAATATGTTTCAATACTAAGAGAAGGATTTAATCACCCTACCTTAAATGCTAAGGCACTGTGAAAATAAATAGGTAATCAATAACTGTGTGGAAATTGATAGGGCTTTGAGAAATGAAATCTACAGTTGAAAAGAAAATTAGAGAACTGAAAGATAAATCTAAGACATGTATCTCAGAGACAGAAATCATTAAAAAAAAAAAAACACCAGTATAGAAAGTCCAATAGTCTTTTGTTGTTGTTCTTTTTAGATATAAGATAACAGTAGAATGTACTTTGACATATACATATTCATGGAGTATAACTTCCCATTCTTGCGGTTCAACATTATGCAGAATTACAATGGTTGTGTATTCAAATAGAAACATAGAAAAGTTATGTCTGATCCATTCTACTGTCTTTCCTATTCACATCCTCCCTCCCTTCCTTTCATTCCTCTTTGTCCAATCCAATGAACTTCTTTTCTCCACCCCCCCAACCCTTTTTGACTCACTCCATGCACATATCAGAGAATATTTGGCCTTTGGTGTTTTGGGGAGTAGCTAATTTCACTTAGTATGATAGTCTCCAGTTCCATCCATTTACTGGCAAGTGCCATAATTTCATCGTTTTTTTGGCTAAGTAATATTTTATTGTGTATATATGCCACATTTTCTGTATACATTCTTCTATTGAAAGGCACCCAGGTTGGTTCCATAGCTTAGCTATTGGGAATTGAGCTGCTGTAAACATTGATATGGCTGAGTGACTGTATTATGCTGATTTTAAGTCCTTTGGATATATACTGGGAGTGGGATAACTGGGTCAAATGGTGGTTCCATTCCAAGTTTTCTGAGGAATCTCCATACTGCTTTCTATAGTGGTTGCACCAAATTGCAGTCCCACAAGCAATGTATGGGTGTACATTTTCCCCCATATCCTCACCAACATTTACTGTAACTTGTATTCTTGATAGTTGCCATTCTGACTTGAGTGAGATGGAATCTCAATGTGGTTTTGATTTTCATTTCTCTAATTGCTAGAGATGTTGAACATTTTTTATATATTTGTTAACTGATCATATTTCTTCTTCTGTGAAGTGTCTGTTCAGCTTCTTTGCCCATTTGTTGATTGTTTTTCTTTTGTTGTTGTTGTTTGTTTTGTTTTGTTTTTTTGCTTTTTGGTGTTAAGGGTTTTTTTTTTTTACATTTTTTTTATTGGTTGTTCACAACATTACAAAGCTCTTGACATATTATATTTCATACATTAGATTGAAGTGGTTTATGAACTCCCAATTTTACCCCAAATGCAGATTGCAGAATCACGTTAGTTACACATCCACAATTTTACATAATGCACTAATAGTAATTGTTGTATTCTGCTACCTTTCCTATCCCCTACTATCCCCCCTCCCCTCCCCTCCCATCTTCTCTCTACCCCATCTACTGTAATTCATTTCTCTCTTTGTTTATTTTCCCATTCCCCTCACAACCTCTTATATGTAATTTTGTTTAGCAATGAGTGTCTCCCTTCATTTCCATGCAATTTCCCTTTTCTCTCCCTTTCCCTCCCATCTCAAGTCTCTGTTTAATGTTACTCTTTTCTTCCTACTCTTCCTCCCTGCTCTGTTCATACTTGCTCTCATTATATCAAAGAAGACATTTGGTATCTGTTTTTTAGGGTTTGGCTAGCTTCACTAAGCATAATCTGCTCTAATGCCATCCATTTCCCTGAAAATTCTATGATTTTGTCATTTTTTATTGCTGCATAGTACTCCATTGTGTATAGATGCCACATTTTTTTATCCATTCATCTATTGAAGGGCATCTGGGTTGGTTCCACAGTCTAGCTATTGTGAATTGTGCTGCTATGAACATCGATGTGGCAGTGTCCCTGTAACATGCTCTTTTAAGGTCTTCAGGGAATAGTCCGAGAAGGGCAATAGCCGGGTCAAATGGTGGTTCCATTCCCAGCTTTCCCAGGAATCTCCAAACTGCTTTCCAAATTGGCCGCACCAATTTGCAGTCCCACCAGCAATGTACAAGTGTACCCTTTTCTCCACATCCTCGCCAGCACTTGTTGTTGTTTGACTTCATAGTGGCTGCCAATCTTACTGGAGTGAGATGGTATCTTAGGGTGGTTTTGATTTGCATTTCTCTGACTGCTAGAGATGGAGAGCATTTTTTCATGTACTTGTTGATTGATTGTATATCCTCCTCTGAGAAGTGTCTGTTCAGGTCCTTGGCCCATTTGTTGATTGGGTTATTTGTTATCTTATTGTCTAATTTTTTGAGTTCTTTGTATACTCTGGATATTAGGGCTCTATCTGAAGTGTGAGGCGTAAAAATTAGTTCCCAGGATGTAGGCTCCCTATTTACCTCTCTTACTGTTTCTTTTGCTGAAAAAAAACTTTTAAGTTTAATTAAGTCCCATTTGTTGATTCTAGTTGTTAACTCTTGTGCTATGGGTGTCCTATTAAGGAATTTGGAGCCCGACCCCACAATCTGTAGATCGGAGCCAACTTTTTCTTCTATCAGACGAAGACTCTCTGATTTGATATCAAGCTCCTTGATCCATTTTGAGTTAACTTTTGTGCATGGCGAGAGAAAGGGATTCAGTTTCATTTTGTTGCATATGGATTTCCAGTTTTCCCAACACCATTTGTTGAAGATGCTATCCTTCCTCCATTGCATGCTTATAGCCCCTTTATCAAATATAAGATAGTTGTAACTTTGTGGGTTAGTCTCTGTGTCCTCTATTTTATACCATTGGTCCACCCGCCTGTTTTGGTACCAGTACCATGCTGTTTTTGTCACTATTGCTCTGTAATATAGTTTGAAATCTGGTATCGCTGTACCGCCTGATTCACTCTTTCTGCTTAGAATTGCTTTTGCTATTCTGGGTCTTTTATTTTTCCATATGAATTTCATGATTGCTTTATCTATTTCTACAAGAAATGCCGTTGGGATTTTGATTGGCATTGCATTAAATCTATAGAGAACTTTTGGTAATATCGCCATTTTGATGATGTTGGTTCTGCCTATCCATGAACAGGGTATATTTTTCCATCTTCTAAGATCTTCTTCTACTTCTCTCTTTAGGGTTCTGTGGTTTTCATTGTATAAATCTTTCACCTCTTTTGTTAGGTTGATTCCCAAGTATCTTATTTTTTTTGAGGATATTGTGAATGGAGTGTTTTTCCTCATTTCCATTTCAGAAGATTTGTTGCTGATATACAGAAATGCCTTTGATTTATGCGTGTTGATTTTATATCCTGCCACTTTGCTGAATTCATTTATTAGTTCTAGTAGTTTCTTTGTAGACCCTTTTGGGTCTTCTAGGTATAGAATCATGTCATCTGCAAATAGTGATAATTTAAGTTCTTCTTTTCCAATTTTTATGCCTTTAATTTCTTTCGTCTGTCTAATTGCTCTGGCCACTGTTTCGAGAACTATATTGAATAGAAGTGGAGATAGAGGGCATCCCTGTCTTGTTCCGGATTTTAGAGGGAATGCCTTCAACTTTTGTCCATTCAGAATGATGCTAGCCTGAGGCTTAGCATAGATAGCTTTTACAATGTCAAGGTAAGTTCCTGTTATCCCTAGTTTTTCTAATGTTTTGAACATAAAGGGATGCTGTACTTTGTCGAATGCTTTCTCTGCATCTATCGAGATGATCATATGGTTCTTATCTTTAAGTCTATTGATGTGGTGAATAACATTTATTGATTTCCGTATGTTGAACCATCCTTGCATCCCAGGGATGAATCCTACTTGATCATGGTGCACTATTTTTTTGATGTGTTTTTGTATTCGATTCGCCAGAATTTTATTGAGGATTTTTGCATCTAGGTTCATTAGAGATATTGGTCTGTAGTTTTCTTTCTTTGAGGTGTCTTTGTCTGGTTTCGGGATCAGGGTGATGTTGGCCTCATAGTATGAATTTGGAAGAGCTCCCTCTTTTTCTATTTCCTGAAATAACTTGAAAAGTATTGGTATTAATTCTTGTTTAAAGGTTTTGTAAAACTCCGCTGTATACCCATCCGGTCCTGGGCTTTTCTTGGTTGGTAGTCTTTTGATGGCTTCTTCAATTTCATCTATTGATATTGGTCTGTTCAGATTGTCTATATCCTCCTGACTCAGTCTGGGCAAATCATATGACTTAAGAAATTTATCGATGTCTTCACTATCCTCTATTTTATTGGAATATAGGTTTTCAAAATAATTTCTAATTGTCTTCTGTATTTCTGTAGCATCTGTTGTGATATTGCCTTTTTCATCCCGTATGTTAGTAATTTGAGTTCTCTCTCTTCTTCTCTTCGTTAGCATGGCTAAAGTTCTGTCGATCTTATTTATTTTTTCGAAGAACCAACTTTTAGTTTTGTTAATTTTTTCAATAGTTTCTTTTGTTTCAATTTCATTAATTTCCGCTCTGATTTTAATTATTTCTTGCCTTCTGCTACATTTGCTGTTGTTTTGCTCTTCCTTTTCTAGGGCTTTGAGTTGGAGTGTGAGCTCATTTATTTGTTGGTTTCTTCTTTTTTTGAGGAATGACCACCAGGCGATGAACTTTCCTCTTAAAACTGCTTTCATTGTGTCCCATAGATTCCGATATGTTGTGTCTGTATTTTCATTTATCTCTAAGAATTTTTTGATTTCCTCCTTTATGTCTTCTGTAACCCATTGATCATTCAGTAACATATTGTTCATTTTCCATGTGATGTAGGATTTTTCCTTCCTTCTTTTATCATTGATTTCCAGTTTCATTCCATTATGATCAGATAAAATGCATGGTATTATCCCCACCCCTTTATATTTACTGAGGGTTGCCCTATGGCATAATATATGGTCTATTTTTGAGAAGGATCCATGTGCTGCTGAGAAGAAAGTATATCCATTTGATGATGGTTGATATATTCTATATAAGTCAGTTAAGTCTAGGTTATTGATTGTGGTATTGAGTTCTATATTTTCTTTGTTTAACTTTTGTTTGGAGGATCTGTCCAATGGTGAGAGAGGTGTGTTGAAGTCTCCCATAATTATTGTGTTGTGGTCTATTTGATTCTTGAATTTGAGGAGAATTTGTTTTGTGAATGTCGCAGCACCATTATTTGGTGCATAAATATTGATAATTGTTATGTCTTGTTGGTGAATGGTTCCTTTTAACAGTATATAATGACCTTCTTTATCCCTTTTGATTAACTTAGTCTTGAAGTCGATTTTATTCGATATGAGGATGGCCACCCCTGCTTGCTTACGAGGACCATGTGCGTGGTATATTTTTTCCCATCCTTTCACCTTCAGCCTGTGTATGTCTTTTCCCATCAGATGTGTCTCCTGGAGGCAGCATATTGTTGGATTTGTTTTTTTGATCCATGATACCAGCCTATGTCGCTTTATTGGAGAGTTTAAGCCATTAACATTCAGAGTTACTATTGATATGTGGTTTGAACTTCCATCCATGTTTGATTTTTTATCCTTTTTTTAAAAAAAAAAATTTAGTTTGTCTCTCCATGATTGTCTTTCCCCTTGCCCTCTGTCTTTACTGAGGCACTTCCCACTGATGGTTTTGGTTATTGTTTTTCATTTCTTCCTCGTGTAATGTTTTGCTCAAAATGCTTTGCAATGCTGGTTTTCTGGCTGCAAATTCTTTTAACTTTTGTTTATCATGAAAGATTTTTATTTCGTTGTCATACCTGAAGCTTAATTTTGCTGGATACAGAATTCTTGGTTGGCATCCATTGTCTTTCAGTGTTTGAAATACATTGTTCCATGACCTTCTTGCTTTCAGTGTCTGTGATGAAAAATCCGTAGTTAACCGTATTGGTTTACCCCTAAATGTTATCTGTCTCCTTTCTCTTGTAGCTTTTAATATTTTCTCTTTGTTCTGTATATTGGATATCTTCATAACAATGTGTCTTGGCGTTGGTCTACTGTGATTTTGTGTGCTCGGTGTCCTGTATGCATCTTCAATTTGTATATCTGTTTCCTTTTTTATTTCTGGAAAGTTTTCTGTAATTATCTCCTTCAGCAAGTTTCTCATTCCCTTGGTTTGAATCTCTGTACCTTCTTCTATCCCGATGACTCGTAAGTTCGGTTTCTTAATGTTATCCCATAATTCTTGGATGTTTTTCTCGTGATTTTTTTACCAGCCTTTCTGAGTTGGCTAGACTCTTTTCAAGATGGTATATTTTGTCTTCATTATCTGACGTTCTGGTTTCTACTTGCTCCACTCTGTTAGTGATACTCTCAATTGAGTTTTTAATTTGGTTTATCGTTTCCTTCATTTCTAGAATTATTGTTTGATTATTTTTTATAATCTCTATCTCCTGATAAAGATGCTTAACTTCTTCTTTTATCTGTTTGTGAAATGCATTCTCAATGTGTTCTTTCGCTGCTTGAATTTGCTGTCTTGTATCCTCTTTAAGGTTCCATTCCATCTGTCTTAGGTGTTCCTTGAGTTCTTTATATGACCATTTTTCTGATGGCTCTAGGTCCTCCTGAATATTTAGGCTGTCCTGCGTTGTTTGTACTCCTTTTCTTCCTTGTTTTTTGAAGCTGCTCATGTTGCTTCTTGTTCTGTTTGACTGCTGAGTTACTGTTTACTCCTATAAATTAGTTTGATGCTTGGGAGGAAAGGTATTTGAAGGGAAGGGAAGAAGTCTCTAAAGAGAATGAGAGTAGGCAGGTAGAATTCAAGAAAAAAGGGGGGATAAGAAAAATTAGAAGACTAAAGAAGAAAAAGAATAGGAACTAAAAAAGAAAAAGATTAAAATAATAATAATAATAATAATTAAAAAAATTTAAATTAAAATTAGTAGAAAAAAAAATTTAAAAAAATATTTTGTAAAAAAAAATTAATAAAACAACAAGAAAGAAAAAATGAAAATGAAAGAAAAACCTAAATCAAAAAAAAACAACAAAAAAAAAGGAGAAAAGAAAAATAAAAAAAAAAAACTAATAAATGCAGTCTTAGAGTTTGATTAACTTCTCTTCCAGTAGATGGCGCTGTGCCCACCAGGTCAAGTTTCTCCTGTCAATACGCGGGAACCAATCACTGTGCAGCAGCTCCTCCCAGACTGGGCGAGTCTCCAATCCTGAGTGTCTAGGGCCTCCTCTTGTGTCTAGTCACTTCCCACTTTTTCTCTAGCCAGGCCCCTCTCACCACAATACTGGCTACACGCCAAGTCTGCTGCTCCCGGGAGCCCTGTTTTCATGAACGACTGGGCACACTCTTCCAGTTTGCCATTCCCTCAGACCCTAAGCTTGTAGAGTTTGGGGCTGAGAATCCTCAGCGGCTTTTACTTGCCCTCTGGTATCCACTTCCCGTAGGTGGTGCAAGAGACCTCAGCAGTCAGCCCTGGTGGGAGCGGTAGTTCCGCTTGCGGGACCCGCACCACCTCTGATTCCCTCGGGCTGGCTGAAGCACTCACAGGAGAGCTGGGAGGGGCCCTTACTGGAGAGCTGGGAGGGGCTCTTAGAGTTTTCCCGATGTGTGGAGAGGCAAGGCTATGGGATCACACACCTGTTTCAACGAAGTTATCTCCTCTGAAGCAGTCTGATGACACGGTTTCCCTTTGCTGGGAGACTAATTCAACGGGTGGGTCCTTCTCTCCCAAGCCCCGTTTCAAACCTGTGGCCACTACTTATGAAGGCTCGGTAGGCATTTACCTTCGTAGGATGAGAAGGGCTGACCAGTTGTTTCAGCGGGATGAATTAATGCCGAGTCATAGCTGTTTGTCTGCGGGAAGCAGGTGACCGGGAGTTTGAATTCAGCGGGTCAGAGCTCAGTGCGTGTTCTCGGATCACTTGGATTTTAAATTGTCGCTCATCTTATCAGCTGTTTCATATAATTCGGCAGCTCATTCGCGCAGTGAAGAGTCTGCTCTATGGTGCTCCGCGGGAGGCGGCGGCAGCAGCGGCGGCAGCAGCGGCGGCGGCCTTCGGGACCCCCGGGGAGGGGGTGCGGGTTGGGGGAGGGGAGGCGGCGCCTCAGGGCCGCGCGGTCAGGGTACCGGACACGCAGGAGAGCGGGCGGGGTGGGGGAAAGAAGTTGAGATCTAAATTTAGAGACTGAGCTTGGGAGGAGAGACGGCTGGGGAGAAAGAAGCAAGGCGGAAAGGCGGAGAGGAGAAGGGGAAGGAGAAGGAGAAGGGGCTGAGGGAGCCGGGCGGCTCGGGCTGCAGCCTTACTGCTCGCGCTGAAGTCGTGCTGTACTCCCTTCACCTTGGCTGGATTAGTGGCTGATTCACTCCACCTAGGTCCCTTTCTTGACACGGTGCTGGGTTTTTGTCGACAGATCTCCTTTAATGATCTTTACCTCATCTTTTCAGACGCCGCGGCGCGGGGCTCAGAGCGGCTTACTCACTTCCCGCCGCCATCTTCTTTGCTCGTTAAGGGTTTTTTTTTTAAGAGAGAGAGATGAGAGAGAGAGAGAGAGAGAGAGAGAGAGAGAGAGAGAGAATTTTAATATTTATTTATTTTTTTTTAGTTCTCGATGGACACAACATCTTTGTTTGTATGTTGTGCTGAGGATCAAACCTGGGCCGCACGCATGCCAGGCAAGTGCGCTACCACTTGAGCCACATCCCCAGCCCCCAGTTTTTTTTAATTCTTTATATATTCTGGAGATTAATGCTCTCTCTGAGGTGCTAGTGGCAAAGATTTTCTCCCATTCTGTAGGCTCTCTCTTTTGTTCTTGATTGTTTCCTTTGATATGAAGAAACTTTTTAATTTGATACCATTATATTTATTGATTCTTGATTTTACTTCTTGCACTTTATGAATCTTGTTGAGGAAGTTGGTTCCTAAGCCAACATAATGGAGAGTTGGGCCTATATTTTATTCTAGTAGGTGCAGGATCTCTGGTCTAATGCCTAGGTCCTTGATCCACATTGAGTTGAATTTTGTGCAGGGTGACAGATAGGGGTTCAATTTCATTCAGCTACATATAGATTTTCAGTTTTCCCAGAACCATTTGTTGAAGAGGCTATCTTTTCTCCAATGTATGTTTCTGGTGCCTTTGTCTAGTTTGTTTCTGTGTCTTCTATTCTGTTCCATTGGTCATCATGTCTTTTTTTTTTTTTTTTTTGGTGACAATACCATTCTGTTTCTGTTACTACAGTTCTGTAGTATAATTTAAGTTCTGATACTGTGATGCCTCCTGCTTCACTTTTCTCACTAAAGATTGCTTTGGCTATTCTGGGCCTCTTATTTTTGCAAATGAATTTTATGACAGTTTTTCTATTTCTATGAAGAACATCATTGGAATTGCATTAAGTCTGTATAGTGCTTTTGGTAGTATGGCCATTTTGACAATATTAATTCTGCCTACTCAAGAACATGGGAAATCTTTCCATCTTCTAAGGTCTTCTTCATTTTTTTTCTTTAGTGTTCTATAGTTTTCATTGTAGAGTTCTTTCACCTCGTTTGTTAGATTGATTCCTCAATTTTTGTTTTAGGTTATTGTGAGTGGGATAGTCTTCCTAATTTCTCTTTCAGATGATTCATCATTGGAGTACAGGTATGAAATTGTTTATAAAGCCAAGGTCAACATCATTCTAAGTGGAGAAAAATTGAAAGCATTCCCTCCAAAAACTGGAATAAGACAGGGATGCCCTCTTTCACCATATTATTCAACATAGTCTTTGAAACTCTATCCAGAGAAGTTAGGCAAAAGAAAGAAATTAAAGGTATATAAATAAGAAAAGAAGAACTCAAACATCCCTATTTGCTGATACATGATCCTATATTTATAAGACTAGAAAAACTCCACCAGAAAACTTCTAGAAATCATAAATGAATTCAGCAAAGCAGCAGGTTATAAAATTAACATCCAATAGTCTTTAAATAGGAATTTGCAAAAAAAAAAAAAAAAAAAAAAGAATTGAAAGAAGGGAAGAAGCAACTTCAAAAAAAATAGTGAACTTTTTTGAGAATTGATTACATCCAAGAGTTCTGCCATACATCTGGCAGCAAATTGATTAAACATGACAGAGAGTATAACTAGACTGACAGCTAAAAATACAAAAGCAGCAGCAAACATTGGAAGGTAATGGAGAAATATCTCCAAAATGTTATAGAAAATAGCTGTCAACCAAGTATATTATCCCCAGATGAATATTTTTCTACAGGGACCACAATTTTTTTAATTTCAGAAAAAGACTAAAAGAATTCATAAAGAGTCACAATCATTTAATTTTGCTGAAAGAAATACTGAGAAAAATATGTAGTTTAGGAAGAGGGAAACTGAAACCAAAATGAATGAATAGGGTATAAAATGTAAAGATAAATAATAAAATTGATAAACACGGGTAAATCTAAAAAGGTATCATTGTGTAAAACAATAATAAGCAACAATTTGAGTGAATTAAAACAGGCTAGAACTAAAATAATGGACTATATATATGTAGCATATATATACAATGGACAATATATACAATTATATACTATTAAAATGTAACAATGCATGGTTTGAAATATCCAATTACAAGAGGGGAGAAATGAGGAAATACAGATGAAAGAGAACAGGAATATGCTGGCAATTAAAGCTGAATCAAGAGTACATGGAGGGCTGTGGCTGTGGCTCAGTGGTAGAGCACTTGCCTAGCATGTGTGAGACACTGGGTTCAATTCTCAGCACCACATATAAGTAAATGAATGAATTAAAGGTCCATCAACAACTGAAAAGAAAACATTTTTTAAAAAGAGTACATAGGATTTACTAGGTTTACTATAGCCTTTTCTATGCTTATGTGGAAAAACTCCATTTTGTGAAGTTTAAAATAAAATACTGAAAATGATAGTATATAAAATGGAAGGGAAGATTAGAATCCAAGTGTTTTCTGTTCTTATGTGTTTGTGGAGGAGTAGAGAAGACTTAGTTAAGCCAAGGAGAGTGTGCTACAAATATAACTTTTAAAAATTTATTCTTTAACTATTAAAAGAATAATTACAAACTAAATAACTTCTAAAACACTAAAGGAAAAACAAGAGAACAAAGAATTGATCAGTAGAAGAGAGGAGCAAATGCAGGAGAAAAGAATAATACACAGAAAGACACAAAATAAGGTGAAAGAAATAAGTTAACACCAATATTTTTAAATATAAGTGGGGCTAACCTTGTAAAATTTAGAAGATTTGAGTAAGGATTAAATAAAGAAAATCCGGCTACATGCTGATTAAGAGAAGTCACAGAAAGGTTGAAGACAATAAGCAAATATTTAGCAGCATTAATATCATTAAGAATAGACTTTAAGATAAAACCAAATTATTCAAAAAAAAAATAGAACATAGCACAATTGTAACATAACAAGGAAAAAAGTCGGGGCAGAAATCTGAAGTCATCCTTGACCTTCTATTTATTTGCATTATAAATCCAAACCATCAGCAAATTATTTTGACTCTATCTTCAAAAGAAAGGGTGGGGATTTAGTCAGGTACATATATGTACATACACATACACACACATACATACACACATATAGGTATTCACATATATACATATAAACATGTTTATTTATAAAAGACTGAGCAAATAGCAAATCTGGCAAGACGATATGTATGTAATCTTAATGCTGAGTACATGGATAGCTGAATAATTTTCTACAGACTATTATATTTGGAGCATCTTATAATTGAAATATTTTGAGTGGTACCTAGACTCATTTCTGGTTTAAACAAAGAAAGAAAAAGTGTTTCTGCTCAGGAGCCACCCCACTGCATAGTTATATAGTGCTTCATCAAAATCTCAGAGGGAGTCTTTTTGGAGGCTTTCTCTTTTCTCTCAAAGAAGACTTATCTACTTGGATCCTTTTTTGGATCTCAGACATCTGCACCATCTCTCTGCCTCACCACCCTCTCCTTCATCACATTTCTGAGTTTCACTGAAACTTAGAGTGAGAGAACATGATAAGACAGCTATCTGAAGTTCTGTTCTTTTTTTTTCTTTTTTTTTTTTATTGGTTGTTCAAAACATTACAAAGCTCATGACATATCATCTTCCATACATTTGATTCAAGTGGGTTATGAACTCCCATTTTTTACCCCAAATACAAGTTGCAGAATCACATCGGTTACACATCCACATTTTTGTCATTAACATGGTGTTATGAAGTTCTGTTCTTAACAACAAAGAAGAATGTGTTTTTGGTGTTTCTGTTGTTGTTTGGTTTTTTGTTTGTTTTTTTTTAATAATGCCTAAAATCCATTTAGAAATTAAATCATGACCAGGCATAGTCACATAATCATGCAAAGTACCTCTGTACAAAGCTTCCAGTCCATCTGTCCTCCCAAACCCTAATCATTTCTCAAGCTGCTAATAATGATAGACTTCCTTTTTAAGTGGGAGCTGGAGTAAAAAGTAGCATCAGATGCTACCATTCATTGTCTTCACACAAAATCACCCAGATTCTAAACCTATTTTAGCTTAGAAAGTACTTTTTCTAAACTCAGGGACTTCTGAGATTGTTAGAGTCATTCAGTTAAAGATTTGAGCTATTTGGCACTAAGGAACCAAAAGCCTACCACCCAGAGAAGAAGGCAAATTCACTAATTGTGTAATTAGATAATAAGAGGTCTAAATTACTTCTCCAAGAGAGTTTGGATTAAGAAAACAGAATATTGGATCTGAATCTGATCAACCATAAGTGATCTACTCAAGAGAAGTAAATAGTAGTTAAAGTTCCATCATATTTCTATATGGAAAAGAAAATCTGCTCAATAGTAAACACTATAAGTGGGGAATAAACACTATCATTGTGAGAGTAAAGAAATAAACTGGCATATTTAACCTGGTTTCCTCATTACATAAATTTGGAGAATTTATTTAAATTTTCTCTATACAATGTAACCAAATTGATTAACTAAAATGTTAAAAAATTAAAAGCTTGTCAAATACTTGTATTAATTTACAGTTTGTCATAGAGTTGCCTGGTTTTATTTTACCTTCTTTTTTTTAAAACACTGAACAATGAATAGACCAAATTGACAGCATTGTAGGTACAGAAAACATTCATTGTTTTTTATATATCAGACTGATAAAGTATATATCACTTATGTTTACTATGATCTCCATTGACTTTCTCAATCAGTTCAGTGTGATCATTCTTGGATGAGTACCCATATTACTCTCTTTTTGTCCTACATAACTTCCAAAACCCTTGCATATCCATCAATAACAAACACCCTTCATAAAAACTCAATTTCATTAAAAAAATGACAAAGCCTTCAGAAATTGCCCCTTAAACATATGTCAGAATAAAATTTGGTCCTAAAAGTTGGTTGTACATGTTTCTACTTAAACCTGATTGATTCACAAATCATACAATACACTGTTTTTTTTAAGCAAAAATCCATCCAGAAAATTGGGTAAACAGTAAGAGTTATTATTGCAAGTCCAGAAGCTTCTTAAAAGAAAGCTTTCTGAGCTAAGAGAAATGCTATTTGTTTATACACACACACACACACACACACACACACAGATATACACACACACACACACATATGGAAAATAACTGTCAGGGAGTGATTACATTTTCTAATAGTTTTGATATGGATTTGCATTTATAAATCAATAACAGCTACTGGATATGTTTCAACATTATACAGGTGGGTTTTTTTTTTAATTCCTTCAGAATTTCCAGAGAAACTCATACTTGGTATTCTACCTTCATTTTCCTTGTATTATTAAGCAACAATCAATAGGTTTTTCCCAAAAGTCTCTTTCTTTTCTTTAAACTCTTGAGTGAATACAAACATGGTTTTTTACTAGATAAAGGAGATGTTAATGAATTTTTCCAGCTTAGCAATTCATTGAAATCATGTAATACATTGCATTGTCTGGAAGTGTTCATTGCTATGATTTCCGTAAATGGAAATCAAAGAACACATTTCTAAAATGTAATAATAGCACTTTAACCTTGAATGAAATTCTTAAAGCATGTCCTTTATTTTATTGGTATTAAGAGAAATTGAAAGGAAGGAGGAAAAAGAAAGGAATTGTTTGCATAGTTACTTGAGTGCCTATACTCCCAAATAAAATAAGGCATTTGGCTGACATTAATTTATAGAAGCATAATACCTCTATTCCTTCAGTTCTTTCTTCACTTTCCCTTGATTTAGAATTGGATTAATTTATGAGAAGACCAGCAAGCATCTGACCAAGAAATCATGATGCAGGTAATAGAAAGATTCCCTGTAAATTCTTAGACACATAACAACTAGAAAAATAAGATAAGTTAGAATAGGAATCACATGACTAGAGACACATTGTATAAATAGGATTAAATGAAATGTTGTAAGTAAAACATAACCTATGGTATACAGTAAAGTGTCAATAAATGCCTAATGGTTCTGGAATCAGGGATCAGGTCTAGAGAGACCAATTAGGGCCTTAAGTTTAAAACCTGTCTCCTAAATCCTCAACATAGAGGTTATATAAATTAACATCATAGGGCTGCCAATTAATTGAGTTTAGATTATTGAAAAAGAAAAGAAGTGTAGTTGTTGTGGTACAGGCTGCAAATTCCCCCAGTACCTCCCTCAGTCATACCTCCAGAAGGGACTACACAGCATGCCCACCCCCAACCCCCTCACACACAGCAGCACCCAGTGTTCCAGCCCTGTGAGCCCCTGCCCCAGCCACAACAGTCCCATGGAGTCACCTCCTAACCCATCCACCTAGGAATGGGCGGGCAGGAGGAGACTCCACCCAGAGACTCCACCCCTTCAAAAAAATCCAAGATGGCCGTGAAAGGAAGGCTGGGCTTTTTAGTTGTTCTGTGGGTTGGAATTCAAGCAGCAGGAGAACTGCTTCTCAGCAAAGTGAGTGAAAGAGGGAAATCACTGATATGCAATATTGGTAGAGTACTCAGAAATTTAGGTACACTGGACAAAGAACAAGAAAGTGTACTTTGGAGTCAAGCCAGTTGCAACAACAGCAGTGCTGATTCACCACAAACCGGGGGAATAATACAGAAAGAAACACAGTGGATAAATTTGAAATGGAAAAACCTATAGATCAGAACAGCAGTTGAAACTTAGCTGATTCAGAGATGGCACAGGGAACTGGTGTATGAAAAGTAGTGTTTGTAAACTAGTAAATGGAGAGCTGAGGCTGGAGCCAGCTCCAAGAGGACACACAGAAGCTTACTGCTGCAGGAGCTCAGACACGGGAGCAAACATTGTCATTCTGTCCTAGGCTACTGTGTGGCCTAGGGTGTACCTAACAGAACATGAGTGAAACAGGAACAGAGAAGATTGTACCTAGGAGGGTTCAAGTAAGAAGGGAGCCAGAAGAACAAGAAACAAAAACAAAACAAAAAAGAAGAAGAAGAAGAAAATTTTCTAACCCTCAAAAGAAAAGACAAGGAGAAATAATTGTCATAATGCAGAGGAGTAAACTCACTGTCCCTCTGAGTCTGGCTGCTGCTCATGTGCATTTGTGACCAATGCAAGAGGGTTGGGAAACTGAAGAGATGAGCAGGAAAACACTCAGGGACTAAGCATTAGAAGGCTCTATTCTTGGGCAGTAGAGTGTGAGAGACCTGTAGCAAGTTGGTTCCCCTTCCCCACAAGTGGAGCTCTTAGGAGGCTCCTAAACTCTGACACTCAGCAGAGATCTGCCTCTGCTCGACCCTGTGCATGTGTTGATCTAATCTTTCCAGAGCAGATACCACCCCACAAAGTCCCTAAGTCCTGATTAGACTTAACCCCCTGCTGCCAGCACTTCCCTCTTTGTGGCCCCACTCTGGGAGTATATCCATCTGATCTGGCCTGTTGGGACAAAATTCCAAAGTACCTCCCATTCCATCCTACCTTGTACTGGTGATTAGGAAAGCTGAGAGATATTCCAGCCAGCGACAGTTTTCTGCCACTCCAGTTGTCAGCTCAGTGAACAACACAGTAAGAGAAAGGTGTTAACAAACCCCAGCCCCTGTGTTCTGTCCTCCCTCACTCTCTGGATAGTTCAGGAAGAAATGGGAAAAAGGACAGTTGGGCTGAGGCAGTGAAAATCCATCCTCATTGACAGTTTTGCCCACCTCAGTGGAGACAACCCTTACATTTTTTTTTCAATAAGAATTTTTTTTTCCTTTTCCGTGTGTGTGTGTGTGTGTGTGTGTGTGTGTTTTCTTGCTGTGCTATTGGTTCATGGGTATGTCTACATGTATATATTTGTTTCTTTTTACTCACATTTAGCTTTTAGCTTTTTTTTTTTTTTTTTTTTTTTTTGCAAAATGTCTTCTCAGGGTTAGGGGGTTTTGTTTATTTGGGGTTAGGTTTACTTATTTCCTTGTTTCTTTTTCTTTCTCCCAGTAACAGCCAAATTTCTCTATCCTCTTACTGGATAGAGAAATTTTTTTAAATATTTTTCTCCTTGTTCTTTATAGCCATCACTTGGTAAATCCCTTCTGCATTCTTTATGTTCACATTTTGAACATTCCAAACTTTCTTTTGCTTTCTATCACATTTCTCTTAATGAACTGTATTCTTAGCATATTTTAGAACTATTTGGTTTATATAGGTCCTTCCTCCAAAACTCATGTTGTTGCAGTTATTAGTACTCTGTAAGGCATAGTCGATACCTATCATTTATTTTATGCCAGATCTAGCTCACAGCTATTTATTGTTTTTCATGTTGGCAACTGCTGACCTCACCATTCCTGGCTTTGTGGTAGTAGTGTTGTAAATGTCATAGTAGGAACTGGGTATTTGTTTTAAAGAATTAAAACAATTTTTATTGTTTGCTTCAATTATTGCTGTTGTTTGTGTTCCCTTTTATGTGAGGTTCTGGGGATCTACAGGAACAATACAAGTCCACAGGGTAGAGACTCTACTGCTACACTAAAGCCATCCAAAAGACAGCATACCTCGATCCACACACAAATTAATCACGCTCAAACTTCAATAATACTTTAAGACAAAGAATAGAACAGATTAAAAACACCAAAGTAATGAACAGGTCCCAAGTAGGAAGAGTTTAAGAGGACTTTCAAGCCCCCAAACCATTAATATTCACTTCAACAGAAAAAACAAAATTAACACAAAGGCTGTGGATACCACACTTGTGTGGGGTCTCAATATAGATCACTCTAACATTTTGGCAAGAGAAAGATGTGCCTTAAAAAGGCCCACATACAAGAGTGGAAGAGAAACCCATCCCAAAAGAAGCATAAAACCCAGCACAGAAATATAAGAAATGTGGGAAAAAAAAGTAACACAATGCCTCCAGAGTTTATAAATCACCAGCAATTGATTGCAAAGATATTGAAGTCGATGAAATGTCAAATAAAAAATTCAAAGAAAGATTATAAAAAGTGATCAATAATTTTCAAGAGATCACTGAATGAAAATTTAAAAAGTCAGTACATGATATAAATGAGACATTTAATAAGGAAATAGAGATATTGAAAAAGAACCAAACAAATCTTGGAAATGAAGGATATTATAATAAATCAAACAAAATATTTAGTTGAAAGTTTCTTTAATAGAGCAGTCCATGCTGAAGACAGAATCTCAAAGCTAGAAGACAAACTAGCTAGCCTTGAACATTCAGATAGTTAATAAAACAAGTAGCCATGGTCAGAGTAAATAAGAACTCTGGGACCACATTCAGAGACCAACTTTAAGAACCACTGGAATTGAAAAGGATTGTGAGATACAGCCTAATTATATGAATAACCTCTTCAGGAAAATAATAGCAGAAAATTTTCCAAACATTAAGAATTATATGGACATCCAGATACACAATGTCTTCAGAATCCCTAACAGACAATATCAAAAAAGTATTATTTTAAGAATAATATTTCTCCATGGAATAATATTTCTCCATGAAATATTATTCTTAAAATACCTACCATACAGATCAAGGATAGAATTGTTAAAGTCTCAAGAGAAAAGCATCAGGTCACATTTAAAGGCAAACCAGTCATAATTACTCCTGATGTATCAGCACAAACTCTAAAACACAGAAGGGCTTGGAATGATATGTGCCAAGTCCTGAAAGAAAATAACTATCAACTAAATTTGCTAGTTCCAGCAAAACTATCTTTGAGAATTGAATAAGAAATAAAAACCTTCCAGGATACACTGAAACTAAAAGAATTCATGACTACTTAGCTGGCACTATAGAAAACACTTAAAGAAATACTTAACACAGAGGAAATAAAAAAACAAACCCCAGAGCTCACAAATGCACAAGTTTCATTTGAAGAGTACCTAAGTATATCCCCAGCCCACAAATGAGAAATTGAACAAAATTAAACATTAGAAACAAAATGTCAGACTAAATAAACAGCTGTCTATAAGAACATTGAATGTAACTGGTATCTCAACTCTCCAATTGAAAGACATAGGCTGGAAAATGGATTAAGAAATAAGTCCCAACTATACATTGTTTGCAAAAGACTCACCTCACAGGCACAGACAGCCATAGGCTGAAAGTGAAAGGATAGACATTGATCATGCAAATGGAGTCCCCACACAATCAAGAGTAGCTACTCTCATATCGGAAAAAGCAGACTTCAAGTCAAAATTAAACAAAAGAGACAAAGAAGGTCACTTTGTATTGGTAAAGGGAACAATTCAACAAGAAGGTATAATAATAGTAAATATTTATCCACCAAATGTTGGTGCACCTAACTACATAAAATAGACATTACTCAAATTAAAGCTTCTGATACTCACTACTCAAATTAAAGCTTCACATAATACCTAGTGATTTCAACACACCTCTATCATGAATAGATATGTTACCCAGACATAAAATCAGTAAAGACCCTTTGAACATAAAAAGTACTATAAATCAAATGGACTTAATAGACATCTATAGAATATTTCTTCCAACAACAGCTGAATATACTTTCTTCTCAGCTTCTTGTGGAATCTTCTCCAAAATAGACCATATTTTAGGTCACAAACCAACTCTAAGTAAATACAAATTAAACAATATAATTCCTTGCATCTGATCATAATGGAATGAAATTAGAAATCAATACCAAAAAACCCTATAGAAACTATATAAATGCATAAATCTTGAACAATGCACTTCAGAATGATGAATGTGTGATAGAAGAAATCAGAAGAGAAATTTAAAAATTCTTAGAATCAAATAAGAATAGTGATACAACATGCCAGAACATCTGGTACATTATAAAGTCAGCTCCAAGAGAAAAGTTTACATCTATGAGTGTCTACATAAGAATATCAGAAAGATAGAAAATAAACAACCTAATGATATATCTCAAAGCTCTTGAAAAACAAGAACAAATTTCAAAACCAGTTGAAAGAAGGAAATAATTAAGATCAGAGCCAAAATTAATAAAACTGAGAATTTAAAAAATACAAAGGAATGGTGAAATAAAGAGTTGGTTCTTTAAAGAGATAAACAAGATTGATAAGCCCTTAGCCAAACTAACTGAAAGAGAAAGAGAGAAGATCAAAATTAATGAAATTAGAGACGAAAAAGTAAAACTGCATGATATTGTCATAAAAAAACAGATACATAGATCAATCCAGAATAGAAGGCAGACAAACCCACACAGATACAGTCATCTGATCTCCTTGACAAAGGTGCCAAAAACATACACTGGAGAAAAGACAGCTTTTTAAATAAATGGTGCTGGAAAAATCAGTTATCAATATGTAGGGGGATGAGCTTAGATTCCCTATTCCTCACTCTGAAAAAAAGTCAACTCAAAATGGATTGAAGATCTAGAAACTATATAACCCTTAGAAAATGTAGGGTCAACATTTCAGCATATAGGTACTGGCAACAACTTTCCCAGTATAAATCCTAAAGATCAGGAAATAATATCAAGAGTTAATAAATGGAATAGCATCAAATCTTAAAACTTTTGCACAGCTAAGAAAAAAATGAAAAATGTGAAGGAAGAACCTACAGAAGGGATAAAATCTTTACTAGCTTCTCTTCTGACAGAAGATTACTATCCAGAATATAGAAAGAACAAAAAAAAAGTAACAGTAAAACAACAAATAATCCAATTAATAAATGGACAAATGAACTAAAGCAACATTTCTCAAAAGAAGAAACACAAATGGTCAATAAACATATGAAAAACTGTTCAACACCTCTAGCAATTATGGAAATGTAAAACAAAACTACACTGAGATTTCACATTATTCAAGTCAGAATGGCAGCCATCAAACATATAAATGATAATAAATTCTGGGGAGGCTGTGGAGACAAAAGAAACTTACATCATTGGTAGAATTTTAAATAGTACAACCACTATGGAAATCAGTATGAAGTTTCCTCAAAAAACTAAGAAAGGAATTACTATATGACCCAGCAATACCACTACTTGATATTTATGTAGATTTTTCTTTCCCCAATGAGTAGGGCTTCTTCTTGCCTCCATGCCTACCTCTCGCTTCAACTCTTAATTTGTGATACCTCCTTTAAAAAATTCCTTCCCTGACTCCCTTTCTTCACACGCACTTTAAGTCTCACCTTAGCCTATGTCTTTTCCATGAAGTTTCCTCCCATTATTCCAACCCATTTCACTGATGGAAAGTCAAATGTCTTACACACCAAGTATTTACTATGCCAGTAGTTCATGGTCTGATATCATAATACCACCTGGAGAGCTCACTGTGGTGGGGAAGACCTGGGCCTTTGTGTTTCTACCAGTTTCCCAGGTGATTCTGGCACTGACCAAAGTTTGAGGATTGCACTACTGTTTTATCTAGAATTGTTCACTAGTGGTTTTCTTTAGGTAAATATCATATCCAAAAGGATTTGAAACTTCTAAGGAAGAAAAAGATTTATTCTTTGGTATCTTTCTTCCTATCCCCCTATACCCTTCCATCATTCATATTCTTCATTAATTATGAAAACCAGAATTGTCTTTTATCAGCTCTTTGCAGGACCATGATTCTCAACAAATTAGGCTGGAGGAGTATAAAGATAACTATTTGGGTCAGGGTGTAGTAGAAGTAGCTATGTATCGCCCTACTGTCAATTCTCGGTACACTTATAAATTCGTGCTAGTTTCTGCTTGATACTTTCAAGAGTCTACTCTTCAGACATCTTATCTGTGTGTCAATTATGATGCTGATAAATAGAATTACATCAATATTTTCACATGTTACAGGTACTTTATATCAAAATATTTTATTTACAACTATAGAGTAATATTTTAATGTCAAATAAATTTCATTTCAGATAAAATCATAAAGAAAAGGGATTTTACCTCCTGTTCAGTCAGTTAATATCAGAGTGAACATAGAAAAAAGTTAGAAATTGGAAATCCATTGATTTAAAATTTATTCAACAAGCTAGTTGAACACTGTGTTCCATGTGGGTACATGAATATATATGAAATTGAGTATCATATCATACAGTACTCCAGAATCTAATCACAAAACTACAGAGAGGGTAATAAACTGTTAGGTCATTTAGTCAGCCCAGCCTCAAAAAAAAAAAATAAAAAAAGTGCATCTAAAAACTACCTGTTAGGTCGTTACTTACCCAATACATATGTTCTCTAGAGAAAGAGAATCAACAAGTTCCCTTGGCAGCCTGTCCCAGCCCTAACAACACTGCCATCAGTATATTTTTCCTGTTCCCTCTAGGCCCTGGCAACCCAAAGTGCAGTCGTCCTCTGGGAATTTGTCACAAATGCAGAATCTCAGGTCCCACCAAGAACTACTGAATCAAAATCTGCATTTTAACAAGACCCCCAGGTGATTCATGTACACTTAAATTTTGAGACACTCTGCTTTAGTGCATCAGGCCAAGAATCTAAATAGGAAACAAGTGTTTACAAATCATGAGCTAGTCTTGGTAAGTGTAGAACCAAAATGTAGAACACAGTTGAACTGTTCTACGTACATTAGAGATTTTAGGAATAGTCACAAGCCACAAGGATTTATTGGTATTTATTCTGTAATACCAAAACGCAAAGCCAGGTACAATGGTGCATGTCTATAATCCCAGAAGCTTGGGAGGCTGAGTCAGGAGGATCATGAGTTGAAAGCCAGCCTCAGCAACAGTGAGGTGATTAGCAACTCAATGAGACTCTGTCTCTAAATAAAACACAAAATAGGGCTGGGGATGTGGCTCAGTGGTTGAGTGCCCCTGAGTTCTATTCCCAGTACCAAAACAACAATAACAACAACATTGGCATTGGGTTCTGCCTAAAATCTCCAACACTAGAAAAAAGGGATCTCCGTGGAAATGAGGTTACAAGAGAGTTGGTTTGCAGAGGAAGGAGAGACCAGCATATGTAGTGTTTAGCTATAAATTAAACTAACACACATATTACAATACATGATTATTTACTTCAGGTACTCCTTCCTGTGGCAAATAACACATTTCTAAGAAAATGTCAAATTTCTATGAATGCTATGCCACTTGAAAGATTATTACCTTCCATTTTTATTCCTTTTCACTGATCAGTGTTCTACTACCGTGGCTCTAAATTTCTTTTCTAAAATATTTCCTCTTAGATATATTGAAGAATCCATAAACAAGAATATGGCCAAAAGACAAAAAGCATATCATCCGTAAACAGGTGAGGTTAACAACTAATTCACAGAATACTTGCCATGTACCAAGTCTGCTAAGATTAAATCCTTTGATTCTCACAACAAACATGTAACGTAAATGCTACTACTGTCCCCTTTCACAGATGAAATATCTGAGAAACCACAGCTGCTATTGTTAACTCATTTACCCAAAGTCAGATAGCCAGTAAGTCAAACAAGCCAGTTCTGAGCCCCGGCTCTCATCCTCTATACTCCACTCCAGGACACAAATTCAAGTGTGCAAAAAATAACTAATAATAAATTTTCTGTAATTCACCTTAATTTCAACTACAAGCTCCCATCCAAAGGAGTCCATTCTCAGAGCTTCCTTCATGCATGCAGCCTAGCTTTGGGTCAGTCCTACTCTCAATATTAGTGAGGCCACTCTAGTCATTGGTCATCCTCCACAGTGGTCACTTCTAAGTTATCCTGCATTTACCTACTCACTACCTACTCACTTGGTCCTTTCAGTTCCCTGGTCTGCTCCTTTTGTATTGCTCAAGAACACAGAAGTTTACAAACAGACTTCCCGGTGCCCTAAGGGGTTTTCTTCTTGATATTCCAGTGGCCCATGCTCCTGGGTACCTGGAGGCCAGCCACTCTCCTCTCCACCTCAGGTCCTGCTATGTCTTGGGTATGGTCGAGATGCAGGGGGGAATCATACAACCTCTCTCTCTCTCTCTCTCCAGTAATTCTAGTCTTTCCAATAGTCTTTTGCTTTTCAAAAACAATATAAGAAACCTCTGAATCAAATCTTCCCTGAAGCAAGGAATAAAAATTCATACTATCTGCCTGAATTAGGAGAGGAAACAAACACATAAAAATATCTGAGAGTATTGTACAGCCACATTTGAATCCTAGGCACTCGATCAACAGCAAGTGAAGGCATCGATAGTAAAGTTTGGCTCCATTAGAACAAAAAAAGAACACCAATTTACCCAGAACAACCCTGGGTATGAAGATGCTGAGATACATGTGTCCTCCCTGGGGCTGGTGTGCAGTGACAGTGACTAAGCAAGAGAAAGCAGTGTTCCTCTTTTGTGGAAATTCTGCCAGCATCACCAAGAGCAGACCAGGACTTGGGCCTGAAGGAGGAGAAAAACCATGTGATATGTGTATCCTTGGGAGGATGGCCTATCACCTTGGCTGTGACCACATGGCTGCTCCATCCCTTTATTCCACAGCATATTTTCTGGCAAGGATTAAAAGAAGTGCCTTCCAGGTGATGAAGGATCTGTAACCTCTTCAAGAACACATTTTGGATCATGAAGTGTTATAAAACAGCCAAATTTTATTTTTCTTAACAAACATTGAAAACACTAGAAATTCCTATGTAAATTTCTCCACCAAGGATAGAATTCCCAAACATAACCATCTTCCCTGCATAGAAAGGCATGCTTAAGACTAGGAGAAACTTATTTGAATATAGCTCTGTTGCTTAGCTTATTGACTTAGTCAGCTTTTTCATTGCTGTAGCCAAAAGACCTGAAAAAAAAAACAATTTTAGGAGGAAAAGTTTATTTAGGGCCTCACAGTTTCTGAGGTCTCTATCCATAGACAACTGACTCCATTCCTAAGGGCTCAAGGTGAGGCTGAACATCATGGCAGAAGAGTGAGATGTAGGAAAGCAGCTCAGGACATGGCACCAGGAAGCAGAAACAGAGCTCCTCTCTCCAAAGATACAATATGAACCCCAAAGGTACCCTCCCCAATGACCCACCTCTCCAGTCACACCCTACTTGCCTACAATTACTACTCAGTTAATTCCTACCAGGGGATTAGGTGAAGATTCTCATAACCCTATCATTTCCCTCTGAACCTTCTTGCATTGTGTCACACATGAGCTTTTGGAGGGACAACTCATATCTAAACCATGACATTTATCTATGCCAAGAACTTCAAATAGCACCTGTTCCACACTGCATGGTAAACTAATGTCTGATGCTCGATTAATAGGCTGAGTAATGCACTGGGTGTGGGAAAGTATAGGAAGATTCTTCTGGCCTCCACAGACATGAAGACTGACCAGCATGCAGACCAGGACTTAGACCTGAAGGAGAAAAAAAACGTGTGACCTGTGTGTCCTTGGGAGGGTGACCTGTCATTGGCATTTGCTCATGAATCTAAAAGAATAAAATCAACAGCATTATCACTACCTCACAAGACTTGGGAGGAAGTCAAGAAGGCTTTTGTTCTTCTCATGTCTTGGATAGTACCAAGCTCTGGCCATGAATAAAGCTTCTTGCAACAATTCCTTGAACAAGACAATTTCTTTCTCTCTAATGCCAAAGCTGTAAGGAAAACAATCCAGTTTGTGTGGTGGCTCTGCTCTACAGAGCAGGTTTCTAAAAAAGAAGGCCTTAGGAATCCAGGATCTACCTTCCTGCTCTGCTTTCCATGGATTCTGTAACCACACCTATTACCTCTAGGTCCAGACATCATCCACCTACAAGATAGAAGGAAAAGAAAAATAATAAAAAAGGGCAAGGGATATGTGTCAGTCGGAGAAAACCTTCCCAAAGCTGCCATAAACATGATTCCATCAGCCAGAATTAGTCAAATGGACACATGTAGGTGCAATAAATATTGGCAAGTATAGACCTTTTTCTGAGCAGCTGTGTGCCCTTCAGAATTCTATATCACAACAGGAGAGAATAGATATTGGAGGACAACAGCAGTCTCTGTCCTAGCAGCCCTCAGTGGAAGTGGGCCCAAAATATTAGGAACAATGACACAGAATTCCTGAAGCCCTTTTTCCCAAAGAATGCTTCATTTTCATATAACTCGCTGATGGCAGGAAAGACCAAGTACTATTATTTGTGAGTGCAGAGACCACGTTGATTGAAGAGGTTTTATTGTTATTATTATGACTATCAGTCACTGAGTGCTTATGGCATGCCCAGTGGTTTTTGTCATTATTAATCATTTTGACAACCTTATGACATTGGTGCCAAACAGGAGGTGATAACAGGAGGACATGGAGTTGCTCCTCAGTAATGCAAAAGCCTGTGCTCTCAGCACCATCTGTGTCTGTGGCCAATCTAAGGTCTGGTTAAACTAGAGAAGGCCCACTCTATAAGACCCTGTCTGCCCATTTGTTCAATGGCTTATTTAAAATATATAATTTAGGGGAATTTATTACCCATTAATTATGCTGCCCTCTGGGGATGCAAGTAGTAATTAAAAGCCCATATTCCAAAGGACTAGTGGAGGCTAAATAGTAATCAATTAATTCTAAGAATAACTGTGATTACTGCTACAAAAAAGAAATTTTCATAGTTCTATGAGAAATTAGAATTCAAGGATGTAGGTTAATCTGCCAGCACTGGGAAGGCTTCCCTGAGGTAGGCACATTTGAACTGATATCTGAGGAATGATGAGAGGTAGCAGACTCTGAAAGCATTCTGGGCCAACACTGCTGCACATGCAAAGGCCCTGAGGTGGCAGGCCATAGGGCATAACTAAGGAAGAGAAACAAAGCTGAGGTGGTTAGAGTCAAGTAAATGTTGATAGAAAGTGAAGCTATAAGGATGGACAAGGACTCAATTATGAAAGCCATAGGAAAGATTTAAAATCTTAAAGCTAAGAACAGTTAGAAATCTACCAAAATGTTTTAACATGAGGAGGGGAGGTATGAGGAAAGAATTTTATTTATCCTGATCTCCACTATGTCCTCTATACAAAGTAGGTACTAAAAATGTGAGATGAATACATGAATACATGACTTTTGAGAATATAATTCCAGCTATAACATGGAGAATATTATTTGGAGGTGGCACCAAGAGGGTACAGGGAAGCTCTTTAAGGTGCTAATCCTGAACTAAACAAAAGACTTGATGAGGAATTTGATATAAACAGGGACAATGAAAAGTCTCAAGACAGCTTCCAGGATGCTGGCATAAGCCCCGGGGCAGATGACAGCCCCATTCATTGAGACTGGGAAAAGGGCCAGGTTTGAGGAGGAAGGTCACATCGTTGTCACCAAAAGTAATTACTATTTATAGAACCACAATCTGTGAATTCTGTCAACAAAGGTAGCTGGAAATAATAAAAATATATTCACATGGGCCCAAACTTCAAATCTGGAGTGAGAAGTAGCCCTGGGTATCCTGACTCCACCCTTAGGTCAAAACCTGCCCGGGGCCTTTGTGCAAAGGTGATGTGTGGTAGATGCTGAAGTCTGTCTGAAAAGCCAGTTTGTGAAGATGAGATGCACAAGGGAAGGAAAGCTATTCAAAGCACATTCGCTTGGCAACAGTGAAGGTGGTATAACCTGAAGATATGTGTAAATTTCAGGATTTTTGAAAAAAAGTTGTAGTCTTGCCACATAACAGAACTGGTGGGTCTTCCTAAGAAACTGCTGAATTGTCAGCAGGAATAGGCTCATGAGGCCCTTTTTAGTCCTTCCAAAACTACCCAAAACAGAGAACAGAGCCACCAAACAGTGGATTTAAACAACTTATTGTATCTCCAAGACACCTGGGTTTCATTTGGTCTGAGACACTGTCAGACTTGATAATACAGTCTGTGCTAGGAAGGGAACTTATGAACTAGTAATCCTGTAGGCATAAAATGAACTATCTTCATAAACTAGGAGATATCCATGTACTTTAAAATCTTAAGTCTACAATCCATATAGCCAGGAATTCTTCTAAAGTCAGAGATGATGTTAAAATAGCTTTACCACTGGCATCCTGCTTTATCCTTCTATAGGACAGTAATTTTCCAGAACTAAAATCTCATGGTTTCCCTGAGGTAAGCATGATTGACAAGATTTTGCACTGCAGATGGCTGAGCAGATGCACACATAGGTATGATACCTCACTGCAGACAACTAGCCAATCAGGGAGGAGCTGAGAATTCCACTCAGAGGCAATTAAAAATTCTATCCAGGGAGATTAGAAATCCATTTTCAACCACTTTGGAATGCAGAATTAGGCCATCCTTGCACACAATGAGGTATTGTCCACATCTACAATTGTCAGTCCCACCCCTCTGAGTTGCAAAGGAACTCCAGTTGAAGAAATCCTTTCCTTAAAAAAAAATTAGGGGTGAAGAACACAGTCTGTGGAGACAAACATACCTGTAGTTGAATCCTTGCTCTGCCTGTGAAAAGATAGGCAAATGGCTTAACCTCACTAAGGTACAGGTGGCTCCCTAGAAGAGGATGTAATAACCTCCTTTGCAGGAATGCTGCTCTCATATAAGTGAGGTGAGAGTACTATTAGGTGCAGGACAGGCTGAGTAAGTTGTCTGCAGGGCATACCAAACAAAGTTAGCTTCAATAGTTCCTAGAGTCCCTACGACAAGACCAATGGCTGATACCAAAGATCTCCTCCGCTCAGAAATGGTTTGATGCCGTTGACAATCTACGGCTTCAAGGAACTTTTATGGACTTTACCCCTACTAAAGTAGTTATCTATAGCCACTGAGTGTTATTTTTGGCTGCCTTGGTGTTCTCAGACCTGTCCCCCGAACATTCCTCCACTTCCCCTTCTAGGCCCAACACCGCCCACCATTAAGCAGGAAGTAGCCAGAGGACTTTAAGCCGTCCCCCATGTCACATAGAAAAACAAAAAGGGAAGAATGTTAGGTGCAGAACAGGCTGAGTAAGTTGTCTGTAGGGCATGCCAAACAAAGTTAGCTGCAAGATGACCTGGCCACTCAAACCCTCTGTCTGGTTCTTTATCACCTGTTTGCTTCAAGCCCAAATGCCCAAGCCCCCTGCTCAAGGCTGAACACTCAACCCCCTGCTCAAGGCCGAGCACTTAACCCCCTTGTGTGCCAACAAGGCAGCTTGCAGACCCAGAGACCCCATTAGATTTGGGCTATAAAAACTCCCTCCTGCCGGGTCCCTCTCTCTCTTCTCTCTTGCTCTCTCTGTCTCCTTTGCGCGTGTGCTCTCCCCCCCTCTCTTTCTCTCTCTCTTCTCTTTCTCTCTTTTCTCCTCTGTTGCACTGCTGTAATAAAGATCTGTTGGTTGCTCTGAGTGTTGTGGTCACTTTTCTTTCATTTGGTGCCGAAACCCACCTGGGAGAGGGTTAAAACCCACTTTTGGGTCCCTCTTCCTTCAGAAGTGCCACTCACCGGACGACCTGAATCCATTTTCTCGATCGCCAGAACTCCATCCACCACTGGCCTTCGATTGGTGAGTTTCCCCTTCCTGGAGTCCTAAACCCAATGGTGGTGTCAGGAGGATTTGACCATTGATTGTCCTGCAAACCTCTTTGCCCACCTGCGGGGAGGAAAACACCCCATCACAGCCTTTAAGGCTACGGTGGCCCTCAGGGACTCCTTCCTTGGGCAGATTAGACTCCTAGGTTTAAAATTATTCCCTTCCCTTCCCAGCTGGTAGTTTACCAGCATAGGCTGTGTAACCTCGGGGACACATAACAGAGAATTGAACATCACACCCCACCTAGACCTCCTAAAGTCCTAGTCCTCACCTTCAAGACTCGGCCGCCAGAGAGAACTTTACCCTCCCCTTTCTCCCTCTTCCTCTGTCTCTCTCTTTCCCCTCTTTCCGGACCTGGGAGTATCTGGCCTCTCCAGGAGGGGTCCCGAAAAGCCTTGGCCAAGGTCTCCCACGGCTCTGGCTCCATCCAGGACGAGAGCTTTGAGTATCAGGATTCGGTGATGACCAATCTCTGCAGCTCGAACCTGCCACTAAGGCACTCCTGATTTTTGGCTCTAGCGGGGACGCCCCTTTTGCCAATAAATCAGTTTCCTCCTCCTCTCTTATACTTTCTTTGCATCTCCTTCCTTCTCCCCTATACTACGTTTGTGTTCTCTTCTCCTCCTTATACTATGTTTGCAACATGGGTAATGTGTCTTCTCTGCCGGTCGACTCTCCCCTACAATGCCTCTTGGATAACCTCAAAACCCTCTCCTTGACACAAGACATCAAACCCCCCAAATTGATCAAATATAGCACCCAGGCCTGGCCCACTTATCCCTTAGACAACCAAAGCAGATGGCCCCCTTTTGGGTCCCTGGATCCCTCCATTCTAAGGGATCTCTACAATTACTGTGAGGGTTCAAAACAATGGGTAAAGAGCTGCTATGTCCAAGCTTTCTTCTTGCTCCATTCCAATCCTGCTCTCTGCACCTCTTGCAAACCTCTACAAATTCTTCTAGCTTGCAAACCAACTCCTCCAACCTCTGATCTCCAATCTTCTCCTCCTCCGGACTCACCCACTACTTTTGACCCTGCTGATGAACCTCCATCCTATCACCCGGCTCGAATAGGTCATCATCCTCAACCTTCTGCCCCAGCCCCTCCACCGTCTCGCCCACCTCAATAACCTGCTATCTCCCCTCCAATTACTAGATCTAAAACATACACCACCGCCCTTCCTCAGACTGTTACCCCCTTGCTGAGGTAGCAGTTACTGTAGGAATCCCTCCACCCATTCACTCCTCTCTTCTATTGTCAGCACCCACACCGGGTCCCACCAGGTCCTTTTACCAGCTAACCAAAAGCTCAAAGGAGCTGAGGAGAGCCCTCAGACCCCTATCCAAGATCTGTGAAAATGGCCTTTAAAGTTGCTTTGTCATCACTAAAAACAGGTTACTAACAATTGTCCCTTACAGGCTTTTTGGGATATTCACTCCCATCCTCCCCTCTGCTCTACCTGTTCTAGTGCTCAAGTTTTCCTTGCTAGGAAAATCCTATTCTTTTACATCTCCTTCCTCATTCTCAGATCCACCGCAGCTGCTCTCAGCCCCCCCCCTTCCCATCTTCCCCCTCCCTACCAGGCCCACAGAAAAGTCTTAGCTGACCTTCTCCAGAAATCTTACCATGGCTGATTTTAGGACTTTCAGAAAAAGAATCTCTACAAAAGAGTTTAATGTAGATAAACTTCCTCTTTTCATATTGCCCTGTTTTACTTGGCCACTGGCTGGAAAAATCAGCACTCCAGGTGCTGGACACCCCCTTACTAGTTTTTCACAAGATATGTGAACAAGGCCTCTGGCCTTGAGCTGGGCTTCACAGAAATGACTATATTTCTAAGATAAGGGAGTTACCAACTGGGCTCCATGGTAATAGCTGGCAGAGGGAGGAGAGAAAAAGAAAAAGAAGCTCTCCCCTTCCCAGATGTCCTTAAAAGGTTAACTTGCCCAGAACAGAGGGAAAAAAAACTGCTTTTTGTAAACTTCTGCAGACTGTGAACTTCTGAGCCCCTCCCTTTACATGCTGGGTGCAAAATTCTGAAACTACCTAAACTTGGGGTTCAGGGGATTAATTGATTACAGCAGAAGCTGTGTCCTCTGAATCTGGTTGCAACCAAATAAGACTGTTTCCCTATCTTCACTGCTATCTTAGGTGCCTTTCCTTGTCCATCCCTACAACAATATAATTCTATACACTTAAACATTGTTTATGTTTTCATGAAATGCTAAACAGATGTGATTAATTGTGTACTGCAAATAACAAAATATCTCTTATTTAAATGGAATAACTTGCCTAAATTCAGAAATTTACAAGGATTGGTTCAAAGTGTGAATAAAGAAGGAGTTATCAGATGGGAAAGAGATATTAGAAGATTCTAAGTATGGATTTAGTAGAAGGAAAAGGTGTTTTTGGATAAGACAATCTATGTGATTAAGTAAATAAGAGGGTTTAAGCAAGTGATAAAGAAGGTCTGTGTACATTGGCTATTTAGGTTTAAGTAAGTGATAAAGAAGGTCTATGTATGTTGGTTACATATGTAAGTTTTTTGAGCAAGTAATCTTGAAGGAATTAAAAATTATACAACTATGGTTAAACAACAACTGTTATTTTGCAATATTGTAATATGTTATTTCTTTAAAAGCTAAACTTGATTAATATAAAACATCAGTGTAATTGTGGTACTTTTCTTTGTATATTAAATGTGTTCATATTTTCCAGGTATATAAGTCCTTAAGATAGAAGCTTAAAAAAATTCTATCAAGCTGATGTTCTCCAAAAGGTTGCATGGTAATTTTAGGCTTATAAAAATAACATATTGGAAATTTATTTATATCATTTAATTTTCTATAACTGGACCTGTTATCCATAAGATTAATATAAAGATCTATACACTGGGTACAATTTAAATGTAATATCATATTGTGTTAGCTAATATTCATGTGACTTCAAGCAACAATATATAAACTTTATAAAATGATATTTAAAAACAAAGATCAACTTCAATACTAGAACACTTTACCTAAGATTTATAAAGAGCCCTGCCTTACCTGAGATAAGGCTGTGCCTCCCATCTTACTACATGTCAGAATGACTCCAAAGTCGGCCAGACTTCAGCTAAAGCCCAGTACTCTTAATTTAAGGTGAAACTGGCTTTGCTGGATGTTTAAGATCAAGACTTAAAGTTAAATTAAAAGGGCCAAGAAAACCAATATTTGGCTCTGGCCCTCTGAGTCAGTCTGAATCCAGGGAACAGGGAACTTCTCTAAAGAGCTTTGCAACTCTGGGCCACATAACCTCCTGATCAGGGAGATTATTGAGACCCCTGGAGAATGAAAAGCCAATCAGTACACTTGCTGTGAGTAGGAGGGTCATTGGAGACAGGAGACATCCCTGATGCTTCCAAGGGAAGCCACATGGTCAATCAAGACCTGGACCCATCCTAGCGCAAATGGCACTAGCAGAACTAAGAAGCTGTTCTCAAGTTCCCCCACGAGTGACCCCTATGGGAACTCAGCTGACTCTTAACAATAGATAGAAACAAAGTAAATTTTGACCACTTGATCTTAAACACCTACCAAAAACAGTTAAGCCAAAACACAGTCATTCCTGGGAGTGATGAAAGACAAGAACAGCTAGAAAAGAGGAGACAGCAACTAGGCCAACAGTCTCCATAGGGAATGTTCAGTCAAGTATGGCCTTGGCTCCTCCCCCTCACAGGACCCCTATTAGTCCTCTTTATGTTTCTCCTAATAGGACCATGTCTATTAAATTGCCTACAGAAGTTCCTGCAAGATCATGTATACAAATTCACCAGTCAGTCAATCAACTACAAGTCCCTGATACCCAAAACAGAGACCTATGACTCATGACCAATTCCTCTAGTTCCAGAGACTCTGCCTCCACCTAAAACCCCCCTAACCCCTTTTCCAGATTTTACAACCCCTCTTTCACTTCCTAGGAATGAGAACTACTCTCTAGCAGGTCCACTCTGCTTGTTCAGTCTGCTCTACAGCATCCCCACAAAGAAGCATCAAACCTAAACTCCCCACACATCAGATGAGGAGCCACCAGCCAGGCGAAGACTGGTAGATCAACTTCACCCACATGCCTAGGCACAAAAGGCTTCCCTACCTACTTACTTTGGTTGATACTCTTCAGGTTGGATGGAAGCTTTCTCTACATCCAGGGAAACTGCTAACACCCTTGCCTCCATCCTCATTGAGGAGATCATTCCCAGATTCAGACTTCCTACCTCCAACCACTCAGACAAGGGTCCAGCCCTCACTTCCCAGGGAACACGCAGACCAGTGCCTTCCTGTGCCATTCATTGTCTCAATCCCAGCACAACTACAAACGGAATTGGACCCTCTTCAACTGGGTGACTCAGTCTTAATTCAGGAACTACATTCTCAATCGTTGGAACCTTGATGGACGGGACCCCACACAGTCATACTTACTACCCCAATGGTAACCAAGCATTTAGACACTCTCTCTGGTACCATGTCTCCTACCTTAAAGAGGCACCTGTTCCAAATGTCCAGTCCTGGACTTCCACCATACCCAAACTCAAAATTTTTTTGCCATCTCTCTTTTACTAATCATTAATATCTCTCAAGTTTCTATCCCAACCACAGATGGCGCTTTAACATCCAAGCAACATGGCACCAGAATGATACCACCCACTCTCAGTTTATGGGTCAAAGTGATTGTCCTTCCACTGGCTGCAATCAGGCTGTCACCCTTAACATTATTGGATTCAACCAAGCCACCTTCAATAGTTCCTAGAGTCCCTACGACAAGACCAATGACTGATACCAAAGATCTCCTCCGCTCAGAAATGGTTTGATGCCGTTGACAATCTATGGCTTCAAGGAACTTTTATGGACTTTACCCCTACTAAAGTAGTTATCTATAGCCACTGAGTGTTATTTTTGGCTGCCTTGGTGTTCTCAGACCTGTCCCCCGAACATTCCTCCACTTCCCCTTCTAGGCCCAACGCCGCCCACCATTAAGCAGGAAGTACCCAGAGGAATTTACGCCATCCCCCATGTCACTTAGAAAAACAAAAAGGGAGGAATATTAGGTGCAGAACAGGCTGAGTAAGTTGTCTGTAGGGCATGCCAAACAAAGTTAGCTGCAAGATGACCTGGCCACTCAAACCCTCTGTCTGGTTCTTTATCACCTGTTTGCTTCAAGCCCAAATGCCCAAGCCCCCACTCAAGGCTGAACACTCAACCCCCTGCTCAAGGCCGAGCACTTAACCCCCTTGTGTGCCAACAAGGCAGCTTGCAGACCCAGAGACCCCATTAGATTTGGGCTATAAAAACCCCCTCCTGCCGGGTCCCTCTCTCTCTTCTCTCTTGCTCTCTCTGTCTCCTTTGCGTGTGTGCTTCCCCCCCCCTTCTCTCTCTCTTCTCTTTCTCTCTTTTCTCCTCTGTTGCACTGCTGTAATAAAGATCTGTTGGTTGCTCTGAGTGTTGTGGTCACTTTTCTTTCACTAAGTGCATATTTGGCATACTCCAAAAATAAGTATTTTTAATTCATAGAATTGCAAGCATCAGTGACTTGCAAATTATAACAGAAAGCACTTCCTTGTTCCTTGGATCAGAAGTAATAGAATACAGCACAATAAATTTTGAAAAGTCCTTTCAAAGTTGAATATATAACTTGATAATTTTAAAGTTAAAATAATGAGTTACCGAAATGATATTTCTTTGAATTCTCCTAATTAGTCTTTTTAAAAGATGATAAATTATTTGTTATATTCTAAAATACATGTGTTAATTAGCATTTCATCACTGTGACAAAATATCTGAGAAAAACAATTTAAAGGAGGAAAGATTTGTTTTGGTTCATAGTTGCAGAGGTTTCAACCCATGGTCAGCTGACCCCATTACTTTTGGGGTTTGTGGTGAGGCAGATTATGAGAGAAGGGTGTAAAAAAGCAAAGAGTTTCTCATTTCAAGGGCAGTTGGGAAGAAGGGGGGGGGGACATAGGAGGGAGCTGAAGACAAGACCTAGTCCCCAAGTACACATAGCCCTAAGGGCCCATTCCCTTCAACGGAGTCCCACCTTCTACAATCTCCATTACTTCCCAGTAGTCCACTGGGCTATGAAATCATCAGTCCACTGATGAAGTCAGAATCCTTATGATCCAGTCACTTCCCCAAAAGCTCCACCTCTGAGCATTGTTGCATCAGGGATGCCTTAATCTTCAACACATGAGACTTTGGGGACATCCCAGACCCAAACAATAACAAAGTGATCATGCAAATTTTAAGATTTAAATTAATTACCCCATCCTCCATATTAATCCTAGACTTCTTGGTGGGGTGCCCTGATGCTTCTCAGAAGCACAATGCAGAAGAAACAAGAATATCAGAGCCAGATGTGGTTTAAGGAGTTGAATTTCAGCCCAACGTGTTAAATGGGCAAGAAAATTACTCCTGTAGGCCTTAGTATTCCCATATGTATACTTAGGATAAAACTATTTTCTTCACAAGGTTTGTTACCACTCCCTCTCCTCCCTCCGACACCTCACCATGTCAAAGTGTTCTCAAGTCTCTAAAATGATTAGAGATACTGTTTCAAACAATTATTTTAAATATTTTCATAGAGATTAATGCCTGGTTCCACAGTAGAAGCTGAAATACTAAAAGATAATTTCACATCAAGATTTTAAAAGAAAATGTTCATGGTGAGATCTGACCTTTTCTTACCTGGCCTTTAGAGCCATGCAGCACCACTTCTGCTGCATTCCATTGGTTACAACCAAGTCGCAAATGTCAATCCAGATTCAAGGGAAGGAGATGTGTGCTCTTCCCTGATGGAAGGAGTGCCAAAAATATGCATTTTTTTTAACTCTAAGATCAGTTTTTAAGTTTGATGATGAAAGCTATCAGAAGAATATTCTGAAAAAAATAATATTTTTTCTTAGGAAAATCAAAACCCTCTCACTATGGTCACAGTACTGTAGCAGGCAAGCCTCTGAGATCGGGGAAGTTGCTCAGCCTGTGGGGCCATGCCCTGGGGCAGAGGATCATAGCCAGGATCAGCCTCCTCACCCACCAGCTCCAAGTCACCCACTTTCTGTAACAAAGACTCATTCACGCCCACATTATCTCCAGCAAGCGTCTTTCTAGAACTGGCTAATAGGGGTGATAAAATTATGATCTATTTCAAATAACCATTTCCCTCTTATTTTTTTCTACTTGCTCTTTCACCCATTTCCTTTGAATTTCCAAGAGTTCTGCATCAAACTTGGCCGTCCAACTTGAGAAATTCTCCACTGTGACAGGATTACCATGGAATCATTGATTTTTCTGCTTCTTTTTCAGTTTGTTTCTTTTCTTCCTCCCTTCTAGTCTATATCTGATCTACTACTGCATTTAATTCCTTTTACACAGCTGCCACTGGAGTAAAGATTATCACTATACCAAGATTTTCTTCAGCCTCTAATGTTAACAATTTTAAGACATCTGAGACATCATTATCTTCTAGATTCTGCTGGGAGAATATTTCATAAAGGGGAACTTCATCTGGGTATTTTTCCATTGTATGTAGATGTGAAGGTGTTCTGGACAGTTTTACCATTTTCTCCAGGATCACTGATATATCAATGTAATGGTGAAGCTGGGTGGGTTTTCTGATTGTAATAGACTAGTTGGACCGCTCCTCACTGTGATCTGCCACTGTGGCTCTGGCTGCAGCCCATGGACTTCCTCAAGGTCAGGCAGTGTGCTGCAGTCAAGACCATGCCTCACATGTTTTAAAACATGTATGTAGGTCACCTCCCCTGAAAGTGCACAAGAGTAAATAAATGAGATAAAGATAGATGTGCAGAGTTATAAAATAAATTGGAGAATGCATTTCTGGAAAGATATTAATCCTCCTTATTTTTTAAAGATTTAATTAAATCTTAATAAAAACTACAGCAGATAGAAGCCAATTAATGTGATTTTTCATATTAACAAAGCTTTTTTATTTTTTAAATTTATTTATTTATTTTAATTTGTTATACATGACTGCAGAATGCATTTCAATTCATAGTACACATATGCAGCACCATTTTTTCATGTCTCTGGTTGTACATAAAATAGAGTCACACCATTTGTGTCTTCATACATGTACTTAAGATAATGATGTCCATCTCATTCAACCATCTTTCCTGTTCCCATACCCCCTTCCTTCCCCTCCCTCCCATTTGCCCTATCTAAAGTTCCTTCATAGCTCCCATGCTCCCCCAACCCCCATTATGGATCAGTGTCCACTAATCAGAGAAAACATTCGGCCTTTGGTTTTGGGGATTGGCTTACTTCACTTAGTATAATATTCTTCAAATTCAACCATTTACCTGCAAATGCCATCATTTTATTCTCATTTAATGCTGAATAATATTCCATGTGTATATATACCACAGTTTCTTTATTCATTCATCTATTAAAGGGCTGCTAGGTTGATTCCAAAATTTAGCTATTCTGAATTATGTTGTTATAAACATTGAAGTGGCTGTGTCACAGTAGTGTGAGTGTAAACCAGTATAAACTGAGGAGTGGGATAGCTGGGTCAAATGGTGGTTCCATTCCAGGTTTCCCAAGGAATCTTCATACTTCTTTCCAAATTATTTGCACCAATTTGCAGTCCCACAAGTAATGTATGAGTATGTCTTTTCCCCCACATCCTCACCAAAACTTATTGTTGTTTGTATTCTTTTTTTTTTTTTTGAAAAGTCCTTTGCATTTTATTCTGTTTAGTTTATCTTAAAATTCCATCATCTAAGACACATTTGTATTCTAAATAGCATGTCATTTGAAGGCATTGTCTCTTCTACTGTTTACTGTTCCCTATGAAGGGGATCATGGAATAAATTATTCTCATAATGTAATTGTAGGTTAAAGATCTGTATTTTTTTTTTAATTTTTTATTGATTATTTAAAGCATTACATAGCTCATGATATATCATCTTTCATACATTAGACTCAAATTGTGTTTTGAACTCCCATTTTCACCCCAAATATAGATTGCAGAATCACATCTGTTACATATTCACATTTTTACATAATGCCATATTAGTGTCTGTTGTATTCTGCTACCTTTCCTATCCCCTACTATCCCCCCTCCCCTCCCCTCCCCTCCCATCTTCCCTCTCTATCTCCCCTGCTGTTGTTCAATTCTCTCCCTTTTTTTTCCCTCCCCCTTGCCCCTCATAGCCTCTTATAATTTTATGTATCCTTGAAGGTCTCCTACCATTTCCATATGCTTTCCCTTCTCTCTCCGTTTCTCTCCCCCCATTCGTCTTTGTTTACTGTAGTCTTTTCCACATGCTCTTCTTTCCTGTTCTGTTCTTAGTTGTTCTCTTTATATCAAAGCAGACATTTGGCATTTGTTTTTTAGGGCTTGGCTAGCTTCACTTAGCATAATCTGCTCTAATGCCATCCATTTCCCTGCAAATTCTATGATTTTGTCATTTCTTAGTGCTGCATAATACTCCATTGTGTATAGATGCCACATTTTTTTATCCATTCATCTATTGAAGGGCATCTAGGTTGGTTCCACAGTCTAGCTATTGTGAATTGTGCCGCTATAATCATTGATGCAGCCGTATCCCTATAGTGCGCTCTTTTAAGGTCCTCAGGGAATAGTCCGAGAAGTGCAATAGCTGGGTCAAATGGTGGTTCCATTCCCAGCTTTCCCAGGAATCTCCATACTGCTTTCCAAATTGGCCTCACCATTTTGCAGCCCCACCAGCAGTGTACAAGTGTACCTTTTTCCCCACATCCCCGCCAACACTTGTTGTTGTTTGACTTCATAATGGCTGCCAATCTTACTGGAGTGAGATGGTATCTTAGGGTGGTTTTGATTTGCATTTCTCTGATTGCTAGAGATGGTGAGCATTTTTTCATGAACTTGTTGATTGATTGTATGTCCTCCTCTGAGAAGTGTCTGTTGAGGTCCTTGGCCCATTTGTTAATTGGGTTATTTGTTATCTTATTGTTTAATTTTTTGAGTTCTTTGTACATTCTGGATATTAGGGCTCTATCGGAGGTGTGGGGGGTAAAGATTTGTTCCCAGGATGTAGGCTCTCTATTTACCTCTTTTATTGTTTCTCTTGCTGAGAAAAAACTTTTTAGTTTAAGTAAGTCCCATTTGTTTATTCTGGTGGTTAACTCTTGGGCTATGGGTGTCCTATTAAGGAATTTGGAGCCCGACCCCACAATTTGTAGATCGTAGCCAACTTTTTCTTCTATCAGACGCAGTGTCTCTGATTTGATATCTAGCTCCCTGATCCATTTTGAGTTAATTTTTGTGGATGGCGAGAGAAAGGGATTCAATTTCATTTTGTTGCATATGGATTTCCAATTTTCCCAGCACCATTTGTTGAAGATGCTATCCTTCCTCCATTGCATGCTTTTAGCCCCTTTATCAAATATAAGATAGTTGTAACTTTGTGGATTAGTCTCTGTGTCTTCTATTCTGTACCATTGGTCCACCCGCCTGTTTTGGTACCAGTACCATGCTGTTTTTGTTACTATTGCTTTGTAGTACAGTTTGACCTCTGGTATCGCTATACCTCCAGATTCACACTTCCTGCTTAGAATTGCTTTTGCTATTCTGGGTCTTTTGTTTTTCCATATGAATTTCATGATTGCTTTGTCTATTTCTACAAGAAATGCCTTTGGTATTTTGATTGGCATCGCATTAAACCTATAGAGAACTTTGGGTAATATCGCCATTTTGATGATGTTAGTTCTGCCTATCCATGAACAGGGTACATTTTTCCATCTTCTGAGATCTTCTTCTATCTCTCTCTTTAGGGTTCTGTAGTTTTCATTGTATAAATCTTTCACCTCTTTTGTTAGGTTGATACCCAAGTATCTTATTTTCTTTGAGGATATTGTGAATGGAGTGGTTTTCCTTATTTCCATTTCAGAAGTTTTGTTGCTGATATATAGGAATGCCTTTGATTTATGCGTGTTGATTTTATAACCTGCCACTTTGCTGAATTCATTTATTAACTCTAGCAGCTTCTTTGTAGACTCTTTTGGGTCTGTTAAGTATATTATCATGTCATCCGCAAATAGCGATAGTTTAATTTCTTCTTTTCCTATTTTTATGCCTTTAATTTCTTTTGTCTGTCTAATTGCTCTGGCTAGTACTTCGAGAACTAAATTGAATAGAAGTGGTGATAGAGGGCATCCCTGTCTTGTTCCAGATTTTAGAGGGAATGCCTTCAATTTTTCTCCATTCAGAATGATGCTAGCCTGAGGCTTAGCATAGATAGCTTTTACAATGTTGAGGTAAGTTCCTGTTATCCCTAGTTTTTCTAGTGTTTTGAACATAAAGGGATGCTGTACTTTGTCAAATGCTTTTTCTGCATCCATCGAGATGATCATGTGGGTTCTTGTCTTTATGTCTATTGATGTGGTGGATAGCATTTATTGATTTCCGTATATTGAACCATCCTTGCATCCCAGGAATGAATCCTACTTGATCATGGTGCACAAGTTTTCTGATATGTTTTTGTATTCGATTCGCCAGAATTTTATTGAGAATTTTTGCATCCAAGTTCATTAAAGATATTGGTCTGTAGTTTTCTTTCTTTGAAGTATCTTTGTCTGGTTTTGGGATCAAAGTGATGTTGGCCTCATAGAATGAATTTGGAAGAGCTCCTTCTTTTTCTATTTCTTGAAATAGCTTGAAAAGTATTGGTATTAATTCTTCTTTGAAGGTTTTGTAGAACTCCGCTGTATACCCATCTGGTCCAGGGCTTTTCTTAGTTGGTAGTCTTTTGATGGCTTCTTCTATTTCTTCTTTTGTTATTGGTCTGTTTAAATTGTGTGTGTCTTCCTGTCTCAATCTGGGCAATTCATATGCCTTAAGAAATTTATCGATATCTTCGTTATCTTCTATTTTATTGGAATATAGGGTTTCAAAATACTTTCTAATTATCTTCTGTATTTCTGTAGTGTCTGTTGTGATATTGCCTTTTTCATCCCGTATGTTAGTAATTTGAGTTCTCTCTCTTCTTCTTTTCGTTAGCGTGGCTAAGGGCTTGTCTATCTTATTTATTTTTTCAAAGAACCAACTTTTAGTTTTATCTATTTTTTCAATGGTTTCTTTTGTTTCAATTTCATTGATTTCTGCTCTAATTTTAATTATTTCTTGTCTTCCACTACATTTGCTGTTGTTTTGCTCTTCCTTTTCTAGATTTTTGAGGTGTTGTGTGAGTTCATTTATTTGTTGGTTTTTTCTTTTTTTGAGGTAAGAACTCCAAGAAATGAATTTCCCTCTTAAAACTGCTTTCATTGTGTCCCATAAATTCCGGTATGTTGTGTCTGTGTTATCATTTGACTCTAAGAATTTTTTCATCTCCTCCTTTATGTCTCCTATAACCCATTGATCATTCAATAACATATTGTTCATTTTCCATGTGATGTAGGATTTTTCCTTCCTTCTTTTATCATTGATTTCCAATTTCATTCCATTATGGTCAGATATGGTGCATGGTATTATCTCCATGCCTTTATATTTACTAAGAGTTGTCTTATGGCATAATATATGGTCTATCTCTGAGTAGGATCCATGTGCTGCTGAGAAGAACGTGTATCCACTTGATGATGGTTGATATAGTCTATATATGTCAGTTAAGTCTAGATTATTGATTGTGCTGTTGAGTTTTATAGTTTCTTTATTCAGTTTTTGTCTAGAGGATCTGTCTAATGGCGAGAGCGGTGTGTTGAAGTCACCCATAATTATTGTGTTGTGGTCTATTTGACTCTTGAACTTGAGGAGAGTTTGTTTTATGATCGTTGCAGCTCCATTGTTGGGTGCATACAAATTGATGATTGTTATGTCTTGTTGGTGGATGGTTCCTTTTAACAGTATATAGTGACCTTCTTTGTCTTTCTTGATTAACTTAGGTTTGAAGTTGATTTTATTCGATATGAGTATGGCCACTCCTGCTTGCTTCCGAGGGCCATGTGAGTGGTATGATTTTTCCCAACCTTTTACCTTCAGCCTGTGTATGTCTTTTCCTATCATATGAGTCTCCTGAAGGCAGCATATTGTTGGATTTGTTTTTTTGATCCAGTTTACTAGCCTATGTCTCTTGATTGGTGAGTTTAGGCCATTAACATTTAAGGTTACAATTGAGATATGATTTGTATTTCCAGTCATGCTTCTTTATTTATTTATTTTAGTTTGGTTAGTTTTGCTTTTTGGTTATTTTCCTCCCCCTTTACTGAGCTACTTCCTGCTGTTAGTTTTGGGCACTATTTTTCACATCCTCTTCTTGTAGTGTTTTGTTCAAAATGCTTTGCAGAGCTGGTTTTCTTGCTGCAAATTCTTTTAGCTTTTGTTTATCGTGAAAGATTTTAATTTCATTGTCAAATTTGAAGCTCAATTTTGCTGGATATAGTATTCTTGGTTGGAATCCATTATTTTTCAGCGTTTGAAATACGTTATTCCAGGATCTTCTCGCTTTCAAAGTTTGTGATGAGAAATCTGCCGTTAACCTAATTGGTTTACCCCTGAAAGTAATCTGCCTCTTTTCTCTCGTAGCTTTTAATATTCTCTCCTTGTTCTGTACGTTGGCCATCTTCATAATTATATGTCTTGGAGTTGGTCTATTATGGTTTTGAATGTTTGGGGTCCTGTAGGCTTCCAGGATTTGGCAATCCATTCCATCTTTCATCTCTGGGAAGTTTTCTAGAATTATTTCATTTAATATGCTGTCCATTCCTTTGGTTTGAATCTCTGTGCCTTCTTCTATCCCTATGACTCTCAGATTTGGTTTTTTTATGACATCCCATATCTCTTGAATAGATTGCTCGTGGGAATTAAGCATCTTTTCTGTGTTGACTATATTCTTTTCAAGTTGATAAACCTTGTCTTCATTATCTAATGTTCTGACTTCTACTTGATCAAGTCTATTTGTAATATTCTCGTTTGAGTTTTTAATTTGGTTTATAGTTTCCTGTAATTCTAGGATTATTGTTTGATTTTTTTTTAATATCTCTATCTCCTGGTAGAGCTCGTTCTTTGCCATTTGAATTTGTTTGTTTAATTCATTTTCAAAATATATTTTTATTTCTTGGACTTGCTGTCTCATGTCTTCTCTAATATTCCTTTCCATTCGAGTTAGGTATGCCTTGAGTTCTTTCCCTATACCTGTTTCTGAAGTTTCTATGTCCTCCTGTAGAATTGAGTAGTCTTGCATTGTTTGTAATCCTTTTTTCCCTTGTTTTCTCATGTTGTCCACGTTACTTTCCAGCTCTTTTTGACTGTCGTGTTTCTGCTCTCCTCTATAGATTTGTTTTGTTTCTGTATTACTCTGATGTCTCTCCTTTGTGTTGTTGAAGTATGACTGCTAACGTGGATTCCGCTGGGAAGGAATTCCGACGTTCGAGCTCCAGTGACGACACTACTCTGCTATGACGGGCCCCAGTCTCCTTGCCGGGGTGCCCTAATGGGGGGGGTGTGACTGGACTGTCTCTGTGTGGTTTCAGCTCCCGGTCGTGGCAGGCGGGTAGACTCCAGCCGCCCAGTATCACAGGCCGCGGGCAGGTGATCCGTCACCAACGGGAGGGCGTTCTCCTACCGCCCAGTTACGCGGGCAGTGGGTGAACTGTCGCCGGTGGGCCTGCAGTTTACAGCTGCCCAGTCGCGAGGGCCTTGCCTCTAGGCTCCTGGTTTCTCCTGCTAGCCTTGGTTTCTCCTGCTAGACCAGATTTCCCCTCAGTGATGATTCTCGGCAGTTCAAACTGTACTCTGTGCCTGTTTTGTTGTTGCAATCTGTCGGACAGTGGCGGTGGATACTTCAGCTGTCCAAGATGGTGGCCGCTGGTTACCTTAGTGGAGTGTCCCTTGTGGGGGGTGGGGCTGTACCGCTTCCGTCCCCGTCAGCAATCCCGAACTCAGCCCGGGGGTCAGTGCGGGCTAGGGCTTGGCTGGTGGGATACCACAGTGTCGCAGCCACTTAATTCCCTGCTGACTAGTTAACCCCTTCTCTGGGGCGCCACGCCTTCTGTAGCCTCGGGGCAGGCCGCGCGTATCAGACAGCCTGGATCTCCGGGGTCACACCGTTGGCTTTTGGGATCCCCGGCACTCTATGGTTTTGATTTTTTCTGCTTGCCCCTCCCCCAGCGCTGGCTAGACAGGTTTTGTTTTGGCCGCTGATGGGAGGGGGGGGTTGGGGGTCAGGTGCCTCTAGCTCTCCTTTAGTCTTTATGCAGGCTCACTCTGATAGTCCCTCCCCCTGAAAGTGTAGGAGAGATTTTAAGCGAAATCCCCCTATGTATGGGGGCTGAGCTGGGTGACACACACCTGTTTGTTGTTGCAATCTGTCGGAGAGTGGCGGTGGTTACTTCAGCTGTCCAAGATGGTGGCCGCTGGTTACCTTAGTGGAGTGTCCCTTCTGTTGTTTGTATTCTTAATAGCTGCCATTCTGGCCGGAGTGAGATGAAATCTTAGAGTAGTTTTGATTTGCATTTCTCTAATTGCTAGAGATATTGAATTTTTTACATATATTTGTTGATTGATTGTATATCATCTTCTGAGAAGTGTCTGTTTGGTTCCTTGACCCATTTATTGATGGGGTTATTTGGGTTTTTTGGTGTTAAGTTTTTTTGAGTTCTTTATATATCCTAGAGATTAGTGCTCTATCTAATGTGCATGGGGTAAAAATTTGCTCCCATTCTTTAGGCTCTCTCATTGCCTCACTGACTGATTCTTTTTCTGACAAGAAGCTTTTCAGTTTAAATCCATCCCATTTATTGATTCTTAATTTTATTTCTTACTCTATAGGAGTCTTATTAAGGAAGTCGAGGCCTAATCCAACGCGATGAAGATTGGGGCCTACTTTTTCTTCTATTAGGAGCAAGTTTTCTGGTCTAATTCCTAGGTCCTTAATCCACTTTGAGTTGAATTTTACACATGGCGAGAGATAGGGGATTAATTTTATTTTGCTGCATATGGATTTCCAGTTTTCCCAGCACCATTTGTTGAAAAGGCTATCTTTTCTCCAATATATGTTTTTGGTGCCTTTGTCTAGATGAGATGACTGTATTTATGTGAGTTTGTCTCTGTGCCCTCTATTCTGTACCATTAGTCTACAAGTCTATTTTGGTGCCAATATCATGCTTTTTTGTTACTATTGCTCTGTAGTATACTTTAAAGTCTGGTATAGCGATGCCACCTACTTTACTCCTCTTGCTAAGGATTGCTTTGTCTATGATGGGTCTTTTATTTTTCCACATGAATTTTATGATTGCTTTTTCTATTTCTATGAGGAATTCCATTGGGATTTTTATTGGAATAGAATTAAATCTGTATACTGCTTTTGTAGTATGGCCATTTTGACAATACTAATTCTGCCTATCCAAGAACAAGGGAGATCTTTCCATCTTCTAAGGTCTTCTTTAATTTCTTTCTTTAGTGTTCTGCAGTGTTCATTGTAGAGGTCTTTCACCTCTTTCATTAAGTTGATTCCCAAGTACTTTGTGTTTTTTTGAGGCTATTGTAAATAGGGTAGTTTACCTAGTTTCTCTTTCAGAGGGTTTGTCACTGATGTACAGAGATGGCTTTGATTTATGAGTGTTGATTTTATATCCTGCTACTTTGCTGCATTTCATTTGTTAGTTCTAGAAGTTTTCTAGTGGAATTTTTTGGATCCTTTAGGTGTAGAATCATATTGTCAGCAAATAGTGATAATTTAAGTTCCTCTTTTTCTATCCATACCTCTCTAATTTCTTTTGGCTGTCTAATTGCTCTGGCCAATGTTTCAAGAACTATGTTAAATAGAAGTGGTGAAAGAGGGCATCCCTGTCTTGTTCCAGTTTTTAGAGGGAATGCTTTCAATTTTTCTCCATTTAGAATGATGTTGGCTTGGGGTTTAGCATAGATCGCTTTTATGGTGTTCAGATATGTTCCTGTTATCCCTAGTTTATCCAGTGTTTTGAACATGAAGTGGTACTGTATTTTATTAAATGCTTTTTCTGCATGTATTGAGATGATCATAAGATTCTTATCTATAAATTTATTGATTTGTGATGAATTACATTTATTGATTTCCATATGTTGAGCCAATCTTGCATCCCCAGGATGAACGCCACTTGATTGTGGTGCATTATCTTTTTAATATGTTTTTGTATTCAATATGCCAGAATTTTATTCAGAATTTTTGTGTCTATGTTCATTAGAGATATTGGGCTGAAGTTTTATTGCTTTGAAGTGTCTTTGTCTGGTTTTGGAATCAGAGTGATATTGGCCTCATAGAATGAGTTTGGAAGTGTTTCCTCTTTTTCTATTTCATAGAATAATTTGAGGAGTATTGGTATTAGTTCTTCTAATATATATATATATATATATATATATATATATATATATATATATATATATATATCTGTTAAGTCTAAGTTATAAATTGTGTGCATCATCCTAATTCCATTTGGGCAAATCATATGACTCTAGAGATTTCTTGATGCCTTCAATATTTTATATTTTATTGGAGTAAAAGTTTTCAAAATAATTTCTAATTATCTTCTGTATTGCTGTAGTGTCTGTTGTGACATTTCCTTTTTCATCATGTATGTTAGTAATTTGAGTTTCCTCTCTCCTCCTCTTCCTTAGCATGGCTAAGGGTTTATCAATTTTAGGTATTTTTTCAAAGAACCAACTTTTTGTTTTGTCAATTTTTTTCAATGTTTCTTTTATTTCAATTTCATTGATTTTAACTCTGATTTTAATTATTTCCTGACTTCTACTGCTTTTGATGTTTATTTGTTCTTCTTTTTCTAGGGCATTGAGAAGTAATGGTAGGTCATTTATTTGTTGACTTTTTCTTCTTTTAAGGAATGAACTCCATGCAATGAATTTTCCCAGAGATTTTGATATGTTGTATCAGTGTTCTCATTTACCTCTAAGAATTTTTTAACCACCTCTTTAATGTCTTTTGTAATCATTGCTCATTTAATAGCATATTATTTAGTCCCCAGATGTTGGAGTAGCTTCTATACTTTATTTTATAATTAATTTCTAATTTCATTCCATTATGATATGATAGAATACAGGGCAGTATCTCTACTTTTTTTATTTGCTAAGAGTTGTTTTGTGGCATAATATATGGTCTCTTTTAGAGAAGAATCCATGTGATGCTGAGAAGAAAATGTATACACTCATTGAAGGATGATATATTCTATATATGTCTGTTAAGTCTAAGTTATAAATTGTATTATTCAGTTCTATAGTTTCTTTGTTTAGCTTTTGTTTGGAGGATCTATCCAGTGGTGTAAAAGGTGTGTTAAAGTAACCCAGAATTATTGTGTTGATCTATTTGACTCTTGAACTAGAGAAGAGTTTGTTTGATGAACATAGATGTTCCATTATTTGGGGCATGTATATTTATAATTATTATGTCATTTTGATTGTTGTGGGCTGATTGCTCAGAAAACACTCTCAGCCTGAATTTTGTTCAAATTAGAATCTTTTATTTAGCAAGCTGGGACTGCTCCCTGCAGGACCCAAATTGTCTCTGACAGGAACAGCTCCAGATCCGAGTTCTATAGGGTTTATAAGGGGAAAAAACACATTCTCAAAAATGTAGATGAAGGAAAGCAAGCAGGATACAAAGGCAGAGAAAGCAGTTAGCAGAGCAAAAACAGAAAACCACATCTGGGTTCGAGCACCTTTGTGGGCATATGAAGTACAGAAAAACAGTTTTTAACATCTTAGAAAAAGCTTAACATTATTTATTCTATAATCCTTATCACATAATCCTATTATCCTACTTATTAATATTTCACAACCTATAACCTATAATTTATAATCTCTAATTGATATTGATTAAGCTCAGACCATACATTGATGTATGTTTCCCTTAAGCAGTATGTAATATCCTTCTTTATTCCTTTGGATTAACTTTGGCTTGAAGTCTATTTATTTGATATGAGGATGGAAATCCCTGCTTGTTTCTGCAGTCCATATGAGTGGTATGTTTTTTCCAACCTTTCACATTGAGTTGGTGGATGTCTATTCCTATGAGATGAATCTCTTGAAGGCAGCATTTTGTTGGGTCTTTTATTTTAATCCAATCTGCCAATCCATGTCTTTTGATTGGTGAGTTTAGGCCATTAACATTCAGGGTTATTATTAAGGCATGATTTGTATTCCTGGTCATTTTTGTTTATTTTTGGTAATTTGACTTGGTTTCTCCTTTGATTGTTTTTTTCTTTAGTGTAATACCTTCCTTTACTGCTTTCTATTTGTAAATTCTTTTTACTTTTGTTTATCATGGAAGGTTTTTATTTTGTCATCAAATCTAAAGCTTAATTTTGCTGAATATAAGGTTCTTGGTTGGTATCCATTTTCTTTCAGAGCTTGGTATGTTTTTCCAGGATCTTCTAGCTTTCAGGGTCTGGGTTGAAAATCTGCAGAGATTCTAATTGGTTTCTCCCTCTATGTAATCTGATTCCTTTGTCTTGTGACCTTTAAAACTCTCACCTTATTCTGTTTGCTGGGCATTTTCATTATAATGTACCTTGGTATAGATCTGTTTTGATTTTGTAAATTTGGTGTCCTGTAAGCCTCTTGTATTTAATTTTCCAATTCATTCTTTGTGTTTGGAAATTTTTCTGATATTATTTCATTGAAGAGATTGTTTATTCTTTTGTTTGTACTCTATGCCTTCCTTTATCTCAATAATTCTTTTTTTAAATTTTTTTAAAGAGAGAGTGAGAGAGGAGAGAGAGAATTTTTTTTAATATTTATTTTTTAGTTCTCAGCAGACACAACATCTTTGTTGGTATGTGATGCTGAGGATCGAACCCGGGCCGCACGCATACCAGGCGAGCGCGCTACCGCTTGAGCCACATCCCCAGCCCTATCTCAATAATTCTTAAGTTTGGTGTTTTTATGTTATCCCATAATCCTTTAATGTTCTGCTCATGGTTTGTTACCATCTTCACTGTGGTCACCTTTATTTTTAAGATTGTATATTTTGTCTTCATTTTCTGAGGCTCTGTCTTCCAAGTGATCTAATCTGTTGGTGATACTTTCTATTGGGTTTTTAATTTGGTTTATTGTTTCCTTTATTTCAAGGATTTCTGTTTGGCTTTTTTTAGAACCTCTAACTCCTTATTGAAGTAATCTTTTGCTTCCTGTACTTTCTTATGTAGCTTTTTATCAAAATGATCTTTTGCTGTCTGTATTTGCTCTTATATCATCTTTTAATTCATAGAACATTTTAATTCTGTATATCCTGTACTCCTTCTCTGTAATTTCTGTTATGCTGGTCATGGATTCTAATAATGTAGTACCTTGGTTTGTTGGGGACACTTTCTTCCTCTGTTTTTCATGTAATTCATGTGTCTTCCCTTCTAGCAGTGCAGATCTGAGCAGTTACAGTTTTTTCTTTATAGGTTTACAGTGTCCCTGCAGGATTCCAGTACCAATCCTTTAAGGGAAAGAACAATATTAACAGATCCCAATACAAGAAATATACAGCCTTAAACCAAATATCTCCTATTAAGACATTTATAGTTTTGTCACAATATACAAAAATGGTGAGTTCAATTATTATCTACAATATAAATAGTAGGTTTGCAAAGGGTTTTACAGTTTCTGATGGTGGACAAAGAGAGAACTGGGGTTGGGGAGTAGGATGATGTATTAAGGAGATAGGAGGTAGGAGGTGAGGACATAGAGTTATTAGATCTTAGGAAGTGTGAAAGAAATATTTATAAAGAAGTTGGCTAGTAGTAGGAGAAAAAAGAGAAAGTCGTTTTGGGGGGACAAGTAAGTTGGAAGGCAATAGAGAAAGTACAAAAAAAAAACATAAAAATTAAGAAAAATAAAAAATGTAAAAATAGGAGATAAAAGAATATACAACACAACTGTAATATACTATTCAGACATCCCAGACCTCAGTGGCCTAATTCATGAAAAGTACTTGGTTTCACAAATGTTGTGGATGTGAGAGTGGGAGAAGAGAGGGAGAAAAAAAAAAGAAGAAAAATATCTCAAAGGAAAATACAAAGAGTTCAGTGTCTTTCCTGCTTCCCTTCTCATCCAATAGGCAGGGTTGTCTGTTGTTTGCTGGTATCTCCACCTTCATAAAGGTGAAGGTTATTAGGGTAGGAGGGTTAGTCTTGGGGGTGAATCTCCTGGAGGTGCTGGTCCCAATGGGAGGGTGAACACCAAGGATCTTCTTTGGGTCTCACTCTTATGATGTGGGTGAGATCTTATTTCCTTATATGGCCTGTAGACCTCACCATTCCGGGTCTCTAATTTCGCCTCTAAACTATATCTCATTCACCCTTCCCTTTCTACTTCCCAATCAGGAACCTCTGTCTCTGGAGGTCTTGTGGACTCCACTCTGGGGGCTGCACACCTGTCATGGAGAGCTGCTTTGTATTGGGCAGTTCAGGGCCAGGCTTTGTGAGTTATGGACCCACCATGTGCAACTACAAGCACTGTGCCAGGTTAGTGGCTGTGGTGAAAAGGGGGGAGTTGGGGACTATAGGTACCTTGATATTTCTTCTAGTCCCCAGATGGTGTCCCAAGCTGGGAGATGGCTCAACTAAAGATGGTGTCATCTTCAAAGATGAAGCTCTATGACATGCAGTGTTATGTCTGCATGCTGTCTCCAGTCCCTGCCCTGTCTTCCCAGGTGCAGGCTACCATGTGTAGGAGACTATGGCAGTAATTATTGTGTCCCAAGATGGAGGTGATTGGGCAAACCCCATGTTGGTAAGCGGGGGTCCACACAGGAGTGGTGGCTGGAGGGCCTACATGTGGGCAGTGGCTGGGTATCCTGCATGGGAACAGGCCAGGATCCCTGCATGGATGGGAGGCCAGGGGTCCTATGCTGATTCTGAGGCCTGGGGACCTGAACGGGCAGGGCATCTGGGATTCCTGCAACTGTTAGGGATCCTCTAATAACTCGTAGAGAAACAGTATTCCCACTACTAGAATCCCAGGTCAACGGAGAGACACAGAATGCAGTCTCCCTTTAGCCCGCCATCTTGGATGTCTCCTTAACAAAAAAATTTTTTAATACTTTTTTAGTTGTAGATGGACACAATATCTTTATTTATTTTTATGTGGTGCTGAGGATTGAACCTAGTGCCTCGCATGTGCAAGGCAAGTGCTTTACCACTGAACTATGGCCTCAGCCCCCTTAACAAAGCTTTTTTAAAAACTATATGATTAGCAAGTTCAAAGCCAATCGCAGCAACAGTGAGGCCCTAAGGACTTAGTGAGACCCTGTCTCAAATTTAATAAAAAATTTTAAGACTGTATTATTATATCAATAAATATAGCAAAAGCATTTAACAAGACCCTGATTTAAAAACAAAACAAAACAAAAAAAAACTTAGACTCTTAGAAATGGAAAGAAATCTCCTCTAGGATCCTAAGACATCTATACAATACAGGTGACATCACACACAATAATGAAAGACTGCTTTCCTCCAAGCACCATGAACAAAGAAAGGATGTCCATGCTTACCATTTCTATTCAAAACTGTACTAAAGAATATGGTCACTGCAGTAAGACAAAAAAAAAGAAATATAGGGCATCCAGATTGTAAAGGGAGACATAAAGTTTATTATAACCACAGATAACATGATTGTCTATGCAGAAAATCCCAGGGAATCTATAGAAAAACTGTTAAAACTATTAAGTGCTTAGCAATTTTGCAGAATTAAGACAAATGTATAAAAATCAATTCTATTTTCATATACTAGCAATAAGTTAAAATTATAAATCATAAACCATACAATTTATAACTTCAAAAATATGAAACAATTAGGGTTAAATCTGTCAAATATGTGGAAAACCTGCACTCTGAAAATGACAACATATTGCTGAAATTCTCTAAAGAATAGGTAAACCAATCAAGAGGTGCACCATGTTTATAGATCAGACTGTTTTGTTCCGATGTTAATTCTCTATAAATTGGTCTATATGTTAACATAATCATAGTCAAAATTCCAGCAAGTTTTTGTGATAGATATTGACAATCATATTCTAAAATCAATGAAAAGGGGAAAAAAGTTGATATCATAAAAGTTGAGAGTAAACTGATTGTTACCAGAGACTAGGGAGAGTGGGGTAGAAGGAATGGGGAAATGTTAAGATACTGAGTTATATATAAATAGATATAAAAAATGTTGGTGTGCTGTTACACAATCAAGTGACTAAAGATGACAATAGTGTACTATACATTTCAAAAAGCTAGAAGAAAGAATTTTGAAAGATTCACCATTAAAAATGAAAAATGTTTAAGGAGATAGATATGCTTAAACTGATTTAAACATGCAATTCATACATGTATTAATGCATTACATGGTACCAAATTACAATTCTTATGCTGTCATGTATCAGTTAAATAAATTTTAAAAAACAAAAATAAAATATTACCGTAAAATCAATGCAAGGGCCTAAAATAACCCAAATGACTAAAAAAGGAGAACATTGTTTGAAAACTAACCTGCTCTCAGGACTTGTTTAAAAACTGCAGTAATCAAGAGAATCTAGTACTAGTGTCAAGATAGATAAATTAGATAACCATTTGTAGAGAAATAATAATAACTTCAATCCATACATCTCACTATATATAAAGATTTCAAATGGATCCTAGAGCTAAATGTAAAACTGAACAAAACTTCTGGAAGAAAATCTTGTTAACTTTGGATTAGGCAGATTTCTTAGATATATCAAAAGCATGACTGATCATAGGGGAAAAAAAAAGAGATAAATTAGACCACTGAAATTAGGAATTCTTCTTTTTCCAAAGGTATTCTTAAGAGAGCAAAGCTACAAACAGGGAGAAAATAATTATAAGGCACATATCTAATAAGACCTTATATCTATAATATATAAAGCACTCTCAAAACTCAATGGTAAAAAATAAACAAGCCAATAAAACCTAGACAAAAGATTTGAACAGACACTGTATCAAAGAAGATAAGCACATGAAAAGTTGTTCATTTGGCTAAATAAAAGTGAATTTTGGAAAGTGAAAAAGCTTTACTAAACCTAATACTCCTTACAAAGAAATAAAGAGTGTATTGACATGGTCTATGTCAGTGATTATTCTTGTCTGTTAATGTCTTTCTGTGTTGCAAGCTCAACGTATGCTCTTTTGTTGCCGAGTGGAAATACAACCTACATATATTGTTAAATAAAAATTTTACAGAGCAATATACATAGTATGATCAATAATCAAGCATCCATTCATCCATTTCTCAGTGGACAGTAAGTTACCAGTTATTTTATTTCCATTTATAGCCTTAAAATGTATAAATATTCAAACCATAAACCCTTTAAAGGTCATATTCATGTGTCTCATGAGAAATGTCAATAATAACGAAAAGAACACTGTTAACTTTTTTGTACTTATTGAAAATTTCCTCCTGCTTTAATAAAATTCCTTATGATGCAATTTTTTATTTAACACTTTAAAAATCATGTGTCATTCTTTGGAAATTTTATTATAAGAGTATATGGATACATACATTCAGAAATAAGTGTATTAGAGCCCAAGTAGCAGACACATGGGACCAAGGTGTTGGAGCTGAGGTGAAAGTAAAAGACACCATGAAAGTGTCAAGAAATCAAGAATCCTGAGTTGTTTCCTACTGAATCCCCAGTGCCTACTGCCTGTCAGATAACACAGTGAACCACAACAATGACTGTCATGCATGGAGCCAGACATTTATGAAGTGCTTCATGGACAGTACTCTTTTCAATATTTCTCTTGGGGAGCTATTATTATTCCCTTTACTAATGAATAAACTTGGCTCAATTAGGTGACTTACCCAAAGTCACACAATTATTAGATGTTAGAACCTAATACTACTGTTTCCCAGACAGTCCTCAGTAAATATAAATTGTTGGCATACTTAAATAAATGGGAGGATGGAAGGAAGGAGAGGGGTGGATGGGGGGGGGGACAGAAGTAGATAACAAGATCCCATGGTATTCCATTATAGGCAAAGAACAATTTCCCTGGGAGGACAATTGATGAGACAAACCTAGCATTCTTGTTGTAAGCAACTCGTATGGTAAGCAGATAACCAGTACAGGCCTAGAACCAAGAATTTTCTTCCTGCTTCTCTATCTTATTTTGCAGTCTGCTTTTTCTCTCTACCTACAGTGGCCTACATTCACACACCTTTAATGAGGTTATCTGCAAGTAGCAGTTCGCTTTGTTTGGAATTGGCCTTTACCGCTTCCACCACACCTTTACCCCGGCCAGTCCTACATCCTTCAAGCTGCAGTTTAAAACTGAGGGAAAACTGACCCACGTCTCCCACGTTCAGGCCCTATGGCATATGCTCCCAATAATTAAAATACAGAATTGCAATCAATTGAATTTATGAGTATTTTAGAGCCTGATTTCACAGTTAGACTGCATGGCTTGAATTGTAGCTCTGAACTTAATAGTTATGTGCTGTGTTAGTAAGGACAGGCCTTGCTATGAGGCAGCACCTAACAAACTGGATAAGCACAGTAAGTGAACCCAAAAGAAGTTTATGCATTTCTCATAAAGTCCACTCACCCAGAGTGCTGTCTGTGTGTGGTGGCCCAGCAATCCTGAATGCTCTCATCAGGGGCTCCTCCATCTCAACAGGGATCATCATGATTGCCAGAGAAAAGAAGTAAGAGCAAAGTAGCAGAGTCTCCTCACATAGCTTCTGCCAGAAGAGATGTGCCTCACTCCCACTCCCATGTTATCACATGTCATAGTCATATGACTCCCTCTAATTGTGAGGTGCGTAGGAAATATAGTCTTCCATTTACTTATGAAGAAGGGGACAAGTGGGTTGGGGAAAGCACTACTATGGCAGATGAGGAAACCCCCCACTCTAAGCACTCCACAACTAATCCCTGGAAGCTGTGAATGTTGTGTTTATGGAAGAGGTGGGGAAAGTTCTTTGCGGAGGTGACTAAATTAACATATCATCCTAATAACGGACAGATTATCTTGAATTATCTTGGATTATCTGGGCGGGGTCTAAACATAATCACACGCATCCTTTGCAAAAGAGAGGCGATGGGAGATTTTACACACAGAGAAGAAGAGGCAAGGTGACCAAGGTGATGTGGACACAAATCAAGGAATCCCAACAGCCACCGGAAACAGGTAGAGGTGAGGAAGGGATTCTCCCTTAGAATCACTGGAAGGCAAAACAGTCCTACTGCCACCTTGATGTTGGCCCCTGATTCTGATTTTGAACTTTTGGCCTCCAGAGCTGTGGGGGTATAGATTTCTGTCAAGCCACCAGGCTTGTGGTCACTTGTGATAACAGTTGCAGGACTCTAATATAACTAAAAATTCTATAGTAGTGACTATGGGCAAGTTACTTAACCTGTCTGCACTTCAGATTCAATTACCTGTAAAAGGCAGATATTAATAGCACATATTATAAAAGGTCACTAACAAGATTAAATAAGCAAAGTGCTTGGAAGAGTGCTTGGTTCATACAAATCATTCAGTAATTACCAGCCATTGTGTGTTTCTCTGTATAGACTGTAGCCTATAAATTTGATGAGGACAAATTCTTGTCTAGCTTACCACAGTGCCTGGCCCAGGAGTGAGGCAGAAGTTCAGATGGAACTCAGTGGACTGTATCTATCTGAACAAGAGGAGCTGGTTAACCTAAGTCAGCTAAACTCCTAAGTACATTCTGTTCCTGTAAGACCTAGGGCAGAGCTGCATATATGGGAGAGTCAAGCATCTCTTGATACAAAGAGTAGGGAGATAGAGGCAAGGAGTCTCAGATGGGTTCTGTTATAGTTTAGGTCTTACATGGTTCCAAAGTTCCACGTAGCAGAGGCGTGGTTTCCAGCATGGGGCTACTCAGAAGTGGTAAAAACTTTAAGATGAGGGGCCTGGTGAGAGGTCTTTAGGTCAAAGGGGCATGACCTTGAAGGGGATGGTGGGACACCAGTCTCTTTCTCTGCCTCTTTCACTCCCTATGAGGTGAGCTGTTTTATTCTACCATGTGCTGCTGCCATCATCTGCTGCCTCAGCTCAGGTCTCCTGGAAGCAATGGAGCCTATCCAGCCAGAACTGTGACCACTGAAAGTGTGAAACTGTGAGTCCAAAATAATCCTTTTCTTTTTCACTCTTTTTCTTTCTTTCTTTCTTTCTCTCTTTCTTTCTTTCTTTCTTTTCTTTTTTTTTTAGGTACCAGGGGTTGAACCAGGGACACTCAACCACTGAGCCACATCCCTAACCCTTTTTATTTGTATTTTGAGACAGGGTCTCACTAAGTTGCTGAGGCCGGCACTTCACATGTAGCAGCACTACAGAGGAATTGAGCAGCCCTGTGTGACGACACTGGGAGAGAACTCTTGGAAGACTGTGCTTAGTTTCTTCCAGGCTTGGGTAAGAATGCCTTTTCCCTCAGCTGATTTTGATTTATTTCTTTTAGCCATGATAAGAGGTATAGTATTCTATGCTGAATCCAGTGAGTTTTTCTAGTCAATCACTGAAGCTGGTGGTGGTCTTGGAGACCCCTCTATCAAACACAGAACTTATGGTTTGCCAGATTCATGCTGTGAGATAAAGAAACTTGAATTAAATGATCATACAATTCTGATAGATACTATAAAGATAGTCATGATATCATGACTTAGTAAGATAATAAAAGACAGCTCAACTGGAGAGGTTGGGAAGACTCTTCTGAGGGAGAGATCATGAGCAGGGATTAATTAGTCAGCAAAGACTTGCATAAGCATCCCAGGGGGCAGGCTATGAAAAGGTGGTGGGATTGCCTTTTGCTGAAGTGAGCAGTTGGGGAGCAGTTCACACAGAAACTCATGGTCCCAGTTAATGAGTTTGGCCTTCATTCATGATCATTGGGAATATTTAAGAGTTTGCATGATTAGACGTGTGTTTTTTAAAGATAAATAAGAATTGGAGAAAAGTGATTTTTTAAATAGTAGACCTTCTTTTGTAGAACAGTTTTAGGGTCACAGAAAAATTGGGCAGAAAGTACAGTTCCCAAATATGTCCTTCCTCACACGTCAGCCTTTCCCATGACCAACATTGCCCATTGGTACATTTGTCACAACTGATAGACTTATATTGTCACAGGCTTTATCATTCAAAGCCCAGAGTCTACATAGGGCTCACTCTTGGTGTTGTACATTCTCTGTGTAATATATAGGTACTATATAGTACTACAATTAAGGGGACCAAAATTTGATACAAAAAAAAAATTACAATAAAGATGGTAAAGCCTTGATGCTATGAAAATTTTTATTAGGATGATGTCTGTAAAGATGAAAAGAACTCAATGACTTCAGTTGATAGAATATGCAAATAGCAGTGATTAATTTGATAGAGGTATGAGGATAAGGAAAGTGTTAAGGGCTGGGGTTGTGGCTCAGCGGTAGAGTGCTTGCCTAGCACGTGCAAGGCCCTGGATTCAATCCTCAGCACCACATAAAAATAAATAAATAAAGGTATTGTGACCAACTACAACTAAAAAATAAAATATATGAAAAAAAGAAAAGGAAAAGCCTTAACAGGGACTCTGCCTTGCTTGCGGGGCAATGATGAGCCTTATTCCACAAATCAAGTGGATAAGAAAGATCAAATTTATTAAATTAAGTTTCAATTCTAAGACCCGAGCCTTTGAAGCTGCTAAGACTGCTTCCCTCTGCCTCTTTCTCAGGGTGTATCTCATTTCAAGGGGTTCTGGTTCACCTTTCCCCTGGTTCAATGGCTAATCTGTCCAACATTACCACCAAGTGTCCTATGCTCTAGTCCCCTCTGTCCCTTTGGCTCCTATAGGATCACTACTTCTGTAAGTGATCAGGTCACAGGAACTTTTGATGAGGCTGAATGCAACTATCCCCCTTGGAAATTCCCCCTCACTGCCTCCTAGGGACATAGTCTCCTGCAGAGAACTTCTCAGACCTCTCTCTCTCTTTCCTGGTTGGAGTAATCTCCTTCCTCTCTACTATCTCAAAAACCTTTCTCAACTCCTCTAACTTACTTAAGCCATTTCCAAAGACCAGCCCTACACTCCAAGGCCAACCAGCATCCCTGAGGCTTGAAGTCACACTGGGAGACTTCTCACTGTATGAGAGAGTGATGCTATTTTCAAACAAATGAGTAAGAAAAGCACAGGGAGAAGCAACACAATTCCACATTTCAATACATTATCTCACCAAAGAAGGACAGTACCATTCACTGAGGGAAGGAACATGATGAGATGACTACGTTTGAGGCAGGACACCACAAGTTTGGATGCTGGCTAATGAGTTGGAATTTAATGCCTTTGAGATGTCCAGGAGGGAACATTAAAAGGCAATTGGAAAGGCTAGGATTGTGGCTCAGTGGCAGAGTACTTGCCTAGCACATGTGAGGCCCTGGGTACCACATTTAAAAAAGAATAAACAAATAAAATAAAGTTATTTTTTAAAAAAGGCAATTGGATATACAAATCTACAACTGTGAAATTTACTTTCTGTAGAGTTCAGTCCAAATTTCAATTATTTTACTACTTTTCCATTTCCAATGTGGACAAATAATATTACTATGCAATAGCTCATGGGACCAAGCCTATTTATTTCTAATACTTTGATTCATTAGTTTTACCAATATTCTTTTTTTTTTTTAGTTGTAGATGGACTCTTTATTTTATTTATTTATTTATTTATTTTTATTTTATTTTTAATTTTTATTTTTATTTATTTATTTTTATTGGTTGTTCACAACATACAAAGCTCTTGACATATCATATTTCATACATTAGATTGAAGTGGGTTATGAACCCCCAATTTTACCCCAAATGCAGATTGCAGAATCACGTCAGTTACACATTCACAATTTTACATAATGCCCTATTAGTAATTGTTGTATTCTGTTACCTTTCCTATCCCCTACTATCCCCCCTCCCAGTTTTACCAATATTCTGAAATCTCTTATATTGTCATGTTGGAAGAAAATGACAAGAACAGAAATTTAACAAAATATTTTCCTTAGTAGTAGTTAATGTCTATAAATTTATTTAAGGTTCTTCAACTTTAAAACAAAATATTATAGGAGAAGAAAATTATGTTATTGGAGATGAATGTCTTATTTCCAACTGACCACAGTTTCTTTTCTGTTTCACTTAATTCCTACAATGCATTGTTGGGGGAAAAATGATTGGTTCATAAAACATTTAAGAAACTGTAAGAAACTTTCCCTCAAAAATCTGTTGTTAATCTCTAGAAAATGCCACCGATTAATGTAGTCCCCAACTTCCATGACTATTGACTACTGCTGAAAGTGTAATGTTCCAAAACTCTCAACCATGGGTCAGTGTAAAAAGTTCAAGTTGTGAATATTTGAGAGATTACGAAACCACACCATTAGCACTCTACTTGCATTTACTGTTACATTAATAGTTTTTCATCCATATTGTTCATATCACAGTGGGATAAGTTGCAAAACCAGGTCACAGTTCCAGCAAAGGGAAATATAAACTGAGAAATAACAGAGTCTTTTACACGTGAGAAAGAGGTGTATACCAAAGGCAGAGGGACCTAGTGATTCCACAATGATCCCATGGCCACCAGCTGCAGAGTGGGGGACAGAACTTACAGCTCTTCTCAAGGTTTCTTCTCACCTCACGACAGGGCGAACTCCCCTTGGTGAATCCAACATGCTCTCCTTCTTCATTAATGAGCTTGGGTGAGAGATGCCACCATGAGAAGTTTATGTCATTTGGAACCTTTACCACACACATCTCAAAATCTGGCCCAAACCTGCAGTGAAGATCTGGAGCCAACAAATAGCACTTCCTACCATCGAGATGGTAACGTTGGCTAATTTTTCAAAATGTCCTAAAATCCCAAATAAATACAGAAAACACAGTTGCCTATGAAATGAACAGATGAAATCAATTTCACATTGTAGTTCTCCTCTGTGTCCTTTAACTTAGAGGTGAGATTTTGATAAAATTCTGGCAGCATCTATCCCTCCTGGCTAGAGTTCCAGAAATAATCAGTCCCTGCCTTCTTCACGTATTCTCTTCGAGAAAATATAAAAATGAGGATATTATAAGCAAATTATAATAGAAGACTAGGAATCAAAGGAAATGCCTTCCTTTCTAACATGTTACCCAACAAATAGCCTGAACAATCTGATTAACAAAAATCCTTCTTTGGTTGGATGGAGTCAGGAAAAGGCTGGGGTGAGGCCAGTCTGATGTAGAAAGAAGGGGAGAAGTGTTGCACTCCTAACAAACAGCCCTTATTACAGTGAAGAGTGGCCGTTTTCAAAACAACTTTATATTAATCCAACCAGAGCCTTATTGATCATCGTTTACATTCAAAATGTGGCCACAAGTATTCTTTCCTTAAGTGCTTACCATGTGGCATACTAACTCATTACCTAATTAGAATATTACAAAATAGGATATTATATGCAACATAGTAGACTGGATGCTGAGGAAATATGGCTATGTATAAACATAGGAGCAGTATATTCAAAGGGCTTACAATCTGGAAGAAAAGACAAAATAAGGAACTCACTCAATAAGCAATTCATTCACTAATGCTGGACAGAATATGATATACACAGGAAGAGGCAATGAGACTTCGTGTAAGGATCCATTTGGCACTGATATTATCAGAGGAAGCTACGAGGAGATGGTTGGATTTGACAGGGACCCAAAAAGAATGCAAGGCTTTTTAAAATAAATATTGTATATTTTCCCATGATGAAAATAGTGCATGTTCATGACACAAGTGGAAGCCAGAAGAGGGAATTTTAACAAAGGAAAAACAATCGCCCATGGCCCCATGAGATCCGAACATTTTAGACAGAGTAATGGAAAGGAGGACACCCCAGGAGAAGGGGCAGGATGCACCAAGACACAGGAAGGGGAAACACAAAAGAGGTGAGAAAACATCAAGAGAGCTAGTTCAGTTGAGACACAGGGTTTATGTAAGGAGAATGGAATAGTCTCTGTCTACTCCATAAACCTGAGACAAGCTTCAAAATGCAAAAGTCCTAATAGGAGCGGGGTTACAATGCTGCTAGAGAGAGAGGTAGTTGACAGCTCTTCTCCCCCTTGACCTCAAACCCCACTTGTCTTTGAGGGTTGGAGTCTCCTAAGTTGTGTAACTTAGCAGCACCCCCTTTCCACATAACTACTAGCATCTTCTAATTTCCTTGAGACTGCAGCAACCCTGACCAAGACCTGATTTCTGGAAGGACTATGGTGAAAACATATGCAGGCACAGAGCTCACCATATTAACTAGAGGTCTGTGAATCCCAAATTTAGGGACTCCAAGAACTTGGATAGGAAAAAAGAAGCACATCTTTATTTTCACTTATCTTCAACTACAATGTGGCACTTCCTCCTATAACAAATCAGAGTAGTGTTAGAAATATTTGTGACTTTGCATCCAATTGGAAATACAGGTAGGTTCATATCATAGTACAATTACTACAGTTAATTTTGAAATATAATTTTATCATCATTTCAAAGTTGGTAATTAGACCTACCACTGGATCTTGTTATCAAATGTGCTAAGAAGCAACTTTTAAAACTATCTGATTAAAAGTGTTTCTTTCTAATTAGCCTCCTTTACAATTATGTATTTTATGCTATTTAAATACCTTATTCTTAGAAAAGTCCATAAGCTTTGAACTCCCAAAGAAGTTCATGGCATTAAAAAAATTAAGAACTTTAGCCATACAGGAATAAGAAATTTGGTCTCTAAGTCAGACTCAGTACCAAGCCTGAGAAATAGAGGGAAGCTTGCTCTAAATATAGCAAAGTGGTCTAACGGTAGAATTAAGTTGTGAGACACATGAACTTCTTAAGATTTTTGGAAATCAATAAGGAGGAACTCTAGAGGGAAAAAAAAAACTTTTCCCTTTGGTCCAAGAAGTAGATCCTCAAGAGAAGAAGATTTTGATGTTACCATAACTGTAGCTTCATTTAGTAATAGGTGGGCAACACAGAGTACAAATAGGGAATCAAATGTTCAGATTGTTAGCTCTGGGGGACTCATGTCCAAAGAAAGAAATGAGGGCACTAGATTTAAAGCTCAAATTAGTATTTCCTGTTTCTCTCCTCTCTACTTTTGAGATAAGGATCCAGCCTGTTTTTGAAACCATTACATAAAGAAAAATCTTATATAATGTGAAACTTCTAGTTAGAAAACAATAATGAAGCAAGTAACCCAGATTGTCTCTTCTCACACTGTATCCTCCTTTGAGAAATACAGCTGAAGAATATGGTTCTGAGGATGGTCAAGTCACCTAATGGGACTTCCATGAAATGAGGCAGAAGATACTTCTCTGCAGCTCATCTAGGGAAACAGATGGATCCAAGCTAAAAGAAAGTACTGACAGAGAAAGAAAACAACCAGGAAAGTTCTAGGGCCTTGAGGTATCCACGGAAGCGGCCCAGTAGTGGAAGAAGCCACAGTGAAAGCCAAAGCCTTTTAAGCCCCATCAAGATGACAGCCTCCCAAAAGCATGGAAACCTCCCTGGCAGAGCCTATGGGGGGAAACCAGTGGGGAATCCAGCAGGGATTGAAGTCCCTGGCAAGAAGCTTGAGGAAAGGGGCTTTGACAAGATCTATGAGGTCCTTGGCAAGTTTCTGGTACTAAAGAAAGAAGAAGACCTATTCTGGGAATGGCCAAAGGACACATGAGGGCCAATGCCAAGCAGGGCCACCACTGCTCTGGGTCCTTCTAGAATGGTGTGACAGCACGAGACTCCAGAGTTTGCAGTGACCGGGGGCTCCTCCCTTACTTTAGGAGAGAAAAGAACTCACTTCTGATGTATTCCAGGGTCTTTGGGGCAGTCTCTCCCCCTACCATTTCAACCTTTTTGGAATTCTTGCTCTCACCTGCATCTCCCTTCCTCCTCCTTCCCCTGCTAGCTCCGTGGCTTCAATTACCAGCTTTCCTGATCAGGGTCCTAGCCCCTTCCCTCACTCCCACCTTTATTTCTGGTCTGTTTGATGCCATTTGGCATTTATTTTTTGGCAGAATAGTCACTGTTCTGGTAAAGAGTTTTAGATCAATAAAGTCAGTGGCCTTCAAACAGAAGAAGAAGAAAAACAATTTCTGGACACTCTAAATAAAAACAACAAAAAAATTAGATCCAATTTTTTGGTACTAAAATTATCCAACTGTTAAATCAGAGTTTTGCAAAGATATTCAAAACAGGAAGAATTTGAAGTGAACTTTAAAAAAAGAATCATCCTCATTCTTAGGCAGAGCCAAATAATCATGCTATCTTTGTAGTCAGCTCGATAGAAGGGGGTTGAAAGAGGAAAAGGATAGTAAGCATGTAATTGTCTAATATGATATAGATAGAATTAGGTCAGAGTTTTTAAAATATCAAGCAGACTTTGACACAATCACTCCTGATCAGCCACGAACCCCAATAATTTGGAGAAGAAAGTCTGATCCCCCAGAGACATATCTTCAAATGGCTAGTTGTTCTGGGTTAACAGCTAGGATAAAACTTAAAAGCAGAAACCAAGATACAACCACTTTATTGCTTGCTATTACATTGCCATAGAGAAAAGAAACTACTTCAATAAAATCCTAGGAATGAAATCTTAATTTCTATATCACATTGTAAATAATGATTCAACAAATAATTATGGAGCACTTTCAAAGGGCTAGATATTATGATTATATACCTCATTCATTCAGTCATTTGATAATTAAGTACAGTCATGTGCCACATAACAAGGTCTTGGTCAAAGATAGTTCAAATGGCATGTATGACAGTGGTCCCATAAGATTATAATGGGGCTGTAATTTAGCTATGGCCTATGCATGCACAGTTAAGAAGCAAGATAAAAGGAAACTTCAGAAGAAGAAAAAGAAGAACCCCTAAGAAAAGTCATGGTGAAGACTAGCAGATGCTTTTGCAGACTTCAACAAGTTCCTTAACTAGTTTAAAAATAAGGATTCTAGCACAAAAAGTTTTGTGTTGCTTACAAGCAAGTCTATGATGAAAAAAAAAGAAACAAAGTAAGAAAAATACCGTGAACATATTTCTAAAAAGAGTGAAAGTTCCTGAAGAAGAACCTCAAGAGGATTCCAGGAAAAGGCATTGTTATGGTTTGGATATGAGGTGTCCCTCAAAAGCTCACGTGTGAGACAATGCAAGAAGTTTCAGAGGAGAAATGATGGGATTGTGAGAGTCTTAACCCACTCAGTGAATTAATCCCTGATGGAAATAACTGAGTGGTAACTAGAGGCAGGTGGGTTGTGGCTGGGGAAAGTGGTTAATTGGGAGCATGACTATGGGGTATATATTTTGTATCTGGAAGTAGAATCTCAATATCTCTCTCTCTCTCTCTCTCTCTCTCTCTCTCTCTCTCTCTCTCTCTGCTTTTGATCACCATGATGTAAGCTACTTCCCTCCACCACACTCTCCCACCATGGTGTTCAATCTCACCTCAAGCCCCAAGAAATGGAGGAAGACCTCTGAAACCATGAGCCCTCAAACAAACTCTTCCTTCTCTACAGCTGTTGCTCTGATCAGGTCCTCTACTCACAGCAATGAAAAGCTGATGAAAACAAGCATTGATACCATAGGAGATGGTGGCTCCATGAGTGGTACTGCCCTGAAGACCTTCCCATGGGACCTTCCCATGTGGAGGTGGAAGACAGGGATGCTGATGATCCTGACCATGAATAGGGCTAGACTAATGTACATGTTTGTGTCCTAGATTTAACAAGAGTTTAATAATAAAAAAATTTAAAAATTTTAAATAGGAAAAAAAATCATCCTACACTGTAGTAAAAGAAGACTGACAAGTTTATATTGGTGGAATCAAATTAAATTCCTCGTCACACTTACTAAAAGGTCTTTATTTGTGGGAATATCTAGTTAAGTAAAAACTCTTTTAAGATAATTAGCACTTAACAACCAGAAGCAATGCAGCAGTAAACAAGAGGGCAAGGACAAACTTAAAAGCTCAGAATCAGTTTTTCTATCTAAAGACTCCTGTGTTTTATTAGAAATAGTGAGAAAGTGGGAGATAAATAGCATGAGAATAAAAAAAGTAAAATAATTTAACACGTTCTTTAATAATTGCTTAAGCCTTTTCAAATCGAAGAAAGCCGAGGCCTCAATATTGAAAAAAAAAAAGTAGATTCTAGGTCATTCTTTTTCAATAGAATTTCTTCCTGTATCCATTGCCAAAGAGCACTGCTTGAATTTTTAATTGAATGTTTTTATGCTTAGGAAGCCATGGATAATGGCAACAAGGACAGCAAATAATAATTCAAGGTCTTTTGGAAATCTTAACTTCAAGTAAACAGTAACATGGTACTTTCAAGTTGAAATTAACAAATTTATATTGTCTATTACAGTCACTAAACATGTGAACACCATATTGGTACTGGAAGAGAGGGTGTGGACAAGAAGAAGAGCAGATCATTCTTTATGACTTTTTCTTTTATTGTTCAAGGACAAAAGAAAGCTATTATTGTCAGGGTCCTATCCTTGTTAGAAAAAGGTGATGACAAATAGAAATCTTGTTCCTGAGTTTTTGCTGGCCTCCCATCTGTCTGGGCCCCTGACCACTTTAGGACCTGCAGCCACCCCCAGGATATGCCCCATCCTGTGAACAGACTTAGGGAGCAGAGGCTTTTATCATGTGGTATAGCAAAAGAGAAAAAGAAAAAAAAACACACTGGGAGTGTTAAGTTTGTGACCTGATCCTTATTCACCACAAAAAATCCTGTCACTTTGAGCAGTAACCAAATTCTTCATCTGTCAAATGGACACAGTCAGGGGCCCACAAACTTATTCTGTAAATATAACCACATAATAAAGATTTGGGATTTTGAGGACCACACAGTCTCACCCAACTACTCAACTCTGCCACTATAACACAAAAACAGCCACAGATATTATGTAAACAAAGAGGTGTAGCTGTGTTACAATAAAACTATAGAAACAGGGAGCAGAGATTTGGTCCAAAGGCTATCATTTATTAACTTCTGTTCTAGATGACTTCTTAAATCCTTTCTAATTCTGAGATTCTGTCAATCTATAATTCCAGGCAAGTGCTCTATCAACTGAGTCACATTCCCAGTCCCTTACTCTATGATTCTACAAAAGAACAAGGCAGTGTAAAATGTAGCAAATGAATTTGAACTATCCAAGAAGATAATGCAATGGATCCAGGAAGACTTCAGGGCAATTCAGAATGCTTTGGTAATTTGGTGAGTCTATAAATCCATCTTTATCTAGTCAATACACTAAGATAGGAGAAATAAAAGTTGTGAAAAAGAAAGTCATAAAATTGTCATTATTTATGGGAAAAAGCATCATGCAGATTAGATAACAAAAAGAGAGAGATGGTAGAAGGGGGAGAAATGATCAGAATAAGTCACACACAGTCCAGTCAGCTCTTTATTCCTCTAAGATTTGTCCTGCATTTTTACCATTCTGCATTATGTTCAAGGAACAATATTTTACAGCTGCCTTTGCCTCTGGTTTCTACATGCATTTGGCTGATGGAAAGATCTGGGTGAATATTAGTAGGTAGGGATAGAGGAGAAGGTGGATGGAGTATTCCTCTCCCTCTCTGTATTGTTTTTATTTTTGTAGCACTTCAGGTAACTACGGACTCTAGCTCTGGCTGCATAGGTTCCATGTGGTTCCATTTCTTATAACCGATGTTAGTCTCTGGGCTTCAGTAACACTGTCTCTTTATTTTATCCCTCCAGCCTGGAAGTAGAAGCAACTTACTGCTCTCTTCTGAGTTGTCCCCGAAGTTATCTGCCCTCTTTCAAGTCTCAGTTCTTCTAAGAACTGTCGTAAATACTTTATGTCAAATTCTTGCTGCATGAAATACTTGAAATCGTCTGTTTTCCTGGTTGAAAAAAATAAACTGGTATATACCAAAAAAAGTGAATGTAATTCTATAACACCAACAAACAATCAGAAAAATCAGGTTTAATAAGATACAGTTTGCAATAGTGTAAAAAACAAAAAAAAAAAACCTAGGAATAAAACTAATAAAAGATACACAAGCCCTTTTACCGAAAACACCATAAGACACACTATCAAGAGAAATTAGAGAACATGTAACTAAATGAAAAGGAATTGTTTTTATATAGTACACTAACTACAAAAGCTAGATAAATTAGGCAATGATAAGTTTAAATGCCTCTGTCCCTCAAAGTACATGATCAAGACACAGAAAACAAATAAAAAAGGAGATGTGTGTATATACATACATCTATATGTTTATACATATGTAAATACATGAATTTGCCCCCATATTCAACAAAGAACTAGTAGTCAGATATATAAATACATATATATACATATATATATATATATATATATATATATATATATATATATAATCTTCTCACATATAAATAATATAGAAAATGGAAAAGAACTAGAGCATAAAGACTATTCAAGTGGCCAATTACAGAATAAAATATGTGGCCTCATTACTGATAAAGGAAATTAACATTGACTACACTACACCACATGTGACTATGTCTAAAATTAAAAAGTTTGCAATATGTAAAATTTATAAACCTATGGGACAATAAACCTCATGAACTGTTGGTGGGAATGTAAATTGGTGCAACAACTCTGGAGAATATTTTGGCATTATTTACTAAAATCTGAATATATAAACACTGTATCTTCCATTAACTCTATTCCTTGATACACACCCAAGAGAAAACATACCTGTGTGCCTCAGTAGACATACATTAGTCCTGATATCCAAAAACAAGATATAATTCACATGTCCATCATCAATAAAATTGGTAAATAATTATATGTTGCTGCAATACAACACTATATAGCAGTGAAAGTAAACAAAATAAGTCTACTTAAAACAATGTGAAGGAATCTTATTAAGCCAAGCAATAGAAGCCTCTTCAGACAAGATCCATTTGTACGTACCACTATAGGCCCACTCTCTACCCTTCTCTGCCCATTTCTGTGTCCGTGGCCTGGCCAGCCTGGGCTTTGTCAAATGAGAGACATACATTTTGGTTTTTGACCAGGTACAGTCAACAAGAGGCAGGTCAAACGGTGGGAAATCAAAATATTTGTCCCTTTGGGCTCAGTTTCAGGGCATTGTTGGTGGTAACTATATTCCTTTGCTGCTGATCAGGTGTCCCCTACAATAAGAGCAAGTGCAGGGTTCCCGAAGCTGCTTGTTGCTTCCCTGAGCCCTTCAGGTCTAGAATCAGTGAAGGCTCCCCACACCGCACTGTCCCTGGAGTACTGCAGAATCCCTTATTGGTCTTTTAATCTTTAATCTTGTTCACAATTTGTATATGATCTCTTGGTGAAACTCCTTTAAATCCTCCTTTTAAATATGCTATTGTTTTCCACCAGGAACTAGAGCCATACAAAGTCAGACCCTCCACTTACAAACCATATTTAAATAATTTTTTTAAACAGAGAAAACTCAACTAGAGTTTGGGAGAATGCATACAGAGGAAATAAAATTATAGAGAAGAGGAAGTAATTACCATAAAAATCAGGATAGTGATTAATTTGTGGAAAGGAAGAGGGGGAAGGAAACATTAGGATATTCTCTGGTGCTGGAAATGTCCTATTTATTTACCTGTGTGATGGGGAAGTCTCTTTTGCCTTATAATATTTATTAAACTGTATATTTGTGTTTTAGACAATTTGCTGCATGTTCACTATTTTTATCATAATAATATCTCAAAGAAGTAAAATATAGTAAAGGGAAAATTTTATTTTATTGCTGTATAATTATTAAGTATGCTTCTGTTTTAAGAACATAAAGTGCATAATGTAATCAGACTCACAATTTGAAGAGGAAAGCAGAAATCAGGAATCTTGAGAACTCTGTTTCCTCTTAATGGCACTGAGATGTTACTTGGGTTATCAGTTTACAAGGCTCCAGTTGGTTTAGTTGGCCCAGGGGAGCATAGAAGGAAAGGCAAGAAGATGGAGGAGAGATGAAGCACTTCAGCAAGAGGGGCAGGACAAAATGAAAAGGAAAATGTTGAAACGGAGATCAGAAATATACAAAACCAAGTTGATTTCAGTGTTGCTAAGACAACTGGATAAGAAAGGGCACATCTGGGCCTTGAGTATCAACACATGCACAGTTTCACTTGACAGTCATGTAGTTACTAACTCCTCATAATTTTCTCAATAAAATGAGCAGGTACAAAGATTTAAATGTTTACTTGCCAAAAAAACTATAAAAGAAATCTGTAAATGAAGAAAAGTCAACGGACTATGACGTGTTTAAATGTGTTTTCTAGCAGCCAAAATCATTCTTTGTTCAAATTAAAACACAAAATAGCAAGGAAAATAAATATGGGGTCATAAGATAAATACAGACTATTTTCATGCAGTCACATTAATGACTTATTCACACTTATCACTTGTACCTACTATGTGGAAGGATTACAAACTCCAATCTAGCATCACTATTTGCATGTATTCAAATCATACAAACATTGAATCAACTACTTATTTGTGTAGTAAATGACATTTGAATGCCACTGTGAACCTTAATGAACCAAGAGACAAAAAGTGTCTCCCCATCTCAAAAACTGCCCATTAGTACCAAATCACAAAGTTAAAAAATAGCAAAAGAGTTAGAACTAGAAAAGCTTCATCATTGTAAAGAAGATAACATAGAATGTACTTTATTTAGTGGAAAAACACTTCAGTGTGGTATATACAGTTAATGGCTAAGATGGGTGATAGCATATTTATTGGTGAGTATAATTAAGGTGATTCATATCCTGTAGTATAGCACCTATTTTGGCATGCAGTCTGCAATAAGAGCAACATCTCCTCTAGATTTTTTTCCCTTAGTCCAGATCATTATAAGAAGTAGTATTTTCTGCATGTAAATACTTCGCTATATTCTTTTGAAGCTTTAAGAAATAAATATCTAAAATGCCTGTTATCTTCCTGTCTTGCATTTTTATAACATCATATGTTAAATTGTGTTTGTTTTTAGACAACATATGAAAATTAAATGTACAAGAAGGTATACTATGTAAAATGCCCCTTCTATTCCTCTTCCCCAGGCAACCAATTTCCTATTCGTGAATAATCAGAGGTTTTGAGAGGAAGCAACTAGGCCTCCCTCCATGGTGAGGTAATAATATAGAAGAACAATCCCACACCCACATCTCCCCACAAGACCCCTTGCAAACAAACCACAGGTTCTCTGGGGTAGGGCCTTAAAACAAGCTTGAGTCCCTGAGGATGTTAGAAAAATATATCATCCCCTAAGGTGAATTTACCAGCCCCTGTCTGGGCACAGGGTCATTATGGCCAACACTGGCTGGTTCATGCAGCTTCACACAAGGATCAGGGTCTTTCCCAGTCCTTGAGCTGTGTTCCCAACTCAGGAGGGCTTTTCCATCACAAAGCATCTTGCTTTCCCCTCCCTGTGTCATGCCATTGGCAATTATTCTCTTGTGCACTGTTAATATCCATAACTATATATATTCCACAAGATATTGTTCTGCAAGATCACTATCTGTCATTATGGCTGCCCTAGGCCTATACATCCATGTTTGAAATTTCATCTGTTTCATACAGAACAAAACAACAATTTGGTGAAATAACAAAGTAAAATTGTATCTATGTTACTCATCTTTTGGTATGATTAAATTTATCTTATTTCAAAGACGAGAGGGAGAAGAGAGTTCTTGACAATGAAATGTAGACATCATTGAATTTTTAATGTGTATCAGATTTTGCTATAGGATGATTCTTGAACTGGGAATACACAGAAAATAAACTGAAAATTTCAAAAGATAAGCACCAAAGTGACAATTATTTCCTCTAGGTTGGGGAAGAAGATTCATTTTGCACTTTTTTCCTATCCACATTTTTCAGAATAAATGTATAATGCTTCCTTAATAGGAATAAATCATAATTTATTCAACTAGGTAAGAAATTATTGTTCCCATTTACAGATAGCAAAACTGAAGCAGCGATGAACTACACGATTTTGCCACTTGCTTTAGTCAGGTTTTTTGTTGCTGTGACTAAAGGATCCAACCAGAACAACTGTAGAGGAGGAAAAGTTTATTTGAGGGCTTATGGTTTTAGAGGTCTCAAAACACAGACAGCAGACTTTATCTCTTGGGGCTCAAGGTGAAGCAAAACATGGCAAAAGAGTGTAGTGAATTCCTGGAAGCAGCTTACATGATGATCAGGAAGGAGAAAGGAAGGGAGGGAGGGAGGGAGAGAGAGGGGGGGGTCTCCACTTGCCAGATACAAAATAGACACCTCGTAGCCATGCCCCCAATGAACCACTTCCTCCAGTATCATCCCACCTGTCTCCAGTTACCACTCAGCTAATCCCATCAGGGAATCAATTCACTGATTAGGTTAAGGCTATACCTCAATAATTTCTCCTCCAAATTTTCTTGCATTGTCTCACATGTGAGCTTTTGGGGTACACCACATCTAAACCATGACACCACTGAATCTCAGAGATTCAGTACTGAAATAGAATTTCAAATAAAGTTCCTCTAGTTCTCAGTCTATTTTTTAGCCCACTGACTCTGCTGTCTTCTTTTATAAGAGTGCTGAATATTGAAAGCATCTCTTGAAGAAACCTGTGAGGTTAATGCCTTAGAAAAACCTATCAAACATAATGACTTTGATAGAGACCATTTCACATTACTTTCACCAATCTATTTTTCTTGGTTCATGCTCTCAAAAATGTCTAACTTTCCCAATGACACTGTTCACACTGATTCTAGTTTTTAACAACATAGGCAAAGATTTAAGCTGGTCATCTATAAAGCAAAAAGAAAATGACAGTAGAATTCAATTCACCAACATAAAGAACATGCAATATATCTCCACCTTAGGAACCATCAGAATTGCATTATCCAGCAACCACTACAACAGCCAAAGGAAACAACCCAGGAAGCTTCAAAAAACCCTTGAAAAAATTTCCTCCCCCACGCCCACAGTGCATCTCCAGGTATTCTTTTTAGATATTGGGGTTACCAATATAAGTAGTTCCAGAGCCCAAAAGTGTGAATTTAGTGCCTAGAAACAGAAAAAAAATGGAATATATAACTACTATAGTATAGATAGTTTTATTGAAATATTTATTTAGTCAAATCCCTTCACAGAACATAAAAAAAAAATCCAAACAGTGGAATTTTTTAACAAATGATTGGCTGTATTTTTTTAAGGTTGTACATCTCCGGGAAGAAGCAAAGTCATTTATCTAACTAAACCTTTTTTTTTCCCCTGGAGAAAAGAGTGGGAGTAGAACTGGGGGTCTCTCTTAAGAGGAACTGAGGAGGGAGGTCTATCAGTGCCAGGTGACTCTCTGCTGCTGTCTCACCTACTGTGATTGGTTCATTATAACTGTTATCTCTCCCCAAGTGTGGGTGTTCTACTTTCTCTGTGTTTCCCTTGAGATACAACTTCTCTCCATTCCCTGTGTTAACTGGAATGCCCCTGAGCCCACAGAACTGGAGCAAAATGGATTGAGTTTGGCTAGGCAGTTTCAATCTTTAACCTGCCAAGCTATCTGGAGCCAAAGATTAGGTCCTAAAGGGATGATAGATATTCAGATATAAAGAGCCAGAGAGGTTAGTCTGGGTTCCATTCCTTAAGGAGGAAATATCAGTCAAATCAGAATCCAATTAAACAATCAAGTCTGAACTTGAAATTTTACTTTATCTCTCCTTAGAGTTTTTATTAATCAGGCTTTTGGTTATAAGCAACAGATGTGGACACTGGTTGATGAAAAAACAACAACAATAAAACAATAATCCACAAAAGTGTTGCTTGAAGGCCTGGAGAACCATACCCAAGAATGAGTTTGGTTATAGTGACAAAAACCTTGATGCAGCTGGTATGTTAAAAAATGACCAACATGCCAGGTGTGATGGCACATGCCTATAATCCCAGTGGCTTAGGAGGGTGAGGCAGGAGAATCACAAGTTCAAACCCAGTTTCAGCAACTTAGTGAGACCCTGTCTCAAAATAAAAATAAATAAAAGGAGTTGGTGATGTGGCTCAGTGGTTAAGCATCCCTGGATTACATCCCCAGTACCAAAAAAAAAAAAAAAAACACTTCTATGGTCTCACCAAAGTTTAGAGGAATGTGGCAATGTAGCCATTGCCACACTGTATGCACCAGCAAGCAGGAGATTCCACCCAGAGCTATTTGTTCATCTATCAAAGTCTGTCATAAACACATGTTATGGCTGAATCCTAGAATATCTGCCTACATTTTAGCTGCACAGGAGGCTATAAATAAGTTTTGACTCTACATTGGAATGTGGGACTCAAAAATGGAAATTTCTCCAAATACAGAAAACTAAAAGGTAATGGACAATTTTTGACAGATGTGCCAAGATAATTTCATGGAGAAATATTCTTTTCAATAAATGGAGCTAAACAATTCACTTGCAAAAAAAAAATAAAGTTGGAAACCATTTCTTACACCACACACAAAAATTTGCTACAAGTGAATCATGGACCAAAATGTAAGAGCTAAAACCATGAAACTCTTATAAAAATACATGTGTGCATCTTTGTGACCCAAAGTTAAGCAAAGTCTTCTCAGATATAGGACCAAGAATGCAAGTGACTAAAACAAAACAAGATACAAGCGCTTTATTGGTCACATAAACTCACAGCCCACAGACAGAGGACACCTGGTCACATAGGACCAAATGGAGTTACATTCAGGAACTTATATTTGAATATTTTTAATGAGCTCACTATGAAAACAGAAGCCATCAGATAAGAACCTCCTCACTTTCCACCACCAAGCCTGCCAACAAATCTGCAGTGGAAGTGCCATTCCTGCTCCTATGGTTAATACTTCTATGTGAGTTTCTTGCCCCAGATCCTTTCAATTGTTCAAGGATTCTACTCCTAATGTCTTCTATTCTGTCTTTCTTGAATTATCAGTCTCTCTCTCTCTCTCTCTCTCTCTCTCTCTCTCTCATCTCAGAAGCATATCAGTGTGCTTTGATACCATCTATCTGAAAACATCCTCCTTTAATCCCATTTCTCTGATCCCTTCCTGGGTATGCCCCAAAACAGATGTTGATTTTTTTATTTCTCTGTTTTACCACATTTCATTTTTGTCCTAATGTATTTCAGTTGTGTTTTAACCCCAGCATTCTGTCAATATTTATCAATAGGCACATGTTCTGCCATTTCCAGTGCACACTTTCCTGTCTTTGTTTTACTCAGTCTCACATCTGATCAGACAGTCCTTCCCTCATTAGGAAATATTATTCTCCTTTGATTCTTACAGTATCATGCTATCATATCTTCTTTTCCTCTGGATGCTTCTACTTAGTCTCCTTTACCAACTCCTCCTCTTCTGCCTACTTTCAAATGTTGACATTTCTCAAGATTCAGTCACATGACATCTCGTCTCTCTTCCTCAAGTTGTTCATATACATCCAACACATGAAAGTCCCTTTGCATTCCAAGAACCCCACATTTACGCCTCCAGATTTATATATACAATGATCACTTTGAGATCTCCACTTTCTACACATGCAAATTAAACTTAACATGTCTACAATAGAACTCTTTATTCTCAAACAAGTTATTCTCCTTGGTACCCCCACCCATCTAGATACTCAAGCCTGAAACTAATTGGGGTGCTATTCACAAATGACTCTTCTTCTTCCTTGATTTGTATCCACAGTAACCCAACAGCAAGTCCTCTACAATCTACCTCCAAAATATGCCTTGAATCTATACACTTAACTCTATGTCCAATGCCACCAACATAATCCAAGCTTCTGCCAACATTCATTTGTAATTCTGCCATAGCTCTTTTCCAGCTTAGCTTTCCTCCAATCCATTCCCCACCTAATAGCCAGAAAAATGGTCTAAAAAGATGACATTTAACAAACTCAGTAACAAGCTCTTAACTCCCTGCCTACCTCTCCAATCTTATCCAATGATAATCTCACCAAGCGTGAACTACAACCATGGATTTCTCATTCGTGAATCAAATCATGTTCTTTCCTGTCTTGGACCTTTACAATTACTATTATAAACTGTAAATATTTAACAGGTCATAGATAAGACACAACTTCTAGGATAGAATAAACATAATGTACATTAGATATCTATTGCTGTATAACAAAGTTCTCCAATTTTAAATGAGCCCTCGCCCTTCTCTCACCCACCAGGCTCTTTGTTGGATTTTTTTCTCATTATGTTTTCTATTTGAGGTGAAATATCTAATTTCCTGACCAGATACTCTCTTTGTCTTCTTTATAAATTTTGTTTATAATAATAAATTTATTCACTTGTCTATTTCATCTGTAACCTTACTAGACTGTAAACTCCATGAACAAACTACAATGTCTTCTTCATTCTAAATGCAGTGTCTAGAACAGTACTCTGAATATATTAAGCCTTTATTAATATTCATGGAATTAATTATAATGCTAATGCTATATGAGACTCATGGAATCAGAATATTCAGTTTAAAACCTACAAAACCAAAGACCTTTAAAAACAAACTGGCCAATATTTTACATATGTTACCAGTATGCTTCACCTTTAAGAAGCTTGTTAAATACAATAATGCAAAATCACTCTGTGCCCATCTTCTCAGCAGCTTGCTGTGTTCATGTATGAGGTTGTGTTTCTTTCTTAGAAGTCCCTACTCTTCTAATTCCCTTTTCCAGTATCTTCTAATTCAGATTGAGCAGTATCTGCCCAAAAAAGTAAATGCTCTTGATTCCTCCTAGAGTACTTGACCTTAAAAGGCCACCTATCAGAAGCCTAAAAATGTCAGCATTTCCCCAGATACAGAGGCTTGTCTCATTTCTTTAACCACCGAACTAAATGATAAATCAAAGACACTCTAAGAGGGAAAAAACTATCAGAAGTCTTACTTGTAAAGCAGAATTGAAGTTGAAAAGAAAGTAGGAATGAGATACACTATATGGGCATCAGCAGCCACAGGGGAATCCTGCCAAAAAGTCAGAAATAACTTCTCAAGGGTAACCATTTTCAATCTATTTTATTCCTTTTTATTACTCTTCCTAGGTAACACAAAACTTCAACTGATATGAAACCTTTTAACTAATGTAGCTTGTAACACGGTCTATTTATATTCTTATTTTATTTGATTCAATTATTCTCCCATAATTCTCCTGGTATTAAAAGTCCTTTTGATGGTTGTTCTGTTTTCCATTTCCGAAGTCATTAACCTCCATTCCCTACCCAAGGTAAGAGGAACACACTGTGAGTGACAGCCTTGTTTACAGGGAGCAGGAAAGGACTTGGCAGCTGTTCCAAAGTGTCAAACGAGATAGCCTCAAGAATGCTATAGAAAAGTGTCACCAAATAGGGAAGCGACGTCACACTAACTAGACTGACTCTTTGTTGTTCGCTAATGGAATTCTCTGATGTGCACCTGTTGAGAAAGAAAGATTTTTCTAAGAGGGAGAAGTGCTGGGTAATTTCTTCTGTACCTTTCATATGACTTTCATGGTTTTCAAACTCTCAACATCACAGAGATTGGCTTAAAATATGAATAATAAGAAGCAACAAAATAAAAGACTATATTAATCTGAATTAAAACACCATGACCCTTTGAGAATGAAGGGCTTCATTTTTAATATCTTACGGTACCTTTAATATACCAAAATTTTAGCACAAAATTGATGTTTTTAATCCATTTCAAAAGGTACATCAGAGTATGTCAAAGTGTTAATTCGAACTGTCATTACTTGAAAGCATAGGTTCAGGTAATAATTGACCAAAGTCCTCTAAAATATTTAAGTATTCTATTTTCTATCCTCTTGTTACATTTAGTCCCTTGGTGATTGCAATTTGTTCATTCAATAAGGATTTCTTAAATACCTATGTGCATGTACAATTCCAAGTGCTCAAAATCAAATCAATTCCTGAGCTATATCAGCCACACCTAGGAAATGTCCAACAGTTCTGCTTGGTGGGACAGAGGGAAAAGTCCATGTTCAGTGCTGCAGAAACCATGAGAATGTCCCCAGGAATTATCCTCCCATTTTGCTGTAACGGAGGTGGGGGGGTGGAATCCTGTTTAAAAAAATATATACATAAGTTAGCCATTAAGGACAAAAGGGGTCAAGAGCACAGCAGGCACAAGGCACCTTCATTCCCCCAATACCAAGGCAAGCCATAAGGCAGCAGATGCCACAAGCATGAAGGAGGACCCATACTGCTGCTCCAGCTTTCTGACCTGCTAACTCCATCAGAGGCATCTGGAGGTGAAGGCATGCAAGCTGAGAGATTCACCAACTCCCAATAGGATAAATGTTTGTTGGAAAGGAAGATCCTCTTGGCAATGTTTGAAGGAAGAATGCTGCAAAGCTTTGAAATATTCATTTTTGGAGTGTAAAAGATCAATGAAGCCTCCCCCCCTACCTACCCTGAGAAGTGGCTGCACTGTGAGGCTAAAGTCAAAGAACACACTGGCAGACTATGAGAGGTAAATGCCAGATCAAGGTTCAGAGGAAGAATGCTGGAAACTGGCTCAGTAGTAGAGCTTTTGCCTGACATGTGTGAGGCCCCGAATACCATCCCTAGCACTGGGGGCAGGGGGATTCAGAGGAAGAAAAGGACATTGATAACGTTATATTGAAAGCAAAATGAAGATAACAAAGGATTTTCTTCTCTCTGGTCATTAACATAAAGAAGCCAAAATAGGAAACATAATTTTTGTTACATCTGTTAGGTTGGACCCGTTTTTCCCTCTTTGGAACTCTAAAGAGAATGGAAGAATTCTGTTGTTGAATATGTATAAAGTAAATGATTCTCTTGATCAAAGATATTTTTAGAAGAAAGACTTAATTGAACAATTATGGACTGGAAACATAATAAATGTGTTTTGAGAATTTTTCTAAAGCACACAAAACAATGGAAAGATTAATTTCAATCATGGCTCTTTAATCAAATTATGCAGCATGTAATTCCTGGAAGCCACTGATATGACTGACACAAGTTGTAGCATGGAGCCAAGTACCAGGATAAAGGTGCTGGGGCTGGGGATGTAGCTCAGTGGTACAGTGCCTGCCTAGCATGTGTGATGCCCTGGGTTCCGTCCCCAGCACTGCCAAAAAAAAAAAAGCAGAAAATAAAATGTGTACAAGGGAAGTTAAGGATAAAACTTCTTCTTGTATTCAATCTGTCATATTTGGTTCTAAAATAAATTGTGTTTGATTCCTTGGAGAAGAAATGCTTTATTTGCACTGATTAATTGAAATAACAATCTGAAAATTATAATATTCTCCATAGGCACAGCTGAGTGCCAAGCCTCAGATGATGTTGCCAGGGTACTTTACCCATCTTCTGAATGTTTCTCTGTTTCCTAGTTTTATTTTCAGGATGACCCTACAGAAAAGTCCACACCCTTAAGATTAGTGACTTCAAAAGGAGAGAGAGAACTTCCTTTACCAGAGTCCACAAGTCAAATCCTAAAAAATGATTCTGCTCTTCCCTGGATCACCTGCCCTTGTTGGACCAGTCCCTGTAGGAAAAAAAAAAATGGATACTCTTGGCCAGGCCTGGGTCGTATGCACTGTAATTGATAATTCTCACAAGAATTACATTGGATGAGTGATGAGCCCCATCCCCAAAGGAAGAGATTCAGAGCAAAGTGAAATGATACATGTCCATACTAGAAAGTAAGAGTGAAAAATATGAAGTTGAAAAGTTTAGAAGTACAGTAATTAATTTTATTCTGATCACCTAATACAGTATAGTCAAATAGCAATTCAAGTTTCCAACTTTATTTTTGATATTAAAGAATAATGAAAAGCCATAGCTTCTACATATTTCCACAGTTTATTGGAGCTAAAACAATCAAGGTGTTGTGTAGTTTGGTTCACCCCAAATGGTAAGAAGTTCATGGGGTGTTGTTACAGAATATCACTGAGGTTGGTTGTGTACTGTTCATCAGGAAAGGAAAAATGATGGATTTTTCAAGAGCTGATATACACCTATTTAAGTGCTACAAATTTTATTAAAAGTAGCTTTGATAAGAAAAATATAATTGCTGCTGGGCACAGGCCTATAATCTCGGTGGCTCAGAAAGCTGAGGCAGGTGGACTACGAGTTCAAAGCCAGCCACAGCAAAAGAGAGGCACTAAGCAACTCAGTGAAGCCCTGTCTCTAAATAAAATACAAAATAAATATAATAGGGCTGGAGATGTGGCTCAGTGGTTGAGTGCCCCTGAAGTTCAATCCCTGGTTATTTATTTATTTAGATATATATATATATATATATATATATATATATATATATATATATTCTGGATAACAAAAAAATTCTTATGAATAACCAGCTGATAAGAGAAAAAAAAAAGAAAATTCTCTGGTATCAACCTAAAGGGAACCAGAAATTAAGAATCCATAACACAGACAAACCTCACCTTGATTTGGAAGTTAGGGACAATATTTCATGGCTAAGGAACTCCAAAATGAAAAATTTAAAGTGGTCCCAGACCTATAACACCCTTGGGATGCCTGGAAGAAGCAAATCCAAATCTTAAATCTAGACCTTGCAGATTTCCTCAGATTAAGTCATAGTGAATATAGGCTTAAATTTTCAAATACAGAAATAAATGAGACTCAAGTGAAGTAACCAATGGAATAATTACACATTAAAATGTCAGATGATGAAGAAATTATAATTATAGCCATTAAAATGAAAAATTCAGTACATATGTAAAAGATGAAATTAAACATAGCTGAGACAAGAACTACTGAACTGGAAGATTGGTCTGAAGAGTTCAGCAAGAAGTTAAGCAGTTTTAAAAATGGGAAATTTTAATTTACATTTAACATGTCTTCCAAAAGGACAGAATAAAGAAAGAGAGGTAATAAATATATATATAGGTAATAGTTGAGAATTGCCTGTAATTGTTGAAAGACATAAATCCAAAGATTCAGGAAGAAAAAATTTCATAATACTCTCTAAGTAAGAGAGCAGCAAGAATAATAAACAAAAAGCATAAGGAAACAAAATGGCTATCCCTCCAAGAAATAATAACTCTGCTCACAATAGAATTCTCAATAGCAAAACTGAAACCATCTAAGATAATAGAATATTTCTAAAATGCTGGGGAAAAAAATCACTACTATTCTGTAATTGTGTGCCTAATAACAATTCCTTCAAAAAACCAAAGGCAAAAAATAAAAAATAATCAGTCTGAAGATATAATGAGAGAGAAGCCAATTTTCAGAACCAAACCAAAGGAAAAAATCTTAGTTGTAAGGTTTACAAGTGATGTATAAACTTTTTTTTTTAATTTTTTTATTGGTTGTTCACAACATTACAAAGCTCTTGACATATCATATTTCATACATTAGATTGAAGTGGGTTATGAACCCCCAATTTTACCCCAAATGCAGATTGCAGAATCACGTCCTTTACACATCCACAATTTTACATAATGCCCTATTAGTAATTGTTGTATTCTGCTACCTTTCTTATCCCCCACTATCCCCCCTCCCCTCCCCTCCCATCTTCTCTCTCTACCCCATCTACTGTAATTCATTTCTCTCCTTGTTTATTTTCCCATTCCCCTCACAACCTCTTATATGTAATTTTGTATAGCAATGAGGGTCTCCCTTCATTTCCATGCAATTTCCCTTTTCTCTCTCTTTCCCTCCCATCTCATGTCTCTGTTTAATGTTAATCTTTTCTTCCTGCTCTTCCTCCCTGCTCTGTTCATAGTTGTTCTCATTATATCAAAGAAGATACTTGGTATTTGTTTTGTAGGGTTTGGCTAGCTTCACTAAGCATAATCTGCTCTAGTGCCATCCATTTCCCTGAAAATTCTATGATTTTGTCATTTTTATTGCTGCATAGTATTCCATTGTGTATAGATGCCACATTTTTTTATCCATTCATCTATTGAAGGGCATCTGGGTTGGTTCCACAGTCTAGCAATTGTGAATTGTGCTGCTATGAACATCGATGTGGCAGTATCCCTGTAATATGCTCTTTTAAGGTCTTCAGGGAATAGTCCGAGAAGGGCAATAGCAGGGTCAAATGGTGGTTCCATTCCCAGCTTTCCCAGGAATCTCCAAACTGCTTTCCAAATTGGCCGCACCAATTTGCAGTCCCACCAGCAATGTACAAGTGTACCCTTTTCTCCACATCCTCGCCAGCACTTGTTGTTGTTTGACTTCATAGTGGCTGCCAATCTTACTGGAGTGAGGTGGTATCTTAGGGTGGTTTTGATTTGCATTTCTCTGACTGCTAGAGATGGTGAGCATTTTTTCATGTACTTGTTGATTGATTGTATATCCTCCTCTGAGAAGTGTCTGTTCAGGTCCTTGGCCCATTTGTTGATTGGGTTATTTGTTATCTTATTGTCTAATTTTTTGAGTTATTTGTATACTCTGGATATTAGGGCTCTATCTGAAGTGTGAGGAGTAAAAATTTGTTCCCAGGATGTAGGCTCCCTATTTACCTCTCTTATTGTTTCTCTTGCTGAGAAAAAACTTTTTAGTTTAAGTAAGTCCCATTTGTTGATTCTTGTTATTAACTCTTGTGCTATGGGTGTCCTATTAAGGAATTTGGAGCCCAACCCCACAATATGTAGATCGGAGCCAACTTTTTCTTCTATCAGACGGAGAGTCTCTGATTTGATATCAAGCTCCTTGATCCATTTTGAGTTAACTTTTGTGCATGGCGAGAGAAAGGGATTCAGTTTCATTTTGTTGCATATGGATTTCCAGTTTTCCCAACACCATTTGTTGAAGATGCTATCCTTCCTCCATTGCATGCTTTTAGACCCTTTATCAAATATAAGATAGTTGTAGTTTTGTGGATTGGTTTCTGTGTCCTCTATTCTATACCATTGGTCCACCCGCCTGTTTTGGTACCAGTACCATGCTGTTTTTGTTACTATTGCTCTGTAGTATAGTTTGAAGTCTGGTATCGCTATACCACCTGATTCACACTTCCTGCTTAGCATTGTTTTTGCTATTCTGGGTCTTTTATTTTTCCATATGAATTTCATGATTGCTTTATCTATTTCTACAAGCAATGCCATTGGGATTTTGATTGGCATTGCATTGAACTTATAGAGAACTTTTGGTAATATCACCATTTTGATGATGTTAGTTCTGCCTATCCATGAACAGGGTATATTTTTCCATCTTCTAAGATCTTCTTCTATATCTCTCTTTAGGGTTCTGTAGTTTTCATTGTATAAGTCTTTCACCTCTTTTGTTAGGTTAATTCCCAAGTATTTTTTTTTTTTTGAGGATATTGTGAATGGAGTAGTTGTCCTCATTTCCATTTCAGAGGATTTGTCGCTGATATACAGGAATGCCTTTGATTTATGCGTGTTGATTTTATATCCTGCCACTTTGCTGAATTCATTTATTAGCTCTAATAGTTTCTTTGTAGACCCTTTTGGGTCTGTTAGGTATAGAATCATGTCATCTGCAAATAGTGACAATTTAAGTTCTTCTTTTCCTATTTTTAGGCCTTTAATTTCTTTCGTCTGTCTAATTGCTCTGGCCAGTGTTTCAAGAACTATATTGAATAGAAGTGGTGATAGAGTGCATCCCTGTCTTGTTCCAGGTTTTAGAGGGAATGCCTTCAACTTTTGTCCATTCAGAATGATGCTAGCCTGAGGCTTGGCATAGATAGCTTTTACAATGTCAAGGTAAGTTCCTGTTATCCCTAGTTTTTCTAATGTTTTGAACATAAAGGGATGCTGTACTTTGTCGAATGCTTTCTCTGCGTCTATCAAGATGATCATATGGTTCTTATCTTTAAGTCTATTGATGTGGTGAATAACATTTATTGATTTCCATATATTGAACCATCCTTGCATCCCAGGGATGAATCCTACTTAATCATGGTGCACAATTTTTTTGATGTGCCTTTGTATCCAATTTGCCAGAATTTTATTGAGGATTTTTGCATCTAGGTTCATTAGAGATATTGGTCTGAAGTTTTCTTTCTTTGAGGTGTCTTTGTCTGGTTTCGGAATCAGGGTGATGTTGGCCTCATAGAATGAATTTGTAAGAGCTCCCTCTTTTTCTATTTCCTGAAATAACTTGAAAAGTATTGGTATTAATTCTTCTTTAAAGGTTTTGTAAAACTCCGCTGTATACCCATCCGGTCCTGGGCTTTTCTTGGTTGGTAGTCTTTTGATGGCTTCTTCAATTTCATCCATTGATATTGGTCTGTTCAAATTGTGTATATCCTCCTGACTCAGTCTGGGCAAATCATATGACTTAAGAAATTATTGATGTCTTCACTATCTTCTATTTTATTGGAATATAGGTTTTCAAAATAATTTCTAATTGTCTTCTGTATTTCTGTAGCATCTGTTGTGATATTGCCTTTTTCATCCCATATGTTAGTAATTTGAGTTCTCTCCCTTTTCTCTTCGTTAGCATGGCTAAAGGTCTGTCGATCTTATTTATTTTTTCAAAGAACCAACTTTTACTATTGTTAATTTTTTCAATAGTTTCTTTTGTTTCAATTTCATTGATTTCCACTCTGATTTTAATTATTTCTTGCCTTCTGCTACATTTGCTGTTGTTTTGCTCTTCCTTTTCTAGGGCTTTGAGATGAAGTGTGAGCTCATTTATTTGTTGGTTTTTTCTTTTTTTGAGGAATGACCACCAGGCGATGAATTTCCCTCTTAAAACTGCTTTCATTGTGTCCCATAGATTCCGATATGTTGTGTCTGTATTTTCATTTATCTCTAAGAATTTTTTGATTTCCTCCTTTATGTCTTCTGTAACCCATTGATCATTCAGTAACATATTGTTCATTTTCCATGTGATGTAGGATTTTTCCTTCCTTCTTTTATCATTGATTTCCAGTTTCATTCCATTATGATCAGATAAAATGCATGGTATTATCTCCACCCCTTTATATTTACTGAGGGTTGCCCTATGGCATAATATATGGTCTATTTTTGAGAAGGATCCATGTGCTGCTGAGAAAAAAGTATATCCATTTGATGATGGTTGATATATTCTATATATGTCAGTTAAGTCTAGGTTATTGATTGTGATATTGAGTTCTATAGTTTCTTTATTCAACTTTTGTTTGGAGGATCTGTCCAATGGTGAGAGAGGTGTGTTGAAGTCACCCATAATTATTGTGTTGTGGTCTATTTGTTTCTTGAACTTGAGGAGAATTTGTTTTATGAATGTCACAGCACCATTATTTGGTGCATAAATATTGATAATTGTTATGTCTTGTTGGTGAATGGTTCCTTTTAACAGTATATAATGACCTTCTTTATCCCTTTTGATTAACTTAGTCTTGAAGTCAATTTTATTCGATATGAGGATGGCCACCCCTGCTTGCTTACGAGGACCGCGTGCATGGTACATTTTTTCCCATCCTTTCACCTTCAGCATGTGTATGTCTTTTCCAATCAGATGTGTCTCCTGGAGGCAGCATATTGTTGGATTTGTTTTTTTAATCCATGATACCAGCCTATGTCGCTTTATTGGAGAGTTTAAGCCATTAACATTCAGAGTTACTATTGATATTTGGTTTGTACTTCCATCCATGTTTGATTATTTATCCTTTTTTAAAAAAAATTTAGTTTGTTTCTCCATGATTATCTTTCCCCTCGCCCTCTGTCTTTACCGAGGCACTTCCCACTGATGGTTTTGGTTATTGTTTTTCATTTCTTCCTCATGTAGTGTTTTGCTCAAAATGCTTTGCAATGCTGGTTTTCTGGCTGCAAATTCTTTTAACTTTTGTTTATCATGAAAGATTTTTATTTCGTTGTCATACCTGAAGCTTAATTTTGCTGGATACAGAATTCTTGGTTGGCATCCGTTGTCTTTCAGTGTTTGAAATACATTGTTCCATGACCTTCTTGCTTTCAGTGTCTGTGATGAAAAATCTGTTGTTAACCTTATTGGTTTACCCCTGAATGTAATCTGTTTCCTTTCTCTTGTAGCTTTTAATATTTTCTCTTTGTTCTGTATATTGGATATCTTCATAACAATGTGTCTTGGCGTTGGTCTACTGTGATTTTGTGTGCTCGGTGTCCTGTATGCATCCTTAATTTGTATATCTGTTTCCTTTTTTATTTCTGGAAAGTTTTCTGTAATTATTTCATTCAGCAGGTTACTCATTCCCTTGGTTTGAATCTCTGTACCTTCTTCTATCCTGATGACTCGTAAGTTTGGTTTTTTTATGTTATCCCATAACTCTTGGATGTTTTTCTCGTGATTTTTTACCAGCCTTTCTGAGTTACCTAGACTCTTTTCAAGATGATATATTTTGTCTTCATTATCTGATGTTCTGGCTTCTACTTGCTCCACTCTGTTAGTGATACTCTCAATTGAGTTTTTAATTTGGTTTATCGTTTCCTTCATTTCTAGAATTATTGTTTGATTGTTTTTTATAATCTCTATCTCCTGATAAAGATGCTTAACTTCTTCTTTTATCTGTTTATGTAATTCATTCTCAATGTGTTCTTTCGCTGCTTGAATTTGCTGTCTTGTATCCTCTTTAAGGTTCCATTCCATCTGTCTAAGGTGTTCCTTGAGTTCTTTTATGACCATTTTTCTGATGACTCTAGGTCCTCCTGAATATTTAGGCTGTCCTGCATTGTTTGTACTCCTTTTCTTCCTTGCTTTTTGAAGCTGCTCATGTTACTTCTTGTTCTGTTTGACTGATGAGTTACTGTTTACTCCTATAAATTTATTAGATGCTTGGGAGGAAATGTATTAGAAGGGAAGGGAAGAAGTCACTAAAGAGAATGAGAGTAAGCAGGTAGAATTCAAGGAAGGGGGTAAGATAATTGAAAAGAAATGAAGAGACAAAAGAAGAAAAAAAATAGGAAATAAAAAAGAAAAAAAATTTTAAAAAAATAATAAAAAAATTAAAATTAAAATTAGAAGAAAAAAATTTTTAAAAAATTGTAAAAAGAAAAATTTAAAAAAACAACAAGAAAGAAAAATAAAAATGAAAGAAAAACCCAAATCAAAAAAAAAGAGAAAAGAAAAAAAGAAAAAAAAAACTAATAAATGCAGTCTGAGAGTTTGATTAACTTCTCTTCCAGTAGGTGGCGCTGTGCCCACCAGCCCAAGTTTCTCCTGTCAATACGCAGGAACCAATCACTGTGCAGCAGCTCCTCCCAGACTGGGCGAGTCTCCAATCCTGAGTGCCTAGGGCCTCCTCTTGTGTCTAGTCACTTCCCACTTTTCCTCTAGCCAGGCCCCTCTCATGGGTGCTGCTCACCACAATACTGGCTACACGCCAGGTCTGCTGCTCCCGGGAGCCCTGTTTTCATGAACGACTGGGCACACTCTTCCAGTTTGCCATTCCCTCAGACCCTAAGTTTGTAGAGCTTGGGGCTGAGAATCCTCAGCGAATTTTACTTGCCCTCCGGTAGCCACGCCCCCGGTAGCTGGTGCAAGAGACCTCAGCTGTCAGCACTGGTGGGAGCGGTAGTTCCGCGCCGCGGTCCCGCGCCACCTCTGATTCCCTCGGTCTGGCTATTGCGCTCACGGGAGTGCTGGGAGGGGCCCTTAGGGGAGAGCTGGGAGGGGCCCTTAAGGTTTCCCCGATGTGTGGAGAGGGAAGGCTAGGGAATTACACACCTGTAGTCGCAGGTTTCAATGAAGTTATCTCTTCCGCCGCAGTCTGATGATGTCAGTTCTCTGCCATGGTGGTATCTCTTGTAAATGGCGACAGTTTGTTTCCCTTTGCTGGGTGACCAATGCAACGGGTGGGTCCTTACTGTCTCTCCCAAGCCCCATTTCAAACCTGTGGCCACTACCTATGAAGGCTCGGTAGGCATTTACCTCCCTAGGATGAGAAGGGCTGACTAGTTGTTTCAGCCGGATGGATTAGTGCTGAGTCACAGCTGTTTATCTGCGGGAAGCAGGCGAACGGGAGCTTGAATTCAGCCGATCCGGGCTCAGTGTGTGTTCTGAGAGGCCCAGACTGTTCACCCCAGATCCACATCAGCTCAGCATTGCCTAGTGATCCTGAGCAAACAGATTTAGGTTGTTTACGACTCCCTATGCCTGCACAGCTGAAGAGGTCAGAGACTTGATCTCTCTGCGCCCGCCACCATGTTGGAATCGATGTATAAACTTTTAGAAAAATTTTATATTACTTCCGAAATATAAAATAGGGGACTTGAATGAATAAAATTACAATATTTTCTATAAGAAAACTGAGCTTCAAAAAACTATCAATTCTCCTTAAGTTAATTTATGAGTTTACTTCAGTCTCAAAAAATTGCCAATAAATTTTTCCCCAGACACTAATATTCTAAATATAAAGATTGAAAAATAAACAAGAAAGATGAAAAAGTTCTAAAGATCCATTTCCCAGCAATGTGAATATATATAACACCACTAGATGGTACACACAAAGTGGTTGTAATAGCAAATTTTAAATTTTATGCTGTGCCTTTATCACTTTAAAAGGAAAAAAAAGACCCCAGCATATAGGGCTAACTCTCCATAATGGGCACTTCTCAAACATTCACATAGAATATTACAAGTCCTTTACTTTAAAGGGTTATCTATCTGGTGAACTGGAAATACTGTGTGTACTGAACTTCTGTACTTTCCTTCAAGTTTAGCTGAATGCCTGGCACAAAATAAATGATCAATAAATGTAAATTACAGGTAACTTCCAATTTTCCCTGTAAATGTACTGAGTTGCCAATAAATATATAAGCATTACAAAAAAATAAAGAAGCATAAATAACCTAGAAAAGCCTAAAAAAATGAGAGGAGCAAACCCAAATAGATATATTATTATAAGACCTCTGTATTTAAAATTGTTTGGCATCCAGAAAAACAATGATATCAGAAAGACAGGAACCAGCAGTGGTCCAGTGCCCCTGAGTTCAATCCCCAGTATGTGTATACACACACACATACACAAAGAAAGACAGGAGCCAAATGTAGTGATGAAGGCCTGTAATCCCAGTGGCTGGGGAAGCTGAGGCAGGAGGATCGAGAGTTCAAGGCCAACCTCAGCAACTAAGGGAGGTCCTAAGCAACTTTGACCTTGTCTCAAAATAAAAAATAAAGTGTACTGGGGATGTGGCTCAGCAGTTAAGTGCACATGGTACCAAAAAAAAGGGGGGGGGACAAAACAAGCTATTCAGAAATAGATGCAAGTATATATGGAAATATAATCTGTAATAAAGATGATATCTCAAGTCAATGTAGGAAACATGAAAATATTAAAGAATGATGTTGAGGATACTGAATAATCATTTGAAAAAAGATATAATTTGTCTGTACTTCACAACATACACCCAGACAATGCCAAATGAATTAGATCTAAATATCTAAAGTAGATAGATAGATAAAATAGATAATAGATAGATAGATAGATAGATAAAAAGTGAGAAGTACGGAAGTACTAGATTAAGACACAAGTATATTCCACTATTACCTAGAAGAGGGGAAAGTTTTTAACTATGACTCAATTCCAGAAGCAACAAAATAAAATACAGACATATTAAAGACCCAGTGTTTCCATCCATAAAAGGCTAACTGCTGTAGGGTTCCATTTTCCCGTAAACAAGAAAATCCGACAAAATCTATGAAATGCAGGCAAATCAATTTTGTACATGCTCTCATGTCTTCAAGAGAAAACCCGGGGGAGGAATGGTTTATCTCTGTTACCGTCTTGGTGCTCCTTCTTGTGTTCAACTTTTGCTTTTTCACTGTATCGCTGAAGGCTCTTTCTTTGCTGAATTGACAAGCTCCTGAAATCTCTGCAGTCAATCTTCCATTAAGATCTCTTCCCTACTCCACTCTATGAAGCACTGAGTCACTTTCATGTTAATAGGGGAAGGCAGATCTGTTTCTTCCAATCTGGCTTAATAAGTTTAGACTGACCCACTTAATAGGTTAAAACTTAAACCTATAAATGTGTCTTTCCATAGCCCAACATTTACAAGTCCTAGGTAAAAATTCCTCCAGTTTCTCTGTTTCTTTTTTTTTCTTTTCTTTTTTCTTTCTTTCTTTCTTTTTTTTTTTTTTTTTGTAATTGACACATAGCAATTGTCCATATTTATTTGGTACAGTGTGATATTCCAATACATGTATACAATATATAATGATCAAATCAGGGTAAGGGACATTTTCATCAATTTAAACATTTATCACTTCTTTGTTGGGAACATTTAAAATACTCTTCAGAAGCTATTTTGGGATATACAGTTAATTATTGTCAACCTTAGTTATGCTACTGGGCTTCACAACATTAGAAGTTATTCCTATTGCCCAACTGCACCCGTGTGTCTACTATCCTCTCTCCAACCTTCCCCAACCCTTCCCAATTTCTGGTAACCACTATTCTATTCTCTATATGATAAGATCAACGTTTTAGCTTCCATGTGTAAATGAGAAGATGCAGTATTTATCTTTCTGTGCTGACTTATTTCACTTAAAATATGTCCTCTAATTCCAACCATGTTGCCACAAATGACAGGATTTCATTTTTGTTTTTCATGTCTGAATGGAGTATCATTGTGTATATATGACACATTTTCTTTATTCATTCATCAGTTGATGGACATCTTGGTTGAGTCTATATCTTATAGAACCTATATCTTATATTGCAAATAGTGCTGCAATAAACATGGGAATGCAGATGTCTCTTCAACATATCGATATCCTTTCATTTGGATATATACCAAGTATTAGTAGTGCTGGATCATATGCTACTTCTGTTTTTAAATGAATCTTATACCATTTTCTAATGGTTATACTAGTTTACATTCCCATCAGCAATGCATGAGAACCTCTCTTTTTCTGTATCTTTGCCAACATTTGATTTTTTTTTTTTGGTCTTTTTGATAGTAGCCATTTTTACTAGGGTGAGGTGATATCTCATTGTGTTTTGATTTGCACTTCCTGATGGTTAGTGATATTGAGCATTTTTTCATACTATTAGACATTTGTATATTTTCTTTTGAGAATGTCTATTTAGGACTTTTGATTATATATATTAATATATATTATATAATATATAAAATACGTAATATATATATTCCATTGAGTTTCTCATATATTCTATATACTAATACCTTGCTAGATAAAAAGTTTGTAAATATTTGCTTCAATTCTGTAGACTGTCCTGTTACTCTGGTGATTGTTTCCTTTGCTGTACAGAGATTTTTTAGTTTGACATGATCCCACTTGTCAATTTTTGCTTTTGTTGCCTGTGCTAAAAGGAGCCAAAGAACTCCTGAGTTTTATTCAAAAGATATTTGCACAGACCAATATCCTAATTTTTTCTCTATGATGCACTGAGTCACTCTCATGTTAGTAGGGTAACTTTAGAAGTTGGAATTTTACCTTTAAAGTATTTAATCCATTCTTAGTTTACATTTGTACCTAGTGAGAAAGAGGGGTCTAGTTTCACTCTTCTACATGTGACTATCCTGTTTTACCAGAACCATTTATTGAAGAGACTACCCTTCCTCCAATGCATGTTCTTGGTGTCTTTGTTGAAAATCAATTGGCTTATATGTACATGGATTAATTTCTAAATCTTTATTCTTCTGTTATAGTTGTATATATGTTGGCTTTATGCCAGTACTATGATGTTTGGATTACTATAGCTTTGTAATGTACTTTCAAGTCAAGTATTGTAATCCATCCAGATTTTTTTTTCACTCAGGATTGCCTTGGCTACATATGGGTCTTGTATGCCTCCATATGAATTTTAGGAGTGTTTTTTTTCTCTGTCTTTCCATATTTCTGTAAAGAATTTCATTGGTACTTTGATAGGAATTTCATTGAATCTGCAGATCACTTTAAGGAGAATGATCATTTTAACACTATTATTTCTTCCAATTGATGAACATTTTTTGTGTATCCTCTTAAATTTCTTTTATCAATGTTTTATAATGTTCATTGCTGCGATTTTTCACCTCCTTATTAAATTTACTCCTAGATATTTTATTCTTTGTAGATATTGTAAAGGATATTGCTTTTTTAAATTCTTTTTTCAGCAACGACATTATTGATATATAAAAATATATGTTACCAATTCTTGTATGTTGATTTTACATTTTGTGACTTTTCTGAATTTATTTATCAGTTCTAGTAGTTTTTTATGAAGTCCTTATGTTTTTCTTCATATGAAATGATGTCTACAAACAGGGATTGTTTGACTTCCTCCTTTCCAATTTGGATGCACTTTTTTCCTTTCTCTTACCTTATTGCTCTGAGTAGGATCCTGCAGATACTTGAAGAAGAATGGTAAAATTAGACCTCTTTGTTTTCTCCAGATCTTAGAGGAAATGCTTTCAAGTATGCAGTAGGATGTTAACTACAACTATGTCATGTATGGCATCAATTGTGTTCAGGTACATTTCTTATATATACATAATTTCTTGGGTTTTTTTCATAAAGGAATGTTCAATTTTATCCAATGCCTTTTCTATGCTGATTGAGATGACAGGGTGGTTCTTGCCTCCATTCTGTTAATGTGATGTATCATCGTTACAGATTTGCATTGCGTAACCATCTTGCATCTTTGGGATAAATCATAGCATATAATCTTTCTAATGTACTGTTGTATTTGGTTTTCTAGTGTCTTGATGATAATTTTTGTATCTATGTTTATCAGGGACGTTGGTCTATAATGTTCATTCTTATCATGACCTTGTCTGGTTTTGAAATCAGTAACACTGGTCCTGTAGAATGAATTTGAATGAATTCCCTCTCTCTTTATTTTTTTGGAATACTTTGACAAAGATTTGAATAGTTCTTCTTTAAAAGATTGGTAGAATTCATGTGTAAACTTATATTGTGATCCTGGGTTTTCCTTTATTGCATTTTTCTTTTTTATTACTGATTCAATTGTGTTGATTATTATTGGTCTGCCTAGGCTTTCTATTTCTTCATGGTTTGAACTTTGTAAGTTATATGTGTCCTTGAACTTATCTATTTCTTCTAGTTTTTTTCAATTTGTTGGTGTATAGTCTTCATAATAGTTTCTAATGATCCTTTGTATTTCCAAGTTAATATCTTACATTTTAATTTAATTTTTCATCTCTGATTTGACTGACTTAACTTTTTTCTCTTATATCCTAGTTAGTCGAGCTAAAGTTTTGTCAATTTTACTTTTTCAAAAAACCAACTTTTTGTTTTATTAATTTTTGTATTTTCTTTTAGTCTCAATTTTATTTCTCCCTGATCTTCATTAATTTCTTCTTCTTACTAATTTTAGGTTTGGTTAGTTCTTGCTTTTCTAATTCCTTGAGCTTGATTGTTAGGTAGTTTAATTGTTAGGTAGTTTAACTGAGATTGTCTACTTTTTAATGTGGGCACATATTGCTATAAACTTCCCTCTCAGTACTACTTTTGCTACATCCTAAAATACACAGATTTTTCTTTCCCACTCCACTTCATGATACCTAAGAATCACTGTTGTATTTGTAGGAAAAGCGATCTTTTTCTTCCAAACTAACTTAATAGGGTTAGACCAAACAAAATTTTTAAAAATATTTCTTTCCATAGCCCAACATGTATTAATTCTAAATAAAACCTTTCCAGTTATTTGTATATATGTTGTTGTTTTTGTTTTATTTTGTTGTTGGAAATAAAGGCACTTTTTCAACAAGTCTATGGTAGGTTAAGTCAATTTTCTATTGTAAACTATACAAGAAGTAAAATTTTTTCACAAAACAGTAGTATTTTGATGACATTTAATCTCTAATAAAACACCTGAGGTTGCCTATGCCCAGTTTAATTATTAATAGCCCTGCTTACTCTCAAAATTCTCTTATTTTAAGTGATAAACTGTATACCTACCATGTGTTTTGACCAAATAAAGACCATCTTTCATAAGAGCACTGCTGAAGGAATTTTGCTCATATTCACTAGCATTCAAGAGCTAGCAGATTAATATGGCCTAACCAGCCTTCCTGTGCAATTGTACCACAAACCATTAAAAGCCTAGTCAACCAGAAATGCCCCCATGGAACTCATGGCTGTGCATCAAAATCAACCCAGTTACCAAGACTTATGGGCCTTCCAAACAACCCAGGTGAAAGTGGCTCTCTTTACAGCATGCCTGACTAACAGAATACAGATTTGATCTTCCTGCCCTTGAGAAAAATACAAATTGAGGCTCAGTACAATTAATTCTATGAGTTTGAGCTGCTTAGTTTAATTCTACTAAAATTATACCATATAACTAGAGCATTAAGAAGAATTATTAACAAAAGGAAAGTAGGAGTAGATATTAATAAAATCTACATAATTGGTGTATATCTGTTATGTATATTCCAAGCCTATTTTTACTGACCTACTGTGGGGAGCCATTCTGACACGTGATTGGGTGACTCCCGTTAAGGGCCTGAGGCGCTCTGGCTGTGTCGGAGCTATCCCGACCCTTTCCTGATGAGAGAGCCCATCCGTGTGGGGGTGTGCGTGACCACTGACCCTGGAGACCCAATCACTGACCCTGACCTTGGAGTGCAGCCCCCCCTCAACCTTCATTGGATGGAATTCTCCCCTGAATCTCTTGTCCCCCAAATAAAAGGCTACTCCCCGGCGTGTTCGCTCTCTCTCTCTCCTGCTAGTCCAGAGTAATCCTCGCTGCCCTGCTGGGCGGCTAGAGGCGGGAACCAGGGAGGCGAGCCGTCTCGGACCTAGCAATGTAAAATAAGGTACTGGTTTGTGTGTTTTATTTTGATCTCTTCTAACTAACTTAATGCCTAGAACCTCATTAATGAAACCACTGCGCAGGCCGCGTGGTAGAACCTACCATTGTTTTCAATAAAACATTCATGTATCTCTTACAGATACGCATTTTTGATCAGACAATCTCCTACTGATATACTTCAAATGCTTTTTTTCTGACAAACATGATTCCACAGAGCCTCCAGCTTCATTTCTACATACTTCTATCTACTCTCATGAGTTCCTAACATGTGTTTTTCATTCTTCTTAGATAGAAAATTTTATCCTTCATAATTTATATTTTGGCCTTAATATTGATAATATCAATAGCATAAGATAATATCCACTATTACAAAAAGTAAAGGGAAATGTAATAGATTTACCAAGGTGTAGCCCAAAATACTAAAATGACAATATCTAGTAAAAGTGGAAAGAATATTTGGCTAATTCCCTTTTGTGGACTGCAGTAACTTTCCCACTCAAGAAGGATGCCCTGAGGACAACCAGATGAGGAAAGGCAGAGTTTACAGAATTCCCTCAGAGCTAATTCTGCAGCAATCATTTAGTTGTATTCCCTTCAGTTGAGCCACTTACAAAATCTAAATAAAACTAGTTTCTTTCAAATAACAAATTAACTTACAGTGATTATTTCTACATGATTATTCACCATAAATAAGTGAGGCCTTTAACCTAGAGCATCAGTGAAATATAATATACATGTTTCTCTGCAGAAATAAAACAGAATAATGTCCTACATACATTGACCTTTCCAAATAATCTTGCTTTGTGAACAAAAGGCAATGTTAATTTTTTTTTCAACACTAAGAGCTGATGCAGTTGTCAAAGATAAAAGCAAAAGGACACAATAGCAGCAAACTTCCAATGTGCTCTGGATATTTAAATAATGATAGCAAAGGAGATCCGTGACCTTGAGAATGACAATGAACTAAAGTGGGATTTGGAGGTCCCCAAGTATAATGTATTCACCGACACTTTTTAGTTCAAATGGACAAGCAATGGAGCAGAATTAATGCCCCATGGAACTCATGGCTGTGCATCAAAATCAACCCACTCACCAAGACTTATGGGCCTTCCAAACAACCCAGGTGAAGGTGGCTCTCTTTACAGCATGCCTGACTAACAGAATACAGATTCGATCTTCCTACCCTTGAGAAAAATACAAAGCAGTCACTTTGAGCTAAGACTCCAAATTACAGCTGTGGTTCAGCTTAGATTCTTGTTGTGGGATAAAACTTGCTGACTAAGGCAATAAGATTTGATTTATCCTTTCCTTTTAATGGTGTTTATCAGAATAGAATTGGTCTCTTGTTACCACTCTGAATACATTGGGCTTTCTGGATAACTAGCTGGGCACATTTATTCTAACCTCATTGTGGCTATCAGGAAATGAATTTGCTAATTAATAGTAGAAACCCAAGAATACACAGAGAGAGTAAATGCAAAAGGATTAAATTCTTTAGGAATGATGTTGAGCTGTAATTCACACAACTGCTCTCTTGGCCATATAACACACACAAAAAAAATAAAAACCAGGACTTTCAGTTATGAAAAGTCAAAGAAAGAAACATACAGCTGATTGGATATGAAAGAAAAGTATAGCTGATTGGATATAAGAATATATAATTTTTCAACTCAAAAGATGATACAATTCTGCTTTGGATGTAACTAAAATGATTCTGGGAATAAAATCACATCAGCACTTGGTGGAGACGTATTAGGAAAATACAGTTGCCTAAGTGAAAAACTAACGGAGCTCTCAGCTTGGACTAATGGTGCATGAGAAAAGTCACATTGCAGGGTCACCCACTTCAGTGCTACCACAAATCAACATGACAGAACACATCAAAGACACTGGACAGGCCTCTTGGTTATACAAGCCAGTAAGGCCTCCTCTGGCTTCAATTGGAAGCACTCAACAAAAATAAAAATTTCAGAGAGCTGAGCTTTGCTGAATACATCATGAGAATCATGTTTCAGTTTCACCTGGGGATGAATAATATTCTTCCTTCCCACAGAGAACTCATAGGGCACATGGTTGTCCCTTTGAAAATGTAAGGAAAAAACTAGACCCCACGTGTCTTTGAAATAAACCAGTTTAGTTCAACCAATAGCAACTGAGCAGTACTAGGTGCTAGGCATACACTGTAGGTTGCACTGAATATCCCAGAAATTATAACACCTGTGTTCATGAAGTGATTTGCCTAGTAGGGGGTAAATTATAAAACTACAGTGTAGTCATACTAAAACATATGTAAATTTTTTGTCTGAAAGGCCAAAAAGAATTCATGCATGCAGAGATGAAAGATAAGTGTGATTTTGAGCATGAATATGAATTTGCACATGACTTAAGCAAGGTTATAAGCCCCAACACAGGATGAAGTATTAGAATGAATGATCTGAGGCAAAACAACTTGAAGTACCAAGAACACAGAAGGGAATTATACAGCCAGGGTCACATTGCCATCCACTGTGAGTGACCTTTCAGGTTAGACCCTAAGCATTAACAGACTTCCCAACAAAATCTTCCTTGGAAAGAGCTATCGATTTTCTTTTTCTTCAGTTCGTCTCTTCACATTTTCTCCTGACCTTACTCTAAACAGGCATTTGACTCCACCACTTAGTTAAAATACTTTTTGCCAGCGTCACCAATAATCTTTCTGTTGCTGAATTCAAAGTCAATTTTTAGACCTTATAAATTTGTTCTCTAACACAACATTTAATGGAATGCATAACACCCTCTTTCTGGAAACAATTTTCTTTTTTGGCCTGGAACACCAGGGTCTCTTGGTTCTGTTCCTAACTCAAAGACCAAGCCTGTATTCTTATTTCAGTTTTCCCCTCATTCCTTGCACTCTAAATGTAAAAAGTCCCAGAACTTGGCCTTCAGATTTCTTCTTTGCTCTATTAAAACTAACTTCCTAGGGTAGCTCATCCAGTCTCACACTATAAAAAGAGCTTATATGCTGACAATTCCAGAACTCATATATCTGGCCCAGACTTCAATCATGAACTTCAAGTTCATATATGCACTACATACTAAAGATTTGGACTTGTAAATCTAATAAGCCTTAATACATCCTGAAATAAAAACTCTTCATTCCTCTCTCAGACTTTTCCTGCCAGAATCTTCCCAATCTCAGTTATAACCCCCACCCTCACTTTTGCATTATCCAGGCCAGAAATCTTGGAGTCACCCATGAGTCCTCGTTTTCACTTATATCCCACAGCCAATCTAACACCAAACCTTGTTGGCTTCTCTTTCCAAACTTATCCAGAATCTACCCCTTCAGAGCACTCTATTGCCAAAATCCTAGTCCACAAACACCTGGAATAATTGGGTCTCAATGTCTTTCCTCTTAGGTGCAGAATGATTGTTTGAAAACTTAGCTTGTGGCACTCTCCTGCTCAAATCCCACAATGCCTTCCCACCCAACTCATAGTAAAATTAACAGTTCTCTCTCCACCCTACTCAACTTTGACCTCATCCCCATGACATGTGCCCAGTCCCCGCTGGTTCTTCCTCAGCTACACTGGCTTCCTGTCTAGTCCTCTGACCTGCCCAGCACTCTCACCTCAGAGCCTTTGCACTGACTATTTCCTCTACTTCCAAGGTTCTTCCCTCAGAGAATCATATGGACCCTCTCCCGACTTTCTTTTTGCACCTTTTTAAACATCACCTTTACAACAAGTTCTTCTATAACCACTTGTTATTATAGCCACTCTTCCCCCTTATTCCTATATTCCTTTATCCCTTAATTTTTTACCAGCTGGCACATTATGTGTTTATGTATATTTATTTGTCTGTCCCCACCAGAATGTAAGTTATTGAGAGACAGAACTTTATCTGCTGTGATCATTGGTATGTCCCCAGCATCTAGAATATGTAATAGGGAGCCAATTGATATTTGACTGAGTGCATAATTGAGCAGAAATGGCTCTTAGCACCTTTTTTTCTGGACACTCACAAAAGAGCCAGTTCTTCAGAAGAGCATCAGTGCCAGTTTGTCCAGAAAGGAGGTATTCGAGACTGATACCATGATCACATAATCCTTTCTTGCTTATAGAAGCAAAATATGCATATGTACACCCCATGTAGTAAGCACTGAAAAATTTCATAATTGAATATAGACAAAATCATTTATAAGATCCTCTTATAAACTTTATAAAGTTTCTAATTAAGGCCCACATCTGTTTAATTTTAATTTTTCCATATTTTTATTGGTGTATTAATTAGCAGTATATAATGGTGTGATTTGTTGTTATATAGTCATATCTGCATGCAATAAAGAGCCTTATCTTGAGTCATATATTTCAACAAGATCTGTATTTGGACTTTACCTGACTGGTAAGATCAAGAATCTGTTGCCAGACCCATGCCGAAGCCCAGGCCCTGGCCTAAGACTGCCCCCACTGACCTCCATGGGAGCCAAGGCCAAGGAGACCCAGGACTGCCCCCACCAACCAGCAAACCCATGCTGGAGCCCTAGACCTAGCCCTTCTCCATCTTAGGACACTGAAGTCATCACCATAGCCCTCCCCACGCAGTAATCTCTACCTTGGGACAACAGAATAGGACCTGGCAGAAGCTGCATCTTCAAACAGGCAATCCACCTTTTCAGCCCCATCTCTGAAAGTGGTTGCAGCCATCTTGGGATACTCTCACTGCTATTTGAGTTACCTCCACTATTGCCACCACCATCATTAGTTGCAGTAGCATTTATCGTGGGACACTGGCCAGGGACTAGAAGCCCAATACCAAGGTGAGGTACAGGTAATCTGCAGGGATACTAAAAGATTATAGGGAAGAAACTGTAATACCTCAGATCCACACTGCAAGAAAAGGAGACACATAGAAATCATGAAAACACAAGGAAGGAAAGTGCCCCAAACAAACCAGGATACTACACTAATAGAATCCATGGACAGCAAAGTTGATTAAATGTCAGAGAAGGAGTTCAGGATGTACGTAATTAAAATGATCTACAAATTAAAGAATGACCTAAGTGAGCAAATACAGGCAAAAACTGATCACTCCAACAAAGAGATAAGAGAGCAAATACAGGCAACCATTGATCATACCAACAAAGAGATAAGGGAGCAAATACAGGTAGCAAAAGATTACTTCAAGAAAGAGATAGAGATTCTGGGAGGAAAAACAAAGCACTCAGAAATCCTTGACATGAAGGAAACAATAAACTGAATTAAAAAAAAACTCAATAGAAAGCATCACCAACAGACTAGATCACTTGGAAGACAGAACATCAGATAATGAAGACAAAATATACAACCTTGAAAATAAAGTTGACTACACAGTGAGGATGGTAAGAAACCGTGAACAGAACATCCAAGAATTATAGCATCAAAATACCAAATCCAAGATTTATTGGGATAGAGAAAAGCACAGTGTTTCAAACCAAAGGAACGCACAATCTCTTCAATGAAATAATATCAGAAAATTTCCCAAACATGAAGAATGAATTGGAAAACCAAATACAAGAGGATTACAGGACACAAAATGCACAAAATTACAACAGATCTAATTATAATGATATGCCTAGCATACAGAATAAGGATAGAATTATAATGAAAATGCCTAGCATACAGAATAAGGATAGAATCTTAAAGGCCACAAGAGAGAAGACTCAGATCACATATGGGGGGAAACCAATTTGTATCTTAGCAGATTTTTCAGCCCAGATCCTCAAAGGCATGTGATCCTGAAAGAACATACCAAGTTCTGAAAGAAAATGGATACCAACCAAGAATCTTATATCCAGCAAAATTAAGCTTTATATTTGATGATGAAATAAAAACTTTTCATGATAAAAAAAAAAGTTTAAAATAATTTACAGTGAGAAAGCCTGCACTACAGAACATCCTCTGCAAAATATTCCAGGAGGAGGAAATGAAAAACAACAATAAAAATCAGAAAAGGGAGAAACTACACTAAAGGAAAGGTCAATCAAAGAAGAAACCATGTCAAGTTAAAAACCAAAAATAAACAAAAATGACCAGAAATACAAATTATATTTCAATAATAACCCTAAATGTGAATGGCCTAAACTCATCAATTAAAAGACATAGATTGACAGATTAGTTTAACAAAAAAATACCCCAAAATATGCTGCCTTCAAGAGACTCATCTCCTAGGAAAAGACATCCACAGACTGAAGGCAAAAGGGTGGGAAAAAACATACCACTCACATGGACCATGTAAACAAGAAGAGGTTTCCATTCTTATATCAGACAAAGTAGAATTCAAGCCAAAGCTAGTGAAAAGGGATAAAGAAGAACATTTCATACTGCTTAAGGGATTCCTATATCAACAAAACATAACAATCATAAATATCTATGCCCCAAACAATGAGGCATCTATGTATATCAAACAAACCCTTCTCGACTACAAGAACCAAATAGACCGCAACATAATAATACTAGGTGACTTTAATACATCTCTCTCATCACCAGATAGATCTTCCAAACAAAAACTAAACAAAGAAACTATAGAACTCAATAATACAATCAATAAGTTAGACTTAACAGACATATATAGAATATTCCATTTAGGAATGAACAAATACATTTTCTTCTCAGCAGCACATGGATCCTTATCCAAAATAGATCATATATTATGCCACAAAGCAAGTCTTAGCAAATACAAAAAAATAGAGATACTACTCTGCATTCTATCTGATCATAATGCAATGAAATTAGAAATCAATGATAAAATTAAAAAAATAGAAGCTACTTCAACACCTGGAAAGTAAAAATACACTAATGAATGACATATGGATAAAAGAAGACATCAGGGAGGAGATAAAAAAATTCTTGGAGGTAAATGAGAACTCCAATACAACTTATCAAAATCTATGGGATGCTATGAAGGCAATGCTAAGAGGAAAGTTCATTGCATGGAGTTCATTCATTAAAAGAAGAAAAAGTCAACAAATAAATGACTTGACATTATAGCTCACAGAAAAAGAGGAACAAATGAACACCCAAAGTAGAAGACAGGAAATAATTAAAATCAGGGCTGGAATCAATGAAATTGAAACAAAAGAAACAATTCAAAAAAATGACAAAACAAAAAGTTGGTTCTTTGAAAAATAAATAAAATTGACAAACCCTTGGCTACTCTAACAAAAAGAAGGATAGAGAAAATTCAAATTAATAAAATTTGTGATGAAAAAGGAAATATCATGACAGACACTATTGGAATACAGAAGACAATTAGAAACTATTTTGAAAGTTTATACTCTAGTAGAACAGAAAATCTGAAGATGCTGACAAATTTCTAGAGACATATGATCAACGCTGAGTCAAGAGGACATACACAGTTAAAACAGATCAATTTCAAGCAAGGAAATAGAAGATGCCATCAAAAGCCTACCAACCAAGAAAAGTCCAAGAACAGACAGATTCACAGCTGAGTTCTACTAGATGTACAAAGAAGAATTAACACCAATACTCCTCAACTTATTTCATGAAATAGAAAAGGAGGGAACCCTTCCAAACTCATTCTATGAAGTTAGTATCACCCTGATACCAAAACCAGGCAGAGACACATCAACAAAACAAAATTCTAGACCAATATCCCTGAAGAATACTGATGCAAAAATTCTCAATAAAATTTTGGCAAATTGCATACAAAAACATTTTTTAAAATTGTGCACCATGATCATGTGGGCTTCATTCTAGGGATGCAAGTTTGGTTTAACATATGGAAATCAATAAATATAATTCATCACATCAATAGACTTAAAGATAAGAATAATATGATTGTATCAATACAGAGAAAGCATTTGACAAAATACAGAACGCTTTCATGTTCAAAACACTAGAAAAACTAAGAATAGTAGAAACATACCTCAGCATTGTAAAAGCTATCTATGTTAAACCCAAAGCCAACATCATTCTAAATAGAGAAAAATTGGAAGCATTCACTCTAAAATCTGGAACAAGACAGGGATGCCTTCTTTCACCACTTCAATTCAACATAGTCCCTGAAACTCAAGCCAGAGTTATTAAACAGACAAAGAAATTAAAGGGATACAAATAGGAAAAGAAGAACTCAAACTATTATTATTTGCTGACGACATGATTCTATTCTTAGAGGATCCAAAGAAATCTACCAGAAAACTACTAGCATTAATAAATGAATTCAGCAAAGTAGCAGGATATAAAATCAATACCCATAAATCAAATGCATTCTATACATCAATGATGAATCCTGTGAAAGAGAAATTAGGAAAACTACCTGATTTACAATAACCTCCAAAAAAATAAAATAAAATACATGAGAATCAACTTAAAAAAGAGGTAAAAGACATCTACAATGGACACTATATAACACTAAAGAAAGAAATTGAAGAAGATCTTAGAAGATGGAAAGATCTCCCATGCTCTTGGATAGGAAAATTAATATTGTCAAAATGGCCATACTGCCCAAAGTGCTATACAGATTCAATGTGATTCCAGTTAAAATCCCAATATCATTCCTTATATAAATAGAGAAAGCAATCATGAAACTCATTTGGAAAAAATAAGAGACCCAGAAAAGCCAAAGCAAGAAGAGTGAAGCAGGAGGCATCACAGTATCAGATCTTAATCTATACTACAAAGTTATAGCAACAGAGAGATGCTAACATGGCGGCCGGCGAGGAGGCAGCACTTTCAATGCCTCCGCAGTAACGGGATCAGAGAGACCCATTAATGCACCTACATGCGAAACTTCTAGCAAAATTCCGCTGAAAGGAGACCTGCCGAGAAATACTAAGTCTATTGGAGGGGTCAGTTTGTCCCAGAGGAGTGAATCTCCCCATCTCGGAGCAGGGGCACAATCCCGCCGGCCGCTGCCGAACTGCCGCTGCACACGCATCGCAGCGAACGTACTAACGGCCGCTGCCTGCCTGGGCCCCACCGGCCTGGCTCTGTGAACTGCCTCTGGCGGTTTGGTGCTACAGACGACCACCCCCTCCACACACACCCCCCCCACCGGTTCGGCGCTGCAGGCGACGACCCCCCCCAGCGGGGGCACAATCCTGCCGGCAGCCGCGGAACTGCCGCTGCCTACGCATCTCAGCAAATGTACTAACGGCCGCTGCCTGCCTGGGCCCCCGCCGGCCTGGCTCTGTGAACTGCCTCTGGCGGTTTGGTGCTGCAGACGACCACCCCCCCCAGCAGGGGCACAATCCCGCCGGCGAACTTCCACTGCCCACACGTCGCAGCGAACGTAGGAACGGCCGCTGCCTGCCTGGGCCCCACCGGCCTGGCTCTGTGAACTGCCTCTGGCGGTTTGGCGCTGCAGACGACCAGCCCCCCCCGCCGGTTCGGCGCTGCAGACGACAACCCCCACCCCCCAGCAAGGGCACAATTCCGCAGGCTGCAGCCAAACTGCCACTGCCCAGGCGTCGCAGTGAATGTAGGAGCGACCGCTACCTGCCTGGGCCCCCACTGGCCTGGCTCTGTGAACTGCCTCTGGTGGTTTGGCGCTGTGGACGACCACCCCCCGCTCCCCCACCGGTTGGGTGCTGCAAACAACGACCCCCCCCAGCAGGGGCACGGTCCCGCTGGCCTCCGCGGAACTACCGCTGCCCACGCTAGCAGCGAACTTGCAAGCAGCCGCTGCCTGCCTGGGACCCCGCCGGCCTGGCTCTGTGAACTGCCTCTGGCGGCTTGGCGCTGCAAACAACCACCCCCCCACCCACCCGCTTGTTCTGCGCTGCAAATGACGACCCCCGCGTTCCTGTGAACAACTCCTGCCCGCTGTGCTCTGCGAAAGGCCCCGCCCACAAGGCAAACGGCCCTGACCGCCGGGCTCTTCCAACAGTCCTCCCTGCACGGGGGAATCAGGAGTGGCGCGGGACCCGCGGCGCGGAACTCCCGGCTGCCGCTCCCACCAGTGCTGACAACTGAGGTCTCTTGCACCAGCTTCCAGGGGTGTGGCTACCAGAGGGCAAACAAACTCACTGGGGGTTCTTAGCCCCAAGCTCTACAAACTTAGGGTCCGAGTGAATGGCAAACAGGGAGAGTGTGTCCAGGCTTCATGAATACAGGGCTCACAGGAACAGCAGACCTGGCGTGTAGCCAGTATTGTGGTGAGTGTCACCAGTGAGCAGGGCCTAGCTCGAGGAAAAGTGGGGAAGTGACTAGACACAAGAGAAGGCCCTAGGCACTCAGGATTGGAGACCCGCCCAGTCCGGGAGGAAGAGTGCTGCACAGTGACAGGCTCCCGCCTACTGAGAGGAGAAGCTTAGCCCAGTGGGCACAGCTCCACCTACTGGAAGAATAGTGAATCGAACTCTAAGACTGCATTTATTAATTTTTTGTTTGTTTGTTTGTTGTTGTTGTTTAAAAAAAATTTTTAATTCATTTTATTTTATTTTTTAATTTTAATTCTCATTTTTATTATTACCATTATTATTTTTTTAAATCTTTTTAATTTTCTATTTTTTTTCTCTTTCTTCTTTTCTTCTGTCTTTTCATTTCTTTTCAAATCTCTTATTCCCCCTTCCTTGAATTCTACCTGCTTACTCTCATTGTCTTTGGTGACTTCTTCCCTTCCCTGATAACACCTTTCCTCCCAAGCATCAAATAAATTTATAGGAGTAAACAGTAACTCAGCAGTCAAACAGAACAAGAAGCAACATGAGCAGTATGAAAAAACAAGGAAGAAAAGGAGTACAAACAATGCAGGACAGCCTAAATATTAAGGAGGACCTAGAGTCATCAGAAAAATGGTCAAATAAAGAACTCAAGGAACACCTTAGACAGATGGAATGGAACCTTAACAGGATACGAGACAGCAAATTCAAGCAGCGAAAGAACACATTGAGAATGAATTACATAGACAGATAAAAGAGGAAGTTAAGCATCTTTATCAGGAGATAGAGATTATAAAAAAGAATCAAACAATAATCTTAGAAATGAAGGAAATTATAAACCAGATTAAAATCTCAAATTAGAGTATCACTAATAGAGTAGAGCAAGTAGAAGCCAGAACGTCAGATAATGAAGACAAAATATATCATCTTGAAAAGAGTCTAGCCAACTCAGACAGGCTGGTTAAAAATCACAAGAGAAACATCCAAGAGATATGTGATAACAAAAAAAAAACAAATTTAAGAGTCATCGGGATAGAGGAAGGGATAGAGATTCAAGCCAAGGGAATGAGTAACCTACTAAATGAAATAATTACAGAAAACTTTCCAGAAATAAAAAAGGAAACAGATATACAAATTGTAGATGCATACAGGACACCAAGCATACAAAATCACAGTAGACCAACGCCAAGACACATTGTTATGAAGTTATCCAGTATACAGAACAAAGAGAAAATATTAAAAGCTACAAGAGAAAAGAGGCAGATTACATTCAGGGGTAAACCAATAAGGTTAACAACGGATTTTTCATCACAGATGCTGAAAGCGAGAAGATCCTGCAACAACGTATTTCAAACACTGAAAGACAATGGATGCCAACCAAGAATTCTGTATCCAGCAAAATTAAGCTTCAGGTATGACAACGAAATAAAAATATTTCACGATAAACAAAAGCTAAAAGAATTTGCAGCCAGAAAACCAGCATTGCAAAGCATCTTGAGCAAAACACTACACGAGGAAGAAATGAGAAACAATAACCAAAGCCAACAGTGGGAAGTACCTCAGTAAAGACAGACGGAGGGGGAAAAGCTAATCATGGAGAAGCAAACTAAATAAAAAAAAGAGAGATAAATAATCAAACATGGCTGGAAGTACAAACCATATATAAATAGTAACTCTAAACGTTAATGGTTTAAACACTCCAATAAAGCGACATAGGCTGGTAACATGGATTAAAAAAACAAATCCAACAATATGCTGCCTCCAGGAGACACATCTGACTGGAAAAGACATAGACAGGCTGAAGGTGAAAGGTTGGGAAAAAATATACCACACACACGGTCCTCGCAAGCAAGCAGCAGTAGCCATCCTCATATCGAATAAAATTGACTTCAAGACTAAGTTAATCCAAAGGGATAAGGAAGGACATTATATACTGTTAAAAGAAACCATTCAACAACAAGACATAACAATTATCAATCTTTATGCACCAAATAATGGTGCTGCAAAGTTCATAAAACAAATTCTCCTCAAGTTCAAGAATCAAATAGACCACAACACAATAATCATGGGTGACATCAAAACACCTCTCTCACCATTGGACAGATCCTCCAAACAAAAGTTGAATAAAGAAACTATAGAACTCAATATCACAATCAATAACTTAGACTTAACTGACATATATAGAATATATCAACCAACATCAAGTGGCTATACTTTTTTATCAGCAGCACATGGATCCTTCTCAAAAATAGACCATATATTATGCCATAGGGCAACCCTCAGTAAATATAAAGGGGTGAAGATGATACCATGCATTTTATCTGATCATAATGGAATGAAACTGGAAATCAATGATAAAAGAAGGAAGGGAAAATCCAATATCACATGGAAAATGAACAATATGTTACTGAACGATCAAGGGGTTACAGAAGACATAAAGGAGGAAATCAAAAAATTCTTAGAGATAAATGAAAATACAGACACAACTTATCGGAATCTATGGGACACAATGAAAGCAGTTTTAAGAGGGAAATTCATCGCCTGGAGGTCATTCCTCAAAAAAAGGAAAAACCAACAAATAAATGAGCTCACACTTCATCTCAAAGCCCTAGAAAAGGAAGAGCCAAACAACAGCAAATGCAGCAGAAGGCAAGAAATAATTAAAATCAGAGCGGAAATCAACGAAATTGAAACAAAAGAAACTATTGAAAAAATCAACAAAACTAAAAGTTGGTTCTTCGAAAAAATAAACAAGACTGACAGACCCTTAGCCACGCTAACAAAGAGAAGAAGAGAGAGAACTCAAATTACTAACATACGGGATGAAAAAGGCAATATCACAACAGATGCTACAGAAATACAGAAGACAATTAGAAATTATTTTGAAAATCTATATTCCAATAAAATAGAAGATAGTGAAGATATCAATAAATTTCTTAAGACATATGATTTGCCCAGACTGAGTCAGGAGGATACACACAATCTGAACAGACCAATATCAATGGATGAAATTGAAGAAGCCATCAAAAGACTACCAACCAAGAAAAGCCCAGGACCGGATGGGTATACAGCGGAGTTTTACAAAACATTTAAAGAAGAATTAATACCAATACTTTTCAAGTTATTTCAGGAAATAGAAAAAGAGGGAGTGCTTCCAAATTCATTCTATGAGGACAACATCACATTGATTCCGAAATCAGACAAAGACACCTCACAGAAAGAAAACTACAGACCAATATCTCTGATGAACCTAGATTCAAAAATCCTCAATAAAATTCTGGTGAATCGGATACAAACGCACATCAAAAAAATTGTGCACCATGATCAAGTAGGATTCATCCCTGGGATGCAAGGATGGTTCAATATATGGAAATCAATAAATGTTATTCACCACATCAATAGACTTAAAGATAAGAACCATATAATCATCTCGATAGATGCAGAGAAAGCATTCGACAAAGTACAGCATCCCTTTATGTTTAAAACATTAGAAAAACTAGGGATAACAGGAACTTACCTTGACATTGTGAAAGCTATCTATGCTAAGCCTCAGGCTAACATCATTCTGAATGGAGAAAAATTGAAGGCATTCCCTCTAAAATCTGGAACAAGACAGGGATGCCCTCTATCACCACTTCTATTCAATATAGTTCTCGAAACACTGGCCAGAGCAATTAGACAGATGAAAGAAATTAAAGGCATAAAAATTGGAATAGAGGAACTTAAATTATCACTATTTGCGGATGACATGATTCTATACCTAGAAGACCCAAAAGGGTCTACAAAAAAACTGCTAGAACTAATAAATGAATTCAGCAAAGTGGCAGGATATAAAATCAACACGCATAAATCAAAGGCATTTCTGTATATCAGCGACAAAACTTCTGAATCAGAAATGAGGAAAAACACCCCATTCACAATATCCTCAAAAAAAATAAAATACTTGGGAATCAACCTAACAAAAGAGGTGAAAGATTTATACAATGAAAACTACAGAACCCTAAAGAGAGAGATAGAAGAAGATCTTAGAAGATGGAAAAATATTCCCTGTTCATGGATAGGCAGAACTAACATCATCAAAATGGCGATATTACCAAAAGTTCTCTATAGGTTTAATGCAATGCCAATCAAAATCCCAATGGCATTGCTTGTAGAAATAGATAAAGCAATCATGAAATTCATATGGAAAAATAAAAGACCCAGAATAGCAAAAGCAATTCTAAGCAGGAAGTGTGAATCAGGCGGTATAGCGATACCAGATTTCAAACTATATTACAAAGCAATAGTAACAAAAACAGCATGTACTGGTACCAAAACAGGCAGGTGGACCAATGGTACAGAATAGAGGACACAGAGACTAATCCACAAAGCTACAACTATCTTATATTTGATAAAGGAGCTAAAAGCATGCAATGGAGGAAGGATAGCATCTTCAACAAATGGTGCTGGGAAAACTGGAAATCCATATGCAACAAAATGAAACTGAATCCCCTCCTCTCACCATGCACAAAGGTTAACTCAAAATGGATCAAGGAGCATGATATCAAATCAGAGACTCTGCGTCTGATAGAAGAAAAAGTTGGCTCTGATCTACATATTGTGGGGTTGGGCTCCAAAGTCCTTAATAGGACACCCATAGCACAAGAGTTAATAGCAAGAATCAACAAATGGGACTTACTTAAACTAAAAAGTTTTTTCACAGCAAGAGAAACAATAAGAGAGGTAAATAGGGAGCCTACATCATGGGAACAAATTTTTACTCCTCACACTTCAGATAGAGCCCTAATATCCAGAGTATACAAAGAACTAAAAAAATTAGACAATAAGACAACAAATAACCCAATCAACAAATGGGCCAAGGACCTGAACAGACAATTCTCAGAGGAGGACATACAATCAATCAACAAGTACATGCAAAAATGCTCACCATCGCTAGCAGTCAGAGAAATGCAAATCAAAACCACGCTAAGATACCATCTCACTCCAGTAAGATTGGCAGCCATTATGAAGTCAAACAACAAGTGCTGGCGAGGATGTGGGGAAAAGGGTACTCTTCTACATTGCTGGTGGGACTGCAAATTGGTTCGGCCATTTGGAAAGCAGTATGGAGATTCCTGGGAAAGCTGGGAATGGAACCACCATTTGACCCAGCTATTGCCCTTCTCGGACTATTCCCTGAAGACCTTAAAAGAGCATACTACAGGGATACTGCCACATCGATGTTCATAGCAGCACAATTCACAATAGCTAGACTGTGGAACCAACCCAGATGCCCTTCAATAGATGAATGGATTAAAAAAATGTGGCATCTATACACCATGGAGTATTACGCAGCTCTAATAAATGACAAAATCATGGAATTCGCAGGGAAATGGATGGCACTAGAGCAGATTATGCTTAGTGAATCTAGCCAATCCCTAAAAAACAAATACCAAATGTCTTCTTTGATATAATGAGAGCAACTAAGAATAGAGAAGGGAGGAAGAGCAAGAAGAAAAGGTTAACATTAAGCAGAGACATGAGGTGGGAGGGGAAGGAAGAGAAAAGGGTAATTGCATGGAAATGGAGAGATACCCTTACTGTTATACAAAATTACATATAAGAGGTTGTGAGGGGAATTGGAAAATAAACAAGGAGAGAAATGAATTACAGTAGATGGGATAGAAAGAGAAGATGGGAGGGGAGGGGAGCGGGGATAGTAGAGGATAGGAAAGGTAGCAGAATACAACAGTTACTAATATCGCATTATGTAAAAGTGTGGATGTGTAACCGATGTGATTTTGCAATCTGTATTTGGGGTAATAATGGGAGTTCATAACTCACTTGTAGCTAATGCATGAAATATGATGTGTCAAGAGCTTTGTAAGGTTTTGAACAACCAATTAAAAATATTAAAAAAAAGTTATAACAACAAAAACAGTATAGTATTGGTACCAAAATAGACATGGTGACCAATAGTACAGAATAGAAGAGACAAACCCACATAATTACAGTTATCTCATACTAGACTAAAGCGCCAAAAACATACATTGGAAAAAAGAGCCTCTTCAATAAATGGTGCTGGGAAAACTGGAAATCCATATGCAGCAAAATGAAACTAAAGCCTTATCTCTAACCACGCACAAAACTCAACACAAAGTGAATCAAGGACCTAGAAATAGGACCAGAGACCCTGGGCCTAATAAATGAAAAAGTTGGCCCAAATCTTCATCACGTCGGATTAGGCCCCAACTTCGTCAACAAGACTCCTAAAGCACAAGAAATAAAATTAAGAATTAATAAATTTGATGGATTTAAACTAAAAAGCTTCTTCTTAGCAAAAGAAACAATCAATAAGGTGAAGAAAGAGCCTGCATTTTGGGAGCAAATTTTTGCCACACACATGTCAGAGCACTAATCTCCAGGATATATAAATAACTTGAAAAAAATAACACCAAAAAAAAAAAAACACAACCCAATCCATAAATGGGCTAAGGAAATAAACAGACACTTCTCAGAAGAGGATATAAATCAATAAATAACTATGTGAAAAGATGTTAAACATCTCTAGTAATTAAAGAAATGCAAATCAAAACTACTCTACGATTTCATCTCATGCCAGTCAGAATGGCAGTTATCAAGAATACAAACAGTAAGTGTTGGCGAGGATGTGGGAGAAAAGGCACACTCATACATTGCTGATGGGACTGCAAATTGGTGCAACCACTATGGAAAGCAGTATGGAGATTCCTTAGAAAACTTGGAATGGAACCACCATTTGACCCAGCTATCCCACTCCTTGGTTTATACCCAAAGGAACTAAATACCTCATATTACAGCGACACAGTCACATTAATGTTTATAGCAGCACAATTCACAATAGCCAAACTGTGGAACCAAGCTGGATGCCCTTCAACAGATGAATGGATAAAGAAACTGTGGTACATATACAAAATGGAATATTACTCAGCATTAAAAGAGAATAAAATCATGTCATTTGCAGGTAAATGGATGGAGTTTGGAGAATATCATGCTAAGTGAAGTAAGCCAATCACCAAAAAACAAAGGCCGAATGTTCTCTCTGTTAAGTGGATGCTGATCCATAATTGGGGGAGGGGAACTATGGGAAAAAATGGGGAAACTTTGGGCAAGGGAGAGGGAAAAGATGGGAGGGAGTATGGGAGCAAAGAAAGATGGTGGAATGGGATGGACATTATTACTTGGGTACATGTATGACTGCACATATGGTGCGATGCTACATCATGTACAGAGAAATAAAAAGTTGTGCTGCAATTATGTACGATCAATCAAAATGCATTCTGCTCTCATATATTTTCCTTCTAGGGATCCAACCCTAGGTATACAAACTAAGAAAACCCTCCCACCTGTGCATGAGAGAGATATACATGAATGTATCACAGTAATATTTAATAAGGAAAAATTGGAAACAACCTAAATATCCAACAATGGGAGAATGCATAAACATACAGTGGAAGGCCAATTGGCACTTTATAATTAAAGTCTTGTGTATCAACTTGGGTAAATCTCAACATTTGTTGAGCAAATGAACAAGTTGCAGGATTCAATCATATAATACCACTCACATAAAGTTTAAAAGCATGGGAGACACCATGAAATACATTTAATTTGTGTGGGCATGAGAAATACCGTAAAATTATAAGATGATAAAACACCAAATTCAGTGAAGCACCTATCTCTAGGGATGGAAGGAGAGGAGGATAAGAATGAGGGGTTCCCAGTTTATCTGAAATGACTTATTTCTTAAGGAAATATATCTGAGAGAATGTGTCAAGGATTTAAGATTCGACAAAGCTCAATGGTATTTTTGGCATTTCCCTCTGTTTTTGTATATGTTTGAAATGCTTTATAATTAAAAAAAAAATCTGTTCCCCAAAGTGAGGAAAGCCAGATAAATAATAGCCTCTTTAACAATGTGATATTCATGATGCTCAATTATGTTTACAAGGGCATTCCAGGTGGAGAAAACTATATTTGCATAATTGCTTATTTTGGGTAACACTAGTGGTCATAGTTAAATCATGAAAGACCTTCTATGTCATGCTAAGCAGTTGATATTTTATCCTGTTGTAACAGAAGATCACTGAATTTTAAGAAAGAGAGTAGCATGATTTGATTTAACAACTTGGAGAGCAGAATGGAATGGGGCCAGTGAGGAGGTGAAGTAGGAACCAGTTTTCAGGCTTTTACAATGATCTTGGAAAGACATAATGAAGTTCTGGATGAAGAAGTCGAATGGAGGAAAGTAGATGAATGCAAAAGTATTTGGGAAATAAGATCAACAGGGCTCTGATGTACAAAGTACAGAAATCCAAGTTGCCTTTCAGGTTTCTGGCTTGTTGGAAGAGTGGATAATAATTAGAACCACAGGGATGGGAACTGGAGAGAAGTGAGTATTTGGAAGTAACAGGGAAGATAAAGATTTAATGTGTATTGAATTCCAGCGTTACAGGAGACCTGAGGAGAATATCCCCGAAACAAATAGGTCTACAGCTCAGGCACAGGTGGGGGAGATTCAGAGCAAAAGATAAATATTTCATCCATGTGTAGTTAGCAATTAAAGCCATGAAGGAATGAAATCTCCTTGAAAAGTTCAGAGACTGGAAAGGAAAGAGAGAGGAGAACCAGGAGGAAACTCTGGGAATGCCACATCAAGTAGGGGAGTTACCAAAGAGGATCCTGCAGAGAAGACTGAAAAAAAAAAGTGAGCAGAGATGTAGGAGAATAGTCCCCAGAAGGCAGAGCCACACTGTGAAGCCTAAGAACTAGAATCTGTTGGTACACACCCTCTGTGCTCTCCTGTATTAAAAATGATTGAGAAATGCCTCCTCTTCATCATCAGGATTAATCACTCATCCTGGGTCTCATCACTTCAAAAGTGGCTATGTAAACCCCTGAAGAATAGTGGATATTTTTTCAAGAGAAGTCTTCAGGGGATCAATTTCCAGATCCCCAGATCCCGCATGAACCCTTCTAGAACTGACCTACCCGAGGACACACTTTGAGTTCAGGCATTAGGAAAATTCTTTCTTTAATGATCAACTTCTTTCTTCTTCCTTATTGCACTAAGATTTATTTCCCTAGGATATAAAAACCTCCAAATTCCCAAAGAGACAAATTGAGATTTTAGTCTGAGCTAAGCCATCTTAAATCAATTAAGGCACCTGAAATGGGTGATGAGCCTCGTGTCCTTCCAAGTCTTATAATTAAGGTAGGGGCACAGTTTAGCTCTAAAATCCTGTATTCTCTCCCTCACCTTTTGTGACCTCTCCCAATCCTCACCATCTCCTTCTTATTCCCATGTCAAGTGATGCCCTAGCAGCACTGTTGTGACCAGCTTCATGCAGAAACAACCTAGAAGCTCCTGATACAGTTTCTCTGATGTTGTAGGATGCCAGGAAACTCACACAGGTCCAATCCATCAGGAGAGGAGAGTTAACTCCATGGGGCAATCCTGGAGCCATGGTGGAAAATAGACAACAGGTTTCCCTTATTCACTGAGGAATGGTCCCGAGACACGTTTTATTAGGCTTCTCGGGTGATCGTGTGGTGTTTGCAGCCAATCTTCTGCAGCAGTGGCCAACTAGATAAAGCCTCCTTTATCCGCTCTCCCTCTTCCTCCTCTATGTCACCAAGCTCCCTGCTGGCAGCAGGCAAACCTTTGTCTCTGGTTTTGCTCTGAGGTAATCCAAGCTAAGAGAGTGGGGTGCTCTGAATGCAGATGTTTTGTAGGATGGAGCAAAAGGAATGGTGACAATTTCATTGAACAACTTCCCCTCTTCCATTTCAGAACTACTGCTAAGAACATATCAACTAAACCGTGAGAAAACAGGAAAAATACCAAAGGCAGGGATGCTTTACTTCACCCAGGTGACAAACTTGAGGCACGGTTCTCTGGCTTACCATTTTCTCTGTCCAAGGTTAGAGTGTTTGAAACATGTGGTTACCCATGTCTGGAAATCCAGTCAGCTATGAGATGCACCTTCTCGGCATTAAAGTGAAAAGAGCATGGTGATTCTGGGGTACTGTTGTATGCTTTCAAAAAGTAGCTGAAAAAGTTTCTCAACCAGTGCTTCAGCTTCAAATATTGAAGGTAAGTTAACATTTTATATTATCTTCAATATTTATTCAGACATGTAAAAGAAATGATTTCATTAACTTGTTACTAAAATATCCTTGTCTGTATTTGCTTTGTTCTTGAATGTTAGTCTGTTTGAAGCCTCTCCCTTGTCAATCATTTCTCTGCTCATTTGTTTATTAGAATTAAATTAACTTAGTAGAAACGTTATTCTACAAATAGTCAGAAGTTATTAATTCACCTCTTATATGTCCCATACTTATAAGTAACTGTTGAGGTAGGACCAAAATGGCTATAGCTAGACTCAGGCTCTGCTATATTTTTAGTGTAACCAAGGCTATGAATCAGATATGTTATGGTTAGTATGTACTCAAGGTCATAAATACCCTGATTCAGCACACACATTCAAGGTCATTAACATTTGCTTGTGAGCATATACCCACTTACATAACCTATTGGTAATGTGCCTTAGAAAAGGCTGGGGTTGGGGGGGGCACTAAATGAAACTGATTCAGGCAAAATGGAACTGGCTAGGGGCTGAAGCTGAAGCCAAAGGCTGTTACCACCTCTGAATAAAGCATGTCTACTATCCTGTGATGAGACAGAAGTCTTGACTATATAATGACTCCATTTTGTTTAGTAACTCTGTTTTGTGAAACAGCCATGCCAACTAGAAAGGTCATGACTGGGGGCAAGTTGTTTTTCCCTTTTGTTGTGGATACCCTCAAGAACATGGGAACTATCTAACTGGGCTCTGTTTCTGTAACTGGGGGTAAGTGGGCTTATTTTGATTGCAGGCCGACGGTGGGAGGCTTAGCCAATCTCCCGATTCTATAACCTGGCTTGCTTGCATTGGCTAAACCCCCTTAAATATGAGGCCAAACTGAAGGGGGTGCTCCACTCTAACCATCTCGATTTTAGAGAGTAGAGTGTCTGCCGCTGGCCAGCTAATAAAGGCTTAATTGGAATGGCAATGTGTGGTCTGAGAGTTATTTGAGGATCTTGGTATCAGTATAACAATCGTAACTGCATTTTGCATCTTCTTCCACCTGTTGGAATCCTGAATCTGTTTCCCAGGTGTGAGCCTGGGAAATGATAGTATGATATCATTTAGTAACCAAATACTTTTTTTGTTGTTTTGTGATGGGTTTTTTGTTTGCTGTTTTGTTACTATAAATTTCCAAAAAGAACTTCTAACTACATTTTTTAAAATATTTTAATTTTTTAGTTGTAGTTGGACACCATACCTTTATTTTATTTTTATGTGGTGCTGAGGATCAAACCAGTGGCCTCACACACGCTAGGTAAGCACTCTACTGCTAAGCCACAACCCCAGCCCTCTAACTACATTTTTAAAATTAAAACATTTCTTTGTGTCCTATTTCGTAGAATAAAACATTCCCCACATCAATATAGGATGCAATGCACTTAAATTTAAAAGACCACTATGTTGAATTAATTTTTTCCCCACTCTCAGGCAGATATTTTAATTCTCTCAAACATGTAAACAACGATATTAGATGACAAAAGGAAACTACCAATGTTACAGTATATAATACCACTCAACAGTGTAACCTCACATCATTCTAAGGCACTTTGAGTTTACCTAGAAAATTTAAATTTAAATGAATATATAGGTCTTCATTCACAGTCAAGAAAAAAAGTTCTGAAATGCATCATTTTCAAATTTGTGGGGTTGGTTTTTGAAAGAATACAAAAAGAAACAGAAATAGACTCCAACAGATCAATGATGCTTTATTAAGCAGCAGAGGGGCACATTTTCAAGAGGAAAATGGCAACTGACTACAAGGAGGGTCTGAGTTTTATGGAGTTTTGCAGGGCCAGGTCATGAGAGCAGCCTGTCAATTACTTTTGGCAAGCAGGGGAACTTTGGCAAGCAGAAAGGGGGAAATTGTGAAAGAATCCTTGGTTCCCTTTTTTCCCCTGGAGGGGTTTTAAGTTTCTGCCTCCTTCAGATTTTACTAATTGTCCTCCAGACTTGGTTCCATAAACAAGGTGGCTCTAAATGAAAGTGTAATAGGTATAATCATAGAGCCTTCTTAGTGTAATTACCAGAAAGGGAAAGTTAATCTAAGGGTTAAGTGAATATACCTTGGTAATCGGCACTTTTCTATCTTTTTACCTTAACAGAAATAAATGCATGTAACAGTACTTAGTACCGATTTTAAGTATAATTTTAATCACTGTGAATTTGAAAATATTCAAATAGATATATCTCTCTCTCTAGTTATATGAATATATGGCTCCATTCAGTCAAGAAAAAAAGTTTTGAAATGCATCATTTTCAAAAATTTCTATTTCTATATCTCTCTATATATCTATATATTTATCTCTTTATATATCTCTTTATATATCTCTCTATCTCTAACTCTCTATATATCTCATATATCTCTCTATCTCTATCTCTCTATATATCTCTCATATATCTATCTCTATCTCTATATATCTCTCTATATATCTCTATTTCTCTATTTCTATTTCTCTATTTCTATTTCTCTATTTCTATTTCTCTATTTCTATATTTCTCTCTTTCTCTCTGTGTCTCTCTGTCTCTCTCTGTCTCTGTCTCTGTGTCTCTGTGTCTCTGTCTGTGTCTCTGTCTGTCTCTCTGTCTCTCTCTGTCTCTCTCTGTCTCTCTGTGTGTCTCTGTCTCTTTCTGTGTCTGTCTCTCTGTGTCTCTCTCTGTGTGTCTGTCTCTGTGTCTGTCTCTCTCTGTGTCTCTCTGTGTGTCTGTCTCTGTGTCTGTTTGTCTCTGTCTTTGTGTCTCTGTATGTCTCTGTCTCTGTCTGACTGTCTCTGTGTCTGTCTCTGTGTCTCTGTGTGTCTGTATGTCTGTGTGTGTGTCTGTCTCTGTGTCTGTGTGTGTCTCTCTGTGTCTCTGTCCCTGTCTCTGTCTTGTCTCTATATATGTCTCTCTCTCTCTGATATATATGATATATATATATATATCATATATATCTTAGAAGAATTTCTAAGAATTGAGTGATGTTATAAGGATTACTCCATTTTCTTTGATTTACTATGTAAATAATATCTCTCATTTAACATTCATAAAAATGAGACTATAAGTAATTCTGAATTCTGTCTTATTCTAGCAATAATGATATTTATGAATGTATGACTTAATTAGGAAAAATCTCTCGGAAGGCAAAGCAATTCCCATAAAATAATTTCTGGGTTTCATAAATATCAATATCTATAGGTATATTGATTTGATATTATATACCACTAATAACTTTGAGTGAGAAATAATTTACTTTTGAGAAGAGATTAAATTTTCACTTATAATTCTACCAACCTTTGCTACAATAAAAATATATCAAAGACTTTTAAGTATAAATTAAGATAATTCTGTGGGAAAACTAGAATGAAGATACTATTTCTTTTTTGTTGTTTTTTTTTAATTTTTTTTATTGGTTGTTCAAAACATTACATAGTTCTTGATATATCATATTTCACACTTTGATTCAAGTGGGTTATGAACTCCCATTTTTACCCCGTATACAGATTGCAGAGTCACATCAGTTACACTTCCTCTGATTTACATATTGACATATTCATGTCTGTTGTATTCTGCTGCCTTTCCTATCCTCTACTATCCCCCTCCCCTCCCCTCCCCTCTTCTCTCTCTACCCCATCTACTGTAATTCATTTCTCCCCCTTGTATTATTTTTCCCTTTCCCCTCACTTCCTCTTGTATGTAATTTTGTATAACCCTGAGGGTCTCCTTCCATTTCCAAGCAATTTCCCTTCTCTCTCCCTTTCCCTCCCACCTCTCATCCCTGTTTAATGTTAGTCATCTTCTCATGCTCTTCTTCCCTACTCTGTTCTTAGTTACTCTCCTTATATCAAAGAAGATATTTGGCATTTGTTTTTTAGGGATTGGCTAGCTTCACTTAGCATGATCTGCTCTAATGCCATCCATTTCCCTCCAAATTCTATAATTTTGTCATTTTTTAATGCAGAGTAATACTCCATTGTGTATAAATGCCACATTTTTGGGGGGTGATTTATTTTTTTTATTGGTTGTTCACAACTTTACAAAGCTCTTGACATATCATACTTCATACATTAGATTGAAGTGGGTTATGAACCCCCAATTTTACCCCAAATGCAGATTGCAGAATCACGTCGGTTACACATCCATAATTTTACATACTGCCCTATTAGTAATTGTTGTATTCTGCTACCTTTCCTATCCCCTACTATCCCCCCTCCCCTCCCCTCCCTTCTTCTCTCTCTACCCCATCTACTGTAATTCATTTCTCTCCTTGTTTATTTTCCCATTCCCCTCACAACCTCTTATATGTAATTTTGTATAGCAATGAGGGTCTCCCTTCATTTCCATGCAATTTTCCTCATCTCTCCCTTTCCCTCCCATCTCATGTCACTGATTAATGTTACTCTTTTCTTCCTACTCTTCCTCCCTGCTCTGTTCATATTTGCTCTCATTATATCAAAGAAGACATTTGGCATTTGTTTTTTAGGGATTGGCTAGCTTCACTGAGCATAATCTGCTCTAGTGCCGTCCATTTCCCTGCAAATTCTATGATTTTGTCATTTTTTATTGCTGCATAGTACTCCATTGTGTATAGATGCCACATTTTTTTTTTATCCATTCATCTATTGAAGGGCATCTGGGTTGGTTCCACAGTCTAGCAATTGAGAATTGTGCTGCTATGAACATGGATGTGGCAGTATCCCTGTAGCATGCTCTTTTAAGGTCTTCAGGGAATAGTCCGAGAAGGGCAATAGCAGGGTCAAATGGTGGTTCCATTCCCAGATTTCCCAGGAATCTCCAAACTGCTTTCCAAATTGGCCGCACCAATTTGCAGTCCCACCAGCAATGTACAAGTGTACCCTTTTCTCCACATCCTCGCCAGCACTTGTTGTTGTTTGACTTCATAGTGGCTGCCAATCTTACTGGAGTGAGATGGTATCTTAGGGTGGTTTTGATTTGCATTTCTCTGACTGCTAGAGATGTTGAGCATTTTTTCATGTACTTGTTGATTGATTGTATATCCTCCTCTGAGAAGTGTCTGTTCAGGTCCTTGGCCCATTTGTTGATTGGGTTATTTGTTATCTTATTGTCTATTTTTTTGAGTTCTTTGTATACTCTGGATATTAGGGCTCTATCTGAAGTGTGAGGAGTAAAAATTTGTTCCCAGGATGTAGGCTCCCTATTTACCTCTCTTATTGTTTCTCTTGCTGAGAAAAAACTTTTCAGTTTAAGAAAGTCCCATTTGTTGATTCTTGTTGTTAACTCTTGTGCTATGGGTGTCCTATTAAAGAATTTGGAGCCTGACCCACAATTTGTAGATCGGAGTCAACTTTTTCTTCTATCAGACGCAGAGTCTCTGGTTTGATATCAAGCTCCTTGATCCATTTTGAGTTAACTTTTGTGCATGGCGAGAGAAAGGGATTCAGTTTCATTTTGTTGCATATAGATTTCCAGTTTTCCCAACACCATTTGTTGAAGATGCTATCCTTCCTCCATTGCATGCTTTTAGCCCCTTTATCAAATATAAGATAGTTGTAACTTTGTGGATTAGTCTCTATGTCCTCTATTCTAAACCATTGGTCCACCCGCCTGTTTTGGTACCAGTACCATGCTGTTTTTGTTACTATTGCTCTGTAGTATAGTTTGAAGTCTGGTATCGCTATACCACTGATTCACACTTCCTGCTTAGCATTGTTTTTGCTTTTCTGGGTCTTTTATTTTTCCATATGAATTTCATGATTGCTTTCTCTATTTCTACAAGCAATGCCATTGGGATTTTGATTGGCATTGCATTGAACTTATAGAGAACTTTTGGTAATATTGCCATTTTGATGATGTTAGTTCTGCCTATCCATGAACGGGGTATATTTTTCCATCTTCTACGATCTTCTTCTATATCTCTCTTTAGGGTTCTGTAGTTTTCATTGTATAAGTCTTTCACCTCTTTTGTTAGGTTGATTCCCAAGTATTTTATTTTTTTGAGGATATTGTGAATGGAGTAGTTGTCCTCATTTCCATTTCAGAGGATTTGTCGCTGATATACAGGAATGCCTTTGATTTATGCGTGTTGATTTTATATCCTGCCACTTTGCTGAATTCATTTATTAGCTCTAATAGTTTCTTTGTAGACCCTTTTGGGTCTGTTAGGTATAGAATCATGTCATCTGCAAATAGTGATAATTTAAGTTCTTCTTTTCCTATTTTTATGCCTTTAATTTCTTTCGCCTGTCTAATTGCTCTGGCCAGTGTTTCGAGGACTATGTTGAACAGAAGTGGTGAGAGAGGGCATCCCTGTCTTGTTCCAGATTTTAGAGGGAATGCCTTCAATTTTTCTCCATTCAGAATGATGCTAGCCTGAGGCTTAGCATAGATTGCTTTTACTATGATGAGGTATGATCCTGTTATCCCTAATTTTTCTAGAGTTTTGAACATAAAGGGATGCTGTACTTTGTCGAATGCTTTTTCTGCATCTATCGAGATGATCATATGGTTCTTATTGTTAAGTCTATTGATGTGGTGAATAACATTTATTGATTTCCGTATATTGAACCATCCTTGCATCCCAGGGATGAATCCTACTTGATCGATCATGGTGTACAATTATTTTGATATGTTTTTGAATCCGATTCGCCAGAATTTTATTGAGGATTTTTGCATCTAGGTTCATTAGAGATATTGGTCTGTAGTTTTCTTTCTTTGAAGTGTCTCTATCTGGTTTAGGCATCAGGGTGATGTTGGCCTCATAGAATGAATTTGGAAGTTCTCCCTCTTTTTCTATTTCCTGAAATAGCTTGAAAAGTATTGGTATTAGTTCATCTTTAAAGGTTTTGTAAAACTCTGCTGTATACCCATCCGGTCCTGGGCTTTTCTTAGTTGGTAGTCTTTTGATGGCTTCTTCTAGTTCCTCAATTGTTATTGGTCTGTTTAGGTTGTCTATATCCTCCTGACTCAATCTGGGCAGATCATATGACTTAAGAAATTTATCGATGCCTTCACTATTGTCTATTTTATTGGAGTATAAGGATTCAAAATAATTTCTGATTATCTTCTGTATTTCTGAAGTGTCTGTTGTGATATTTCCTTTTTCATCCTGTATGCTAGTAATTTGAGTTCTCTCTCTTCTTCTCTTCGTTAGCATGGCTAAGGGTCTGTCGATCTTATTTATTTTTTCAAAGAACCAACTTTTAGTTTTGTCAATTTTTTCAATAGTTTCTTTTGTTTCGATTTCATTAATTTCAGCTCTGATTTTAATTATTTCTTGCCTTCTACTTCTTTTGCTGTTGTTTTGCTCTTCTTTTTGTAGGATTTTGAGATGAAGTAAGAGATCATTTATTTGTTGGTTTTTCCTTTTTTTAAGGAATGAACTCCAAGCAATGAATTTTCCTCTTAGAACTGCTTTCAATGTGTCCCATAGATTCCGATATGTTGTGTCTGAGTTTTCATTTAACGCTAAGAAGTTTTTAATTTCCTCCTTAATGTCTTCTATAACCCATTGATCATTCAGTAACCTATTATTCATTCTCCAAGTGATGCATGATTTTTCCTTCCTTCTTTTATCATTGATTTTCAGTTTCATTCCATTATGATCAGATAAGATGCATGGTATTATCTCTACTCCTTTATATTGTCTAAGTATTGCCCTGTGACATAATATATGATCTATTTTTGAGAAGGATCCATGTGCTGCTGAGAAAAAAGTGTAACTGCTTGATGTTGGGTGGTATATTCTATATATGTCAATTAAGTCTAGGTCGTTAATTGTGTTATTGAGTTCTATAGTTTCCTTATTCAACTTTTGTTTGGAAGATCTGTCCAGTGGTGAGAGAGGTGTGTTGAAGTCTCCCATGGTTATTGTATGGTAGTCTATTAGACTCTTGAACTTGAGAAGAGTTTGCTTGATGAACATAGCTGCTCCATTGTTTGGGGCATATATATTTATGATTGTTATGTCTTGTTGGTGTATGGTTCCCTTGAGCAGTATGTAGTGTCCTTCTTTATCCCTTTTGAGTAACTTTGGCTTGAAATCTATTTTATTTGATATGAGTATGGACACTCCTGCTTGTTTCCGAAGTCCATATGAGTGATATGATTTTTCCCAACCTTTCACCTTCAGTCTATGTATATCTTTTCCTATCAAATGTGTCTCCTGTAGGCAGCATATTGTTGGGTCTTGTTTTGTGATCCATTCAACTAGCCTGTGTCTCTTAATTGGTGAGTTTAAGCCATTAACATTTAGGGTTATTATTGAAATATGGTTTGTTCTTCCAGCCATATATGTTTATTAATGTTACTAAACCTGATTTGTTTTCTTCTTTGATTATTTTTCCCCCTTTATTGTCCTACCTCCCACTGTTGGTTTTCATTGTTATTTTCTTTTTCCTCTTCCTGTAATGTTTTGCCAAGGATTTTTTGAAGAGATGGTTTTCTAGCTGCAAATTCTTTTAACTTTTGTTTATCGTGGAAGGTTTTAATTTCATCTTCTATCCTGAAGCTTAATTTCGCCAGATACACGATTCTTGGCTGGAACCCATTTACTTTCAGTGTTTGAAATATGTTATTCCAGGATCTTCTAGCTTTCAGAGTCTGTGTTGAAAGATCAGCTATTATCCTGATTGGTTTACCCCTAAATGTAATCTTCTTCCTTTCTCTTGTAGCTTTTAAAATTCTCTCCTTATTCTGTATGTTGGGCATCTTCATTATAATGTGTCTAGGTGTGGATCTCTTATGATTTTGCACATTCGGCGTCCTGTAGGCTTCTAGGATTTGGGATTCTGTCTCGTTCTTCAAGTCTGGGAAGTTTTCTCGTATTATTTCATTGAACAGATTGTTTATTCCTTTGGTATGGACCTCCATGCCTTCCTGTATCCCAATGACTCTTAAGTTTGGTCTCTTTATGTTGTCCCATATCTCTTGAATGTTCTGCTCATGGTTTCTTAACTGTCTTGCTGAGCTGTCTGTTCTTTTCAAGTTGAAATACTTTGTCTTCATTGTCTGATGTTCTATCTTCTAAGTGTTCTACTCTGCTGGTAGTATTCTCAATTGAGTTCTTAAGTTGGTTTATTGCTTCCTGCATTTCTAGGATTTCTATTTGTTTATTATTACCTCTATCTCCCTGTATAATTGATCCTTTGCTTCTTGGATTTGTTTATGTAATTCCTTGTCAAAGTGATCTTTCATTGTCTGATTTTGCTGTCTCATGTCTTCCTTGAGACTCCAGATCATCTGAAGCATGTATATCCTGAACTCTTTATCTGACATTCCATCTGTTGCAGCTATTGCCTCTTCTAAAGTTGAGTTGACCTGCATTGCTTGTGGTCCTTTCTTGCCTTGTCTTTTCATACTGCTCGCATTTCTTTCTGCTTGGTAACACTGTTGTTTTTGAAATTTTCCCCGTATTTATTTATATTGGTCTTGTATAGTTGAAAAATCTCCCTTGCAGAGCAGGTAGTGGCTGTGCTCCTCCTCCAATTGGGCGGGCCACTAGGCCTGCTCTGCCAGTCACTCGCAGGTCTGCCCACCCTGCGGGTGCGGGTGGCAGCTCTGCTCTGGCCCCACACCAATTGTGGTGACGTGACTACCACGCCCACGGGTCCTTGGGCCTGTTCCGGATGTGGGCGGCGGCTCTGCTCGGCCCCTACTCCAATTGGTGTGACGTGTCTACCACGCTGGCAGGCCTCTGGGCCTGTTCCGCCGGTAGGTCACAGGTCTGCCTACCTTGCGGGCTCGGGCGGCAGCTCTGCTCGGCCCCCACTCCAAATGGGGCTACCTGACTGCCACTCTGGCGGGTTGCTGTGCCTTTTCTGGACACGGGCGGTGGCTCTGCTCCGCCTCCACTCCAACCAGTGTGATGTGTCTGTCTCGCCAGCCGGCCGCTGGGCCCGTTCCACCTGTGGGCTGCCGGTCTGCCTACCTTGCGAGCTCGGGCAGCGGCTCTGCTCGGCCCCCATTCCAAATGGGGTGACTTGACTGCCACGCTGGTGGGTTGCTGGGCCTTTTCCGGGCACAGGCAGTGGCTCCGCTCAGCCCCCACTCCAATCCGTGCGACGTTTCCACCACGCTGGCAGGCCACCGGGCCTGTCCCGCCGGTGGGTCACAGGTCTGCCTACCTTGCCGGCTCGGGCGGCGGCTCTGCTCGGCCCCTACTCCAAATGGGGTGACTTGACTACCATGCCATTGGGTCGCTGGACCTGATCCAGGCGTGGGCGGCTGCTCTCTTCACCCCCAGCTGCAGTTGGGGGTGACGTGATACCACGCCGGCAGGTCGCTTGGCCTGTTCTGGGTGCAGGCGGCAGTTCCACTCTGCCCCTCTGGCCCCCACAGCACCCAGCAGGACCCGGACCGAGAAGCAGTTTCCGCGGGATCCCCAGCCCAGGGCCAAAGCAGCTCCGGGAGCCAGAACCTGGCTGCCCCAAGCTCGGTGCACACTCTGCTGGGAGCGGACTCCAAGAAGCAGACTCCGCGGGTTCCCCCAGCCCTGGGCCAAAACAGTCTGGGAGCCAGAACCTGGCTGCTCAGAGCTTGGTGCACGGTCCGCTAGGAGCAGGCTCCAAGAAGCAGTCTCCGTGGGTTCCCCAGCCCTGGACCAAAGCAGCTCCGGGAACCAGAACCCGGCTGCTCAGAGCTCGGAGCACGCCCTGCTAGGGGCGAGCTCCAAGAAGCCGTCTCCGCGGGTTCTCTAGCCCTGAGCCTGAGCTATCTGTCTGCGAGACGCAGGCAAATAACAGCCTGAAATCACCTGTTCCGTAGCTGAATGAGCTGAGATCAGTAGAAAACAGGGATGATTACGTTAGCTCTCCAAGACGGCGGCCGCTGGCCGCCTCCGTGGACTGACCGGTGTGGAGAACCGAACTGGACCGCTTCCCTCCTCCGTCTCAAACCCAGAACTAAGCACTGAGCGCAGCCATTCCACCGCTGGCAGAAGCCCACCTGCACCTCCTCGCCGCCATCTCTCTGCTTCCCAGTGCGCACCGCAGACTCCGGCCGCGGGGCAATCCGCCGAACAAGCCATGCGACCCTCTGTGCAGAGAAATCGCCCACGACTGAGCCCCCGCCGCCGATCCTCACGCGATGAAAATCCCTCCACTCCATGTTTCTTTGATTACTGTAGTTTTATAGTATATTTCAAAGCCAAATAGTATAATACCTCTAGCTTTTTTTCCTTTTATTTATGCTGCTTCTAGCTTCATTCTTCTTGCCAAAGACTATTCTAGCTAATTAGTTTCTTGTGATTCCAAATAAATTTTAAATTTTTTTTTCAATTTTTGTGAAGAACACTATTAGTATTTTGATAGAGATTGCACTTTAGGCAGTATGGATATTTGAACAATATTCCTTCAAAGAACATGAGTATCTTTCCATTCATTTAATATCTTCAATTTCTTTCATCATGTTTTATAGTTTCCAGCATACTGGTCTTTCACTTCCTGGGGCTAATTTTTTCTTAAGATATCCACTGAAAAATAAAATACTTAAGTGGAATTGATTTTTTTAAATTTTGGATATTTCATGGTTAGTGCATAAAATGCTACTGATATTTGTATGTTGATTTTTTTGTATTCTTCATTCATTTGTAAGTTCAAACAGGATTTTGGGGGGTTGAATCTTTAAATTTTCCACATGAGATTATGTCATCTACAAACAGGGATAATTTAACATCTGCATTTCAATTTGAATGCTTTTCTTTGTTTCTACTGCCCGATTGCTCTGACTAGGACTTCCAGTACTATGTTGAAAAGGAGTGGTGAGAATGGGCAGCCTTGTCATGGCCTTGATGTTAGAGTTGAAGCCTTCAACCTTTCATATATTTTGTGGTGTTGGCCACAGGCTTATCATACATGGCATTTGTTGAGGTAATTTCTTCTAGACCTAATTTGTTGGAAGTTTTTATCATGAAACAAAGTTGAATTTTGTCAAATGCTTCTTCATGAATTGACTTGATTTTACAGTGTTTGTCCTCAACTATGTTAATGTGATATATTGAATTTGTAGACTTGCATATGTTGAAATAGCCTTGTATTCTGGGGTAAATACCACTTGATTATGGTGAATGATCCTTCTCATGTGCTGTTGAATTCAATTTGATGTTGAAGATATTTGCACCTATGGTTATCAAGGATATTGGCCTATAATTTTCATTTTTTGTAGTCTACTTATTTTCATTTGCTATCAGGTTAATGGCTGGCTTTGTAAAAATTAGTTTGGAAATATTCTCCTCTCTTCAACTTTTTGGAAGAGTTTGAGAGAGTTTGGAAATAATTGTTTATATATTTGGTAAAATTCAGCCATCAGGTTCTGGATTTTTCATTGAAGATTTTGCATTAATAATTTGCTTCCCTTGTTTATTATCTTATTAATCTGTTCAGGTTTTCTGTATCTGGTAGGCTGGATATGTCTAGGAATTTATCCATTGCTTCTAGTTTATCCTATTTATTGTATACAGTTGTCTCTTCTGGTCTTTTGTATTTCTGGAGTATCAGTTATAATGTATACTTTCATTTCTGATGTTAATTTGAATTTTCTCCCTTTTTATAATCTAGCTCAAAGTTTGTCAATTTTGATTATCTTTTTTTTCTTAGGGTCAAAAAACTAAGAGGTTTTTTTTTTCTTTTTATTCCAATCTCCATTTCATTTTTCTGCTATAATTGTTATTTATTTTTTCCTACTACCTTTTAGTTTAGTTCTTATTTTTCTAGTTCCTTAAGAAGTAATGTTGAGATCTTTCTTATTTTTGATGTAGGCACTTATTTTTATAAATGTCCTTCTTTGAACTTTTTTTTCTGTATTCCATGTGCATTGGTATATTGTGTGTCTATTTTCTTTAGTCTCAATATTTTTAAATACCCCATTGGTTATTTAGAAGTATGTTGTTTAATTTTCAGGTACCATGACTTTTTTGACATTATTCCTAATATTCTAGTCTCATACCACTGAAGTCAGGAGCTACTTAATATGCACTCAGTCTCCTATAAATTAACTTGTTTTGTGCCTGACATATGATCTATCTTGGAGAATGTTTCATTTCTGCTTGAGAAGAATGTATATTCTGCAGTTGGATGGGATGTTCTGTATATGCCAGGTCCATTTGTTCTAAAGTATATTTTAAGTCCAAGTTTTCCTTGTTGATTTTCTGTCTGGATGATATGTCCATTGCTTAAAGTGGGTCATTGAAGTCCCCTACTGTTATTGTAATATAGTCTCTCTCTCTCCCTTCAGATCTATTAACACTTGCCTTGTGTATTTAGGTGTTAGTGTTGGGTTCATATGTATCTACAATGGTTAAATTTTCTTGTTGAATTGCTCCCTTATTATATAATGACCTTGTTTATTTTTCTACAGTTTTGACTTGGTCAATTTTATCTGATATAATTGTCGTTACCTCTGCTCTTTTGATTTTCATTCACATGCCGTATCGTTTTCTGTCCTTTCACTTTCAGTCTATTTATGTCCTCAGAGGCAAAGTGAATTTCTTATAAGCAGCAAAAGTTGGGTCTTTTTTTGTTTAATTCATTTATCCATTCTATATCTTTTGATTGGGTAATGTAATTCATTTGTATTCCAGATAGCTATTGATAAGTAAAGGCTTATTACTGCCATTTTGTGAATTGATTTTGGTTGATTTATAGGTACTTTATTATTTCTCCCCTTGCTGTCTTCCTTTGTGACTAAATAAATTTCTTCCTTGGTTTGCTGTGATTGCTTACTTATTATCTTTTGTATATCTACTAAAGGGTTTTGCTTTTGGTTATCATATATAAAACATCTTATGATTATAATAGATTATTTAAAAATAAAGTATAACTTTGATCACATTAAAAAATGTGACTGCTTTTTCTCATTTTGTTTTAATGTCAAATTTTATCTTTTATACATACCCCTTTAAAAAATTAGAATAGCTATTTGAATAGTTCTTTTATTTCATATTTATAATATATAAGTGACTTACATGTCACTGAATTTGTATACTTTTGCCATTGACTTTTATACTTTATTCCAGCTTGAACTGCCTTTAGCATGTTTTGTAAGACAAGTCTGGTGATGAACTCCCTCAGCTTTTGTCACTGTAGGAATTCTGGCTGTGGAAATGTACAGGACAGCATTCCTCTGGTGAGCAAACTCCTGGGGGGTAACACTCTGTTTCCCAAGCTTAGAATGCTCTGCAGTTTCCCCCAGGGACTAGTAAGATAACTAATACATATGCAATGTCTCGCTACTGTGGCAATACCCTACTTGAGGAGGCTCTGTGCTAGAGTCTTATCAGCCTGGACCTTGATCTCAAGCACATAGCTCCTGGGAATAAAGGAACTTGCTTGCTAGATAACTACAATGTTTCACCACACTCTGGGCCTCCTGGATCTGCCTGCCTAATAGTAACTTGAGACAATGGACTTTCTTGAGAGCTGCACAAAGCTCCAACATTGCATATTGTAAATGTAGAATGTAACTACAAAATAAACAACCTTACTGGTACAATAAACAATAATGTAGTTTTGGCACTAATGACCTAACGTGACCTATTGGTATAAATAAATGTGGCCGATTGGACGAGCAGCCATCTTTCCTGCCTCTGCATCTTGTCTGTGTCTCCTTCTATTTTCCTTAGTCTACTAAAATATTTCTCTCCTTCATTTGTGAAGGATAGGTTTGCTGGGTACAGTACTCATGGTTGAAAGATTTTTGTTTGTTTTTCTTCAGCACTTGGAATGTTAACTATCCATTTCCTCCTGGCCTGTAAAGTTTCTGCTGAGAAGTTCATTGCTAGCCTTATTAGAATTCCCTTTTTTGATTTGCTTCTTTCTCCTGGTGCTTTCATAATTCTTTGTCTTTGATTTTTGACTATTTGACTATAATATGTCTAGGTATACTCTTATTTGGATTGAATCTGATTGTAGACCTCTAGCCTTTCTTACCTGAATATTTGTCTTTTCCCAGATGTGAAAACATTTTTTTGCTATAATTTCTTTTTTTTAATATTTTAGTTTTAGGTGGACACAGTATCTTTATTTTATTTTTATGTGGTGTTGCGGATCGAACCCAGTGTCCCGCATATGCCAGGCAAGCACACTACTGCTTGAGCCACATCCACAGCCCAATAATTTCTTTAAATACATTTTCTACCTCTTTGTCACCCTTTTCTTCAATTCCTATAATGTAAATATTTGTCTTTGATGCTGTCCCATAACATTTATAGCTTTTGTGATTCTTTCATTCTTCTTACTGATTTTATTTTTAAATGAAATTTAAGTGTGCATCAAAAGTCCTTCCCTGCTGTGGTACAAGTGCTTCAGGATACTCAGAATGTGCACCGAAGTACATTAACCTAACAGAGAACCTCTGTAGCCTTGTATTTGAAAATGTCACCAATTAAGTTTTTATGTAAGCAAAATATCACCTAACCATGAAGTAAGACCATGTCTCATCAAACAATAAATGTCATAGATACAGAAATGCATGGTACTTCTTTCTCACATACTCAAATCATACTTTATGCTTCTATCAAAGGTTTTATTTACATAAAGGTACATTAATTGCTCATCAGTAATTCAGTAATTTTTTATTTTGTATGCCATCTCCTGATTTACAAGGGATTATAATCCTGATAGCATTGAAATGAAAATACATTGTGGTTTTTTGTTTGTTTGTTTTTTGTTTTACTATCTAGAAAGTATAGTGCCAAAGGGCAGACATAAACTGTATGGCCAGACTTCTTGATTTTAAATTCTAACCTCAATGTTGACCTATTTGTATGACTTCAGGTACTAACAGCACAAAGAGTCCCCACATCCTCTTTGATGGGATTTACCAGTAGTTAACATTTTACTCATTTGTTTTATCTTCCTGTTTTTATAATTATTCTCTCCTCTGTTCATAATGATTTCTCTGTACCACTTGAGTATAAGTTGGAGATCATGCTTCATGACCCCTAAATCAGTGTGACTTTCCTGAAGTAAACTATTGTAGCTAGCAAACATGAGTCATATTAAAACTTCATTAGTTGTTTCAACAATTTTCTTAGAGCTATTTCTCCTTACTCAGGAATGAATGCAAAGCCAGTTATTTGCATCTATTCATAATGTATCTTCAGACTTCTTTAATCTGGAACATTTCTTCTATTTTCATTTGTGTTTTCTGTCCTTAGGTGTCTGCTTTTAAAAAATACTAGAGACTAATTATTTTGTAGAATTTTTCCTTGATTTGAATTTGTTTATTTTAAAAAATTATGTTTGTTTGTTTTGATCTGTTTACAACTGAAGTAACATTGTACCCTTAAGTGTAATTCTTTTTACAAGTACATACAATTTTATTTCCAAAAAAAGTCCTTCCCTTTTCAGCTATCTATGATGGAAATTTTTTAGATGTTTACAAGAAAATGTGAGTGGAAATGTTTTTTTTTAATTTGAATTATCTAAGCAAAAATATTTGAAGACAACTTTCTTTTGCTACTGTAACAAATTAGCACAAAGTTAATAACATATTGTCTTCTAGGTTAGAATCTGACATGGGTCTCACTGAGTTAAAATCAAAGTATTTGGAAGTCTTTATTCCTTCATAGGGATCTTAGAATTTACTTCTTTGCAATTTCCAGTTTTAGAGAGACCCACATTCCTTAGCTCATGACCTCATTCCTCTACCTTGAAAGCCACAAATACGAGATCAAGTTCTTTTCACTCTGAGGTCTCCGTTGTTCTCTCATTTACTTTTCCCTTCCATTGTTAAAGACCCTCATGATTACATTGGACTTGCCCAAATAATCTCCCCATCTCAAACCTAACTCTTGTATTCTCTCAGTGCTTCCATACTAATTACCTAGATGAACAAGCCAAAACCCTGGATGTTTCAGTATCCCTGCCGCCCCTGTGCTTGCTGAGTGGTAGAGAAAGTGCCTCAGAAGAGTGAAGTTTGGAAGTAAGGAGTAGTAACCCTGCATTGGGTTGTGGGAAGAGGTGAGGTCTAAGTTTCAGCTCTGATAATAGCATCGCTCAAATTTTTCTAGCCTAATTTCCTTATCTATGCTTGCAACAGCTATGAGTTGCCTAGTTCCAACACCCTGTAATTACAATTGTTGAGCATTTTCTGACCAGAGCCTTGTCTTAATGCAACTGACCTTAAAAACATGAGTTCATTTGAATCCTATCAGAGCATGGCAGAAGAACCTCATGAAAGCTGAGTATCACCTCTAAAGCCATCACTTAAACCAAGGCTCTACTTGAGCACAGTTTTGTAAGCTTCCTTTCCCCAAAGTTTCATACCACAAAAGTGCAAACCTGAAATTCAATTCACTCATTCAGAAGTACAGATGCCAAGCTCTAGGGTTAGAAATGAGGGTAAGAAGATGAAGAGCACAGCACTTGTCCTCAAGAGAACAGAGAAAAATTTAACTCCGTGAGTGACAGAGGAGGTATACATGGAGTGCTGGGGAGACCAGAGGCTGTGATGTTGCAGGAAAGGCTGGAAGAAAAAAAACCACTTTAAGCAGGTGTAGAGGAATGTGATTTTGCCAGGTGACCATGGAAGAAAATGTTTTCAGACTAAGGGAACAGCTTGGGTAAAGGCAGAACCAGGGGCATTGCTGTTTAAAGAAATGCTGGAAATCTTACTGAAGCTGGAATGTAAGGAATAGGATTACAGTAACTAGAATTAAAAGGACTGAATTAGGTTGAGGCCAAATGGTAAATGGCTTTATATGCCTGTCAAAGGAATTTGGAATGACTCCTATGGGCCACAGCTAGGGGTTGAGAGGTTTTCAAGCAAAAAGGAGAGAAACTTGGACTAGTGTGTCCAGGAGGAAAACATGCTGGCAACAGCAGAGAGGATGGGGGAAAAAAAACCTGAGGAAAAGCTGCCAGAAGAGAAACCAGAAAAGAGGTTCCTGCAGAGCAGATAACGGGCTCATCCCAGCTCACACCATTGGTAGGGTAGGGGCTAAATCATATGTACACATCCATTGTATTATGTCCTTGTGGTCCAGTCGGCTTTAGATACAGAAGGACAGAAAGGATTGCCCGGGGGTCTTACTGGGAATAAGTTGAATCTCTAGGCCAACAGTGAGTTTTCAAACAGAAATTGATGGTATACCACTGTCCCTGTTATAACCCACATCTGCAGTGAAGCCTCCCAGAGCTGAATGTCCTCTTCCCTCTACTGCTAGCCTTGTCTGAACTATGGACATCTGGGTGCTAGTACATTATTCTATTAGTATGTCATCTCCAGTTCTGTTTTTGTTTTTGTGGGGAATAAGCAAACTAATTAACTTCAGTGGATCCCATAAATAAGAAGCTTGGGTCTGGGGCAAAAATAAAAATTTAACTCAAGATTTCCAGTGTCGTCTTACTAGATTCCACTTCTTATTCATAAAAATAATTGAGACACTAGTATGGCAGTATGTATAAACGTGGCTGTATAACCAATGTGATCCTGCAATCTGTACACGTGGAAAAATAAGAATTCATACCCCATTTGAATCAAATGTATGATATGTCAAGATCATTGTAGTGTTTTGGGCAACTAATAAAAAAAAAATGAGAAGCCTGGTGGTGAGAAAATGCTCCAACCCTGAGAATAACTTTGAAATACCAAGCGTAATGGCATTTTTAGATTTTTTTACAGCAGTCCAGACCCTCCCAGCACCCCTTGCCTTAGGATCTAACAATGCTCAACAAGAGTAAAATTCATTAAGGTTCTCCTTGTAAAGCATGATTTTCATTTCTCACACTGACAAAGTAGAGAGACGTTTTTCAGTTGCCTGCCCAAGGTCAATTCCAGTGGCAAAACTACAAGCACAATTCGGTTCTGCACCCTCAACTACTCTGTCAGCCTTATATTTTCAAGTAAAACTGAAGTAACTTAGCCAAAAACAGAGTAAATTACATTTCAGAATGGGACTGAGAATGTGTGCTACTGCTGCCTCTTGAACATTACCAGCATCTTCTCTGAGCACCAGTTGACCTTCCCTGGAAGGATGTGATCCAATTACTACCTAAATAGATTAATGTAACACATTACATATCTGCCCTACAAAAGGTAACTGAAAGAGCCAATCCCATAAATAAAGTGTAACTACCCCAAGATAGGTGAGGAGGAATAGGACTTTTAAAGAATGCACACCAGACAACTGAAAACAAAGCTAAAATATTTTATATAGTTATGCATAAATATGCATTTTATACACATATATCCATAAACACATAATAAAATTTGAGATTAAATAGAATGGCTTAGGTACTAGGTAAGCTTTTGAAGATCTAGCATGGAATTCAATAATGTCCCTCATAAAATTAAATAGAAATATTTAATATCACTAGTGGACTGACTTCTATGGGGAAGAAGTATGTAGGCATGTATTTTAAAGGTTATTTTAATTTTATAATTATGATGAAATTTGTGCTTTAAAATATATTTCTAAAATAAAAGAGATGTCATGTTGAAAAATGTTAGGGAGCTCAGATAATAAAGAAATACATTTTGGAGAGAAAAGCTAGTTTCTTCAAATTAGGCAAACACCTACTTATAATTGGAAATCTAAGAAGAGATAGTAAAATATGTTTAAGAAGCAATCGTCTGTACATAAAATTTACATACTGAGATAAGTACAATATGATTTTACTGAACCATATTTGCCATGGTTGAAAAAGAAAGATAGTTTAGAATTTTAAGAGCTAAGCTGAAAGTTGTTTTTTTCTAACCAGAAGATAAAGTAAAAAGATGAATAATGGTACAAAGTCCAATGGAAATTTAACAAAAATTGTGATATATAGATGCATTTCTGGTCTTTACAAAATGGTTTCAGACTGATAAAATTTGAATAAAGAGAAAATTTAATTTCTTGAATATATGCATTTATACCATCTCTAACAATAAAATTGTTTTCATCTACAATGTGGCCTTAGTGGTCTACAGTTCTTCTGAATAATTACCCTATAGAAAGCATCCTAGAAAATAAACCAGTTAAGTGTGGTCATTTTCTAGCCTGACATATTTGAACTTAATTCTTCTTGTGAGTTTATTTCCTAAAATGTCAGTGAATGCAACTTACATAATTAGAGTACCTGGCATTTTATCATGGTCAGTCAATATTCAGTGAATGATTGGGTGAATGAGCTTTGCCTAAACATAGGTGAAGTGGCTCACCTTCCACGTCCTTCTCTCATCCAGGTGAATGAGAATAACAGAGGGCCTGGGAGAAAGTTGTTCAGTCATTCCACTCAGATGGCAAGGCCATCTGTGAGTGCGCAGGCTGATACTGACACCTGTGAATCCCAGAGTTAGTAACTACTCCTTCATCTCCCTCCTCTGCTTGCCACCATCCCCACCCTTACCTGAATAAAAAGCCTTAAAAATAACTCTTCCAATTTTGTATGCCTTATTATTCATGAACAAATAAAACATACTACTTTTTGGCATAGGATGTTCAAATAATTTAAAAATGGATTATATCTGTTAAAGTTTATTGCAGAATTGGTAAGACCTTGAGACAAGGTGGCAACAGAGCCAGTGCTGAGAAATGTGTTTTAAAAGTAGAAGCAATAAGATTTGAAGAGAAATGAATCTAGGGTGTGAGAGAAGGAACTGAGAATGGCTCCAAGGATTTTGGTTCACCAAATACATGGTTACTACTATTTTGTTTGAATAATTATGTTTTTACATCTTATTTAACCCGGTTTCTGTCCGCATGCAATGACAAGCATGTGGCCCAACATCAGATCCCTATATCACTGTTTAAGATTAAGATACCCCCCACCTTTATAATGTATACCAAGGAAATTGTATTTTAGGAATTTCGCCTTGTCATTTAATGTCATCACAATCATCCTCTCCAGTCAGCCTCCAGTTTTGGTTTTCTTAATTTTTCCTTTAGAGTTTCATTGGCTGGTAAGAGCTCTCAGAGCTATAACACTGAGGAGAATCTGTCACAGTGAGCTCCCCGGTGCGTGACCTGTCTCTTGGCCTCATCAATAGTCCACAGCACCGGAACTCTCACTTAACAAAGGGACTCATCATCATTTGCATTTTGCTTTGACAGACTGATCATTAACATAAAGCCACTGCTGCATGACTTTCTGAAGGACTTATGAAGATGTTCATGGGCTGTTAAGCTGTGTATTCTTAGAGAATTTAAATTGTTCTAAGTTAAACTTTGGGGTCTTGTCGTATCCTTCTTGGTTTAATTGAAAACCCAATTGAATAAGTGAGCCCTGTAAAACAACTCGATTTCAATTTCTTGAGGAGGGGGCCCAAGTAGTCAGGGAATTGTTAACTGTGGTATAACCTGCAGAGAGGCAACCTTAAGGTCCTGGAAAACTTTGATTCTTTTATTTTTATTTTTATAATTGATTTTCTTTTTTTGAAGGGGTGCCAGGGATTGAACTCTGGGAACTCAATTGCTGGGTCACATCCCCAGCCCCATTTTGTATAAAATTATATTCATGGGTACCACTTAATGTTTCAATACATGTATACATTGCATAATGTTTGATCAAGTTGAATATATGTATCTTAACATTTATCATTGCTTTACAGTGAAAATTTTTAACATCCTTTTATTTAGCTTTTTTGAAATATGTAGTTTATTATGGTTATTTTTAGTCACACAGAACTTCTAACTCCTCCCTACCTGTAGCAGTACCCAGGTAGGGCCTTTCCTTCACCCTACCTCCCTCCTATTTGCCCCAGGCTCTGGTAACCACCTTTCTACTTTCAACTTCCATGAGATGAACTTTTAAATATTCCATATATATTCCAAATGAGTGAGATCATGCTGGAGATTTTCTGTGTGTTTTCTTGTGCCTTGATTATTTCACTTAACCTAATGATCTCCAGTTTCAACCAGGCTGTCACATGTAACAAGATGTCACTGTTTTTATGGCTAAATAGTATTCTCTTGTGTATATGTATCATTTTTTTATCCATTTATCAGTTGATGGATACTTAGATTGCTTCCATTTCTTGGATAGGTAGGGCTGCAGTGAATATCAGCATACAAGCTCCACTTCCTCTTTTTGATAGTAACCATTTTTACTGGAGTAAGAAGATATCTTACTGTGGTTTTGATTTGTATTTCCCTGACAATTAGTGATGTCACTCATTTTCTTTTTGTGTACCTGTGTCCAATTGTACTTCTTCTTTTGAGAAATGTCTATTTAGAGCTTATTATAGTTTGTATGTGAGATGTCCCCAAAAAGCTCACATGTGAGACAATGCAAAAAGGTTTGGAGGAGAAATGATTGTTATAGCCTTAACCTAATCACTGAATTAATAACTGAGTGGTAACTGGTGGCAGGTGGGATGTGGATGGAGGAGGTGGTTCATTGGAGGTTATTTTGTCTCTGGAGAATGGAGACTCTTTCTCTGCTTCCTGATCATTTAGTCACAGCAGCAAAATGGTTAAAACAGATCTTTTACCCATTTTTTATAATGAGTTATTTGTGGGTTTTGTTTTTGTTTTTCACTATTGAGTGTTGGGGTTCCTTTTCCTTGTATATTCTGAATATTAATGTATCATTGAAAATATTTCTGCACTGCATTGTTCCCTTATAGTTAATGTAATCCTATTTGTTTATTTGTGGTTTTGTTTCCTGTGCATTTAGGATCTTATCCAAAAATCCTTGCCTATTACAATATCCTCATGTGTGTACCCTAAGCTGTTTTCTAGCAGTTTCACAGTTTTAGGTCTGTACATTTAAATCTTTAATTCATTTTGAGTCAATTTATGTAACTGGGAGAAAGGGGATTAGTTTTATTCTTCTACACATGAATATCTAATTTTACTAGCACCATTTATTGGAAAGACTCTATTCTCCAATGTGTGTTGTTGGTACCTTGTTGAAAATCAATTGCCTATAGATGCATGGGTTTACTTCTAGACTCCGTTCTGTTCCTTTGGTCTGCATTTCTGCACTTATGTTGATACCATGCTGTTTTGATAATTGCAGTCTTGTATCTTTTGGTAGTTTAATGGTAGTTTAATGCCTTCTGCTCTGTTTTTTGCTCAATATGTCTTTAGCTATTTAGGTTTTTTTGTGATTCCATATAAATTTTAGGATTGTTTTTTCTAGTTCTATAAAGAATGCCTTTGGTATTTTGATTATGATTGTAATGAATCTGTAAATTGTTTTGGGAAGTATGTACATTTTAACTATATTGATTCTTTTTTTTTTTTTTAAAGAGAGTGAGAGAGAGGGAGAGAGAGAGAATTTTAATATTTATTTTTATTTCTCAGCGGACACAACATCCTTGTTGGTATGTGGTGCTGAGGATCGAACCCAGGCCGCACGCATGCCAGGCGAGCGCGCTACCGCTTGAGCCACATCCCCAGCCCTATATTGATTCTTCTAACCCATAAGCACAGGATATCGTTCCAGTTTTTTGTGTCCTCTTTAGTTTCCATCATTCATATTTTATCATTTTCATTGTAGAAATCTTTCACCTCTTTTGTTTAGTCCTTAGTTATTTCATTTTACATTGATACTATTGTAAATGGTATTGATTTCTTGATTTCAATTTCAGATGATTTGCTCATGACATAGCAATGCTGATTTTTGTATATTGATTTTGTGTCCTGCAACTTGGCTGGATTCATTTATTCTAGTAATTTTGGGTGGAGCTTTTGGAATTTTCTAAATTCAAAGTAGCATAATCTTCAATGTGACAATTAGATTTTTTTTTTTAATTTGGATGCCACTCATTTCTTTCTCCAACCTCACTTTTCTAAGACTTTCAGAACTATGTGGAATTAAAGTGTGAAAATGGACATCCTCATCTTGTTACAGATCTTAAGGACAAATCTTTCAACTTCCCCACATTCAGTATAATGCAAGATGTTGGCTTTTTGTAAAGGCCTAGATGATTGTTGAGATATGTTCCTTCCATACCTGATTTGTTCAGTATTTTTAAAGGAAGGGATTTTGAATTTTATCAACTGTTTTTTCTACATTTATTGAATGACCTTATGGGCTTTTTCATTGGTTCTTTTAATTATACATAACATTAGGATTCATTTTGACAAATTTATAAAAACATAGAATATAATTTGTTCTAATTCAGTGCACAGTATTTCCCCTTTCTCTTCCCCCTCTCTCCCCCTATTCCCTTTCCTCTACTGATCTTTCTGCTGTTTAATCCAAAATAAGGGGAGGAGATAAAAAATAAAAGAAAGATCAGTGAAGTAGATGAAGGGGACTGAAGGGGAGGGAAGAGAGAGGGGGTAAGGCAAAACAGTGGAATGAATTTGACCATATGGTTTTTGTTCATTCTGTTAATGTATTATATTTATTCCTTTGTGTGTATTGCATCCCTGAAATGAATCCCAGTTGATTCTGATGGATAATATTTTTAGTGTGTTGTGGATTCAGTTTGCTAGTGTTTTGTTGAGGATTTTTGCATCTATGTTCATTAAGGATGATGGTCTGTGGCATTTGTTTGTTTTGTTATGTTTTTTAATGTCCTTATCTGGTTTTAGTATCAGGGTGATTTCTGGCCTTCATGTAATGTATTTGAAAGAATTCTTTTGCTTCTAGTTTTTAACATAACAAGGAGAATTAATATTAGTTTTTTTCTTCAAATATTGGGTAGAATTCAGCAGTGAAACTATCTAGGCCTGGGCCTTTCTTTGATTGGAGGCTTTGTGTTGGTCAGCCTTTTATCACTGTGACCAAAATTCCTGACAAGAACAATTTTGAGGAACAAAAGTTTATTTTGGCTCAGTTTCAGAGTTTTAGCCTATGGTTGGCTGACTCCATTGCTATGGGCCCATGATGAGGCAGAACATCATGGCAAAAGGGCATGGTGGAGAAATACTGCTCTGTTCATGGTGGCCAGGAAGCAAAGAGAGCAAGGGGAATGATCCACAGGTAAGATAAACCCTACCAGGGCACACCTGCGGTGACTCACCTCCTCCAGCCATACCGCACCTGCCTACAGTTACCACTCAATTAATCCATTCAGATTAGGATCAACTGTTTACTCATGGTTCTCAAAATTGAATCATTTCACCTCTGAATATTACCACATTAACACAGGAACTTTTAGGGGACATTTCATATCCAAACCATAACAGGATTTTTATGATTGATTTAATCTCATTATTATTGATCTGTTCAGGTTTTCTAATTTGTGATTCAGTCTTGGTAAAATACACGTGACTAGGAATTTATCCACATCTTGTAGCTTATCAAATTCACTGGCATATAATTTTTCATAATAATTTATAATGATCATTTGTATTTATGCTATATCAATTGTAATGGTTCCATTTTTATCTCTGATTTTTCATCTTCTCTCTTTTTCTTAGTCTAGCTAAGGGTTTCTTTCTTCTTAATCTTTTTGAGGAACCAGCTCTTTGTTTCATTGGTCATTTGTATTTTTTAAGTCTCCATTTACTTCTACTCTGATCTTTATTATTTCTTTCCTTCTACTGACTTAGGATTCAGTTTGTTCTTCTTTTCCTAGTTGGTGAGATTCAGCAATAGGTTGTTTTGAGATCTTTCTACTTATTTTGATGTGAACATTTATTGCTATAAAGTTTCCTCTTAGTACTACTTTTGTTGTATTCTTTAGGATTTGGCACATTGTATCTCCATTTTCATTTGTTTCAAGAAAATTTTCCTTCTCAATGTTTCCTTCTCAATTTTTCCTTGATCTATAGGTCATCCAAACATTGTTTAATTTCCATGTGTTTGTATAATATATAGATCCATTTTTTTCCTATTACTAATTCTAGCTTTATTGCCTATAGTTACAAAAAAAGAGTTGACATCATTTCAATATTTCAGTATTTGTCAAGACCTGTTGTTTGCCTATCATATAATCTGCTTAGAAAATGTTTCACATACTGAGAAAAATGTATTTTTCCCACAAGTTCTGTAAATATCTGTTAGGTCCATTTGATGTAGAGTACAATTTAACTCTGCTGTTTTTCTTGATTTTTCTGTGTAGAAGGTCTATTCATTGCTGAAAATGGGGTGTTAAAAGTCCCTATTACCATACTAGAGTATCTCTCTCACTTTATTTCTATTAATATTTGCTTTATCTATTTTTGTGCTGCAATATTGGGTGTGTATATATTTAGAATTGTTATTTCCTCTTGCTGAAGTGACCCTTGTATCATTATATAATGGTTTTCCTTTTCTCTCCTTACTGCTTTTCACTTATATTCTATTGTATATGATACAGATATAGCTACTCATGCTTTCTTTTGGCTTCCATTTGCATGGAATGTCTTATTTTATGTTTTTACTTTCAATGTGTGTCCTTAGAAGTGGAGTATGTTTCTTGTAAACAACATACAGTTGGGTCACAGTGTGTGTGTGTGTGTGTGTGTGTGTGTGTGTATTTTGTTTTTGTTTTTTATCCAGTAGTCACTCTCTTTTAATTGGAGAATTAAATGGGGTTACATCCAAGTTAGTCATTGGTAGGTAAGGTCTTACTACAGCCAATATATAACTTGTTTCCTGTTTTTGTTGTACTTTCTTTCTCTCTTCTAATCTTCCTTCATGGTTAATTGATAAATCTATAAGTGTGTTTTGATTCTTTATTATTTTTTATTTATCTATTGTAGACTTTTGTTTTGTGTTTACCATAAAGCCTACCAAAAAATTCAACTTAACATGATCAGAAAGATAATAGAAACAAGCAAAATAAGAGAAATACACTAACCAGAAAACTATTTTTTTCTACCTTTCTCCAAACATTTTGAATTGGGGTGGAGGGTACTGGGAATTGAACTTAGGGATATTAACCACTGAGCCACATCCTTAACCCAATTTTGTATTTTATTTAGAGACAGGGTCTCACTGAGTTGCTTAGCCCCTCACTTTTGCTGAGGCTAGCTTTGAACTCACAATCCTATCTCGGCCTCCCGAGCTGCGGGGATTATAGGTGTGTGCCACCATGCCAATCTAACATTGAATTTTTGATATCCTATTTTATATCTTTCTATATTATTTAACTCTTAACATATTAATGTAGTAATTACTCTTCTTTTTTAGGTTTAATACTAAAAATATGAATGGTTTATATGCCATGCTTACCATTTTAGATCATTCTGAATTTGTATGATTACTCTTATCAGTGAGAAGTTTTATATCTTCTCATGTTTTCTTCATACTCATTAATGTCTCTTTCTTTCATTTGAAGAACTCCTTTCAGCATTTCTTGTCAACCAGGTCTGATGGATAAACATCCTGTTTTTGTGTGTTTGGGAAAATCTTTATCCTTTCTTCATTTATAAAGGATATCTTCACTGGGTGTAATATTCTTGGATGATAGGATTTTCTTTCCCCTTACGTATTGTGAAAACTTTATGCCACTGTTTCCTAGGCTGTAAGTTTTCTGGTCAAAAGTTCATGGTCTGGAGCTGGGGATGTGGCTCAAGTGGTAGCGCGCTCGCCTGGCATACGTGCGGCCCGGGTTCAATCCTCAGCACCACATACAAACAAAGATGTTGTGTCTGCCGAGAACTAAAAAATAAATATTAAAAAAATTCTCTCTTTAAAAAAAAAATAAAGTTCGTGGTCTAGAAAATTGGGACACCCCTTTAAGTTACTTATTTTCTCTTGCAGATTTGAGAATCTTTATCTTTTGAGAGCTTGTCTATAAGATGTCTTGAGGTAGACTTTACTGAGTTGAATCTAACAAATAACACTTGATCTTGTATCTGGATACTTATATTCTTCCCTAGGCCTGGGAAGTTTTATGTTATTATTTTTTTTAATAAGTTTGCTATCCCTTTGGCATTTTCAAGTTCTCCTTGACCTCCAATAACCCAAACATTGCTCTTTTTATACTGTCAAAAGTTCCCAGAGACTTTAATTCCTCTTTTTTTCTGTTTTTCTTCTGACCATATATTTGCAAATAGCCTGTCTTCAAGTTAATTCTTTCTTCTCAATCTATCCTAATACTGATGCCTTTTATCACACTTCTAATTTTACTTGGTTTATTTTTCATCTCAAGTATTACTGATTTTTAAATGCTTCCATCTCAGAGCATTGGAATGTTTCTCTGTACTTTCAAGTTCGTTGAGTTTCCTTAGAACTGCTATTTTAAATTCGGAGAATTCTCCCATACTGATAACTACCTGTTCTACTTCTGGCACTTCATTTTGAATACGAGTTGAGGTCATAGTTTCCTGAAAGACTTTGGTGCTTATTGGTGTGGAACATCATCTGAACATTGAAGAAATGGGTATTTATTCTACTTTCCTTCCTCTGGCTTTGTTTGTCACTGTCTTTCCAGAAATCCGAAGCAAGCCACTTATTTCCCCTGAGCCTGTTTGCACTCCCACTATTTCAGCTCTGGGTGTCACACAAGCCAAATATGCTGGGATTTGGAGCATGGTCACTTTTTCAGTACTACAAGGCAATCCAAGCCAGGTTTATCACAAATACTTTGTTGGTATGTCATTGAGAAAGAACAGGAGAGTGCCTAGAAAGAGTAATCTATCCTTAGAAGTGTCTCCCTCAAGCTAGAACAGGTCCTAGATCCTTGTCCACAGTTACTGCCCTGTAATCAGTCATTCTGGAATTCTTCTTGCTCTGAGAGGAATCATTATGCATGAGCCAATCCCCAGGCTCCTACTTCACACTATGGCCACAAATGCCATGAAACTGTCATACCTGAGCCCACAGCCTGCCAAGACTTGTACAACACAAAGGCCACACTTCTATGGGCTACCTATTGCTGAGGTGGACTCGTGACCCAAGACCACTGTAACCAGTCATAGGTGTGCTATCTGATTGTAACCAGTCACAGGTGATGAAATCAGATAGACTGTGTTCTTCTGTCTTTCCCTGGCATTAGATTGTTCCAGAGGCTGCATGATATGCAGACTTAAGATCTGCTCTGTGTTATGTTTCATCAGAGCAGCACCAAATTCCAGAATAAAGCCTTATTATTGCTACTTGCCCTACCCCCAGCACATGGGGTCTCCTTCCACATTATTCTGCCTGAAGTTAGGATGGTCGTAGTGTAAGCAGTCCTTTGCTAACTTGGGCTGACACAAAGCTGGTTCATTCCTGAATCTCACAACTCCAAGGATATGCACAGTCTCAGGGATACACTGAAGCCAATGCTGCAGCTGGCAGTTATGCAGACTATAATATAAGTCTAATTAAGGCACAGTTCCTAGCCTGGTGCTGGGATAGTCCTAGTGCTCCATCTGTGAGCACTGGCTTTGCAAAGGTTTTACTTCCTAAAGTTGAAGAATTGTTGTTAAAATAGTCCCTTATCCACCAAGCCTGATGCTAATCTGGGTTACACCTGAGTCTCACAGCTGCATGGTCTGCAGAGATTTGGGGGCAGGACGGTTGTGCCCCAGGCCCACTCCAAGGTTAGAAATGATTCTGGCCAAAACTCAACTCTGTCTCACTGGTACACAGGTCTCCACCTGATGCCAGGGGAGTCTAGAAGCTCCATCAGTGAACTCTGGCCAGTATATGGCATCTCCAAGTCCTATCAGATTCTGGGTCTTACTGTGCCAGGCCCAAAGACTAAGACAAAGATTTTCATGTCTTGCTCCCCAGTATGCAGAATCTTGCACCCAAGGTTGTAATTAGGATAGTCATCCCGCTGACCTAACACAATTCCAGTGGCTCAGTCTCTGGGTGTTGGCCTTGTGATAAAGGATGTGGGGCTTTTCTCAGCACTAGGTTTCACTGTGACAGGCCTAGAACTATGTTCCAAGTTCAATGGCTGAACTCAAATTTCTCTCTGCCCCCGCCAAGGGGTGGGTAAGATTTGAGTAAGGGGTGATATAGGCAACTCTTTCCTTCCTGGCTTCTTCAACATCTTTTCATTTTTCTATATTAGAAGCAGGCACTGTGATCTTTCAGCTGGTTTCCTTATCTCTTGTGAGGGTATTTTGGTTCATAAATAATTATTCAACTTGGTATGCCTATGGGGAGACAATTACAAGAGGATATTTCTCAGCTATCATCTTGCCAAGATTCTGGGAAATTTTGGAAATGCAACTCAAAAAAAAAAAAAAAATTTATCAATTATTTATCAAGGAACTGCTAGGTTCCAGAAACTTTTCTAGGTATATGTTGAGAGAAAAGTAGATATACGATGTCCTTGGTCTTATGGAGCTTATTTCCTTGAATATATGCTTAGATTCAGGTATGACAAACAAGAAACACACAGATGAATAACTTGACATAGTGATAAAGTGATATAAAGTCACTTTATATCACATTATATGCTTATTATAAAGAACATATAATGCAGAATTGGAGCAGAAAGTCCCCTAATAATGGGACAATTTTATATAAGTTGTTCTTAAGAGATGATATTTAAGTGGAGCCATGAATGATGACAGTCACAGGAGGATTTAGTAGAAGAGTATGTAAGAGAAAGAACAAGTGAATTCAAAGAATTTGCAATTGCAGTGAAATTGGTGTATGTGGAGATACTGAGCACCCTTTAAATCTGTTAGGCATTTGTTGACTCACAGTGACCAGCCAAAAGACTAAGAAACTTAATGAGAGCTTTCATCCATCAGAAATAATAATGAAACAATAATTGGAGGTCAAGGTTCTATGAACAGCTGTACAGTTTTCTTAGAATTAAAGAGTGTCTCAAGTTTCAGGATTTTGGTATTAAAATTGGAAAGTCCAGACCAACTGGAAGAAGTTTCAAGGTACAACAAGAAAAGGAGTCCTCTTACACATTCTTTTATTTTAAACCCCTAAAAAGATATGCCTTAAAATAAATGAGGAAATGGCTAGTTGTCAGAGAGACTGAAACCTAACTTTAAATGATATTCATCCCTGTTTGGATTGTGGTCATGAGAAATAGGCCTGTAAAAGGACGGAGACCATACATCATGTCACCTCAATCTCTGATTGGATTGGGACGATATGCTGTTACCCGACTTTCTGATAGAAACAAAAGTAAATCATTTCTAAGAGATAACATCATCCACAGCCTTAGATTATCTCTATAATTTTTTTCCAAAAACTATTCTGAAATCTACTTAAAAATTGAGGCAAATGTGAAAACCAACAAAAAACAAGGAAAAATCACACAGTAGAAGTAGACTCACAATCTAGATATTGAAGTTAACAAGCAGTGACTTGAAAATAAATGTAAAAGTTATGTTTTTAAAAATTGGGAATTAGATGAAGAATTTGTTTTTTAATTTTTAAATTTTAATTTGTTATATATGACAACAGAATGTATTGCAATTCATATTACACATATAGAATACAATTTTTCATGTCTCTGGGTATACACAAAGCAGAGTCATATTCTTTGTGCCTTCATACCTGTACTTAGGGTAATGATGACCATCACATTCCACCATTTTCCTACCCCTATGCCCCATCCCTTTTCTTCCCTCCTCTCTTCCCCTTTGCCCTATCTAGAGTTCATTTAATCCTCCAATCCCTCCATTCCCGACAGCATAGTATGAATCAGCATCCTTAAATTAGAAAAATCATTCAGCATTTGGTTTGGGGGGATTGGCTAATTTCACTTAGCATTGTATTCTCCAGCTCCATCCATTTACCTGCAAATGCCATGACTTTATCCTCTTTTAATGCTGAATAATATTCCATTGTGTATATATACCACATTGTCTTTATACATTCATCTACTGGAGGGCATCTAGGTTGGTAGATGAATAATCTTAATAGAGTATTGGAAACAATACAAAATAATCCAATGGGTATTCCAGAACTAAACAATACAGTAACAGAAATTTACTTCTCAATAGTTAAAGCATTTGTAAGCAAAAACATAGGTCAGTAAATGATCATCATGAACTATGAAGGTTCTGAGATTTTACATTACATTCAAGTTAATAAGTTAGGGCCACCATTTCATAGATACCAGAAGAAGACATGAGCCTTCTGGGTCAGAAACAAAAGCTGTCACAGCTCAAGTCTTCATGTTTGCATCCACTCTTCTTTAACCTACCTCAATCCCCAGTCCCATGGGGATGATAGGGGGTGGATCTAAGTGGAAGCTGTGAACTTAATATATCTGTGCCATAGCTGGGGAACCCCTATATTAAGAAACCTTAATCTTATGAAGGCTCTTAGCAAACCTGCCTGATATTTGTTCAAGAGGAAAACATATTTCGTATGCTGATGAGTAAACAAAAACATCCTACACCCCAATAGGAAACCCTACTTCTGTGTCCCAAGGCTGTTTGCTTTACAAACATTGTTGAATAGCTCTTACAAAATGTAAAGGAAATGTCATGGAAAATTGTCTTCCAGGCAAAATATGTGAACTAAATAGCAGGTTAAAAAGATGGTCTTAGAAGAGAGAGAAAATGCAATATTTGAAGGAGCAATATTTGAAGAGACAATGCCTTAAACTTTTCCAAAACAAAACATCAAGTTTTAGGCTCAGCAAGTACCACCATCTATAGAATTAAAAAAACTATTAAACTATTGAAATCCAAAGACAAAGAAAAATTATAGAAGCAGTGAGAAATAACAGATTCACTACCTTCAAATTAGAAATTGTAAGACTAACAATGACTTCTCAATGAAAAACTAGAAGCTAGAAGACAATGAAATTATATCTTCAATGTGATGTAAAAAAAAAATTTCGAACCCAGAATTTTTTAAATCTTTGTGATAAAATACATGTAACAAATGTTCAATCTTAACCATATATACACATAAATATCAATGGTTTTTAAGTTGTGTTCCCATTGTGCAAATTCTAGAACTCTTTCATCTTGTAAAACTGTACCCATTTGTCTTGTCTTAGACTGCTATAACAAAATACCATAGACTGGGTGGCTAAAATAAGAAACATTTATTTCTAATAATTCTGGAGGATGGGAAGTCCAAAAGCAGGGTGCCAATAGATTTGGAGTTTGGTGGGAGCTCTCTTGGTTTACAGATGATGACCTTCTGGCTGTATCCCCATAAAGTGAAGAGAGATTGATGGCTAGGTCATCTGTCTCATTTTTCCCTCTTATAACAGTTCTAATGACATTCATGAGCACTCCATTCTTAAGGCCAAATTATGTCCTAAATAACAGACAAATGGAGATTAGATATTCAACATATCAATTTGGGAGGATATAAACATTCAGTCCATAACACTATTAAACTACTTTTTATTCCCCCTTCCCCTAGTCCCTGAAAACTACCATTCTATTTTCTATTTCTGTAAATCTGAATACTCCAAATATTTCGTAAGTGGAGCCATATAGTATTTCTTTTAGTACTGGCTTATTTCACTTAGCACAATTTCCTCAAGGTTCATTCATGTTACAGCATGTTAGAATTTCCTTTCTTCTCAAGAATATTATTTATGTGTGTGTATACACACACACACACACATATATATATATATATATGGATATATCTATATTACATTTTGTTTATCCATCAATTTTGGGCATTTGGAAACAAAATATATATATATGAACAAAATTATATACATATATATATAGATATATAAAATGTAGTACATATACACCTGTATATAAAACAGAAATTGAATTAAAAATTGAGGCAAATGTGAAGACCATTGAAAACCAAGGAAAAGTCAAACAATAGTATATATGTGCGCACATACACACACACACACACACACACACACACACACACACACACATATATATATATATTACATTTGTTTATCAATTCATTCATTGTTGGGCATTTGTATGCAAACCTAGACTTTTATACACAATAAATATATTATTCAACATGATGGTGCATACCTGTAATCCCAGTGACTCAAGATGCCGAGGCAGGAGGATTGCAAGTTCAAGACCAGCATCAGCAACTTTGGCGCAGGCCTAAGCAACGTAGACCCTATCTTAGAATAAAAAATAAGAGAAGCGGGCTGGGGTTGTGGCTCAGTGGTAGAGTGCTTGCCTGGCATATGTGAGATCCTCAGCACCACATATAAATAAAATAAAAGATCCATTGACAACCAGAAAAACATTTTAAAAATTAATTAATTAAATAAATAAAAGAAGCACTGCTGATGTGGCTCAGTGGTTAAGTGTGCCTGGATTCGATCTCCAGTACAAAAAAAAAAAAAAAAAAAAAGAAAGAAAAAAAGAAAAGTGAATGTCAAATAAATTGCCAGACAAACATAAGCTAAGAGAATTTGTAATCAGCAAATTCACACTACAGGAAATATTAAAAAGAGTTCTTTTGGCAAAAAGAAAATAAGCTGGAGATGAATAAAGGAATAAAAAGCAAAAATGAGGGGGGGGTAAATTTGTATCTAGATCTAAATAAACAACTGTAAAACAATTAAGTGTATTATACAGATTACAATAGATGCATAATGAAAATATTAACACATAAAGCAAAAACAAGATAAATGAAAATAAAGGTGCTTGCATTGTCTCAAAAGTAGCAAGAATATTAATTTATATTAGATTTTAATGTTAGGGATTCTTGTACTTTCTAACTGATAAAATAATGATAGAGTAATGTATAACAAGCAAATGTAGGGACAAAACAATAATAAAATGCAATCTAAATGAATTGTCATTTCTATAAAAATCCGAGCATATCCATAAAAATAAGTAGAATTACATTAAAATTAAGGTTTGTTCACTAAAAGATACTCTGGGAACAAAAGAAAAACAGACAATATCTATACTCAATATAAGTAACAATCTATTTAGAACTATGAAGAACTATTAAGTCAATAAGAAAAAAATAACCCAATTTTTTAAATAGGTAAAAGATATGATTCTTCACTAAACAAGTATCTAAGTGGTATTATACAATTGAAGATGCTCAATCTCATCAGAAATAAGGAAGCAAATTAAAGCCACAAAACCAAACCACTATAACTCAAACACTAAGATGACTAAACAAAAATGGAAACAAGAGCAATAACTGACATTATGAAGAACTGGCAAGTATGTGGCACAATAGAAACTCTTTATGTTAATGTAAATCATGACAAGCATTTGGAAGAGTGTTTACTGTAGAAAGTATTATCTATTGCTGCATACAAATTGCTTGAAAATTTAGAAGCTAAAGGCATTGAACAGCCATTATCTTGTGAATTATATGAGGCAGGCCTATCAAACCTGTTTAGGTAGGTAGCTCTGGGTCAGGATGTCTCAAAAGACAGCAATCAAGGTACTGGCTAAAGCTGCAGTCAACTCAAGGCTCAACTTTGGGGCAGGATCCTCTTCATTCACATGGTTACAGGTGGCCTCAGAAGATTCATTTTCAAGGGTCTCTCTGTAGGGCTTCCCCTCTCTATGGCAGTTGGCTTACCCAGATTAAACAAGAGCTAGCAAGAGTATTCGGGTAAGAGATAATCATCTTTTCATGAATCAGTCTTGAAAATGCTATCCCATTGCTTCTGCCACATTTTATTTGCTAGAAGTTATTTTAAAACCCCAGTCTACACTCAGGGGGAAGGATTACTCAAGAGTGTGAGTCTTGGAAACTGCCTACCATAAGTGAGATCTACTAAAGCTGAACAAATGACATACCAGCTACTTCACTCTTGGGTCCACACCCAACAGAAATGCTTATGTACATACATCAAGAAACATGTACCAAAATTTTCACAGGACCATTATTTGTCATGCAGAAAAGCTAATAACAACACACATGTCTATTAGAGTAAATAAATCAGTATTATAGTTATACAATTGAATACTACACGTTAAAGGAAATGAAGGAAGTACTGTTAAACACACAACAACAAAGACAAATTCCACAAATATAAGGTTGAGAAAAATCACCAGAACTGGCATGAGTGCACACTGCCTATAAAAGTTCAAATGCAGGGAAGATACAATCTATAATATTAAAAGTCACAATAAGTGATTATCTTTGGAGGGGAAGGGTTAACGACTGGGAGGTGATATGTTGGGCGTTTCTGGACTGCTGGTATTATTCAATTTCTTCTGGTATTATTCAATTTCTTACTTGAATGTTTAAATTTATTACAGAATATATTATAAAATATGTACCTCATAGGGGAATATAGGTGATATTTTCATTTTTACCTTGGGTACAGAAACAAAATAACTTTCAACAGCACATTTTTATTAATATATCAAAAAATCATAAATATTTGAAGTACAATGTAACATGTATATGTGTGTGTGAATACGTATATATGAGGGATGTGTAGATAATGAAGGCTGATTAAATCAAGCTAATCAACATCATCACATCATTTACCTGTCATTTTTAAGGTGAGAATTTTAAATTTATTATGTTATTTTAAATATATGTTATTATTGGCACCCAGCTGCACAATAGATCTCAAAACATTCTTTCTTCTACATGGAACTTTATACCCTTTGATCAACCGCTTCCCATCCTCTCGCTGTTCATTCTATCCTTCTCTCTGGCTATGATTCTACTCACCATTTCTAGATTCCACACATAATTGCAATTATGTGTGGTATTTATTTATCTTTCTGTGCCTGGATAATTTCACTTACCATAATGTCCTACAGATTCATCCATATTGTCTCAAATGATGGGCTCTCTCCCCTCCCTACTTTTTAGGCTCTAAATAATATTCCATTATGTGTGTATACCTTCTTTGATTCAGCTATTAATCCACTGATGAATGACAATTAGGTTAATTTGACACTTTGCCTATTGTGGATAATCCTGCAGTAAGCTTGGGAATGTAGAGGTCCCTTCAACATATTTATTTCAGTTCTTTTGGACTTATATCCATAAGGGCAGTATTAATTTATATTCCCACCAAAAATGCATAAGAATTCCCTTCCTTCCACATTCTTACAAACACTTGTTATCCATCATCATTTTTTTATCTAATAACTATTCCAACAAATGTGAAGTGATATTGTGTTAATGTGAATTTTCTCTAATAATGAGCAATACTTCACATTTTTTCATATACCTGTTGGCTACATGGGTATTTTTCTTTCCTTTTTTTTTTGTTTTACTTATATTTGACAGCAGGATGCATTACAATTCTTATTACACATATAGAGCACAATTTTTCATATCTCTGGTTGTATACATAGTATATTCACACCAATTCGTGTCTTCATACATGTTCTTTGTATAATAATGATCATCACATTCCACCATCATTAATTACCCCACGCCCCCTCTTTTCCCCTCCAACCACTCTGCCCTATCTAGAGTTCGTCTATTCCTCCCATGCTCTCTCTCCCTATCATACAATGAATCAGCCTCTTTATATCAAAGAAAACATTCAGCATTTGTTTTTTTGGGATTGGCTAACTTCACTTAGCATTGTCTTCTCTAACTCCATCCATTTACCTGCAAATGTCATGATTTTATTCTCTTTTATTGCTGAGTAATATTCCATTGTGTATATATGCCACATTTTTTTTATCCATCTATTGAAGGGCATCTAGGTTGGTTCCACAGTTGGACTATTGTGAATTGTGCTGCTATAAACATCGATGTGGCTGTGTTCCTGTAGTATGCTGTTTTTAAGTCCTTTGGGTATAGACTGAGGAGAGGGATAGTGGGGTCAAATGGTGGTTCCATCCAAGTTTTCCAAGAAATCTCCATACTGCTTTCCATATTCACTGCACCAATTTGCAGTCCCACCAGCAATGTATGAGTGAACCTTTTTCCCCACATCTCGCCAACACTTTTTGTTGTTTATATGCATAATAGCTGCCATTCTGACTGGAGTGAGATGAAATCTTAGAGTGGTTTTGATTTGCATTTCTCTGATTTCTAGTGATGATGAACATTTGTTCATATTTGTTCATTGATTGTATATCATCTTCTGAGAAGTGTCTCTTCAGGTCCTTGACCCATTTATTGATTGGGTTACTTGTTTTTTTTTTGTTGTTGTTGTTGTTGTTTTTTGGTGTTTAGCTTTTTGGGTTCTTCATATAATCTAGTAATTAGTGCTCTATCTGATGTGTGCGGGGTAAATATTTGCTCCCAAGATGTACAGACTCTATTCACTCCAAAGATTATTTCTTTTGCTGAGAAGAAACTTTTTAGTTTGAGTACATCCCCTTTATTGATTCTTGATTTTAATTCTTGCACCAAAGGAATCTTATTAAGGAAGTTGGGGCCTAATCCCACATGATGAAGATTAGGGCCTACTTTTTCTTCTATTAGACACAGGGTCTCTGGTTTTATTCCTAAGTCCTTGATCCATTTTGAGTTGAGTTTTTTGCATGGTGAGAGAGAGGGGTTTAATTTCATTTTATTATATATGGATTTCCAGTTTTCCCAGCATCATTTGTTGAAGAGGCTATCTTTTCTCCAATGCATGTTTTTGGTGCCTTTGTCTAATATAAGATAATTGTAATTGTGGGTTAGTCTCTGTGTCCTTTATTTTGTACCATCGGTCAATCAGTCTATTTTGGTGCCATACCATGCTGTTTTTATTACTGTTGCTCAGTAGTATAGTTTAATTCCTGGTATAGTGATGTCACCTTCACAATTCCTGCTAAGGATTGCTTTATCTATTCTGGGTCTCTTATTTTTCCAGATGAATTTCATGATTGCTTTTTCTATTTCTATGAGGAATGCCATTGTAATTTTGATTGGAATTGCATTAAATCTGTATACTGCTTTTGGTAGTATGGTCATTTTGATAATATTAATTCTGCCTATCCAAGAGCAAGGTAGGTCTTTCCATCTTCTAAGGTCTTCTTTGACTTCTTTCTTTAGGGTTCTGTAATTTTCATTATATAGATCTTTCACCTCTTTTATTAAGTTGATTCCCAAGTATTTTACTTTATTTTATTTTATTTTTGAGGCTATTTTAAATGGGGTAGTTTTCCTCATTTCCCTTTCTGAGGATTTGTCACAGATATACAGAAATGGTTTTGATTTATGGGTGTTGATTTTATATTCTGCTACTTTGCTGAATTCATTTACTAGTTCTAGAAGTTTTCTGGTGAAACTTTTATGGTCTTCCAGGTATAGAATCATATCAGCAAATAGTGCTAATTTTAGTTCTTCTTTTTCTTTGTGTATCCCTTTAATCTCTTTTGTCTGTCTAATTGCTCTGGCCAGTGTTTCAAGAACTATGTTAAATAGAAGTGGTGAAAGAAGGCATCCCTGTCTTGTTCCACATTTAGAGGGAATGCCTTCAATTTTTCTCCATTTAGAATGATGGTGGCCTAGGGCTTAGCGTAGATAGCCTTTATGATGTTGAGATATGTTCCTGTTATCCCTAGTTTTTCTAGTGTTTTGAACATAAAGGGGTGCTGTATTTTGTCAAATGCTTTTTATCATATGATTCCTTAAATCTATTGATGTGATGAATTATGTTGAACCCACCTTGCATCCCTGGGATGAACCCCCATGATCATGCTGCACTCTTTTTGATATGTTTTTGTATTTGATTTGCCAGAATTTTATTAAGGACTTTTGCATCTATGTTCATTAGAGATATTGGTCTGGAGTTTTCTTTTTTTTTTTTTTTCTTTCTTCGATGTGTCTTTGCCTTGTTTTGGAATCAGAATGATATTGGCCTCATAGAATGAGTTTAGAAGTGCTGCTCCTTTTCTGTTTCCTGAAATAAATTGGAGAGTATTGGTATTAGTTCTTCTTTAAAGGTCTTGTAGAACTTGGCTGTGTATCCGTCTGGTCCTGGGCTTTTCTTGGTTGGTAGACTTCATGGCCTTTTCCATTTCATCACTTGAAATTGATCTGTTTAAATTGTGTATATCATCCTGATTCAATTTTGGAAAATTATATGACTCTAGAAATTTGTTGATACCTTCGATATTTTTTATTTTATTGGAGTACAAGTTTTCAAAATAATTTCTAATTATCTTCTGTATTTCTATAGTGTCTGATTTGATATTTCCTTTTTCATCACCTATGTTAGTGATTTGAGTTTACTCTTTCTCTTTGTTAGCATGGCTAAGGGTCTGTCAATTTTATTTTTTGTTTTTTCAAAGAACGAACTTTTTGTTCTGTCAATTTTTTCAATTGTTTCTTTTGTTTCAATATCATTGATTGCAGCTCTGATTTTAATTATTTCCTGTCTTCTGCTTTGGTGTTGATTTGTTCTTTTTCTAGGGCTTTAAGATGTAATGTTAAGTCATTTATTTGTTGAGTTTTTCTTCTTTTAAGGAATGAACTCCATGCAATGAACTTTCCTTCTAGAACTGCTTTCATAGTGTCCCAGAGATTTAGATATGTTGTATCTGTATTCTCATTCACCTCTAAAATTTTTTGATCTCCTCCTTGATGTTTTCTGTAACCCATTGTTCATTCAGTAGCATATTATTTAGTCTCCAGGTGTTGGAGTGTATTTTATTTCTTTATCATTGATTTCTAATTTCATTCCATTATGATCTGATAGAATGCAGGGTAGTATCTCTACTTTTTTATATTTGCTAAGAGTTGCTTTGTGACACAGTATATGGTCTATTTTAGAGAAGGATCTATGTACTGCTGAGAAGAAAGTGTATTCCCTCATTGAAGAATGAAATATTCTATATGTCAGTTAGGTCTAAGCTATTGATTGCATTATTGAGTCCTATAATTTCTTTGTTCAGCTTTTTTTTTTTTGAAGATCTATCTAGTGATGAAAGAGGTGTGTTAAAGTCACCAAAATTATTGTGTTGTGGTCTATTTGACTCTTGAACTTGAGAAGAGTTTGTTTGATGAACATAGATGCTTCATTGTTTGGGGCATATATATTTATAATTAAGTCTTGTTGGTGTATGGTTCCCTTGAGCAGTATATAGTGTCCTTCTTTATCCTTTTTGATTGACTTTAGTTTGAAGGCTGCTTTGTTATGAGGATGGAAACCTCTGCTTGCTTCCACAGTCTATGTGAGTGGTGTGATTTTTTTTTTCCCAACCCTTCACCTTCAGTTTGTGGATGTCTTTTTCTGTGAGATGAATCTCCTGGAGGCAGCATATCATTGGGTCTTTTTTTTTAAATCCAATCTGCCAGTCTGTCTTTTTATTGGTGAGTTTAGACCATTAACATTCAGGGTTATTATTGAGACATGATTTGTATTCATAGCCATCTTTGTTTATTTTGGGTATTTAACATGACTTGGTTTCTCCTCTGATAATATTTTCCTTTTGTGTAATCCCTCCCTCTGATGATTTCCATCATTGTTTTTCATTTCCTCTTCTTAGAATATTTTGCTGAGGATGTTCTGCAGTGCAGGCTTTCTAGTTGAAATTTCTTTTAACTTTTGTTTATCATGGAAGGTTTTTATTTCATCATCAAATCTAAAGCTTAGTTTTACTGGATATAAGATTCTTGGCTGGCATCCATTATTTTTTTCAGAGTTTGCTCTATGTTGTTGCACGATCTCCTGGCTTTGAGGGTCTGGGTTAAAATCTGCTGAGATATGAATTGGTCTCCCCGTCTATGTGATCTGATTCCTCTATCTTGAGGCATTTAAGATTCTCACCTTATTCTATATGCTAGGCATTTTCATTATAATGTTCCTTGGTGTAGATCTGTTGTAATTTTGTACATTTGGTGTCCTGTAAGCCTCTTGTATTTTCTGGGAAATTTCTTATATTATTTCATTGAAGAGATTGTGCATTCCTTTGATTTTAAACTCTGTGCCTTCCTGTATCCCAATAAGTCTTATATTTGGTCATTTGATGCTGTCCCATAATTCTTGGATGTTCTGTTCATGGTTTCTTAGTATCTTCACTGTGTGATCAACTTGATTTTCCAGAATGTATACACTTTGTCTTCATTATCTGATGTTATTTCTTCCAAGTGATCTAATCTGTTGGTAAGCTTTCTATTGAGTTTTTTATTTGATTTATTGATTTATTGTATCCTTCATTTCAAGAATTTCTGACTGGTTTTTTCTTTTTCAGAGTGTCTCTCTTGAAGTAATCTTTTGCTACTTGTATTTACTCTCTTATCTCACTGTTGGAGTGATCATTTTTTGCCTGTATTTGCTCATTTAGGTCATTCTTTAATTCACAGGTCATTTTAATTATGAACCTTCTGAACTCCTTCTCTGACATTTCATCAACTTCGCTGTCCATGGGTTCTGTTATTATAGTGTCCTGGTTTGTTTGGGGGCACTTTCCTCCCTTGTTTTTTTCATGTTATCTATGTGTCTTCCTTTCTTGTAGTGTGGATTTGAGACATTATAGTTTCTTCCCTATATTCTTATAGTACCCATGCAGATTATCTGTACCCCACCTTGATGTTGGGCTTCCAGACCCTGCTGGTGTCCCTCAATGAATGCTACTGAATCCTGGATCTGGGTCCTGTGCAAGTTGGAGTGGGTGGATCTGGGCTGCTGGGCTTGACCTCCCCTGGTAGTCTGTTGGTCAGAAGGGGCGGTCCTGCACCAGAGGCTAGGCTCTGGTGGGGGTGTCTGCCCTGCCAGGGGAGGGGTGGACCTGGCCTACTGAGACCTGGGTCCCTCATGGGCTGGTGTGGGTGGATCTTGGCTGTGTTTTTGTTTGCTTTATGTTTTGTTTAGAAATGTCTATTCAGGTCCTTTGCCCCATTTTCTAATCAGGTTGTTTTCTTTCTATTAAGTGTTGAGTTCCTTGTATATTTTGCATATTAAGCTCTTATCAGATGTTTGGTTTGCAAATATTTCATCCTGTGAATTGTCATATGTATATATTCCCCCATACTAATGCAGTAGAGCTTTCCTCCTACAGCTTCAGGTCTTACACTTAAGTCTTTAATCCATTTGTAGTTGATTCTTAAGGCACAAGATAGGGATCTAATTTCATTGTGTACATATGGATACTCAGTTTTCTCAATACCATTTGTTGAAGAGACTGTCCTTGGTATTTTTTGCCAAAAATCAATTGACTATAGGTGTATGGTCTTATTTCTGGGTCCTTTAATTCTGTTCATTTGGTTAGTGTATCTGTGTTTATGCCAGTACATGCCAGAACAGTACATGTTATTTTGATTACAGTTGTTTTGTGATGTTTTAGAATTAGCAAGGGTGGTATTTCTGGCTTTGTTCTTTTTTCTTTTCTTTTTTTTATTGGTTGTTCACAACATTACAAAGCTCTTGACATATCATATTTCATACATTAGATTGAAGTGGGTTATGAACCCCCAATTTTACCCCAAATGCAGATTGCAGAATCACGTCGGTTACACATCCACAATTTTACATAATGCCCTATTAGTAATTGTTGTATTCTGCTACCTTTCCTATCTCCTACTATCACCCCTCCCCTCCCCTCCCATCTTCTCTCTCTACCCCATCTACTGTAATTCATTTCTCTCCTTGTTTATTTTCCCATTCCCCTCACAACCTCTTATATGTAATTTTGTATAGCAATGAGGGTCTCCCTTCATTTCCATGCAATTTCCCTTTTCTCTCCCTTTCCCTCCCATCTCATGTCTCTCTTTAATGTTAATCTTTTCTTCCTGCTCTTCCTCCCTGCTCTGTTCATAGTTGCTCTCATTATATCAAAGAAGACATTTGGTATTTGTTTTTTAGGGATTGGCTAGCTTCACTAAGCATAATCTGCTCTAGTGCCATCCATTTCCCTGCAAATTCTATGATTTTGTCATTTTTTATTGCTGCATAGTACACCATTGTGTATAGATGCCACATTTTTTTATCCATTCATCTATTGAAGGGCATCTAGGTTGGTTCCACAGTCTAGCTATTGTGAATTGTGCTGCTATGAACATCGATGTGGCAGTATCCCTGTAGCATGCTCTTTTAAGGTCTTCAGGGAATAGTCCGAGAAGGGCAATAGCAGGGTCAAATGGTGGTTCCATTCCCAGATTTCCCAGGAATCTCCAAACTGATTTCCAAATTGGCCGCACCAATTTGCAGTCCCACCAGCAATGTACAAGTGTACCCTTTTCTCCACATCCTCGCCAGCACTTGTTGTTGTTTGACTTCATAGTGGCTGCCAATCTTACTGGAGTGAGATGGTATCTTAGGGTGGTTTTGATTTGCATTTCTCTGACTGCTAGAGATGGTGAGCATTTTTTCATGTACTTGTTGATTGATTGTATATCCTCCTCTGAGAAGTGTCTGTTCAGGTCCTTGGCCCATTTGTTGATTGGGTTATTTGTTATCTTATTGCCTAATTTTTTGAGTTCTTTGTATACTCTGGATATTAGGGCTCTATCTGAAGTGTGAGGAGTAAAAATTTGTTCCCAGGATGTAGGCTCCCTATTTACCTCTCTTATTGTTTCTCTTGCTGAGAAAAAACTTTTTAGTTTAAGTAAGTCCCATTTGTTGATTCTTGTTATTAACTCTTGTGCTATGGGTGTCCTATTAAGGAATTTGGAGCCCGACCCCACAATATGTAGATCGGAGCCAACTTTTTCTTCTATCAGACGCAGAGTCTCTGATTTGATATCAAGCTCCTTGATCCATTTTGAGTTAACTTTTGTGCATGGCGAGAGAAAGGGATTCAGTTTCATTTTGTTGCATATGGATTTCCAGTTTTCCCAACACCATTTGTTGAAGATGCTATCCTTCCTCCATTGCATGCTTTTAGCCCCTTTATCAAATATAAGATAGTTGTAACTTTGTGGATTAGTCTCTGTGTCCTGTATTCTATACCATTGGTCCACCCGCCTGTTTTGGTACCAGTACCATGCTGTTTTTGTCACTATTGCTCTGTAATATAGTTTGAAATGTGGTATCACTATACCGCCTGATTCATACTTCCTGCTTAGAATTGCTTTTGCTATTCTAGGTCTTTTATTTTTCCATATGAATTTCATGATTGATTTATCTATTTCTACAAGAAATGCCCTTGGGATTTTGATTGGCATTGCATTAAACCTATAGAGAACTTTTGGTAATATCGCCATTTTGATGATGTTAGTTCTGCCTATCCATGAACATGGTATATTTTTCCATCTTCTAAGATCTTCTTCTACTTCTCTCTTTAGGGTTCTGTAGTTTTCATTGTATAAATCTTTCACCTCTTTTGTTAGGTTGATTCCCAAGTATTTTATTTTTTTTTGAGGATATTGTGAATGGAGTGTTTTTCCTCATTTCCATTTCAGAAGTTTTGTCGCTGATATACAGAAATGCCTTTGATTTATGCGTGTTGATTTCATATCCTGCCACTTTGCTGAATTCATTTATTAGTTCTAGTAGTCTCTTTGTAGACCCTTTTGGGTCTTCTAGGTATAGAATCATGTCATCTGCAAATAGTGATAATTTAAGTTCTTCTTCTCCAATTTTTATGCCTTTAATTTCTTTCATCTGTCTAATTGCTCTGGCCAGTGTTTCGAGAACTATATTGAATAGAAGTGGTGATAGAGGGCATCCCTGTCTTGTTCCGGATTTTAGAGGGAATGCCTTCAACTTTTGTCCATTCAGAATGATGCTAGCCTGAGGCTTAGCATAGATAGCTTTTACAATGTCAAGGTAAGTTCCTGTTATCCCTAGTTTTTCGAGAGTTTTGAACATAAAGGGATGCTGTACTTTGTCGAATGCTTTCTCTGCATCTATCAAGATGATCATATGGTTCTTATCTTTAAGTCTATTGATGTGGTGAATAACATTTATTGATTTCCATATGTTGAACCATCCTTGCATCCCAGGGATGAATCCTACTTCATCATGGTGCACAATTTTTTTGATGTGTTTTTGTATTCGATTCGCCAGAATTTTATTGAGGATTTTTGCATCTAGGTTCATTAGAGATATTGGTCTGTAGTTTTTTTCTTTGAGGTCTTTGTCTGGTTTCGGAATCAGGGTGATGTTGGCCTCATAGAATGAATTTGGAAGAGCTCCCTCTTTTTCTACTTCCTGAAATAACTTGAAAAGTATTGGTATTAATTCGTCTTTAAAGGTTTTGTAAAGCTCCGCTGTATACCCATCCGGTCCTGGGCTCTTCTTGGTTGGTAGTCTTTTGATGGCTTCTTCAATTTCATCCATTGATATTGGTCTGTTCAAATTGTGTGTATCCTCCTGACTCAGTCTGGGCAAATCATATGACTTAAGAAATTTATCGATGTCTTCACTATCCTCTATTTCATTGGAATATAGGTTTTCAAAATAATTTCTAATTGTCTTCTGTATTTCTGTAGCATCTGTTGTCATATTGCCTTTTTCATCCCGTATGTTAGTAATTTGAGTTCTCTCTCTTCTTCTCTTCATTAGCATGGCTAAAGGTCTGTCGATCTTATTTATTTTTTCGAAGAACCAACTTTTAGTTTTGTTAATTTTTTCAATAGTTTCTTTTGTTTCAATTTCATTGATTTCCGCTCTGATTTTAATTATTTCTTGCCTTCTACTTCTTTTGCTGTTGTTTTGCTCTTCCTTTTCTAGGGCTTTGAGATGAAGTGTGAGCTCATTTATTTGTTGGTTTTTTCTTTTTTTGAGGAATGACCTCCAGGCGAGGAATTTCCCTCTTAAAACTGCGTTCAATGTGTCCCATAGACTCTGATAAGTTGTGTCTGTATTTTCATTTATCTCTAAGAATTTTTTGATTTCCTCCTTTATGTCTTCTGTAACCCATTGATCATTCAGTAACATATTGTTCATTGTCCATGTGATGTAGATTTTTCCTTCCTTCTTTTATCATTGATTTCCAGTTTCATTCCATTATGATCAGATAAAATGCATGGTATTATCTCCACCCCTTTATATTTACTGAGGGTTGCCCTATGGCATAATATATGGTCTATTTTTGAGAAGGATCCATGTGCTGCTGAGAAAAAAGTATATCCATTTGAAGATGGTTGATATATTCTATATATGTCAGTTAAGTCTAGGTCATTGATTGTGATATTGAGTTCTATAGTTTCTTTATTCAACTTTTGTTTGGAGGATCTGTCCAATGGTGAAAGAGGTGTGTTGAAGTCACCCATAATTATTGTGTTGTGGTCTATTTGATTCTTGAACTTGAGGAGAATTTGTTTTATGAATGTCACAGCACCATTATTTGGTGCATAAATATTGAAAATTGTTATGTCTTGTTGGTGAATGGTTCCTTTTAACAGTATATAATGACCTTCTTTATCCCTTTTGATTAACTTAGTCTTGAAGTCGATTTTATTCGATATGAGGATGGCCACCCCTGCTTGCTTACGAGGACCGTGTGCGTGGTATATTTTTTCCCATCCTTCACCTTCAGCATGTGTATGTCTTTTCCGATCAGATGTGTCTCCTGGAGGCAGCATATTGTTGGATTTGTTTTTTTAATCCATGATACCAGCCTATGTCGCTTTATTGGAGAGTTTAAGGCATTAACATTCAGAGTTACTATTGATATATGGTTTGTACTTCCATCCATGTTTGATTGTTTATCCTTTTTTAAAAAAATTTAGTTTGTTTCTCCATGATTATCTTTCCCCTCGCCCTCTGTCTTTACCGAGACACTTCCTACTGATGGTTTTGGTTATTGTTTTTCATTTCTTCCTCATGTAGTGTTTTGCTCAAAATGCTTTGCAATGTTGGTTTTCTGGCTGCAAATTCTTTTAACTTTTGTTTATCATGAAAGATTTTTATTTCGTTGTCGTACCTGAAGCTTAATTTTGCTGGATACAGAATTCTTGGTTGGCATCCATTGTCTTTCAGTGTTTGAAATACATTGTTCCATGACCTTCTTGCTTTCAGTGTCTGTGATGAAAAATCCGTTGTTGACCTTATTGGTTTACCCCTGAATGTAATCTGTCTCCTTTCTCTTGTAGCTTTTAATATTTTCTCTTTGTTCTGTATATTGGATATCTTCATAACAATGTGTCTTGGCGTTGGTCTACTATGATTTTGTGTGCTCGGTGTCCTGTATGCATCTTCAATTTGTATATCTGTTTCCTTTTTATTTCTGGAAAGTTTTCTGTAATTATTTCATTCAGCAGGTTACTCATTCCTTTGGTTTGAATCTCTGTACCTTCTTCTATCCCAATGACTCATAAGTTTGGTTTTTTTATGTTATCCCATAACTCTTGGGTGTTTTTCTCGTGTTTTTTTACCAGCCTTTGTGAGTTGGCTAGACTCTTTTCAAGATGATATATTTTGTCTTCATTATCTGACGTTCTGGCTTCTACTTGCTCCACTCTGTTAGTGATACTCTCAATTCAGTTTTTAATTTGGTTTATCGTTTCCTTCATTTCTAGAATTATTGTTTGATTATTTTTTATAATCTCTATCTCCTGATAGAGATGCTTAACTTCTTCTTTTATCTATTTATGTAATTCATTCTCAATGTGTTCTTTCACTGCTTGAATTTGCTGTCTCGTATCCTCTTTAAGGTTCCATTCCATCTGTCTAAGGTGTTCCTTGAGTTCTTTATATGACCATTTTTCTGATGACTCTAGGTCCTCCTGAATATTTAGGCTGTCCTGCATTGTTTGTACTCCTTTTCTTCCTTGCTTTTTGAAGCTGCTCATGTTACTTCTTGTTCTGTTTGACTGCTGAATTACTGTTTACTCCTCTAAATTTATTTGATGCTGTAGCCGCAGGTTTCAATGAAGTTATCTCCTCCACCGCAGTCTGATGACGTCAGTTCTCTGCCATAGTGGTGTCTCTTGCAAATAGCGACAGTTCGTTTCCCTTTGCCAGGCGACCAATGCAACGGGTGGGTCCTTACTGTCTCTCCCAAGCCCCGTTTCAAAACTGTGGCCACTACTTATGAAGGCTCGGTAGGCATTTACCTCCGTAGGATGAGAAGGGCTGACCAGTTGTTTCAGCTGGATGGATTGATGCTGAGTCACAGCTGTTTGTCTGCGGGAAGCAGGCGAACGGGAGCTTGAATTCATCCAATCTGGGCTCAGTGTGTGTTCTGAGAGGCCCAGATCCACGTCAGCTCAGCATTGCCTAGTGATCCTGAGCAAACAGATTTAGGTTGTTTAGGACTTCCTATGCCCGCACAGCTGAAGAGGTCAGAGACTTAATCTCTCTGCGCCCGCCGCCATGTTGGAATCTCTGGCTTTGTTCTTTCTGTTAAAGATTGTTTTACTGTTTATGATCTTTTATGGTTCTACATACATTTAAGGATTTTTTCCAATTTCTATAGAAAATGATTTTGTAGTTCTGTTAAGGATTGCACTGATTTGTAGATTGCTTTGGATAATATAGACATCTTCACACTATTCTTTTCAATCCATGAATGCATAATAACATTTTTATTTATTTGTGTTTCACTCAATATCTATTATTAGTGTTTTATAGTTTTCAGTATACAAGTCTTTTACACCTTTGGTTAAATTAATACCTAAGTATTTAATCTTTTATTACTATTATAATAAAATTGTTAGTTTCCTTTTGAAATGGTTTATTATGAGTATAGAGAAACACAACTGATTTTTATTGATCTTTTTAATATGCCAACCACTTAATTTGTTTATCAATTTTATCAGTTTTTTGGTGGATCTTTAATTTTCTATATATAAGATTGTTTTTTAGCAAACAGATGATTTCACTTCTTGCTTTCCTATTAGGATATCTTTGCTTCCATATGGCTTTTATTGTGTCGAGGTACATTCCCTCTATATTTCATCTGTTGAGACTTTTTATCTTGAAAAGGTACTGAATTTTGTCAAATGCTTTTCCTAAATCTATTGAGATGATCATATGATTTTTATTTTTCATTTTGTTAACATAATTTATCAAGTTTATTGATTTGCATATGTTGAACTATCCATGTGTCCCAAGGACAAATCCCACTTAATCCTGGTAAATAATTCCTGTAAGATATTATTGAGTTTGGTTTGTTAATATTTTTATATTTTTGCTAAAATATTTTTAGTTTTCTAATATATTTATATTTTCACATTAGGTTTTTATATTAAGGATATTGTCCTGTTGGACTGGGGTTGTAGCTCAGTGGTAGAGGGCTTGCCTTGCATGCGTGAGGCCCTGGGTTTGATCCTCAGCACCACATAAAAAATAAATAAAAATATTGTATCCATCTATGACTAAAAAAAAGGTTTTTTTTAAAAAAATATTGACCTGTAATTTTCTCTTTGTGTAGTATCTTTGGCTTTGGTAATTCAGGCTTTGTAAAATTAGTTTGAAACTATTCCCTTCACCTTTTTTTTTTTTTTAAGAATTTGAGAATAATTTGTTAGTTCTTCAAATATTTGGGAGAACTCGGCAATAAAACTGTTCAATCCTAGTTTTTTTTTTTTTGATAAGGAAAATTTCATTGCTAATTCAATCTCTTTAGTCATTTTTTTTTTAAAGAGAGAGAGCGAGAGAGAGAGAGAGAGGAGAGAGAATTTTAATATTTATTTTTTAGTTCTCGGCGGACACAACATCTTTGTTGGTATGTGGTGCTGAGGATCGAACCCGGGCCGCACGCATGCCAGGCAAGCGTGCTACCGCTTGAGCCACATCCCCAGCCCCTCTTTAGTCATTTTTGGTCTGTTCAAATTTTCTATTCATGACTTAGTCTTTGTAGTTCATCTGTGCTTAGGAATTATCAGTTTCTTTTAGATCATCCAATCTGATGGATTCTACTTGTTCATTGTAGTTTCTTATGAACTTTTTTATTTTTGTATTATCAGTTGTAATTTCTCCTCTTTCATTTCTGATCTTATTTGAATCTCCACTTTTTTTCTTCCTTCATCTAATTAAGGTTTGCTGATTTTATCTTAAAAAAGAAAAAAAAACCACAACTCTTAATTTCATTGATCATTTCTACCATTTTTGTCTAGTATCTATTTCATTTATTTCCCCCTCCTTCTTCTTACTTTGAGCTTAGTTTGCTATTTTTCCCCCTAGTTCCCTGAGGTTATAATGTTTGATTGATTGTTTGAGATCTTTCTTTTTTGAAGTAGGTTTTTATCGCTATAAATTTACCTTTTAGTCTTGCTTTTGCTATGTCCCTTAAGGTCTAGTGTGTCATGTATTCATTTTTTCTGTCTCAAGGTATTTTTTTTTTCATTTCTCTTTTCATTCTTTTTGTGACTCATTTATTCTATAGCATGTTGTTTAATTTCTACATATCTGTGTATTTTCCAAGATTTCTCCTGGTATTGATTTCTAGTTTCATGCCATTGGGATAATGATTTGATAATTGATTTGATTTTAATCTTCTTGAATAGGTTAATGTTTGTTTTGTGGCCTAAAATATGCTGTATCTTGGAGAATGTCTCATATGTACTTGAGAAAATTGTGTATTATGCTGCTTTTACATGGAATGTTCTGTATATGTCTGTTAGGCCCAATGTTTCCTTCTTAACTTCCTATCTAGATCATCTATCCTTCATTGAAAGGGCAGTACTGAAGTCCCCTACAACTATAATAGTATAATGTATCTCTCCCTAGATCATTTAATGAAAGTGTTTTTAGGTGCTCATACAATTGTTATGTCCTCTTGGAGAATTAACTCCTTTCTCATTATAAAATGACCTTCTTTCTCTCATTTTTAGTAGTATTGTGTATGGGGCTTAGGGCCTCACACATGTAGGCTAGCACTCTACTATTGAGCTACATCCCCAGACCTTTTTTTTTTTTTTTTCATCTGGAGTCATCTCACTAAGCTGCCCAAGCTGGCTTCAAACCCACAATCCTCTTGCCTCAGCCTCCTGAATAGCTGGGATTACAGGAGTGCGTCATTGAGCTTGGCTTTGTCTCTATGCAGATTTTGACTTAGTCTATTTTACCTATGTATAGCTCCCCTACTCTTTTGTGCAGAATCTTTCTATCCTTTTACTCTGTCTGTGAGTCACTAAAGATGAATTGAGTCTCTTGTGAGAAATGATTTTTTTTTTAAGAGAGAGAGGAGAGACAATTTTTTAAAAAATATTTATTTTTCAGTTTTCGGTGGACACAACATCTTTATTTTTATGTGGTGCTGAGGATCGAACCCAGTGCCTGCACATGCCAGGCAAGCGCATTACCACTTGAGCCACAACCCCAGCCCTGATTGGATCTTTTAAAACATATTTATCTGCTCAACTACTCTTATCTTTTTATTAGGAAATAGACAGTGAAGGACTTGATACTGCCATTTTCTTTTCTTTTTAATTTCTTTTTTTAATATATATATTTAAATTTTTTTTTTTTTTGTAGTTGTACACACTAACTTTTATGTGGTGCTGAGGATCGAACCCAGGGCCTTTCACATGCAGAGCAAGCACACTACCGCTGAGCCATAACCCCAGCCCCAACTACTACCATTTTCTTATTCATTCTGACTGCTTTGTAGTTCCCTCTGTTCCTCTCTTGCTGTCCCCTTTGTGACTGGATGGTTTTCTGTGATGGTGTGCTTTGAATGCCTGCATTTTGTAAGCTGTGCCACTACCTAGGCTTTTACTTTGCAGTTACCACAAGGCATGCACAAAAATATCTTATCCTTACAACAGGCTACTTTAAGGTGATGACAACTTTAATCAATATAGAAATGATACTTTCACTCCCTCCTCTATACTGATTTATGATTTTATGTCAAAATTTATGAGATTTCTAAAAACAATTTGTATCCCATAACAATTTATTGTAACTACAGTTGTTTTTAATAGTTTTGTCTTTTAACTGTCAGAGTAATGATAAATTGGTTTAAATACTACCATTAAAGCTTTAGATAATTCTGGGTATGACTATGTATTACTTCTGCTGCTGGTACTTCTTAAATTCTGCAATTCAAGAGGGTGTCTCAACCTCACTCACAAGTTCTAGGATATCCATGGATGTATTCTTGCCTGTGGATCATTCCTAGTAGGATTTCTGTGTGGGCAAGTGGAATACAGAGAACTCCTACTCTATCTTGCTGACCTCACTTTCTCCAATTTCTTTTTTGTATGCTTTCTCTAATTTCTTAATATAGATTGTGTAATGAGTTCAATTCATGAAAATTTTTATGTTTCCTTACTTCTCCATATATTTTATGCTTAACTTGGGAGTAGGTGGATTAGATTAGATAAAATTACCTCCCTTTAAAAAAAAACCTAAAATAGTATAAGAGATACTATAGGTTAATTACAATGTGTCCTTAGCAGATCAACAAAGAAGAACATCAGGAAGCCAACAATGTTTTGAGAACTGCATTTTCCAAGTTAGTGCTGAATACCCTGTACTGGTGGTATTGTTGGGGGTATAGATCCAGAACTATCCTCATCTCCTGTCCCTCAATTCTCCTTCCCTGCTTCCTTATTCCTGTGACTCTCCTTTTCCCAAAGTACCTGACACCATAGTGGGGAAAAATTTGGAAAGCAAATAGCCACAAAAGCAGATGTTTAGTCATAGCAAACTTTCCAAGCCAACATTAACTTCAGATTGACACAATTATGCATGATTTGAACTTCAGACAGATAAAAGAAGAAAAATGCCTTCAGATATTTTAATCAGAATTCTAGGATTTATAGAACATTTAAAGATCCTTAGATGATACTGGGAAAGTCTATTAATGAAATTTCTATTAGGTTTAAAAGTTAGGAAATGACAGATAATATAATTGAATAAAAAATTATAAAAATAAGTCTGAATAATTAGTTATAAATTGAAGAAATTTCAGTCATCTGTTCCGTAGATTAAAAATAGAAAAATAATAACATTTGTGCATACCCAATTGAATTAACATACAACAAATAGAGAACTCCATGATTTCAACTACCTTCTCTTAATATGTGTGCCAGCAGGTTTGCAAGAGAAGTTGGAATATAAAAACAGCTTTTGGTTAAATAAGAATTTTCTTTTAGTCTTGCATTTAAACAAAAGAAGAAAATCATAAGATACATCATTTAATATAAAGGTTTATATAAGAGGAAAGTATATGTTGATTATTAATGTTTAAAATTCTATAATTTTAAACAAAGTTCCCATTTTATTGGAAATCAACTATAGCCTAACATTTTCTGAAATTGTTACCATTTGAGATTGGGAGAAGTAATTATAATTCTTCAGAAAATAATTCCTCAGTTTAGAGTGATACACTGAGGTAGTGTATACTCATGTTTGTGTTGGAGTTGTTCCCTGCGTTACATTATAAATGCAAACTGGAGTAAGGCCTTGTCCTGTAACTGTAATCTAATTTCAAAGTCAAAAAAGAGTTGGTGTGAACAATAGAAAGACATACTACTTGATTGCCTAACAAACACTACTTGATTGCCTTAAATTTTTAAAAAATAGAAATACCTCCTCCTGAAACAAAAAGGAAAATGTTTGGAAAAAATTTTGATCTTAGGCTTTGTTAGTTTAAATAATTCTAATATAAAACATTTAAACACACTTGAAGAAAACTTGAGTGTGTATGTGTGTCCGTGTGTGTACCTTCTATAATACAAACAGGGTTTGAGTTTAGCACGGAGGTAGAGCGTGTGGTTGGAATGTGCAAGACCGTGGAACTGATGCCCAGCATCACATAAAATAAATAAAAATATACATACACATACATAACACTATAAAACTAGTTTTTCTTGTTCAAAATCGTTTGGGCTCTTGTGGATCCTCTTTTTTTTCACATAGACTTTTGTATCAGCTTATTAAATTATATCCTTAAAAATCCTGCAGGGATTTTGATTGGTATTTTCTTGAATCTGCACAGCGATGTGGAAGAATTGAGATATAAATAATATTTAGACTTCAATTTCATGAGCATTGCATTCTACTCATTTATTTACATCTTTAAGTTCTTTATTTTGTTTCTTTGGGTTCATTTCACTGAACCATAAAATTGTGCATATTCATAGAATACTATGGTGTTCCACGCTTATATACATTGAAAAATGTTCCAATCAAGATAAGCATATCTATCTCTTCAAACATTATTCATTTGTTGAATACATTATCATTATCTCCAGTCACCCTGATGTGCAATAGAACACCAGAACTTCTTTTTCCTATCTAACTATAATTTAGTACCCAGTGACCAACATTCCCTCGTTCCTCCCTCCCCATACTCTCCCCAGTCTTTGGCAACCACTATTCTATTTTCTACTCTCCGCGAGATCAACATATACAACTGAGATCTTATATGTGCTTTCTATGTTTGCTTATTTCATTTAATACAGTCTGCACTAGTTCCATACAAGTTGTCTCAAATGACAAGATTTCATTCTTTTTATGGCTGAAGAATATTTCAACACTCACACATACGTTTTTATCCACTTATCAGTTTACTGACACTTAGATTGTATACATATCTTGACTATTGTGAATATACTGCACTAAACATGGAAGTGCAGATATTTCTTCAATGTACTATGTTGAGTTCATTTGTTTTGGATATGTACCCAGAAATGGGCTTGCTAGATAATCTGGGAGTTCTAGTTTTAATTTTTTTGAAGAATCTCCATACTGTTTTCATAATGATATGCTAATTTAGCCTTATACCTGGTACACAATACCTATTCTATTATGTATAATGTTGTTGTTGCTATTATTATTATTATTAGATTCCCTGATGATTAATGATATTGAGCAATTTTTCATATATTTGGACCACCTCATTTCTTCTTTCAACAAGTGTCTATTCAGATCTTCTCCTCATTTACAAATTGGATTACTTGTTTTTTCTTCTTGAGTTTTTTTAGTTCATTATTTATGCTGCATATTACACTTTTTTAGATGAATAGTTTGCCAATATTTTCTCCCATTCTACTGATTGTCTCTTTATTGTTCATCTTTGTTGTGTAGAAGCATTTTAGTTTTATGCTGTTTTTGTTTTGATACTGGGATTGAACCAGAGGTATTCTACCACTGAACTATATCCCAGCCCTTTTTATTTTTTATTTTCAGACAGATCTTGCTAAGTTCCCATGGCTGACCTTGAATTGTGATGATTCTTCTCCCATGTTGCTTGACAGAGCATCTTAATTTGATATAATATCATTTATCAATTTTTACTTTGATCTCCTATTTCTTGCCTATTCCAATGTCCTGAAGCATATGCCCAATATTCCTTCTAGTAGTTTCATAACTTCTGATCTTACACTGAAATCCTTGCTCCATTTTGAGTTGATCTTTGTGACTGGTGAGAAATAAGTGTCTACTTTCATTGTGCTACATTGTGGATATCCAGTTTTCCTGGTATAATTTATTGAAGAGACTATCCTTTCTAATGCATGCTTTTAAAACCTTTCACACAGATCAGTTTTCTGTATAGGTATCAGTTCACTTGTAGACTCTATACAGTCTGCATATTTGGGTTTATGCCAAAAGAATGCTGCTTCAGATACTAGAGTTTTGTAGTATATTTTTTATCAGGTCATGTGATATCTCCTGCTTTGCTCTTTATATGCTCAAAGGCACTTTGGTTGTTCGGAGTTCTTAGGGTCCCCTATGATTTTTCTTCTTTTTCTATACCTGTGAAGAATGTCATAGGGATTTTAATAGGAATTGCATTAGATCTATATATCACTATAGGTAATATGAAAATTTTGACAATATTCTTATAGTCCATGAACACAGGATATACGTGGCTAGTCAGCTTTTCATTGTTGTAACCAAAATACCTGTCATAAACAAAGGAGGAAAAGTTGTTTTGGCTCTGAGTTTTAGAAATTTCAGTTCAAGGTCAGCTGGCTCCAATGCTTTGGGCCTGAGGTCAGGCAGAAACCTTATGGCGGAAGGATGTGTGGTAGAGAGAAGTTGCTCAGCTCAGGGCAGCTGGGAAACAACGGAAGAAGGGACGGGGCAAGATAAACTCTTCCAGGGCATACCTCCAGAACCTACATCCTCCAGTTAGGTCCCACCTCCAATAATGCACTCAAATTATTCACAAGTCAAATGGATTAATCCACTGATGAGGTTAAAGCCCTCATGATCCATTTGTTTCCTTACCCCTGGACATTGCTGATTTGGTGACTAATCCTATAAGTACTTGAGCTTTTGAGGAACATTCCAAATAACAACATCCTTCCATTATATATGTCCTCCTCAATTACTTTCCTTAGGCTCTATAATTTTCATTGTAGACAACTTTCACCTCTTTGGATAATTTATTCCTGTAAGTTTTTTATCTATTGTAAATGAGATTGCTGCCTGCCTTTTAAAGATTTGTTATTGAAGCATGGACATGCTACTAATTTATGTATGATTTTTGCATACTACAGCTTTGCTGAATTAATTAATTCTTGTAGTTTTTTTTTGTAGTCTTTGAGGTTTTCTATATATGTTGTTTGTAAACAGTTACAATTTGACTTCTTTCAAGTTTGTAGACCATCATTTATTTCTCTTGCCTTAATTGCTATGGTGAGGACTTCATAACTAAATTGAAAAAGGGGTAAAAGTGGACAACTTTTTGTTTCAAATCTTAAGTTTTTATTCTCTATTCAGTATGATGTTGGCTCTGGGCTAGTTAGATGTGGCATATATATATATATATATATATATATATATATATATATATATATATTTAGATATAGATAGAGATAGAGATAGAGATAGAGAGATAGAGAGATAGAGATATATATATATATAAAATGTAGAGGAAAATACTGCTATACTTGACTAGTTCAAGTTTTATGAGAGGGAATACTGAATTTTATCAAATGCTTTTCCTACACATATTGAGATAATCATTTGCTTTTGTGCTATATTCTGTTGATGTGTTTTATTGGCTTTATTGATTTGTGTATGGCAAATCATCCAATTCCTGGAATGAACTGCTTGATCATAGTTAATAATTGTATTGAGGGCTGGGGATGTGGCTCAAGCGGTAGCGCGCTCGCCTGGCATGCGTGCGGCCCGGGTTCGATCCTCAGCACCACATACCAACAAAGATGTTGTGTCCGCCGAGAACTAAAAAATAAACATTAAAAGTTCTCTCTCTCTCTCTCCTCTCTCACTCTCTCTTTAAAAAAAAAATAATTGTATTGATATTAACTAATAATTTACTGAGGATCTTTACATTTTGTTTCAACAAGGATATTGGCCTATGGCTTTTATTGTTGTGTCCTCATCTGGTTTTGGTATTAGAGTAATGCTGAACTCATAGAATGAGTTTGGAAGAATTCCTTCATTTTCAATCTTTTGAAAATAATCTGGAAAATACTGATAGTTTTCTCACCTTAAGTGTTAGTTAAAATGCAATGAAAACCATCTAGTCATAGGGTTTCCTTTAATGGGAGACTTTTTATTACTGATTCAATCTCATTACTTATTATCCATCTGTTCAGGTTTCTATTTCTTCAAGATTCATTCTTAGGGACAAATTTCTGGACGAATATACCTTACTTTCTTCTAGCTTATCAAACTTGAAGTATTATTGTTCATAATCGTCTCCATTGACCCTTTGTAGTTCTCTGGGATCAGCTGTAATGTTTCTTTCTTCATCCTAATTTTCTTTTTTTATGTTATCATGATCAATTTTTTTAGTTTTATTTTTTTAAATAAATGGCAGTGGAATGCATTACAATTCTTATTACACATAAAGTACAGTTTTTCATATCTTTGTATATAGAGTATGTTCACGCCAATTCATGCCTTTGTACATGTATTTTTTTCCATTACAATTCTTATTACACATATATACCACATTTTTTATCTCTGTTTATATATAAAGTATGTTGCCACCCAATATGAGTCTTCATACATGTACTTTGGATAATGATGTTCATCACATTCCACCATCCTTGATAATCCCCTGCCCCCTCCCTTTCCCTCTAACCCCTCTTCCCTATCTAGAATTCATCTAATCCTCCCATGCTCCCCCTCCCTACCCCACTATGAGTCAGCATTTTTTGGGGGGGATTGGCTAAATTCACTTAGCATTATCTTCTCCAACACCATCCATTTACCTGCAAATCCCATGATTTTATTCTCTTTTATTGCTGAGTAAAATTCCATTGTGTATATAAGCCACATTTTTTTAATCTATTCATCCACTGAAGGGCATCTAGGTTGGCTCCACAAATTAGCTATTGTGAATTGTGCTGCTATAAACTTGATGAGGCTGTGTCCCTGTAGTATGCTGTTTTTAAGTCCTTTGGATATAGTCCAAGGAGAGGAATAGCTGGGTCAAATGGTGGTTCCATTCCCAGATTTCCAAGGAATCTCCATACTGCTTTCCATATTGGCTGTACCAATTTGCAGTCCCACCACCAGTGTATAAGTGTACCTTTTTCCTCACATCCTCGCCAACACTTATTGTTGTTTGTCTTCATAACAGCTGCCATTCTGACTGGAGTGAGATGGTATCTTAGAGTAGTTTTGATTTGCATTTCTCTGATTGCTAGAGATGATGAGCATTTTTTCATGTATTTGTTGATTGATTGTATATCCTCTTCTGAGAAGTGTCTGTTCAGGTCTTTGGCCCATTTGTTGATTGGGTTATTTGTTTTTTTGGTGTTTAGCTTTTTGAGTTCTTTATATACCCTAGAGATTAGTGCTCTATCTGATGTGTGAGGGGTAAAAATTTGTTCTCAGGATGTGGGCTCTCTGTTCACTTCACAGATTGTTTCTTTTGCTGAGAAAAAAAACATTTTAGTTTGATTCCATCCCATTTATTGATTCTTGGCTTTAATTCTTGTGTTCTGATTTTGTTTTTCTGAGGCTACTTTTTTCTCAGTCTATACAAGGGGTTATCAATTTCATTTATCTTTTTGATAATATCATTGTTTTATTGATTATATTTATTATTTTAGTCTATTTTGATTATTTCTTTAATATTTCTCTGTACTAGTTTTGTTTTGCTTTGTTATTGCTTTTCTGGTTCTTTAAGGTCCTTCTACAGGTTGCTTAAGCTCTTTCTGGTTTTTTGATGTAATCATTAATTGTAAATGACCCTGTTAGTACTGCTTTCACTATATCCAAGTGGTATATTGTGTTTACTTTTCCATTGATTTCAAGCAATTTAAAAAATTCCTTCTTAATTTACTCATTGACCATTTGGATGTTCAGGAGTAGCTTGTTTAATTTTCATGCACTGCATAGTTTCCAAAATTTATCTTGTAACACATTTTCACTTTCATTGCATGGTAGCTAGAAAAAAACTTCATATTATTCCAATTATTTAAAATTAGTGAAGAGGCTCTTCAACAAAATAGTGCTGGGAAAAATGGGAATCCACATGTAGCAGAATGAAATTGAACCCCTATTTCTCATCATGCACAAAACTCAACTCAAAGTGGATAGAGGACCTGCCTAGGCATTACATCCTGTTCCTATTAGAAGAAATTGTAGGCCTAACTTTCTGTCATATCAGCTTAGGAATAGAATTCTTCAATGAGAATCAATAAATGGGATGGCATCCAACTAAAAAGCTTCTTCACAGCAAATGAAACAAGACCATGAAGAGAGTCTACAGAATGGGAGACAATCTTTGCCACCTGCACCTCAGAGCATTAATCTCCAGGATATATAAACTCAAAAAACTTAACATCAATGAAACAAATAACTTAATCAATAAATGAGCAAAGGAAGTAAAAAAGCACTTCACAGAAGAAGAAATACAAATGGTCAACAAATATATGAAAAAATGTTCAACATCTCCAAGCAATTGGATAAATGAAAATTAGAACTACACTGAGGTTTCATCTCACTCTAGTGAGAATGGCAATTATCAAGAATAAGGGTGTAATGGTCAATTTGAATTTTCAAAGTGATTGGATTAAGAGGAATATAGGTGTAGATGAGGGTGTGTCTATGAATGATTGTCATGTGGGATAGCCAACTGAAAATAAAGACGCTCCCTAAGTATGAGCAGCACCAACCAATAGGATGATGGCTTACATGGAATAAAAGTTGGAAGAACAAGGAAGCCACAACAGATGCAAACTTGATTCTTCTTGAATGGGTTGTTGATTGCTGCTGTGATCTTCTGCAGATACCAGACTCTTGTTTCTTCATTCTTCCAAAGCAGACTCTGCCAGTGATTCTCCAGAAACCTTTGCCTGCGACTAGGGTAGCACCATTGATCCCTCTTGTTCTGGGACTTCAGCCTCTTGGACTGCACGGCTACTGGTTCTTCCAGCTTTCCAGCCTGCAGATTGCCATTGTGGACTACTCAGTTTCTGGTCAAGTAAGCCAACCTAATAAGTCCCCTTTTTATAATTATATCTCCTGTTGATTCTGTTCCTCCCTGACTAATGCAACCAGTAATGATAAATGTTGGTGAGGACATGGGAAGGGAGGAGTTACACTCATACCTTGCTGGTGGGACTGCAAGTTGGTACAATCATTCTTGAAAGCAGCACGGAGATTCCTCAGAAAACTTGGAATGGAACCACATTTGATTTGGGTATACTATTCCTGGGTAGTCCTACTCAAAGGACTTACTTAATATCAGCATACAATAGTGACATGGTCACATCAATATTTATAGCATCTCAATTCACAATAGCTAAGCTATGGAACAAAACTAGGTGCCCTTCAACAGATGAATGAATACAAAAAAATGTATATGTACACAATGGAATATTACTCAGCCATAAAAAGTATGGCTTTTATGACTTTTGCTGGTAAATGGATGGATCTGGAGACTATCATGCTAAGTGAAATAAGCCAATTCCCAAAATCCATAGGCTTAATGTTCTCTCTTATATGCAGATGCTAACACATTATAAGGTGGGGGAGGGAAGAATAGAAGTTCACTGGATTAAAGAAATGGTAAGAAAGGGAAGGAGGGAGGATAGGAATAGGAAAGATAATAGAATGAATCTGACATAACTTTCCTATGTTCGTAAATACACCACCAGTAAAACTCCACATCATGTACAATCACAAGAATGAGATCCTAATTAGAATAAGTTATTCTCCATATATGTATAATGCCAAAATACACTCCACTGTCATGTATTTCAAATAAATAAACAAACAAACAAACAAATAAATAAATAAATGAGTGAGTGAGTGAGTGGAGACGACTTCTGTGGCCTAACATATATCAAGAAGAATGTTTCATGTGCCTTTGAGATGAATCTGTGTTCTTCCATGGTTGAATGGAGGTTCTATAGATGTTTGTTAAGTTCATTTTGATTTAGGGTCCAGTTTGTCTATTTCTTTGTTGATTTTTGTCAGGATGGTTTATCATTGCAAGTGGTTTGTTAAATTCACATATTATACTTTTTTGAACTTTATGCTCTTAATTTTTAATCATGTATAGGAAATTTTTATTTTTTAAATTTTAATGCTTGCTTGACATCTATTAATTGTACATATTAATGACATTCATTCAATGTGATATTGCCATACATGGAAACAGCATACACTAAATCCAACCTCCCTTATCCATCTTCTCCCTCTCTGTACACACCATGTACTATTAATCAGCTTTCCATATTTAGGTCAATATTATTTGAGGTTCCATACATGAAGTTAAGCAAACAGTGCTTGTCTTTCTCTATTTACATATATTTTGCTGCAAAAGAAAGGATTTTGTTATTCTGTATCACTGAAAATATTCCATTGCATACAAAGACAACATATTCTTCATCAATTCATGTGTGAATGGGGAAAGTAGGCTAATTTAATATCTCAGGATAGCCTTACTTCGTACAGTAATCTTGGTTGGCAGTTATTTTCTTTCAGGACTTTAAATATATCTTTCCATACCCTCTTGACCAGTAGGGTTTACGTGAAGTAATGTGCTATTGGTCTAATAAGACTACCCTTAAATGTTCATGCTTTTATGTTGCAGATTTTAGAATTCATTCTTTTTCTTATATTTTTGACAGTTTGTGAAGATCTTTTCTGGTCATGTGTATTTGGGGTCCTGTAGGCTTCATGGATGTCATATTTTTCTCAAGGTTTTAGAAGTTTTCTGTTATTATTTCATTGACTAAGTTTTCTATGCTCTTTTATCTTCTATCTTCATCTGCAGGAATTCCAACTAGGCAGAATTTTGTTCAGTTAATTGTCTTCCAAACAACATGAATGCTCTGTTCTTTCTTTCTTTTATTTTTTTTCATTTTTTATTTGGACTTTATTTTTATCTGTTATTTATACATAGATGCTCCTCAGCTTGCAGTGGGATTATGTCCTGATAAACCCACCACAAGTTGAAAATATTTTTAAGTCAAAATACATTTAATATACCTCACCTACCAACATCCTAGCTTAGGAACACAGTTAACTGAAAAGTGTTGGTGTTTGTCCTTGTGATCAAGTGACTTCCTGGGGAGAGAAGTGATGGGAGGGGAGGGGAGGGGTTGGGGGGATAGGAAAGATAGTAGAATGAAACAGACATTATTATTACTGTGTGCATATTTGTGACTGCATGACCAATATGATTCTGTAACCTGTACACTCAGAAAAATGAGAAATTATATCCCATCTGATTCAAATGTATGATATATAAAAGTCATTGTACTCTCATGTGTAACTAATTAAAACAAATTTTAAAAAGTTGAACAAAAGTGAAAATTATAATATTCTAAAGGTTTCATAAGTGAATAATATTCACATGGTCATGACAAAGTAAATACCGAATATTTTTAATCCTTCCTTTATATTTTGTTTGTGTGCTTGTTTGTTTGTTGGACTAGGATATTTTAATAGATCCATCTTCAAGTTCAGGTATTCTACCTGATCAAATCTGTTATTGATGCTTTCAACTGTTTTTGGTTTTGCTTATTGGGCTCTTGATTTACATTTCTCTTTGGTTCTTTTCCAAATTCCCTATCTTTTTGTTGTTTTTTCTCATATATATCCTGCATTATTTTCCTCATTTCATTTAAATGTTTATCTGTATTCTCTTAGATCTCATTGAGATTTTTTTTTTTTTTTTGTAATCATTCTTGTAAATTCTTTACTGGGCACTTGGTCTGTATTGATGTCTTTGGGATTTGTTGGTATATTTGTTTTATTTTGAAGGTGTCATGTTACTTTGTTTTTCTTATTTCTTGTCCTTCTTTCTCCTAAAGATGTGTCCATTTGAAGTGTCAGTTTAGTAAGCGATCATGGTTTTGTTTCCAGCAGGGCACTATAGTTTAGTCTCTCCATAACTTCTCTGTCAGTAATCAATGACTTTGGGCACAGTAAATACTACAGTGGTATTGAAGAGACCCACTCTCTCTATGAAACATGTAAGAATAGGAGCCCTCTGTGCTCAGGCAGAATGATGGGGTACTCACTGTGTGATCACAACCACGATGGGAGTGGTGCTCCAAGGAGGTGATGGAAGTTTCCTCAGGGAGTGTAATTCTAACTCTGTTACTAGCAAGGATCTGGTGCTGACAGTCATAGCAGTGGTGAGGGGCCCATAGCACCTGTTCTCCTTCCAGGCAGTGGTGCGGGCCCAGACACTGTACAAGGAGAGGCGTGAGCTGCAGCTGCACACGCAGCCCTGACAGCAGCATGTGCTCAGATGCATGCAGGGGCGGAGCAGCAGCAGCACAGGTGGGATGGCAGCTGGAACATCAGCATCCCCCTGGTGTAAGCAGTGAAGTGCAGGCCCAAGGATGGGGCAGCTGTCATTTCCCATAGCATGTGCTTGGGGATGGGGTGGAGGGTAAAGCTGTGGAGTTGCTCATGCTCCCTCCACATACACCCACGGGCAGGGCAGCATCAGGAACCACTACTTTCCCTCCCAGCCCTGTCAGCAATAGGTGCCTAGGGATGGGGTTGTGGGAACCACGTGGGCACCTGTATTTAGTCCTGGTGCTGGCATCAGTATACATGTGGCTGGTCATGCTCTTCATCTCAGAGAACAAATGCCTGCATCTACTGGCTCTCTGGGGCAGTGCCTTCCATCCCCTCCCATGCCAGCACATCCATTCCCAGGAGTGCAGGGTATCCACAGGCTTGAGTCCAGTCACTCTACTGGTTAAGTTGGGTTTAAAAGGCAGCTACTCTCTGAGTCAGTGCAGTAGGATGTCTATGGGGTGCCAGGGATGGGAATATGCAGGGGTTCCTGACCCCTATACTAGCCCACTTTTCATTGGCTCCTAGCTACAGTACCTTGGAGGATGGTGACATCCTTTTCCAAAACAAAGCTGCTGTGTAGGATTCAGGTTGCTTACCTAACTGGGATGCAAGCCAATGAGGACTATGAGATTTTCTAGTAGATAAGATTGCCAGTATCCATGCTGTAGGGCTTTCTGGAACTCACCAATTCACTTTTATTTCTGCAAAGAGGAATCTCCCCCTCCTCAGGCTGTGGAGTAAGGGTATCATTTTCTAGGGCATATTTTTTCTTTCTATAATGTTGTAACAATGTTCCAGTCTATATCTTGCTTATTTCCAATATTCTTCCAAGGTCAGTCACCTCAAAATGCAACTGTACACCTCTTTCTTTTGCTCTTCTTTGTGGAGAAGAAAGTGAGTGCTGTGTACTTCTATTCAGTCCTTTGGAATCTCTTCCTCTGATATTATGTTGTATCTTTCCCTTGAGGTCTATTAATATTTGCTTGGTATATTTATGTGCTCTGACATTGAATGCAACTAAATATATTATTCCATCTTGCTGAATTGGCCCTCTTATCATTAGTGATCTACACTGTCCCTTTTTACTGCTTTTGATTTAAAGTCTATTTTACATGATACTCTTGGATTCTGTGGGGCTCCATTTTCATGGAATATCTTTTTCTAACCCTTCATTCTCAGTCTGTGTGTCATTAGAGATGAAGTGAGTTTCTTATAAGCAACAGATAATTGGATTTTCTTAATTCACCGTTTCTTAATTGATTTCAAATAATTTATCTTGATAAAGTCTTATTATTGCCATTTTGCACCTTGTTTTCTAGTTTTTCTCTTATACTTTTCCCCCTCTTCTAGTCTTCATTTGTTAAATAAGTTTCCCTAGTAGTATATTTTGGTTGTTTGCTTATTATTTTTGCTATATCTATTATGGGTTTTGTTTCATCATTACCACAAAAATACTTTTGATTATAACAAGTTATTTTGAAATTACAGCAACTTCACATTGACTGTAAAGATAGGAATAGAAACAAAAAAGGCTGAATGTGCTGGTGCACACCCATAATCCCAGCTACTCCTGAGGAGGCCAAGGCAGGAAGATGGCAAGTTTGAGGCCACACTGGGCAACTTAGCAAGATTCTGTCTAAAAATAATAAATGTAAAAAAAGGGCTGGAGGCTATTTCAGTGGTAGATCCCCTCTGGATTCAATTACCAATACCCCTCACTCAAAATTAAAAAATAAAGAAGAAAAAATAGTAACTTAAAAAAAATCCTACAAGGACCGGGGATGTAGCTCAGTGACAGAATGCTTGCAAGGCTTGTGCAACGTCTGGGTTTGAACCAGCAGTGAAGAAAAATAAGAAGACCTACAATTATACTCCATTTCTTCTCACATTTTGAATTTTAGATGTCCCATTTTACATCTTTTTGTACTGTATATCTCTTGATATACTGTAGCTATTTTAAATAGCTTTTAGACTTTAAATTTATAAATTATTTACATACCATGTTTCTCAATTTGTCTATATAGTTACTCTTAGCCTGAGTTTTATACTTCCTAGTGATTGCTACTTACTTGTCAGTGTCTCTTTCAGTTTGAAGAACTCCCTTAATTGTGTCTTGAAGGTCAGTCTAGTTGGTGATATGTTCTCTCGGCTTTTGTCTGGGAAATCATTACTTCTTCATTTCTAAAGTTCAGCTTTGTTCAGTAGAGGGCTCTTGGTGGGTGCTTTTTGCCTTCAGGATTGTGACTGTCTCATCCCACTCCCTCCTGGCCTGTAAGGTTTCTGCTGTCAGGTGGATTGGGACACTCCTGTGTGTCTTCTCTTGACACTTTCAGAGTCCTCTTTGTCTTTGACATTTGAGTGTTGAGAGCCACAGACAAGTCAAGATGGCGCCTGGCACTTTGCCAAGAGGAGTGGTTTGAGAAGTAAGGCCAGCGAGCCATTAAGATGATAGATTCCTTAATGACTGACTGCTGTGTCTAGATTATGTCAAATAAGCTGTAATTATTAAGATGATGAGGATTCCTTAATGACCAATTGATGTATCTGGATGTTAATTGAAACAAGCTGTGTATAATCAGTTAAGTGTATATATACCTCTACTGTCAACAATAAAGTGGCTCCCGCTGTATCAATCTTCACAAGTTGCTTGTCACCACCTTGTGCTTTATCACAAATCTGATTGATGTGTTTGTTCAAGAGGGTCTGGGGAAGTGCCTAAAAAGGATGGCTCATCCCCATAAGGCTCTGCCTGGCACTGGGATAGGCCCAGACACCTGCATGACAGGCACCAGCCTGTGATCAGACTCTGTGGGATTCTGCCTCATACCAGGCCTCACTATGGAAGGTCTCGCTCTAGGTCCAGAGAAATTATTTTTACTTACCTTCTGCTTCTTTCCACAAGTGGACATTGATTGTCCACATTTTTAGGATTCCTAGGGTTGAAGGAGGGAAAAGTTGGGGCATTCTTGTGGTCACCTGTGCTATAAAGCTAGGTCACAACCAGGACCCACAATCCAAGACAGTTGGAGCTCAGCAGGAGGACCAAGGCTCCCATTGCTATGGCCTGCCTGGTGCTAAAGGGATTCATAGCTGCAGACTTCTGTAGTCAGCAGAAGTAGTGCTAGCCAGAATACAAGTCTTGACCCTCTGTAGCTGCAGGTCTTGCCCTGCCATCAAGGCAAGTGCTAAAGTTCTGACCAGGGGCACTGGTCTAGGGACACAGTTGGGTTCTGCTAATGTTGAGTTTCACTGTAGTGGGCCCAGCATTGAATTCCAAGGCAAATTTCTGTGCTTACTTCCCTAAACTACCTTCCAGTGGATGTATTCTTTCTTCACATTGTGCTGTCCTAAGTTGGATGAGAGATGACAGAGGTAGTCCCTCAGATATCATGTATCCAGAGGCTGTGGGGCTCCGCCAAACACTAAGTTTTATTGTTGAGGGCCTGGTATTGATTTCAAGTCCAAGGCTTGCATTTAATTATTTCTCCCTCCCTACAAGCAGGAGGCATCTCTCTCAATGCTGAATGCTTGGATTTCAGAAGGGTTGAATGTGCAACCCTTTCCTTCCTTCCTTCCTTGATGCATCTATTCTTATTAGTATGCTAAAACCACTGATCTCTCACCTGTTTTCCTTCACTTTTGTGAAGGTAGTTTGGTGTGCAAATGGCTGTGCAAATTAATGCTGCTGTGGAGAGATAATTGCTGGAGGGTCTCTCTTGCCATCTTACTCTACTTCCTTATTTCGTTTAACTGTACTATATAGTATGCAGCGTATAGATCTTACACATGCTATGCTAATTTTATTCTAACTTATGTTTTATGCTATTACAAATGTTTTAATTTTTTATATTTCTAATTGTTTCTAGTATGTAAAACTATTTTTACCCATTGTCTCTTGTGACCTTAATAAATCACTTCTTCATTCTTTTATCTTTTCCAAATACATGGCTCTCATTTCTTTTTATTATCTTATTACACTAGCTAGGATCCCAAGTACAATATTGAAACAAGGTGGTGAGAATCAACATCCTTGTCTTTTGTGTTCTACATCCTAAAAGGAAATTGTTTTGCCTTTTACAATTGTTTTATTACCTCTGGGGTTTTTATTAATGCACTTGGATCAAAGAAATTCCCTTATTTACTGAGAATTTTTAAAATTAGCAGATGCTACATTTCATCAAATGCTTCATCAAATGCTTTTTCTCTTGTCTATTGTAATCATGTGTTTTTCTCCTTTTTTTAAGTATGGGAAATTGCTTTGTGTGATTATTGAAAGTTAAACTGGTTTTAACAATCATGTAATAAACTCCATTTGGTCATGATGTATTATTCTTTTTAAATATATTACTGGATTTTAATAGCTAAAGTTTTGTTGAGGATTGTTGCTTCTATGTTCAAGAGGCTTACAAGTTTGTAATTTTCTTTTCTTGTAATATATTGCCTGGTTTTGGTTTCAGTCAGGGCAATGGCAACCTTAAAACCTATACTGAAAATGTTCTGTCCTTTTACTTTTGAAACCATTTGTGTATTATTTTTTTCTATAATGTACTAGATTTATTGGTAAAACTATCTGAATCTATTTCTTGTAGGAAAAATTTAAGTTACACTTTCTATTTTTAATTAATGTAAGGATATTCAACAGTTTTTGTTTTCAGTAATTTTTGGTAATTTGTATCCATCAAAGATTTTTTGCTCTTTCATCTGGACAGGTTTGACAAACTATTGTACAAAAGTCAAATCTGTCCCATTTCAGGTCAAATGGAGTCATATTCATTTTTTCATGTATTGGATATGGCTTTTTTTCACTCTAACAGAGTAGTTGCAATAGGAACAGTAGGACCAACAGGCTTAATATTTACATATTGGTTTAGAGAACAAATTAGCAAACCTCTACAGTGCCTACTGTTACATAGGCTTGAAATAAGGGACTGCACAGTGGGCTTGGGGTGAGCTATATTCTCCCAGTGTAAGAGGCAGGAATCTGCAAATAGTCTTTCTCATCAACTTTGTTCTCCTAAATAATTAACACCTTCACAAATAGGCTAATTTTCTTCAGTAAAGATAAAGTCACCCCAAGGTATTCTCTTCTACCTTGATGCATTTTAAAGTCTGCAATATGAGTTTGGATAGAATCTATATATATAACCCCAGAGTTTGGATAGAATCTATATATATAACCCCAGATCCAGTTTCTAAGGATAACTTAATTTATACCACTTAGATTTAAGTGGTATAAATTAGTACCAGGATTTTGTGCTTCAGAACTTCTAGATTCTAGATAGGAATAGGGACCATTCACCATAATAGCACAGAGAGCTGGGGCACATAAGTAAAGAAAGCTAAAGGTTTTCTCTTTGATCTCAGTGACCCAGGTCAATCTTATGGGAGAGAGACTGGATTGAGATAATAGGGAAGATGCCATGGTGCAGACTAGAGAATAATAGTGTATTCCTATGACAAAGGCAAGAGGTGACATTAACTAGTATTGAAAAGACTGAAGACAACTCCGGCTCCCCCATGAGTTTGTATGCCAATTCTGGCAGTGCATTTTCTAGATCATTTCATGACACCAACACAGTTAGGAAGCATGGTTATAGAAACTTCTTATAATTCTTAGTCTATAGTTTATTTGTTTTATCTGAAGAGCTAGCTAAGTAAGGGCTTTGGAATTTTTATTCTGTAGGGCAAAATTAAAACATAAGCCAGACACAGCTGCAACTCCAGTGCATTGGGAGGCTAAGGCAGAATGACTGCAAGTTTGAGGCCAGCCTCAGCGAGATCCTATCTCCAAAAAAAAAAAAAAAAAAAAAAAAAAAAAAGTGGGGGATAGTGGGGGATATAGCTCAGTGGTAAAGCATCCCTGAATTCAGTTCCTGGTAACCTTAAAAAAACAAACCTTGCCTTTAATACACAAAAAAATAAATTTGTTGTAGTTTCCAAACTTTATTTGGATAAGCTCCCCAAATGAAATTCAGTACGATTCTATAATAATAGCTAACAGTTTAGAACCTGTATCAGACTGCATAAAACACTTGATACCAGCTATATAATTGAATTTCACACCAATTCTCTCATATATAATGTCAATATTCCAATTTTATAAATGAAGATACTGAAGCAAAAAGGTTAAGTAACTAAAAATAATAGACAATTGGTCTAGTTGAGGAAGGTCTGCAGTTTGGGTGTCATGACAAAGAGACTAGTCCTAAAGCCCTCAGTGTGAGATTAATGATGGAGAAGACAGTGCGTAGGCCAGGAGAGAGTCACAGTGCCTGAAATGTTGATGAGCCAGTTCAGGGACCAACCCATTTTAGTACTATGTAAATGCTTGGAACCTGGGTACCACATAGGCATCACTTTCATTGGGAATCAGACATATGACCACTGATAAGTCTCAACCCTAAGAGAAAATTTTAGCAAGCACTCTATATACTGAAGCTCAGGATGCCTCCATTCACTGTTTAAGCAGCTTAATCTATCGGTTTCATCAAAGGTGTGGCAGTTCAAGATTGGATCGACTGACGAGTCCTTTTTGCTAAACCCTTATTCAATTGACAGCCCCCTGACCCGTTGCTACTTACCATAGCAAAGTCTATATAAGGGGATCACTCTAGGTAAGGGGATAAGATGGATGTCCCTCAAAACAGAGAACGTCCATGTATAACACTTGTTGGAAAGGTTTATTGTCAAATAATACCAGACTGTGTTCTGAGTGTGGTAATATATGATAGATACAATACTGCCAAATAAAATAACCCTTCAAGTAGAGCTATTATTATCCCAACTTCATAGATAAGGAAAAAGAAGCATGGGAAAGTTAGGGAAATTGTCCAAGGTTAGAGAGTAAATGATGACTCTATTCTGGGGCCTAGAATTCATCCCTCATTTGTATGTTTTGGCAATATTGAATTTAAGATTCCTGTGGGATGATTATCAAACATTCATTTGCTATAGATATGCTTATGATATGACTGCTCATGATTGTCATGCATCATGCTACAAACTAAATACAATATTAATTATATGAATATGAAAATGATTTGTTTCCTCTTAAGAATTTTACAGTTCAATGAAGAGGAACATAAACATAATCATGTACTTACCTTTATGACAAGAAGTGATTTTATAATAAATGTAAAACTTATTAGATGGCCTACAAGGGACAATGATTCCCATACTGGGATCATCAGAGAGAGATAACAGAGCAGAACAAGGAATGGAAGAGTGTTCCAGGCAGGAAGCATTAAGAAGGATAACGGAGGGGATGGAGCACAGGGTACATGCCAGGAAAACTTGCTCAGAAGGGCTCAGTAATGGGGTTGGATTATAGAATGAGATATATGGCAAGAGAAAGAACTGAAGGAGGCGGCAAGGATAGGCCACAGAAGGACTCATGCACACAATGATAGACAGCTGGACTTTCTCATAGGTATTGAAAGCCATATTTGCTTAAGATGATGAACACTCTTGGGGGAAGCAATTGGATTACATCTTGAGGAAGGCTATGAGATGTAGTAGAGGTTAGACAAGTGGATACTCTGATGGTAAGAGATGACTCTTATCACTACTAGCCACAGTCATCTAATGTAGTCCAAATGGGGAAGGAAGGAGAGGAAATGGTTGAAAATGAGACCACTCAACCTTAGCTGGCCAAAATGCTAGTGGTGCTATTTCTTTGTTATGAAGGGCTGTCCTGTAGGATATCTAGACACAGCTTTGGCCCTTATCCTTAAATGCCAGGAGCAGGTACTCTCCAACTATGACAACCAAAAATATTTCCAGATATTGCCAAATGGCTGCTCAGGGCAAAAATTCCCCCACTTGTTGTCCACTGGTTTAGACATGCTGTTATTAACACAGAATTAATTGGACTTGGATGTGTAGGGAATGTGTGAGTCAAGAATAACTTCAAGATTTCAATAATGACAAAAGAGTTGAGAAGTAGATGTGGAAAGAAAGAACAGGTTGGATTTTGGACACACTGAGTGTGAGATACGTGTCGGATATCCTAAGGAAGAGGTCCAACAGGTAGCTGGATGGGTCCATATTCAGAGGAGAGATTTCAGGTGGAGTCAAGATTTGGGAATTATTTGTACATAAATGGGAAGAAGTACCATGGGAGTGGATGACAGCATTTGGAAAGACTAGTGGAGTGGAGTAAGCAGCAGACCGGACAGGAGTTAAGGATGGTAGAGAATTATTAAATCATGATTTAATTCATTGAAAAAAACAATTTAAGAGAAACTTGTATTACTATCCTTTTAAAAAAGAAATAATCTTGGTATCCTGTTATCAGAGTATAAGCAATTTAAAAAATTGTGTGTGTGTTGGGGGGGTGGGTCAGGAAATTTTGCCTGAGATGGTTCTTTTCCTCCTTCTGGAGAGTCTTAAAGGCAATATTTGTTGAGGGTGTTTTGCACTGAAAACATAAAAGAAAATAAACACAACCTAACCTTAAAGAGCCTTAGAGTTCTATTATGGTAAATGAATACCTAGAAATGCAAGGTTGAATTGAAAAATCCATCATGCATTTATTAGCAATGTCGTTTCACTACTTTGTCATCAGTGTTGGAAAACAGTACTGCACTTGAAGGCTCAGGGGAAATAAAGGAGCTTTAGAGAGACACATATTCTTTAGCCTTTGATAAGGTTCTGCAGTGATAACTCTTGGAGAAAATAAAATGTCATGAAGCAATGGACAAAAAGAGCTTATAGGATAGAAAGCAAATCCAATAATAGGAAATAGTATCACTTTTGGCAGGAAGATCAGATGAAGTAGGAAGATAATTTCCTACAGGTGACATGATTTCCATACTGTCACCGAGCTAACTGCCTACAATGCCAGTTATGGAGAGAAGCCTTAGAAGCTAGGATGAATACTTGCCATAAAGAAACTCAAGGCGGCCAGATGCTCTGGGTAAATAAGTGTAAGCTAGATATCCTTGTAAGATATATAAACTTTTCATGCCAACAATGTATCACTGGAGGTCCCAAATGATGCTATACATCTTTCAAAGGGCATTACAAACAAACTGCACACCTGTTCCAAACACAACCGCCACATGCTGTGGTTCTGTGTTGAAAAGAAGGTAAATGTTGTTCCTGAAGTACTTCTCCACCTTACCAGAGGGGTATTTACTATTCTGTAGCACAAGACCCTGCGCCTGCCCATTTCTGTAGGAATGACTGGACTGCCTGCCCGGCTCTAGCCTGTCAACCTTTCCTTCCCCTTCCTTTGCCGATATTAGAGAAGAAGTTAACAAACGGATCTAATTACCACAGTGGTTTGAGGCTTAACTTTTTTTCCCTTCCAGCTGTAAATGTCCTCAGATTGAGCTTCACATTCAGAACTGTTGTCAAATTCCCACTTTAATTTAATGTCAAGCTGATGCCTGTGGAAGACCTTGATTAAATTTGCAAACAGTAGACTGTAACCAAACCAGAACTTTAGAGTTTCTCCTTTCAAACTTAAATTCCAGAAGTTTTCTTTTCTTCTTTGCAAAGAATTACAGAAGTTTGCTTGCAAAGACCCCAAGTATCAGTAAGAGCAGAGAGTAACAAGCAAAACAACCTGACTGCTTTGAGAGAAGAAATCCCACAGCTTATTACAATTCTATATGAATTAAAGATCTTCCCATATGCTTTATTCCATTACCAGCTCATTCAAAATCTGACTATTCACTTTCATGATTATAATGTTATAAATAGTCTTAAAAAGTTTACACTCTTCCTAGTGTCATTGTATGCACATAGCAATTTATTAAGAGTCTTGTATTATATGGGCATAGTGAAAAATATGGATAACACACAAATGAGATAGTGTCTCCACTAACAATTTACCGCTTCAACCAGCTACAAATTGCCAACCTAGTTTCTTTCCTCTGTAATAATCATACAGCCTCTTTTCATTGAAGAGGTAATAAAAGACTAGAAGTTAAAAGATCTGGAAGACTCATTTTTTTCATTGAAGAGGCTGCTGGCTTTTTCTCTTTTTGGGTTCTCCCTACATCATTCGATTCAAACAGGTTTGCTTTCAAAGAAAACAAAATCAAAATTGTCAAGACCCTGTGAAGCATGAAAAATAAATTGCTTTTGCCAACTCCAAAAGCACCAGAAAGGCATTAATTTCTATCTTCTTACATAAGCCTCTAACCCCTATCCTCTAATCGGTAGACTTCACAAAATGTTTATATATTCTTCTGTATAAAACATAATCTACATGACAGGAGATCAAACCTTAGTAATAAGAAATTGAACTTGTAAATACAACTAATATTTAAACAAGTGTCATTCTGAAGTTGGACTAGACGCATATAAAACATTCAAGTAGGATGACAAATTCTTGGAGCTGCCAGCATAAAATAAATGTTCTAAGACACATCTACCATGCTGTTAATGGCTCTGTCCTTTTAGCTGGTGGGAGCATGTGCTTCATAAAAGGAGAACATGAGGCAGTAGAAAACAATGGCGTTGCAAAGTACTGCCAGAGAAGAAATACCCTGTTATAAGATTTCTTATTTAACTACAGTGGTGAAGCTGCTTCTAATATTTCCTTTCAATACAACAGAGACCTAAGTTTCTATGCTCAGCCTACTAAAGCTAACCTAACTCCATGGTGAAAACAGCTTTTGTTCATAATATTAAAAGACTTGTGGTTTTGTAGTTCATGGTAGGTTGTTATCAAATTCCTGTTGAACTATAAATGATGAAAGATACAGCAGATGGTTTCAGAAGGGAGAGATTTATTAAAGTAATTTATAGTGAAATAATGTTATTTTCTGAAGTAGGTAATAATAATTCACAAGGACAAGTAATATTTCAGATAGTGACCTATAATTAAATGAGATACTATTTCCAGAAGTCTTTGACTCAGAAGCCTAAAATAAAAACCAGATCAGCTGACACTTTTAGTTTAAATCCTTTTCATATTGATGCAGTGTATCACAAGATTAAAAAAATGAGGTGTTCCTAACAGTTCAGTTTTTTAAATACAATGTCTTCTTTTCAATTTAGTTAGCATCTGACTTAAGGATAAATAACCTTTCTCTTCTAAAAAGAGGACTGAAACGGACTTAATATTTTTCAGGGAAAACAAAATCTAAGGTAATAAGAAAAGTTACATTTCAAGCTGGGTTTCCTTAGAGCCCCAAATCCTCTGGATGAGTAAGTAGAAAACCCAGGGAGGAAATCGGTTACATAAGGGCATCCACAAGACAACGCATGAATTATCAGGGAAAATCTAGTCCATCGTACCACCTTGCCAAGGGTGAACAGAGCAGGGCCAAGCCAATGTATCCACAGTGTTTGCTAAATTTCTCTGGCACTGAAAGGTAGGGATTACTATTATCAGAATATTCATTACTGAAGTTAATTAATCTACTTGGTCATTTATAGCAACCACAAAATGATAAACTGGAGGGTAGGAAAAAAAATTTTAGACTTAAAACCTTCTTGCTTCAGAAATCATCTATTCTTTTTTATCCTACCCCAAAATAGATGGAAAATGACAGCAGATAAAGATTATTATTATCTATACAATAATCCTATTCCTTGATAAATACATCTGGCTATACAAATTCTGTTTCTCTTAATTCTCAAGTCACAAGTGATTTCAGTAGTTTGCTATCATTCAAAGGAGTCAAAGTTCTCCTTGCTCAACTCAAACTTTTTAAAAAATCTTCACTGGTGATTGGCAGTGGTGTTGAATATTCCAAATACTACCTTGAATGGTCATAAAATAAGACTCCCAATTACATACATTTTGATATTTATTAGCACAAATGGTCCAGAAAAAGATTGAGTCAAAATTACAAATTGAGAGTAATTAAAATAAAGGTTTAGCTGCACAGTTTCTTGAGGGACTTCAGCAGTCCAGAAGGCTATTTTCATCTCCTAAAATAGGACTGAAATCACAATATTCAAGGACCAGACTTCAACAGAATCTTTTCATTTTCTCCTGTGTCAAAGCAAAAATACAGAGGTCTATGTTTCTGCCTGCAAGCCTGCTAATAAGTGTGCATACATATGTACAAGAATTGAGGTGGAATGGAGGGAGAAGTTTTAAAAAAAGTTAAAGAAATGGACAAAGTATTAAAAATATGAGAAATAATAGTTGGTGGGGGGAAAAAGTGTTACTTAACTGCCAAAGAATCATGTACTAAAATAATCTTCTAGTTCCTCCATATCCATTTCCAGAGAGGAATTTAAAGAGGCCAGAGCAGATGATGCATCCTTGAGTTTCTGGACACTTGGTTTGGCTTGAGGTTCTGGTTGGGTGGATTCCTTCTTGATGTCTTTACCACCATTTAGGATCCGTTGACTCTCCAGAAAAAATTGATTAGGATGACTCAAAGAAAAGCCACAATCATCCACCTAAACAAGGAAGCATATTTATATCACATCAATCTATAGCAAAATTGTAAAGGGGCTTCAAAAACTGTCTTAGGCCTTCCTCAAAACTTACTTAATACCTACAACATAGATCCCAGCTGTTCTTATAACAATTACTTAACCCATTTCATTCAGAGGGAGATTCAATCACTCCCTCAACATTAATGGGTCCCAATTTATATGTCCAAGACAAACTTCTGCACCTAGCTCTACTTTCTATCTGATTCCCTATCCAACTCTTGCTCAACATATGAGAGTAAGCTAACAAAAATTAAAGTGTGAACCTTCAAGTCACTTTCTTCATTCAATCCCTGGGCTTGACTGAGTTGATCCCATGCAACACCCATTCTAACGCATATCCCTGAGTTCTCATCTTCAGCAGGTGGAGTTGATGACAAAATACCATCTATGCTTGCATTATTTTTTAATATTTTTTAGTTGTCAATGGACCTTTATTTTATTTCTTTATATGCAGTGCTGAGAATCGAACCCATGCTAGGCAAGCACCCCACCACTGAACCACAACCCCTTGCATTATTTATTTAAAGATGGTATTTTCATTTGATATTTCTTAAAACTTAGAAACTGTATTCTTTCACTCATCTGCCTTATTTACCAATCCTTTTGTGTATAACTCTTTGTACTGAAGTGATTTGCACATAATAGATATCTTAAAAATATATAGTTGAGCCCAGAACTAGCCAGTATATACATTTCACACATTAATTGAAGAGGTAGTAGGGTTTTAGCATTTGACTCAGACTAACTTTAAAGAAATTTCCAGCCCAGTAAGTCATACACTTAAAAAGTTTTCAAAAATAGAAAAGTGAAAAAGGTCAGAAAAAAAAGCCTGTTATACTCTACAGTGGAGAAGGAGTTGGGTCTAGAAAGATGGAGAAGGTGAAAATTTGCCATGAATGAAAAGGCAATAGGAGCAGCAGGACAACATGAGTTGAGGTGGAGACGTAATGTCCTAGGAAAGCAAGTAGTTCACATGGCCTGGTATGAAAGGCACATGAAGGGCATAATGGGAAATGAGGTTGGAGACACTGGCAGAGACCAGACCTAAGAGAATCTTGAAAACCAGGATAAGTAGTCTAATTCACTAGGCAACAGGGAGTTAGTAAAAATCCTTACGTGGTGTGATTAGAGCTATGCAATAATCTTAAGGTAGAAAGGAATTGGCAGGAGGGAAAAGGAGCTGCTGTTACAGTTCAGAATGAACCTTCCTGATGGGTGAATTAAGCAGAAACAAGGTCTCGTTGGCAATAACGAGATTCTCTTTAGTCGTTAATGTTGGGCCAATAATTTTAGTTATTACACTGTGTACACACTGACTTCAAGTTATTGCCCAAATCACTAAGGAAAAAAAACTTTACTTTTTTTTTTAATTGGATGCTTGATTTCAAAATGTGATACATCTATAATTTTTATTAACGGAGTCATTTGTGAACTTCTTTATATTAATTTCACCCCAATTCATTCATAACTAAGATCAATATAAATGTTGCATCTGCAAAGTGCTTCATGAAAAGTTTACTGCCTAACACATTTCAATTAGAAGGACTTATATTTTACAAGTAGAAGAAATTAGAAGGGGCCTTGAGATCCTTTAAATTGAACCCTCTTCATATGTAGACTAAGAAACTGGTGCCTAAATTAGATTACTCAGTCATAGAACCATAACTGGATTTGCCCAAATTAAAATTTAGGTCTTTTGGCTAGATCATTTACATTGGTCTGAAATCTGTTAAGAGGTTTTAGGCAAAGTCAACTGATGATATTTTATTACAGGGGGGCGGGGGGAATCTGATTCCTGATGTAACATAACAGTGGGGGTTGTCTACATCTTGCTTCAAGTTATTCAGTTTTTCAGTAAACCTAACATGACTGACTCCCCAGATTAAATAGAATTATTAGACTGTAGTGTGGACAAAATAAAATGTGGTGATCTTTATAAGCCTCCTAACCTATGAAAGCGAGATGGCGATGATAATAACAGTGCTACATAACAGAAATGGGGAAAACCAAGGGAATAATGAATGCAAAAAGAGCTGTTTGTTCTATGAAATTTAAATTAGACATAGTCGAGAGGCAAGACACTTAAAGCAGAATTCTCAAGATAAAAAAGAAAACCTTGCTTTGTACATCATTTAGTTGCTTTTCAATTTAAGAAAACCCAAACTGGAAATTGTTGATAGTGCATTATGAATATGAAAGAAAAATGAAATTAAATTTCAATCATAAAACAATACACAAAAGGCCTTGCCCTTATACCAAAAGATTAGCAAATAAAGAACATTTAAATGGCTTAGCTTTAAAACATTTTAGGAATGTTCTTATTTTTTAGAAATGTGTGTGTTAACTGTTTATTAACCATTTAAAACAGTGCTTAGGGCCTTGGAATGAGGGTGATACCACAGTTCTGTTTGGTTTGTTTCAGGAATGCATTTGCCATTCTTTATTGGTTTTGTTAAAGCTTGTTATGGTCTATTAAGTTGCTTGATAAAATGAGGAAATTCATTTCCTTTTTTACGGAATTATTTTCTTCTAGGGTTTTTTCTTTTTCTTTCACTTTTATATCTGAAGGAAGTGCATATGTTTACCATTTGGCTTCCTTTTATCTTGCTCAGGAAAATAAACTTTAAGGGGGAGGGGAATACAGAAAATAGATCTTACTTAAAATAGAAAGTAGGCTCATCCTAGTCCCTTCATTTATTTCTGCTCAAGAGCCAGCAGCTATTTGCCTTCTCATAAGAAAAGAAAGGAACATGCCATTTGCTTCATTCTAGATTTGGAAACATGTATTGAGTATTTTTATGATTGTTTTCTGTGAATCCTCTGTTCCTTGCCCGATTGGTATTGGTGATGTTTTTCTTTATGGCCAATCATTTCTGATTATGTTTTATACTTTGTTAGATACTAGGAAAGGGAAATTCTGTGATAGTTTTGAGTCACTCTGTCAAAATACTTGAGTTGAATCAAATATATGAAATATCATATGTCAAGAACCATGTAATGTTTTGAACAACTAATAAGAGTTTTATCTCGGCTCATAGTTTCAGTTCATAATCAGTTGATTCTATTGCTTTTAAGCCTTTGGCAATGCAGTACAAAATGGTGGGGACACATAATTAAGCAAAGCTGCTTACCTCAAGGCAGCTGGGAAGGAGCCAGGGTTCCAATATTCCCTCCAAGGGCATACCCACAATGACCTTATTTCCTTCTACTACAGCACCATGGGCTAAGGACAGACTTCAAGACATGGGCTGATGGGGGACATTCAAGACCCAACTATAACACATACTAACTTGGAAGATCCAAAGTACTGAAAAGGATCTAAAATAAGATCAGTTTGGTTAGAATTGGAGGAGGTACTTCATAGGATACATTATTAATTTTTGGTCCCATCTTCAGAGAAATGGGGGCCATTAAAAGATTTTTAAAGCAGGGTACTTAAATGATATCATTCCAATAGTTGGATGGAGGAGTAAGAATTGGAATGGGGCATCTGCAGATTCTGAGAAATGAGTTAGGAAGCTATTCCAGGGTTCCAAGTGAGAGATGATGGTGGTTTTTAGCCCAGAATTCTAATTGGTATCTAAAATGATGATCCTGAGTTATTATTAAAAGGCTTAAGTATATTTCACATGTCCCGTTTAAGATTGCAGGAAAAGGTGATAGGTTTTAACAATATTTCTGTAGAGATTTATATTATGGGGAAAAATATGCTCAGCTATATAGAAAGATAAGTCTCCAGAATTACTCAATGGCTAAAGAAGTCTATTTATAAAGAAACTGTTTTCTATTAATATTCAGACTAATTTATACAAGGTTTAGTGTTTTCATTTATACATAAAGCATGCACTGCAGTATAAAAGTTTAAACATTACTCCCTAAAAATACTGAGGAAAACAGGTTTTGAGCAGGCTAGCTTTTGACATGTTCTAAATGAATATCTCCCAAGCATTTGCTTGAAATCAACACATGCTGCATACATGACCTTCACACAAACATAGGTCTCATATTTCTGCCACAATAAGTGTAGATTTTGAAGGAATGAAAGCAATATTGTTTTACCTATGGGATATTTGGGCTTTAATCAAGAGGTTTTGCAATGACAGCTTATAAGCTGAGGCAGCTGGTATTACCAAAAAAGCCATATGGAACTATCATAGTGCTGCTGCAAATGGTATCAATTAACTGGTTCATTTTCAAAACTTTCATTTAAGTCAATTTGATCACAGAGGCATCAGGAAAATAAACCTAGGGTTTTATTGGGAGGGAAAGTATGGCAGAAACCTGACAATAAAAACAGATTCTATTTTTAAATTAAATTGGAAAAAATAATAAATGAAGGGAGATAGTCACATCTAAAAATCTATAATGAGATATCTAGTGAATACAAACAGCCTTTTTATTTCATTGATTTATATGCAGTTTAAGTTAGACTATTGCTGTATGTGACAGAATTTAGATACATGTCTTTTCAATATCTTCATTTGTCTAAGGCAAGTCTAAAAGTTGACAATAGTAGCAACACTTTTGTGAGAATAATCAATAGGAGAGATACTACAAAAGTATATTTCAGAACTAAAAATAAAAATCACTCCTTTTTAGAGTCTGTCACAAACTCAATGTTTAACTCTACATATTTTATTGCTTAAAAAGGTTGGATAGTAGACCTCAATTTGTGAAAGTTCTAAATTAAAAGGGTCCCTAAATGATTCAGAACATGTATGAAATTCAAACTGCAGCAGTCAGATTAGGGAATGCAGTCTTTGAGTCATACAAAACTGGTGCTGAAAATAGCTTATCTGGTAAGATTACTATTCTGATGAAACTAAAGATTTTTTTTGCTTTTATATGTTAACTTTTAAATTTTGTAAAAATTTTCAGTAAGAATAATATTTTCTAAAGTTAGGTATAGAAGCAAGAGGACTGGAGCTACATACAGCAGACCAGGTTCTAGCTCCAGACCTTCCATGTGTAGGTTGGGGAAGTCACTTAGAATCATTAGGTCCTTTTTTTTGGGGGGGGGGGGAGTACATAAACCTTGGCTCAAATAACCTCAAAAGTCTCTTCATGTTGGCTATTCCACAATTCTAGAAGATAAATTGTTATCACCTCAGTAGTCATTACAAATCTAGTACTGATATCATGAAACAGCACAGCCATGATTAGGCTCACAAGTCTTAGATGATCTAGCCCAGGTTCAATCCCTATAAGCAGCATGACCTTCAATACGTTGCTCAGATTCTCTAAGTTTCACTCCTAAATAGGGATATAAATAGTACCTAGCTGTGGTGTACATCGAAGGGAGTAATGTATTCAAAGAACTTAGTGCTGTGCCTGGCATGCATCAAGAGTTCTAGAGATGTTTTCTGGTATTATTGTTTAATTATTGGTAATAATGTAGAAGATATCTTTCCTCTGAACACTTAACAAAGAAATATTACAATTATATAAAATATTTCTATTTTGTGGCAACTTAATAGAAGACAATAACATAATTGTAACAGCATGGTAGCTGATGATGAATTCAATGAATGGAACATGGATCCCTATGAAACCTGGTAAATACCATAGAGTCCACTGAAATGCACATATCCATTCAGATGAACCTCTAAAATCCATTTGTGTATGTCTGTCCCAGGTTAGGAATCCATACTCAGGGTCAGTAGTTGTATGGAAAGTCAATGGGCTGAAATTGACATGCAGCTGTGTTCTGTTGGCTTGCCCATGTGTATACTTCCAACGGGGCACAAGTTCTTCAGTATACCAAACTGCCTGATTCTAGTCTCAGCCAGCTCCAGTTTTTTGGCTTATTTGCCTGATTCTTGTACACTGTAGTCCTTGCTGTTCACATTTTAGACCTCACTGTGTGACATATTAAGTCACTCAACACTCACTGAAGTTACCCTTCTTGTACTGAGGCAGCTTGCAAAATAAAAACCAAACACATTTCTCTGGTTTTGTTGTAATTAGGGGTCTATATGAATAATGTGACTTGGCAGACACAAACATTTTCTGAGCGGAAAATGGAACAAGCCTTTGGTTCTTGTGGGGAACTCGGGCAAAGGTTGTAGATCTAACCTAGCAGGGTGGCAAGCTAAGGCCTGAGGACTATCTGGCCCACCACCTATTTTTATAGATAAATGAGACATGGTTGGAACCAACAGCAATTTATGTATTTTCTATGACAGTTTTTGCATTGTAGTGGTAGAACTGAGTAGTGACAGAGAAGACATGGACCATAAAACCTAAATGTTTTCTATAGCTAGATTATAAAAAGTCTGCCAAACTCTCGGCCTTATCCTTAGATATGGAATAGTGGGTAACAGCTGTCTTATAAAGTAATTTTCTCATGATGCGGCTTCTCCTAGTTCCAATATTCCTGGTTCTCCAGCATCCAAGTATAGCTTTCTGGCCCTTTAATAAGTTTTGTAATTTACTTAATGCTGTTTTATAAATTCCTAAAAATAGTTAAAAGGGTTTCCACTGGAACTAAAACATGTGAGATGAAACAGTAACAAATGACAAAGAATTAGGCTATGAAGTAAAAATTTACTTACATTATGTGTCATCTCAAAGTACTTCTGACAGGCTACCTGGTAGTGTGTCCCCTTTACCAAATCCAAAATCTAAGATGAATGAGGAAAAAGAAAGAAAAATCACAAGTTAAGTTTCTTCTAAACCACAGTAGCTCACAGGTATTGGCCTTTTCATAATCTTCACTCCAGATAGGAAATGCAATAAATCATGTAGCATGTTGTACTTCTGCACAGTCTGGAAACTGATAATTTTGACATTATATAGTAGCTATTTGGGTCAGCATTAAACCACAGATGACAAGTGATAGTAAGTGATCTTTCTGACCTACCAACTGTGAATTTTAATAACTTTACCTTGAGAACAAGATGAAAATAGATCCTGGTATTATGACTCTGACAGTTATTGTCAGAATATCATATGGCAACATCTCTCCCAAAATTTATAGATATAAATCTAGTAATCTAATGGTTGGTGCATGAAGCAATCAAGTATACTATTTAGATTTTTATTTTCCACATTACTTGTTTATACAGATACAGCATAAAATACTGCTCTGTGTGCCCATCAGGAAAATTTAATATAAACCTTTTGGATGACTATCTGTGAAGGAGAATGCTTCTACATTCAATCTGATTTGTCCTTTTTGAAATGAAGTTATTTCTAGTAAAGCTCAGCAGAATGTGAGTGAATAGTCTATTCTGAACACCTATTAGGAACATCATCCTATCTTTTGTAAATACAATTTGCTGTCCAATTCTACTTCACATAATCTCTTCAGAGTGGTGCCAACTCCCATCCTTATCAGCAGACTGCAATGCCAATTGAAAGCTGGAAAGTTTTGTTGCCTCCCCCAGACTCCCAAAGACATAAAATGTATATTTGGCCTATTTATCAAACACAGTAAAATGCTGGAATTAACAGATAACCTCAAATGAAGGGAAACATAATTCTGCAGAAATGTTAATTTCTACTCCCTTTCAAAAGGCTGACCTTCCTGCCACAAAAAGAAATAAACATGAAGCCTCGAATTCCTGCTACCCTTATTATTGAATATAGCTTTACATCTTTTGACAGAAATGCAAGAAAACTCCAGTTTTTTGGCTTGTTTGCCTAATTCTTGTACACTCTGAGTTTGTAGTCCTTGCTGTTCACATTTTAGACCTCACTGTGTGACACATTAAATCACTCGGCACTCACTGAAGTTACCCTTTGTGTACTGAGGCAGCTTGCAAAATAAGGGGTATGATGCAAAACTGACAAGAATGTGCTTAAACGACCATTTTCTCTGATTGTCTTATAGATTACATTTCTGAATTTCATGTCACCTTTTATTAAAAGGCTTGTAAAATGCCAATCAGCCCAGGATCCAGCCTGTCTACCAATTTGACTTATTCTCATAATTTCATCTCCAATAATTCAAGAAAAATAAGTTGATTTGAATCAATTTAGTTTCACTATGAAAAAGAATTTATAGATAAGTTCCTTTTTATGTAAAAAGCAATAAATCCCACATTTTTTCTCTATATAAACATTTCTGTTCCATTGTATAAATTAGAAATACAGGGAGTATGGGAGGAATAGACAAACTCTAGATAGGGCAGAGAGGGGGATTAGCAAAGATGGTGGAACGTGTGGGCATCATTATCAAAAGTACATGTATGAAGACATGGGTGTGAATATACTTTATATAAAACCAGAGATATGAAAAATTGTGTTCTATATGTGTAATAAGAATTGATACATTCCGCTGTCATGTATTTAAAAAAACTAAAAGCCATTAAAAATACATTAGAAATACATTTAAGTATCTCTCTTGTAAAGTAAATATATACATATAATGTAATATGTCTTCATTGCCTATTTCCCAAACATGTAAAAGAATCAAATATTTAGGTGATACATACATGTGAAAAGTAAGGAAAACTGACATAAGCCACAATGTGAGAAAAGGGAACTTTTTTTTTAAATTTGTATGGATTTGCAAGTGAATTTCAATCTTTTTTAAATACCCCGATACTGGGATTGAACCCAGGGGCACTCTACCATTGAGCTCTTTTATCGAGACAGGGTTTAGCTAAGTTGCTGAGGCTAGCCTCCAACTTGAAATGTTCCTGTCTCAGCTTCACAAGTCACTGGGATTATAGGCATGCACCACCTCGCCTGGCCAATTATATTCTTAAAACAACCTCACCAATGAGGTCATAGCGTTATGAGGTGAAGAAAGACTCTGTAAATGTGTAAAGACTTAATAACCTCCACCCCATTGGCTAGGAAAATTGTTCAAAGACAGATAAATTTAGGCCTAAGGGAATGAGGCAGTGGAGGAAAAAACCAACGAATGAGAAAGACTGCTTTGAGGAAAGTAGGTATTATTGGTAGATATCATTTCAGAGATGAAGACATTTATCCTCTTAACATAGGGGATGTCTATCTCATGTGGACAGTAAATTTCAAAAAAAAATTAAAAAATCATGTGATTTAATGATCTTGCCTTCCTTAAAAGGATTAAAAACTTGCATGCTTTTAAAATTAAAACAAAATATGGGTCATTGCTCAAAAATCCAACTAATAAAAATATAATTTCAGATTATGATCTGTATTATAGAGATACAGGAAAAGACAAAGGAATTCTTGTGGACCATTTTTCCTGAGTAAAATACAAAGACACTGCAATGTTCTTAGCACACAGTAAACATTTTTTTTTTTTGGAGAGAGAATTTAATATTTATTTTTTAGTTCTCGGAGGACACAACATCTTTGTTTGTACATGGTGCTGAGGATCGAACCCGGGCCGCATGCATGCCAGGCAAGCGCGCTACCACTCGAGCCACATCCACAGCCAACATTTTTAACAGAACTTTTCTGCCTGCTGGGAACTGACTGGAAAGGGCAGGCGTAGAACAGGAGTTCATTACAAGAATCCAGGGACTAGCTGATGGATCCCTGGACCAGTGTGGAAACAGCAGTAGTGGTAAGTGATCAGATTTGAAGACAGAAGTACTTCCTACTAATGGTTATAAACTATTTATACAAAGGAGATATTCTGCATGAAAATACTCACCAGGAACTTGTTCCCCAATGTTTTAAAATGCATTACATAACACTCTCCTTTCCCTCCTTTATTCAGGAAATTGTTTGATTTACTAAATAAAATGAACTAGTTTTAAAATTGTTTCTTATGTAGTGGCATTTACATATCACATAAATTTTAAAGACCAAAAATATCTCCTAGTCACTAAACAATATGATCAACAGAGGAGTATAACATGTGATATCTCAAGTCTTCGTGTTAGCAACATCTTAGATGCATGCCTGCTTTGCTGACTTCAAAATCTGCCCAAGTGATTCTGGTGTTCTACCTTTTGTATAGAGTGAAACTTAATATATTTTATACTTCATTGTTGATTGTTCTAGTATGAACATCATCAGTAAGCTCTATAAGATATTCTGTAGTTATCTCTATTTTGAGGATAGCACCAATATCACTCGCTGGTGAGTTGGAAGAGTTCAAGGCAGGAAATACAAAGCTAAACATGGGACGGAAAAGAAAATTAAGGTTTGAAAAAGAGACACACTTAGGTTTTGGCATTTGCCAGATTTCTAAGGACAGATGGCCTGAGACAGATTTTTTTGGGGTCAGAATTAAAATACACCAAAAGGTAAAGAAGTGAAAAAGATAGTGTAGTCAGACAACAGTAATTTTTAAGAGTGTTGGTTGCCCTAGCGTAGGTTCTGAACACCTAGACCTCTATAAAGCAATAGCTCCTATATCAGGCCATTTTCTATTGCCGTAACAAAATACTGGGTACTTATGTTTATATGTTGAAAATGTTTTATTAGCTGGTAGTTTGGGAGGCTGAAAGTCCACGATTTGGCAGTTTCATCTGTTTGGCCTCTAGTCACAACATGGGATGGAAAAGAGCTACATGTATAAGAGATCTCATGGCAAGATGGGAAGCTAAAGAGAACCAGCTTCTTCTTTTGATAATAATCCACTCATGGGAACTGTGTTAATCCCTTCTGAAGTTGATCCTACAACATTACCATGTGAAGGTCTAAACTTCCAGCTCATGAGTCTTTGAGGAATACACTCAAAACAGATTCCTGAGGCTGGCCCAGAGCACAGGTCAGAAATGGAACTGATCAAGAAAACAAAAGCAATACAGAGGTAGAAACTCATTGAGAGAAAGAAATACAAGAGGAGATAGAAGAAAAAAAACAGGAAGACAAACAAACCAAGTGGGAGAAAAATGTGGAAGTACAGAGATAAATGGAGCCCACAGCTTGCAAACATCAAAGTGTAACCCACAACTTATGAAAGGTATTTCACTGAGTAATGGCACTGACTCTCCAGTTTTCATATCCATTCAGAAAGGACCAAAGCTCAACATGATTTCCTACTGCATATAGTATTAATTCCAAAGAATAGTTCTCTAAAGGTCAGAGGAAACTAAATTGAGGGCCAACTCTGATGCCTGGGCTACAGGGTGCCTAATTCTGCTTTAGAAACACATAATTAATTAATCATATCAAATAAAGGCTCATTTGAAAACATAAAGACAAATTTCTGTGAAGATCTAAAATGGCAATACTAGATATTAATACCAATATTTCCAGACTAAAATACAAATGTCATAACAGTTCATTTATTATTCAACATATTTCACAAGTAACCAAAAGGCTAAGAAAAATTGTGGAGTAATAATATCAAAGTAATTCATATTCCTTAAGCTTTCTATCAGTTGACTAAAGTCCACCTGAAAAACTTTAGATTTTTAAATATAAAGGCATGTAGTTTTTCATCTTCACAAAACAGCTCATTGTATTTGTATTGTTTGGTAAAACCATTAATTATACTTCATCTATGTTTCATCCTCAGGCAATTTACTGCTGTTTTTGTCCCCCCGCCCCTTGTAGAGAATTCTATGGTGGCTAACAAAGATATTGTTTCATTTGAGCAATGAAGAACAAATAGCTCATAACAGTCACTCAGAAAAACAACTATCTGAACACATGTGATATATTTATCAACATTGCTGGGAAATACCATAGATACAACAGAAATAATAGAAATATCTAACATTTTATAACTTTGAGCTTCTTTCTTCCTAATACTCCCTAATATTTCATGCCAGGTACAACTTCCTGTCTGCCTTTTGCTTCAGTACCTGGCAGCAGAATGTGCCCACCCTTGGCTTTGGTGAGAAGTGTGCCGCACAGCTAGGTAAGCTGTGATCACCAATTAGACGTGCGGCTAATCTATTGATAGTTCAAGGTCCTGTTCTGTTTTATGTAGAAGCAATAATAACCTTGCTTCTGAAAAACTCCCCCTTTCAAAATTAGATCAAACTGGTATTTTCCCACTCCATTTCTAACCTTATTTCAAAGGTGAAAGAAAATGTGGTCCTGATATCAAGACTGAAACACTTTCAAACACATGACTTTGCTGGAGTTTCTCACAAAATCGGCATAGCCTGGTTGCTCTGCCGCGACCTTCACTTACTGTCAGATCAGGGCCAAGTTTCCCTCTCTTGAAGAAGCACTTTCATTCGCTTACAACATTATATGTCAAGAATTTTTCTGACTCACTCTTTATTGTCTGTAAACAGTTATTGATTGAGTAGATTCTACCTTTCCTCATCCTTGTCTCTTTATTGCAAAGCTTCTTGATTTATTCTTTCCTCACTCAAAACAGCTTGCACCTATTACCAGAGTAACTCTCCTAAAAGCCAAGTCTAGTTTTACCTGGCACTGATGGCTCTAAGTGGAGGATGGAGCACACACTATTCATTACTATTCGCAGCTCTTTCTCCTCACATCTTGGACTCCCTCTCTAGGATCCTCTCCTTCCCCATCTAACTTTCCCCACAATGTGTTTGGAATTTTAGCTCATAAAATTCTAGTGATGACTTCTTGGAGAGTCTCTAATACATTGTTTGATTTGGTTTAGTCCAGAATTATCTATTTCTTTATGGCAGGGCTTATAAGGGCAGTGTTAGTCCCCAGAACCAAGCTTCCTCAAAACACACCCTTTAACAGGCTTGCCTCCTGCAAGTCTCTTCCCTTATCCTGGTGTAGTTTTCTTTTGACACACTTATTTATCTGCCTCCTCTACTAGAATATCAGCTCCATGAAAGCAGGAGTCTATCCTTAGTTTTATTTATCTATATTCCCACTGCCTTGAGCAGTAACTGGAATATGTCACCATCCAATTATTTGTTGATACCGAATGAATATTGTTCCTTTTGCCTAATATGCCTCACTTCCTGCCACTGGAAAAACTCTTTCAAGCCCAACTCAAACATTGCTCCTTCTGTGAAGCATGCCCTCCTACTTTCTCAATTGAAGATCTTTCCCCTCGGATTCTACAACTAACACTTTCAATACTTTTATATATATATATTCATGCAGCACTTATCATAAATAGGTACCAAGAAAAGGATTCTTGTGAGCAATTTAAACTGCTACCCCAAATAGTAAATTTCTCAGTGCACATCAACATTTTAGGTTAAAGGATTAGAACTTTTAGGGAAGGATAAATGAGAATACATGCAAAGAGATGAGAAGAAAAGTGTTGCCAAACCTCCTTTCCATAGTTCAGTTACTAATTATTACTGTGATTTGGGCATTCTGTTGTTTTTTTTTGGGGGGGGGGCGGGGGCTGATATAAGAGTCAGCCAGTTCACAATCACAAACTATGGTCTTTATACAAATGGCAAAAATATTTACGCTGATGTAATAATTATTTTCAAAGATCTTATTAAAAAGAAGTGCATCATCTCATTAGATATGCTATTAGAAATAAAAGCAGAACTTAGAATCTGCCACTTAAAGATTTTTCCAAGGACTAGAGAATGTCACAATGACGCCCAAAAAGATATAGACATGTTAAGATATATATTGTAAACAGTAAATACCACCAAGCCTGAAATGGCTTAAAGCTCAACAGAACAAGAATCTGAAATATTTGCTTTATAAAATCAGATTGGATTTTATGTGTGTCCTATCATAAATGACAGTATTATATCATTGAATGAAATTCCTCTGTTGCTATCAGCAATTTCTCATGTAATGAAAAATTAACTATGAAAAGATGCAAAAGTGCTGTTTTAACACAATACATTTCCCATTCTAAAGCAATTTTAATGTTTAAGTTTTATCTAATAGTGGCATATCACTTGACTTTCAAAGTGATTTCTCTGAACTGCCTAGAATATTAGATAATTATCAAATAATTTAGCTATAGTCTGTTTTTTTAAAAAAGGAATATATGCAAAAATCAAGTTAGATATTTAGTGATAAAACCAAAATACAATCTGGCCTGCTAATATCAATTCCTGCTCAACTTCCCATCTTTTCCTTAATGCAGTTCTGAGGTTTACTAAGAACAATGTACACATTTTCGATCACAACACTGTACTCAGTAATCAAAGTACCATTTCCATAAATCAAAAAAGGTGTTTCTGCACATAAAATAGATACAATGCTGCTCTTAAAAGCAGTTACTCTTCATATAGTAATGAACAGACTGAATATCACTATCCATTGATAAGTACTCCTTACTTAAGGAAATCATAGGAATTTTTAGGTAGTTCAGATTTATAATTACATTGAGTAAGGAGTCACTGAGATTTATCTTTGCCATAAAACCTTCTTGACATAGTTACTTTTATGTCTTTCAAAGTATCTTTTTTGAAGAATTTCTTCATTAAAAGACGTTTACCAGTTTTAGATTTAATATGGTCACTAACTTTCTGAAAAATTTTGGAATATGAATAACAAGTTAATTGACCTCTCAAAAATATAAAGGGCCTGGCTCAGTAGTGCATTCCTATAATCCCAGTTATTCAGGAAGCTGAGGCAGGAGGATTGCAAGTTTAAGGCCAGCCTGGGAAATTTACAAGACCTTGTCTCAAAACAAAATGTTTTTTAAAAAAACCATATAAAAATAGGTATAGTTCAATGGTAGAGCACTTGCCTAGCATTTATAAGGTCTTGGTTTCAATCTTTGGAATCACTAAAAAAGTATAAAGATGATAAATTTTGAATGAGAAAAGCTAATATCGCTGTTTTTTGAAACCACCAATTAGATTTGCTTAAAAATAATGGTTATGTTGAATCAAAATTCTAAAATAATTTCATTAAAGTTTCAAAAACATTTAGAAATACATTTGTAAATAACATATTACTTCAATCAACAAACTTGAAAAATGCCTCATTCACTCACAAGTCAACATGTACAAGTATTGGTTGTAATAAGTCAAAACACTGGGAGCAAATATTGAAGTACAATGTGGACACAGAACCAATGTGCTCTAACACTTGACAGTCACAGGACCAACTACTTAGAGCAGTGTTCTCCAATAATGTTATCAGTAATGTTAAGTTTTCAAAAGTTAAAAACAGATGAAATTACTATTAATACATTAAATCAATATATAAAATCTTCATTTTAACATGTAAATAATGTAAAAATATCACTACTAAGATATTTTACAATATTCTCTGCCCCTATGCTAATTTTCCAAAGCCTGGCACACACGCTTTCCACTTAGAGCAAGTGATGCACTAGATCCCACTCCAACTGGCTTGTGAGAGTCATTGTACATACCTACTCCCACTGTTTTCAAAAGGGTTTAGTACCATCACACTGTTAATTTGACAACAGCCATAGTAGGAATATTTATACAACAGAAATAAGTAATGATGTACATCAGATTTTTAAAAATTTTCCTCCAAAGAGCTGCCTTACCAATATACCAGTGCCTTCAAGACATCTCAATTTGTATCAACCACATTTCAAATGCTCAACAGTCACTTGTAGCTAGTGGTTACTATATTGGACAGTGCAGACAGGTCATTGAGTTAGCAATTTTTAATAGTCAAAATGTCCTGTTTCGTAGAAAATATAAAAAACACAAACTGTCCCCGAGAAAGACATGTACTTGGACAGATAAGGACTTAAATCAACTGTCTGAATATGTTCAAAGAGCTAAGGAAACCAGACAAATGGTAAAAGAAACCAAAAGAACAACGCCATAACAAAGAGAAATAGCAATGAAGAGAATGTTACAACCTTGATGGAATGGACAAATTCCTAGAAATACATAATCTGAATAAACCTGAAACAAGTAAGAGACTGAATCAGAATTTAAAAGTGTCCTAACTAGAGAAGCCTAGGACCAGATGGCATCACTGTTGAATTCTACTACTCATTTAAAGAATTAACACAAACCTTTCTCAAACACTCATTTAAAAAAAAAAAAAAAAAAGTTGCGCTGGGGATATAGCTCAGTTGGTAGAGTACTTATCTCACATGCAAAGTCCATGGGTTCAATCCCCAGCACCAAAAGAAAAAAGTCGAATAGTCCTTAATGCATTCTGCAACTAGCATCATCTTGAGAATAAAGTCAAATAGACTTGTATCCTTCAGGAATATAGATGCAAAAATCCTCAATGAAAAATTATCAAAGCAAACCCAGGAGTACACTTACAAGATTAGAAACCATGACCACAGGGATCTATCCTAGTAATGCCAGGTGGTTCAAAATATGAAAGTCAATTGATATATTAATAAAATGAAGGGGGAAAACAGTCATCTCAATGGAAGCTGAAAAGTATGATATCCAACATCCTTTCAAAATTAAAACAAAAATAATCCCAGTTAAACCAGGCATAGAAGGGGACTTGCTCAAGATAATAAAGGACATTTATAAAACGCCAGTTAATATCATACTCAATGGTGAAAGTCTAAGAGCCTTCCCTCTAATATCAGGAGCAAGACCTGCTTTCCTCACTGCTATTTAACATTGTACTGGAAATTCCAGTCAAAGCAATTGCATAACTCTAGATAGAGCAGAGGGATGCGGGGGTAGGGGGGCATGGAGTTAAAACTGATGGACATTATTACCCAAAGTACATGTATGAAGACTCAAATTGGTGTGAATATACTGTGTATACAACCAGAGATATGAAAAATTGTGCTCTATGTATAATAAGAATTGTAATGCATTTCGCTGTCATATATAAAATAAAAAAAGCATCCAGGGCTGGGGATATAGCTCAGTTAATAATGCTTACTTCACATGCACAAGGCCCTGGGTTCAATCCCCAGTACAACAATAAAAATAGATAAAAGGCATCCAAATGGAAACAAAGAAGGAAAGCTATCACTATTCCCAGATAATACAGTCTTATATATACAAATATCCTGAGGAATACAAGACAAATCTATTAGAACTAATAAATTAATCTAACAAAGTGCCAGGATAAGTGAATTACACATAAAAATTAGTTAACACCAGTAATGAAAGATCAGACAAGGAGATTAAAAGAAGATTCCAAAGGAATAATAAATGGAGGAATACATTTAGCCTACAAGGTAAAGATGTGTGCTGAAAACTGGGGAAAAAAGGGGCGGGGAGAAAGCAACTAAAAGATCTAAATACATAGAAAGACAGCCCATGTTAGGGAGTGGAATATAATATTGCTAAAATGTCGTCATTACACAAAACAGATTCAGTAACTCCTTACAGTTCTAATGACTTTTTTCGAAGAATTAGTCAATTGTTAAATTCATATGGAATTACAAGAAGCTTTAAATAGCTGAACGAATATTGAAAAAAGAATATTGAAGGATTCATAATTCCTGATATTAAACTAACAAGCAACAGTAACCAAACTGGATGAGAACACAAACACCTAAAGGTCAGATGGGAAGGTGGTGTCTACAAACAAAAGGATGCTGGGATTGCTAGCAATATGAGAAGCTGAAAGAAAGGAATAGATCACCCTAGACCTCTCAGTGTACGTGTGTGTGTGCATGTGCACACACCCTGGATTTCAGAACTTTGAAATAACAATTGTTTTATTGGAACTCGGCAACAGCAGCCGATACAAGATAGATTTAAATATATGTTGAAGACAGGCAGGTAAAAATTTCCCTTGCCAGAAAAGTGTATGTACATTTGATGCTCTACATTTAAAGATTTGGGTCTCCAACTGCAAATGAAAAAAAAAAGTGGTTTGGTACCAGAGATTGAACCTAAGGGTGCTTAACCTTAGGGAGCAATATCCCCAGCTTTTTTTTTTTTTTTTTTTTTTTTTTGAGACAGTGTCTTGCTAAGCTATTGAGGCTGGCTTTGAACTTGCAATCCTCCTGCCTCAGCCTCCCAAGCTGCTTGGATTAAAGGCATGTACCACCATGCCTGAAAAAAAAAAAAATTACTTGTATGTACTGAACATACTTTCTTGTCATTATTCCCTAATCAATGCAACATAATAGCTATTCACATAGCATTTATGTTGTCTTCAACATCATAAATCATCTAGAGATGTAGTTATATGCAAATACTACACCATTTTATATAAGGACTCCTGCAAAGGAAAATTCTAGTATCCTGGGGTGTTCATGTATGTGTCCTAGAACAAACTTCCTCAGACAATGAGGGATGACTGTACTTGGCAAATTTTCCCCAAACTGTAAAAAATAGAAAAATAAACTACAGTAATCAAAACAGTATGTTACTGGTATAAGGATAGACATAGAGACCAATACAATGAAATTAAGAACACAGAAATCACCCCATTTATCTCTGTCCAAATAACTTTTCCTCATTTGTGGTCTTGTATCTTTGTGAAATCATCTTTTGAACAAAGAATACTTAGAAAAACCACAAATATGAAGTTGTACCCCCAACATCACATACAAAACTTAAAATGGATCAATGACTTAAACTACAAAACTCTATTTAAAAAAAAAAAAAAGCACGTATTGGGGTAATCAAGATGGTGGAGTAGAAGCATGCTGCAATTTCTAGCTCCTCCACAATCAAACAGCTGGAGAACAGCTATGGAGTGAGATGGGTAACTGGGTTCAATACTGGACTGAGACTTGGAGAGAGATTATGATTATCAGAACAGAGCCAGAACGAGTTCATCAATCCTAAACCTGCCACTAAGTCACCAGCCCACAGCACAGCTTACAGGGCCTCCCTAAGAGCATCAGAGAAGGGTGGGGTAAAGACTGGTAATAGTCTCGACCTGTGACTTGGGAGCATACAAAGCAGCCACCCATAGCAGAGAAATCTAAGCACAGGCCTGCAGACACTGGAGGGATGGCCCCTTGTGCCACTAGAGAACAAATCAGTACCTGTCTAAAATTGGACAGGGTGAAAACTGTGAAGATAGGCTCTGGTAATGAGGATGCTGATCTACACACAGGTAAAAGCAAATATATAGCTCCACCACAGTACAGTGCTAACTGAGCCTGACCATTTCCCATACTCCCAACACCTGTGAATTGCAAATCTGAAAGTACCTGAAGTCCTGCACCTTAAAAATCTCAGCAGGGAGGAATTTTAAGTTTGGTGGGTTGTTTTAGGTATTGGGGATTGAACGCAGGGATGCTCTGAGTTAATTTTTGAGACAGGTTCTTACTAAATTGCTGGGACTGGCTTGAACTTGTGATCTTCCTGCCTCAGCCTCCCTAGCAGCTAGGATTATAGGGCATGAGTCACTATGACTGGAAAATTTAAGTATTTTCAATGTTACTTTTGATATTGTCTTCCATGTTGGTTTGTTTCAAATCCCCTCATCATTTGTTTCACATAGTTTTATATAATTTCATGATATTTTAAAAAATTAGCCCATTGATTAGGTTTACTCTTTTTTTGTACACTCACTTCTATTGTCTTTCTCATCTCATTTATCTTCATTCCATTTTTTCTTTCCAACTCTTGCCTCTATAGTTAGTATCAATTTTATCTTCTTTATTGCTTAATTTTTCAATCTAGTATTACTTCACTTTTCTTCTGCTTATTAACTAAACCATAGTTGAGAGAACATTTTTAATAAGTGTTTATTATGTTAGTATAAGTTTGCTTTCAAATTTTCACTGCCTACTGGTGGTTATTCTTCTTTCAAAGTATTGCCAGGGATTGAAAACAGCACCATGAACACACATGGGAAACATAGTAAAGAAAAAGCACCGCACTAAAAAGACTTTCTCATACAGTACAAGAGATATCCCAACAGATATTCAAATCTTAATATAGACACACAGGAAGCATGAGAAAAAAAGATAATAAAACACCTTCAAAATTTATAACTCTGAAATAACTGAATCCACAGATAGTAGAGGAAATACCAGATAAAGAATTCAAACAGTGCCAGGTACAGTATAATTCCAACAGCTCAGGAGGTTGGAAATTCAAAGCCAACCTCAACCATCTGGGCCCTATTGCAAAATAAATTAAAAAAATAAGGGCTGGGGATGTCACCACTGAGTTCGATCTCTAGTATTCAGTTAAAAAAAATTCAAAAAGTTGATTGCCAAAATATTCAATGAATTAAAAGAAGAACTAAAGAATAAGAGGAAGACTTCAATAAATAGAGATTATGAAAAAGAATTGAAGAGAAAACTTGGAAATAAAAAATTCAATAAACTAAGTTTTAAATTTCTTTGGAGATGCTCACAAAAAAATGAGATCAAGATGAAAGAATACCAAGGTTCAAAGGCAAGATAGATGAATTAGAGCACTCGGTAATAAAAGGGGAGGGAACTCAACTATGAGAAGACTATATAAGAGCTTTGAAACAACATTGAAATATCACATTTAAGACTCAGAAGGAAGGAATAAAGATACAGACTAATGGCACAGAAAACTTATTGAGGGAAATAATAGAACATTTCCTTAATCTTGGGAACATGCAGGTACTAGAGACCTTTAGAACTCCAAATAGACGTGACTTCTCTACAAAATAATTAAAATGACATATTCAGAACAAAGGAAAAATTTTAAAGGCTGTAAGAGAGAAGCATCCAGTCACTTATAAAGGCAAACCTATCAGAATAACAGCAGACTTCCCAGGAAAACCCTAAAGCCCAAGAGGAAGTGGAATGATATGTTTCAAAATTTAAATGAAAATAACTTACCAACCTGGATTATTATATCCAATGAAACTATCATTCAGAATTAAGGAATATAAACCTTTGAATATAAGCAGAAACTAAAGGAACTCATGACCATCATGACAAGTCAGCACTGTAGAACACAGTTAAAGGAATCCTATACACACAAAGATAAAAGGTGTGTGTGGGGGGAATCTCATAACAGTAGATAAGCAAATAAAAATTAGGAACACATTAAACATCTCTCTATAACAAGACTAAATGTAAAATGGTCTTAATTTTTTAATCAGAAGAACAAGAATGGCTGATTGCATTAAAAAACGAGACCCAACTTCATGTTGTGTGCAAGAATCACACCTCACTGGCAAAGACATGCAGAGACTGAAAGTGAAAGAATGGGAAATACTATTCCATGCAAATGAAGCCTAAATACAGGAAGTAGCAGCTATTTTCATATCTAACAAAGCAGATTTCAAGCCAAAATGAGAGAAAACAAAGAAAGAAGGTCACTACATACTGGTAAAGGGAACCATCCATCAAGAAGATACAATGAATGTAAATATTTATTCCCTGAACTTCAATACAACCAATTTGACATATAAGGACAGAAAATCCCCAATACAATAATAGTGGGTGATTTTAACACACCAATCTAATGGGTCACTCAGACCAAAAAATAAAAAATCTACAATATGACACAGTTGAACTATATCGAATGGATTTGATAGAGACCTATTGAATATTTCATCCAACAGCTAAAATCACTTTATTTTTAGCTGCTCATGGATCTTTCTCCAAAATAGATTATATTGCGCCATGAAGCCAGTCTTACAAATTAATTCCTTATATCTTATCATAATGGAATGAAACTAAAAATCCATAGCAAGAAAAACTACAGAAACCACAAAAACACATGGAGATTGAACAAAAAACTTTTGAGTGATAAAAACAACATATCCAAAGCTATGGAAAGAGTAGTTTATAGATATGAGTACCTACATTTTTTAAATGAGATCTCAAACTAATGATGAATCGCAAGGTCTTAGAAACATGATAACATACCAGGTCCAAAACCAGTAGAAGGAAAATAATAAAGATCAGAGATGAAATCAAAGAAATAGGAATTCAAGCTCCCGTTCACCTGCTTCTCGCAGACAAACTGCTGTGATGCGGCACTAAATGATCCTGCTGAAACAACTGGTCGGCCCTTCTGAATCTACGGAGGTAAATGCCAACCGAGCCTTCATAGGCAGTGGCCACAGGATTGAAACGGGGCTTGGGAGAGCCAGTCAGGACCCACCTGTTGCATTGGACACCTGGCAAAGGGAAGGAACTGTCGCCATTTGCATGGGATACCACCAGGGCAGAGAACTGACATCACCAGAATGCGGCGGAGGAGATAACTTCATTGAAACCAGCAGTGACAGGTGTGTAACCCCTTAGCCTTCCCTCTCCGCACAGCGGGGAAAACTTAAGGGCCCCTCCCAGCTCTCCCATGAGTGCGATAGCCAGACCGAGGGAATTAGGAGTAGCACGGAACTCCCGGATACCGCTCCCCACCAGTGCTGACAACTGAGGTCTCTTGTACCAGCTACAGGGGACGTGGCTACCAGAGGGCAAGCAAAATTCGCTGAGGGTTCTCAGCCCCAAGCTCTACAAACTTAGGGTCTGAGGGAATGGCAAACAGGGAGAGTGTGCCCAGTCGTTCATGAAAACAGGGCTCCCGGGAGCAGCAGACCTGGCGTGTAGCCAGTATTGTGGTGAGCGGGGCCTGGCTTGAGAAAAAGTGAGGAAGTGACTAGACACAAGAGAAGGCCCTAGGCACTCAGGATTGGAGACCGGCCCAGTCTGGGAGGAGGAGCTGCTGCACAGTGATTGGTTCCCGCGTATTGAGAGAAGCTTGGCCTGGTGGGCACAGCTCAACCTAGTGGAAGAGAAGTCAATCAAAGTCTAAGACTGTATTTATTAATTTTTTATAAATTTGGGTTTTATTTCATTTTCTTGGTTATTCTTTTTTAATTTTTTTTTATTGTGTCTTTTCATTTATTTTCAATTTTCTTATTCCCCCTTCCTTGAATTCTACCTGCTTACTCTCATTCTCTTTAGTGACTTCTTCCCTTCCCTTCTAATACCTTTCCTCCCAAGCATCAAATAAATTTATAGGAGTAAACAGTCAAACAGAACAAGAAGTAACATGAACAGCATGAAAAAGCAAGGAAGAAAAGGAGTACAAACAATGCAGGACAGTCTAAATATTCAGGAGGACCTAGAGTCATCAGAAAAATGGTCAAATAAAGAACTCAAGGAACACCTTAGACAGATGGAATGAAACCTTAAAGAGGATACGAGACAGCAAATTCAAACAGTGAAAGAACACATTGAAAATGAATTACATAAACAGATAAAAGAAGAAATTAAGCATCTTTATCAGGAGATTATTAAAAAAATCAAACAATAATTCTAGAAATGAAGGAAACTATAAACCAAATTAAAAACTCAAATGAGAGTATCACTAACAGAGTGGAGCAAGTAGAAGCCAGAACGTCAGATAATGAAGACAAAATATATCATCTTGAAAAGAGTCTAGCCAACTCAGAAAGGCTGGTAAAAAATCACGAGAATAATATCCAAGAGATATGGGATAACATAAAAAAACCAACTTAAGAGTCATCGGGATACAGGAAGGTATGGAGATTCAAACAAAGGGAATGAGTAACCTATTGAATGAAATAATTACAGAAAACTTTCCAGAAATAAAAAAGGAAATGGATATACAAATAGTAGATGCATACAGGACACCGAGCACACAAAATCACAGTAGACCAAATGCCAAGACACATTGTTATGAAGATATCCAATATACAGAACAAAGAGAAAATATTAAAAGCTACAAGAGAAAGGAGGCAGATTACATTCAGGGTTAAACCAATAAGGTTAACAACGGATTTTTTATCAGAGACACTGAAAGCAAGAAGATCCTGGAACAACGTATTTCAAACACTGAAAGACAACGGATGCCAACCAAGAATTCTGTATCCAGCAAAATTAAGCTTCAGGTACGACAACGAAATAAAAATCATTCATGATAAAAAAAAAGTTAAAAAAATTTGCAGCAAAATCAGAGACACAGCGTATGATAGAAGGAAAAGTTGGCTACGATCTACATACTGTGGAGTCGGGCCCCAAATTCCTCAATAGGACACCCATAGCACAAGAGTTAATAACTAGAATCAACAAATGGGTCTTACTCAAACTAAAAAGTTTTTTCTCAGCAAAAGAAACAATAAGAGAGGTAAACAGGGAGCCTATGTCCTGGGAACAAATCTTTACTCCTCACACTTCAGATAGAGCCCTAATATCCAGAGTATACAAAGAACTCAAAAAATTAGACAATAAGATAACAAATAACCCAATCAACAGATGGGCCAAGGACCAGAACAGACAATTCTCAGAGGAGGACATACAATCAATCAACAAGCACATGAAAAAATGCTCAGCATCGCTAGCAGTCAGAGAAATGCAAATCAAAACCACCCTAAGATACCATTTCACTCCAGTAAGATTGGCAGCCATTAGGAAGTCAAACAACAAGTGCTGGCAAGGATGTGGGGAAAAGGGTACACTTGCTCATTGTTGGTGGGACTGCAAATTGGTGCGGCCAATTTGGAAAGCAGTATGGAGATTTCTTGGAAAGCTGGGAATGGAACCACCATTTGACCCAGCTATTCCCCTTAGACCTAAAAAGAGCATGCTACAGGGACACTGCTACATCGATGTTCATAGCAGCAAAATTCACAATAGCAAGATTGTGGAACCAACCTAGATGCCCTTCAATAGATGAATGGATAAAAGAAATGTGGCATCTATACACAACGGAGTATTACTCTGCATTAAAAAATGAGAAAATCATAGAATTTGCAGGAAAATGGATGGCATTAGAGCAGATTATGCTAAGTGAAGCCAGCCAATCCCTAAAAAACAAATGCCAAATGTCTTCTTTGATATAAGGAGAGTAACTAAGAACAGAGTAGGAACCAAGAGCATGAGAAGAAGATTAACATTAAACAGGGATGAGAGGTGGGAGGGAAATTGCATGGAAATGGAAGGAGACCCTCATGGTTATACAAAATTATATACAAGAGGAAGTGAGGAGAAAGGGAAAAATAATACAAGGGGGAGAAATGAATTACAGTAGAGGGGGTAGAGAGAAGAGGGGAGGGGGGATAGTAGAGGACAGGATAGGCAGCAGAATACAACAGACACTAGTGTGGCAATATGTAAATCAATGGAAGTGTAACTGATGTGATTCTGCAATCTGTATACGGGGTAAAAATGGGAGTTCATAACCCACTTGAATCAAAGTGTGAATTATGATACGTCAAGAACTATGTAATGTTTTGAACAACCAACAATAATAAATAAATAAATAAAAAGAATTTGCAGCCAGAAAACGAGCATTGCAAAGAATCTTGAGCAAAACACTAAGAAGAAATGAAAAACAATAACCAAAATCATCAGTGGAAAGTGCCTCAGTAAAGACAGAGGGCGGGGGGAAAGCTAATCATGGAGAAACAAACTAAATTAAAAAAAAAATAATCAAACATGGCTAGAAGTACAAACCATATATCAATAGTAACTCTAAACGTTAATGGCTTAAACTCTCCAATAAAGCGACATAGGCTGGTATCATGGATTACAAAAACAAATTCCAACAATATGCTGCCTCCAGGAGACACATCTGATTGGAAAACACCTAGACAGGCTGAAGGTGAAAGGTTGGGAAAAAATATACCACGCACACGGTCCTCATAAGCAAGCAGGGATGGCCATCCTCATATCAAATAAAATTGACTTCAAGACTAAGTTAATCAAAAGGGATAAAGAAGGACATTATATACTGTTAAAAGGAACCATTCACCAACAAGACATAACAATTATCAATATTTATGCACCAAAAACAAATTCTCCTCAAGTTCAAGAATCAAATAGACCACAACACAATAATTATGGGTGACTTCAACACACCTCTCTCACCATTGGGCAGATCCTCCAAACAAAAGTTGAACAAAGAAGCTATTGACCTCAATATCACAATCAACAACCTAGACTTAACCGACATATATAGAATATATCAACCATCATCAAGTGGATATACTTTCTCAGCAGCACATGGATCCTTCTCAAAAATAGACCATATATTATGCCATAGGGCAACCCTCAGTAAATATAAAGGGGTGGAGATAATACCATGCATTTTATCTGATCATAATGGAATGAAACTGGAAATCAATGATAAAAGAAGGAAGGGAAAATCCAATATCACATGGAAAATGAATATGTTACTGAACGATCAAGGGGTTACAGAAGACATAAAGGAGGAAATCAAAAAATTCTTACAGATAAATGAAAATACAGACACAACTTATCAGAGTCTATGGGACACATTGAACGCAGTTTTAAGAGGGAAATTCCTCGCCTGGAGGTCATTCCTCAAAAAAAGAAAAAACCAACAAATAAATGAGCTCACACTTCATCTCAAAGCCCTAGAAAAGGAAGAGCAAAACAACAGCAAAAGAAGTAGAAGGCAAGAAATAATTAAAATCAGAGCGGAAATCAATGAAATTGAAACAAAAGAAACTATTGAAAAAATTAACAAAACTAAAAGTTGGTTCTTTGAAAAACTAAATAAGATCGACACACCTTTAGCCATGCTAACGAAGAGAAGAAGAGAGAGAACTCAAATTACTAACATACGGGATGAAAAAGGCAATATCACAACAGATGCTACAGAAATACAGAAGACAATTAGAAATTATTTTGAAAACCTATATTCCAATAAAATAGAAGATAGTGAAGACATCGATAAATTTCATAAGTCATATGATTTGCCCAGACTGAGTCAGGAGGATGCACACAATTTGAACAGACCAATATCAATGGATGAAATTGAAGAAGCCATCAAAAGACTACCAACCAAGAAAAGCCCAGGACCGGATGGGTATACAGCGGAGTTTTACAAAACCTTTAAAGAAGAATTAATACCAATACTTTTCAAGTTATTTCAGGAAATAGAAAAAGAGGGAGCTCTTCTAAATTCATTCTATGAGGCCAACATCACCCTGATTCCGAAACCGGACAAAGACACCTCAAAGAAAGAAAACTACAGACCAATATCTCTAATGAACCTAGATGCAAAAATCCTCAATAAAATTCTGGCGAATCGAATACAAAAACACATCAAAAAAATTGTGCACCATGATCAAGTAGGATTCATCCCTGGGATGCAAGGATGGTTCAACATACGGAAATCAATAAATGTTATTCACCACATCAATAGACTTAAAGATAAGAACCATATAATCATCTCGATAGACGCAGAAAAAGCATTCGACAAAGTACAGCATCCCTTTATGTTCAAAACATTAGAAAAACTAGGGATAACAGGAACTTACCTTGACATTGTAAAAGCTATCTATGCCAAGCCTCAGGCTAGCATCATTCTGAATGGAGAAAAATTGAAGGCATTCCCTCTAAAATCTGGAACAAGACAGGGATGCCCTCTATCACCACTTCTATTCAATGTAGTTCTCGAAACACTGGCCAGAGCAATTAGACGAAAGAAATTAAAGGCATAAAAATAGGAAAAGAAGAACTTAAATTATCACTATTTGCAGATGACATGATTCTATACCTAACAGACCCAAAAGGGTCTACAAAGAAACTATTAGAGCTAATAAATGAATTCAGCAAAGTGACAGGATATAAAATCAACACGCATAAATCAAAGGCATTTCTGTATATCAGCGACAAAACTTCTGAAACGGAAATGAGGAAGAACACTCCATTCACAATATCCTCAAAAAAAAGAAAATACTTGGGAATCAACCTAACAAAAGAGGTGAAAGATTTATACAATGAAAAGTACAGAACCCTAAAGAGAGAAGTAGAAGAAGATGGAAAAATATACCCTGTTCATGGATAGGCAGAACTAACATCATCAAAATGGCAATATTACCAAAAGTTTTTTTCTCAGCAAGAGAAACAATAAGAGAGGTAAATAGGGAGCCTACATTATGGAAACAAATTTTTACTCCTCACACTTCAGATAGAGCCCTAATATCCAGAGTATATAAAGAACTCAAAAAATTAGACAATAAGATAACAAATAACCCAATCAACAAATGGGCCAAGGACCTGAACAGACACTTATCAGAGGAGGATATACAATCAATCAACAAGTACATGAAAAAATGCTCACCATCTCTAGCAGTCAGAGAAATGCAAATCAAAACCACCCTAAGATACCATTTCACTCCAGTAAGATTGGCAGCCATTATGAAGTCAAACAACAACAAGTGCTGGCGAGGATGTGGGAAAAAGGGTACTCTTGTACATTGCTGGTGGGACTGCAAATTGGTGCAGCCAATTTGGAAAGCAGTATGGAGATTCCTGGGAAAGCTGGGAATGGAACCACCATTTGACCCAGCTATTGCCCTTCTCGGACTATTCCCTGAAGACCTTAAAAGAGCGTACTACAGGGATACTGCCACATCGATGTTCACAGCAGCACAATTCACAATAGCTAGACTGTGGAACCAACCCAGATGCCCTTCAATAGATGAATGGATAAAAAAAATGTGGCATCTATACACAATGGAGTACTATGCAGCAATAAAAAATGACAATCATAGAATTTGCAGGGAAATGGATGGCACTAGAGCAGATTATGCTTAGTGAAGCTAGCCAATCCCTAAAAAACAAATGCCAAATGTCTTCTTTGATATAATGAGAGCAACTAAGAACAGAGCAGGGAGGAAAAGGTTAACATTAAACAGAGGCATGAGGTGGGAGGGAAAGGGAGAGAAAAGGGATATTTCATGGAAATGGAAGGAGACCCTCATTGTTATACGAAATTACATATAAGAGGTTGTGAGGGGAATGGGAAAATAAACAAGGAGAGAAATGAATTACAGTAGATGGGGTAGAGAGAGAAGATGGGAGGGGAGGGGAGGGGGGATAGTAGAGGATAGGAAAGGTAGCAGAATACAGCAGTCACTAATATGGCATTATGTAAAAATGTGGATGTGTAACCGATGTGATTCTGCAATCTGTATTTGGGGTAAAAATGGGAGTTCATAACCCACTTCAATCTAATGTATGAAATATGATATGTCAAGAGCTTTGTAATGTTGTGAATAACCAATAAGAAAAAAAAATCATAGAAATAGATAAAACAATACAAAGGCCAATGAAAAATTTGGTTATTTGTAAATACAAACAAAATTGATAACCCCTTAGCAAAAATTAACAAAGTTAGAGATGAAAAACGGATATTACAAGAGATACCATTGAAATCCAGAGGATCATCAGGTACAACTTTGAAATTTATATCTAGGAGATATAAGTTGGAAAATCTAGGAGAAATGGATAAATTTCAAGAAAACATGACCCATCAAAATTGAGCCAAGAGGATATAGAAACTTCATACAGACCAATAAGAAGCAATAAGATTGAAACAGTAAACAAAAGCCGCCACCCAACCCAAGTCATGGACCAGATGGATTCAGAGCTGAATTTTACCGATCTTTGTTGAACACCAATACTTCTCAAATTATTCCATGAAATTCAAAGGGCAAAAGCAAGAAACACTAAAGAAACCACATGGAGATTGAACAAAAAACTTTTGGATGATGAAAACAATATATCCAAACCTATGGAGATAGGTTTGTCTTTATAACTATCAGAATAACAGCAGACTTCAAATTCATTTTAAGAAGCCAGTGTCATTCTGACTCAAACAAAGAAAATTAAAAACCAGTATCCCAATGAACATAAAGGCAAAAACCTTTAGTAAAATACTTGCAAATTAAATTCAATTCTTCATTAAAAAGACCATACACCATGATCAAGACTGTTCCATTCCATGGATAGGAATAAGATAATGATGTCCACATTCATTACTTCTATTCAATGTAGTACTTAAAATTTTAGCTAGAGCATTCAAGCAAATAAATAAATGGGATTAAAATAGTAAACAAGTCCATTATCCCCATTTGCAGATGATATGACCCCCAATATTATGAAATCCTAAAAGCTACACTGGAAGACTTCTGAAGCTGATTAACAAATTCAGCTAAGTAGCAGGATCACAAAATCAATAGCTTTGCTATACAGCAATAATGAAATCAGAAAGAATTCAGGAAAACAATTCTGTACAAATTAAAGCAAGATGAAATAGCCAGGAATAAACCTAACCAAGAAGGTGAAAGAACTCTAAAATAAAATTTACAGAACACACTAGCATATGGAAATACTCCCATAGTCATGAATAGGCAGAATTAATATTGTTAAAATGGGCATATTATTGAAAGCAATATACAGGTTCAATGTGATCCCCATCAAAATGTCAATGATGTTCTTAACAAAACTAGAAAAGGCAATCCTAACATTCACATAGAAGAGCAAATGACCCAGAATAGCTACAGCAATCCTAGCAAAAAGAGCAATGCTAAAAGCATCACATTATATTACAAAGCCATAGTAGCAAAAATAACAGTACTGGCACAAAAACAAAGATCAGTTGAATAGGGGAAAAAAAGAAGACAAAACCATACAGCTACAATCATCTTATTCTTTACAAAGTTGCCAAAAACATCATGGGGCAGGGGAGAGACAGGCTCTTTGACAAATGGTGCAGGGGCGGTGGGGTGGGGTGGGGACTGGATATCCATATATGGAAGAATGAAACTAGATTCTCCCCCCACTTACCTATAGAAAGTCAATTCAAAGTGGATTAAAGACCTAGATATAAGACCAGAACCTTGCTATTGCTCGAAGAAAACAGAGGTCAACACTCAATATGCAACCACAAGCAATGACTTCCAGAATAGAACTCCTATAGCTCAGGAAATAAAACCAAGAATTGATAAATGGGATGGCATCAAATTAGAAAGTTCTGGATAGCACAGCTAGCAATTAACAGTGTGAAGAGACAACTCAGAAAATGGAATAAAATCTTTGCCAGCTACTCTTCTGATGGACAATTAATATCCACAATACATAAAAAAAAAAAAAAAAACAAGAAAAGCAACACTTTCAGTACATGGGCATATAACTAAACACATTTCTCAAAATAAGTACAAATGGCCATCAATTATATAAAAAATGCTCATCTTTAGCCAATAGGCATAATCTAAACTACACTGAGTTCCCATCTCACCTCAGAATTATAATCAAATATACAAATAGCAATCAATGCTGGGGGGAAGGAATTCATTGTCGACAGGAATGAAAATTGTTCTAGCTACCATGGAAATCAGTATGGAGGCTTCTCAAACTAAAAAATAGGATTACCATATGATCCAGGTACGGTGAAAGAATTAAAGTCAGCATATTTTAGAGATACAGGCACAATTCTCAACAGCCAAACTATAGAACCAACCTCTCAACCAATGAATGCATAAAGAAAATGTGGTATATATACACAATGGAGTTTTATTCAGCCATAAAGAATGAAACAATGTCATTTGCAGGAAAACAGATGGAACTAGAGAGTATCATGTCAAGCAAAATAAGTCAGACAATTATCTGATTTTCTTCCTTCCACGTGGAAGCTAGAAGGAAATGGGGAATAGATGTCATCAAAGTAGAAGGGAGACTGAAGGGGACTTTTGGAGAGGGCAAGGTAGAAGTACTTTGAGTAAAACTAATCAAATTAAATTACATGAACATTTAAATATGCCACGATAAAACTCATTATTCCATATAATTAATATGCACTAATAAACATGTCAATCCTCATGACCTTGAGATTAGCAATGAGTTTTTATATGACATATTAAACTTTATAACATCTGAAAATCAGATATCTGATAAGGGTCTCATACAGAATATATTAAAAAACACTTAAGCATAACAACTCAATTCAAAAAGGAGCAAAAAAAATCGATAGACATTTCTTCAAAAAAAGATACCCAAATGGATAACAAGCACATAAAAAGTTCTACATAATTAATCACTAGAGATGCAAATCAAAACCACAATGAGAGATTATTTCCTACCTATTAAGATGGTGCTATGTGTTGAACTGTGTACCTCAAATAAATTGAAATCCTAATTCTCCCTACCTCAGAATGTCATAACATGATCTTATTTGGAAATAGGATATTTATAGAGGTAATTAAAATAAGGTCACTTTGAAGAGCCCTCATCCAATACTACTGATATCCTTATAAAAAGTAGAAACTGGACATAGAATACACAGAGAAAAAGTGGTGAGAAGACATATAGGGAGAATGCCACGTGGAAATAAAGGTAGAGGTAGGAATAATTCATCCAACGATACTTCATGGTCTTCAGAAGGAGCCAACCCTGACAACACCTTGGTATCAATTCTAGCCTCCAGAACTGAGACAATTTTTAAAGATACCTAGTTTGTTACACCAGCCCTAAGAAACTAATACATAAATATATATTTTAAAAATGAAAATAAGTGTTGGAGAGATTGGGATCCTTGTAAAATGGTGCAGGTACAGCCTCTGTGGAAAACAGTTTGACAACTCCTCAAAGAACTACCGTATGATTGGATTCTATTCCTAGGTATATACTCAAGAGAACTGAAAGCAGTTTCTCAAATACTTGTACATGAATGTTTACAGAAGCACTATTCACAGTTGCCAAAAGAAGATAATCCAATGTCCTTCAATGGATGAGTAGATAAATAAAATATAGTACTATTCAGTCAATGAAAAGAATAGGATATTGATGCAAGCTACAAAACATGGGTGAACCTTGAAAACAAACTCGACAGAAACTATAGGCCACATGGTGTATTATTATACTTACAGGGAATATCAAAATAGGTAAATCCATAGAGATTTAAAGCAGATGACTGGTTATTAGAAACTGGGGACTGAGTGTTTAATGGATACTGGGTTTTCTTTTGATGTATTGAAAATATTTTTGAATTCAACAATGTTCATTATATAGCATTATGAATGTACTAAATGCACTGAATTGTACACTTTAAATTATGTAAAATTCACTGCAATAAAAGCAACTAGACCTTTTAAAACCCTGTTACTACCGAAAATTTACATTTTGTGATAGTCTCATCTTTATTTCATATTTGCCAATGTTTAAATAATACAACATACATATTCCTAAATTTAGGTACATAAAATTACTACTCACTTCACAGTAATGGTTTTTCATGAAAGAAGAAACCTAAAAGAATCAACTGAATTTAAAAATAAATGCCATAGAGAAGCAGAACAATGTAGCAGAAGGAGGTAAATGATATTCAGTGTCAGGCACAGGTGTGAATCCTGGACTTACTGTACATTAGCTACATGGTCTCATCTATAAAATAGGGATAATATTGTGTTGAGAATCAAAAGATAGTGCTTGGAACAGAGTAGGCCAAAATTTTAATAATTTGAAGGCATGGTACTTTATTTTGTTTCCAGTATCAAGCACACCATGAACTATTATATAATAAAAACTACTAATCTGTAAAAGGCATTCAGAGATTAAAACAAAAGGTGTTAACTTTACTGTGGTATATATTACAATATTAGTCTATGACCAACAATTGTTTGTTGATTAAATTGTTAGAATCGAATATATGCCATATATGATTTAGTATGGCAAACAATTCTCCTAGTAAAATGGGACAAGCACAATGCTATGGGCACTAGTGATAAAACCACAATTTGAAAATTCCATGTATATATTTTCACAATAGGAAAAAGAAAGTCTCTTCAGAGAAATAAATGTGCTTTACACCAGAGATTTCTCAATATTTTAAGCATATAGTCTTGAATTTTCTAAATCCAAAATGTAGCATTTTCATCATAAAACTGCAGCTATGAAAAAATCTAAAAAATAGAAGGAAAGCTAAAAACCAAAATAAATATCTTAAGAATAGTTAGAAAATTCAGGCATCTAATCTAAATAGTATTGATAGATATGATTGACTAAATTAACATAGAATTGAAAGGATTATTAACCTATTGGAAGATTTTTTTTAAAATGTTAATGAAAGTAAATTGATATTAAAATGCACACCAATATTTTAAGGGAAAAAAACTAAAGTGTTCATAAAAAATGTAAATATGCTTTCATCAACAGCTACATACTATTAAGAGACAATTTCTCAGGAATCTCAAGTTTCTAACATTTCACAATCAGAAGCAATAATGGTCTCTGTTCCAGATCACATTTTCACGGATGTTTATATAATAGACTTGGAAGACAGAGTGCTTTCCTCTGAATTAAAGGCTTGCTTACTGTCCATTATAAAAGATACAGATTCCCTAGACTCTAGGTTTTACAATATTAGTACACAGACTAATACTGTAATATATGCTAAAGTGAAGTTAACACCTTTTGTTTTAATCTCTGAATGCTTTTTACTTCTTGGTAGTTTTTCTTATTATATAATAATTCATAGTGTGCGTGATCTATTATTGGAAATAATGTCAAGCCACAGGTTTTTTGTTTGTTTTTTTTTTTTTTTGGCCTGCACTGTATCTCTATTATCTGTACAATATTATCCCTATTTTATAGATAAGAAAGCTAAGTTTTGAAGAAGGTAAAAGCCTGCTCAAAACTATAGAGCTAATATACAATAGGTCCCAAACCATAGAGCAAATTAATAATCAATACACCTGTGCAACCCACTGCACATGCAGGTAGTAGCTGGTCCTCATGTTGCTCTTTGAAAATCAAGGAGCAAGGAATTAGTGCAAGAAAATATTCAAATATTGTTATTACTGCAATCTTCACATCTTCTGCCAGCATCTATAAAACTGGCAGCTAAGTTCTTACCCTAGAATCAAGGTAAAATTTTCCAACCTTCACAGCTTCTAACATGGATCAGACACTGTGCTGGGTGCATAGAGAGATAAAGATCAAAACCTCGTATGTAAGGATCTACCTCGAAGTTATCTAGTATTACTGCTATTGCCAACTATCCATCAGGCACATGACCACGTATACTTCACACATAATGTGAAACATTTTTTTTTAAACCTTTAGTCAAAGTAATGCATGTAGAAGTGGAAAAAATTGCACTATAGGATGACTTATTAATAACAGCTCCCATATCACATTCCTTCCTTAACACAAAAGGCAATAACTTTATTTTGCTTATATAGGCTATTGTCTGTATCACTCTAAATTATATGCTTATTCTTGGAATTGTTTTATTTATTAACAATCTATTGAATTGCTAGAATAAAAGATGAATATTTTGTTTCATTTGTAATACCTCCTACCTAACTTTTTTCTTCCTCCATTAAAAAACTAAATACCCCTGCAAAACTTGACACAATGTCATGACATTACCATCACAAACAAGATGGGAGATTCCCATCAACCAAAAACTATTTTTTCCTGTCCCTTTGTAACTAACTCTTCCCCCAACTCCCAGCAACCATGTTTTCTATATTTATACATCCGTCTCTTCCAGAATGCCATATAAAGGAAATCATACAGCAGGGATCTTTCAGTCTGACTCCTTCCCTCAGCACTATGCATCTGAGATCTGTCAATGTTGCTGGGTATGGCAATAGTATGTCCCTTTTTGTTGAATAGGATTCAATTGTATGACTAAACCATATTTGTTTATCCAATCACAAGTTGAAGGACATTTGGGTTGTTTTAAGTTTTAAGCAATTATGAACAAAATATACACATTTATGTATAGGTTTTTGTGTGGGTTGTTATACGTGTAAGTTTAACTTCATAAGAAGCTGCCAAACACCTTCAAGGTGGCACTATCATTTGCATTTCTTCTAGCAAGGTATGAGACTGAGCAATACATCTTTATTCTGTTTTTACTTGGTACTGTCAAACTTTTATTATACCAACTATAATAAACCTTCATTAAAGAATTTTGTCATGTGTTCACCATTCACATATTTTCTTTGGTGTAATACCTATTCAATTGTTTTACACATTTTAAAAACTTTTTTCTGATTACTGAGTTTTGAGAGTTCTTTGCATATATTCAATATAAGTCTTTTTTACAAAATATATAATTTGCAAATATCTTCTTCCAGTCTGTGGCCTATTTTATTCTCTTAACCCCATCTTCTTTAGGGTAAAAATTTTAACTTTTCAATAAAGATTAATCTATCATCATTTCCATTCATGGAATATTCCAAAGTCATACAGATTTTGTGTGTTCTTCTGGAAGTTTTAATTTATAGTTAGGTCTAGGACCTATTTCAAATTAATTTTTATATAAAGCAAGAACTATTGTAATGGTTTAGATATGAGGTGTCCTCCAAAAGCTCATGTGTAAAACAATGCAAGAAAGAGGTTAAAGGATTGGGTTAAGAAAGCTTTAACCCAGTGCATTAATCCCCTAATAGGCATTAACTGGGTGGCACCAGTTGGCAGGTGAGGCTTGACTAGAAGAGGTGGGTCACTGGGGGTGGGGGTGGGGGAGTGCTTTGGGATATAGATTTTGTTCTTGGTGAGCACAGCTCACCGTCTGCTTCCTGATGTGATGTCCTGAGTTGCCTTCCTCTGCTATACTCTTCCATCATAATGCTCTGCCTCATTTAGGGCCCAGAGCAATGAAATCGGCCATCTATGGACTAAGACCTCTAAAATTGTGAGGCCTAAATAAAACTTTTGCTTCTCTAAAAGTGTTCTAGTCAGGTCTTTTGGTCATAGCGTTCAAAAAGCTTATGAAACAACTGTGTAGGCTGTTGTTTTTTGCATGTGGACATCCAATTCTTCTAGAACAAGTTTTTGGAAAGGCCATCATTTCCTCCATTTAATTGCCCTGGCACCTATGTTTAAAAAAATCAGATACCCGTAAATATGTGGGTCTAAATGTCCAATTGATCTCTATATTTCCCAATAATATCTTAATTACAGTAGCTTTATAGTTAAGTCTTAAAATCAGGTAGTGCATGCCTCCAATTTTGTTGTTTGACTATTTTCATCAGTGTTTCAGCATAACAATCTTTCATATAATTAGTCTTTTCAGTTCATGTGTATATGGTACTTTGAAAAATGCTTAATTTTCAGTTGCTTGTTTTAAGAAATATCATTAGTTTTTGTATACTTACTTAGCATCATGCCACTTTTTAGGTATAGTAGTATTTTGGTAGGTTCTTTGAGATAATCTCATTTATGAATAAAGTTTTTCTTTAATTTCTGCTCTGCTTTCTTCCCCCTTGCGTCATTACAGAACCTACTTTGTAGAAGTTCAATTCATTTAAGTTTATACTAGATTTTTAAATATTTATTTTAATTGTAGTTAAACACAATATCTTTATTTTATTTATTTTTATGTAGTGTTGAGGGTCGAACCCGGGGCCTCACACATGTTAGGCAAGCGCTCTACCGCTGAGCCACAACCCTAGCCCTGTAATAGATTTTTAAAGACCCTGATTATGATCATCTGGGATACTATTTCAGGAATACAATTTTTAAAAATATTTTTTAGTTGTTGATGGACCTTTATTTGATTTATGCGTATGTGGTGCCGAGAATCGAATCCAGTGATTCACACATGCTAGGCAAGTACACTACCACTGAACCACAATCCCAGCCCTCAGGTAAACAATTTTTAAAAAGTGCATTCTCCAGTTGCTGGGTAGTGTTTTATAGATATCAATTAGTCAACTCAGTTGACAATGTTGTTCAAGATTTATATATCCTTAGTGATTTTCCATTTGTTCTATTAACTAATGAGAAAGGAGTGCTGAAATCTCCAAATATAATCATGGTTTTGTCTCTAATGAGCCTTTCAGTTTTTACTGTTTTTAACACTGAATATTTAGGAGCCATGTTGTTGGGGTTTAAACATGAAGAATTTTTGTCTTGGTGAACTGAGCACCATGTTTTTCTATTTGAGGGGAGGGAAGGGAATAAATGTAGGGACCTCCATTTTCTTTGGTCATATTGTGTTGTTCAATTGCTATTAAGCTATACTGAGCTCATTAATTTGTGACTTTTACAGTGATTTAACAATATTAAAGCTAATCACAAGGAAAATGAAATGTGATCCTAGAAGCATGCTTTAAAAAAAAAAAAAAGTGGGAAAGGCTAAATCACAACGATTTCCCTTTTGATCAAAATTCTGACTTAAGACATCTAGGTGTGTCTTATAATTTGAGGCTTATTTTTCAAATAGTTTTTATTTTTCTGAAATAAAAGCTACATTGAGTTTTACCTCACATATTTTAATGGTATTTTTCTCGAGCTGCATTCAATTTTAATATGCACTTGAAGTTTTCAAGATCTAATCTACACTCATGTCAACCTGTAACTAAACATTTATCAAATGTTTTACATGGATTTTTTATTCATCAACTCTCTGCCCTCTGAAATACAGTCCAACAGCTGCTTCACTCTACTACAGTCTACTCAATAAAAATATCACATAAAAGCTAAATATTATTTACAGTTTGCCCACATGCACAGATCTGCGTTCATCTCAGATAAAAGGTTACAATGCAGGTCCAAAGGATGATGTGGAAATTATTCACCAGCTTCATCAAAGTAAGGGATATACATCGAGGGCAAGTAGAAAGAGATACACTGGAGTCATAAGCAAAGAGCATACAAAACCTAGTTACTACTATTAAATATAAACATTAATCTTCTCAACAGATTAATACAGATATGTTAATAGTCTATTTTTAAGGTGATTTCTTCATGACTTACAAAAAGGCTTCTAATCCTATTCTTCAAGATTATTTAATCAAATTTGTTAGTGGCAGTTTCTAACCTTTCCTAAACCTAGAACACCATTACTAACCCATTTACTCTCTGCTGATGACCAGATCTTTTACTTTACAAAGAAGAGTAAGGACAGGTGATATGTTCCATCAACTTCCTTTTGCTCTTTCTTAAACTCTTATTTTCTACATGGGCTGAGGGGGCATACCTTTCTCTGTATCCTTTTTTCCAAGTATATATCCTCCCTTATTCAATAAGTTACTTTTTCACTTGTGTTCTTGAGCTCCTATCTGCCTCTCTCTGCACACACCAAGCAACCTCTAGGATTCAGTTCTTACCTAAGAACAACCACTTACTCTTTCAATTTTTTTTTAGGCATCTATCATGTTTAAGTCACTGAGTTACTGAGACACAAAGTTAAATAAAAATCCAGTTCTTCATGAAACAAACTGGTGGAAAGATGAACAGGCAAAGAAATGATTAAAATCTAACATAATAAGTGCTAAGGGCATTATGTACAGTATAGTCATGGCATAAAGGAAAGAGGGCTTACCTCTGCTTGGTTACAGACAGATGTTCTTTGTTTTATATGCTCACCAAGCCCACTCTCTAATTTTTTCTTTTTTTTCTACAAACAGGCTCAGGTCTCCTTCAGTCCACATTATTTTTACTTGTTTGCAGTTCTGGGAACCCAGGGTTTCATGCATGCTAGGCAAATACTCTACCACCGAGTTACACCTCCAACCCCTCTCCTTCAGTCTTTTTTTTTTAAATTTTTTTATTTATATATGACAGTGGAATGCATTACAATTCTTATTACACACATGGAGCACAGTTTTTCATATCTCTGGTTGTATACAAAGTATATTCACACCAATTCATGTCTTCATACCTGTACTTTGGATAATAGTATCCATCACATTCCACCATCATTTCTAACCCCCATGCCCCCTCCCTTTTCCTCCCACCCCTCTGCCCCTCTTTAGAGTGCATCTATTCCTCCCACACTCCCTCTCCCTACCCCACTATGAATCAGCCTCCTTATATCAGAGAAAACATTCAACATTTGGTTTTGGGGATTGGCTAACTTTAGCATTATCTTCTCTAACTCCATCCATTTACCTGCAAATGCCATTCTCCTTCAGTCTTAAACCCACAAACAAATACACCATTCCATGATAAATAAGCTAATACCATTGTGACGCCCCTTTTATGAGTACATTTTCTGAAAGTATCACATGCACTGTTTTTTATTCATTCATCTTTTAGATACGTGTGTTCTGGCTTTTGATTTCCACCATTATATTGACACCTTTTACCAAAGTCATAGTTGAGTAACCCACTCAGCACATGCAGTCTTCACCTTAAACAGTCTCTCTACTACAAAGGACTTTTTGGACCTACTTTCTTCTTATATATATTTCCCCTCTCTCCTCCCATTCTTGTTTGGTCTTGACTAATATCACTCTCTTTTAATACCTGATAAAAGCATTACCCAAGATTCCATTCTGAGACATGTTTTTTGACTCCCTACCTCTTCTTTCCCACATGATAATTATCATGATAATCAGCTCTAAAGTAGAGTGGGGTTAAGGGAAAATATCTTGAAATCAGAAGGGCTGGCTTCAATTTCAGTTTTTACTACAGATTTACTAGGGATGCACAATGGCATGTTGCATGTCACATCCTAGGGCTCCATAAAAGAAAAATGGCTTTCCAATATTCTTTCTAGTCTCACAATTCCACAATTTTAACCAGAAAGGTCATCTGATTTCTAGGTCTAACTTCTTGAATATGCTACAAATCTACAATCCGTCTGCCATGTAAAAAGTTCCGCCTCTATAACTGATCTCCCAAACAACTTCTTCCTTTAAGCTCCCTTTCAATGTTACACTGGTGCCACCATTATCCTAAACTTGAAACCCCAATAAAACAACGTGCTTTCTGTTTTAATCCATGCATTCTCTCTTCATAACTCCCAATATTACTTCAAGGCCTCAAAGATCATCTCTTCCAGAAAGTAATCCTTGCTTCCCCAGATGGTTACAAACCCTCCTTCATTACCCAAGACTCTCTTGTAACACCTGACTTGTATTTTCCTCCAGACCCTTTTCTTTGGGAGCAGGATTTATACCTTATTCTTCTCTGCACAGCCCACATTATAAGACTGAAACTGAATTAACTAAATCAGAACTTTGGACACAAAAGAAATTTAGGGATGCATAATGACTTAGATGTTAGAGCTCTAAAACATACATTGTTCTTCCAAAGCTAAGGAAGCAATTCCTTCAAAAATCCAAGTGAACTCAGAGGCACACTATAAATAACAGGTTTTGCAATGTCAAAGACTTATTTCTTTAAAAAGGCAGGCTTACCAAAAGATGTACTCTTATTTTGACAATTTGAGCATTTCCTTTTTATTTAAATTGTTCACAAAGTATTTTGGAAAATTATTAGACCCAGAACTACAATCAGAAGCATAGATTAAACAAAGATGCCTATCAGCATTCAGTCAGTACACACTACATTATTGTGTGCTCGGGAAATAATTTCCCAAAATAAAATGTTATCATTAATTTTCAGTTTCATTAACAAGCTTCAAAATATTACTCTTTAATTATTTTTAAATGTGGTCCTCAGTTGATATAGTGAAACAAACTAAGAAGGAATAAAGGGGTGAGGGGTTCATCTTCCTTTACAACTAAGAAAAATAAAAATACAAAGTTGCAGATAGAAGAACTGGAATTTCCAAGGAGTTTAAACCAGAAGAGTCAAGACTTTAGCTGATTTCATCTAAAAGATAGGGTGCCTAGGGTAAGGCCTGACAAACAGAACATAGCCTTACTACAAGAACATTAAATAAACCTGAGATGATCTGTCTGATGCCTCGTTACTGAGGATGCAGAGCAGAATCTGACTTACCTGGTTTATCCCTCCAGGAGAGATCTTGTAAGTCTGCAACTTCTGTTTCAGCAGCTCTGGATCACTGTGACGAAATGGGCACCCTGACAACAGAAAACAAACCAGCACACCAACAAGGTTACTTACTCGGGACTTAGTATAATACCACTCTCAAGAGACTGCCTAAGCTCCTCTTAATTGTCTAACAGCTTATTAATAAAAAAAGCTAATTGCCCATGGGTGCAACTGCTTTCCTCTCTTTATCTAAATGACAACTTAGCTGTACAGTTATCAGGGTGCTACAGGCTCAAGAGTTACATAGAATATTACAGCATTTTCAGGCTAAGATGTACATGATGAGGAAAACAGCTTTAATTTTGCTACTTGCTAGTAAGTACAGATAATCATAAAGTAGCTTTAACAGTTTGCCTTAAACAAACTTTACATAATCTCATTTTTCTAGTCTACGTAAGTTACATGACAGGTACATAAGAATAGGGAAATAGATGGGCTGCGGTCGTGGCTCAGTGGTAGAGCGCTTGCCTAGCACACATGAGGCACCAGGTTAGATCCATAGCACCACATGAAAATGAAATAAACATATTGTGTCCACCTACAACTAAAGAAAATATATATTTTTTTAAAAGTTGCAGTTCTTTTAAAAAAGGGTGGGACAGACAATGTAAACAAAAAATAAAATGTAAAACGTAAGAAATATGAAGCTCATATACCATTTCAATAAATTCTATGCCTATTTCCTGTGAAGAGAATACAAATTTAGAGGAATCATGGAAGAAAATGAAATAGACAAATAGGAAACTATTGCGCAGAAAGACAACTTGTAGTATGTCATCTCTATATTGCTTGAGACAAAAAGATAAACTATTAGAAATACTTGAATAAATAAGAACACAAGGATTATAATTAAAAGCTAATATTTTGGGCCAAAACCTAGTAAATTTTAAATATCCTAATAAGAAACTCCAATGGTAAGTAAAATACTTAACTTGAAAAATGAATACAGGAAAGTCTGATTTTTTTATAATCATAAAGATGATGGATTTGTAAGTTAATTAGAAACAGCTTGTTTTTAATGAAATCAACAGGAAACCAGTTGATGAAAAAATATGGAAAACAGCCAGGATGGCAAATACAAATGTGTTTCTCAAAAACATCCATTATAATGACATGGACCCCTACAAACAATGCAATTTTAAAAATTTACAGTATATCTCTATTCTGAAGAAAACAAATATTTAGTGCAAAGAAACATTTGAGAAACCTTATAATACATGGTTAAGAGTGTGGAACTGCACAGCCTGAATCTAAAACTCAGTTCACCACTTACTAATTGGGTATTTAGACAAATATCTTCTTACTGACTCAGCTTCATAGTTTGCTCAAGTGAGGGAAATAATAATATCCATCTCACATATATACCATAAGAATGCAATATAAACTATTTTATGCTCTTGGCATAAACATAGTAAGCCCTCAAAACATGCAAGCTATTATTCTTGAAGTATCTGATAAGATTACAAGGCACCCCAATGAGAAAGAAATGAGGGTATAAGGGGTATTGTTGTTTAATCACAGAATGATGAAAGGGCATTAGAAAAAGGAGACAGACTACAAAAAATTACCCAAAGTATATTTGAAATAATAACCAGACCTATATGAAAGGTCAGAAAGAACAAAGCCAAAAAAAAAAATGAAGATTGTTAATCTTTGAAGTACTAATGGCCATAGAAAGGTCTTTTGAAGCTATGTTCACTACAAGAAACAGACTATTGCTTGGAGAAGCTGTTGATATAAACACCTACTTTGTTTCCGTCTTCCACATTGTGATTCCCCCAAACTGGAGAGACAGGTGAAAACAGAATCACAACTGACTGAAGCAGAAACCCATGAGCAGGACCTCCAGAGGAAGCAGTGCCAACAGGAAAGCCTAACTGTTCTAGGTAAATGGCTGGAGCCTCAGTGTTGGCCAAGTCAAGGGGTTCTCACACTTTTGTGAACTTCACCTCCAGAAGCTCTATTAGTTCCTCACAGTGAATATTAGAAAAAATGTGTGTGTGTGTGTGTGTGTGTGTGTGTGTGTGTACACACAGCTTTATAACAGCTTTATTTATAACTGCCAAACCTTAGAAGCAACTAAGGCTTCCTTCAGTACATGAATGGATAAATAGTCTATGGTACATCCAGACAATGGAATATTATTCAGTGATAAAAAGAAATGAGCTATCAAGACATGAAGACAGGGAGGAAATTTAAACACATTTTGCCAAGTGATAGAAAACAATTTCAAAGTATGTAGCCCTCCAATGACATATAGACTTCAACTATATGACATTCTGTAAAATGCAAAACTATGAAGTTAGTTAAAAGATGTAGTTGCCAGAGAGTAAGGGGAAGGAGGGATGAATAGGCAGAGCACAGAGGATTTTTTAAGAGTGACACTCTTCTCCACAATGGTAGATATATGGCATTATAAATTTGTCCAATTCCATAAAATATATCACACCAAGAGCAAGTCCTAATATAAACTATGGGCTTTGGGTGATAATGATATGTCAATGCAGGTTTGTCAATTGAAACAATTGATATATAACATTGATGTGGGATGTTGATAGTAGGGGATATTATACATGTGTAATGGCATAGGATACACAGGAACTCTGTACTTTCTGATGAATTTTGCTGTGAGCCTGAAAAGGTGCTTAAAAAAAAAATCAGGTTTATTTTTTAAAGGGGGAATAAGTGAATCTGTTCCAAAAAATATGAGTCAAGTGTTTGTTAAGTATAGAACAGGAATCCACTATTACCTGAGGCTTCATTTTCTGTGGTTTCACTTATGAAAGGTCAAATCCAGTCCAAATATATTAAATTAAAATTACAGAAAAAGCAATTCAAAAGTTTTATACTACACACCATTCATAATAGTGTAATGAAATCTTGTTTCTTCCCACCTCATTCCTCATGCTCAGTGTATCCATGCTGTATATGCTACCTACCCATTACACTCATGCTCAGTGTATCCATGCTGTATATGCTACCTACCCATTAACCACTTACTAGCTGTTGTGGTACTGCAATGCTTCTATTCAAATAACTAATTTTTTAACTTCATAATAGCCTCAAAGCACAAGAGTATTGTTGCTGGCAATTTGGGTATGCCAAAAAGGTGAAATGTCTCAATTAATTAAGGAAAAAAAATATAATGCTGAGGTGACTAAGATCTGTGGTAAGAATAAATTTTTTATCCATGAAAAGGTGAGGGAGGACAAAGAAATTCATGCTAATTCTATCCACCTCAAGTTGCAAAAGTTGGATGCATGATGTGACAAGTGCATAGTTAAGATGGAAAAAGCATTAAATTTGTGGGTAGAAGACTTCAACAGAAAATATGATCTAGGAGCTCCAGAAAGATTTAAGTCTATACAAAGACTTTAGCAAGGCTCCCTTAAAATGTGTGACGTCAAGCCATTTACTGCAAAGTAACAGATTACACAGATTCAGGAATAGGGTTGGAACAAAAAACATAATTACTGGAGAGGTTGAATCAGTGGAAAAAGCTGCTGTTATCACACCTCCTGCAGAGCTGAAAAAGTTGATTAAAGAGAAGGGATGCCATCCAAAGCAAATTTTCAAATTTGCAAATTTTCAAAATTGCAAAGAAACCACTCTTCTGGAAGAAGGTGCTCAAAAGAACCTCATAAAAGTGCAAAGGAGGCATGAGGGCATAAAACATGGAAGGACAGATTAACTTGTACTATGTAGCAATATAACAAATTTCAATGCCATTTTTGATAACAGCACCAATTCTTAATTTGGGCCTACTGATGCCTGATGATTAACTAAAAGAAGGATAAAGGTTTGGCATTTCTGATTTCATTTGTACATGTCCCTTTTGCCTAAAACTTTTGGTCAGATTCCTGCTCAACTCTGCACACAGGCAAGTTAATCACTTAAGGAGTATTCATCCAAAGCTAGTAATCTACCAACTTTGAGGCTAAAGACACCAAGACAAGAGTAACTAAGGTATTTCCAAGATTTGCAGGGACAAGTGAATTGCCAGCTTTTATAGTGTCCTATTCCAGACCCCTGGAGTGGACAAAGAAAATTTTAGTTATTACCCTGCATCTTCCAGGAACAGTGAAGCCTCTTTCCAGGCAGATCACCCCATGAAGAGATTACCCACCTAAGTAGGAGAATCATCTCACAGGAACCAAATTGTACCTTTCCAGGATCACAAGTCTGACAATATCCTGCAAATAAAATATGGGAATTGTCCCCTCAAGTAAAAAGGACTTCTGACTTCTCCAGAGCTACCTCACAGAATCAGAACTGAGATAACAATCAACCAGACCACAGTTTGACCAAGATTGCTTAATTATGTATACCTCTCACTCCCTGCTCCATTTCCTCCTTTATTTAAACCTAAAGTTCATGTCAGTACCCTCAAAGACAGGACCAAGATGGTTGAGCTATATCGTCTCCCTAATATGGCCATATGATTGAAGTTCCTGATTTTTACCATTGCTTTTGTTTGTTTTGGGGGGTGAATGGCAGGACCTGATTTGCTGGGACCTGCAGAGTTGGGCCTCTGGCCTAGGACTCCAGTAACAGCACCATTATAGGGCATATGATGAAATTAGGTATAGTGAACAGAGTGAAGATCCCATGTGCTCTCAAAAACAAAAATTATCTTGCCCATCTTCTGCCAACATAATCAAAAAGCATTTGTGACACCCATCTTATTTATGGAATGGTTCCACCATCACTTCATTCACAAAATGGAAAAATACTTAGAAGAGAAAGTGTTGTTACTAATAATAGTTGCATTAGTAACAATGCACCTCAACATCCTGAATCTGTTTGCTATGAAAACAAAAACAGTGAGGTTGTATTTTTACCTCCAAATGTTACTTCGCTGCTTCCCTTGACCTGGGCATCATTAGATTTGCCAAAGCCACATACATCCATCTGGTATTTGGTTGCATTTAATCCGCAATTGATGTAGACCCTAATCTGGACATAATACAGTGTTGGAAATGATTCACTATTGCTGATGCCATAAAATTCATCAAAGTTTAAGTGGATAAACTAAAATCAGAAATTGTAAATGCCTGTTGGAAGAACTTAAGGAGTAAAGTTGTGATAATTTTAAAGGTTTCCCAGGAACCAAAAGACAAGGAAAATCATTTATGCAGCAAGACAAATCAGTGGAGGATTTTTTGACATACTTGATGAAGAAGTGGAAAAACATACCGAAAGCCATCAAGAAGTATTAAATGAGGAACTGGAAGAACTTTTTAACTATAGAGGAAGAATCAGCAATGTGGATGTTACCAAAATTTGCTAAAAGTATTCCCAATCCCACAAACATTGGGGACAAATTACAGAATACAATCCTCAGTTAAAATTTAGCATTACAATCAGCTCCTGATCACTAAAGGATCACAACCTCTGTAGCAACACTTGTTAAGTTAAAAAAAAAAAGACAACAATTTCCAATTACAATGATCTTCTAAAACATTTCGGGGGTGGGGGGGACTTTAATTATCAAGGATCTCTAAGCATTGACACCATATGCTCCTGACATTTAACTATTGATGTCAGAATGGCTCACTGACACAGATCAGCCAACATAATCCTTCTTGTAATAGTACCCTAATGCTACATCATAAGACTTAGACCACATGTACATAGCTTTATTTATGGCATACTGTTGTACTTATTAGTTATTATTGATAACTGTGCCTAATTTGTATACCGAACTTCATCACAAATACATATGTATAGGAAAAAAATAGTATACACAGGGTTCACTACTATTTGTAGTTTCAGGTACCCACTGCAGCTCTTGGAACATATCTACTACAGATAAGCTTAACCACTGTTATTCTTGAGTGAAAGAGTATAAATTAGAAACAAATATAATAAAAATGCACTGAAATAAATAAGATATTATCTAACAGAAATAAAAAAAAACATAAAGTCCTGCATTTATGCTAATAAAAGTCAATTACACAAGTGATGAATGCTCGGACCTGGAAATTCACAAGAAGAATCCCTAGTAATTTAGTTGGCCAAAAACTCAGTTCTGAGTTCACATCTTGGTATGGCTGCTATGCTAACAAGTTTCTGGCTTCCTCAATAGAAGTATCTGGTCAATGACTTTCAAACTTTAGGATAAAAACTACACAGGGAAATGCAAATAAAATCTAATTTTTTATGTCTGAGGGTGGGACCTGAACAATCTGTATTTCCAAAGGTTATCTTAAGGGATTCTAACACAAGTGATAGAAATCACTCACTGCATATTAAAAGCATTGGCCACTTCTTCACTTATTAAGTAATCGATGTAAAAGCATTTTATAATGCTTTGGACGCATGGAGTCTTTCTAAGAATATGCTGGTGATTATTTGCAGCCTAACAGTGTGCAATCTTATAAAACTGTTTCACTTGATTCTAAAACAAACAAAAAATTATTTTGACACATATTATAGCAATGCTTTGGTAATCTAAAATTATTAATATGAGCTATTAAATCATTGCTTGACACACCAGACAAATGAGAAACTTTTCCATGTATGCTTAGAGAAAACGCTTTATGGAAAAAAAAAAAATTAACTCGGCTGTCTTCAAATTACAGTTTGACATGGATTTTTTAACTAACAACTCAGGCAAATTGATAGGTATGTTTGATACCATGACTTACAAAATTGCTTAGTATTTGTTGGTTAATCAGATAACAGTAATGAGAATAAAACACACTCTTCCTCAGTAATCTTTCAGAAAATTAATGAATAGAAAATTCATAAAAAATTAATGAATCTAATATTCCAAACTACAGTATTTCAATTCCAATAAGCTTTGAAAAACTTATATTAGTTTTCTAAGACACTTGCAGAAAAAGGGGGAAAGAGAACAGAAGGAGAAGTGTGGAAATTGAGAACTGAAAAGCCCAGTCCAGCACAAACTAAAATGCAGCTGAATGAATTTCTCTTGCCTGACCTAGTTCAGTAATAAGAAAAATCACTGTTAGAGTAATGGTGCTCTAGCTTGACACTCATGATTGACATAAGCTACAAACTGGGCCCTGTCAGTAATGCAAAAAAAGCCATTACATTGCTTCAGTGTTTCCTGCATAGCTAGGCTTCTGCAGTTTCCAGCATATCCACTGAAAGCACTTACCATGATAGTCTCCTTGGCTTGGTGGATTAGTCAGAATAATCTTCAAACAACTAAAAGGTGTATAGTCTGTCCTCTTGCCTTCCTTTCCGAAGCTATGGCGGATATTGTAAGAGTAACCTCTGTCAAACTAGTTGAGAAAAAGAAAAAGGCAAACTCAGTCAATACTGTAACAGTGATATTGCAATGCCAGCTAGAATCCGTGTGTACAAAGTGATATTTTTCTATAATAAATTCGATATTTAGAGGCAGATGTATACTGACACCAGATACAACCATTGCACGTTTTGTCATATACTTTCTTTAAAAAAAAACCATAAAATTTACAGAAAACAAATTTCTCAAGTAGAAGACAGCTAATGTTATGTAGAATTATCTCATTATCCATGAAGATTGATTCCAGGACACCAATTCCCCCATACCAAAATCTGTGAATGTTCAAGTACTGCAGATAAAATGATGTGATATTTGCATATAACCTGCTATATCCTCCTGTATGCTTTAAATCATCTACAAATTACTTATAATACCTAATATAAATGTTTTGTGAATAGTTATTATTGCATTGTTTAGGCATAATGACTTGTTTCAGGAAAAAGTCTGTACATGTTTACTATGTAATTTTTTTTTCTAATATTAGGGTTGGTTGAACTTGTGGATACAAACATGGAGAGCAACTGCACATGTTTAAAGTTAAGAATAATCCTTTCCCAAGCCCTTAGTTTGATTCCAGAGATTATACTAGACATAAATCAGTTTACTCTCTCCTCTGCCTTCCTTCCCCTAGTTGTCCCTTAATTCCCACATTCCACCCATTCTACTTCTGAAATGTCTCTTAAAATAATTAATGCCTGCCTCTGCACGTGCATTATACAAAGCAAGTAGTCAGCAAGTGCCTGATGAATGAGTGAACTACTGCAATTGCCTCCTACCTGGAATTCCTGCCTCCATGTTCATAAAATAAGCTAATGGTATGGAAGGGACTTTGAAATGAGCGAGATAAGAGGGAAAAAAGGAACTAACATTTATCGAAATGCAATTAGGTACCGCCAGGCATTTTGCTAGGTGCTTTTAAAACTGTAATCCCATTTAATCATTTAAATAGTCACAGTTCACCTGTGATGTTACACATGAGAAAATTGAAGTTCAAAGAAATGAAGCAACGTGATATAATACAGCTATTAAATAAATGGCAGAGTTGAAAATCATGTGTAGGTAAGTCTGATTCCAAAGCCCATGTTCTTTCCATAATAGTGCACTTTCTCAATAATAAGGTATTTAAAAATCATAGGTTCCAATGAAATCTTTTTAGGATGTAACTTCTTTCTTTTAGATGATACTTCAGAGTCCAAAGTCAGAAGTAATCTGTTCCTCCAAACTTCAGTAATATTCTCCCTATACGGACCTATAAGTCTCTAGAGGATTTATCTTCACTACATTTTTAAGAAGCTTAACTGTAATTCTCTTATAAAACACTACATCTATTTTCTATCAATCACCTCTTTACATAGGTGATTAACTGTTCCTGACCATAAGCTCTTTCAGGTAAAATCTGTTACTTAGTTCATTTTTTTCTTGCATGATGGTACTAAGCTAAGTGCACGTGCAAGAACTCCTTGGTCTCACCACAACATTTGAAAGTGTACTTGTCCCACTATTCTGCTTCCATTAAATGTTTTCCACTGTCTGATGGTTGGTGGTTTTATAATTCCATGATTAGGTGATAGCCATACCCCACTGGTCAAATGAAGGCAGACACTGTCAACAAGATGTTTGACAGGAGACAATGGTGAACATTGATAGAATCTCTCACTCCACTTTTCAGCTATAAATCCCTCCTTATCCATGCTATATTTGGAATTAAGCTCAGTTCTTTCCCCAATATTCCAATAGTTCCTGAATAAAGTCTATTTGTACTGCTTTAACTACTTCCAGCTCTGTTTTTGATCCAACCACCAATCATTAGGCCCTCAGATATAACAACCAATCCTCAACACACTTTGTTTCCAGTCTGCCTGCTTGACTTGAGTGTCAAATAAATGTCTGCTGAAGAATGGTGAGGGCATATTTTGATTCTTAAGATTCTAGCAATGCTCCTAAACTTCAATTGGGTCATGTTTGAGTAAACTCATACACTGAAAATATCCTAAGTCAAAATGCAATAAATACCCCTAACCTACTGTTATAGTATGGATCTGGAATGTCCCCCAAAGGCTCAGGCAGCAATTTTCAGAGGTGGGGCTTTGGGGAAGTAATGGATCATAAGGGTTCTCACCTAATCAATGGATTAATCCATCAATGGATTCATAGTGGAAAGGACTACTGGAAGTTGGCTGAAACTGCAGGAGGTGGAACCTAGTCGAAAGGGGGTAAGTCCTTGAGGACATGGACCTGGGAACTATATTTTGTCCCCAGTCCCTTCTTCCTTCTCTCTACTCCCTTTTGCCATGATGCTCCTGCCTTGCCACAGGCTTCAATGCAATGAAGAGCGCTGATATGGACTGAAACCTCTGAAACTGACCCAAAATAAACCTCTCCTTCTTTTAGGTTGTTTTTCTTAGGTATTTTGTCACAGTGATCACAGTTTAGTAACACAGGATAGAGTCTCAGCTGTTGACCCCCATGAACACACGGCTGACTGGGAGCCACAGCTCGCTGATGCTGCTTAGCTTTTCCAGAGAAGATTATACTACACATCCCTAGCCGAGATCAAAATTCAAAACAGAAAGTATGGTTTCTATTGAATGTGCATTATTTTCACACCATGTAACGTTGAACATTTTTAAGTCAAACCATGGTGAATATGGGGGCAACCTGTGTACTGTCTAAAGCTGGGTTAGATGCCCAGACTTTGTTTCCAGTGGGGTTTCATTCCTGAAATCATAGAATGGGGAATTTCCCCCCAACTCTGTTTCAAGTGAGGATCCACTCCCTAAGGCCTCAGCGGGAATCTTTTTCCTGATTCTCTACTAGGCTTCTCTGTCCTATTTAATTCTGCTCCTCCCATGGGAACTTAGGTCAACTGTAACTCTCCTTCTTAAATCCTTCCTGACTATGTGCTTCACCGCTGCAGCCCATAAACTGGCTGTGTGCTTTCTTACTGGCAAATTTTTACTAAAAACTCTCTTCAGCTACAGTGGCCCCTTTGGACCTCCTGGATTATACCCATACTAGTCCACCTAAGAGAAGGTTCTAGAGCATAAAGGAACAAAATTTTCAGATGTATAGTAGTCCGCCCATTTTACCTTTAATGAAGCTGAAAAATGGCTAAATAATTCAATCCTTGTCAAATTAGCGACGTTCACAATGACTTCAGAAAAAATTTCCAACCAAGCAAACCACCAAAAGCTTTCCACTGCACCCCCAAATTCCTCTCCTCTCCCAACCCCCCTTTATAGCCTTCTCTCCCTGAATGTTCTCTACCACCTGCACCTCCAGCTCCTCAACTCCAAACTCCCATCTCCCAAAGATGAAGCTTAGTTTGTAGCCAATACAAGTTCCCATGCAAGGCCAATGAAGACTTGGCATTTAAACTACATGCCATCACCAAGAATCTTCTTGACTCCAGAAAACAAAAAAGGTTCTAGGAGTATACTCTTCAGGATTTCCCAATTTATGGCAACTTATCCTCCCATTAGTTGGGTCTGGAGATGCCTCCCTTTGGTTTACAAAGGCCAAATGAACCATCCTTTCTAATGTCCTTCATGGGTCTCAGGGTAACCCGGATTTCCACTGAAGACTCAAGAAAAAAAAATTACTAGGAATCTTCCCTACACGTCCAAAACTGTAAACAACAAAGGAATGAAAAGGTAGCCATCATCCTCAATTAGATACAACATGGAAAGACCATTCAGGCTAGAACTGACTTCTCAAACAGCTTCTGCAATGACCATGCAAACTTTATAAATAGTCTCAGGTCAGAACCCCATGACATTACAGAAAAATAGTATTAACTGGAAAAAAAAAATGCATATATTATCTGAGTTCCAGATATTAGCCCAGCATTATGAAGACAGAATTTTTTTAAAAATGGAAAATATACAATGCAAGCTCCACAATTCAGGGTTTCCTCTGATCTGGACACACACCCATATTGAGGAAAAAGAACACTGGACCTGGAATTACCTGGTTCTCAAAATGAGGTGAAAAGTCCAAATCCCCTCCTCAGAAATCCCCGATTCTTCTCTAGGGAAGTAAATGCCCAATGCCCTCAACTACTACTAAATTTAAAAGTGAAAATAACCCTATAAGTTGAACTCCCTCCCACATTTCTCATTAGAGGTACAGCAACATATTCTTCCTTAATACCACTACCTTTAATTCCTGTCCCTCTTCCTCAGAGTCCAAATTTCACCTGCTGTGAATTTTGATAATTTACCTTATGATCTGCCTCTATTTCTATGGGACCTCTAAAAGCCCTGTATAACTTCCTCCTCAACTCTACCCCAGTAAACTTGTTGGGAAGGGATCTTCTCAGAATTGGGGTATAAAAATTCCTGCAGGATTCCTTCTATAGGTCCCTGACTCCTTCCTTTCATAACTAGTTCCCTAATGGCTTTGTCTGACTTCCCCCAAGGTGGCTGGGATTTCTTTCCTCCTTTCAGCCTATTACCCATTTAATTACAGGCTTAAATCAACTATTAGAATTCCCTCTTCTTTATGGTGAAAAAATTGATATTAGATGTATGGGATACAGAACTCAAACAAATAGATCTTTCCATGCCCTTCCCCAATATTCCCCAATATCATTTAAGACCAGGACTTGAAAGGCTCCCGTGATTAAGAAAGATTAGATAAAAAACATGAGTAGAATGTGCTATCCCACTTCTATTCCATGCAATAGTCCCATTTTAACTATTAAAAACTCAAAAGGGGAAGGATATGGTTAGTCAGTTGGTGCCTGATTCTCATACTATCCTGTCTGCCGTCTCCTCTAATATGCAATATTTCATAGTCGTGTGGGGGGGGGGGGGGGGGGGCTAAGCATTTCTTTATAAGGAATCTCAATACTAGTTTGGCTTAACCTGGGAAAAATCAGCAATTTACCCGGACTGCTATGTTCCCAAGGATTTACTGAGGCCTTCTATACTTCTTGAGTACCCGAAATGCCAACTGGACAGACTTAAGATTCCCATGAGACTCCACTTCAATCACCTCCTTATGTATTCTGACAGTTATGGCAACTTCCTCTTAGACACAAAATACCTTGTTAAGGCATTAGGCAAAAGTGAACTAGAGACAAAATTCAGTTGCAATCACTGTGTGTTCAATATCTGGGTCATGTTATTTCAGCTTGGGTAGAACAATCATCACAGACTAAGCTTCTAGTGTTCAATATTTTCTTCACCCTAAAACAAAATGACAACTGACAATTTTGAGATCTTGTGGGATGCGGGTACCTAACTTCTTTCCAATTGCCTCTCCCCTGTATACCATGATCAGGAAATCATTCCTCATATCCATTGTCTGGGATCCTCTTATCCAAAGATGCTTTCAAGAACCTTAAGGGCTCTCCACTCTACTGCTAAACTTCCCAATTACTTCACTATGGCTTTTCCTCACCTAAATTTAGTCTTCTTCACATTGGTCCCTAACTTTAGGAGCTTCTACTCCTCCCTCCTTTCCCTACCTCTCAGAAGACTTTTCACCCACCTCCAGCAAGTCTTCACTAAAGAAGCCTCCTACCCATAGTGCTATAGACTTCTGTTATTATGCTCCTTTTCCTGTGGGCACATCTAGTATTCCCACATTCCAATGATCAATCCAAATACCTGTTTTGCTATAATCCTTCCTCTCTCTCACTCTACCATTTTAAATTGGACAAATAGCCATGTGACAAAATTCCTCAGTCTTTTCAGTCTACCCCTAAAAGGGTCATGTCTGTTTTCATCACAATTTTATTACAAGGCCTTTTTTGAGAATGAGCATTTCATTACACTTACCTAGTCATCACTAATCCAACATAAAGAATCAAATCCACTACTGGTTCCCCAGACATCCTTCATAAAAATGGAAACGACCCATTGCCCCTCCTGGCATAATTTCTCCGATTCACCCAACCACACATGAACCACCTCCAACAATTCCTTTCACCATCAAATTGTTTTTTTCTTTAGTCACCCTCAGCCATCAGATAATTACTTTATGACTCCTGGATGCTCCTGGTGATTATTTTGTCTGTGGAACCCAAACCTATTATCTGTTGCTATTCAATTGTGCCAGATCTTGTTACCTTACTAATCTTACTAAATCCCTTCATCATACTGGGGTCCCTATAATTTTCTTCCCTTTTAAAACTATCTCTGAAAAATTACCCACTTCCTCCAGCTCAAATTGCTCTATCAGGAGGAGTTGTTCAGGACATTACAGTCCCCCTTGTAAGTAATCTCAATTTCTCAGGAGGTGATGCAGAAAGGACAGCTACAGAACTGGCTAAGTTTCCACCCACAACCTCACTACTTTTCAAGAAAGTTTTCCCACCTTTTGGGTACTATTCCCAGGAACTTATCAGGTGGCTAAATGGTGTGACTCAATATCAGAGTCATCTACTCACTGCTGGACATCACCGTCACTGGACTGAACACTGACTTGTCAATCATGAGAAACCTGGTGTAGTGTTCCATGTGACAACAGTGCCTTTAGTATGATCCTGTCTACAAAAGGAGGCACTTCCACAGTGGTAAGAAGCACTTGCTACATCTTTGTCCCAGGCAACCTATCTGATGTCTCTACCCTAATCAGGTTCAAAAAACAAATGAAAAAAATTCATCACATCAGTGCTGTATGATACCATCAAAGAAAGTCACTCGTGGGACAACTGGTAGATCCTGAAGGTCTATGAACTTGAGTACACAGATGGTTCAGCCTCTAATCTTTACCTTTCTGTTTATCTTCAAAAGTATCCCCCTCATTAAACATCACAAGGGTCCCACAGTACAGGAATTAGCAACCATCACCAAGACTCAACAGATGTGTCTGCTGGTCCTTCATGAACAAAAGGCAAGTGAACAAGAAATAGTTTTAGCTAGCTCACAGGAAAAAAGAATGCCTTTTATGTTCCTAAACAAGAGGAAGATTCACAAGACACTGTTTTGTTTTGAAATGTATTTTTTAGTTGTTGATAGACCTTTATTTTATTTATTTATATGTAGTGCTGAGAATCAAACCCAGTGCCTCACACATGCCAGGTAAGTGTGCTACTGCTGAGCCACAGCCACAGCCCAATACACTCTGTTTTAGTCAGCTGTATCGCTGCTGTGACTAAAAGATCTGACCAGAACAATCATAGAGGTCAAATAGTTTATTTGAGGGCTCATGGTTTCAGAGATCTCAGTCCATAGATAGCAGGCTCCATTCCTCAGGGCTCAAGGTGAGGCAGAACATCCTGGTGGAGAACGTGATCAGGAACGTGATCATGATCAGGAAGCAGACAGACTCCACTCTCAGATACAATATATATATACCCCATACCATGCCCCCAGTGAACCACTTCCTCCAGCCACCCCACCTGCCTCCAACCACCACTCAGTTAATCCCATCAGGGATTAATTCACTGATTAGATTAAGACTCTCACAGCCTGGTCATTTTCTCCAAACTTTCTTGCATTGTCTCAGACATGAGCTTTTGGGGGACACTTCACATCCAAACCATAATATTCTCCTTGACCAAACTTTAGTCAGATCCCCTGAATCCTCTTCTCAACTAAGACTCAACATTTCTGTGTTCTCTACATAACCCAGTTTTCAGTTTAGAGAAATCCCTTTACCCTCGATATCTATTCATCTTTGATATCTGATCATCCTCAATATCTGGTCAAATTCTTCATCCACTACCCTTGCCTTTGGCAAGAATCCAAACCTAGTACCTGAATCCCCCTACTCCGATGTTTCTTTCTTCTTAGTAATTTTCCATCCACTGACCACCACCCCACTCTTTAGCTGTAAGTCCCACTTGTCTAGGCTGTATTTGGAGTTGAGCACAGTCCTATATTAAGATCTCTTCCATATTACAATAGTTTCTAAATAAAATCTGTTTTTATTACTTTACTGCCCAGCTCTAGTTTCCTTTTAAAATAAGCATTCAATACTTAAGAGTTATTGTCATTATCAAGATTATCAGTTTTACTTAATAGTTAATACAAGAAAAGGCTTGTTAATACAAGAAAAGACTACCTTGAATGGGTCAGATCTGGTGTCAGATCTTGTGTCAGATCTTGTAACATGAAATTACTCATGTTTTTTGCTTTCAGCTTCCTAATTAGAAAAACGTGAATCTGGTTACTCCCTATAATTCATAGGGACCTTAAAAAAAAATCAACTAAGCAATTTAAAGTTCGACATGGCTGGAAGACATTGCTAGGATTACTGTAATTCAGTAAATTACCTCCTGTGATGTAGTAAATATTTCTTCTCCATAAGAGTTAATTCACTTCTTATTGGTGAGAATTTCTCACAGGTGTATGAAGCAGCAAGGTGTTACAGAGATAACAGGTTTTGGTTCTACCACCTACTAGCTGAACAGTGTTGGGCAATTATAAATTACCTTAGTCTTTTTTTCATCTTTAAATTACAATAATGACACCTAACCTTTACTCTATGTAAAAGCACTTTGTAAACTGTAAAATGCTAAGTATGTTATGATTATGTGCTATAATAATTGTATAAAATTTGCATGAACTAGTTTGTGCCCCTTTGAAAGGTGAAAATTAAAAAAAAAGTTTCATTTTATATTCATGTGTCTCTGAAAATTCCTAAGAGTTGTCTTGGAAAAAGTGTTGGCCACACATTATAAAAATTCAGTCTGGAAGAACACGACATAAATTCTCCATCTTTATGTCCTAATCTCTTCCCCTGAAGCTATGGGAAACTTTTTTAATCCTAGACCCCAGTGTACAGATTTTCTTTCTTCAAATTTCCTTGGGGGCAAGGTCAAGCTAAAGTTTTAAAATTTTAATTAACCATGTTATTGTCAGAAAATGAAAAGTAAGTAGGGAAATAACCAAAAATCCACAGACCGTGTATTAAATGAAATGATCCTAAGTAAGTTGATTAATCAGACTCCTTTCAGTCACGTCAATAGATCAAAAGAGGATGACTTGTGTATCTAAAAACCCTGCCATAATCATTGGAGGAAGATGGAGAGCTATCTGTTCAGTAATACAGGTCATATGTGGGCTAGTGGGTTGGTTTATCTTTTTCATCTTCTAGTCAAACAGACCCCAAAACCAAGATTTGAAGGTCATCTGTCACCTGGGGCTGGTGATCTATATCATTCTAACTCTATTCAGTCACATATTAAAAAACATCATTTCTAAACTCCTAATGGAGAACTTAATACAAATGCATTACTATTATTAATTTTTAAAATAGAGTAAGGTTTAGTCATGTTTCAATAATAACAGCTGACATTTCTACAGATCTTTAGTGTTTAAAAAGATGATTCTTCCCTAACCCTTCACTACTTGTGAGATATGTAAGTTAGGTATTCATATTTTAGAAATGAGAAACTAAAGTTTCCAGAGGTCAAATGAATAGTTATTTCATTACTTAACAGAAAATCTGGAATTAAAATCATAGTCTTCTACTTGAGAAAAAAAATTGGAGAAAAAAAATCAACACAGTAATCGTGGGCAAACACTGAACTCTATTACTCAACTGCTTCAGGATCATCTGAAAGTCACACTAAATCAGTTAAATAAAATGTTTCATTCCAGTAAAACTAGGGGAAAATGTTTATATCATTAATTTGATTTCTAATTTATTAGTATTTCAGAATAAATCATGACAAACTGGGAAGTTAAAAGTCTGAAATGAAAAAATTTTAAATAGTATTTCAGTATGCATTTACATAACCAGTTTTCTTCAGATTCCTCTTGAACTTAAGAGAAACTGGGATACAAAATGAGAGAAAAGACAATACAAAAAATGAAAAAAGAAAGATACAGAACACATGGTTGTTTATCAAGCTGTAAACCTGATGTAGAGCTTTTAACAAAGTTAGTTTCCCTATTAGTTTGAATCAATGCAGCCATTACTATATGGAAAAACAAGGACAAAGGGCTAATCCTGCAGGATGAGTTAGGGAAAGGGCTATGTCCCTGTATTGTTTATCTCACATGCCTCTTATTTACTAATGTAAACCCTGTGTGTAGCACAAAACCTAGCAAATAGCAGTTGCTCAATGAATGTATACTTGAATTTTTAATAGAATAACAATTAATTAGAATTAATCCTACCAGAGGGCTGAAAGCTAATCTTATGACTTATTTCTCTGTCAACTTTCAGTAACAAAAGAGTTTTAGCAAATCCCTAAAACTTAACATATTATATAAATTATTCAACCTGGAGGAAATGGTCTAGGGCAGGTCATGTGAAGCAGGTGACTTCAACTGACTATGTTTCAGACAAGTATGCTTGATGGTAAGGAAAGGACAAATTAATGATAGACTTTTCAACATCTTTCCTGGCATGCCTCTTATAGTCACTGATATGAATGCCACTGACATTAACAGTAATGAAAACATACTAACATTCCCAATATAATGTGTCAAAATTTGAAGACAGAAACCACAAATGACCCTTCATTTACCAAAGTGAAACGCTTACTGAACAACATACAAACAGATGAGAAGACTAAATTTAGTAACCCTGCAGAGATGGTCAATTTGAGTCTACCACACTGGTGGTCAAGATAAAGCAAATAATACCAGAAAACCACAAGAGCAGACCAACTGATATGGAATGTGCTTGTCCAAAATGAGTTGGCGGGACTTTAAAAAAAAAAAAAAACTGGTCTTTTCATTCATTGGAAATAAGAAAAACTGAAAACATCCATATCTACAATCACAGACTCACAAAAGTTAGCTTATTAGAGCTTCCAGTTGCCAAGGGAGAGGGGCTCCCTCTGCTTCAAAGACACAGAAATTATGATTAAAAATAACAAGAATTAAATGTAAATTTATATGACTTCCACTAGATTCATTTCATCCTGTTTATTTTCCCAGTTTTTTTTTCTGTTCATATTTCTCACAGTTTGCTTTTCTAGTTTCCTTTATCTGGCTGCTTTAATGTACAATGGGTGTTCTCTAGAAAACTTTCTATTATAATAAATTATATTTTAGTTTACCTTGATTATCAAAGAGATGTCTCCAGACACTACTGATGTGATTAAAGACATACTATCGTAAAATACAGCATATTGGCATTTACAGAAACAGCAAAAGCAGGAAGATGTCTCCTAGCCCTAAAGCAAGCCATAGATCTAGAAAGAATTCTGACTCCTTCTGGAAAAGACCTTCATTCTAGAGAAGCCCAGCCTCTACCTGGAGGAAAGAAATGTGCTTATCTCCGAAGACAGAAATATGCAAGGAAGAACCTAAATCTTCAGGACTTGCTAACTTTGCCCTAGTTTATTACCAATATATTATATCTACTTTATCCAATCTCACTTCCCCAAGGCTGTCCATTCTTTATGAAACCTAAGTGTAAAAATGCGGTTTTCCTTGTTTCTTTTTTTATGAAGGTACATAAAACTTACATTAATTTCTATTTTTTCTTTTAATGTATCTTTCATTATAGGACCTCAGCCATGAACCTAGGGATGAATGAAAAAATCCTCTCCCTGCTACTTTTAATCTGGTTAAAAAAAAAATACATGCAAATCTAAAGTTCTGAAGGGCTACCAAGATGATTCTAAAATAAAACCCCCTAATCCTTCAATAGTAAATATCAAATATTTATGTAAACATTAAAATATTCATATTGATATTTCAATTATATGTTTCTAGGTGCATAAAGGTTCAGAATTGTCTTATAGTCCTGAACTATACTTTGGTCATAATACAACTTGTCCAGCTTAATACTTTTCTTCTTATACTATATTTTGTATGAGTATGATATTGTCATTCCAGTTTTCTTTTTTATTCCATTTACATTCTCATTCCCACCAACCCCTACCTTTATTTTCAACCTTTGTGACAGGACATCATGAAAAAATAAATTAACAAAGAGAAACTGGTTACCCAGAACCACCCTCTAGAGGTTACTCATGGCACATTAAAATACATTTTAATGTAGGAATCAGACCCTTAAAAAAAGCCAAGATCTTTAGCACACTTTTACTTCCATCATAATCATTAGTTGTTAAATAACTAAAACTCAGCTGCTAGAAGGATTAATTTTCCCAAAGTCACAATGTCATATTTCACTTATTAGATTACATGTTAACTTCTAGTATCTAAGCTTATCTACCAAGAGATGACCCCCAAAAAACCCCACCCAATTTTTAAAAGCTAACAATAAATGCTAATATATATCATGACCTAAATGACAAATGGCATAAGATAAAAGTTTTAATTTATAGTAACAATCCGTATTGTTCCAGTACAATCTCAGGACAAAGAATAGATGGATATGGATCTGTAGCCTCCTGTCGTATGCAAGTGTTTATGTCTTTGCTAAAGGTTAGGAGCCAATAGTTCATACCTGGTGAGACTAAATTCAATAGACTGCCCCTGAAGGAGATTGAAAAAGAAATGAACAAAACAATTCTATCAAGAATTAGAAAAAGGTATATTAAATGACTGGTGGTTATTTTTTTGAACAGAATTCACAAGGCTTTTTGGAGAAGTGATTGATTCCAGGACTGAGGCAGAAAAAATAAAAGATGAATTGGAAGCACCTTGTTGTGTCAGAGACTATGCTCAAAGAGAATGAGGCCATGTCAAAGGGCAAGAGAACCAATCTCAGAGCTCGCAGTGACCAAAGCTAGAATAATTTGAACAAAACTAACACTAGCACTAAATTATAACCCGTAAAATGAAAAACATCCATATGTGTACAACGAAAGGAGTAATTATGGAAGAAATAACAACTCTCTGTATTCCTTTTACGTTATTAAACTTCTATAAAGAAAATAGAAATAACTACTAGAACACCCTAATAATAACAGTTGCATGCAAGGGATATTAGACTCAGTGGGTAAATAAACAGTTTGTTTATATTGTCTAAAGGTATCTTCCTAAGATATTTGGAGGAGAAAATTATAATGGAGAAATCTAGAAGATACCACTTTGACCAAGTGATCAAGGTTAATATCACCAGTAATAAGTTGTGTTGGTACCATGTGCCCCTGATGCAATCAGAAGAGAAGATCATTTCTTTGGTATTCTTACCCCAAATGCATATTCTCTATCTGATCATGAGAAAACATCAGAAAATTCAAAAGTGAGGGACAGTCCACAAAATACTAACCAGGATGCTTCAAAAGTATTAAGATCATGAAAGAAAAGACAGAGAAACTGTCCAGACTAAGAGATTAAGGAGACATGGCAACTAAACACAATGTGAAATCATGGATTGACTCTTCAAATAAGTAATAAGAAAGGAAACAGGTGAAATGTGAATAAAGACTCTAGTTAATAGTATTGTGCCAATGTCAATTTGTTGATCCTGATGACTGTACAATATTCATGTAAAAAAAATTACACAAGATGATAATATTGGGGCAAACCAGGTGAAGAATATATGGAATTCTCTGTACAATTTCTGCAACTTTTCTGTAATTCTAAACTTTTTTCCAAATAAAAAGTTTATAAACCAACAATGAGCCAGCACAACACAGACTACCTCATTTGATTCCCCTAACAATAAATTTGGTATAATTATCCCTACGTTATAGCTATGGAAGGTAAGATTTGGAAAAATTAAATGATATGTTCCCATGCACATGTAACATACAGTAATAGGACTGAAACCTTGCTGTGGCTTGTTCAAAGTCTGTGTTCTTTCTATCATGCTATGATGAACACATACATATGCATTTATTTGCCCAAGAAACATACGTGACTCTTCTAAAATTATAGTAAAATTTTAAAGTAGCAGCAATGCTAAAAACAGCAAAAGCAATTTTCAGCACAATGTGGCAATTTTCAGTGTCTCTAAAACATGGTACTGGGCAAAAAACGGTTTTGTGTCTTACAGAATAAAGCAAATTCCTGTATATTTAAGTCAAGTCATTCTAATTCACTTTAACATTCAGCAAGTCTTGAAGAACTATACAAATTATAAAACAATGCAATGCTTCCCAATAAGAAGCATAAGAAACATTGATTTGTAACAAAGGTCATTTAGCTTTATCAGGCATGTTTTATTATACATTTCAAAGATATCTAGTACAGAAAATTTGATTTTCAGATCTTAATGGATTTTTTTTCCTTACAACTTGTAACATTATACCACTTACATATATAAACATTTAAATATGATTTGATACAAAAGAGCAGTTTATCAAACCCCAGAGAAATATCTGAAAAAATAATAAAATGTTTATGACAGAAGAGAGATACTTCCCCTATTCTCCTTTTAGTGATATGCTACTGGCACCACCGTAATGATTACTTTATCATGTAAATTATGATGAAGAATCAGACTTAAAGCCCCCAAAGTGTTTTTTAAATAACCAAATGTAACTGAATTAAATTATTGATGGACTATGTTCTCAACAACGCAGGAAGATGGCTCTACCAAGGGAGGGCTGATGTAAATTTCATTTTGTGGCTTCAGGTTATCTGTTTGCTTCTCAACTTCAATATGATTTCTCATTAAGACGCTGAATTTATGTTGCCATCCTATTCTTTCAAATGAACTATACAGTGGGAGCATGCAAACAGGAAAAGATGATAAGACAAACCAGGAAAATGCAATTTTTTTTTCCAATTCTACCAACCCAATTTTTTAAAGCATGTATTATTTCATGTTAGTTGATGCTTTAAAACTCTCACATATTCATTTATAGGAATTTAACATAAAATTAAAATATCAATGATATTGGTCAACATAAAATTAAAATATTAATGATGTTGGTCAAACATGAACATGATCAAAATAACAGTTGGGAAAAGCAAGCTGCTTGCTGAGCACACACTAAACCAGACAACTAGATATACTTCAAAGTATATACATCAGTTTTGAGAACTATCATATCTTAAATATCAAACAAAAAAGATGTAAACTATCAATATTAAAATTATCTACATTTTATATATCAATTCTCATCCTTCAAGAGCTCATTTTCAAACCACTTAGTAATTATTATCTCATTTATTTTCATAATATCATTGATGTGCAGTCTTGTGTTGCTTAACAACAAGGATATGTTCTGAGAAATGTATCGCTAGGCCATTTCATCACTGTATAAACATCATAGTGTGTACTTCACACAAACTAGATGGTTTAGGTCAAGCATTCAACATGGCCTCTTGATGCAAACAAGCGACATGATAGAGGCCAGGTACAGTGCTCATGCCTGTAATCCCGATGGCTCGGGAGGCTTAGACTGGAGAATCTCAAATTCAAAGCCAGCTTCAGCAACTAAGTGAGGCACTAAGCAACTCGGTGAGACCCTTTCTCCAAAGAAAATAAAATACAAAATATGGCTGGGGATGTGGCTCAGTGGTCGAGTGCCCCCTAGTTCAATCCCCAGTACGAGAGAGAGAGAGAGAGAGAGAGAGAGAGAGAGAGAGAGAGATGATAAAGATGCAAATATATATAAGGCTGCTACTGGTATCATAAGGCATGCTATTAAAAAACAAACAACAACCATAAAAAGCACAACTCTTTTTTTTTTCCCCCACATACTGAGGAGCAAACCTAGGACCTTACAAGGCAAGCACTCTACTGCTGAACTGTACCCCCAGCCCTATAAATTTGTTTTAGAGGTGGAAGGAGTCCACTCTAAAGTAATAAGAGGTATAGTAAATACCCAAATGAGTAACATAGTCATTTATTAAGTTTTATGTATTATATATAATCTCATTGATGTGCTTTTATGCAAGTGGTAACTACAAACATGTGACTAATGTATTACGCTAAGGTGCCACGGTACCCTACAGTGTCACCAAGTAATAGGGATCTTTCAGCTCCATTATAATTTTATGAGATCACATTGCATATGCGGTCCATCATGAGTAAAATGTCATTATGTAGTGCCGACTGTGTGTAGGAGGAGTTATTTATATTTACTGATGGATATCTAAGTAACAGAGCTCCTCAATAGCAAATCTGAAATTTCAACCTGGGTCTGCTGATTTCCTTATCCAAAGCTCATTCACTGAATAACAACATGTCACAGCTATTTACCATGTGTAGTGAAGGATACAGAAAAGCTTGCCACAATGTATTAGAAAGAACAAATATATTTAGCAGTCTAGCAGACACCATTTTCAAGTGTAGGTACATTTTAAAATTCAAAAGATAAAAAAATCATCATTTAGTGCTATAGAAATTACTATCTTATTTATTGGCTCTATTATGGAAACAGGAGTGAGAAGACAATGGAAAGAGGGAGAGAAAGAAAATTGCTGAGCTAGGTCATGTATCCATAGTCCCAGCCCTGATTGCTATAATAAGGCAGGTAAAACACAGGTGTACTGTTTCTCCAGCAAGAGCATGGTTTTTACCTATCATGTTTGAAAAGCCTATTGAGAATCTCAGGGGAGATATGGAGTAGGCAGCTGAATATACCAGAGTCCAAAATAAGGACAGAGATCTGGCTAGAAACTCCATGAGATTGCAAACCTCATGAAGTCAGGGAGTTTTGTCTATTCCATCAAATTCTGTGCCTTCATTACCTATAACGGTGGCTAGCATATACCAAGAGCTTGATAAATATTAGACAGTACCACATAAAATTGCCTTTTATACTATTATTGACTACTCAAATAGCAATTTAATATGATTCTACCTAAAACCTATCAAATGAAAACTGCTATCTTTTTAGAAAAATAATAGAGCAGAATGAGCAGAGGAGACAGGGCTGGTTCTTGTTCCTTTTCAGATCTCTAGGATCTTGGTCTCCTTTTCTGCCTAATGCATATATTTATTGTTGGTAGTGATGATGGCAGAAATACCTTTTACTGATGTCTAACTATTAGAAAATTAAAAGTAGTCACTTGAAAATTATAATAAGCAGTTGACTTTAAATATATTTGCAATACCTTTCTCAGTACTACAATCACCATGTCATAGCTAAATTAGTTAAGTAAAAGGAGAATTATTTCTCCAAGTCTCCAACTTCAGTTTTATGCTGCATTCATTTAATTTGACCCTATCACCAACTATATAGAAATATACATACATGTATATGTATGCTCTTATAATATTTAATTACATTAAGGATCCCCCATTAATCCGTTTTTCAATGCTACCTCACATTTACAAACTTTCAAAGAAAAATCCAATTGTTTATAATTTTACTAGAATACTTTACCTGAATATATTATCATGCAAAACATCTCTCTTCCTGAAATACACAAGAGAATATCTTCATATACATAAATGTGTGTGTACATATTTGAGTAATGCTTCAAATTATCCATATTACTATAGAAAATTTCTGTATTACATTTCTTTCTTTTTTTGGTTATCATGTCATAGACTAGAAATTATTTTTCATACCATTTTACAAAGAAAGGCTGTTATTAAAGTAGCAACTCTTTATATTAATTCAAATTTAATTATTTAAATGGTGACAAAAACAAACCTATGCAAATCTAAGCACTCTGACATAATAGTTTCTAGGATCACAAGTCTACCAGCCACTTTATATGTACTTTAATTTTCTTTAAAATTCCAAAGATATCTCTGATGTCTGATATAGCATAAAAATGAGCAGAACCACAGCACATGTAAAATTATAGAATAATATTTTGATGTGCAGTTTTAAATAATTTGTTGAATACTAATAATCCCCAAAGCAACTTGTTTCTAAAGAAATAAAAATACAAAATCACTTATGAATCTTAAGTATCAGATAATGAGAGCCCTTTCACCAGCAGCTACCATGATGGATGATTTATATAAATGCTGAAGATTTTGTTTCCTCTTATAAGACCAAACAATTCACATTTCACAAAACCTGTTGCTTGGATTTGTATTACGCAATGAATCTACCCCATCATGCAATTAAGGTTTCTCTTCCTTATCTATATTAAATACAACCCAGACAATGAACTCTGGTAGAGGGACATCTTTTTCTTAAAGTCTCTCTGCTTTATGTTCACTGTCCTTGATAGTGAAGATCTTTAAAAATCATGCGGGGGGGGGGGGGGACTATGAATTACATTTCATAGGTATGCACACAAAATTGCATATAAATGTATAATGAACTGTTAATCTTAGATCCTTAAAGATTCAGAACATCATTATCTACTCTTTTCTTCTGTTATAAAAACATCATGTCCCACAAACCTGCAAAGTTAAGTTACCCAACCAACAAGCACAAGCTGTTTAGCTCCTAAACTGAGGTGACACAATGTGCAAAGGAAAGTCACCTTAATTCCACTAAGGGGGAAAAAATGCACTAAAACTCTTCTCTCAGCTGAGCCTTCATTCAATATTGAAACAAGTAATCTCAAATTCCATAGTTTTGGCTGCCACTCAATACTATTCCATTCAATTGGTGATTGAACAAAGCAAAATTAAAAGGAGCTTTAATCTGTCTTTTCTTCTCCCTTTGCTATACAACACTGAGAGCATCTTGTTCATTAATTAAACTTTTCTTTTTCCTTGAAGCAATAACTGCAGAGTATGATACTGGACATTGGAGGAAGAAGACAGGAAGTAAAAGGTATGAGGTTTTTTTTTTTTAATCTAGAATCTAAAAATTCTCTCTGGAGAGAAACTATTCACGAATGATAAAGCGAATACAGAGAAACATTTCAACAAAGTAAAATGGTAAGAATTTAACACAACAGTGGTTGGCAACAGAGGCAAGACCAGGGGTGCCTGGGGGTTCCTCCCAGATTCCACATGAATTAAGACAGTTCTATTGAGAGTTCATGTCCATTGCCCACTTACTCTCACCAACTAAAATAATGCAGTTAAAAATTTCAGTCTTTAGAGACTATGAACCTAGTTAACATATTTGCTAAATTTGCTTAAATCCTCAAAAGCAATATTTGGTTTTGTGAGCCTGATTTCCATTGTGTTTTTCACGTAAAAAGAGAATGTATTTGCTGCTGTTTTAGTTCTCTTTAATAATAAACAGGGTAGGGGCATCATGGGGAAAAACACAATTCTTATTCATTACCTTATTAATATGTACGAACCTTTGCTTTGATAATAATTTAAAGATGATATGTCATTTCTAATTTTGCCACCTTAAAACTCAAAATAATAATGCAATAAAATTCTAAGTTTATGCAAAATCTTTTGACAGAAATGACAGGTATTCTAAAGGGAAATGATTCAAAAGCAAAAAATACTTTTCATGTATTTTTGATTTGAGTCTTTGATACCTCAATACAAGGAAACAAAAGATACACAGGCATTCTTTATTGTTTCATCATTATGTATATTAAATTGATTTTTTCCAATAAAATTCTATGTGTAAATTGCTGATGTACATATCTGGGGGGCAAGAAAAAATTACAGGTATGGTACCAATCTGATGGTAATTTCAATAAAAAATGTTCGTCATCTTTATAACCTAAGATTAAGAAACTTTAAACATTTTCCTAAAGTCTTTCACAAAAACATTTGACCAATAGAAATATATCTTCTCAGCTGCCATTAAAATAGTGATATCAAAATTCAAATTAAACAATCTATTCACAGTTCAAACTTTGTGACTCACTTTCTTGCAAAGTTATTTTCTAACGATAAAAACAGGTATTTATTGAGTGCTTACTCTGTTCTGGACACTATTTTTCATATATTACTGATGTATATTTTTTATTTTGCTTAATCCCTAACAACATTATGAAGACAGCTTCAATCCCATTTCATAGAAAGCAAACTGAGGCTTAGAAAAATGAAGCAATTTGCTTCATTTTTGAGAAGTAAAACTGAGGTCTGAATTTAGGTGTGAGTAAATTACTCTGAAAAAAATGTTGTCTTTTTAATCAAATTAATGTGTCCTAAATCTGAAATTTAAAATTTAGGCAGCACCTAACAATGTTTTCAAAGTATTACTGTTCCTCTTTTCTCAGATTGAGAAGTAGGCATCAAGATCACTTAATTTGTTCCCAGATGATACTAACTAATCTGAAATATGCATCATACATACAGCAGGAATAACTATACAAAAGTTATCTGTTTGGTTGTAAGATTAGATTTACTTTATGAAGTAAAGAATTAAATCAATTTTGTTAACAGATCTACCTATAATATTTCACAACAATCTGTAAAAACTGTCATATTTGACATTCTGAGAATATATTAAGTAGCTATTGTGAATCATAGAACATGAAATATAGTCATGGTGGCATATTTAGCTCTTAATTATGACATAAGACACGATATTTTTTGAACAAACTCAATGCTTTAATTTTAATCATGCAGTTAATTTAATTATTGAAAATATGTTAAATGATAATTTATTTTCCCCCTAACTTGCAGTTTTACAGGCACAAGGTTGACAAGAGTCTAAGTTCATCTAAAACATGTTGAAAAGCCACCAAATCCTGAGAAGTATCCATATTTTCAATGTGAAGTACTCAAGTATTTTACAACACACATAATCAGGAAAATTAGCCTAATAGTATAAAAACAATGTCATTTTTAGGTAATAAGAGAAAGACAGCCAAATACAGAAAACTCTGATAGCCAGAGATTGACAAGGAGTGAGACAACATGACCAAGTTCATGGATTCTAAAAAGAAATTAAAGACATTTACTAAACTGGTGGTCACAAAAGAAATAGTAAAAATTGTTTCCTGCTGTATGATACTCACAAGGCATCAAACCAGAGTTGAAACATTGGCATTTGACTTTTATTTAAAAGCCTACATGAAACAAAATTTTTTTTTAGAAGCTTATACACAGCTCTTTCACATCAGTTAACTTTGATTCCTAACATTTTCCCAGACAAGAATTTTTATTACCTTTTTTAAAAGGTATTGCCATGGCTCAGCAGCTGCCATGATGAGTTAACGAACTAAAAAGATGGTTTCTCATGCACACACAACCCATTTCCACAACTGCAAGACAATAATGGGCAAGAATAACTAATAGAGTGAACCAAAGACTGAGAACAGAGATGAAAACTGAAGATTAATGAATTCACCAGCAAAATACGAACTTGTAGATATGTAAGTTTTTCCTTATTTAATTATGCTTAAACTTGTACAAATTTATGTTCAAATTTTATTTTCAAAAAAAGGCTGAACAATACACACAGTAAGGAGATGACAGCACTCAGGGAGAAAGGAAAGCCAAGTATAAATAAAATCGAGGCTTAGAACTTTCTTATCAAAGTTTTGGTTATAAGAATAACCAAGCATGCATGTACAAATATGTAGCAATGAATCTATTAAATTATAATGCACCAAGAAAACATGGAAAGAATACTGCTTACTAAATTTTTCAACACTGATATTTTTCTTCACAAATGCTACCCATTGTTAATATTTACAACTTCTTCCTTCCATTAAAAGGGTGTTTATTTTCTTTCACATTAATTTGCACAAACTGAGCATTTGTTAACTATCAATAATAGTTCAAAAGTAAATAACAGCTACTATGAACAAAGTACCTACACAGTAGTTTGCTAGACATTTGATAGTAATTATCCCTGCTCCTCTTAAGAACCCTCATGAAATAAAGATGATTATTCCCCCATAAAAAACGGGACATGAGACAGACCATGGTGAAGGCAAGTACCTTGACCAAGATCATAAAATGAACAGTCAAATCTTATCAGACCCAAACAATGATTATTGTACTCCCTCATAAGTGATATATCTCATCCTAAATTAGGTGCCAGAGCAATCTGCATTTCAGAAAGAACTTCCATCTTCAGAAACTTAACTCTTGATCCTCACAAAAATGCTCAAGTCATTTCCTTTAATTTGTTCAGGACAAGGGGATTCAAGGGCCTGGGCTGTGACCTTCAGCTCCAGTGCTCTTTCAGACACAAAGCTTTGCCAGAACTGTAGCACCTAAAAGAAATGTGTCTGTAGTAAAGTACCTGAACAGACAGACACCCCCGAAGACTTTGATAGCTCTCAGATCTTCACTATTGATCACATACTCACCATTTTCATTATTCCTTAGTATCTTCATAAGCTTAGAATTTTATATGCATTTTCCTTTACTGCGTACACACACGCGCACACACACAGTTTTCTATTGAAACGGAAAAGCTCTAATGACTTTTTATAATTTTAGTCTATCAAAATTCTGTTTCATTAGCAAATACATAAATATTGGGCATATGGTGAACAAGTAATACTAAAAAGCTAGTTTACAGAATAAACAGTTTTCTATCATAAAATACTAACACAGAATCCTGCAAACCTGCAGTTCTGCACATAGTAGCTCTTCCTTCCTCAGGTTAGACGATGTAATCTCACATAAATAATGAGGGAGGAAGACTGAAACAACTGGTTAGGATCTTCACAGGAGCAAAACCAAATTATTCACTGCATCTGCCTACCTATACATCTAGAAAATTGGATTAAATGTACCCACTCTGATACACATGAACAAATACGGAGTTCTTTAAAATACTCCGAAAAATTTTAAGTTACAGAAATCATGTAGTGTAACACAAATTTGTTACAATACATGATTTATACAAATTTATGTTCAAGCTGCCCTTTTGAATGTGACTCTAAACATACCTGACAACTCCACAAAAGTACAGTGAAAAGCCCTTCATAATTCTATGCAATGAATGCAAGTGAATAAATAGAAAAAGTATACTATGGAACCAAATGCATCCATACACTTTCGATCATATCTGAAGATGTCAACAATAAGAAAACAATGCAAAATTATAAGCACTGCTATACATCTGGAAAAAACCAATTATGATTAGCCTTGCTTTATAAAGTAATACCCTGCTAAAAGGCTCTTTTAAAATATGACAAAATTGGGGCTGGGGTTGTGGTTCAGTGGTAGAGCGCTCGCCTAGCATGTGTGGGGCACCGAGTTCGTTTCTCAGAACCATATGTAAATAAAGGTCTATGAACAATAAAAACATTTTTTAAAAAAATGAAAATCCCCCCAAATGTGATTAAGATAATGATTGTAAACATAATTTAAATGAGAGCACATCATCTGACTCTAACAAGTAAGTAACAGAAAACAGGGAAAGGGCAGAGGGCATTTTCTTTCACCACATACTACAAAATACAGCATTTTGTACACATTTGAATATATGGCAATATACTTAACACTTTTCCTACTGTGCAGACGTAAAAGCTTTAAATCTCCAAAAAGTATCCTTCACTCTAATTCAAACACAAAATATCTAAAATACAAAACATTCAGATTCATTTCAAATACTATCCAAAGTTCTATTAAATACTATCAAAAGTTCACTAAATATATAATCCTAGGTATATAACTAAAAACTTGAAACACTGTTTTTCTGCAATTACAACTATTGATCAAATATATCTATAGCTTTCATTCTCTAGATTGACACTAATCTTAGGTCTCCATACAAGATCAACTAAATTTAGACCTATAATGACTTTCAGCATAAACAGGAAAACAGTATGATATTGTACTAACAATTACTACAATATTTCTACAAGTTATTTATTCCTCATAATAAGCCTTTAAAATAGACACTATTAGGATCTTCATTGAATAGATGAGAAAACTGAAGCATGGAAAGGTTAATTTGCCAAAAATCAGGTTACAGCTGCTATGTGGTACAGAAAAAAATTAAATCCAAGCTGATTTCCAAACACTCAGTTGTTTGGGGGGTGGGGGGACCACCTCTATAGTCTATCAAATAAACTACTTATTCTTTTCTGAATTTATCCAGAAAACTGAAGAGAAAAAGGAGTTACCCAACTCTCCTATTTCTCACTCTTTAACTTACATTTATAAAGCAACAAAGTAGAACTTGCTATGATAATTCCTATTGGCACTGCATCTGAAATAACTAGAAAATGGTATAAAAAAAAATCTAGGTTTGATTCTCAGCTATAAAGGCCACAAGGTTTATGATTTTAGGTAATTCAAACTAAATCTATAAAATAAGATTCAAAAATATTATATTCTTCGTAAATTATATTTCCAAGGAAACCAAATACCCAAGGTGCCTTGGGAATGTTCCTTATAAAAGAATTTCAGCTAATAAATTTAGACATAAAAGTTATATAAATTGACTTTGGAAAAAGTTAATGGGAAAAAAAATCATTTGATGAAAGTTAAGGAGGAAGTTTACAATGGCGGGTTTAGGCTACTGCTACCCTAATATACCTCCTGATGAGACACAAAATGAAAAATAAAGTAGGACTCGCTTATGAAGAATTTGGTCAAAATGCTGAATCTGAGTATATATAAGTGTTTAGAGATCACTCCATTTATGGGGAAAAATGGGAAATACAGTTAAAACTAAATGATACCAAATGAAAGGAAACAAATACAGAATGTGAAATATAGAGCAACTCACTCATTTCTTCAACAAATTAGTAGACTCTAAGAACAAAAATAAAGAAAGAAAACAGGAAGTAAGGGACTTCTAAAAGATTTATATATAACTTATGACCCAATATAGATGCTGGTTCCAATAAACCAGATGTAAAAACAAACCAAAACATTTTTTGGAAAAAGTAAATTTATTGAAAGTTTCATTTATTTGTAAACCAGATGGTTGTATAAGTAGAGAATTCATTTATGTCAACAATAAGCATTTAGAAAATGCCATTTATTGTAGCAAACAAAAATGCTGTTTATTATAGCAAACAAAAATTTTCAAAAGAAAATTACACTTTCCCGAGAAGTATGAGAAACCAATCACTGCAGGGGTACACCAGGTTTTCTGATGGCAGATGTGATAATGAAAACATTAATTGCTTTCAAAACAATGTATCAGTGTACTACGGTTTGAAAACTGAAAACAAAACATTTTTTAGGTAATTGGGGAAATACGATGATGGCCTGTATATTAGGAAAAAGTATTGTTAATTTTGCCAAATGGTAAAATAGATGTCAATATTTAGAAAACAAAATGTCTCCATAATTTTAGAGAGCACAATGAAGTACATAGGCATCAGTAATGGTTAATTTTATATGTCAACTTGACTGGAATACAGCATGCCAAACGTTAATTCTGGATATGTCTGGGTTTCCAGATGAGAACGCATTTGAACAAGCAGGCTCAATAAAGCAGACTGCCTTCCCCAATATGGTTGGGCATCATCTAATCTGTAGAGAGCCTAAGTAGGACAACAGGTGAAGGAGGAGAGAACTAACTCCACCTTACTGCGTGAATTGGGACACTGGTCTTCTGCTGCTCTCAAACTGAGATTTGCACCACAGGCTGCCCAGGTTCTCTGGTCATCTGGTTCTGACTACACTATGCCGTTAGCTTTCCCGAGTCTCCAGTTTAAGGCAGCACAGATTATGAGACTTTCTTGCCCCCTCTGACCACATGAGGCAATTCGCCATAATAAATTCCACTGATGCACACACCACAGGAATTGGGGGTGAGAATATTGTCGATTCTGTTTCTCAGAAGAACCCAGACTATAGCATCACATGACTGTTTGAAACTTGCTTTAACACACTTGGCAAAAACACAAAGACTGAAAAAGGGATAAATAAATGAGAAAATACTAATAATTGCTTAATATGGTGATGGATGTGTGCAGATTTGTTTTTGTGTATTTGAAATTTTTTCAAAATATAAATATGTGTGTGTATATTTGAAATCTTAAGAAGTGTTATCTCTGTTTCATAGCTATTTTGATAATCACTGATAAAAAGCAGATAAAGGAAGCTAAAGTACATATGTAGGATTTGATAAGTATAAGTTTGAAAAATGAAACCAAATTAAGGAATCTATGTTCTACATTAGGAGTCAGCAAACTATAGCCAGTTCCACAGGCCAGCTCCAGACAGCTGCCTGGTTTGTCGATAATAACAGAGCCTCATCTGTTTGGGTAGATACTGTCTAGAGCTGCTTTCATGCTGCAGCAGTAAAATGCAATGGAAACCATATGATCCACAAAGCCAAAAATAATTACGATATGGCCCTTTAAAAGAAAGTTTACTGACTCTTATTCTGAATTCTGCTTGTTTACTGTTTCTTTGAGAGGAAAGTTAGCCTCAAATTTTTTTTTAACAGCTTTTCTTTTTAAAATGTACCAATAATTTTCCCTGATCTGGCTTCTCAAAAATAACAGCAAAACCACCCACAAGTGGGTTTCAGTAGACTCCATTTTTTCATTAATGTGTACAAATCATTTCATAGCTTCAAAGTACTTTTTTGCTAAATCTAGAAGCCTATAATGAAAGTAAACAAGCCGGGCTGGGGTTGTGGCTCAGTGGTAGAACTCTTGCCTAGCAGGTGTGAGGCATTGGGTTCGATTCTCAGCACCACATATAAAAACAGATAAATGAAATAAAGTTCCAAAAACAACTAATTAATAAAAAAAAGAAAGTAAACAAGCCAAAAGAGCAGAGGTAAAAAACAAAAATTTTTAGGCTTTAATTTCATATTACTATTACTTTATTTCAAATTCCTTGTGTTTAATAAAATATTTGAGGGAAATAATATATTACATGTTCCAATGCATTACAACCAAGGGATGTTTTGACTTGGGGAGAGAAGATGGGAATACATATGCACATAAAGGCTGGAATTTGCTTCATATCAACCCAGCAAAGCATTATAAACCCAGGGATCATTTTTTCTAACCACACACATCTATATGTTTTGAATTAATAGTTTAAACACACTCTTTGGCAGCCTTCAACTTAACGTATATAACCTTCGGGCATACCCGAGAGCCGAGTAGTAATTTAAGGCCTAAGAAAAAGCAGAGTTTCTGAGGGAAATACAGAAACATGAATGAGTTTAATATGCAAGTACACTAGCTAAAGGGCATAATTAAAACTACATCACTCCTTTAAATCTACATAATTATGTCCCAAAGACATTCTCATTTAGTATCTTTTACTTTGCCTCCAAACTAGAAAGGGTCTCATGTCTACATGGTTGGGAAGTAAACATAATAAAAAAAAAGTTAAAGCATATACAAGTTGAATAAAATGCTTGGAAAATTCAGTGACCAAACTTTCCTTTTGAGGTACTAAACAAAACCTACCAGTGAAAGATCATTGCTAGTGTGAGGCCAAAAGAAAATATATTATCATAGTATCAGCAAGTGAACTTCTGTCACAGATTTCAGAGAATAAAATAACTAGAAAGGCTTAACAAACTATGCTTAATTTTAGAAGAAAGTTGCCTTCTGACACTAACTCAACTGGAAATCTCTACTAACCAGCATTTCCTTTACTATGCAACGATAATTGATGTTCCTAATGATCAGCCTGAAGCAGTTTCAAATCTTGAAGTTCATTCTAAATCATTAAAAAGATAATGACATTATGTTCAGTATACTTTCAGCAGTGAGTGCACTTCATTATATTCTCATTATTTTAAGATTAGAGATATATTTAGGATATATAGAGCAACTGTCCATCAAGAGACTGTTACACTCAAAACCAGATATTCACAGGGGTTTACTGAAAAGCTCTTACATTATGGTCAATTGACTACAGATGAGGCAAATAATCACCTCTCTCAAAACTGGGGGCATGAAACTCTAGGGAATATTACTAGAAATTCTGTTGTAGGGCTTGAAGAAATTTAACTCCCTTTTACAAGGAAAATATTGGCCCAAACAGTGGCTGAGACAGAAGCTCAGAGAAAAATTAGGAAGCTAGTACAATAATGCAGATGAGAAGTGGTGATAGTACAGACCAGCACTTTGGCTATAGGAACCAGAGGTGAGAAGTGACTGATCATCCATCAGCTTTCCCTTACTATATCAAATACCTGAGATGATCTATTTATAAAGAAAAAAAAATTATTTTAGCTCACAATTTGGAGGTATCGGTCCAAAATCAAATGGCACCATTGCTTCTTGGCCTAGGATGAGGCTGTAATCATGGAAGGTTTGTTACAAAGCTGCACCATGGGAGCAAAGGAGCAAGGGGCAACTTCCTACTGTCCTTTTCAAAGACACTCCACCAATAACACGAAGACCTTCTGCTAGCCCAACCTCTTTAAGTTCCTGCCACCTCCCAATAGTGCCACACTGGGGACCAAACATTTAACACGTGGACCTTTATAAAATACTCCAGATCCAAGTTATAGCAATGACATACATTCAAGGTTAAGTCAAAAGAATTTGCTGATAGCATGGGTATGAGAGAAAGTAATCAAAGACTACACACATCAGGATTTTTGATCTGAGTTAACCAAAGCAATGAAATTGTCATTTTTGAGATGGGAAAGACTAGAGGAGGAGTTGGTTTGGTGGACCAAAAACTCAGTTTTAGGAACATTTGAGATGCCTCATGAACATTGTGTTTGTATGATCTAGATCATAGATCAAAGAAGGTACTTGGATATATGGGTCTAGGACTCAGGGAGAAAGCTGAAACTATATAATTAGGAGTCATCTTTTTTATGACTTTAAATACATCTATAAGTTGGTAAGTTCACCAAGGAGAATATGTGTCATTACTATATAAGCTCTTCTAATTCTATCAATTATACTTCTTTATAAAACTGAGTATTGTGGGCTTTTTGCCTGTTAGCCATGGTTAGTTCTCAAGTAGAATGAGTAACTTAGGTAGGTACTCCTAATATTTATTTCTGTTTATTTCAATATTCTATTTTTATTTTTTATTTTTCTAAATAACGAAGACAATAGCAATGAAAGCCTATCTAGTGTACATTATATGGACTATCCAATAGAATAAATCATGTGACTCCCAGAGATTCTATTTACTAGGAAATCCACTGATTTTCAGGGTTTTTGTTTTGTTGTAAAAAAAATCAGATAATGATGATATCCACTGTCCTATGATGAGTTCCTGAAGCTTAAATAAGAATATTTAAAGTTCTAGGCATACTATAGGACTCAATCAATACTGGCATTTCCTACTCTTATAAATTACCCCAAATGGCATAATCATACTAGAAGACAATAAGTTTACTTTAAGTCAATCATCTTTTCTAAAATCCACTTAAATATTGTTTCTAAGGAAAAAAAATTTATCTCCTTTGCCTCTAATAATAACCCCAAATATTATATCCCATTCTGGTAGATTTCTTTCCTTCACTGTAGATAAAACCTACGAACAATTTTTAAAAATGTGCTCTTTTAGAATTTTGATTTTTCTTTATGAAGAGAAAACAAGCAGCACAGTATCATGGTCCACTTGCGGCAAGGACAAGCTATTTTGTAAGTAACAGAAGCTCAAATCAACTTCCTGGGAGAGTTTCTTAAAAGAATGGCAACACACTCCTAATCAATTATACTCTTTAAATAAAATTTTTTTTTTACAATAAATGTTTATTAAAATAGCAAGTTTCAATATAAAAGAAAGAAAACAGTAATACATCCCGCTGGAACTTTTACTAAAGAAAACAAATGGGTTGATTGACTTACTTTCAACCAAGGAATGTCTACTGAGGAAAGAGTAGGTATAGAGCATTCTTTAAGAGAGAGTACCACTACTTAGACACTCAAAATCTAGTTGAGACCATCAGGGGTGCTGAGGAGATAAGTCACTGCTGGCTGGGATATTCAAAAAAGGATTAAAGAATTGGGCCTAAGGAACAAGCATACTTATGAAAATGTTCTTTAGCTCTTAACAATAGTTGCTTCAACTAACTCCAGTTCATTAATTTCAGAGTACTGAAATGAATTTCATCTAGCTGCCTCTTGAAATTCAGAATTCTCTTCCTCATCAAAATTACAATTTCTTCCTTTTCTCTAGGTAGTGAATCTACAATGCTGTAAACAGATTAAGATTATCTTTAAAAATACCACATACTGCTTTATGAATGACCTTGAATGTGAAAATCTAAGCTTAACAAGACATAGCTTTTAAAACAATATTTACATGTAAACAACATATGTTGTGCTATCCACAGAAAGGAGTTAGTTCTAGTTAAAATAAAACAAGACAGTTGTAAACAGATTAAACAGCTTTACCACAGCATTATTCAAATTGCGTCCTTTGTGTGAAAGGCCTCGAGGCACAATCAATAAGTTAATAATTAAAATACATAAAACTGTAGCAGATAATAATCACCATAATATTGTGTTAAAATAATGCTTAAGCATTGACTTATCAGAAAGGGGCCTATTAATAAAGACAGTACTGTCCCTAAAATGTCCATAAATTGAATAACAGTAAAAACCAGAATGTCTTACATAGATTTTTTTTTTTTTTTTTTTTTTTTTGGGAAATCAACTGCTCTTTGAAAAGGCATAAGAATTTGGAAGCTACAGAAACATACTACCTAACATCCTGTGTGCCAAGGCAAAGCTTTGCAAGGGACAAGAACCCAACAATTGGAGGAGAAAAAATAGACTTCCGTGCTATAAGACCTTTGAGACTCCTAGAACCATGCTGGAGTGTTTCTGCAGTCATGGTATTGCTTCAGAATGAAAACAAAAAATCTTAAAGCAGTAATGAAGATTCAAGGTTTTTAGTGGTTAAAAGCAGGTATACCATGATGCAAGAGGAAAGATCAGTTAGTATTAAGGTTATGGCTCAGTTCTTGCCTAGCAAGAATAAAGCCCTGGGTTCCACCCCCAGTACTGCAGAAAAAAAAAAAAAAAAAAAGGAAAGTACAGACAACATTAGCCATAAAGAGAAACCAGGTCCGCCTTTAACTGTAGGGGGAAAAGGATGGGGTGGGAGAGACCCGACACATTTCCAGGAAAAGACATCATCTCTTCTTGAATAACCTTGAGTGAGATCATTCTTGCTGGTGCATGTTATATTCAAATAAACTAATAAAAATACCTATGTCCTAAATTTATGTTTTCCAAATATATATTTTTGGCTCATGTGATTATGGAGGTTGAGAAGACCCACAGTGAGACATCTTCAACATGGAGTTCCTAGGTGCCAGTGTGTGGCTTAGTCCAAGTCTATAAACCACAGAATCAGGGAAGCTGATGGAATAATTCCTAGTATGAGGCCTGACGACTGAGAACCTCGGGCTGCCAGTGAACTCCTGGGTCTAAAGGCCAGAGACGCTGGAGTTCTGAGGTCTAAGGGAAGGAGAAGACAAGTGTCCTGTTCCAGGAATAACAGGACATCACCTTTTCTGACATTTTTGCACTGTCCAGGTCTCTGAGTAATTAGACAGAACCTGCCCACACCGAGAATAGATCTTCCCCCACTCAGTCTACCCATTCATAAGCCAATCCCTGAAAACACCCTCATAGTCACTTCCAGAAGCAATGCTTTACCAGTTCTAGGTATTTCTTAAACCAGTAAAGTTGACACCTAATATCAACCATAATAGTTTTTACCTTGCCTCAAGTTTTCTTCATTGTAAAATGGCAAACAGTGGTATATGCCGACTATACGCCACTGAAACCAATAACACAGCATGAAGCCTAGAGTTCTTGAACAAAACTCAAATTGTTAAAACATCATGTTTTTGTTTCAGTCTCAACTATTCTGTTTAAAACTATATTCAAGCCAGGCATGGTGGCACACACCTATAATTCCAGAGACCTGGGAAGCTGTGGCAGGAGGATCCCAAGTTCAAGGCCAGCCTCAAAAACCTAACAAGACCCTCAGCAACATGATGAGACCCTGTCTCGAAAGCAAAAAAGGACTGGGGATATAACTCAGTGGTAAAGTACCCCTGAGTTCAATCCTCAGTACTCCCCCCAAAAAAACAAAACCTATATCCATGCTCTATTTAGCATTCCCTACATACTCCCTGAAAAATGTTCTCCATAGCACTTATTACCAAGTAATAAATCACAATTTACTTACTAGTTTACTATATCTCCCCCACCAGAATGTAAGCCCCAGAGTACTGATATTTCATCTAGAATATTGATATTTTGTCTATGATACTACAGTACATTTAGTGTCTAGAAAAAGGCCTGGGATATAGTAAATACTCAATAAATACTAGCTAAATGCATAGATGAAATACATTTTTAAAAAAGACAACTTGGGTCAGGTGTGACCATGGCAGCATGTTACCGACTCTGATGATTAAATTAGTTACCCACTCTCTGATGACTAAATCTAGAACTGAAAACCTCTCTTCTAAATTTTGCCCTCCTAGGTTTAGACAATTATCACAATGGCAATGAACTAAGTGACATGCTTCACCTTCCCATTACAAAATTATTTTAGGGATCCTAAATCAAAAAGTGATTTATCCCACTTTTTGGAGTGCTCATAAATATCATCTTCACCAAATTTTTCAACCCAAGTTTTTGTGTCTCATTCTTCTCTGTATATATTCTCAAGCATCTCACTTCACTTAAAAGCTGACTTTGTATTACTCCAAAATAGGAGCCATCTGCACTTCTTGAGTTAGCATCCCTGTATCTTACCTGATCAGAATCCTTTTCTGATTGAGCTGCATACAACAACCACACCACCAAAACACAACCATTTTCTTAGTCCCCACAATCATGAAAATTCATATTCTTTAATTATAAAAACAAATAGGTGCAAAACAACTGTTTGGGTTTTTTAAAAATAAAATGAAATCCAACTTTATACAGAAGTAAACTGGAAGAATGGCTCAAAGTAATTTTTTCAAAAGCAAAACAAAATTCAAAAAAGATTTATAGGCAAATGATGATGACAAATACATAACAGGTTGTGAAAGAAAGATAAGACGTCCCCGTACCTCAAGTCCCCGAGATACCTAACTTTAATAAACCTTCTAAAAAAACATCCTTGGCATCATAAGTCTTGCCCATTTTGGAACCTTCACATACCCAATTTATCCAAAGACAATATACCACTATACTACCAGGTCATAGCCAATTAAGACAAATTCTGAAAACTTAAACTGCACCTTAAGAACCTATTAATATTCTACTATCATTTTCCCATAAGAGCACCAAACGTATTGACAAAAACTGACCATCATTTTAAAAGGTAGATAAAATGTCATTTTCAGTATAATCCATTAAGATCACTGGCCAACAACATATGTAAATGAATGATTACAATTTACAACATGGGCTGGGAGCATAATTCATGGTAGAACAACTGCCTAGCATGTGTGAGGTCCTGGGTTCATTACCCAGCACATCCCTCCCCCATCCCCACTCCACATACATACACACAAAAGATTTGAAGCATTCTACTTTTCATCTTATTTCCATAAGTTAAGAGGCATTTATAGTAAAAGACCAAAAACAATTAGATTACTAAAGCTATTTTTTATTGGGATAGTGCTGGGAGGGGGAATAACAACACCTGTTTTATTCTAATGATGTGCTTAATCCAATATATAATTTAATTGAAAATCTGACTGGCTGATTTCTTAACTATCCATGAAAGCAGGTACAATCTGCTCAAGTTAATGTTGAAATATTAACTCATATTTTGTTATCTAGAATTAGTATTCTAAATGGCAGAAGGCATAGGCATAGAAATAAACACATCTTTACACATATCTCTATGATACATTAAAATATTTCAGAGAGGGCTAAAGATATAGCAGGCCACTTGTCCAGGATATGCAAGGTCCTGGATTTGATCCCTAGCACTGGGGAAAAAATTAAAAATTAAAAAATATTTATTTTCTAGAAGACCTAGTAACTGCTAAGGGTACCTTAAATTCTGCTCAACAATACTGATAAAGATTAAACTACTTTTGCACAAAACTATTTTTATTACATTCAAATTACTTTCCTAGGATATTGCTAATAAGAACTTTCATGCAAAACAAAGTTTTCTTTGATCAAAAAACTAATTTCAATTTGTATCTACAAGCTTATATGTTTACAAACAGAAAACATGAATGATTATAGAATAATGCTTTCATCCACACTTACTGGTTTAAGTACTTGACAAATATGTTTAATTCTTTGCAACCTTATAAGGCATTACTGTTGTCCCCATTTTAACAAGTTTATTGACTCTGGTGACTAAATACAGAACTGAAACCTCTCTTCTAAATTTTGCCCTCCTAGGTTTAGATAGTTATCACAATGGCATTGAACTAAATGACATGCTTCACCTTCCCTTGAGAATTCTGGGGAAAGTACAGGGTTTGGAATAAAATAGGCTTGGATTCTAACCCAGTTGTGATCATGTACCACATTCCTGCCTATGGAAAACTCATTAAACTCTACTTAAAAGGAGAATGATATTGACCTCGTGGTGTGTAATAAGACTGAATTAAACAAGAAACATGGGAATGATTTAAAGCAGGATGCCTGTTCCTAATCCCAAATACATTTTAACCTTATGCCCTCTCTGCTTTTGCACTAAGTCCATAAAATTACTGCTAGAGAGAACAAAATAGTGCTGACCTAGACAAATCACAAATTTATGGCCTAATACTATTTTTCATTAGTAACTAGATTCAAATAATCTCATCTCCTATATGTAAATTATTAAATACAGTGCCTGAGTTTGCTAGGCATCAGCTAGTAGTTAAGCTGTACCTACTCTGTAGCTTAGCAATCTTTTTATTCATCCTTGTTTAACTCCTTAGTGTATTTCCAGAAGATGTTTCATATTCTCTTCACATTTCCTTAAGTCCTGATTGTACCAAATCCTTCTGGTAAGTGATCTCCTTGGATCAGCAATATGGGCAGTAGGCACGATTTTCCACAGATCTTTTTCCCCAAAACACTTCTTTACCAATTTATAATCTCTCATACATTCTTCAAGTGTCAGACAACCAGAGACGCTCACTGACCTCCTTACGTAATTCATTCAACAAGTTTTACTGAATATCTATGATCTCTCAAGTACTGTGTCAAGTGTGATGGTTAGACAGAATCAGTCCTTTCACTCAGAAATACTGTAAAGGAAGGGGAGAGTCACATTATATATAATCACATTATAAATACATGTTTGTATTATCTTTCCATCTCCTCATGTCCTGTTTCAAGTATTCCCAGCACATACTCCATTTTCATGAGTTTCTTTGCTGCTGCCTACCACCAATTGAAAATAATCTTGCTTGGCACCATCGCCCTCCTACATCATGTTTACTTCATTTTTGTTTTGGTATTGGGGATTGAACCTAGGAGCACTTTACCACTTAGTTACAGCCCCAGCCTTTTTAAAAATATTTTAAAATTTTGAGATGGTCTCACTAAGTTGCTGAGGTTGGCCTCCAGCTTGCAATCCTCCTGCCTCAGCCTCCTGAGTCTATGGGATGATAGGCATGTGCTTCCACGCCTGGCTAATATGGTCTATTTTTTTCCTTCCTGACTTCTTAAACTTCTGGAATTAAAAAAAAAAAAAATACTGCTATTGCCTCCATTTCCTTAGGTGGTAAGACAAGGATATCTGGTTCCAGCTCTGTCCTTTTCTTGGAAATTACTTCCTAAAAATAATGCCTTTCTCAGTTCTGAAAGTACCAACTGCCCTTTACTTTTGAAGTTCTCCTCTTTGTTGGTGCCCAAGAATCTTAAACTTAGTTCTCTCTCTTCTACTGATTTTTCTGCTAATTCTGCTTTCACTGAAGGGTTTTTGTTTTGTTGTTGTTGTTTTAATCTCTGTTCCAAACTGGATATTTCTTTAAGTTTAATATTCTCTAAATTTCTCTCTCTATTCTATCAACCAACTTATTTACCTTCAAAAGATTTTTTTCTCATTTTTATTTGAACAACTCTCACATCTACATCTCCATGTTTTCACAATGTGAATACTCAGAAAGAAGAAAGGAGTCAGCCAATAATCAAGTAAGAATGTCTACTTGTTGAAGTTCAAATTTACAATAAGACCACCCCTGCCCATTACCTCTGCTAATTGAGCCTCAAACTTTCAATATGATTTACACCAATTACCTGAGTTACTAATGCTTTCCTCTTGCCATTTTTATAAATTGTTGCTGCAAGCATTTCTTTGATCCACCCTTTCTACATTGTTCTTATAACTATCACAAGACGACCTGACCTGGTCAACTATTTTTCCAAATCCTAGTCACTTCCCATTTCAATTCTGAATACTAGTTCCATATTAATCTTCTGACAACATAATCCTTTCTTGGTTTACACTTTACTAATGAGTTTTTTCTGGACTAATTACATTGTGGCACTAATATTTCTTTCTCCTCCTTACTCATCTCCTACTTTCCTAAAATTCTGCACTGCAAATAAATTAGAACAGTATTTCATAAACATTTTTAAGTAGCACAATCTACTTGTAAGTGAAATATCACACAGAACCCCAACATATAAAAGTAGATGACACAATTACACTTGCTAAAGGGAGTCCAGAAACCACACAATTCAATCCCAACCTCTGTAAGTTCCTGCAGCCTCTGCTGTGAAATCCAAGACCTTGCAAGAAGATGGTCCGAAATCCATTACTATCAAATAAATTCCTTTAATATTTCTTAAAATGAACTCTGTTGAAATTCAGACCCTGGTTCTCATTTTGCCACAATCTTCTCCATTCTAGGAATTGCTTAATAAACCAGCACAGTTTATTCTACTTGTGGGGACTTTACCGATCATGCCATGCTAACCTCCTTCTGAGTACTTGCAATAAGAATAGGTACCACTTACTGTACATCAGATCCATACTTAGCCTTTCTTGATTCCTCACCATAATCCCCAAGTTTAGATAATAGATAATAGACATATCTATATCTGTAAATATTATTGTCCATACTACATAGATTAGGACACATTCAGGTAACTTGCCTGAGGTCACACAGCTTGTATACAGCAGAACCAAATCTGAACTTAGCTCTTTCTAACCTTTTTCATGTCATTGAACATGTATAAAAATATTTGCAAAGCACTCCAGGGGAAAGGGAAGAAGCTTCTCATAGATGAGGGCAACTGGCTTTGAGTAGTCCAGGCCCAGCCTAGCCTTCCCCAAGGGTTTATGGGGATCAATACTGGAGTATATTGGAAATTCATTAGCAGTACATCAGCTGAAAACCCATGCTGTACATATTCATTTATTATTTCCTAGGACATGGTATATTGTAAGGAGTTCAAATATTTGTGTGGGTCATTGACAAAAAGCAACATATTATGTCCAAATCATCATCAGAAGCAGACAGAAGAACAAGTAAGAGCTCAAGAATTTCAATGCCTATTCTTGGATAAACCAATAACCAATTTAAATTTCAATAAGGGCAATATTTTCTCAGTCTTTAGTACACATCAATTTCATGTGGAAAGTATTTAAACCACGAATTGTGGACCTTGCCCCCAGAGTCTGAATCAAAGAATTTGCATTTCTAACAAATTACAAAATGATGCTGATACCACATTCAATGATCTTTTTTTAAAAATCTAGCAAAAATATACTCCATATATTCAAACCTCATAAGCTGAGTATTTACTTCTTTGCTAGTCAGTTTTAACAACATAGGTCTGTTCTAAGTCATGATGCAAGCTGGATTCTGGGATGCAAGATAAGCTTTTAAACAGTGCCAAATGTTCCTTGACACAATTATAACAACATGTAGTGAACCTTAAGTATGCTATCATCAGGGACAGGAATTTCAGCTGTATAAAATGTACATGATGTATGTTGTACTTAATATCCAAAAGAGCCAGGTTAAAGCAATTCAGAATAACAACATTGTAAGCAATCTGATTGAAAGGACACACTGCTTTGAATTTATTGAAAGAATTATCCAGTTCAATTTAATTCTACTGGTTAAAGTGATTTAAAATCCAAGTTTCAAGTGAAAGAAAATTTTAGTGGCATGTTTTTTCATGCTTTAAATTAAGGTCTGATTAATCTCCGTTACACAGGATGAGGCTTTTTCTATTAAAAAAAAAATCTAACATATCTGCAATATCATTCTGGCATATAAATTATAATTACAACTAAGAAAATGTGCATAAACCTATTATGATTTAATTAAATACATTTTATTTGCATAAAGCATAGGTGCATTTATTTCAGGAATCTAAGAAATTATTTAAAGAATAAGACATTCAAAACTTCACATGCCTCTTGTGGAACCATTCAACCAAGTGCAATTTTCAGATGTCTCCACCCCACACTGACAAGGGTAAATGCAAAGGGCTTCATTTTTAAATATTTAATATTTCATAAATATTCATTCACAACACAATTAAATCTCAGAATAAAAACCCTGCATTATGAAACTAATATTTTTGGAGCAAGGTATACCATAAAGCAAGTGTTCGTTATAAGATTTTTTTTTTAATAACAGAATGTTCTCTTGGAAATTATTGATGTTTTAATACTAAAATCCCTTATCCCCTAGTAAAATATGCATTCAAATAAAACAGCATTCAAATATACAAAGAAAGGAAATTCAAGAAGTCTGAAAGCAGAGATTTTTAAATAACAAAACCACAATGATGCCCAAGCCAGCTAACAAAAAAGCCACAGTGAATAAACAGAAAAATATCAAAAATTCAAAAAGGAACAATATTTTGCCTACTTTTCCCTTATTCTCTGTGTATTTTTGTTCTTAGTTGTCTACTAACCTATGCCATTTACTTCCCTCAAACTGATTGATCTTCAGTATGATCCACCATACTTTCTTACTTCACATTACCACAATACTTTCCTTTTCACCTTTAAACTAGGGTATTATTAAAAAAAAATATGTAACATATCTACAATATCATTCTACTCTATAAATAACACTTTAAGAACAAGCCGGTGGTGCATACCTATAATTCCAGGTAATTCTGGAGGCTAAGGCAAGAGGACTAGTACAAGGCCATGTGGGCAACTTAATGAGATCCCTAAAATTAAAAAGGGCCCAGAGTGTGGCTCGGTGATAGAGCACCCCCAAGTTCAATCCCCAGCACAAAGGGATAAAAGATTATATGCTAACATTTTATGCTCCTTAAAAGTATTTTTAATTATATGTATCACTTAATAAGTATTAAATTGAAGAATATATTATAATTTAGTATCTCTCAATTTATTATATTTTTTTGCAAAAATATTTAACAGAAGATATAATTGAGAAAAAAAAATGACCATTTACTTATGGATGTGTAGAATACCAGTCACAGCAAATTAAAGTTTAATTTATAATATTCTAGTCAAAATGACATTTGCTATTATCAATAAGCTAAGGAAAATCTATACTAGTATATAATATCTAGAAAGCTAAAACTTTACCATTTTTTAAATCTACGTTGTAGTAAAAAAAAAAAAACTGTCCTTTAACACTATTATACAGGCATCCCGGATAAAAGGCAGATCACTAAACAGATGTCCAAGCCACAGACCTGGTATTCACAGCAAGTGTCCACACTGCTAGGCAGGGCTGATATTCCCTGCTCCCTACTTTCTTCTTAGTTTACAACACATACCAAGTTAAAATGCTAACTCAATTTCTTTCACTTCAAAACCACTGCCTAACTTTCTCCCCAGCTCACAAATATTTACCTGCTGTGATGGTTAATTTTTTGCTATCAACCTGACCAGGATGTAAAGTACCAGATATTTGCTCAAAGGTTATTTTGTCAGGGTGTGACTGGAATGGGATCAACATATGAATCTCGATAGTTGCAGTAAAGTAGACTGCACTCCCCAATAAGGATGGGTCTCATCCAATCAGTTGAATAAACACCCAACAAAACACAAAGGCTAACTCTCCTGTAAGAGGAAATCTGGGGCTATCTTCCTTGAACTGGAGGCTCATTCCCCCTTGCTTTTAGAGTTGAAATAAGCATGGACTCTTCCTGAGTCCTAAACCTGCTGGCATGTAAGTTGGACCTACATCATTGGCTCTCCTGGTTGCAAGGCCTTTGGATTCAGGCTAGAATTATACCATAGGGTCATTTGGGTATCCAGTATGCCAACTCAAGAGGCCTGTCCCAAGATTATGTAAGCCAACTCCTTCTGATATATATATATATACACACACACACACACACACACACACACACACAGAGTTCCATTTTTCTGAAGAATCCTAATGCACTTACCAGATTAATGTATCAAATTTCTAATTAAAAATACAAGAATACTTTAAATTATAATGGCAGCAATAGAACAAGACTCACATAAAGGTCTAATTTAAAATTTATTCTTGTTCATAACCCACTTCAATCAAATGTATGAAAGATGATATGTCAAGAGCTTTGTAATGTTTTGAACAACCAATAAAAAATAAAGTTAACATTAAAAAATTTATTCTTAAGTTATATCATGATGCATCAAAACTTCAAATCTATAGATCCTTATTAAGTAATCTATTTCTGGTGAATGCAGACAAAGGACATAATCAGAACTACAATCAATTCTTTATTTCCTCCAGATATTGGCTACAAAAACACTTATGACAAGTTAGACACAACCAAATGTCTAACAATAGGGTAATAATTAAATGATTAAATATGTCACTTTCAAAGGAGATGTGTGTGTATATGTTTGTGCATATATACACACTATTTTGTGCGTGTGTATGCACACATGCACAGTACTGGGAGTCCAACCCAGGATCCCACAAGCTAGGCAAGAGCTCTACCACTCAGCTATATTACCTTCTCAAAGGTATAATATTATACAGCTAATTAAAATGACATTTTCAAAGATTATTCAACAACATGATGAAGTTAGGATAAAACAATGTCAATTTTTAAAATGGGGGTATTGTGGTTTACATATGAGGTGTCCAAAGGCTCATGTGTGAGACAATGCAAGAATATTTAGAGGTGAAATAATGGGTTATAAGAGTTTTAACATAGTGCATTAATTCACTGATACGGATTAACTGGTGTTAACTGTAGGCAGGTAGAGTGCGGCTGGAGGAGGTAGGTCACTGGAGGTGTCTTTAGGGTACATATTTCGTCCCTGGTGAGGGAGCTCTGTCTCTCTCTGCTTCCTGGTGCCTTCTCCCGAGTTGCTTCCTCTACCACTCACTTCTGCCATGATGTCCTGCCTTACCTCAGGCCCAGTACAACAGAGCTGTCTAGGGACTGAGACTTCTGAAACCATGAGCCCCAAAATAAACTTCCTCCTCTAATTGTTCTTGTCAGGTCTTTTGGTCACAACAGTGAAAAAGCTGACAAAAACTGGAGAAAGCACATTACTTAGCTACCTAAACTGAAGAGAAAGGATAAAATGTTGACAATCTTTTCTGAATGGGGAGATAATATGAAAAATATAGAGAAAATTTACCTGTTTTCTATAATCAGAATATTACTTTTAAAATAAAACAAATAAACAAGTCTAAGAAATAGTATCCAAAACTTTTAAAAGAAAACTCAAATCACTTGTTTAGGATACCATAGATAATGACCAATGAAGATAAGTTTTTAAAATAAATCTGGAAAAATTGTAGAAGCTTTTCATAACATTTTAAAATAAAGTACATAAAGATGTGTTATGGATTGAATTGTGTTCTAAGATTCTAAAATTTTTAGGGGGTAATTAAGGTTAAGTTAGACATTAAGGGGGTAGCCCTAATTCAATATGACTAGTGTCCTTATAAGAAGCAGGATCACCATCAGAGACGCGCGCACACACACAGAAACAACAATGTGAAGACAGCACATCTGCAGTCAAGGAGAAAAGGAGGCCTCAGGAGAAACCAAACTTACCAATATCTAGAGTTTGAATTTCCAGACTCCAGAATTGTGAAGAAATAAATATCTGTTGTACAAGCCATCCAGTCTTTAGAATTTTGTTATGGTAACCCTAGCAAACTATTAAGAGTCATAATAAAATGTTTATTATAAAATTTACTTGATAAATATTTTTTCTATAACTAACAGATTTTCAGGAAGGAAGAAACCAACAACTGAAAATTTACTTTATATCACAGTGTATGGCATGAAAGGGACAAAAAGCCACATTTCTTAACAAAATATTACTAGCTAATACTTCTAAAAAGGAGTAGGAGTGAGAATCTGAGTACTACACATGGATTTAAAACCAGTTGCTCAGGTTTACAGTGATTGCTGTCTAACAATCGTCTATGAAAGATTTTGTATGACATAATAGAAAAAAAATTAATTGCTTTTGCTTCATTTGTTTATAATATTTTCTAATCCTCAAATAGACAATGTGTGTGTCCGTCTCTCATGAGGTATCTGTAAACATTTCTACAAAAATATAACTCAAGCAATTTCACTCTTAGCGACTACTGGTGGCATACCTACAAATGAGATGAAAGCTTTCCCGATCTTTTGTTTAGCACATATTAATATATGAGTTCCTTTTTACATAAACTAAATTGTATACAAATTTAACTTCAGAATTTAAGTACATTTCAAGGAGCAAGTTTTTAAAAAAAGACCCGTTAGTTTTCAGACCAAATTAAAATTTCAATTGCCACTCTAACTTTTTCAAAATTACCTTATCTGGATCCATCTTTCCTCTGATAAATTCTTGCTTCCAAAACTGCAATGCCTGTTCCAGTGTTAAACCAATGCCCTTCAGGAAGAGGCCATATTGCATTCGGCCACCATGACGAAGGTGGTGATTTTCCCGCAAGGCCTTATGTAACTGGCGCATACAAGGTGGGAAGGATTTGGTAGAAAGCTATAAGAAAAAATAGTTTTTGGTTATGTGGAAGACATACCAGGTCATCCATAAATACTTACTGTAATTGTAAATTCAGTCTAATTGGAATAAAATAAAAAACCATAAGGAAGTATTAGTATATTACTGTGATTATAGACAAATTTTTCTTATAGTTTTTTACTGATTATATGTTCAGATAATATTTTGAACCAGGCATAATGGCACACACCTGTAATCCCAGAAACTTGGGAGGCTGAAGGAGAATTGCAAGTTTGAGACCAGTCTTAGCAACTGAGCAAGACTCTGCCTCAAAATAAAAATTAAAAAGGGCCGAGGATGTAGCTCGTGGTGGAATGCCCCGTGTTCAATCCCCAGTACCAGAAAGATAAACATAAAAAGATAATATTGAATATATTGAGTTAAATAAAAATTACTATATTTTAAGAAATTAATTTCACCTATTTCTTCTTAAAATTTTAAATTAAACTTTACGGAGACAACTGTAGATTTGCATGCAGTTATAAGAAATAACACAAAGAGATAGCAGGTGCCCAGTTTCCGTCAATGATAAAATCATAAAACTGTAGTTCACTTTTTCAACCCAAATGCTGACACTGATATAATCCACTACTCTTAAAATTACTTCAGTTGTGTGGGTATTTAATTTTATGCAATTTTATCCATGTGTGTGTGTTCATGCATCCACCCCCACAACCAAGGTATAGAATAGTTCCACCCCCACCCGAATCTTTCATGTTTCCCTTTTATAACAACCTCACTGCTTTCCTGCTCTGCCACCTCCTTCCCTATTTCCATAATCCTTGACAACCACTAATCTGTTCTCCACATCTTACAATTTTAAGAGTATCATATAAATAGAATCACACAAGACATGATGTTTGAGAATGGGCTTTTTTACTCCACATAATCCCCTTAAGATTCACCTTATCTGTTAAGGCTAATTTTTTTTTTTTTTAAACCAAGTAGTGTTTCATGGTATGGATGTACCACAATTTATTTAACTATTCACTAACTGAACAGTTGGGTCATTTCTGGCTTTTTATTTCAAATAAACTTGTTATGAATATTCTTGTAGAAGTTTTTGTGTGAACATAAGATATTTCCCCGAGATAAATATTCAAAAGTACAACTACTGGATAATAGATGAATTTATAAAATATAAAATATAACAAAAATGAGAAATCATTCTCAAAGGGAAAATTCAAATTAATGTGTTAAAGAAATAAATAGTTACAAAAAACTGCAGTGTCAAAACGAAATACCACTGTCCATTTTTAATTCAGTTTTTCACTTATGGTTTAAATTGCATTCTGACTTCCTCAAATATCCTTCCCCCCCTAGACTTGAATTCTAACTGCTCTCATCATCTTCAGCAAATTCACTTTGTAAGAAAAAGCAGGCCTCAATTTGACTTTGCTGCTCCCTCTAGTGACCATCCCGCTTTTCTTCTTTGGGGGGGAAAAATATATATATATATATATATTTTTTCTTATTATTTTTTAATCCCCAATTTAGTTCATTCAGACCTTTAGCCTCCCCTGGCAGGACCACTGGAAAGCCTTTCAGGACATTTTTACATCACCATTTTTGTTCCTTTTTACTATTTATTTAGTAATTATTTTTTCTTAAGCAGTGTTCTAATAAAAAATGAATATTCAACATCCTTAGTATAAACATGCAAGGTCCCCTCAAAGTCTAATAACTAATCACTTTTTGATTATATGTAACAGAATATTTTATGCAGTATTTTAGAAAAGAGGAAGATGAATAAAACATCATTTCCCCTTTAATTCGGTTAAGAAAAAAGACACCGCAATTATATTCTAAGTCAAACTCATAAAACTCATAAAAATTAGATAATAAAGACTCTAACTAGGACATAAATCAAATGCCATGGAAGCACTTTGCTGAGAGGAGGGGCTCAGTTTACTACTATGCCAATACAAATCCTTTGTTCTGGCTGGTTATTCACCTAATGTTTCCCATTTCTCCTTTTCTAAATGTATATAGTATTTAAATATTAATACATAAATGCCACTTAGCTATCATTTTTTAAAATTCCTTTTTGGAATAATTGGGAATAATTGTTTCAATTCTGATTCAGATTTTTATTAAACAACTTTTTCATTAAGTTTGATTTTTCAAAGACTAAAAACAACAACAACAAAAATCATACGCACAGACATGAGATTTTCTTTAAAAGTTTTCAGCAATCAATGAAAGAACATTCTTTCCCATCTTCCTGCCCAAAAATCTTAAGCTGAGAAAAATCTGGGTTTCCTCCATTAACAAAGCTGTAAGTTTGAAAGGATGTGGTGGTGCTTACCGAATCAATCTGATCTAAAGAAATCTTCCCAGTGTTTCCCTGCATACTGTAATCTTGACCAGTGTAGGAATGACTTTTAAAAAAAAAAAAAAAAAGAACAAAATATTAAGAAAGGATTTTTAAAAGACTTTTGATCACTTCAAAGGAAATTTTTCATTCTAATAAGACATTTTACATATATTCCATAGCAGAAATATAGTCAAGTGTTTTAAAGACATTTAATAAAACACATTTAATTAACATCTAAAAATAATACAAAAATATAGTGACAGTCTGGATCCCCTGATTCCCAATTAGAGCACTACTTTCATTTTTTAGAATAATCACCCAAATTGTTAAAGTTCAAATCTCTGCTACTTATCCCTTATTATTAACATGGTAACACAGCGAAACAGAAACTGGGACTTAAATCAGTACTTATCACATAACAGCAGGCCCTGAGCGAGTTACTAAGATGCTCTATACCAGGTTCCTATCGGTGGAATTGAGACAACAGGTCTGCTTTCAGGGCTGACCGGAGGAGGTCTGCATTGAAATCATTTTTGTTAAATAAGCAATAACTGTTGGGCCCTTTAAGTAAATAATATTTTGATAGCTCTTTATGTGCAAGAAGTCTTCATCTGCATTCTCTAAATAATTACAATCATTCTGAGAGAATGCTTTTTATTCACATTTCGCAAGTGAGGAAATGGAGGCTCTGAGGAGTTAGAAACCTGTTAGGATCAGAAATTAAGTTAGCAGTGCAGTGGAAACTAAACCTTTTGACTCTTAATTCCCCATTTCCTCACTCTGCCATACCATCCTGTTCCCTAAACTTATAAATAAAGGTAGTATTGTTCTGAATTAGGAAAAATAACTTGATGTACACTACCTAAAGCCATCCACCTTTGTAATTTTTTTTCACCTTTGTAATTTTTCATCTCCTTGACATAATATACTATTCATGCCCAACTCCCTGAACACAGAATCAGGTACATTCAAATGTGACAAAGAAAAAAAACAAACAAAAAACAAGCTACTAGAGTACACAGAAAACCAGAATCAAACCATGGTTTGTGCAGACATTACACCTAAAGAGAAATCCTGGAGTGAAGTACTGCCACGTCCTGCACGGTCAAACTTGCAGTATCGCTGAGGACAGAAGGGGGAATAGAAAAGACTCACACATGTAGATTGTGAAGATATATGGTTGGGATCAGATGGAGTGTTAATCTCTAATGGAGAAGCAGATCTAAACAGTTACACCAGCAATTTTTACTTATATATGTCTCATTATCAGGTTAAAGAATATGCAAGTATTATTCTTTATACTCAAGAGAGTTTCAGAACTAGAAATATCTATGCAGCTTTTCTACAGTTGTAATGTGCAATGTTAGGAGCTTTCTGTACTGCTTAAGGAGGTCCAGTGTTTAAAGTTACTGATAAGCGGGAAGGCTCAGGAGTAGCAGAGCTGGTGAAACACTGAGGTTGTCTAGCATGAGAATTCCTCTATCCCTGGGAGCAATGTGACTGAGATCAAGTTGAAGCTTATAAGCCTCTTGCACAGAGCCTCCTCAGGCAGGGCTTTGCCATATCAGCTAGGCATCCTATGCCCATGCACAGAAACTTTCCTAGGCACCAGGTCTGCCACAGCCATGAGGTGAGACCCACAATCTCTGTCACCACTACCCACAAAGTATCATTAGGATTATAAAGAATGACAGGCTCTCTACCTGCTCAGTACAGATTCTTCCTGCTGAACCACCTACCGACTCATGATGCTCTAGATAAAAGCCATTTTCTACAATTTTACTGATGAAACAATGGGTATGAATTATAAAGCAAACTACAGCAGTGTTGGGATGCTGCAGCAACTTGCTAGGGGACTTCCCATTGTCCTCCTTCCATGAGCTAAGAAGGGCCTGAGACTTACTGAGAGCAGAATGAGGGAAACCAGAATATACAGCCCCAAAATATAAAGGATAGATGAAAATGAAAGCAATTTAAGAAAAAACAGATTTAGGAAAGATCTCTCCCATTCTAAGAACAAGACATAGAATTACATAGAAAAAAGTTGTCCTGACCCTCATCTATCAGGGACAACAAAAGTTAAAACACTGAAGACAACTTCAGACCCTTATCTAGAAATGGTCCCAAAGGAATCTACATGAACAAACTTTACTAACTACCCTATCTGCCTTCTTACATGTCATCACCCTCTGAGACTCAAGGTCCTTTTCCTTTGTCTTGCCATTTCTCTAAAAATGCACTGCCCTTTGTTGAAGATACTATAAAAGCTGGAATTCAAAGCCACCTCTCTGAAAACTATTCATTCCCTGGATATCTCCCATGTACATATGAAATATAAATGTTAATAAACTTGTTTTTCTCTTGCTAATCTGTCTTTTGTTAAAGAAATCTCTTCCAACTAAGAAACCTACAGAGGTTGAACACATTGAACAAAAAATTATTCTTTGCAATTTCATGTTCTGAAACATATCTGTCTCTTGTATTATTTCTCCCTTGAGTAACAAGTTTCTGTCAACTAATGTATCATTTGATTTGATTTATTCCATTAATTAGAGTAGCACAAAGATACAAAACTCATACTAAGTTAAACCAATAGCTGTCATTTAACTTTAATTTTACATTTTAATACAGAGCATAACCAGAAAATTATTTCAGTGGAATCCCAAGAATAAAAATGAACTTCACCTTCCAATGTATTTTACAGTAGAGCAAAGAAGCAATATAGGACAATAAAAATAGCAGTAAGCAAGGAATTTGAAGGCCTGTTCTTGTTTTTGTTACACAAATGAGGACAAGTCACTCAGTCATTCTGATCTGCATTATCCTTATTTGTAAAATGGCATTAATAATGTCAGGCATTCCAGGATGTAGCATGCATATAATCCCAGCTACTCAGGATCCTGGCTGAGACAGGAGGATTGTAAATTCAAGGCCAGCCTGGATAATTTTGTAAAACCTGTCCAAAATAAAGCTTAAAAAGGGGTGCTGATGGGTCTGGGTTTGTGGCTCAGTGGTACAGCACTTGCCTCGCACGGGTGAGGTACTGGGCTCGATCCTCAGCACCACATAATAAATAAATAAAACAAAGGTATTGTATCCATCTACAACTAAAAAATATATTTAAAAGGGGGCAGGGGGCATGGTGGTGGTATAGCTCAGTGACAGAATGCTTACCAAGCTTGTACAAAGCTAGTACAATCCCCAGTATGGCCAAAAAAGGGGGGAAAGGAAAAAAAAAAAAAACCAGACCTATCTACCTAACAAAAAGTGCATTGGGGAAAGCAAATGAAATGAAATTATTTGAAGTGCTAATTAAAATTGGTAAAGAATTTTCTAGTACACAGAGCAATTGTAGTCTTCACCAGTAAGTACATAAATAATGGGATGTAAGGGAGGCTGCATGATCCTATAGAGCAGCCATCACCGAGCTGGGAGATATTAGGCCATGCCATTGACACCTTAAAGCCTCAGCTCTTTAGTCTATAAACTGAAGGTGATGTTTACAATGGTCTAACAGAATTATTCAGAGCAAATAGGTTAACAAATACAAAAACTCCCTGTAATGTTAAAATGATGTACTATCATGCTTATATTTATTGTGTAAAGGGAGCCAAATCATTGCTATCCCAGAAGGAAGCTGTTCTCGTCTCAGATTAATGCAATACACTAAAGAGAAGAGATATTTAAAAAAGATACACATTTGCCTGCCTAAGAGTATAAAATGTTTGAATTCAGAATGGGATTTCTCATTTATTACCAAAATGACTTATTTATGTCTTGATTAGGGAGTTAATAGCTAAAATATGTATTAAAGAGCTGTGATATTTATTAACTAGTAATGATAAGATGTAGCTTAAAGGTTTGAGGTTGTTGGAGACAACATAAAATACATAAAGGTCATGAGAAGCATTGTGCCCCATGTTCTCTATAGACAATGAGAAACCATGAAGATATTTGAGGTGAGAGCTGACAAAGAATTTACATTTGAGAAAGAAAACATTATGGGAGAATGACTAAAAAGGAGAGGAATGAGCAAGGAAAATTAATTAGAAGAATAATTTTAATAATATTAGGCAAGGAAAGTTAAGAGCCTCAAGTAAAGTAGTAGCAACAGATACCTTCAGATTTTTCTGGAAAGGAATGGATACAACTTGTTGGAAGAGATAGAGGAGTAAGAATAACACAGAAGTTCTAGCTGAATAACTTGAGTGCTCTTAAGATACCATTTCACTTTCTACGGAATAAAACCCATTTAGCTATATTTAAAATGTCAATATAAATTGAAATAAATATGTGAAGTCATAAGCTGTCTCCAGGAGAATTGTTCTTCCTATAATATTCACAGAAGCTCAAAAATCAGAAGAAAAGAGAATAATGTTGCTATAAAAGAATTAAAAATCCTTAACAATTTATGTTACCTAATCAAATTGGACCTTTGGCTTTTGTTTGGAGGTGCCAAGGGGTGTTTCTAAAGCAAACTTATAACAGGTCACCAAGAAAAGCGAGACACATCTCTGCTACATTCAGACCTGTCAGCTTTATATAACATGCTTTCAAATGAACACAGATGCTACATTAATGAATGGTTAACAACAAAAAAATCTTAACTAGATACCAACATGCAAACTCAGCAGAAAATATTGTTTTCAGTCCATTTAAAATAATTGCAGTTTTTTTTAACATTGGGGATTTTAATATGCATAAAAGTTTTTCTACTACTAGTATTTCATAAAAGAATAAAGCAAGATATATCACAAATGTTTTTAATACATATTTTAATAATATTTTTAATGCACTAAAAACCATTTTATGGGTCAAAAAAATTCAAATTATAGGCATAATCACTATTTTACCAAATATATAGAGGAATGTTTGATTAGCTAATCAGAGAATCTTGAAAAATCAGGATTGGATCTCCATAATTCTCAGTTTAGCCGCTAATTTGCCACAAGTATAAAAGGAAAAAGGCAAGCCAATCTACACACTAACTTGTTTCATTCATAAATACGGGTGGTAAGGGATTAGGAACTGCATGGATTTACTTGCAATTTCTATGCATGATTGATCTTTTATTTGCTAGAATTTGGGTAAAACGCATTAAGGGTGAAATGTCAGTTTAGTTATAGAAAAGTAGTTATAGAAAAGTAGTGAAAACAATAAAGATGTGGTTCAGTGACTATTCAATTATATAAGAATACTATCTGAAGACACTAGGTTGTAAAAGGATATGGCATAGTTTTGCTAAAATGTAACACTTATTGCATTGTACCTGCAAAATAAACACCTTCACTGCCCAAACAGAACCAACTATAAAACCCAGAATAAGCTTTTATTTTCAATGCCACTAGATTGTCACTCTCCTTAACAGTCTCCCCCAACACACACACACACACACACACACCCTAGTTGTCCTTATCTGGACGTAACACATTCTAATTCAAACAACAAAACAGTGTCAAGAGTCCTAGATCTCTCAACACATACTCATGAAGCACCATTTTGACCAAGGAAAGTTCCAATTAATAAAGGATCCATGGAGTACAATAATGCTCAAAACAATTGTTACAAAATCCACAGGGAAATCTCTTTCAAATGAAGGATGGAAGGAGAACAGAGGCAATGTGAAGCATCAAAGGGTTTTGAGCAATAAAACGACACTGAATACAGAGTTAGCTTTACAGACTACATACAGGATTCTAGAATATTTTTAGAATGTTACTTCAATGACTGACAACCAGTCTAGGCCGAATAGAGAAGCATGTTAAGTCAAAAGAGCAAGGTGATGTGGAAGACTGGCACAGAAGGCTAGAAGGAAAGATGATAATCAGAGGAACTGAAGGATAGGGGAGTAAGGTAGAAGAATTAGAGATGGCAGTCAGAAAATCATGTTAAGTTTCAGACTGCAAAGTAGTATATCATGAGTGCAAAAAAACTCAAATGTGGCCAGGCACCACAGTGCACACCTGTAATCCCAGTGGCTCAGGAGGCTGAGACAGGAGGATAGCAAATTCAAAGGCAGCCTCAGCAATGTCGAGGTGCTTTGCAACTCAGTGAGACCCTGTCTCTAAATAAAATACAAAATAGGGCTGGAGATGTGACCCAGCAGTTGAGTGCCCCTGAGCTCAATCCCCAATACCAACAACAACAAAAACCCCTAAAATGTCTAGTGTTTTAGTATTTTAGCTTAAGAATTCTGTATCCATTAAAACATTCTGAAATTTGGCCAAGTTCATAAAAGTATGAAATTTGATTTTATGAAAGTTGAGTATTAAAGGAAGCATGTGATAAGGAGATGGCATTTTGGAAAAATAAAAAGGTCTATTTTTCTCAAGATCTGAAGAGTTAGCATTTGGTAGATAGATGGGCAAAAAGATAAGCAAAGCCAAGAAAATTTCTAAATCATAGTGTACAGATGAAGGGGTTAGTTAAGACAAAAAGACAAGAAAGGCAAGGGGCAGAAAATAACAGATTAGGTAGGTGGGAAACTAGGTAGGCAGGGAGATGCCGGTCTGTAAACAAAAACCATTAAAATAAGAAAGAAACTTTCATCCTATTTCCTTTTGTAATAACTTAGTGCTAAGTCCGTTTTAGTGAAAAAGTGAAGCTATATCAAGTTGTAAATACTAAAGTATGCATAATAGTATTTTTAAGAAAACAGAATTTTGCAATGATTAATAACAAACTCTTTGCTTAGAAGTAATTCAATATTTGTTCCTATTTTTTGGTTTTGTTTTGAAGTGATGGTCATAAAATACCTAATCTATGATATAAAACCAGTTTTACTGCACATTTGTTCAATAAACTTACATATAACTTAATTAACTCAGTCACACCTGAGGGAGTTGTTCCTCCCTTATCGTCTTGTTTACCAGTAAGAGGTAAGCACAGCTATATTGATAGCTTAAAAACACAGTTAAACAAAATATTGTAAAGTTGAACTTCAAATTATTAAAATTGTTAAAGGAAAAAGGTAAGACATCCAAAATATCCAAAACCTATTTATGTAAACAAATTTACAAAAATCTATTTTTAGTCTGATTATAGCAATCCAATATTGAGGAATGCTGGGTTTGAGGGATGATTCAAACAGGAAGGCACAATTCATCACATGCACACTGAACCAGAGGTTTCCTACAACACTTTCAGACAAATGTCTAATTTACAGAATAAAAATACTGTGGATATATAAAAAGATAAATCTGAAACAGATATCTGCACACATCTGATCTGTAAATCCTAAGTGAAAGGCAGACCTACTCCAGGACCTTTTAGAAACAGCAAAAATTTAAGTCCTGTTCAATGCACCACGAATATCAATATGGGCACTGAAGCACTCAACAGGGAATTGTTTTTGAGTGTTGAAACCAAGAGTTGAAAACAAAAAGCAGAAATTATACGAAAGTGGATTTGTGGGTCTCACGGCAAGATTAGCTGGTTAAGAAAAAAAAAAATAATCTTTTCATGCTGAGGCACTCACTGATCGTTAACAGAAGATGGATCATCACACCTCAGCTCCAAGAGTGGTATTCACAAGCTCCACTACTGTGACATAAATGCCACAAGGCATAACTGACAAAATGAGAGGGCAAAAGTCAGCTTTTCAAGGGTGATTACATCTCCAATCATTTTCTCCTTTTCAGACTACCGATGAAAACTTGAGGGAGTAAACAGAAGTAGGGGAATCGCTGCCACGGTTTAGGAATTAGCTACAATTCACGTATAACTTCTTCAACTTCAGTTTGTCCAAGACAATCATGGAGGCATAAATGAACATGGCAGTAACAAAGAAGAATGATTAAGAGTATAGGTTCCAGAAACCAATAGTCCTGAGCTTGCATGCACTATCTGTATGACTCTTTTAATCACTGGTAAATAGGGATTATAAAAGAGATTACACCACCATCAAATGGCTGTTGTGAAAAATCAAATTAAGATGTCTATAGAGTATATCACTATATTTTTCACTCAAATTATAATTGTAATCATCATCAATGCCTAAATTTATTATACTTAAACACATTTTTATTGCTTTTCTCTATTAATATTCACCAACTTCTTCCCATAAATTCCAGAAAAATATAATTTATAAACTTTCTTAATACTATCATAAAATATTTAAACTTGAAGTAGGAGGACATACATTGTACTTGGAATAACCTGATATCTGAAAGATTTTTGTGACTATATCATTATAGTCTACACTTACACCTGTCGGAAGTTTCCCAAGTGCAAAAATTCAACATTGTGTGAGAGATTTAAGTGAGATTCAATTTTGTAGATCTGCACTGTTATAGAATCCACTAGTCAAATGTGACTATTGAGCACTAGAAATGTACCTTAGTCTGAATTGAGATGTTCAATAAGCATAACATATGGTTTACTATGAAAAATAATTGTAAAGTACTTCATTAGTAGATGGTCATATCGAGGTCTCAGCAGCAGAATGCTCTGCCTTGCACATGTGAGGCCCTGGGTTCAATCCTCAGCACCACTATATACAAAAATCATAAATTACATATTAAAATGATATTTTGATACGAGTTCAATAAGATGTGGTATAAAAAATAATTTCACTCAGGTAATTTAAAGTTACACATGTGACTCACACCGATTGCTTTCATGTTTCCACTGGACAGCACTGTTGTACAACGAGGATATAATGACATGAGACAATCAAATGATTCTCTGAAGGACAGGGTATATCACAGAGCAGTCAACTATCCTTACCCTGACTCCTGTTTGCCAAATTAAGATCAATCTCTGCCAGCCATGAGCAGATAAAAACTGGCACAGGCCCTTACAGGGAGCACTTCAAGCCTACTACAAATATGTTTGTTTACACAACATTTTACTGGGGAAAAAAAGGTATTTAAACTTAGCTATACCTGGCCATTTATATCAATAGGGATGTAATCTTGAATTCTCATTAGTTTGGAGGTAACCTAAATGTTTTCTTGTGGGGGCTGGGAGGGAGCTGTGAAACTTTCCTATTGGAACATTTTGGGGCTGCTTTGTTCACTTCAACATCTAATTGCACCTGTCCCTTCTCATATTCAGAAGTCAAGCAAGGTGGGATGCAAATATGGATTATAGCAAGATCCTAAGCCACAGCAAAAAAATTCCTCTCTCATCCTGGAGAGGTGCCTCTATGCCTTCCCTCCCCACCAACAGAGATTCAGAGGCTTATAAAACAATAACATACAAAACACATTTCCTTTCTTTGTCAAGCATTTCCCAGTACTCTTGAATCTAAAAAGTTAACATTTATTCTTTTCTATCTGGAAGGCTATAGTTTATCATATTTTTTAAAGGAGTATAAAACAAAGCAGTAGAGAAAGCAGCTCAGGTAATCAAAACTGATTTCTGCATCAAAGAAACACATTTATTTGGACCATTAAAATTAGCTAAGACACCTTTCAAAATAAACTGCAATCTCCTACATCATACTTTAAAAACATACCAAGTTCCAATATAACCTCTTCAAATAAAGCCAGGTGTAATCATGGCACAAATGGAAAAACAATTTCAAGAAGAGGAAAACAAAGGCTCTGTAAAAATGATCTATGTGGACGATGTACAATCAGTTTTAACCATCTTGGACATTAAAAAAAAATACTCTGTCCACATAAACTAGGCCATTCAGACATTCAGAATGCACAATCCCTGCAGTTTGGATTTTTTGGTTGGGCAGGAAATCATGGAATCCAAAACTACAATATATCATTTCCTGTGGTGAAAGATATCACAGGAAAATTCACTCAACAGCCGTCACCACTGAAATTGAAATGAGTTTCTTTTTACAGTTAAGTCTAGTAAGTGGTACCTAACTTGTGTTAGTCCAGGTGATTTTTCCCTGCAGTTATTCCAAATGAGAACACAATCAATAAAATTCTGCTTTAAATTGAATGTAAATTATTTTTCCACAAGCATGAATTTTACTCAATTTTGCTTTTTTAAATCTCCCCAGAAAACTCCCAGACAGTATGCAATAATCTATATTTCTGTATAACTGGGAGAAATTGTGATTCCAAGAGGCTCACATATCCAATAAAAATCATGACCATATGGATTTCCATATTAGGTAAAAACTATAAATGGTATAACTGCTACTTTATTTTAGGTTGGTCTCATCTTCCCCCATGTGATCCATATTTTTCAATTTATTCCAATTTATAGCCACAACAATCTAATGAACAAAATAGAACGAATGGTGCATCTCATGTTTCTGTATCAAAAATATTTGAACCTTACATTTATCAAAAGTCTTTGAAAGGTGTGCTTGAGATGGATTTCCCTGTATGTAAAGTAAGCCTCTATAAAATTGATTACAAAGTAAAATACATACACTCCTATAGTTTGTATTCAAACTACAGCCATACATAGGTATTTTCAATTTATACATTTAAGTCCACCAACAAATCTCTATTTTCATGAGGAAATTCCTTCTATTTCTTTACTCTATATTCTTAGTGTATATACTGAAAATACTTCCCACAAATAATTTGCAGGGTGTGCAAAGCTTCTGAGAATAGCTATTAGCTTTATGGCATTCTAGCATTATCCCCTCATGTCAGTTCCCTCCAAATAGTAGAGCACTAGGGACTTGCATGTTTGGGAGTTTGGGCTTTTTGTTGGTGGTAGAGGTGGTTGGTTGATGTAGGAAGGGACTACGAGCAAGCAATGAGCATCATTACTAAAAGTCATAGTCCAGAATTCACATTATATACTTTCTTCACATACCTCCAAAGTCTTATAGGCAAGCCTCATATGCTGAGGCCTCATGATATTTAAGGTTTTTGTTTCATAGATCAAAACAGCAAAGTCTCTAATAGTTTTGCTTTTGTTTTTAAATAAAAGTCTTCACCATTTGAGTACATCATTGGGAAGGAAAAAAGAAAGTGTCCTTCTAAGGTCACAGAGGAATAAAAATTCCACTCTGTCCTCCACAATTATTCCCGATTCCATGAAAAAGGGTCCCAAGTCCCCAAACTAAATACAAAACCAACATTGAATTTCTGCAAAGGTTAAGAGTTTTTCTTTGAGCTTGCCCTTGGAAATATCAGAAAATTCATCAACTGTTTGTCCAAATTAGCACTGTATTTAGTCTCAACACTTAGCAGTTTAAAGACACTAAATAAATGGCAAATTTTTAAAGCCTAAAGGTGTTTTCTATTATTCATTCATCCATCCAGTCAAATGTTAAGACCTTGTTATTCCAGCCATTTTTATAATTAATGGGGAGACAGTGGTAAACAAGATGGACAAATAGAATATAAACTCCAAGAAAGAAAACTAAGCAAATAAACAAATGAATATATAAAAATGATCATGTAACTACTGATGTTGCTACTTAGAAAATATAGTGAAATAAAACATTTGGGAAGTGATTTCACACTGGATGATTAGGAGCTCACCTCAATAAGATCTGAGGAAATAGACTACTATACATATTTGATAACTGTTCCTAGTGTCCTCCATTAGACTGAATGTATGCAATAAATCAAAAACTAAGGTAGCACTTTTAAAAATAGACTTTATTTAACTTGTATTATCTTTCCAAGCACTACTTTCTAAATAACAATTAGAAACAACTGAGAGGGCATTACACCTTAGGTGAGGCTTGGTAGTCTGTTTTATCTCAGCCCATTTTATTGAATTCTGTTTTCACTGAGTGAATGCAGGTTAATTGGTTCTGCAATGCTAGAGGGAGTTCTCAGGTTTACTCAACATTTACATGCACATGAATACCGGACCACATGTGGCAACAGTCCAATCAGAAAGATTCTGGACAGAATCAGCTTACTAGTTGGGCAGCTTTAAGTATTCCTCCTCTGTGGAGTCTTTGTTACAGTCCTGCATAAGTGCACATAGCTCAAATGCAAAGAGGCAAAATCCATATAAGGTTGAAAACCACCCTGGTTTAGGAGCCTCGTGATCCTATGTAGCCACAGCATGTTATAACAACTTGAAGAGACAGCTGCTCCATGGCCACCTCAGATTTGGAGCTCTGAGCCCCAAATTTTTGATATTAAAAAAAACTCCATGATTTAGCAAAATTTTAAATATTACATGAAACTATGCTGTCCAATACAATAATCATTAGCTATAACTGGCTATTGAAATTTAAATTTTAATTAAAACTAAATAAGATTTAAAATTCAGTCCTTCAGTTGTATGCGCCATATTTCATTCATTCAATAGCTGTATGTGGCTATTGGCTACTGTATTAAACAGCACAGGTATACAACACTCCCATCTCCACAGAAAGTTCAATTGCAGGCACTTAACAAGTTACTTGGTTGTTGCAAATATATTACAGTAACTGCCATAGTGCTTTCTCAGGTCTTAAGAGAGTTATTCCCCATAACAACGTTATCATTTTGTGGTTAGTACTTTATGACTAACAGTGTAAAACAACTAATTTTCCCTATTATTTAATGAGGGAGGAGTCAATGTTTTAAAATCATCGACAACCCAGAAATTCCTAACAAACTCTGAAGTCACAGGACTAAGAGAAATTTAAAATGTCTAGTTGGAGATTAGTTGCAAGACTACTGTGACATTCAAAGATTTGTCATTTCCATGATACTGTGTGTTCCCAAAGGGTCACAATATAACAGTCATGATTTGTTCTAATGACTTTAAGTCACAGCCGCTATGTACAACTCCTTCACAGAGTCATTTACTTACAGTTTGTATTTGCCTTGACTAAGTAATCAATTGAGACAGGAAAGATTTTTCTATCTTCTATATTATTAAAAAGCAAATGAGTAACTTGTTTCTATTTCTATAAAAAATCATTTTAACCCATTTCTCAATTTTAAGACATTAATATTAATTTAACCTAACTACAAAAACCTAAGAAAATTCATTATTCTGCCTAAATTAAGAGTGAAAAATTACTTGTTAAACTGATCAAAAGTGATACAAGAAACTTTTTCACTCCCCATCCTTACCCAACCCCCACCAAAAAGAAGAAAAAAAAAAAACCCTCACTATAATAGACTAGATCAAAGATGCTCCAAATATGTCCATATTTCCCTGGAACCCATAAATGCATTGGATTAGACGGAGAAAAGGCTTATGCAGGAATAATTAAGGGTCAAGGTATTGAGATGAAGAGATTATCCCAGATATTCGGCAGGCTGATATGATCACAAAGGCCTATGAAAGCAGAAAACACTCAGGTTGGGGGCAAAGGGATATAGCAAAATAAGTTAGACTTAAAGCATGAGAAGATTCTGAGGTGGAATCCCAAAACAAGGACAACAAAGGCCTTGAGGAGCTCATGGAATATGGGCTTGAGGAGAAGGAATATGGGCAGTCTCCAGAAGCAAAGAAAGGAACCTCTGTGCCACTACTGCAAGGAACTAAATTTGGCCAAAAACATAAATAAGCTTGGAAATATAATTCTCCAGGGCCTCTAGTAAGGAACATAGCCCTCAGATACTTTGGCTGAAACCCATGCCAGTTTTCCAACTTAGACTTTAATCCTCTAAATTTCTTGTAAAGTTACAGCTATATTCAAAAACTAATAACTTACCAGGTTTTATTTTAGTCACATCAAAAATCCTAGTGTCATTTCTAAATACACACATGTATTTATTATACTTACAGACACGGACACTTTAGAAATTAAAAAAAAAAATCACACAAGTTCTTAAGTGTTGGTAAGATGGCTATAAAGGTTCTATCTAAACACTAGTAAAGTTGAGTTTAAACTTTCTGAATTCCATCTTTTTTAAGAGAGTGGTTCTCTTGTTAAGCTCATTAACCCATTTTCATCTAGGCAATCTGACAACTTTGACTAAAGAATGCTCCTATATCTTCAAAGATATGCCACCTAGTTTGCTGTTCTTTGTTCATATCTCCATCTGCTGGAAAACATTTATTCTGCAATCCCTTCGTCACAAAGTCATAACAGCATTTGTGCTCGCCAGTAGGCTTCTCCTGGTCTGATAAAAACAGGTAACATAATTGTTCTTTATAGGTTTATTCAGTGGGCAGAGGAGCCCAAGTATCCAATAAAATGGGGATGGCTAAGTAAAAATAGATACAGCTAACTCATCCCAATATTACCTGTGTAATATGCTTAAGTAATGTAAAATGCTTAGAGTCACGAAAATTGTCTACTTTATCACTTAGTTATATTAAGTGAAAGAACTGTTAAAAACTTTTAACCTCTTTAAATTAAAATTACATACAAATGTGCATAGAAATAACCAAAGAATAACTGGTGGTTGTATTAAGGAAATAGAATGTGTTTCCCTCCAAATTTTAATATATTGACTATTTTATCAAAAACATTAAATTGCACTAAATTTGTAATCTAATCCATATGCAGAAACTGACGCTGCTCACAAGACTTTACACATTTATTCTGTTTGATTAAGCTGCAGCAACTTTTCCAGTGTAGTCCTAGGTAGGAGTACAGGGGCGTGTGTTCATGTTCATAAATTTGGGTTCTAACCCTTTGAAAATATAAACTTCTTTTGTTAAGGGACTGCATCTACTAGTTCCTTTATAATCATATCTATTATAGGGTTCTTAACACAATGGTCCGATTCTAGCACAATGCCAACTCTTGGCAAATCTCTAAGAATACATAAATATAGGGGGCTGGGATTGTGGCTCAGTGGTAGAGTGCTGGCCTAGCACGCTTGAGGCACTGAGTTCAATCCTTAGCACAACATAAATGTAAAGTAAAGATATTGTATCCACTTAAAACTAAAAAAAAAAAAAAAATTTAAAAAAGAATACCTGAACATCATTCAGATGTGGAAAACATAATTCAAAATAAATTAGAAGACTATTTTCCCTTATTAATATCTTACATGGTAGCTGGAAAACCTTAATAATCAGTGACCTAAAGCTTGTGTTACTGCATGTAGGAAAGAGTTCAAGGCACTGCCAGAAACTGGTGATGAGAAAGAGCTATCAAACAACTCAAGCATGTGCCCCACATTAATGAGGCTTTCATGTCAGCTCTCATTGGTGGAAGCCCCAATCTACTAAAGCATTTTCTAGCACTTATTTTTATATTTGCCACATAGACATATGAATGCCCATACAATTTTTTATTTAAAAACGAGAGCCAATTCAAAAAGAAAACACTTCCCTGTACCACTATGGTTACTAGGAAAAGCTTTCTTACAGAAGTTGCATGTCTCATAAAATTTGTGACAGCATATTCTTAAATGGAATAAACAGAAATACATCAATATTAAGCAAATGGACCTCATTAGGAAAAAAGCATCTTATATAAAAGTAGTCTGTGGTAATACTAAATTAAGGGCAATGCCTTGTTTTAAATGATTTTTAAAAGAAAGGTCAATATAAGCATCTGCTTACAAATTCAGGATGCACTATAAATTAAGCCATGAGAAACAGTCCTATGCATTCAGTAATTCTCTTTGTTATCATATTTTATCTTTGATTTCTAATTCACTGTTGGGGTGAAGGACGCTGATAAAATTAGAAGAAATAGTGTCACTGACACATTTTTAAAATTAGACACTCTAAGGACCAAAAGCTAAATAAGAGCAACTATTAAAGTGATCTATAATATGCAGTCCCTCACTCCATATCTTGAAGTGGAGGAATAAAGGAGAAAGAAAAATACTATGAAGGGAGGCACTGTTTTTAAAAAAAAAAAATCTTGATTACAAAATCAAAGTTATCACATGTAGAATATGGGCTGCAAGATTTCCTCTCTAGTCTCATCTCTTTATACTTTACATTTATCAGTGAGATAAATAAAAATAACAATCTTGAACATACACCCTTGCTAGCCTAATTCAATTTTATATATTTTATCTCCTGGGTACCATCATTAGGGTAGTAAAAGTACTTATTTACAAAAAAAATCTATATTCACAAGAGCATATCTGAGCTCATAAAAATGCATCAGTACAATGATTAATTCACCCTTTAAAATCCAGGGACACATAACCATGAGGATGAGAGTGGAGTCACAGTGGCGAATGTAAGCTCACTAGACGATATAGCTAATGACACATGATTAAAGGAAAGCAGAAATGATGATTCATAAAAATTTCTAGCATTCTGGAAATTTTGTAAATCTAAGGAAGTTTATTTTTTTCTAATTGAAGATTTTCTGGTGTCAATTTTGAAAAATAGCAACATCTTATAAAAAGTAAAAAGAAAGAAAAACAGATGGATGAATTAAGAACAGGTCTTGCTATTCCAGGCTAGTCTTGAATTCCTGGGCTCAAGCCATCCTCCTGCCTCAAGCTTCTAAGTAGCCAGAACTTCAGGGGTATCCCACTGCACTGAGCATTCATCCCTTTTGATGAGAGGAAAGTATAGTTTTTCATTAGAAAAATTAGACTTTCTTAATGAGAACTTCCTTGAAGTTCCTTTGCCAACCTTTAAAAATAGAAACAATGATAAATGAACATCTACTATCCTCACTGGGTTCTTCTGAGTATGAAATAAAAATCTAGGGTTGAAGGTACTTTGTAAACACCAATCAGTTGATTTCTTGCTCCTACTACAATAACGTCTAAAATGTTGCCTCCTCAATTATTTCTTCTCACTCCCACAGTTTCTTTTCTCCCTTAACCTGTAAATACACTCATCTTAACCTGTAAATGCATTCCAGTCTTAAAGAATAAAACACTTTGTTTAACTTTGAAGCTCAAGGATACAGTTCTTTTGTTCCATACCCCCACCACCAGAATTAAGCTTTACCATGAGTAGCCTATATTCCTTATGTCTCTATACCCTTATTTCTCATTTATTCCTTGACTTCTCCCAAGACTCAGACTCACACTTGTGTCATTAAAATTTGTGGCTAGCCTCCAGTGGCTCCCAGCTGCCTAACAGAACTAGTATTGTTCTGACCTGACTTTCCTATAGCATTAACAGTGTTTACCACCCCTTTTTGAAAAATGTTCCTTAGCATCTTTGATATTATCATCTTTTGCTGTGTTTCTTTTTCATTCAAGATTCTATTGTATGTAAGATTAAAAATTAATTAATTAGAAAACAAAAAGATTCCTTCCCAGTCTATTTAATGGTTCGAATCTCCCCATCTCCACTGCTGTCCATCACAAGTTACTTTAACACTGATATTCAGGGAGTTCTATTCCTGGCCATTCGTGTGTGTGTGTGTGTGTGTGTGTGTGTGTGTGTGTGTGTGTGTGTGTAAACTCTCTACCTTAATGATCTCAACCAGTCCCGATTTTAAGAACCACCTATACAATGGTGACTAGCAAAAGTCTCTCGGGTATCAACCTCACTCAAACTGTGGGTTTATATTCAGCTACTTAGTACACATTCCCCATATATGTCCCACAGGCATTTCAAGCTTAAAATGTCTGAAACTACTGAACTTATCTTAGCAACAACTATATTCATTCCGTAATCCCCTTGTCTTCCTTTATTCTTCTTAGTTCATGACAACATTCCCAAGTAAGATTAAAATTTAGCCCAATCTGAGCATCCAACATAAGCCACTACCATATTTTAGAAAGTACAAACAAAAGTCATGGTCCCATTTCTTAAGTCCTTGATAACAGATTGTATGTTTATTTTTATTGCAAGCACATAACGGCATCCACCAATGAATGGGTGGATATTACTTTTAAATCAATATAAGACCATATTTCCATAAGATATTGAAGTAAAAAATTATGCACAGAAAGATTTAACTAGAGAACTAGCTTTTACTTTAAAAAAAAATAAACATATCACTGTAAAAGCCTCAATAACATAGTGTTAAGCAATATCCCAAATTATCAGATTGGCAAAGTATAGCACTAATTCTCTTTGAGTGTCTAAGTCCTGTAAAATAATTTGAGACTTTTTCTATATTGCTCCTTCAATGTTTACAGATATTTGTATCAGCTCCCAAATTAGTTTTATTGACAAATTTAATTAAAATGCTATTCATCATTCCTCTTTGATCATTAGAGGCACTAAAGAAAATTACGCCTAATAATGATCCCAGTCTCAACCTTCTAATGTCCATCCCCTCTAGGTAACATTTAAATTATATAGCTCATGCAAATCAATGATAATTATTTTTTCCTAACAAGATTATCATTAGACTCTCTGAAACCAAATAGTATCCTTTCCTCTCTTAACAAAAAAAAAAAAAAAAAAAAAAGAGGAAGAGAGATAAGAAAAACATTACATTTGGAGAGCCAAAAAAGACAATTCAGTGTGCTTGAAAGGCATATCACAAGGTTGCTTTGTAGAACAGAAGTGTCAAACTATGCACATCAGCTGCCACCCTACATACAGATGTCTCTGACATGGTGATAAAATGGGAAACCATTTGGTTTAATAACAATAAAAAAAGGCAACATCAGATGGTGCATATTACATGTAGCATCTAGCCCTGGTTGCCTAGCAACCAGTCACGAGGGAACTCCATAGAGAATAAAAGCCCTAAACAAATGTACGGTTTGTGCAAGTTTCAAGGACTCAAAGAGATGTGTCAGTAGTTAATCTAAATTCTAGTATAAAATCACCATACTGAGTTAGAGGAAGAGGAATCCATCATTATCTCATAGAATCAAGCATTAACTAGAAGTGAGATTCAACCCTCTAGGCTTATATATTTTGAAGCAGTAGTTTTATAGGAAAGAATTTTTAACATTTATAAAATGCAAAAGAAGAAAACAAAACATCACTAATATAACTTGCATTCATTCAACACTATATATCATGGGCCTAGATATTGGGAATATAAATACAAAAGAATTTACAAGCTAAAAGCCAAGTAGCTCATACTGTAATGAGGAAATCAGACAATAAACAGTAACAATATCAAATTCTGTACTACAAAGGTGGTCATGTAATATTATGAAAACACCTACAAAAGGCATCTGATTCAGACTAAGGGGTAGAGAACTAAACAGATAAAACTTAGAGGAGGTAACACCTAAGCTGAGTCTTAAAGGACAAGCAAAAATTATACAACTGTCAAGTTATACAACTGAGGTAAGGGGAAAATACATTTGTATACATAAATATATGTATATAAAGCATGTTTTAAAACATATATTACATGAGAAATACATTTTAAATGTATTCTTAAATCATGTGTATATAAATTCATATGTATCAATAGAAGTAGCAAGAGAGAAAGTATCTGCAAGGCCACAGAAGTTCACACAAGAATGTTGCATTAGAAGAATGTCATGCCATTTGAATGGGACTAGAAGTGCTGCAATAGTCCAAAGAGAGAGATAGGTTTAAGCTCCTATTAGGTTTCATATGCCAGGCTAAGGAGTTCAGGTTTCATCTAGAATGAAACTGGAAAGGCAGAGAAGAATTTTAAGTCAAGGGATAACATGACCACATACAGTAGTGATATGAAATACATTTGATGGCAAAGCAGGTATCAAGGAGAACAGACAAGAGGCTACTGTATTAAGACAGAAATTGAGGAGACAAAAATCACCAACAGATTTGGATGAGTAGAAGTGGGGGCTGGGCAAAAGACTTAAACAAGATTTCTGGGTTTAATACAGCTCTAGAAAATTGAACTGCATGTAACAGGCATACTATTCCGTCCTTGCTGAAATAGTAATCTTGATCCCCTCCCTTCCTTCTGTCCTGACAAAATAATTATATAGAAGGTTAAAAGCTACCTGCCTGTGAAAGAAAAGCTACCAGAGAAGAATAAAAGAGGAAAGAAGGAAAAATAAAGAAAAAAAAGATAAGAGTAAAATCTATTAACACTTCCAAATGAAAAGTGACAGTCTAAGTTTAAAAAGAGTGAAAAGGAACTAGAAAAGAAAAACATTATTGGTACTTGACTACATCAAACTTGTAAATACAAGTGCTCTAAATAACAGAAAATAAATTTTTTAAGTTTATAGCAAATATAAGCTATTTATATCTAAAGCACATAAGATCAAATAAAAACCTGGTGGCACATGCCTATAATCCCAGCATCTCAGGAGGCTGAGGTGGGAGGATCATAAGTTCAAAGCCAACCTCAGCAACTCATCGAGGCGCTAAGCAACTCAGTAAGACCTGGTTTCTAAATAAATACAAAAAAAGGGGCTGGGGATGTGGCTCAGTGGTTAAGTGTCCCCAAATTTAATCCCTGGTACAAAAAAAAATGGATCAAATAAAAACAGGAAATGCTATGAATACATGAGTTAATGACAGATCCTTAATCTCACAACAAAATAAGAATGAATAAAATGTCAAAATCACTTTTCATAATAACTGAATGCATTTGACCAAAACAGCATCTCTCTGAATTACTAAATTAGTAACTATTTGACTTCCCCGACCTATTCAGGACATAATAAAATAGGCAATCTTGTACAATATGAGAATAAAAATGGAATATGAAAAAAATACATATATCCTTAAATTTTTTAAATGGCTCATACTCTGACAAAGTAATTCCACTTCTGAAAATCCATTCTAAGGAAATGATCTAAAATATAGACAAAGGTTCATATACAGTATTATTTATGGCAGCACACATGTCTGTAATCCCAGTTGCTCAGGAGGCTAAGACAGGAGGAGCTCGAATTCAAAGCCAACCTCAGCAAAAAGCAAGGTGCTAAGCAACTCAGTGAGAACCTTCTTTAAATATAATACAAAATAGGGGTAGGGATGTGACTCAGTGGTCAAGTGCCCCCATGTTCAATCTCCAGTACCAAAAAAAAAAAAGGAAAAAGAAATGGCCCACATGCCTCCCTAAGGGAGATAAATGTAAATGTGCTATAGTAAAGTCATAAAAGAAAATATCATAGTCACTAAAAAGGATATTTTTACAGTTATTTTAATAAGGAAAAAATCTCATGTTCATAAGAAATGGAAAAATCATAAATTTTATAGAAGAATAATTTTAATGCTGGGTTTTAAAATAGCATAGAGGGAAAAATTAATAATGATTTTTCCCTCTTCCTGCATTTTCTAAGTTTATTTTTTAAATAATGATGCTATATCATCTTTGTGTTTAGAAAACAAACCCTACTCATTTAATTTATCCCGATTAAAAATATGCTTTAGCCTGGGTTAAAGAAATAGCCCATTCTTTTTAGATCTTTCTGTACATTTTCACTTAAACTTATCAAGTAGTTCTACATATTTTTATTAAAAGAGCTTTCTAAAGTACCTTAAAGTCAAGGGTAACAAGTACATGATATTAAGAACTTCCATTTGATTAACAGAGTCAAACAAGAAAAAAAAATAAGTTTCAGTAATTGAAAGCATTATTAAGCACTTTAACATACTTCACCCACATTAGTGCACTTGCATTTCAAAGCATAGCAAAGCTGTGTCTTCTATTACCTGAGGTGGTTGAGCAGAGGCTGAAGTCTCTCATCTGACTGCACAGCAGGCAAGGACCTGGCTGTTAACTGAAAGCAAAAGACAAAGTTAACAAAAATAGCAAAGGCCAAACAGACAGGAGCACTAAATGCAAAACAGGGTCAGGAAGAGCAGACCATGGAGGCAGAACATAAAATGTGAAGAAATGTTTCTTTTAAAAAAAATGAATTATATAAAAAGCGGATACATTATATGATTAAAGATAACAACATGGCTCTAAGGATGTAGGACATATTGCCAAGTTTAGAACTTTTAAAAAAAAAGTAAGAGGGAGCACCTATTTGAATATTTGAGTTCATGAAAAAGCATCTACTCATGAAAATATTATCCGTGAAATAAAAATGGAAAGATTCCTAAATGTTAAAATGAATAACAACCAACCTATGGCACCGAATACTGCAACGATGAAATTCAGAAGGGGAATTCTGTTTGTTTACAGCTAAACCACTATGAAAGAAGTGTGTATTGTATACTCACTCCATATGCATTCCTTCATTTGGACAACTACATTAAGAAACCAAGACTGTATTTTAAGTATACAATAGTAACTGAAAGCATTAAATATTGAAATATGATCTCAAATTGATCTAGGAAATAGTGAAAACTAAAGCCTTTCTGTTAAATACTGTGCATTAAGCTGACAGTATATCAAGAAGTATAAACTTCTAATTTGTTTTTGTTACTGAAATATTAGTTATATTTCTATGTATCTATATGTATCTCTATTTTAATCTGCTCTCCTAAGAAACTGTCACAAAGACTTTATAAAGCTGTTCAAAGTAATCAGCTTGAAGGAAACTTAATAAAACAATAAAGTAAGATCAGAAAATAACTGATTCAATAATGATCAGAGTAATCTACTAATAAATCATTTGCTAATTCACAGAAGAGAATCTTAAGACAAGTAACAACTGAAAGATAGCCTTTGGTATTAAATAGAGTATCTTCATTCCAATTTTTTCATACATTAAAATTTTCTTAAAATGGAAAACAGACATTTAATTCAAACCCAATTTGTGATAATATAACAAAAATGAAATTATCTCTTTAAAAACATTTGTTGAAAATTTGACAAAAATGCCATATATCATTTTTATTAAATCATATAATGGAAAATCTCTCGATGTGTACAAGAATCAATAAATGTCAACAAAGATATTGATTAATTTAAAAGACAATAATGTAAGCCAATTAACATACTGCAATTTTAGCAAAACCAACAGACTTTTAGTTTCTATGAAAAATGGTAAGCTAGTATTTCATGACATATAAATGTTATCAAGGTTATCGAGTTCTATAAACAAAACACTTTAATACATCCTGTATCTGTTAATGTCAAACTCCTCTACAAAATGTCATTTTCATTGTTTAAGATATTTCATGTCTCAGGACCAAAACTATGCTCTAAAATATTTAAATGGCTTATCTAGATATTTCAAAAGTCAATTCTCTGAAACAGAGCAGGCAGACAGGGCTTTTTCAGTCATATCTGTCAACTACATAGCATACTTTCTAATTAAACTGTCTTTTCTAAACAAAGCAAACAAGCAAAACATCTCACCAACACTGCAAGACTTTCTAGTCATCTGTCCATTCCATACAGGAAAAATTTCTCAAATCTATCCCTTCATCTTAATCTCAGCTTTCATTTCCTTTTTTCCTAAACTGTTAATATCTCCAGTCACTCCCATGTCTGCATCCATTCTTGCCTCTTCCAGTTTATTCTTCATTCAAGGTCACAATGAAATTTTCAGATTGAAAGTTAACCTCTCCTCTAATTAAAATTATCTAATAATTCCCTTAGGCCCTCAGGCTAGAGTTAATCACAATGGTCTTTTATCAAGTGTTTTCTTAATATTTTCTTTTTGGGTCACAATACAAAACAAGCACAAAATGAATGTCTGGTTATACTCTCCACAAGAGACACGGGAGAATGACAGGTAGGAATCTATCGTAGCTCCAGTTTCTGGAACACGTGTGCTAAATGATTTAGGCACATCACCCCCTCAGTCCCTTCCCACTTCAACTTATTTTCAACTTTGAACCTCAAGCAAAAGTGACTTCTTTATTTAGAGACTAGGGTCTAAATAAATTTTATTTAGAAACTATATAGTCTCAACATTTCTTTTGAAACTCCTTTCTAAGCTTGTGTAGTTACTTCCCACAACACTCTACTATGAGAGGCACTGCATCCCTAGCACTTCTTGAGACATAGCAAGTTTAATAAGTATTTATTAAAGATGTGACAAATCCAAGAACCTGCAACTATATAATTCCATTAATTGATGAAAATGAAAGTGTATCTCTTTCGACATTTCATCATTAAAGATTTTCAGATTTCTGCTTTAAGCAAAATTAAATCTAGATCAAAACTAAACTAAATCACAATTATCAGCCTTTCAAGAAAGCAATACACTATCATAACAAGATTTTTAGCATTAGAGATTTTACATTTCTCTACAACTAGAAACAAATATCTAGGTTAAATATGGTTTCCATACTTATTTTCGCTTTTTAAATAGAAAATACAACAATGTCCTTGACTCATAAATCACCAAGAAGCAAAGAGAAAGATCTATCCCAGTTCTGTTTGAGTTGGGGTTATTTCAAGGGAACCACCATAAAAGTTGACATAACAGCTTATTTCTCATTATTGCTGAAAGGTTAGAGGCGAGTTACAATGGCCTGTCATAATTAATACAGCTGACACATTTACTTAAAATTAAATACATTCTACTATATATAACTAAAAAGAATAAAAAGTTATTTTAATGTCTATTTCATTCCACTATCCTTCCTTATTGCTGTGTGTATATACATGACTGTATGACCAATGTGGTTCTGCAACCTGTACACTAAGAAAAATGAGAAATTATTTCCCATCTGATTCAAATGTATTATATGTCAAGGTCATTGTACTGTCATGTGTAACTAATTAAAACAAAAAATTTTAAAAAACAAATACATTCTCTTAATTTTTTTTTTTTGGATGAAATCTATTTTAAAAAGTCTGGTAAGAAAGAATGAAGGTATCTGGTCCAACATTGCCATTTTATTTAACAGGAAATAAGGTTCCTCATGCCACAAATAGCTAGTTGCCAGCAGGCACACCAAGCCTATGCTAGGACACACAGCACAGGCACTTTCCTCTGTGACACCACCATTCACAGTGCTACATAAGTTGCATGAGAGCTAGCTGGTCAGGAACCTTTGACCCCTGAGTGTTCCTGTATCCTCTTATTCCCTCATTTCTCAAAGTGGGTTGGTGTTCAAGATTCACTTCACACGTGGATTTTCAGTCTTGAAGATAACCCAAGTTTTCATAAAAGGTTCCTTCACATCATTTGGGAAACATCACCAACTCAGAATCCTCCCTAAATACCCTTGGGTAAAGCAGCACTCCTCCCATAAGTATTCTAGTACTCAGGTATCTCATATTTATCACTACTTGAAATTATCTTATTCTCTCATTTGTCTCTCCCCCCACAAGAACATAAATTGCATCACGCAGGAACCTGTTCTGTCTCGTCTACCACTTGCCCCTACTGCTGTCTGGTAAGCAGTAGACAATCCATAAGTGCTGTAGAGTGAAGAAGAGGTGTCCCCTACCCACCCAGATATTTCCAACAGAAGCAAGAGTTTAGAAAAATCTGCCCTAGACACTGGTCCTATTGGTCTTACATTTCTAATGTCTTCATTAATGACATGAGCTATCAACTAGAAGGAACATACACATTTCTCCTTTCATTTCCAGCTAAATGGAAAGTCTAAAGTTCTTCCTTTAGAAGGAGAGCAAATGGTCCACAGTTGCAACTGTGGCTCCCCGATTCAAAAAAAAAAAAAAAAAGCAGCCCCAAACTAACAGTTCAAAACTTAAATAATGGATAAACACATACACAAACTCAATGAGTTTACTTGAGTACATATAAATATGGATGTAGGCTATGGAGGCACAACCAAAAAAGTAACCATGACATAGCTCTTTACTTCTATGTCCAAGTTTTTGATCATTAAATGATAGCTACAAACAAAACAAATAGCAATCAGATCTATTTTCCCAACATTATTAAATTTAAATATACAAAGTCTTTTACAATGAACATCCATTTTTTAAAAAATGCAAAAGCAAACTAGTTCAAAGATTTTAGAAAGCAAATGAGGGACAGATAGTGAAATGTGACACTGTTCAATAAAATTCATTTAGGCCACTGTAAAGAGACAGTCTTTGTCATTTAAGTCTTTGTCATTTAGATCACAATGCTAAGATTAAAGTGTGTATTTAAAGGTATTATTGCTAAATACATGGGTTGCAGTTTTTGATAGGTAAATTACTTTGAATGGGAATCTAAAATATTTCTCTCAAAACAACCCTACCCCAAAAGGACAAAGCTATTCCTTAGGAATAGCTTATTGGAGCACTGTGTTGAGGGTTTGTTCTGTAGGGGAAAAAGTAATGTCTTTTTTTTCCCATTGCTAGGTTCAGACTGAGATGCTTACAACCAAAGACAGACTAACAAGAGAAAAGTACACAAATTTATATCATGTAAGTTTACATGACACAGAAGTCTTCAAAAATGAAAACCCAAAGAACCAGAGAAGCCTGTGTATTTTCATGGACAGATGTGCAGAAGTGTGACTGAGGACAGAGGCATGATCTAATTGGTGATAAACTGAGGGGGACTCACAGAGCCCGGTCATTCAGAATTTTCTGTGTTCTAATGCCTTTCCTCTGGGAATTAGGGACTTGGGGGAAGCCAATTCTACAGTGTAGATTGTATGGTTTGCTTCAGGGGAGAAGGATCAAGATGGTGAGAGTAACCTTTCTGCTTCTGTTGTTTCCCTCAAATACCAAAGTGCCATATTTGGAGGTAATATATCCTGAACTCCATCAGTTCCACCTACATCAAGGAAACAATACAGGACTGATTACTAGTGTCTGCTCTAGATATAAAATAGGCAATTAGAGATATCTGCAGGTATTTACTGTCCTTAGTTGGAGCAAGATAAGAGAAATAAGCAATTTTGTAAATAAGACTTAAAACTTTTTTAACACCGATTTTAAGTAATTAGAGCTTTATTTGGAAACACAACCAGAACCTCCTATATCTTAACTCTTTTGTTGCACACCTGGAATAAATGCATCTGACTTTGTGAAAAAAATATTTCCCAAGGAGAGCACTCTGCCTCCCACTGTGAGGCTGAGTGTGGCTCTTAAAACCCTAATGGAGTTTTTTTGCTATCAGCCAGTTGTTATTTTGCAACAGTATATTTTTTTTTTTTTAAGGGGCTGATAGGGAACTATAGGAAGAAATTTTTTCACCACTTTCCTCTCCAAATGATAGGCATGAAGGGAGGGAACATGAATAAACAAGGAAGTAAATACTGGGCATATAGGGCAAACAGTTCTTAGTCAATAAACATTTTGAAAACAAAGGTGAAAATGAAGAACAAGAGGGTGGCTTCATTTGGAAATAATAAATCCCTTCCTTCTGAACTGCTCACCCAACACTGGCTAAATTAAAACACATAAAAATGACAAGAAAACAATGCTGTCTTGGAAAATATTGCTCAATTTTGTTCTCTGGTGTTTTTACCCTCTACTACTCACTCCCGCCTCCTCACAAAACTCAAGCAGGATGACAATATCCACTTATATCAAAGCTGTGTCTTAAAAGAAATCCAAGGCAGGTAATCAGCACAAATTAAGCACTTTTTTCTCCATATAGCAGAGTTCTATTCAAATAAGCAGAATAGTATCCTATCAGTGATATCAGGACAGCGAAATTTATGTCTCCAAATGAAAAAAGTCAAATTTAATTTTTTATAAAGCAAAAATAGGAAATATTTACAATATCTTGGCATTCTTATTTCATCCAGGATCTGAAATGGCCCTACTGTTATCTCATAACTTCCTAAGAGTAAACTTAAAATCTAGAATGTCAACTCTTTTCTACTAAATCAAAGATGTGTGGTATGTATGTGTGTGTATACACACACATATTCACTAAGAAATATAATTTATAGGTTGAGAGTTTTAAACTAAAAGGCAACAACTTTTACAACAGACCTCACAGTAACAGAAAAATATAGCTTTAAAGAGGACAGGTTTTTCAACAGAACTATCATTTTTATTACTGAGACCAAGGCAGATGTCAAATAAAATTAACTTTTACAAGCAGCTGCTCTTTTAACTTCATTGATTTTAACAACAGAAAATCCTGTGTCTTTTTGAACTACATTTTCTTATAATAGCAACAGATCCCAATTACAAACCCCAAACTGTGAAATTCCACATTACATTTCCCTTTGCTCTTGGAACCAAATTTGTTCTCCAGTTTCATGTTCTCCCTTGGCAGGCTGGGATGCTGTTCATCACTAATGGTAACAGTCTAGTGCTCAGATGCCCACAGAACTTTTTGGTTTTCACAGGGCTCTTGCACACATTATCTCATTTGATCTTCACAACAGAGGTAGTTTCATCAGTACAACACTTCAGTACATGAAAATTTCTCTATCAGCTGGCCACAAACATGATTTTCAATATGTAAGCTCTAAAAAGCACCCGACGATCTTGTCAAGCAAAACACATATGTTCCATTTGAGCTCTAAACATGCCAAGCAGTTTAATTTCCAAAGAATATTAAACAGTGCAGAGTTAACAAGATATTTCCAGTTCAAGGGGTTGGAAGATATGAAGAACTGAAGGCAGCAAACCTGGGAATAGTATAAGCAGATATCCCAATGCTAATTTTTCATCATGAAACCCATGGTGTGAAAAGAAGTTTGTTATTCAAAGCCCAACCCAAGTACCTTACTTACATGGCTTAAAAATGTAAAAACATTTTGAGCAATGGGAAGGAAAAAAAAGGTATTAAAGAGATATGTAATGATGATGCACAAGGATCACTGAATTTTTTCCTCAGTAAAACTCCCATAAATCAATTTACTTCCAGAATACTCTGATAATTTGGGTTAAGAATTCTTAAACTGGGCTGGGGTTGTGGCAATAGAGCGCTAGCCTAGCACATTCAAGGCCCTGGGTTCAATCCTCAGCACCACATAAAAATAAGTAAAATAATGGTATTGTGTCCAACTACAACTAAAAGATAAATGTTTAAAAAAAAAGAATTCTTAAACGATAACCAATAGTTTCACAATTAGATTTCTCATAAACATGGATCTGGCAAGTGGAATTCAACCTGTGTTGTTTCTCAAGTTGGCACAAGGATTGTTCCTGTGAAAGAGCAGTGGCAGTCAGTGCTCCTAATATTTTAATACAGGCAGGGAGGGAACTCTGCTCCAAGTTCTGTATACACACAGATCCTCACAAAATCCCTATCAGTGATATTATTTCAAATTGAACAAACAAAGGTATCTGGAACATCCAAGGAGAGTGAACAGGCGAACTTTAATGCACTAAGCATCTGCTGCCTTTAGTTTCATGAAGTATCTTAAAAATGTGTGTACAAAATTTGTATTGGATTCTAGAATATGTTCTTGGTTTTACAATAAAAATCATGTTTAATTATTTTACCACTAAGTAAAACAGTGCCACTGTTATGGCTTTATATGCTTACTCTCTAGTGTATATAGCCCTATATATTTGGACATCTTATTACTTTCGAAAACAGTACTACATTTTCTGTTCCTTATAAGTCCCACAAAGAAGTCTCTGATGGCACATTAGATGTTAGGAGTTGGCTGAGACAATTCTGGGTCTTGGTACATTTCACTGTGTCCTTCATGTGTTTTGCACAATTACAGAGAGGTAAACTTGACATCTGTTTCAGCCATAAATCATTATATACAGAGACTTTAAAAAACATTTAAATTTCTAGATTTTTTAATTAATAAATTTATGAAGCAATAACTGATATTCTAAGGTTTCTTATTCATTATTATTGTATTTTCATTCATCATTTCTGTCTCCCAAAATGTCTATACCCTACTTAAAGATACATTTATCAATTTCTTTTTTTTTTTTTTTAAGAGAGTGAGAGAGGAGAGAGAGAGAGAGAGAATTTTTTTAATATTTATTCTTTAGTCATCGGCAGACACAACATCCTTGTATGTGGTGCCGAGGATCGAACCCGGGCCGCACGCATGCCAGGCGAGCGCGCCATCGCTTGAGCCACATCCCCAGCCCACATTTATCAATTTCTTAAGGGGGGAAAAAATAACCAACCACCTTATCTCAGTTTTTCAGAACCAAACTGTTCCTTAAGCATGAATCTTGAGCAAAATCTTATTATGTGGGAGTTCCTCATAAAAATTCCTAAATATGCACATAAATTCTACACTCTCTGCATGGAAGTTGCCGACAGTATCTGCAGGCTTCTAGTAAATGTTTAAGAGCCCCCAAACAGAACAGTGGCCTTCATGGTGTATGTCATTCATCTTCAGTAAGAAGTATAGTCCACAACTCCTTTAACTCCTGCTGAGTCTACTTTCCCATAAGAAATGTCAGACCTGTAAGCTGTCCATTCACTGGCAATCTTACCCCTTTTCTAAATATGATAAACAGTGTACTACTTTCAATGTTGGGAACTTTAAACAATCTATTCTATACTATAATTCCAGTTTGTTTAATAAATAACATTTAAATAATGTCACAGGAATCACCATTTTATTTAATTACCAAAGTGAAGAGACACAGAAGAGCTATGTATGCGTAAATACATGCTTTCATCTTTCAACAGGAACTCTCTTTCCCCTGACTTGGACTTTTATTAAACACTTGGAATAGAGGTAGAAAAATGGAGAATGGAACAGAGTACGTGGATGAGATTTTTATTAATGCCTGGGAGATAGTGATCTGTTGTATAACATTATATAGTCCTTGGAAATGCTCTTGAAGAACTGGAGGGCCTTCGGTAGTTAAAAACAAGTAATCAACAAGGATACACAGAGATTTCCATTTCCCCGACAGCTAACCCTCAAACCACTGTTCCAAATGTATAATTCAAGGATAGCAGCCCCAGATGGCTAACAACATACTTCTAATGTTTATGTTAACAGATGCTGCAAAGTACTCATTTGCTTGGTACTTCAGCTACTTTTCCTTGTCTCTGTGACTTAATTTTCCCTGCTATCCCAGAGCACAACGACATCCTTCTTGATAGAGACCTTGCCTTTGAAGGTATAGAAATGCTTTAAGCGTGAAACAGCCCAATGTGCCTCACATATCAGTTTATTTCCCTAACCTGAAATAATCAGATATTGCAGTTTTTGGATTCATTTGGTTTAACTGAAATTTAAGCTATTTTATCACTCATGAAGGAGTTCTACAATTTTTCTTTAGAAATAAAGGAGGCTATTATATAATTTAGTTCTTCTACTAAAGAATCTTTTTAAAAGTTCTTCTGAAACAGGAGCTTCTTAAAATATTATCGAGCATATTTCAAATACACACACACATATTTTTGCTTACTAAAATTAGAACCTTGTGATTAATTCTAAATTTTTTTCTGACTTTTTAAAATAAATCAAGCTAGGCATACATGTCTATCTTCCCAGCAACTTAGGAAACTAAACCAGGAGGATTCCAAGTTTGAGGCTAGCCTCAGCAACTTAGTGAGATCTTGCCTCAAAATAAACAATAAAAAGAGCTGGGTATATAGATCAGTAGTAAAGCACCCCCGAGCTTGTAAAAATAACCACTCATTTTAAAATGAAAATATCAAAGTACAATGTCTTTATTGTGTTAAGACCATAATGCCATATAGACAGCATATATACAGCATTCTGATGTAACAGTAAATAAAATGCATTTTAAGGGGTTTTTTAAATTCCAATCACTAATTTAGAAACAAAAGTCATTTAAGATGATTGAAGAATAAGAAGGAAAAAGAAACAGATGTATTTTGAATGTTCCAAACACATCAGGGTTCCCCAAATCCTTTTATTTCTTCTTTGCCTTTTTTTAATCAAAATTAAAGATTAAATACCCCTTATCTGAGATGCTTGAAAGTCACCAGTACTTCAGATTTCAGAGATTTTTGGATTTGGGGATAGGGTACAGACTATCAATTGAGGATGCTAATCCAAATCTGAAAGTTTCTGAATGCCAAAAATTTTGAGCTTTTTAGATTTTGAAGTATTTTAGATTTTGGATGTTCATTCTATATCATAAGTAGCAACCTGGACCACTTGATGTCTCATTTCTAAACTCCTAGAAGTTCCAAATAATATATGATCTCTCAAAAAAAAAAAAAAAAAAAAAAAAAAACACACATTCCCAGGCCACTAAATTTAATGTATTAACACCAACAAAATAAGCTAATCTGGGGTGCTTTATAAATCAAATGGCATACAAAATTCCATTTTCTTAATAAAGAATAAAAATATTACTTTTCCTAACTTTCTGGTTATCTCTTTTTCTATTAATTTTTAAGTTAGAGATACTAACTAGATTTCACTGGTCTGAAAAGTGAAAAAAAATGCTTACCTACTTGCTTAGGCTTTTAAAAACTCATGTCACTATTATAAAACCACCTATTGTTGACTATACAAAATAATGAGCTGCCATTTTAATGATGGAATGGACACTAACTGCTATATTCCTGCCAGCATAATGGGTATGGATTGTAGAAATACAATTACTATTACTGTTACTATTATTTGCACCTATCCCAACCAACCCAAAGCACTAACATAATGAAATCAAGGGTGAAAGTAACATGTTTAGAAATATGCTTCCTAAAAGTAAACATTTTAGCATATTTGTAAAACATTCTTTGATATCAGAACAGCTAGTTGAGACTTTTAAAAGACCTTGACATATATTTGACTGATTGCTTTCCAATGACATTATTTCACACTTTCTGGCACAATAGGGTTGATAGTGTTTGATGGATAACCAGACAAGCAAAGGACAAATCTGTGCAATAGTCATCCTTTATATTTGACATCTTCATGTTTTATTAGATATATTAGGAAAAGAGGGAACAAAAACCGATAGGCAATATTAGTTCCAAAAGATCTCACCACATACAGAAAGCTTCAAATTATATATTTTGAAGCCATGACCTTTGGGGGAGGGGGTCAACTAAAAAACAGTTATAAAATTGTGAAAAGCGAACAACTTGAATCTTATAATTCTTCATTAAATTTTGCTTTCTCTAATAAAATATTTTTGAATGAATGGGTCACAAGATCCCCTGGACAAAAGCACAGTATACCAAATGTAAAGCTTGACTTTTCCTGTTCTATTAGTGCCCCATTTATTTCGCCCTCAGTTTGTTCATTTTATTAAAATGTAAATGAATGCCAGCATAAACTAAAATGTGTCCCAAGATATTTCAACAATGTTGTCATGTGAATTATTCCTTGGACAAAATTTTAAAGTCAACTACCAAAAACCATATATAATCAACACTAAGGGTTTTTTTTTAATGACATTATTACTTACAAGTTCAATAGATGGTTTTAATTAAAAGCATATTGTAGTAAACATATGGAAAACAAAGGACTTAAGGAAACTGACATTTTCAACAGCAATCTGACTTTTCACCAATATTTTAACTGGAAGTCAAAGAGATAATTTTGTTGGTACCTGTGCAAAGGGAAAATGAAGACCCTGTTCACCAATATGAACAAGCACGAATCTGGAAGGAAAGATTAGATGCCCAGGTTAAGTCTGAACTGCCTGATAGATATCCAGGCAGAATTATCTGGACTTAAGAAACAGAATCATAAAAATCAAATCAGACTCAGAACATCCATAGATTTGTGCTTTACCACAATTTCTACCCTGAAAACTAGAGTAATTAAGTAGTATCTTGCAGCCTAAGAACTCCTTTATGTTATTAGCTACAATTAATGAAAAAAAAGTATCACTAGCTACAGAACTACACAGTTCCAAGATTCTTAATAAAACGAAGGTCTTAAAGGCAGCTCCTAAGTAGCCCAACAACTCTCATAAGACTGAACAATCATTTGCTTTAGAAATGTACAGACAATACAGTATTTACTAACCACATGTAGCCACCCAAGTTCTTAAAATGTTGCCAAACTGAGATAAGCTATAAAATATATAGCTAATTGCAGACTTCCTATAGAGGAAAGATTTTGAAATAGATAATTTGTATACTGACATGTTATAAGGATAACATTTTGCATATGCTGAATTAAATCAAATAGATAATAATTAATTTCATCCTCTTACCAACTTTTTAAATGTGAATACCAAAAAACTTTTAAATTATATGCCTTACATTTTATTTCTACTGGAAAGGGGATTTCTGAACCAATGATGAATGACGAATGATGAATAGGACTTCTTTCTGGTATAGAAGCTGCAATAACACACTAAGAATTAGAATGTAGGAGCATGAAGAAGAGTGAATTAAAAAAAATCACTTGTAGAATGTGGTTCAGTGGGAGAACACTTGCACAACATGCACAGAGAACTGAGGTCAAACCCCAGCACCATTTGAGGGGGGGGGGGGAGGTTTGTGTCATGAATTATTCTTAGAAACAGAAAATCATCTACTTTACATTTATGGCTACAAAAACGTTTTTTTAAAAAAAAAACACATGCTCCAAAGTGAGATTTAAAAAAAAAATTTAAAAAAAAAAAAAGAAACAGCACATCCCCCCCCCCGACCAAAAAAAAAGTAAGGAGAGATGTACCACTTCAATGAAAATAACAGCAACTTCTCCCAAATATTTATATGAAATTATAAAACCATGTGTCATAACCAGTTGCCCTATAGCTTTTCTGTATCATAAAATATCTCTCAGGATACATTGAGAAATACTTCATCAAATGGAACATGAATTTATGAATTTATTTCATAAGTTTTGAATTATACATAATATAGATGATCTCCCTCACTACAAATATGCAGAATGACTGAGAACCTCAGGGCTTAAAAAATAATTTAGTCAATTCATGTTCCTTTGTGGATAATCTATTCTTTTATTCTAAATGTTTTTAGACTTCTTTGGTTTTGAGATTCTTAAATTTCATATCACCTACCAAAATGTGGGTTTTCTCATTTTCCCTGTGTGGTATTCTATTAGGCCTTTCATTATGATGACTTTGTTCTTTCTGAATTCTGAGCAATTTAACATCATTTCTTTGAATACTTCTCTCTCCCATCTCTCCTCTCACTTCCAGGAAGTCTGTTAATTAAATGCAGCACAACTCTCCTCCATATTTCTTAGCTTTCTTCAATATTTTCTACCTCTACTTTTCTGCCTTCCAAGTTCATCAACATGATATTCAAGTGCAATAATACATTTTTACCTATACCCCTTCTATTTATCTAATTTATGAAGTTCTTTATTTCAACTACTATATTTGTCATATCTACTATTCCCATTTTGTTCTTTTATAATTTCCTGTCCCTTAATATTATTACTGTTGTTCTTTATCACAAGTACATTTCTTATATTTAAATTATTGATCCCTCTCTCCCAATAATTTTCCTTTACAAGGTCTACATTACAGTAGTCCCCTCTTATCCATAAGAGATACATTCCAAGACTTCCAGTGGATGCCTGAAATTGGTATACACAAGGTTCATTATTATCTATGTTTTACCTACACATGCATGCCTATGATAAAATTTAATTTACAAATTAGAAACCACAAAAAACTAAAAAATAATAAAATAGAAAATTAAGCAATGTATTGTAATAAAATTGTCCACATTACTCTTGTACTGTGGAATCATTATTAAATAAAACAAGGATTACTTGAATCCAAGTAACTGATAACCCCAGCCATCAACCTGAAAATTGAAACCACTACTGAGTGAATAACGGATGGATAGTGTCTATACAGTATGAGTATACTGGATAAAGGGATGATTCACATCTTAGTGGGAGGGAATAAGATGGTACAAGATCTCATCATACCACTTAGAACAGAATGGTACACAATTTAACACTTCCAAATTATTTCTGGAATTTTTCACCACTCAATAACTTCAGTTAATGGTAGACAGTGGATAACTAAAACCATGAACAGGGAATCCACGAATAAGGGGGTGCTTTTGTTTTTCTCTTTGTTTTCAATAGTCACTGTACTCTCCCTACCACAATTTTGATTTGTAAGGTTAAATTCATCAAAAGATATCAACTATTATGAATGTGTATGAAAACTATATGAAAAATACCTTTAAGTCATGAAAATGGCCAAAACACAGATCTGTATTGTCTCTATAAGTAAATTTGAGGATGGAGATGAGTCACAGGCACCAAATAATCCTCCTTGACGACCACCAGGCAACTCCTTTGGAGGGCAGTTATAAAGCAGTGACACTGGGAGAAGCCATGCTCTGCAGAGTATAATCTGCAAACTCTAGGAAGAGTGTGTGCCCTGGGGTAGCTGGTTGGTTATACCTGTTTTCATCAGCTCCTCACCCCAACAGACCTTTCATGTTGCCCTGACATGACCCTACTGACATCAATTTCTGTAGCAGTGGGGCAAGCAATTATTACTTCAAGGTAGCTGGCAAAAGTCAGGTCAAAAACAAAACTTAAAAGAATAACAGCTTAGAACAATTTATCTTCTCCTGATACTTCAGGTCACTCTGTACCCTAGGCTAAACTACCTATACATGCACATCTATTCACAACAACCTAAGTCACTCTACAATTTTTCATAGTTCTTTTAGGTATTCCTTTAGATCCATGCTTTCCTCTTACTTCTGCAGTTTCACTATGGTTAGTTTGGGGAGAAGGAGCCAAGAGGCTACATTAAACTCTCCATCTTGATAGAATCCCAAATAACTCCCTATACTACAATTTAGGAAACTGGCAAAATAGAGGATTTAATTGATGAAACTAAGTATAAGACTTTTAAAGCACCACACACCCACCTGAAAATGCAAACAATTCTCTAATCCAATTGTTAGACCAATACCAATAATTAAGAATATCTCTTGGGCTGGGGATGTGGCTCAAGCAGTAACGCGCTCGCCTGGCATGCGCGGGGCACTGGGTCTGATCCTCAGCACCACATAAAAATAAAAAATAAAGATGTTGTGTCCGCCGAAAACTGAAAAATAAAAAAGGGGAATTTTTTAATATTTAAGAGAAAGAATATCTCTTTAAAGAGCTAGGGGTTCAGTGGCAGAGAACTTGCCAGGCAAATATAAGGCCCTAGGTTCAATCCCTAGAACCACTAAGAGGGTGGAGGTGCGGAAGAACTCTTAAAATGGAGTAAACTCCTACTAGATGTTACAGATACAAGTTAAGTACTATTGGAGAGAGTAATTAAGTGCAGTTTGTCTCTCCTGGCTCAGCCACATAAGAATATTTCTATATTTCTTGAACCTCCAACATTTCCTTTCAAGGGGACTAAAAGCTTTCACACCCTGTGATGGGCATAACTCAGACTATCTTTTCCTGTTCTAGACTTAATGTTTATTTCTTTGTTCTACTTACACATGTGCATCTAATGGTACTTGGTCGACCTCATTGCTCTAATGAGGGTAGGAAGAGGGTCCTTTACCTGTGCAATGAGAGGGACACATGCAGATCATTTTCCTACATGGTTGCAGGGTGAGACGCCCTGGCCATGGGAGAGTGATGCTTTCAAGCCAATTTTGAAGCTTCTCCTCTGTGTATAAAGCATTATTCCATCCAGTGCCTATGTAAGCTTTAACATTCTCAACAACCCCAACACTGGCAAACTATGTAGTGGGCTGACATCCAGGGAATGCTGCTCCTGACATTAAGAATTGCCATGCTCCTTGCTGTAATTCACATTTGGGTACTCCTCCCCCAAAGGCAGTAACAAGTCTTATGTGCTTTACAAGTGCAAAAACATTCTCAGAATTGCAAATTTATCAGTGGAGTGTTTTAATGATATTTTACTTTTGAACTAATTACTTCTCTGTTTAGAAAGGCATAGCTTTAAAACCCTACTGTATCAATTTTACATTTCCCCCTGGTGCACATTATAGTGCAGATGATGAGGGTGTAGGAGGAAGACAGGAAAAGCTGCACCACTGGCAAACCCTGTATCATTACTGGCCTCATTCTAGTGCGATTCTACTTTTCCAACCACTTCCAAAACAAATCAAAATTTTCCATGCACTGATGAGTCAATATAATTTTTAAATGTATATAAGACTTAAAGTCTGAAATTAGGCGGAAAGAATATAGTAACACACCACATAAACCTCAACTCAAAGTCAGACATGCCTGGATTCAAATCCTATTCCTTAATAGCTGTATGACCTTGAAATAATAATTCCTTAGAGCCTCAGTTTCCTCATCTGTAATGTGTGGGTTCTGGTCCCTAATTTACATGGTAACTATAAGAACTAAAAATAATAATAGATAATATGCCTTCAACTATATATTCAGCAAATCTGTATTATGTAAAACAACATTCTCTATGCTAAAAGTTAGTGGCTGCTGCTAGTTTTAACCACTATTAAAATTATCACTACCTTACTATCATTTGTACTATTTCAAATCAGCTGACTAGACTTCGCATAGAATTAGTATGTTTACCAGTGAGACAGTTACTCTAAGAGTACATTTATTGAATTCTCAAATAAGAGAATGCATAGCAACCATCAAATTCTGAATTAATTCACAGGACCTATCTCTGCCCATTGGTATTAAACAGAACTCTTAACAGGGACAAGGAACAGAAACCAAAATTAACCACTCATGAGGGAAAACAGTAATCGCTAAAAGGGATCCAGGCTGGAAAACTCACAGAATCTAAAGATGTTACAGTAAGCAGGGAAACAGTAGAACCTCACAGAATAAAGCCAGATACTCTACCCATTGACTCATTTTTTGGTCAAGATGTCCTAGACTAAGCACTTGGCTACAAGAACAAAAAACATGTTTTCTCTGTATTATAACATATGTTCATAGAACATGAATATTTAGCTCTCTCTTAATCACCTTACGGAGTGAACCCATTATCCAAATACCTCCAAGGTACAAGCTCTACAATAACCTGTCTACAATTTAATCAAGTAGTCATCAGTTCCTATTTGAGTACCTAATCCTGATATCTCTATCCTTTACATCTGGAACAGTGATATGAATAAAGCAGTCTCTGCTGTCTAATGGTGGAAACAAATACAGAACTTAGGTTAGACACAATTAAGTGCTACAATGAATACAATCTGGTAAGGGAAAGGCTATCTTAGGAAGAAAATTCTCTGAGAAGATACCATCAAAGGAGAGATATCTGAATTAAATAAAAGCACAAACCGCGCAAATATGGGGTGCAGCGGGCACCGCAAGATGAAAAAGCAAATGCAAAGGGCATGAAGTACCAGTATTCGGGAGACCATAGAAAATTGGGGAAAGGAATGATGCATAGGAAAAAACAAATACAAAGCCCCTGGACAAGAACAAAATGGTATGGCTAGAAAAGTGAAAAAATTTAATGACGTTAAATAGGAACCAGAGTATGCCTTTGGATCTGGGTTTGGAATTGGGATTTTTAAATTCTGAATGCAAAAAAAAAAAAAAAAAAAAAAAAAAAAAAAAAACCTCATGTGCATTTTCTTCTTCCAAGCAAACTAGTTTCAGTTGAAATTTAAGTCTGTGCCTTCTTAATCTACTCTGGGAGACAAAAGAAAGTAACTGTAATGACTAATATAACATAATCTGCTATGATTTGGCTCTGAAATGCGCCCAAAAGCTCGTGTGAGCAATAATTAGATCCTGAGGACTATGCCATCATCAGTGCAATAATTCAGTTGATGGGTTAATAATTTAAATGGACTATTTGGTGGTATTGTAAGCAGGTGGGGCATGAATGGAGGAAGTAGGCTGGGGATGGAGCATGGCCATGGGGACTGTATCTATCCCTGGACCTTTCCTTTCCTCCCCCACTAACTGACTGCCATGTGCTGAGCAGCTGTCCCCATTGCCACACCCTTCCACCATTTGTATGCTGGAGCCAGTCAGCCATGGACTGAATTCCTCTGAAACCATAAGCCAAAATAAAGCTTCTTCAAGTTGTTCTTGTCAGGCATTTCAGTCACAGTAGCGAAAAGCTGACAAACACATAATCCTTAAAACAATCCCTACTTCTTTACTTTTTGGAAATCTGTATAAATAAATACTCATGCATTGGGTTTAGAATCCGTTTTTAAAAATCTCATTGCAATTACCCAAGTGAAAAACATGATTTTAATTTTCCATGTACTAAAGGTTTTAAATCTATGAAGCTCAAACCAAGTCAAAATAATTGTGAATAAATTTTTACTATCAACTGCAATCAAAATCTTAAGACCAAGTATTTGAAATCACACATAGTATTATCAAATCAATGAATAAAAATGATACAAAGCCTAGTGCTATTTTAATGAGTGACATCAGAATAACAATGCCATAATCATTTTAGGATCAAACTCGGGTTATTTTATTTAACTACTTTTACATCATAACAAAATATCTTCTATCTCTGCTGAGTTTAGACTAATATTGGCTCACATTTCATTACCTGTTATATAACCTTGGGTTTCTAAAATAATAAATACTACTTTTGATAAAGGTATTTTTGTTGTATGAAATACCAGGTTTTAGTGATGAATGACACTACAGTGACAACCACGAATTCTCCTAACTGAAAACACTTGCTATACAACAAATGATGTCTTCCTTCCCTACTCCCATTCTTTTCTTGCCGCATGTCTTTTCCTTCTCTCAATTTCATTATTTGCAATGAATTAATAGCCAATACCAACAACACTTTGCATAGTGATGCTATGCATCTGCTCTGCATCACTAAAGACACCTGCTTCCAAGTTCTCCAAGACTTGTGGGAGACTTTTAAAATTATATCTCATTATATGACCTGTATTTTCATGTTCACCATAACATCTTTTTAAATACAATATTTTTCTGGCAAGATAGACGTGTGTGTCCTTTTTAGAACAAGACCAGTGACAGGACTACCAGACAGTGTTTATGCTGCTGGCATTTCTTTTTACTGCTACTGCTGTTTTAACATTTTAATGAAATACTGTGTTATGCTCCTATCCTAAGGCTATAATCAAAGCTAGAGTTTTCAAAATAATCTGGTATCATCCAAAACATCTTATAAGAAACAATCTACTTTTATAAGAGGATCAAAGAGGTCTTCTATACTGGTCCTTGGCTTCCCTCCTCAAAAAAAAAAAAAATCTATTTAGCACACCTTTCTCTTCCTTCCCTTTTGGGTCCATGAAATATGTATTTAATCTTAACAGTGCCAATGCCTTCTCCTGTCTCAGTATTATCTCTAGCGTGCCCCTTACATCTTGCTTCCATTGAGTACTTCTACTCTGCAGATTTGAGATGATTTGCTCTCACACGCATCTTAAATTTTTTATGGTCCTATTGGTCCCCCTTTTCTCTTTATATAATATGCTTATTTTTTATGTGTTACAAAGAAAAAGTTGTTCTCCAAACTAACTGCTCACCTTTACACCCCAGTCTCATGAGATGTGGGCTTTGAATTCAAACAGCCTTCCACACATTTCTATCCTTTTCTTCCTCAATCTTCTATAGGATGTGACTGTAAAGACCAATGTCTATTAAATTGGTTCCTCCTAGATTTTCTTCTAAATCCACAGGATACATTTCCTTGGCTTACTGTTGCCCATATCCAAGCAAAATCAAATTATCTCTTCTTATTTGATTTTCAGATAAATTCAACCTCTTTCTCTAAGCTATAGATTCAGATTCATAACTTTTTATGGACCCCTTTATCAAAATAATCTCTGTACTCAAAATGATAATACAAACCAAACTTATCATTTTTCCCTCGATTACAAAGAAACCCTGAATCACTTATTTTTGTCAACAGTATCCTGTATTAATAGCCAACTTTTCATCTTTTTTTCTTTCCATTATCCTTCCCATCCACATCCATGCAGACATCCACTGTTTTTTTTTTCTTAGTTGTAGATGCACACAATACCTTTATTTATTCATTTATTATTTTGTTTGTGGTACTGAGGAACAAACCCAGTCTCTCACATGTGCAAGCATTCTACTACTGAGGTACAACCCCAGCCCTGTTCTTTCTATTCTTACCTTGACCATTCAAGAAGTTTTCTAAGGTTCCCACTCATATTCATTCACTGACTTCCAAATTAATTTGTCTCCAATCTCACCAAGCTGGGGGTGGAGCAGGGGGTGTTGAAACTATTCTGAAACTATTTCTAATTCAAAAAAAAAAAAAAATGATGGTGCCAGGCGCAGTAGCACATGCCTGTAATCCCAGGGGCTGGGGAGGCTGAGACAGGAAGATCATGAGTTCAAAGGCAGCCTCAGCAAAAGTGAGGCACTAAGCATTTCAGTGAGACACTGTCTGTAAATAAAATACAAAAAAGGGCTGGGGATGTGACTCTGTGGTCAAGTGCCTCGGTACTCGCCCCTGCCCCCAAAAGTCTGATGGCAAAAATATGTTAAACATCATTAGTCATTAGGAAAAAGTAAATTAAAAATCACAGTGATATCACTACATACCTAACAGAATGGCAAAAATCAAAATGGTGGTGACACTAAATGCTGTTAAGAATGGATCAGTCACACATTACTTGGAAGAATATAAATGGAACAGCCACTGTACAAAGTAGTTTGGCAGTTCCTTACACTGAATATACATTCAATATGACCCAGCAATTGTAGTCTTGAGCATTTATCACAAATTAAAAAAAAAACCTACACTAACACAAAAACATGTACACAAATGTTGATAGCAACTTATTATTCATAACAGCCAAAAACTGAAGACAATTCAAATGTCAAGTGAACGGTTAAACAAACGAATACTACTCAGTGCTAAAAAGGAGCAAACTATTGACATATACAACAACTTGGATGGAACTCAAGGGAATTATGCTGAACAACAAACAACAAAAAAGCCAATCTTGAAAGGTCACATACTGTATGAGTACAGATAGATAACATTCTTAGAATGATAAAATTATATGGAAAACCGATCAGTTGTTGCCATGGTTTAGGAATTAGGTATTGGCGGGGGGGTTGGGGGGATATTACTACAAAGGGTTGAATAAGGGAAATCTGTAGTGATTCAACAGTTCTGCATCTTCACTGCAGTGATGGTTACACAAGTCTGCATATGTGATAGGACAGAATGTATATGCACTGTATGTATATACATATAAATGTATCTGCACCCATGTCAACTTTCTACCTTTTTATATCAGTTCTATAAGACGCAATCACTGGGGCAGACTAAGTGAAGAATTTATGGAAGGGACCTCTGTACTATATTTGCAAATTCTTATGAATCTATGATTACTTCAGAATATTGTGCAATTCCATTTGTATAGCTTTTTCAAAATACCAAACTCACAGAAATGGAAAAGAGTGGCTTCACGGCTTGGGGGTGGGTAGTGGATTGAAATAAGGGAAAACTTTGTGATAATTTTACACAAATCAATACATATGATAATATTTCAAATTCATACACACACACGTAAAACTGATGAAATGTGTATTGCACCAATGTTAATTTCCCAGTTTCAATCCTGTTCTATAATTATACAAGATGTTTCCAGGGGGTGAAGTAAAGAATACACAAGACTCCTCTATACATTTCTTTTTCAACTTCCTGTGTATATACAAATTATTTCACAATAAAACATTTTTAAAATAAAAAGATTAAATAATTTAAGAAGTCAGTTTTTCCATGCCCTAAATACAAATGTACTGATACTTCAAGGTTCTCTCACTGTCCCTTACACTTTACCCTCTTTCCTCACATCCCCAAATACAGGTCATTCATTTATGACTCCAACTCACCATCTGTGATGCCTACACAGTTCTCTCAACCTGAAGCATCTGCTTAACGAAATCTTTCTACCCCATTCCATCTCGAGAAATTCCATATGTCCCTTTCAAATTGCTTCCTCCACCATAACTAAGCTCTCTGTCTTTTTTAATCGAGATATTATCTCTTCTTCCTCTGAATGCCACACATACTTAACTCTTTAATGGAGTACTCTACCATATTCTACCTGATACTGTAGTTACTTGTTTTAACATCACTTAGGCTTCATGGATCTCCATACATATGGCTATATTAAGTCTAATTAAGTCTAGCTAATGACCCTGTGGTACATATTAGCATACTGAAGCAAGGGGATGGGCAGCCACTACACACATGCCTTTAAATATGCTGCCAGGTCTTTATCTACCATTCCCTCAGTCATATGAGTCCCATAATTAGGATAGTGGTACACTAAAATGTTCCTTAGCTATGTGTATATTGGATAATATATCCAGCTGCAAGAGAAAGGCAGAAGAAAAGCTCCCCTACCCCCATAAAACAGTAATAAGAATATTTTAGATTATACTTAAAAATGCATCTTTAAAAGAACAGCTGCAAATTATACTCTACTCACATAGGAAAAAAAAATCATTAGTTCTCACTCTACTCAAGACCTGAGAAACAAGATGAATCATAAAAAGGCTATGAATAAAAGCAGTCTATAAGCAATTTTCCTTATTCCTGCTACTCTTGAAAGAATTATTTTAAATTGTGTTTTTTTTTAGCAGTTCACAACACATTAACCAACTAATTACGCCAAATCAATTTCAATGTGTTACTATATAAAGGAGACATCAGTAAATTCTCTGGATTATCAACAGTTTAAATGATCTATTATTAATACATGATGATTCCTTCCCATTTTTAGGCCAGTGACTAAAAATCATAGGAAAGACTATAATAAATGTTTAACCTGGGATACAGTTTAATCAGTTCTCTTTACTAAGACAGAACCACAACCAGTAATAAAACCATGGAAATACTGATAACTACTTAACAGATGAGGAAATTTGGGCTCAGAGCTATTAAGGAGCTTGCCCAAGAGAACATAGGTTGGCAGGCCAAAAATTCAAACGCAGATTGTTCAACTCCATAATTGATTTAAATTCTAACATAAAATGTATAGTATGAAAATCAAGTTCACTTGTAAATTTCCAGCTAAGAAAAACATGCATTTTTACAATGTCAAAGTTAAATGAAATTAATAGTGTATGTTAATCTCTCATGTGTTTTTGTAGGTATCAAGAAATATACATATAAGAGACAATATACCTTTAGTTAGACTTGTTACTAATGAATAATTCATAATTCACAAAAAAAGAATCCTTTGTTTTGGTGGTGCTGGGGGATTGAAACCAGAGCCTCATACATGCTAGGTAAGTGCTCTGCCACTGAGCTACGTTCCCAGACCTCCAACAGAATTAAAAAGGTAGGGGAGTATAACAATGATCAAGAACACAGATAACAGGGTTGGTCAAATTTAAGTAAACTTGCACAAATTTAATGTCTTTTGCCTCATTTTCTTTACTAGTATAATGAGAAAGTCCGACCCTTGATGGGACTGTTAAATACACGGATTACCTAACATAGTAAATAATCAATGTTAGCTATTACTGTTGTGTATATTTTTATTTTGGTGCATGATTCTGAACAGTCACTGACACATGGAGTATTATCTACTGTAAGCAAGTTATGATGTGCTAAATAAGATGCAAACAGCTTTAATTGATTCTCTTAAGATAGTACCAGAAAAGGTAATAGAAACCATGGAAATACTGAGGCTTATGATACTTTTTTTAAAATACTGCTTATTACATACACACTCTATTTTGGCTTAATGTTCCACAGAGGCCATTATCTGGCTTTAAACAAAATATGTCCTTCCTCATTAGACTGCACAACCCCTATCACCACTCACTCCCACTACCGCTTCCTGTCCGTCAGCCTACCCTGAAAGACCCACAGTCTTTTAATACTAACATAGTATTGCTACTAGTCATGGTATACAACCTGGAGATACCCGATTGTGAAAGAACTGTATGTGAGTGTGATATAAATAACACTCATTTAAAGTTTTGAACAACAAATGCTTAAAAAGTGGAAGGCATTTTAGTTTCCTTTGATCAGTGAAAGGAATGTTATTTTCTATGGATTTCAAATTTTAATGAGAATTTTTATATCTGATGTTATTAAATTCAAAATATTTATACTACTTTTAAATGAGTATATATGCCCTAAACTATAATCATTTAGCACTATTTGTAAGCAATATCTAACTTATCATCTTCAAAAAAAAAAAACTCAACGACAAAACACACCTTTGGAATTCACGTTTTTTTCAGGGTAGGGGAAATCGAACTATGCTGACCAAGCTGGCCTTGAACTGCTTAGCTCAAGCCATCCTCCTGCCTCAGCCTCCCAACTTGAGACTACAAACACACACCTTGGCACCTAGCTTACAAATTCTTAAAATCCAATTATTCACAATTTGGTAAATAAATTCTTTTCCCAGTTTCTTACAGTTTGTTATAATGTTTGAAATCACATAATCAAATTTTTATATATATTTTCGACCGGTGAATCAGATTGCCCAGTTTTTAGCACAGAATACTATAAGTACACAATTGAACAAATATTTTACAGCTAATCAGGCTATATTGCAAATACAAAGTTGGTTACAATATGAATAATTTCATATAACAATAATAGCAAAGTATGGCATGCCACCTAATATCTAACTGAAGCAGATGGATGGTATCTCAAATATCCTAAAGAGACTTTCTCTGGTGGATCTGTAGTTCACTCGAGGTATTTTATGCAACACTTTATCAGAGTACACAGAAGCTACAAAGTCTGCCATCCATTAAGCCTACCTTTAACTTAAATTCCAGCTGAATTAAATAGAATATAATCACTGTGCAATTTTGGCAACTGAATGCATTTACCATTTCTAAACATTTCCATATAACCCGAAGTGGCACTAAGTTTTTAAATCCATTATGACCTATGACCTTCAATAATTTTTAATATTTATTATTTTTAAACTGAAAAATTCAAAAACATGTTTTAATATTTAAATTCAAGGGAGTGGAGTTAGGAAAGAACTTGTTGAAATCTGAAAGGCCCAAACCAATGACAGGTAAGATAATGATCACACACACACACACACACACACACACACACACACACACCCCACTGACCTAGGAGTCCCAAAAACAGGTAGCCACAAATCAAGAACAGAAATAATTCCCTCCTTCCCCTGAACCGGAATTTGCTTGTAAATGTGATAAATGTGCAAAAGAATAAATAAATGGTTTTACTTTACCCCTACCTATCCATTCAACTTTGGAAAACTTTATATATATACACACACATACATATATACATACATATAATTTTTTTCTAAGTTTTAGGTGGACACAATATCTTTGTTTTATTTATGTGGTGCTGAGGATCGAACCCAGTGCCTCATGCATGCTAGGTGATGGATCTACCACTGAGCCACAACCCCAGCCCCGGAAAAATTCTTTACATTCTCTTGGCTGTGGTAGTCAAAACAAGTCTGAGAATTAGAGAAGTGAGAGATTAGAGACAGAATACAGCAAACATTCTAGTATACACATAGAAGAGAATGTAATGGAACAATAAAAGTAGAATATTGATAGATGCTACAACATGGCAAAATCTTGAAAATATGATGCTGCATGAAAGAAGACCAGAATACACAATATATAGTAAGAAAATAGGTTAGAGTTTGCCTAAGCCTGGGGGTAATGGGTAAAACCTCCAAGATGAAGGGTTTCTATTGAGAGTGATGAAAATATCCTATAATTGACTTGAGGTGATAATTGCACAACTCTGAATATTAAAAAATCATTGATTTGTATACATTAAATGGATGAAAAGTATGAAATCTGAATTACATCTCAAAGCTGGTAGCAAACAAAAAAAATGAGAGAGTAGGAGAAGGGGGGAAAGGGGGGTGGAATATGGTCACCAAACAATTTACATCTGTGAAAGAAACATTAAATACCCTCCACAAGCCCTCTGATTCTCCCTTCACTCTGCCAAGTTCCAAAGCATGGTTGCATTCCCCAGTGCCTAGTTCACTACCTGTGAATAAAGGCTTCCCAGAGCACCTGATTACCTGATGCTCAAGGTTAAGTGGAAAGAAAACAGAGGCTGAGGCAAAACAAGTTAATGAGTTCCTCTGGAAGGGAAGGGCATGCTAGTTAGTAGGAGTTCTATGCTTGAGTGTTTCAGCAAGAAAGTATTGAGAGGTAGGAAAAAAAAAAAAAGTGGCACAGGTCAAAGGCTCAGTTCTGGTGGCTGGCAAATCTGGGCTCTTCCACACACTAGCTAGCCTCCATTATCTTATCTAAAAAACAGGAATATAATAGTACACACACCTCATAAGGTTAATGTGAGGCTTCGACTGATCAAAGCATGTGAAGCACCCTTATAACTGATAGCACCAAGTTAGCTTTCAAAAAACTATAGCTGTTATGCTATTGTTAGTCACTGTCTCAATTTTGTGCCTCTACAACAAAAGACCTGAAACTGGGTAATTTATAGAGAACAGAAACATATTTCTCACAGTTCTGGAGGCCGGAAAGTCCAAGATCAAGGTGTCAGCGCGTTGTGTCTCCTAGAGGTCGGAAACTTTCGGAGTAGAGAGAACCAGCACCCTCATACAATGAAAGTACAGAGAAGACTAACTCCAAGCTCCATCAAGCCCCTTTATAAAGGCACCTAATCCCACTAGCAAGGGAGGAGCCCTCATGGCCTAATCAACTCTAACGGCCCCACCTCTTAATATTATCACATTGGCAACATCTGAATTTTGGAGGAAACACGCTTCAACCTCAACAGTATTATTATTCCTCCTTCATAACTTTTTACATCTTCATTTAGGAACACCTGCCACAAGGAGATTGTTTTCAGATATATTCATGTGAAAGGTAACAACATAGTACCAGAAGCAGACAGCAAACACTAAACCCATTTCAAAAAGACAACCTAATTCTTTATAAGATTAGCCTATATTAACATGCCTCCTTCCTCATAAAATGGATGGTTAATACTTATAAATTCCTCAGGCATATGAAATCTAAACAAAATGAAGTTCAATGAGTAATGGAAGAAATATGCATTGAAAAAAATACCATTACTATAATTCTAAAACTTTTCAAAACATGATTTTAAATATTCACAGAAGGGAGAAATGGCAAAATCCCACTGACAAGCAGGTCTTCAACAAAGTTATAAAATTTACAAAGAAACTTTTAGTCTAGACATATTTCCAATGGGGGTGGGGTGAGCTTACAAAATTTAAGACAGTTGCCAAGAAATTATTTGTCCCCAAATATAGAATGAGACTATCCCAGAAGACCAAGAGAAAATAATGCAACATGGTTTTGTTCACTTGTTGTTGGTTTTTTTATTGTTGGTCGTTCAAAACATTACATAGTTCTTAATATATCATATTTCACAGTTTGATTCAAGTGTGTTATGAACTCCCATTTTTACCCCGTATACAGATTGCTGTATCACATCAGTTACACTTCCATTGATTTACATATTGCCATTCTAGTGTCTGATGTATTCTGCTGTCTATCCTATCCTCTACTATCCCCCCTCCCCTTCCCTCCCCTCCCCTCCCCTCTTCTCTCTCTACCCCCTCTACTGTAAATCATTTCTTCCACTTGTATTATTCTTCTCTTACCCCTCATTTCCTCTTATATGTAATTATGTATAACCCTGAGGATCACCTTCCATTTCCATGCGATTTCCCTTCTCACTCCCTTTCCCTCCCACCTCTCATCCCTGTTTAATGTTAATCTTCTTCTCAAGCTCTTCCTCCCTACCCTGTCCTTGGTTACTCCCCTTATATCAAAGAAGTCAATTGGCATTTGTTTTTTAAGGATTGGCTAGCTTCGCTTAGCATAATCTGCTCTAATGCCATCCATTTCCCTCCAAATTCTATGATTTTGTCATTTCTTAATGCAGAGTAATACTCCATTGTGTATAAATGCCACATTTTTTTATCATTCATCTATTGAAGGGCATCTAGGTTGGTTCCACAATCTTGCTATCGTGAATCGTGCTGCTATGAACATCGATGTAGCAGTGTCCCTGTAGCATGCTCTTATTAGGTCTTTAGGGAATAGACTGAGAAGGGGAATAGCTGGGTCAAGTGGTGGTTCCATTCCCAGCTTTCCAAGAAATCTCCATACTGCTTTCCAAATTGGCTGCACCAATTTGCAGTCCCACCAACAATGAACAAGTGTACCTTTTTCCCCGCATCCTCTCCAGCACTTGTTGTTGTTGGACTTCATAATGGCTGCCAATCTTACTGGAGTGATGTTCACTTGTTTTGCTTGGTCACATTATTTACTTCTGGAAAAAATATGAAGCTAAAAACAGAGAGAAGAAGAAATCTAGATTTTCAAGTGAAAAGCCACCAAAAAGGATTGAAGAGACTTGTGTTTTCCATTTTGGCTAACAGGTGCCTTTTTTAAAATCCAAGCCAGATGTGGTGGCACATGCCTGGAACCCCAGGGACTCTAGAGGCTGAGGCAAGAGAATCTCAAGTTGGAGGCCAGCTTCAGGAATTTAGCAAGGTTCTAGGCAATTTAGCAAGATCCTGATTCAAAATAAAAAAATAAAAAGGATGGGGTAACTCAGTAGTAAAGCACCCCTGGGTTCAAATCCCAATACCCACTTCTCCCCCCAAAATAAAATCCATGAGTAGTATTAAATTATTCAGGGTTTGAAACAGAGGATTGTTTTAAAGCATCCCAGGTGAACCTAAAGAACAGCCTACAAGCTGAGTTAGTTGGAAAGATTTGATATCAGGTACAGTACTAGCCTAGCATGGCGCTCTAAAGATGATAAACATCAGTGGATAAATACTTTTTGATTAACACTGTGAACCATGTCCGGGTTGTATTCCCATCACAAGACCAGAATCTCTTCCAGTACAGTGTCAGCAAAGCACATTTAAAGCCAACTGAGAAGTTTTGGCTACATCAAGTGTCTTCGATGAGATTCTAAAAGACAGGATTCACTAGTTAGCATAAGACCTAATGTAAGCAATTCTTCTTCAAAAGGAGAATTTAGGTTTACTGAAGCAGAAAACTAAAAGCCTTTAATACAAAGCTGTAATTAATGGGTATTATAAATCATAGCAGTACATCTCTGATTTCAGGTTTGTAGGATGCGCTGCATGCACACACAGTCATTCAACGAAAAGTGGCCTCCCGCATATAATTGCCTTTCCTGGAGAAAACCAATTCGATCCCAAAGAGGTTAGAAAGGAATGAAGATAATTACACATACTTAGAATAGAATTGCTTTCTGTTTTCCAAAGCAAATTTTTAAAAGTATGCTTTTATTTTAAGCAAAATAATTATTCTTCAGCTGTCCCTTTTTATATTCAATCTAATAGAAGACTAAGGACACACTTTCACATTTGCCTACTATGTTTAATTAGTTACTTTGAGATTTGAACATTCTGAGATTTCACACTGATTAAATTCCTCCATTCCCTGAACAGAATGACGATTAGGTGGCAAAACTGCCCTAACATAAAAATCAGATCAAGAAGGATTTGAAAGACACCATTCTTACCATATGCAAGCATTGATGGGTACCCTGCTAGAACTCAGCAAAAGATAACTGATTGGAACATGAGGGCAATCTCTCCACATCAGACCTTCTTTGGCAGAAAGGGCCAGCCCTAGGCAGAAGAACTCTGCTCTCCACACAAAGGATCTCTTTAGGGGGCTCTGTCTGCCATCTTAGTCAAATTCACACCTGCTGTTCTGCTCCAAGCATATCCTTAAGGTCTCTCTCCCTCTACTCCCATCAAAGTCATCTAGATGGCAGCTGATTCTTGTTTAAAAAAACTTAAAGTACCTGTTTCCAATTTTAAACTGTTACCTGATCAATAATGACAGTTCTCCAGAAAACAAGCATATCTCATAACAAGCACTCTACAATACATGCTACCAAAAGCGGCTTTATAAAATCTTCTAATTTTTTAAAATTTTAGCTTAAGTTTTCCTTTCTCTCATATCTTGCATGAAATGGGTAAAATTCAACTTTTCATGTATGTAATGAGCCATTATTGTTAAACCAAAAAAAAAAAAAAAAAAAAACCGTCTTACCAAAGAATATACCTTTTTTTTTATTGTTGGTCGTTCAAAACATTACATAGTTCTTAATATATCATATTTCACAGTTTGATTCAAGTGGGTTATGAACTCCCATTTTTACCCCATATACAGATTGCTGTATCACATCAGTTACACTTCCATTGATTTACATATTGCCATTCTAGTGTCTGATGTATTCTGCTGCCTTTTTTTTTTTTTTTTTCAAAAGAAAATAAGGTCATCTGATCATCTGATGATTCACCTAATCTGGCTTAACTCTTGACTCTTTGCAAAAGTAAAAGGATGCAAATCATTCAATGTTTATCTCTTCATTTCCAGGAACTGTGAAAGCAGTATAAACAACGACTTGACCTGCCCTACACTGCTGGGATTTCACTTTCACCATGAACTGACCAGCAGTTATCCCTGGTGACTACTGTTAAAACTTAGCAGGACACTAGATGGGTCAATCCCCTTCCTCCTCTTCTGCCACCTTTCTAACCTTACTTTTCTTGCTTTCCCCTACTCTGAACCTCCTACTTTCCTCAACCACTCTTTCAGTACTAGTTTTTCTGCTCTACTTTGAAACCATTCTACCTCCATTCTGTTTTCACCACTTTTTTTTAGAGTCTCCTTCTCCCAACCTCCTCTTCTTTTTCTCCATACCTTCTCCACTAACTGCCTCCCTTTTTTTCACCTTACCCTACTTATCCCCTCCCCTGGACTCTAGTGCTCTTATCTCTGCCTGAGCTACCTCTCTCCACTATTTGTTTAATGCTCTGCCCTGGTCTCCACTCCACAAGCCTAAAGCCAAAGATGCAAGAAATAAAATTCTTAGGGACTAGAAAATGGAAAAACTGGAATCTGAATAGAAAAAAAAATAATAATGTCCCTAATTTCTGTCTATCTGGGTCACATGGGGCCGACTCACCCATTGCTATCATCACTATTTTCCACCAATACTTTTTTCAAAAGTTGAGCAGAGATAAATTAGATCTGATCCTATAGGATTAAGTAGGTAGCTCTATTCATCTTTGTAGTTGTGCCTTACTATATATTGCTGGGATTCATTCTGACTTCCTCTTATTTAATCTTTGAAGTTTACATGAAGAGAGGATAGTTAGCAAAGAGGAGGAACTGAAGTGCCAAGAAGAAGAGAGTGTGGTCTTCGTGGAAATCTAAAACCCAAGCACTATTTAAAACATAAAAATGAAAACACAAGATAACAGACTATCACAGAAGTCACATGTAACTGAAATCTAGTAAGCTTTCAAAATGCAATGTAGCCAAGCAAGATGGCACACACCTATAATCCCAGTAGCACTTGAGGCTGGGGCAGGAGGACCACAAGTTCAAAGCCAGCAGCAACTTAGCGAGGCCCTAAGCAACTTGGTGAGACCCTGTCTGTGTGCAGAAGCAAGAGAGAAAAGGAAAAATAAAGGAATAATTAATCATAATTTAAAATGGGAGATCTCATGAAAACAGAAGACCAATAGAGTAGAGGAAGGGGATCGAGAAAGAAGGAGGAGGGAAGGGCACTGGGAAGTACTGGGAAATAAAATCTATCATGTGCATGTATGAATATGCCACAATAAATCTAACATACACACAATTATAATGCACTAATTAAAATAACAAAAACAATAATAGAACAGATCAACAGAGCAAGAATAGATCAGTACAGTAGAGAAAGCAGATGGGAAAGGGAGAAGGGAAAGCAAAGGGAAGATACTAGGGAATGAAATTGATCAAATTATGTTACACACATATATGAATATGGCATAATAAATCCACTATTGTGTATAATTATAATATACCAATTTTTAAAAGGCAATGCACACTAATCATACCAAATTGGAGTTAATATCTGCTAGCAAAAGGCTACACGTGATTATTTAATAATTATCTTTTCAGTATAAATCTAAATAGCATTTAAAGATTAAAGCAGATTCTGGGATCTGAGGTTTCTCAAAGTCATTCTGAATATAGCAGTTCCTACTCTCTCTCTACACATTATTATACTAAAGCAGCAATGTTCCCAGTTTAAGCTTGGTCAGAGATTGCCTGAAAATTACCCTTTGCATATATATATATATGCATATATATATATATATATATATATATATATATATATATATATATATATATATATCTGCCTCTATATTTTATTTAAAGCAACTAGCACACTAAAATCCAACTAATCTGTGATGGAATTTAAATGAAGATCCAGATACAGAACACAGTGTGAAGAAGAAAAGCAGGTCCTGAGGACAAAAGGCCACAAGGACAAAAAGGTTATCCAGAGTGAGGAAATCAGTGTTTTCAAACACTGGGAGGATATGATTGAAGAGATCAGGGGGAAAACTGAAATAGTTCTGATAAAACGCCACAACTGCTCAAATACAAATCTTCCTACTTTATTGTTTTACAAAGCAGAATTTATTGAACACTTGGAAAGGCTCTTTTAACAGGTCAGGGTAATTCAATCTACTGTATTTTTAGCCTCCAAAGTACCAGAAATGGAGAGAAAAGCTATAGATGGGTAATTTTACAAAAGAGCAAAGTTTAGAGAGATGAGAGTGCAGAAAAGAAGTATGTCCAAATGTGGGCAGGGGACATTCATAACCCTGTGCAGCTGGGGTCTTTTTAAAATTTGGAATAGGACACTAGGTTATTAATAAGTTAATACTTCTTTAAAACATAAATTAATACATAAATATAAACTGTATTGTTTTTAAAAAACAGCTATAAGTACATGAAAAAACTATAGAATAGAACAACAGAGCAAGAATATTCCTTCTGTTAATATATATTAAAATATTAAAAGTGTATGCTACTTAACATAAATTCAAATCTACTACATAAGACCCTGACTCTCACTGCTTATTCTGAATCAAGGGCAAAAACTCCTACTATTTTCATACCCTGCATACAAAACAGTTTGGTTCTCCAAAAATCAATAAGTCAAATATTTGACTGATCTGTACACTCTGATTAGAGAATTCACATCATAAGGTCACAGCGTTCTACCAGCTTCTTCAAGTTTTCCATATTAACAGTCAATATCGGGGGTTGGATTTTTCCCTAGGTTTAAATGTCACTATCTGTTCTCATTGTAATGGTGACAAAATCATAAATGTGATTCAGCAGTGTTTTTTCACTGAGGATGGTAAGAATTTGCCTGCTGTGAAAATACCAATAGTTCACCTTGCATGACATTTTCCCATTTGAAAGTATCTGCTTTCACAAACTGAAAGCTAATGTGCCATGAGGCACTATGCTCCTGAGCAAGATAGTTTCAGAGGGAACTCGGGCTCTGGATGGCCCTTCACTTGGGATGAGAATACCAATTACCAGCAAGAAATGTGTGTTGGCATAATAGAAATGGTGATGATCATGAAATCACTGCCTCACACCAGCCAGCATATCCTCAGAGGAAATACTCTCCTCAAGACTATTTATTTCATCTCTGCTTCAGGATTCATGAACAAATACTGCAATAGGCCTGCAGTCAAAAGTCTGAGGTCTTGAAAGACATAAGTCAATGCAAAAGAAAGTAGACAGGGCTGGGGTTGTAGCTCAGCAGTAGAGCACGTGCCTAGCACATGTGAGGCCCTGGGTTTGATCCTCAGTACCACATAAAAATAAATAAAATAAAATATATTGTGTTCAACTACAACTAAAAAATAAATATTAAAAAAAGTAAGTAGATAGCAAAGAGTTAATGATTTAAATAAAAATACCATGTGCCTTAACTTTGGACACACATGAGGAAATGATTCTCCTCAAAAGAAACTCGTCAAAATATTTGTTTGTCACCTGTTCATTTTGCAGTCCTGAGATAATCAAACCCAGGGCTTTACCCATGCTGGGCAAGCTCTGTACCACTGAGGTTTACCACCAGTCCCAAACCCATGATTATACCATACCCTACACATCATTCTCATTAGTAAGTAACCCTATGTATTAGGGTTCTGAGCTATGATACATGCCAACTGATAAAATCAATCATAATATATTTGTTAAAAAATATGTACTTATAGAATATACAGAAGGCTAAAGTATAGCAATAGAAAATACTATTATAATAAATAAGCCAGAGACTATTCTAAAAGTCTTAGGTTCACTCATCTAATCTCACAACAACACTGTTCATATTGTTACTTCCTATTTTGCACTTGGGGGAACTCTTGTTTCTGGGTATAGACTGCATAGTCTGCACCACCAATACAGACCACACTGGAACCTGGGTCCTGTTTCCAGAAATGGTGTAGCTATAGCTCCTGACTGATCCTCAGCATAATGGATTCTCCCTGGTACCTTCTTCTTTGTGTCATAGCTTCTGGTTCAGAAACTGGGACAAATGCATCATTTGCCTATATCCTAACTACAAGAAAATCTGGGAAAGCAAGTATCTGACATTTTCTGCTTATGTAATAGCAAATAGGTTCTACCCTTGTAGGACAAAGGGAAGATTTTCACATACAAGATTAGATTTCTGATGGCCAAAATAAGTGACAAGGCATTCACTACACTTGGATGACAGTAGTGAACACAAGCAATGTTACATTGTGTTACACAGATAGGAGTAAAATTTCCAATTGGAAAGCAGAGTTGCAACTCAGCAAGACCCTGATATAGAGTCCATATCTGGGTTAAAATAACAGGTCAGTGATTAAACTTCCCTGAACCTCAATTTTCTTAGCTGATAAATTAGGATGGCTCCAGTACCTGAAGGGATGGATGAGCCTCAAGAACCTATTTCTGGTATTCTTGTAATTTCGACTTCCCAACCCTCTTGCAGTGGTGGCATTCATTTGCTTAACCTAATATATAGTTAAGGTAGAACCACAACCTCTGCTCTAGCTGAAACTAGAGAGCATGAACGACAGAATAAAAAGCAACACCTTTCCAAACAGTGAACACAGATGTCTAGCCCACTTGATTAATGCTAAAATCTCTACCCCAAGAACATGGGCCCTGAGTTCTGGAAAACATGAGAACATACGATAAGCTCTCTCCTACAGCTTGCCCCTTATTCCTTCCCTCAGGAGTCTCCCTCCCCTGAGTAGCCTAATGCCCCATAAAAGCCAACAACCCTTTGTCCTCAGCAAACTTGGGAAGTCACTGATTTATGAAACTCAATAAAGTTTCTTTTTGTTTGACTCTAACACTGTTTCGAAGTTCCTACTGGCATATGACTGTGAGAAGGACCCAAAAGACACTGGGCCCACACATCCACTATTAAAATTAAATGAAATAACACATTCAATAAATGAAGTACTTTGCACATATTTGATACATGTTAATTACTCGAAAACTACTGACAGTGACAATGATGAAAATAATGATGGTGCAGAATGAAATAAGAGCAGGAGAACAGTGGTTGGCACACAGAAAGTACATATGAAATAGCTGCTGTTACTGTGGTTCTTCTTGTTATTAACATTATTTATTCCAAGACAAAAGGTTCTAGTAACTTTAGTCCAATCATTCGTTCAATAAATATATACTTAGTATCTATTGTGTTTCTGTCACTGAGTTTGGCACTAGAAATATAAAAGATAGCAAAAAAATTGCACATGATCTATATTCTCACAGAGCTCAGTGGGGAAGGAAGTGATTAATCAAATAACCACACAAATAAATGCGATACTATAATTGTGGCAAGTGCTCAAGGGAAAGGTACATAGTACCATGAGCGTGTATACCAAGGACAGATGACCAGGCAGTCCAGGGGAGTGATCCTACTTAAGTGATGCTTGTGGGAAGACCTGGCAAGTGAACACAAAGGTGAGCCAGCCAAGAGCATTCCACAAAGGAAGTGGAACAGCAAAGAACATTCTTGAGCCAGACGCAGTAGCACCCAGCAACTCCAAAGGCTGAAGCAGAAGGATTGCAAGTTCAAAGCCAGCCTCAGCAACCTAGGGAGGCCCTAAGCAACTCAGCAAGACCCTGTTTCTAAATAAAAATATGAAAAAGGGGCTGGGGATGTGGCTCAGTAGTTAAGCGCCCCCGGGTTCATTCCCTGGTACCAAAAACAAGTACTACTGGCAAAGAGAATAGCAAGACTAAAAAAGACCCTGTGTCAGGAGTCTGGATTCTGCATTCCAACAACCAAAAAAGTCAGTGTGATTAAACAGGAGAAGGCAGGAACCAGATTATGAAGAGACTCCCAAACCACAGAAGGGACCCTGAGCCAACACCAAGCAATAAGGGAGGCAACAGCTCCACATTTCTCTTCTTTGACCAGCCAACAACACCATCATCACTACTTCCTGGTAAGGAAGAAGGCCTGTGTGGGATTAAGAGGTCATCAATACCTGGTACTCCTATGTGTTTCAGAGCACTGACGAGAGAGTCACTCAATTGAACAGTTCTGAAACCTCTGAAGATGCTTTAAAAGACATTTGGTAGCACTTATGCCCTCCATCACTTAAAATGTGTTTTGAATCATAGAACCAAGGATGGATAGATTTTTAAAAAAGAAGAAGAACCAGAGACATATTTAGCTTAATCTCCCACACTTTCTAGTTGAGGAAATCACTGACAAACCCAGAACTACAACTCAGTTCTACAATTCCAATTCCAGTCTTCTGCCATTCAGAAGAGCCCATCTCTATTTAATCTTCCCAAAATCCAAACCTGCTTTACACATTGAGAAAGATGGTGCACTTCTCACTGTTAAGCACAAGGCTGCTTTGATATAAACAATACTAACATGCAACATAATGAACCAGAAACTAAAGAGGAGCACATAGCAGGGGATGTCAGACTACATTTGTTTAACAGCTGTCAGCTTTTCTCCAAAGCAGTTAAATCTTGATTAACTAAAAACTTAATCCCTTTTTTGTTAAAGACTCCACTTTCAAGAGGAATCACATGATAAGCAAAGATTGACACAGGTTTTTTGTTTAGAGAGAAAGAGAATGAAAACTTCTACTGGATGCTGGGTGACTATCTTACATTAACCCCAACGCAGAAAGAAGTCACAGTCAGGATGGCAGCTCCAGGGTGGTGTGGTTGTTCTTTTTTTTAAATGGTAAAGGAAAAGTTTCACTATACAAGACAGAGGTCATCTTCTACTGCAACAGCCTATAGAGGCCAAAGGCTAGGGTCAGGAGCATATCAGAGAGAACAAAACTGGGAAAGTAAACCCCCACAGATTCCCTGGCCAAATCCTACAGCAAGGTTGGGCACACATACAAAAGGATTATTTGTAGTTCTGACATTTGGTAACAAAGGGGCCAGTTAATCTCATTTTTCTTATGCCTGTGACCTTTTGTCAAACAGGATAAAACATAAATGTAAACTTATATCATTAATTCAAAGGTTTCAGGACAATAATTTGGTGAATCCAAAACCATATTGAAATAGCATGAAAAAGCTAACAATTAATTATTCTAATTGTTTTTCAACATTTTCAATTTTCATAGATAGAATTTCCACTACTTTCATTCATATCTCCCTGTCTTATTTTAATCTTTTACCTCTCATTTTTGGACAAACAGTCACCAACAATCCATGTTTTTCACCTTCCTAAACTTCTTTTGACTTATTTGGACACAGAGAACAGAAATCATCTCTTCACCACCATCAGGAAGACAACTAATGTGCACCAACAGAAATGTGTCAAGCAGCTTTTTACCTAATATCCCATTCAATCCATCTGCCTATCCCTAGGATGCAGAAAAGGAAAATGATGGTCTGGAATGCTTTAAAAATAATAGAAGAGAGAGTATCTGAATCCACATAGCCTGGTCCCAAAGTTAAAACTCTTAACCAATGCATTAAAGCTGTCTTTCATGTCAGACTGGCATTTTTTAATCTTTAATGTTTTAATTCCCCAGGTACCTTTTCCTATTTTCCAGCTACTATCCTTTGTGATTGATTCTTATTACTACCATTTATCTGCCATTCCAGTACAAGCTAATTCAATCCAGTGACAAGAGAAAAGCAGGCACTGACTGAATCTGAAGTATACAAATTTTTATATACAAACTCTTTTTGGAGTCTCATAAAGAAACAGGAGTTTGCCAGTTGTTTTATTAAATGTACATACTTTCAAAATTAACCATCTTGATTTCTAGTGTATCTCCTACTTTAAAAGCTGACTTATGCCGAATTCACTATCAGATTAAGCTACCCAGCATGCTAAGAGATCTACTATACTGCCCAGATATTCAGAAAAACTGAAAATGCACTTACACATCTGCCAGAAGCTCCTGTTGCCAGAACTTGTCAGAGCGAGAATGATTTAGTACTAATTACAGTGCCCTTGACAGTCCTGAACTACAAGGTTTATCCATCTCAGTAAGAAGGAGCAGGTGAAGTAGCATGTGAGGGCAGATGCAGGAAGCTGCACAATTTTCTCTGACAGCTAAACAACAAGACAATCAGTAACAGTGCTCATCTTTCCACTATGTCAGCAAAGCCACTTACCAACCAAGGTTTTATATAATGTTTTGCTGACTGCCCCTCCCTTTCCCACAAGTTATTTTCAAAAGTGTTATCACTGTATGGGCTTGCTCTTTCCCTCTCCTCTCCTTTCCACATTGCTTAACTAAACCCGGACTTTTCTTCTCTTTCATGGATCATGTCATCCTTAAATACAGACTTTCAGCTGTCTTGAGATGAGGGACTTCCAGTTTCCTTGAATCTAATCCCCCTGCTACAAGATACATCTTTCTTATCTGTGTCATTAATCAATAAAGGAGCTGACGAGAGAGTCACTCAATATTATGAGCCATTCAGTTAAGCTGGAACATTGCTCAAGTAAAATTCAGAATAAGAAGTCGTCAGGCTTCATAAAATTGATCTTATCCCAATAAAACTTGGTTTAAGGAGTCCTTCTTCATTTTTCATTGTGAAAATCCAAAAGCAAGGAAAACACACCTGAGAAGCAGTCTTATAAAATTAATAATATTACTTTTACAATAAATCAAACCCATAGAGAGATTTTAGAAGTTACAGATGGAAGTTAATTATAAAGTTCAACTGAACATTTTTGTTTAAAAAACAAAATTAAAATCCAGACCAACGGTCATAAGCCTGCCCTATCAAAATACTTAAATTAGTAAACTCTTAAAATTTAAGACACTCTTTAGAATGACAGAAGTATAAAATCCAGTAGATATCATTTTTAACCTGCTAAAGAAGACAGAACTTAACGAGCATTACAGAATAATATCCTCTTAATGGTGTTCAGAAGTATTGCCATCTGTGAAATTGCAGAAACTATTCAATTCTCAAAGGAGCAGCTTACTGAGACTCAGGTATAGTCTTAAATCCCTAGAAAAGCTCTGCAAAAGCTTGTCAACAACTATCACTAAATTAAGCACTCCCAACAAATTAAACATGTTTCTGACACTTCTGTTGGTAACAACTCACCAGCAGCAGAAAATATTTGCTAGCCCTGTCCTCACTCATTCTGAGCTCTAACAAGTCACCTGTAGCTTGAATTATGAACAACAACATATTCTACTTTTCTTCCAGGTGTGTGTGTGTGTAGACCACAACAAAAGCCATTCTTATTGGTTGATATGTCCTTCCCACTACCAGAAAGCACCAAATGTACTGAAAAGCACAGAGAACAAGGTTACCACAACCATCAATACTATACAACTACATCTCTGAGCCTGTGTGTCCCTCACACACTTCTGCAGCAGGCAACTCCCTTCCCCTTGTAGGATGAGCAATTTTATATATCAGCTTAGTAAAGCTATGGTGCCTGGTTATTGGGTTAAACACTAACAAATCTAAATGTTGCTGTGTAGATATTTGGTAGATCTGATTGGTACTCGTAGTTAAGTTGACTTTATGGAAATCACCCTCAACAATGTGAGCCTCATCCAATCAGTTGAAGGCCTTATGAACAAAAGCAAGTTTCTTCAAGAAAGAATTTTGCTTTAAGATTGTAATATACAGATTGCTGTGTCACATCAGTTACATTTCCATTGATTTACAAATTGCCTTTCTAGTGACTATGTAATGTTTTGAACAACCAACAATAAAATAATAAATAAATAAATAAATAAAATCACAAAGAAAAAAAAAAAAAGATTGTAATATAGAAATCCTGCCTGCATTTCCACCAAGCACATATTCCCAACAAATCCTAGACTCAAGATGGCGACTTCAACACTTATTTGAGTTTCCAGATGGTCTTACAGATTCCTTATGTGACAGTACCCCCAATTATACAAGCCAATGCCTTAAGCTGACTCTCCACTCCCCACCAATATATATCTCCTATTGGTTCTGTTTCTTTACAAAACATTGACTGACACAGTCCATTTTAGGTAGCAGGCTCAGGAAATATTAGAAAAATAACTGGGGAAGAAAAATCAAAAAAGAAGAAACATCAACAATAAAAAAATTATTCTGATAAGGAAAATATAGAGCACTTTATAGTTTTTCAAATTTGGTTGCACTTTTTCATCCTTATAAACCCTTTTGCATTTTACTAAAAACAATATTTTAAGCAGGGACAAATGAAACATAAATTATAGATATGACAAGCTTTTTTTGTAGTCATGTCATTTAATTGAAAGGATATATTGATATCACTAAAAAATTCTTTAAAATATTCAGATTTCACTGAGTATTAGTTATCTATTGCCATGTAATAAATTACTTTATAAAATCTATGATCTCACACAATTTCTGTGGAATTAGATATGGCTTTGCTAGGTGGTTCTGGCTCAGGATCTCTCATTATGTTGCATGTAGATGTGCTGAAATCATCTGAAGATCTAAGTCGAAAAGAGGGATACAAAGATCTGTACCCAAGTTTCTCATTCACCTTGGCTAGTATCCTCCATTCTTCCAAACTAGTGACAGGTAGCCTCAGTTCTTTCTCACATGTTTCCACAACATGCTTGAGCATCCTTATAACATGGCAGCCAGTTCTCCAGTGAACAATCCAAGAGTAGAACAAGAAAGTAACACAATTCCTACTATGACCTGGTGGTAGAAGTCACAAGCCACACTTCAGTTCATTAAATTCAAATTAATAGGCATAATTATTAGTTCTATCTTTTGAAGGAAACCATATCAAATTTTCAGACATACTGCAGGGCTATCACAAGTATAAAATCACACTCTGATTTGATCCCTTGACGCAAGGCTGTGCTTTGATTGGTCATTCTTTCTCTTAGATTTATCCTTATTTTAGGGACTGATTAAAAACTTTGTTTCTTTTTTGAAACTGGAGATTGAACCCAGGGCTTCACATAGATGCTCTGCCACTGAACAATATACCTCTAGCCCTCTATATATTTTTTCATTCCTACCTGTGAACTAGACAGATAACTTCCTTTTCTTAACAACAACCAACATGTGCGCTATTGTTTTCTTTTTTCTTTTTTCCCCTACAAGTACAAGTTCACTAGGTATATTATCTCACCACAAGAATCTCATCTTCTTGAGCTAGGGCAAATCATAGGTCACTGATCAGTTATTAGATTAAATGTTCTTGGCTCCAGAGCTGTAAGATCAACCTCCATAGATGAGATTGTTGGTGATAATGAGGCTCTTAAGTCCAACTATTCCATAGCAACTATTCTAGGCTTTCCTAGAGGGATTAAAAGTTTGGTAGTTATGTTGTAGTGGGGCCTATTTAGCTCAGTTAAAAACCTAGTTGACCTGTGTATAGGAATCTATCATTTGTGGAAAAGATCAGGTAAAACAGCATCTTACATTCTCTTTGAAAGGAAATCCTTAATTTTGTGTTTAAAGGTTTACCTAAGAAGACCATATTATATAATTCCTAATTTCACAATTAATTCCTGCCTATGAGAATTTGTGTAAGTAAGAGTCTACCTGAAGACTCTAAAAGGGAGAGCTAGATGTAAAGTAAAGGGAACTATTTGCACGTGTTGCGTGTCATACTAAACAACATCCAATTCAATCTTCACATAAAAACTGTGAGATGGACATTATTATCTTCAGTTTTAAAGACAAAGAAACCCAGCCTTGGAAAAATTTAACTCATTCCAAATCACAAAACTAGCAGAGTTAACACTCAAGTCCAGGTTATCTTACTCCACAGCCCACTGCATCAAGTTGGGGTTGCTGTTAATAAAAACTCGAAAATCTCAGTGCCTTAACAAAAAATATTTATTTATTTTTTTTATTCACATTAAATAAAAGTTAAGGACTGAGTAAAGTTCTGCTTAATGAGACAAGTCTACATGTCTTTTCATTCTGGGATTCAAGCTGATGGAACAATTCCTGTCTGGGATGTGTTGTTCTCTTGGCAATGGGTAAAAATTCAAGAATTCAAACCAAAGCATACAAACTAGATTTAAAGCTCTACTAAAAGTTGAAACACATCATATCTACCCATGTGCTATTAGCAGTACAAGTCACATGACCATGCCTCTCCTTGGGGGGAAAAGGATCTGCCTACTAGAAGTTACAGAAGTCACATGGCTAAGAGTGTGGATATATAATTGCTCCTAGAAGAATTTTAAATTGTCTCCTATGAAGAATAGTATGTGTTCTATGTAGGGGAAAAAGTGAAGTAGTCATTAGTGCTATCCACCAAATAATATGGTTCTCTTCCAGGACACACAGAAGGATTTTATTTCCTTATCGCATTAATGTCATCTGTGGACAGTTAACTTGGGTTGGTTTATGAAATATGAATCAAAGTGATATGTCATTTATGGGTAAAACTGTATAAGCCAGCATATGGCTGGACACCCCCCTTTTTAATGGCAATGCTTCAAGTCATGATAGCAGTCAAGCTTCTAGAATGCAGACAGTATGAAACAGAGCCCCCTAAACTATAATGAACATGTAGCATGAATGAGACACAGATGTGAGTAATTTCTGTTACTATAAAATAAATTGGGTTTTTGTTTTGTTTTTGCAGTCCTGGGGCTGGAGTCCAGGGGTACACTCTAACACTGAGTTACATCCCTTTTAAAAATTATTATTATTATTATTATTATTATTATTATTATTATTATTATTATTATTATATTTTTATTTGGGGTCTCACTAAATTGACTAGGCTGGCCTTGAACTTGCAATTCTCCTGCAGCCTCCCAGCGGGCTAGAATTGCTGGTATGCACCACCACACCTGGCTAAATCAGCTTCTTTCTTTTAACTGATACACAAATTGATCAGATTCATTCCCCCAGGAATATGAACTCAGTAATCAGCAAGATGATAAATGCCAAAATTGGATCTAAAACTCTTTAAGAAAAATCATGAGTCGGGAAAAAAAAGAGCAAGATAAAGAAAAAAATAAAGAAGGCTATATGTAGTTAAAAATAAAAAGGAGACATAAAGAAAGAAACAAAAAACAAGACACATCAGGAAAGACCATGAATACATGGTGAGTTTCCAAATCTAGAGCTGCCTCCTTCATAGCTATAGTTTTGTGGCCAAGTTCAGGCTGAATGAATGAATCTTTACAATTCCTTCAGTAAAAAAAAAAAAAGTGGGACAAAATGAGACCTGCTAAATGTTCTGTGTCAATTATTTAGAAAGATTCTATGGAATTTTTATTGAGTAAAGATTCCCTCTCTAATATAAGCATTAAAATTTTACTACATCAAATAGTTAAGATAACATTCACTTATCATAAGAAATATTAAGAGTGTGTGTGTGTGTGTATAAATTCACTAAATATCTCCTACTATCATCTAGGCCAATTTCAGGAAAATGAGAAGCAGAATAAGAATGTGAAACAACTTTCCCAGAACTAAGACACTAAAACACAAGAAAGAGAGATTCTTACCATCCTAAAATAGTTTTTCTATTTGGAAAGTTAAGAGAAGCTGCTTCTTTTACAATACTTTCTGATCCTGTGCCACCTTCCAAGGAAAGTTTTTGCACTTGAAAGTGTCAACTACAATACTAAGCTCAGAACTCGAATTTAATAAATATTTGGTTGACTGATTGATCATATAAATCACTAGGTTTATCATCATTTGCTTTATAAATCACTCCTTACATGTGCTCATCCTTTAGATGACAGACAAAAGAGCTAACATTAATGATTAGATTGGTTGACTATTAGGTCAGATGCTGTAATACTAGAGCTAAGATCTGAAGAGAAATTAATACGTTAAATTAGACATATGCTGGGGAAAACTAATAGCACAAGAGCATATTGAACTTAATATCTGTTTAAACACATGCCAAGACTTTTTAATCAAAATACAAAGCACTTATGGCAAAGCTACTTCACGGCTGGCACAAGGCTAAAACTCTTCATAAGGAAGAATCAAAGAGCACTCAAGAATCTTTTCTAAACTATATACAATAGTAAAACACTGAATTCTTCAGTAAATTCAAACAGGAAATTGAGTGAATAGCAACTACAACATCAGTTTCCAATAGATTTGTAAGTAGACAGAGAACTAATATCTGAGAAATTACAGTGGTCATTTCAATACTACTTTTACAGATCAATAAATTTTATGTAACCAGCTTTTTAAATGTTATGTTATAAAATCCGCATATTTCACTAATACTTAATCTTGTGTTTTTTATTTGTTTTTTGATTTATTTGTTTATTTTTAATCTTTTGTTTTTTATTTGTTTGTTTTTTGGTTTTGGTACTGGGGATTGAACTCAGGGGCACTCAACCACTGAGTCACATCCCCAGCCCTATTTTGTATTTTATTTAGAGACAGGGTCTCACTGAGTTGCTAAGCGCCTTGCCATGGCTTTGAACTCTCGATCCTCCTATCTCAGTATCCCTAGCCGCTGGGATTACAGGCGTGCACCACCGTGCCTGGCTCTTAATCTTGTTTTGTAGTTAATTCATCTTGGATGATGGACAGATAGAAAAGTAACAAAATTTACACTTAATTGATTTTTAAAAGATTGGATGAATTTTCACCTTTAAGTGACAGGCTCTCTAGAATGACAAGTAATGTGACAGGTAAAAGTAAATGAAACAAAACTGAATTACCCTTGTCATTAATCTTGTTCTTTCTGTAGTAAATCTAGGTTGGGAGTGACGCATTCTGAATTTTACTATTCAAGCACTAAATGAATCTGTCTCCTCCACAATGGTAGTTCCACCACAGCAGTGATACATATCCTCATTTTAATTAACCTAATGGTCTATTCACCGATCATACTTGGAGGTTTATTTCATTACCCTAAATTAACATTTTCTTTCCATTAAAGTTACAGATAATAAAAAAGACATTGCTTTCATGTGTAGTTTACAACACATTTAATCTATAGTACTCCTTTGTTTAGTGATTACAAGCACTTAAATGCTCTTTGAAAAGCACTTAGAACTTCTAGCAGCCCAATGATTTATTTACTCATACACAGGGAAGGGCCATTAATAAGGAGAATAAAAATGCAATATTTCAAGAATAAAAATATCTATTCATTAGCTCAATGAAAGCAATTCTAAGAAAGGTGTTGATTGATCTCATTTTAAAAGGTATGATGGTTCTCCTCAGAGTAAATGGTTTGTATTTAAATAAAATAATTGAATAATCCTAAATGACACATTTTGTTATTTTATTCTCCTTGCAATGAGAAGATTTAATTTCTTAAGTTTAGAGACAGACATAAGAAAAACAATAAAGTAATTTTAGTTGTTCAAGAGAACTGTTTAAAGATATTTCTTAACAAATGTTTGCTAATTTAATGAGAAATTATTTGATAATAATTCTTTGATACAAATTCAACACCTTAGGGCTAAATAGTCATTTCTAGGTTAGGAATTTATATGGATATCAGCCCATTATTTTTTCCAAATTAATCCCTATTGATCAAAGTGAAAACATAAAGCTCAATTTAATTTAAAGATGATTTTTTGGGGCTGGGGATGTGGCTCAAGCGGTAGCGCCCTCGCCTGGCATGCATGCGGCCCGGGTTCGATCCTCAGCACCACATACCAACAAAGATGTTGTGTCCGCCAAGAACTAAAAAATAAATATTAAAAATTCTCTCTCTCTCTCACTCTCTCTCCTCTCTCACTCTCTCTTTAAAAAAAAAAAGATGATTTTTAAAATCTTTTTTAATAATTCCAAGTTAACAACCTATCTTCAAGTGTTGTCAGACCAGCATTCTTTTGAACTCCCTCCCCTGCCCATTTTATCCCACCCTCAAAACTGTTCTTGTTTAAGCTACTGCAAGGCAAGTTTTCTATACCTGCAACAAAAAAGTGTGTCATTTATCATCCTGCGGCAGAAAAAGAATAAGACCAAAGGTTTGAAAACAAAAAGGACTCCATCCTCAAGGGTCAGGACGATGCTGAAGTTTTACAAGTTTTTCAGACAAAATGCTGTTACGGCTGCGGATTCCTCTTAAGCAAGCCCTGGTTCTAAGGGAATGAATGCCAAGAAATGACTTTTTGTACCTGTGCACAATAAGCTGTTGAAGAAGCTCTAACTAAAGAGCTGAAAGACCATGACTGACCCTCACTCCACCATTTTGAAATATATGCTTGACCAGTGGTGACAGGGGATGCACACATCGTGGTGTTTCAGGCTGCTGGGAGAACCCTGTTCCTTCTCTCTAGTGGATAATATCTGCAGTGGGCTGCAGGAAATACAACCTCTTGATAAATAATCACATCTGTATGTCCCTCTGTAAAAACAGGACAAACTCTAGGCATCAGTAGGCACCTGGGGATTCTCAGGCTACTATATGGAAAGGAAACTCAAAAATAAAATGTTTTAAATTCTCAGAAAATATGATAGGGCTGAAAGAAGTCTATGTGCATGATTAAAGAATTATAACCTTCCCTTCCTTGTCTTTTGATCGTGCCTATCTTTTTGTCACCAGCAAGGAGGAGTTCTATGCAGGATTAGAAGCAACAGGCTCAGTGGTAGCAGGCTTTAGAGGTGGCAAGCAGCAAAGACAGCAAGTGACTGGGAAATCTGCATCCAGTAAATTATTTTTGACTGAACAAATAGGAAAACATATTGAGGATAATGGGTGGTATCCCCCCCAACACACATGCACACCCTGCCAGAGAAGGTATTTACAAACAACTCCAAGATGCTGGAATAGAACTGAAGGTATCAGCATAAACTCATAATTCTACTATACCTGTGTGCATATATTCTCATTCTCTCTCTCTCTCTCTCTCTCTCTCTCTCTCTCTCTCTCTCTCTCTCTCTCTCCCCCTCCCTCCCTCCCTCTCTCTCCACACACACACAATATATTTCCTAACTCTGTTCCTGAACCTCAGATTTGTCAAAATGAAGGTATATTCTAGAATCCTCCTAAATCACTTCTACCTCTCACAAACCATTATGACATTAGATTGTTGGCAAACAGAAAGATATCTGCTTTTCTTCAATCTGCCCACTGCTATCCCTCCCCACCCAAAAAAGAATACAACTTTAGAAAGACATATATGTAACAATTAGATATTAGATATTTGATGAGAAAGCAGCATATCAATTATATCTGTCCCACATCACAAAGTAGCATATTATAAATGTTCACTCTCCAGATGTTAGTACTTGAAAAAACTGTCACCTTAACAAATAATTTTGCTTAATGCTAGAAAGACAACATAAACATTGCTTTCAAAAGGGGGTGCAGGGAACTATTATTAATAAAAATATACTATCCTAGGTGATTTCACTTTCATTTCACAAAAAAAGAGATGAAATTTTAAATATTTAAAAACCAGAATATATACATGTGGAGAGGAGCCAAGCAAAAGCAATTAGAATTGTGAAATATTAATTTTAGCTTTTGCTTCTTTTACCCTTGACAAATACATCAATCAAAATGTTAACCTTTCTGCTAAAACTAATATACAAAATGCCCTTGTAATATGAGTGTTTATCTACAAACTCTTTTGCAGCTTTTTTACAATTTTGCTACTCCCACAAGAAACAGAAACAAATTTAGAAGTAGACACCAGAAGACTCTAATTCCTACTTTACTCAACCCTTTACTTTACTCTTAGAAAATATATATTTAAGTAGCTGCTTACTGTCCATCTAGACAGAATTATGTACAGCCACCACCCCAAACATTATCAATAAATATACCCTGATAGGTTGTCTGAGTCACACCAAAATTCTAAATATATGAATAATACAATCAAAATCCTATTTAAATTAACTTTAGATAACACTTCCAAGTCAAGTCATTACACCAATGACAAAACCAAAATGATACCACCAGATTAAATGCTGCAGCAACAACAGACTTGGTACTACATATACTGTTTCCTTCTTGGGGGAAAAAAATGTTTCCCAAACACGATTCTCTGCCCCTGTAGGCCCTTAAACCATGCTATTTTGCATGGTTATTTATCTTTTTAGCATCTTCATCACAGATCACTTGCTCTTGTCAATTCCTACAGTACTTATTCCCATTAATCTTTCCCTGTGTTGTGAGTTCTTAAAAACACAAAAATAAAATTCAGTCTCTTCAGCTAGGTCTTGAGCCCTTCAACAATAGGAAGTGTATTATCTTTTTTGTAGTTTAAGTACCTCGCACAGAGTTAGCAAAATACTAGGCTCACAGTAAATATTAAAAAAGGATTACAGTTTTCTAAGTGCTATTCTTCACAATCATGCATGCATTAAAGAGGCCACAGTGATTCAGAAGTAAGAAACATGAATTTTAGTTCCATTCTTCCTGGAATTAGTCTAATAAGTCACTTCTCTAGAACTCAGGTTCTCCATACATAGAAAGAAATGACTTCTAAAGTCCTTCCAGTTCTAAAAAGTCTACAATTCTATATCACAGAGTAAGTAGCTTATTTAGCACTATTAGTGAAACTACATGGCCATTTTCCATACTTTTATATTCATAAGTTGTTATGTCTCACAAATGAATCAAAACACAAAATAACTAACTAACTGTATCATGGTTCTACCAAGAGTCCACTGCACTTAGTTGTGAGATAAACATAGGCCATGTGACCTGAATTCAACAAAGGTAAGCTTTTACATTGGTTTTTGGAGAAGCACCTACATTATAGACCAGGAGAAAAAGGAAAGTTGTTTGTACAGAAATAATACAAAATATGCATGATTTTTTTTATATATAAAACAGTGCCAAAATAAAAGTCACTAGTCTAATCTATCCTCAAACCTAATCTTTTCCTTTTATTTTCTTGTTTGTAAAAGCATCATGTCCTTTTTCTTTTTAATTTTCTTGTTTATATCAGGAAAAAAAAAATATCTGAAACTTGAAAATATGGAAACTAGCTAGGCATGTCATTCTAGTATTATATGGGGAAGCAAAGGGCCCTCACTACAAGCACAACTACCCATGCAACTCACTATTTATTAATTGAAGTCCCATACTTTGTGAAGCCATTTGCTAACTTAGAGATTATTAGCTAATTGAGGTGTATATAATTTCTGCCTGATGGAACAGACAACCATAAAAAGCAACAGTTCTGTTAGGCATTGACCAATCTTGTTAACCCAGAATACATTTCTTTGTTACAATGCATATGTATGCCTAAATTCTGAAATGTTCATTGAATCAGTTATAACATCTTACTGATCTTTTTTTTTTAAGAGAGAGAGAGAGAGATTTTTTTAATATTTATTTTTTAGTTTTCAGTGGACACAACATCTTTATTTTATTTTACGTGGTGCTGAGGATCGAACCCAGCTTGATCGAACCCACTTGCCAGGCAAGTGCGCTACCACTTGAGCCTCATCCCCAGCCCCTTACTGATCTCTTGATTACTTAAATAAGTAAATAAAATCTTTGACACATGATTTTACCTTTCTGAAAATTACCAATTAACACTTATACAAGCAAAAACCAAGCCTATACAGAATAATGGTCTATTTATGCAACCAGTTCGTAAAGTGTTTAGTTCAAATAAAACTATTTGCATATCTCATGTGCTATTGCCTTGCTTAGAATATTTTCAGTGTGAAAAACAAAATAAGAAACTTTAATGTACTGGTTCATTTCTTCCCACTGAGTTTATTACAAATGCTAGGGGGGAAAAGTGTTGACCATTAAGTCTGGAGAGTGAACAACTCATAGACGAGAGAGCTGCACAGCTCTGGTAGCTGGCTGGGGATTCTCTTTAAATTATGTTTGAGAATGAAAGATGCAGAGAGATATGGAAAAAAACATACAAATATAGGAATTGATGGGCACAGGACCTAGTGAGCACAATATTACTGACTCTTAATAAATGGCAATGCACTCAGCTTCAGCAAACAATAATAGTAACCTGTAATTCTGGTAGCTTTCACACAGATGCTAGGCCAGAGATGCAGATATTTCTTGATGCTGATTTGAGGGGTCCTGATGCTATTTATGTCAAATCAACAGGATATCTTTTCTGAAATATTTATTTTGCACAGGGGCATTATTTAAATTTTGCTTTAAATGACAAATAGAAAGGTCTTACTATAAGATTTTTCTGCAAGAATTTCTATAGGGAAAAGATTTAGACAGTGAGCTTCACAGAAAATGAACAAACAAGGCTACTGGGAAGCAATTTAATTTGGTCAACAAATACAGTTAAGGTAAAACCTTGTTAGTTTGATGGAATCAGTCAAAGTGCTGCCAGTCAAAAGTCAAAGGTATATCCTCAATATCAGGAGAGTTCATGAAGACTGGTTTAGTCAGAACTAGATATCCTAAAACCCAGACAAAACTCTTGAGTCAAGGGCACAGAGCAACGTATTCATGTGTATGCTTCAAAGGAAATCAGCAGTCTACAAGCAAGTACAATCACTTTTTCAAGAGGAGAAAGTAAGAGCCTAAACCAAGAACCTATCTCTAATTCCTTTTCTTACATTTTTTTTTTAGATCCTGTTTATAGGATCCTTGTTTGTGAGTGTAGATTTAGAAGGTTCTCCTAAAGATTAAATATAATTTGAGCTAGGAAGAACATAATGAAGTTACTTACAATGCAATTGTGATTATTTCTACAAGATGGGAATTTTCTTATTGGAGCTTTTCAGTATTTTCTAAAATTTCCAAAAGGAAAATATATAAATCTAGTCATCAGAAACAAGTACATATATAATTTATAATGTTTTATATATTTCATATTTAATTTATATTGTAAATTAAAATTTATATATTTTAAAATAAGTAGTAACTACTCCAAAGTCTTCCATTTTTAAAACAATTTAGGAAATCAGTCTGAATTTTGAATTATCTAGCTATTAGCTTTAAAAAAATAATAATAAATCTTTAACAAATTCTGAATGCCAGTTCCAAAATTTAATGCATAAAAACCCAAATTTTGGCATTTGCTCTAAGCATATTTTACATAATCCAAAATAAAACATAAAGTGACAGAATTTACATACATTTTCAAAAGAAAAAAAAAGAGTACCTATATTCAACATTCATGGCAACCTAACTCTCAACCTACGACAAACGTAGTAAATCAATTTGGACTACTGGCCAAGATGGACAGAATTTTGACAAATAACAAGGTTTGCCTAATTAAAACTCAATTAATGAGATGAACATCATTATCCTAAGAATATGTATGAAGACACAAATGGTGTGAATATACTTTGTATACAAACAGAGACATGAAAAATTGTGCTCTATATGTGTAATATGAATTGTAATGCATTCTACTGTCATATATAACAAGGTAGAATAAAAATAAATTAATTAATTTTTTTAAAACCTCAATTAAATAAAAAAGAAAAAATGTTATTTTTCAATACAATATTGCCAATTCCATAAAAAGACAAAAATATGAAGCCTTTAATCACAAATCCAAGGCCAAAGTGGCCAGAGAGCCCTCTTTTTTTTTTTTTAATAATTAAGAGTCTGACCTAAACAACATAATAAAGTCAAATTATGACTTGTGAACTCCCCCAAAAATCTAATAGTGACTAAATGATTTCTGTCCTGAAATACAGTGTTTCCTTAAAAAGCTCAAAAGTGAACTGCATAGCTCATGAATTTAAAAAATAAAACAAGAAAGCCAGGGACCACCCTCTCTCAGAGATAGTATTAGTATCATTTTTGCCCACATAAATGAACTCTGTCTTTTAAACAGACTCCATAAAACCCTCCAAGTTTTAGAAGCTGATCATTTTTAACTACATAGCTAAATGTATTCCCTTTCCTTTAGTACCTGAAGTAATATACCTTCTATATACCAATATCCAGATTTAGGATGATTTCTAAAATATCTTAATTTTAAAATACACTCACATTCATTGCTCTGCTAATTTCAGAGACTGTCTCCACTTTATTGTAGTTGTAAGAGCCAGTAAAATACTTCCTATGTTATTTTTAGCAACAGTTTTCTTTCTCTTCCCTCTTCATTCAGTCTCTAAGATGGAGTATTTGAACCCAGCCCCAAACAATAACCCTTCCTTGAAGTCATTTTTTGTTTTAAAAACAGTTTGTAAAGCTAAGCATTTCTGCAAGAAAAACTCATCACTGATATAGTATTAAAAAGTGAATCTTGTATTCTTCAGGGTTTTGAAAAGAACCAGAGAGTGAATCATATATTTGAGAAAAATAATGGAATTTGACTGATTGTTTTAAACCAAAAATATTTCAATATTGAAATATTTTAAAATTTAAAACTGACTTTTTAGCCAATTTTTTAAATGCTGTTATGAAAAATTAAAATCCCTTTTTTAATGACCAATAATACCATTTAAGTGAGAAGACGAATCAAGGGAAGAATGTACTTAAAAAAATCTTTCCCAATATTCAATCCCCAGCACTAAAAACAAAACAAAAAAAAAAAAAACAAAAAACCTCCTAAGGATATTTGTTAGTTGCTAATGTATAAAATCATTTTTGCTCATCTACTTTATTTCATAAAATTCTATATTGAAAATAAAATTTGGGCCTTATCCCTCCCCCTCCACCACCAAAATTCGCATGTCTGTCACTTTACCACTTGTACATCTGTCATTATATCTCTGTGCATCTGTTATTGTACCTCTGAGCTAGGCAAAAGGTTTCTAGGAGAAAAAGCTTGAGCAAGAACACATAGAGTCAACCAGGTAAAAAAAGAATTTTTAAAACAACCAAGAATAAGTGAATAAAGGTAGGGGGAAATAATGATAGCACCCCCAAGCCTTACCTCTAAGCAAAAAAAAAAAAAAAAAGTCAACCTTTATAAGGTGGTGTATAGTTATTTTTTATTATCAGTACAACAATGAGAAATACAGAATTTTATAGTAATTCAAAGTCAATTCACAAAATAATGTGTTTTTATTAACTACACTTACCCATGAATCTCAAAGGACTTGTGAGATCAGATCAAATTAAATTAAATTATTTAGGGGGAAATACAAATTTTTATTCTTTCATTCAAGTTCTTGGTCAATGGCAAAATATATCTACTTATAACAACTACAGAAAGAATTAAACTTTTGCATGAAGTGTACCAACCAGAAATATATTTCATTACAGGTTCTTACACATGAACATTCAAGCTTAATGCACAACTCCAAGGCCCCAAGGGCTATGTAAGCAGCATCTAATCTAAGTCAAGTCAGCCTGTATTTCACTCATGAACATTCCCCAGTGGTCAGTACTGCCAATGGGAGACCAACTCATTATTGCTTTTAAGGTTTTTGACTCTAAAAATAGTTGAAAACCATATTTTCTGAAGATAAATGATCAAACATTTAAATAGGAATTTTTCTCTCTAATGATTAATGATATCTGCAGTTCACAAAGGGTGACAATTGACAAATCACATTATGTTGTGCAAGACGCTTAGGCACCTTATAAGGATTTATAAGATATGGTGTGGATTGTTCACACCCTTACTCATTCAAGTCCTCTTCAACCAAAATAAAGCTGTCCCCGTGGTTTTTAAAAATCACAACCCAGTCAATACCACTGTTGGCAAACTCAGCAAAAGCCCTGAGATCTAATATTAGCCTCTTTATTCTAACACAATGAGAGAGTGAATCCAAAGAAGAGATAAACAGAAAAAAAAGATGAAGACAGAGACAGATGAAGATGAAGATGAAGATGAAGATGAAGATGAAGACAGAGAAGGAGATAGGAGAATATGTATTTAAAACACACAAGCTAAATTTAGGACTAATTTCATTAATGAAAAGAAAATAGAATAATTTTGTTAGCATCTGAATGAAATTTGCCAAATGCTGACAAGGAGAATCAACCAGCAGCTTCAAAGGATTCTAAATTTAAAATGAACAGTCACTGTACACAAAAGTATAGCCCATTGATACTCTAAACGAATAAATGCCCTTTAAAATGCTCAAACTACTTCTGCACAAATCAGAATGGAGCTCTTTCCTCCACCTTCAGTAGTTACTGAATAAAATCTGTTTGCACCACTTTAACTAATGTCTGGCAGTGCTTATCTTTAGCAGTAGATGCCCTTAATGTGGCAATAAATAAGAAGGTATGTTTGAAATGAAGATAGGAGGCAAAGTTCAGCCATCTAAATTATACCAGCTCATCAAGTGCTAGAAGGAAGGGAGCTGAGGCTCAATAAACTTCTTCGGTCCCTGTATTAGTTTCCAAGATAGATAAAAATGGGCACATTCAGGGTGGTATGGTCATAGATAGTTCTTGTATTAGGATTCTTAGGAGCAAAAGCCCCCATATCAATCATACTTTTACAGTGTTTCTTTTTTTTATTAGTTTTTAGTTGTAGATAGATTCAATATCTTTATTTATTTATTTTTAAGTGGTGCTGAGGATTGAACCGAGTACCTCACACATGTGAGGCAAGCGCTCTACCACTGAGCTATAGCCCCAGCCCTATAGTATTTCTTCACTAGTTGATTTCTTCTTAGTTTTAAAAGTTCTTTTGGATTTTCCAGACTGCTTTTATTATTGTTTGTTTGTTGGTGATGAGAATCAAACCCAGGGTCTAGTACATGCTAAGTACATTCTACCACTGAGCAGCACCACCAGCCCCTGTCATTTATTTTTAATAGGTTGAGTTCAGTGTAAGTAAGGTTTAGGATGGGAGTTAAAAGAGGCAGAATAATCCAAGCAAGAGATGAGAATCCCTGGGAGAGGACAGCAAAGAAAGATGGAGGGACAGTCATACAGCTTAGACATCCTATCTCTCCTGAATGGTCTCACTCCATAGTAAATATTAAATATTGACAAATTCTGTGATGCTGACAGAAATCTATTTACTATCAAGAGTTTCCATCTCCTCCACAATCGGGCCACTTACCAAAGATTACTGAAAAAATCAGAGAATTCAATGGTTTGCATTCCAAATCATTAATTATTTCCCATACCTGGTTCTTAGATTTCAGTGTGCCCACGATCACTTAGGCTCCATCCCCAGAAATTTTTGATTCAGAACAGTCAGAACACAGACTCAGGTGTCTGATATATTAAATACACCACACTTTCAGAAATCAACACTGGTGGAGAAAGACAGGAGGTAGGCAATGGAAAGAAAAAAATTAAGGAATCAAAGAAACACATGTTTCAATTAATTGTTCCTCACTAATTAAAACTAATTATATTATATGGGTAATCACCATATTACTTCACGAATGTAGCTTCTTGATTGGTTTTCAATTCTGATATCTCATATGAGCAGCACTACTTATAGGTTATTGCTATTACATAAAAACCTAGAGTTGCAGGGCAAATTCTTGTGATATTTTCTTTTACTTTCATTCAAGTACATCGCTTTCAATAACAGAGACTGCCGTCTTGTGACTTGAGGAGCTTCAATAAAGTATGAAAAAAGCAAACCATACTGACAGTAACATATATCAAGCATTTACAGTAAGCAAGGCACCAGACTGAGTGCTTTACATGTATTAACAACTCTATGAAGCAAGTCTTATACATTTTACAGATAAGAAAACCAGGACACAGAGAAGTTAACTTATTTGCCCACATCAATTAGTAAGTAGAGAAAGCAGATTCAAACCCATCTCTCTAGACACGCCACATAATAGACCCCCGTAAGCTTCAAGTAGGCCAATTTGCTATAGACTGTGAAGCAAATGAAATGAAATATGAAAAGAGGGGAAGTGGTAGAGCACTTCCCCAACATGTGCAAGGCCCTGGGTCAATCCCCAGCACCACAAAAAGAGAGAGAAAGGAAAAAGAGAAGACATGGTCCTAAACACCTACGTAGAGTGTCTAGTCTATTCTTGTCTTGTCTATGAGGTTTTCTATAGACACACATTGGCCACCTTTATACAACCATCAAAATTTCTGACCGCTTTTATTTAACCACTAAAACTTCTGGCAGATGGTTCAAGAATGCATGTAATTTTAAGTTAAAGTAAAACTCATTTGATAAGTTCTGCTTCATATTCAGAGAATCAATTGCCCTGAACAGAATCCCAAAATTTGACAACACATAGGTCTTGCTCCCTTTAGCACAGAGCAATAGTTTGACATTTTTAGCCAGGAAAGTGTTCTAGTCTTTCAATAATTTAGAGCAGAACAAAGATTTATATACATTTTTCATGCCACCATTTAATATGGGATCAGCAGTCCAATAGTAAATATTTTGGGATGTGAAGGTCACAGAGTCTCTATCATAACTATTTAACTCTGCCATAACTATTTAACTATTTAACATGTAACAAATAGACATGATTGTTTTCCAATAAAACTTTATTTACAAAATAAACAGTTAGCTTTATTTAGCCTGTGGGATTTCAGTCTATGTGCCAACTCCAGATTTAGCAGGCATGGTAGAAGAATTTAGGAAAAGCTGTATCAGTTGTATTGTTAACTAAAATTCCTAACTACTTTTATTACATATTTCTGTTTAAGTTACAATGTGGTATGAAGTATTCTTTGTGCATTCTGCTAACACTGCTAAACTACAGCAAAATTATAGTTTTTCAAATCAGGTAACAAATATCTGATTGCTTGCTATGTATACAACAAAGGCCTACTTAGTTCTTCAAAGTTCTACAGGAATTTTAAAAGAGCATAACCAAGAAGACTGAAAATATTGTTATATGCACCTGTGAATTACCAAAATTCTTTTCTAGACTAATTGTAACTGTCATGCATAAGAAAAAACTGGAAATTTTTACTTTAATGTCATTATGACACTATTTATGAAAATTTTAAATTTCTTTAATTTTAATTGACATTTTTTACACACTTCTGGGGTATTGCGTGGCATTTCAATAAATATATACAGTGTGTAATGATCGATTCAAGGTAATTAGCACATCCATCACATCAACCATTTATCATTTCTTTGTGTTGGGAACATTCAAAATCCTTCCTACTAGCTATTTTGAAATGTATAATTACTTGTTGTCAACCATGCTTTTCCTTCAATATAGAGTCTATAGACTCAGCCTCAATGTAGTATCTTTAGAATTCTCATTTTTACCAGCTACTTACCACTTAACTCATAGAATACTATAAGCAAATTTATATAAAGGGGTAGAAATTAGTTTATCTATTACCTTTCATGAGTAACATCCATGCATTTTAACAGCCTGTGGCAAAATGGATACCTCATTCAAACACTGGTTTTTCTTAACACATATATGTTACAGAATATTCGAGGTCGTTGCTCCTATGCAAATGCTCCTATGTACCCGCTAACCATCTTCTCTCCATCCTCCTTCCTTCACACTCTTACTGTAAAAAGCCTCTGGTAACCACTATTCTACTCTTACTTCTAGGAGATTAACTTTTTAGCTTAGACATGTGAGAATATGCTTTATTTGACTTTCTATGACTGATTTATTTCACATAACATAATGTCCTCCATGTTGCTGCAAATAACAGAATTTCACTCCTGTGACTATATAACATATCATTGTGGGTGTATGTTTGTGTGTATTGCAGTTTCTTTTTTACTGGTGCATTACAGGTATAAATAATAGTGGGATTCATATGTATCACATTTTCTTTATCAATTCATCCATTGGTGGACATTTGGGTTGTTGCCATGTCTTAGGAATAGTGCTACAATTGACACCAGAGTGCAGATGTCTCTTCAACATACTTTGGATATGTATATCCACAGGTGGAACTGACGGGTCAAATGGAAGTTCCATTTCTAGTTTTTTCAGGACCCTCCATACTATTTTCCATACTGGTTACACTAATTTACATTCTTACCAATAGCATTAGAGAGTCCTCCTTTCTTATTTACACACACACATACATATACATACACACATATATATGTATGTATACATGTATGTATATGTGTGTGGGGGTGTTATGTGCATAGTTCTTGGTATTTTAACAGATAAATCATAAGTTTTGAAATTTTCTTACTTTGCCAGTATAACTAGATCTAAACTAATTTCTTTCTCAAAAGCAATTATATATAATCTATATCACCCCCAAATTTTTCTCATTTTAAAGTCCATTTTATCCAACAGTTGATAAATATATAATCTTATTCCCTCCCCTTTTCACAGTAAAAGAATTTTCAAATGCCAGTATTTTATTCATCTTACTTGTGCAAGGGCTAAGGTGGTAATAACACATCACTTGGAATTGACTACATTTCTATTAAGGAAAAAAATAAAAGTTTTAGGTATCTTACAATTCCCATAGAACATCCAAATACTGAAATGGTCTAAGAAGATTGTTTCAGTCTTGCTGCATTTCAGCTACAGTTACTACGCATTTCTATGAAGTCTAAAATACATATAAATAAAACATGCACATACATACAAGATGTATGTAAGTTGAGCATCCCTCATCGGAAAATCCAAAATATTCTGAAATCTGAAACTTTTTTAGTATCATGTCAGTGCTCAAAAGTTTTAGAGCATTTCAGATTTCAGATTTTCAAATTAGGGACGCTCAACCAGCAAATATTTCAAAATCCAAAAAATTATGAAATCTGAAACATTTCAAGATCCAAGAACTTCAGATAAGAAATACTCTCTTCTTTAAGAAATCTTAACTTATAAGAATGAAAGAAACGATGTTACATTCATTCATGAGTAAAGAAAGAGAGATAAGCACAGTGACATTTTCAAAGCTACATCTGGGCCACAATACCAGCATATATTTAGCAGCTCCTCTGTGAAAGTATCATTAGGTGCATGATGACTAACAATTGCTAGATTTATCTCTCAAAAATAAACAGCACAAATTGTCTTTAAAAGCATGTTGAGACAATCTAGTTCACTGAAGATGAAACAGCCAAGTGTCAACTGGTCTTTAGGAAGCATATTTAACAAAACTGAGGTCGTTCATGGTTTTATACAAAGTGAGGATGGATGGTTTGGTTATATGGCACCTGAGAAAAGTTAACACTCGTCTGAGTTTTGCTCTCCATGGTGTCACTGATTACAAAGCCCCAAGAACAGCACTTCACAGGTTTCTATGTGGACACATTTAAAAAGATATGATGGAATAGATGTCAAATCCAAACAACAACAATAAAAAACGAAAACAATTGAATGAGGACTGCCTGTGTGTGTGTGTGTGTCCACATTGTTCTTAAAATTCTTTCTAAAATTGCCATCTACAAATTCACACACAGTTACAAAAGGTATGTTAAAAGTGGTCTGATATGAAATGATGATAGATCTTTAAGATATGCAAAATCTTTTCTATTTTGGTTTTTTTGCAACCAGTCTTATTAAAACTAAGATAAAATTATTTAAAGAAAATGCCTGAAGTCAGCAAAGGATATAGTTAAAAATTACTCATTTATCAAATAATCTACCAAACCTACAGTAAGGGAATTAATTATATGTATTACTTAAAGTCCTTTGGCTTCATTTGTTTCTATCAGCCGTAGCTGTTCACTATTTGAGATTCTCTTATACAAAGCTAACATTTCATATAAACTGCTTTCTGTTTCCATTACTTATCTATAGACTCAGCCATCAATGTAGTATCTTTATTTTTTTTTAATTTATTTATTCTATTTTTATATAGGACAGCAGAATGCAATTCAATTCATATTATACAAATAGAGCACAGTTTTTCATGTCTCTGGTTGTACACAAAGTAGAGTCACACCATTCGTGTTTTCATACATGTACTTAGGGTAATGATGTGCATCTCATTCCACCGTCCCATCTTTCCCTCCCTTCCCCTCCCTCTCCTTTGCCCTATCTAAAGTTCATCTATTCTTCCCATGCTCTATGCCCTCCCCCACCACCCTGCCCCTATCCCCATTATATCAGTGAAGACATTTGTGTTTGTTTTTTTGGGGGGGGATTGGCTTACTTCACTTAGCATTATATTCTTTCTAATGGTCACCCCTCTATTTTCCTGTCATCCCCTCTCTTCCTGTTTTTTTTTTTCCCCTTTCATTTCCACAAGTGAAAAAACACACAATACCTTTCTGAGTCTGACTTATTTTGCTCAAAATTACGGTCTCCAGTTCCATCTATTTTCCTGAAAATGATGTAATTTCATTCTTCTTTATTATGAATAAAGCTCCATTGTGTGTGTATATATATATATGCATTCATCTGTTTGACAGACACCAACAGACATATCTTGGCTATTGTAAATTCTGCTGTGAAAAACATAGATAGATAGGTAGATTTTACACCGATTTTAATTATCTTGGATATTTATTGGTATAGAAGATCATATGGTAATTCTGGTTTTTGCTTTCTCAGGAACCTCCTTATTGATTTTCACAGTGGCTATATTAATTTATATTCCCACCAACAGTACATAAGGGCTCCTTCCCCTCCATTCTCTACATCTTTGCCAGCATATGTTCTTTGTATTCTTTTTTTTATATTTTTTTAGTTGTCAATGTACCTTTATTTATTTACATGTGGTGCTGAGAATCAAACCCGGTGCCTCACACATGCTAGGCAAGCAGTCTACCATTGAGCTACAACCCCAGACCTCTACTTTGTATTCGTGATGACTGTAAAGGCTTTATTTCTAAACAGCCACATTATGAAGAACTGAATGCTAGAAATTCAACAAATAGATGGGGATGGGGGTCACAATTCAGTCCATAACAGTGATGAAAACTCTCTCTTTGGCCAAGGTTGAGTAGGATTCCCCCAAGTCACCTTCTTGACAAGGTCCCAATCTTGGGCTCTGTCCTGGGCCCACTAAGTCCACTTTATCAAAAATCCTGTGCTAAATCAGTTCATGAAAAATCTCCCACCCTCAGCATCTTAGCACCATGAACTGCCTGTAACATGAATCCTGTTGAGTTGGTCTAGATAGAGTTCCCCCAGTGCTGATGTTTTCTCTTAGCAATATTCCATCCACTTGACCACACATTCACCCTGCCCCTTGGCTATAAATCTTCTTCACTTGTACTGGTTAGATTCAGAGTTGAGACTGATCTCTCCTACTACCCCAGTGTAGTAGTAGCTCTGAATAAAGTCTGCCTTATTGCCTTTGGAAAGTGACTGAATATTTTTTTTCTTTAACAACAGTATGATTCCTTTTATTCAGTATACTTGATATGACAAAATTACAGTGATGAAAACAGATTAGTGATTGCTAAGGTTGAAAAGAGGGTATTAGTATGAAGGAATAGCATAGGCAAACTTCTTTTAGGTAATAGAAAATTCTATATCCTGATTGTGGGGGCGGTTACAAGTACTGCTGCATATGGTAAAATTTCATAGCATGTATACAAACATACAAAGCATACATGTAAAAATGGGTGAAATCTGGATAAAGCAATAGTTAACAATGGCACTAAGGTTATGTAAGATGCTATTGAGTAAAGATGAATAAGTGGTACAATGGAAACTTTCTGTACAATTTTTTGCAATTTCTATGTGAGCCTAAATTCATTTCCAAATAAAAAGTCAGAAAAAATGTCTTCATACTTCACAGAATCTGGGGGGGAAGCCTAAAGAAACATATTTAGAGACTATGCTGCCAGGCACAGTTCCCTCCTTCCACCCACCTACCAAAATAAGACAATTATAATATTAGGATGTCTCCAAACAGGCATATACTTATGGGTACACAATATCTATATATATGCTGCTAAAAGGTTGAGAAAACCTGAATAGGCAGACATAGTAGAAAGTAGCTCAGAAGCAACATTTTAGGCAAAGATTATCAACAGCTTTACTATTTCTTTCTTCGAAGTAGCATTACATGAGGATTTAAATAATTGACCTTAAAATACAGAAGTCTCAATTTAAAAAGCAATTTCACATTAATTGTTAATTTTATTCTCCCTAGATTTAATTTTGGAAATAATGAAGTAAGATGGAAGGGAAAAGTAACAACAACTTTACATTTTGATACTGACTTATGCTCAATTTTTTTAGAGAATTGCCTCAAAAATGATTATACTTCAGCAATAAGTCAATGACAGACTGAACACATTTCTTGTATGTTTAACAAAAATTTTTAAAGCTACTTTCCAGGGTATAAATAAACCTTAGATTTTTAAAAGAAAAAAAATTCTAAATACCTAAAATTAAGCTACATGCCTATTATAATCCTTATTTTTAAAAGTTCATTTTTAATCTAACTTCTCTCCTATCTAAATGTAACCACAGGATTCCTAGAGTCCCCTTAGGAAATAATCACTATCTGAGTTTTCCATCCAAATTTAAATTAATTTGAAACAGCTTGAAACTTTCAGTTAATCTTTGAAGTTTCATCTATAAGAATAAGGTTCAAATTTATAGTATTCTTATTTCAAGAAAAAGCAGCATTAATATACTAAACCATAAGTAAAGGGTCCAGGAATTTTGACTTCTGAACTGACTGATTTTCTACAATCTCATTAAGTCTTCCTAATAGGTCACTTAATTCATCGTCCTTAACATGTTCATACAGTATAGCTAACTCTCCTTTATAAATAAGCCATAAACCCCCAAAAAATTACGATTGTGATACAAACAACAGTGATATAAATTCACTATTCAATGAGGATGAGAACTAAGTAAAATGGTTAAAATACAATTCTGGAAAACTTTCTAGCTTAGAATACAATCGGGCTAACAAAATCTCATTAAATACTTAGAAAATTTGGAAAGTAAGAAAACTTAGAACATAAAAACTAAGACTGAAAGAATCTTGGAGGAACCTAGACAAACTGCTTTTACTATTTATGCCAGTTTGATACAGAAGTCCTTCCATTTTTAGATAATTTACTTCCAGCCCAGGAGAACTCTGGCAGGCAGCTATTTTCAGACAAGCAGAACAGGCATAGGCCACATTTTCAGTCAAGTTTACCAGTATATTCTAGGTCACAAACACAAGGCAGAAATTCACTGCTTTTTAAGGTATTAGATATAAAAATGAAGTAGGATTGTATTATGGGTTTGGATTTAACAAAAACCTAGTCATTTTTTAAGAAATCGTTCGTATCAAAAATTCCAAAAATTATACACATTTCTACATTAGCCCTGTAGGAGAAAACTTAGACTTTTTATAAAAAATCAGAATGTTGCTAGGTGTGGTGGCGCATGCCTATAATCCCAGCGGCTAGGGAGGCTAGGCCAGGAGAATCATGAGTTCAAAGCCAGCCTCAGCAAAAGTGAGGCAATAAGCAACTCAGTAAGACCATGTTTCTAAATAAAATACAAAATAAGGCTGGGGATGTGGCTCAGTGATAGAGTGCCTGAGTTCAATCAATGGTACCAAAAATAAATAAATAAATAAAAGCAGAATGTTTTTACCTATTCTCCTACTGATAGATATTTGGGCTGCTTCTGGTTTGGGGTTACTATGAATAAAGCTATAATGAGCCAGGCATGGTGACACACTCCAACAATCCCAGCAGCTTGGGAGGCTGAGACAGGAGAATCACAAGTTCAAAGCCAGCCTCAGCAACTACGAGGCACTAAGCAACTCAGTGACACCCTGTCTCTAGATAAAATACAAAATAAGGCTGGAGATGTGGCTCAGTTGTCGAGTACCCAAGTTCAATCCCTGGTACAAAAAAAAAAAGCTACTAAGAATTTTGATGAATGATACTAGGAATAGATATGTTTTCATTTGTTTTGGATAAATATCTAGGAATAGGACTACTACACATACGGTAAGTATATGTTAAACTTTATAAGAAAATGTCAAGTTATTTTGCAAAATGGCTGCACAATTCTACACATCCAGCAACAATCCATGAGAATACAACTTGGTTGCCAGCACTTGATATCTATCAACAGTTCTGTTGTTTGATTTTTTTAAATTTCAGTCAATCTAAGAGTAGAGTTGTATCTCACTTATGGCTTTAATTTGCATTTCTGTGATGACAAACCATGCTGAGAATCTTTTTTACAAACTTAAGGGCACTAGCATGCCTTTCTAAAATATCTGTTCAAATCTCTTCCTCTTTTGGCTTATTTATGTAATAAAACACTACTCAAATACAAAGGACAAGACATAACAAAAAAATAAAGCATACAGACATTTAGCTAAGAAAAAAAATAGACCCAAAAATGTACATAGTGTATAATTCTGTTTATATAAATCTTTAAAATAGACAAAATCGATCTATATTAAAAATCACCCAGTGGTTACCTATGACAGAGTTGAAGAAGGATGATTACAAAGAACACAAGGTTATTTTTTAAAAAGATGGCCAAATATATAGATCTGTGTATTTAAAATCCACAGTTTAGCATATGTAAAGTATATTGGAGTAAAGAGCACATGAGCTATTTTACATATCTTAAACATCATATGCGAATTATATTTCTTGCCTGAAAAGAAATACTGAGTTATTACTTGTCCATATATACTTAAGTTTTAAAACACCATCATAACTAGAAACTAATAACCAACTTAAGTCTGTTCAGAGTCACTTCTGGGCATGAAGAGGTCTATATTTGACTAAAAGACACTGTCATTCTGAATTTCTGCTTATTTTACAAAACTTTAACTGACCACTAAGGAGAAAATATATTACTACAAGAGACACTATTTCTAAAAGATATGATTACCTTTCTCTCTGCCAACCTGTCCCTCAGATCCTTGGCCTCCTGAAAGTACTTTGGAATTGTACTTCTAAAATGACCCTCATTGTTATTCAAACTATTAATGATTTCTGGCTTTTGACAATTATTTATCTGTTCTTTAAAGAGGCCATTAAACTTAGATTGACCAAATGTTTTATATGCTTGAAGGAGATTTCTGATCTTTGAGTAACACTTCAAGTTATCTACTGGTGTTATAAATTGGACCATAATAATTCTGTGAAATAATTTAAAGCAATTCGTGGGGGGGGAAAAATGTGCTTAGACTCCAAATCAAATGAACAAATCTTACTTATTTAAAAAGAAAAGGAACTGAAAACATAGCTTAAAATACAATTACACAACAAAAACAAGACATAGCACTTATTTTAAGTGAGGAGAAACTTGAAAAATCAAAGCTATTCCTAAGTAAAATATTCTATAGTTATCTACTTAACCAAGATAAAAGTGTTATATAAATGTATATTTACCCACTCATTCATTCATTCATTCCTCCTCTACCCTATACCTCAAGAAAAAAAAAACTGTCAAGTTTTTTGAGCTGTTTTATTTGTCATTTGCATACGTATAAAAGATCTTAGTTACTTCTATTCATTTAATAATAATATTTTAGTTGTCTCAAATTATGCTGCATTACAATTAATAATAATGTATTTGTAAAGACTTTCCTGATCAAAAACAGCATGTCTAGTTTCAGTGCAATAACTGAAGTCAAAATACACCTTCCAATCTCTTCCATTTGAGTTGCCCAACCTGAATGTATTATTCTGCATAAAGAAGATCCCCTTAACTACAGCCTAGTATTATTTTTAAGCATTTCTATGATTTAATGGTAATTTAATCTCCTTAACATAAGACCTTCTCAAATTTGACAGTCTTTTAATAGAACTACTACAAAGATCTTTATCCTTGATATCCTGTTTACCAAAAATTAGGCAAGTTTAATTACTCTTATTCTAGCACTTATTCATGTTATCTTGTAGAATCAGGCACTTACTCATATATTCTGTTTCTGATCTTATAAAATTTAATAAATAATTTAAATCTGCTTTTCTTTGCACAGACTCTTAATTTTATTTAATCTCTTTGATACAGCCTAACAAACATTTTTTTTTACATCCTCTACTTTGGTTAGAAATTTATTTTATTTTATGTTAATAAATTAATAAAGTATATTATTACTTCAAGTACTATAAGATACGGTTATGACAAGCATGAATTTAACTCATCTCAGTCTTTGAGTTAAACATGGAGAGCTAACCAAGTGTGAATAAATAGAAAAAAATCACTATTTTCTAGAAGTATCTAATGATTAAATTAAATTCTTGTTTTGTTTTTTCATAATTTTATTAAAATAGATGTACCTTTTCACGACCCCTGTTGAATCAATTGTATCCATCCTTTCCTCTCTACCCACCATTGTCTTCATAGGCAAAGATTTCTCGTCAGCACAAAGTCAAAAGCAAACATGCCTCTTCTAAGAAGTAGTCTTAAAAAGAAAATATTTAGAACCTAGCTTCTTGAACATATGCTAACTGGGGTTTAGTCAAACAGAAATCCTGAGATACACGCTCACATACACCTGCAACAGGCATACACCACCATCATACGCAAGCACACACTAGGAGCTTCAGATAGAGCCAATGGGTGTAAGTCCACCTTCAGACATGGATTCCTAAAGCTCCTACCCTGGCTGGATGATCACTGCCTCCCTGGGATCAGTTCTTGAACTGACTTGTACCCTTATTCACCATGAGTGCTATTCTAGCGGCTTTGCCCACGAGTCAGCCCTAGGCGCTTCAATATTAAACTAGCCAGGAATGTTTTTTTTTTTAACTATATTTTGAAAAGAATCAACTCTCAAAATTTTGTACCAATGTCATTGTTTTATGCTCTCTTTATTTAGAATTTTATATTAATTAGTAACCTCTTCATACCTCCCTGCAGTTTTAGGGGTATTTTATTGCATCTAGAATTCAATGTTTAAATCATTTTATTTTTTTTATTTTTTATTTTTTTTAAAGAGAGAGTGAGAGAGGAGAGAGAGAGAGAGAGAGAGAGAGAGAGAATTTTTAATATTTATTTTTTAGTTCTCGGCGGACACAACATCTTTGTATGTGGTGCCGAGGATCGAACCCGGGCCGCACGCATGCCAGGCGAGCGCGCTACCGCTTGAGCCACATCCCCAGCCCGCCAGGAATGTTTATTAAGGAAACATGAAGCATTCCTTGGTTTTGCACATACCAAGTTCAGTTTGCTACTTCAAGATAATTACCTCAGAGGACTTAGCAATGACATATTGCAGATCCTGAATCTCTTACTTAAATCCTACTGCCTAGTCACTGCTAACATTACTAATCCCACTGCTCCCAAGCTTCCTGACTTTGCCAAAGCCTTACCCACTGTGTTCGCATCACTCCAACTGTCAAGGTTACTGGCCTAAAATGAATTTTATATATATGCTTATTTTTAAAGTGACAGAAAATAAGGAACTGTCTGACAGCACATAGAAGTCTATTAAAACATGTCCCTAAAACCAGAACTTCCCAGATTTTTTTTTAAGGGTCATAAATTATCAGGAAAATATCAAGGTAAAATACTAATAAAGAAACAAAAATAAGCTTTCTGATAGGCTAACAAGTCAACCTCAAAGAGAAAAAAGGACACTGGATTTTTATTGCAATGCTAAGTTATTACCAAACTACACTAACCTTGTGTGTGCATATTATAAAAATCATCCATTTGTGTTACAAGGAATTACTTTGGGCTAACACTGGAAACAGTACCTGAAGTGAATTCCAAGTGACTAGCTCCTCATTAATCATCATTTTGAAACATTCACACTCCAACATAAAGTCTTTTATCTCACTGTTTAAAATTTCAAGTAAATGGGGCATCCCAGAGATTTACCTGTAAAATATATTTTTCCTATCCCTTCTTAGCTCTTAACATCCGACATGCTTGCCAATTTATTCTGAAAGGTCACAGTGTAAACACAGGTCTGCTGCATCTAGGAAAAAACCTATTTAGATAAAACACCGTCACTTATATACTAGCCATACAACACAAAAAAAAAATAATTCTATTAAGAAAGAAGGTAAATAGCAGTATTGCCTTTGAAATTCTAACATATAAATCCTAATAAAGTTTTTATAGAGTCCTTTTTTATGTAGTAATTTGGTCTCTAAATAATTACAAATTTCAGTAGCCAACTAATGGGAAAAAAATATGAAAAAAGATTTGATTTTTAGACCATATGAATCATAAATACCTCTGTCAAATTTATTTAATAAAACAAAACAAAGGTCAGGATACCAACACCAAATCACTAGTATACATCCAGTCTTCACTAGGCATCTGACAAGATGCAAGTCACTCAATGAACCTCATTTTCTTCATCACTGGGATGAAGATAGGAACAATACTCTACCACTCGGATTATAATCAGATTATACATACTGTGTATGCTGCCTGAGATTATGTCGGAAATAAAAGATGCTTTAAAGCTTCATCTACATAAAAGAATAATTTATGAAGGGTTAGGTTCTGAAAAAGATGATCACTGAAATACCCTTAAAGTTCTGTGATATTATTAATATTCAGATTTTCCACAAATTGAAGGTAAATCACTATTCATTTTATTTATTGCTTGAAGTACTGGGATTGAACCCAGGGGTTCCCCACCACTGAGCTACTTTCTTAGATACATTCTTAGCCTAATTTGAGATAGGGCAGTGCTAAATTGCTCAGGCTGGCCTTGAACTTGCAATCATCCTGCTTCAGTTTCCTGAGAAAACAGGATTACAAATGTGTACCACCATGTCTGATTCAATACTATTGATTTTAAAACAGTACACAAAATTAATTACAGACAATATCAACATTTTAAGAAACACTTTTTGAATTTAATATCTTCTATTTGACTACATAAATTAATGCAAAAAGGAGTTCTATAAATTTAAACTGTATGGCTGAAATTATAATACTAGATATATTTTTAATACTAGTACAAGTCAAGATCCAGTCTTGTTGATAATAAACTCTTGTAAATTAAGACTGGCATCTTTGCATCTTTCATCTTGCTCTGGTATCTCATATCTACTTTAGATGATTATTTTGAAGCCAGAATTCAAGGAGCCCAGACTTTTCATTTTGAGCAGATAAATCTTATCAGACAATGAAATTTAAAGAGACAGCTCTTTAAATAGAAAAAGTGAAAATGTAAAGACAGCACTTCAAAACACAGAAAAGGAAAATCTTGAGTGGCAGGGGCTCTAACCACCAGCAGTCAAGCTTCTCAATGAGCAATAAGGAAGTTACTGTTTATAGAATAGGCTAGAATAAAAGGAAGGAAAGACAGAATGCAAATATCATTACTGAATAGTCAGACAAAAGTGTAAAGCAAGGACAAACTATTAACAATGATCATTAGAATACTTACAAAAGAAAACTTTTCACATTCACAATAAAAACAGATGTCATAAACAATTAAATTCTCTAATACTTGCTTACAGCTTACATAATAATGTTTAATGAACACTAAAATTGTAAAGCAAAATATTTTCCCAAGTTTTCCACACTAGAGATCTGTTGCCTCATCAAAACACAAGAATCTGATACATTAGTGCAGTTATTCAAACAAACAAACTGAACAACAAGACTGATAAAATTCTGTTAAGGAAAATGAGAAGGGTTGTGTCTCTGTTTTCTGGCTTTATTTTATTATTTAAATTCCAAATCATTTTAATAACATTTGGCCAGAATATCCAATTAATCTCTTTCATTGCAGACATCACTTCAGTCCTTTGCTCTATTACTGTAACCTTGTTTGTTTATTTGTTCCCACTATTCAGCTCTCTGGTGCAAAGTCACAAAAATGCAATGGTCTCTTCTCAGTCCTCATCCTCCTCTACAGAATTTCACATCCCTGACTCTCTGTTCCTTGGAATTCTCCTAAGCTCTCTGAGCTCTCTCCATTCTTCTAGAGCTTTCCTTTTGGGATTTCCTCACTTTCTCCTTCCTTCATCTGCCCCATAATTAAGAATATGCCCTAAAAGACTGTTCCTCAACCTCCTCTCGCCCCCTTGATCATCACTCTCATCCAACTTCATCTCAGCTTTCAATAACTGTCTCTTCTACCTCCAAACTCTTTTCTCAATATTAGAATTATAGTTCTGATTACATGCCAGGTATCTCCACAGAAGAATATTTCTATGGCACCTCAAATTAAACATGTCCAAATCTAAAATCATTGCTCCATAATTCCCAACATCTAAACAGGAGTATTATCCCCACAGTTATTTTCCTCCAGTTCACCTCAAAATACACCTGACAGCAAGTCCCCATGGATCTTGGATCAATCTCTTGCCATCCTCACTCTTATTGAGCGGCAAGCACTGGATGTTGAACACCAGTGGGTTCAGCTGAAGCCACTTATTAATGGACTCTGATAAAGCCAAGCAAGTACCCAAAAGCCTCATCTTCATCTGGTGCCTTGCTTCCTAACCAACCCAGGATTAACTAAGGGTCTCAGCTGAACACCAAAGAAGCTGGCTGACTGGCAGAAGGGGAGTTTATTAAAAGGCTATTGGGCCTCTCACAGAATCGCTGGGAAGATAAAGAACTATACTCAAAGGTAAGTTTCCATGTCATAAAACAGGACTAACTAGAAAATGACCATCAATGCTGTTTAGCATCTGACAGAGCCACAGAAACACAGCTTTGCTGTTAGAAATCAATCTTGCAACCAAAGGGAGGACACTGCTGCCACCAAAGGCAGAAAACCACCTCTACCACCCAAAATGGAAGCTCTATGTAGTTTCTTTTCTAAGTTTCAAATCAAAGTCCTGTGAAATCACACTATGCCTCAAATTTGGCTGCAAAAGATAAGATTTAGAGAACTGACTACCTTCTATATTGGTGAAACTGATTAAACTTATACTAGGAAAATCTCCCCACATGTTAAAGACTACTCAAAAGCTGAAGGTTAAACATGAATGCAAGTACTGTCACCATTACTACATACCTTGCTTATAAGAATTTAAGATTCTACTAGTTTGGGGAGCACATGTCAATGCATACACTTGTTTGAACTGGACCCAGCTAGCAGCCCACATCATGTGCCTGTCTTGAGTAGTACCAGCAATGACACCCCAGGAGACTACACCTTGCTCCTAAAGACTAATACCACAGCTCCTTCCTCTTCCACACAAGGTAGACCACCAAAACTCACACTGATGCCACTACAGAATTCAAGCATTGGCAGTAATAAGAAACTCTTGTCACCAAAGTGAAGCCTCTCAGACACCTAAACTAACCTAGGGTAAGTCTAGGTTCAACATACACTAGGATTTAGATGGCAACTTCCCACACTCTCCCCACACCATTATCCTGAGCTAATCCTTCCCCCTTGATGGCCACCAGGGCACACCTCTTACACTCATCCCTTTTCTTCTATCCCCACAGTCAACATTCTAGTCTGGGCATGTGAATGTTGCAACAGTGGCCTAACGAATTCTACAGTAAAGTCCTCCATGCACTACCACCACCATCACACAGGCATCTAAATTTCATGGTACATATTTAATTATTGAAAGGCTAAACAACTTATAAAAGTAAATACCAAAAACAGTATGGAAACTATACTGCAAAATCATTAAATCTCAGTTTTCTAAAGTACATTCCTAAAAGAAAGGAGATCTACAATTGGTTCTTCATCATCCACATCACTTTTCACATTGAGTGCAAGTTAGAGATCTGAAAGATAACCAGGTGTGGCAAGCAAAAAATTATCTTCTTTCTGACTAACAGAACAAAACTAAAACATGAAAAGCGTTTCCTAAATTCCTCTTTACAGACTATGGACGAAGAAGGGGATAATGAAATAATTTATGAATTAGTAAGAACACAAAACCAGCTGGGCACAGTACCACATACCCATAATCCCAGTGACTCAGGAGAATGAGGCAGAAGAACTCATGTTCAAGGCCAGCCTCAGCAACTTAGTGAAGCCCTAAGAAACTTAACAAGATCCTGTCTCAAAATAAAAAGTAAAAAGAGCTGGGGATGTGGTTCAATGGCAAAGCATCCCTGGGTTCAATCCCCAGTAACCAAAAAAACATAGGAAACATAACCTTACCCCATCACTACCCCTAAATTTATTATCCTTCATTATGTCCCTAATCATCCTTTACCTTTTTAATTCAGCCCTAGGCTTCTTTTTTTAAAAATCACTTTTGACTAATATAAATTTACTCTGAGTTTTCACCCTAAAATTCTCCCACATTTTATAGTCCTCTGCCTAGTTATTGTCTCCATTCAATCTTACTATTATGGCAACTGTATATACCCATTTTAAGCCTTTCTATTTATGAACACCTCTTATTCTCCTTTGTTTGCTGAGGCATTTTTTGTGAAGCATTTATTTTATACTACAATTTTCCTTGGAGCTGCCCTACAGCAACCTTCTGGCTACAAATACTCATATTATTTGCAATAAGGATAAATTCCTGTTAAAATAGTGATTTATAATCTTTGTGTTCTAATAGATTAGCAAGGATCTAGATGGATGCACATGTACTTGTCAAATGAAGGGAAATGCATAGTTCCCTTTCTTTCTTTAACCAGCAAAGAATGATTGAATAAATTAATGAATTCCTCTCTCTGTCTTAAAGATGAATCGGTGTTGCTTTCATAGTGTTTAACATCGGAGATCTCTTCCCTCTCTGAACTGGCCCACCTCTTGGCAGCTGAGTGATGTTTTTATTATATTATACTAATTATAATCTCTTCATGTCAACTAGAAGATTATATAAGCTACTTTTATCAAGAACCCTGATTTAAACTGCTTCTATTCTACACCTCATATGTATAAACACAAAATATCTGGTCACACATTCCACAAATACTGAATGGGATACTAGGCTAGATGCTAGAAATATCAAATATAGAACAGTCCCTGGAGACTGACTGGCAATAAATAAGGTAATCAATGAACTCTGATATTAGGAAGCAATGCTTCACCAGCTATTACCATCAGTTATTCGAAATCTATGGTTTCTTTACCAGGTTAGTGACAAATGACTCAATATATGGGATTATTCTGTAAGCACATAGAACTTCCTACAAGTTAATATTGTCTCACTTAAACACTGAAGATAAACTAGATTCTAATGAAAACACTACTGACAAGTTGTCACCATAGGGTATTAGGGGGAAAAAAACAGCTGTTAACACTCAATTTTTTCCTTAAAACTCCCTTTTCAAAGGTTTCTATTTTATACTTGATATTTTATTTAATTTACAAACCACCATAGAATATTTCTCTCCCATTTTCACATTTTAGTTGTTGACTCAGTAGACATTTACTGAACCTTTACAATATGCAATGCAGTATGGTAAATACTGAAAATCCAAGATAGAAAAACAATGATTTATTCCTTTGGACCTATGTTTCTCAACTATTCGTGTTCTTCAAACAGGTATCATTTGTATCATCTTTGCAGAGTATAAGAAAAGTGGCTTCCTAACATTCTCTGCTCTGATGTTATTTGGGCGGTGAATTTAATTAAAAGATGAAGCTCTGGTGAACCTCAGTTCTCCCTGCAGAACTCCAACAGAGCTTCTCCCCAGCCAGAAACTTATTCTGCATTTAACCAAACACTTATAGACACAGATCAAGTATTTTGCATGGTCCACATCAATGCATTTAAAGAAAATACATTTGTCCTTATATTAATTATTGTCTGTTTCCTATTGTTCATTTGACTTCCTGTCTAGCATTTTGATTTCAAGACAGAGAAACAACATGAAGTGCATCTATATTCTTCAAAGCCCTGGTAACAATGCTGAGTGTATAGTAACTGCTTAATGAACACTGCACAGATGAGACAAATGCATAAATACCTAGATAGACAGACAAGAGTCCAAAATACATGTGTCTACTATACTATTTAAAAAGATTTGTCTCCGCTGGGCACAGTGGCACATGCCTGTAATACCAGCAACTTGGGAGGATGAGACAGGAGGATCTCAAGTTCAAAGCCAGCCTCAGCAACTTACTGAGACCCTAAGCAACTTAGCGCCTCAAAATAATAAATAATAAATAAATAATAAAAAGGTCTGGGGGTGTAGCTCATTGGTTAAGCATCCCTAGGTTCAATCCCTAGTGCCAAAAAAAGGATTTGACCACTTTGATGATTTATTGTTTTTTATATCCATTTATATTTCCTCCATCAGAAAAAAAAATTTTACTGAACTAGTACAACATAGTTCTTAAGTGTTAGATTTTAGAAATTTGTATAGCCCTTCTTTCTATGTAAATGACTCCATTCCCTTTTGATTTTACTTCCAGGAAGTTTATGGCCAAGTATGAAGCCCATCCAACACTAAAGAGTTAAGATTTGCTCATTAGTTCTAATTTTCTATTTCTTCTACTATTTAATCAATTTATTTTATTATAAGCTGCCTCCGATGTTTTATGGAAATAAACAGGTAATAAATGAATTTACCTACCTATTTACCTAAGTTTCTATTCAAAAGTTCATACTTCCTTTTATCCACTAAAACATACTTCTATTCAAACATTTCCCCCTCTTTTTTCCTTCTCCCATATTTTTGTCAGTTTTCCATGATCTTAAATTGTACTATCTATCAAAATTACTGTAAAAGCCAAATTTTCTTTCTATGCCTTCATGTATTTTGAGTTTCACTGCTATTTTCTTTCACTTCTTTCCAATGAATCCTTCTGCATAGATCAATTATCATAACTGTAAAGCTGAATGAGGTCTCTCTCTCTCCATGTTGCTGATATCTATTTTTAGATAACAGGGAGCTCTTCCCCCAAAAGCTTTAATAATTGATATAAGCCATAAAATGCAAATTTACAAGTACTGAAGTTCTTTCACTAAGTTTATTAAGTGCTGGAATATTTTCAAGAAACCAGAACACAAGGCCTATGACTTTGGACTCTGTATCACTCTACTCACTTCGCAGTAAAATAACAAGACCATCTAAGACAAACTAAAACTCCTTTCTCTTTCCTTATGCTATACAAACTCCGAATGATATAGCAAACAATATAGCCTTCTATCTTTATTTTTTCATTTCTGTTTCTTTTACAAAACTTGTTTTCCCAAATATTTACTTTTCTTAATACTTATATCTCTTCTAACTAGTTTTAAAGTCTTCAAAAGATTTCTAAAAATATTTCCCATTAAACAAATGAAAATTAAAAGCAATAAGATATTACTTTTACCTATCGTGTTGTCAAGAATTTTAATTATAAAATCCTGTACAGTTGAAGAATTGAACTAGACAATTTCATACATTGCTTGGTATAAAACAACTGAAGTAGTATATAGAAAAGCAATTCCACATATGAACAACATATTTAGACCCCCAACCCAATAATTTAATTTTTGAATCCATCTGAAAAAAAAATCAGAAATAAAAACAAAGGCTCACATAAGAGATGCCCATCATGACATTATATGTGATTGCAGAAAAATTACAAACAGGGGCAAACTCCAATGTTAATGAGATAAATAAGAAAATAATCATAAACCTACATAACAAATAATGTTGGTATTAAATGCTGTTAATAAAAAATTATAATATTTTGATAAAACACTTGTGAAAGAATATTAAGAAAAAGAATTCCAAATGTTGAACACATATTATCTCAAAAATATAAACTATATAATTTTGTCTTCACACATCCCTACACTTTGCAAATTTTCTGCAAAAAGACTCAGTCTTAAAATAGCAAATTTTTATTTTTTTAGTTTTTTTTCCCTTATGCTCTCAAATAAAAAAATCTTAATTTTAAAAATACTAGCTTTTAATTATAAAATATTAAACCAGCATGTAACACAGACTTGTTAAGATCTATTTTAGGGGGGAAAAATAACAGCATATATAATTCCATATATAAAATGATTAAATTGTATAATTTTTTACAACATTGCTATATCAACAGCATAGAAAAGAGGGAAAAAACCTCTTCCCAATTCATTTGATGAGGCCAGCACAAACCTGATATCCAAATCAGACAAATATTATTGGAAAATTCTAGAACAACCTCTCCCTTAAGCAATAAAGCAAAACTTCAACAACTTTAAGAACTATATCTTTTCATAGTAGGTTTATTTCAGGAATGTAACAGTAATATTTTTATCAATATCATCAACATATTAACAAATTAAAAACTTTAAGCCACATGATCATCTCAATAGATGAATGAACACTCAAAAACATTAGAAAAAATTCAATATTCATTCATAATCTTCCCCTCCCAAATCAAAAAAGAAAACTAAACAAACTAGGAAGAGAGGCTGGGGCTGGGGCTCAGTGATAGAGCACTTGCCTCATAAGCGTGAGGCACTGAGTTCAATCCTCAGCACCACATAAAAATGGAAAGAAAAGAAAAGAAAAGAAAAGAAAAGAAAAGAAAAGAAAAGAAAAGAAAAGAGAAGAAAAAAGAAAGAAAGAAAGAAAGAAAGAAAGATGTTGTGCCCATCTACAACTAAAAAATAAAAAATTTTTAAAAAAATGGGAAGAAGACAGTTTCCTTAACCTAATAAAAGGTAATCTTTGGAAAATGTATAGCTAATACCATACTTAATAGTGAATCACTAACTATTCTCTCCCAACCCTTAAGATCAGGGTACATACTCTCATGACTTCTATTCATCATTGTAGTACACTGCAGTCTGCAAGAAAAATAAAGGCCTTGGAAAGAAGAAGTAAAACTGTCTTCATTCAGACTACAAGGCATTTGTGTAGGAAATGCCAAAGAATCTACCAAGAGGCAACTAAAATAAGTAAATGAGTTTAGCATAGTTCTAAGATACAGAGTAAATCTTTTAGAAATCAATTCTATTTCAAGATATTAGCAATAAAAATTAGCAACGGAAAATTTAAAATACTATTTAAACATAAAATATTTAGAAATAAACAAAATTTGTGTATGGGCTGGGAATATAGCTCAGTGGTAAAGCACTTATCCATCAAGAACAAGGCCTTAGACTGGATCCTCAGTACCACCAAAATAGAAAGTAAAAAACTCCTACATTGAAAACTATCACACATTACTGAAATTTTTTGAAAGAACTAATTAAATTAGATATATATCACACTTATAGGCTAAAACACTCATTATGGCTAAAATGTCAATTCTCTCCAAATTGATCTATATGTTTGAGGCACTCCTAGATAAAATTCTGGCAGGCTTCTATGTAAGAATTAGCAAGCTGATTCTAAAATGTGTATGGAAAAACAAAGACCTCAAAAAGTCAAAACAACTGTGAAAAATCAAAGTTGAAACACAACACCTATTTTCAAAACTTATTAGGAAGCCATGAAAACAAGATATAGTGGCATTATCAGGACAGACATATATATCAGTAAAACAGAATGAAGTACAAAAAAACATACCCATATAAATATCAAATGACTTTTGACAATGTGAAAACATGGGAAATCCAATGGGAAAAGAATAATCCCTTCATTTAGAACTGAAACAACTAAAAATCAACATGGAAAAAATAAGCATTGATCTTTACCTCACATTATATTTAAAAATCAACTAAAAATGGGTTATAGAGCTAAAAATAACAGTTAAACCTATAAAATTCCTAAAAGATAATATAGAAGAAAATATTTATACTTTTAGGCAAATACCTTAGATGGAAAGTGAACCACAGAGGGGAAAAAAATGGATAAAATGGACAAATCTACAACCCTTGTTCTTCAAAAGATGTGAAAACAATGAAAAGGCACATCACACACAAGGAGAAAATATTTGCAAAACCCATACATATACATACACACATTGAGCTACGTATGAATATTTATATGTGTGTATGTATGTTTACATAAATATAACCCATCTATAGAATACAGATAGAACTCACAAAAACCAATAACAAGAAGATAACTCAAATTTTTAAACAGGCAAAAGATATGAACAGACACTTTAACAATGAAGACATTAATCGCAAATAAGGATGGAAAAGACATTCAACATCATCGTCATGAGAGATATGGAAATTAAAACAAGAAGATATCATTACACTTACTAAAATGATTAAAATTTACAACTCTAGCAATACCAACTTTCGGCAAGACTGTAAAACTAGTGAAATTCATACACTAATGGTGGGAGTCTAAAAGGGTCTAGCTACTTTGGAAATAATCTGGTAATTTCTCATAAAGTTAAACCTACTTCAAACATACTTCCCACTACAACCCAGCAATCTTACTGTGGGCATTTATCCAATTGTTCACAGAACTTTTATTCACAATAGCCAAAAAATATAAATACCCATCAAGTAGAAATTGGTAAACGAATTGTGGTACATTCATTCAATGGACTTCAGCACAACAATAAAAGGGAATGAACTACCAACACAGGAAACAACATATAGCAATATCAGAAACATAACACAGATCAGAACAAGACAAACACAGAAAAATACATAACAGGTGTTTCTATTTATATGAAATTCTAAAACAAACAAAATTATCATGACAGAAACAGATGAGTGCCTGCACAGGATCAAGAGTGAGGGAAGAGACTAACTGCTAAATAGCATAAAAGAATTTGGGGGATGATGGAAATATATCTTGACTGTGGTTGTGCTTACACAGTTAAATACACATGTCAAAACTCACCCAACTCTACACTTAAAATTATTGAGCTTTATTGTAGGAAACTTACACTTTTAATAAAGATGATTATAACATTCACAATCACAGCAGGCACTATGGCTCATACCTGTAATGCCAGCTGCTCCATAGGTTGAAACAGGAGGATCACAAGTTCAAACCAAGCCCAGGCAAGATAGTGAGTCCTCATCTCAAAAAATAAATAAAGCAAAGTAAAAATACAGGAGATGGGGGTGCAGCTCAGTCTGTCTGCCAAACATTCATGAAGCCCTAGGTTTGATGCCTAGCACCACTAAATAATAAATAAGTAAAATTCAAAAACATGATATTAATAAAAAGCATATTCAGTGCTCATATTATAAAAAGAAAACAGGAGGAACAATTATTAAAAAGGAAAAATATAGCACATGAACATTTTTTTAAATAACCTAAATATGTTATTCATCTAAAGAATAATGTAGTCATGTTCAATTTTAATCTTCACTATACTTATTCACCAAGGAAATTGTGCAAATCTATAACAAGTTAAAAAGTACCTACTCTTATTTCAAATAGCTTCTATTCTGTTTGATGGATTCTGTTTGCTAGTCATGGGAAGAGTATATCTGGTCCTTAAGGAACCAGATTGTGAAACCAGAAATGAGGGATTCTTAAGTGAATTGCAGCTGGCTGCTTTTGAAAAGGAGGCCCCACTGTGAGGCATTTCTTAACAAAATGTCAGTTTCAATGTCTCAGATACCAAGCATGGCCTTAAAGAGAAACACTAAGCACAGTCAAAGCAAACAGGCTAATAATGCGAAAGAAGATAACTGACATTGTTCCTTGTTCCATTGTTCACACACATATACACACAGTCACAGACAACTGGGAATAAGAGCTTTAATAATTTCCAAAGGAAAGAAACAGAGTCGCCTGCAATACATATAAAGGGAGGAACAGTTTTCGATTAACAAAGCTTACAGTAAAAATCAACAGGAGAGACAATTTGAACACTGGCATCTAAATTTCTCATAACTTTTAAAATGTTCTCTACAACAAAGTAAATTATAATCAACATTTGGATTATTTTAGAGAAAGTTACATATTTACACAAACACAGGCATTATCTAAACTGAAGACAAAGCCTGTCCATTACCTCTAAGCTACTTTAAGTTACCTATTATTGCCTAAATGCATCTTATGCTTTTGTAACTATAGTACCATGAGGAACCAACAGAGTCACCAGGGTAAGAGAGTTAAAAAACAAAACTGGGGAGGGTGGGGGCAGAGGAGTGTGTGTATGCACATATTTCTCACTTAAATATGAATCTGTGTCCAAAACACACTGAATTATGAAGTCAGACATATGTTGAAATAGTCTAGTCACATAATCAAGAATAAATGAAGTATGTAGCTAAGTAATTTATGACCCTAATATAAAATTCTGAAACTCCCATAATCATATTTTTTAAAAGATACTTACAATATTCTATTTAACATTGATTTTTCTTTCTTAAAAAATTATGGGTTTAGGCTGGGGAATGTAGTTCAGTGGAAGAGCACTTGCTTAACATACTAAAGGCTCTGGATTCCATCCCCAGCACCTAAAAAAAAACCTTATGGTGTTATTTATGTTATACATAGCTTAGTATGAGGTATTCTCCAAAAGCTCATTTGTGAGACAATGCAAGAATATTCAGAAGTAAAATGATTAGAATATGAAAAATGTGACCTAATCAATGGACTGATCCACTGTTTTGGATTAACTGCTTAGTAACAGTAAGGAGGTGGGTTGTGGCTGGGGGAAGTAGGTCACTGGGGCATATTTTGGAGTTTATATTTTGTCCCTGCTTTTTGGTTGCCATGTCCTGTGCTGCCTTCCTCTGCCATGCTCTTTCACCATGATGTTCTGCCTCACCTTGGGCCCAGAGCAATGGAGTTGGCCCATGGTAGACTGAACCTGAGCCTTTGAAACTGTGAGCCAAAATAAACTTTTCCTCCTCTTACTTGTTCTATTCAGGTCTTTTGGTCATAGCAACACAAAGCTGACTAAAATATATGGTATTCTCACAAGTTGAGAATTTAGCAAAGGCAAACTAATGTCAAATTGTTATCTAGTCCAATAACCATCAGCATGCAAAGTTTCTTAAAATTGCTTGTGAATTATATACTTTTAGCAATGATACATGCAGGAATTACAATCTGAGTACCATAAAAAGTGTGAATCACAAAAAACACAATAAAGTTAATAAAAGTTAAGATCAAGTAATAAAAAATTAGAACTGTGTTTCATCAACAAAAACAGAAGAAAAAAAAACCACATGGGTTTTCATGGATGCAAATCGTTACTCAGAAATTCTCCTTATCAGACATTCACCTCCCATTAAAATCAAAGGCATGTATGATTTCCCCACTTATGAAAATACAATGTTTTCAAAAGTCAATTACATCTTCAAATAATTTTAAATATTTAAGGGATTGTAAGACTTATCTTCTCCCTATATGACTTAAAGTACAACAAAATCTTCTGACTTGTCAACTTCAATTTATCTTCTCATAGTATTTATTATACAATTTATCTGCAATGTCACTCTTTTTTAAAAACCTTAACTAAATCATGCACTTCACTGTGATAAACTTAAAACTCTTAAAACTCATCACTCTTCCAGGGCCAGCCATATAATATTGACAATTGTTTCAGGAAATATTAATGAGATACTTATTAATATATATTATAAGTAATGATATATTTATTGATATATTAATATGTAGTTTATTGTTATATTGCATAATATTAATAAATCTTTCAAGGAAATTAATGAGATGCTTACTAATATATGTTATTATACAAATAATAATATACGTATAGATACAATTGATACATTAATGTTTACTGTTTATTACATTATATAATGTTAATATATCTTTCAGGAAAACTCAAGAAATAATTGAGAAAACCTGGGAAGTGAATGTTCAAGTCAAGAAACACTCTCCAAGCAAATACTATATTAGGAAGCACTAAGGACATGAAGTAAGTGTGAGATGAAACAGATACATAAACAAATTAATGCAATACAGAGTCCCAAAACAAAATATAGTAGGATAGCCAAACAGAAGAGATAGCTGATTTTTCTAATGTGGGTATGATAACTGAAGTTAAGCAGTCATGTGTCCTTCACTGAGAGGAAACAATCATGAGAAAAGTATAAAGGATTTAAAGGATTTAAGAGACACATCCCGACATTGTTGAGCAGTACTGTGAACAAACACCTATCTCAAGTTCAAGAAGAATAATGACTCCAACTTTTTTAAGCCACCCTTAAACTATTTGTTTTAAGATATGTCTAACTGGTAAAATTTCAAAGATACTGGTTGATGCATTTATGCTCCCCAACATTGATCACCAAAAAACAAAACAAAACAAGGAATCTTACTGGATGCCAACTTCCCACATAAAAGAAGACATCATTAAGGATCGTGAGCAGAGAAACCATGGGTTCGGGTGCAATGGCCTAGAATCCTAGCTCCGCAACTAAACTGTGACCTTGGACAGGTTATTTATCCTTGCACAGTTTACTTATCTATAAAAGTCATGCAAACAATCATTTCATAATGTTGCTCACAGAATTAAATTGGCCATCCATATAATAAACTCAGTAGCATCTGACATATAATATGTGCTTATTAAAAATACTAGCAATTTCTTCTGCCACCAACCAGTAAGCCAATTCTTCAGTTAAAATCAGTAAAGTTCAGAGTCTCCAGACCTCAAAAGAATAATTCAACACCACATAAAACTAAAGAAGAAAAATGCCTTTTCAAATTCATATCCCCTCACCTGTGTGTGTGTGTGTGTGTGTGTTTATGTGTGTGTATGCTTCAGAACTAAGCCACAGTATGCAACTGACAAACATTTGCTGAATGATAAATAAATTCCTTAGCCAAAGTATTTAGGAATAACAAAGAAAACACTGGAGTCATCAAGGAGAAGATATAGTTTCTGACTTTGATTATGTAGTTTTTTTTAGTCATCTTCAAAAAATAGACATGATTTCCTTCTTATTACTTTAAATGAATCTCAAAAGTAGTCTAAAGGATTAATGAAAACTTCTTAAGGATTATAGCTGCCCTGTCAAAATCCAAAGCTATATTAGTTTGTTTTTTCCTCAAAGATTGAATATTATTGTTTTCTATTATTTTATCCCTTAATAGTCAATGTGATAACTGTGGATTTTTTGATGGAACAGTTATAGAAGATAATATTCCAGTTACCAATCTTGCCTACTATTCTGTTTCAAATTGATGAGCAAGTAATCTGTCTTGTATATCTTCTTCCAGGTACAACTCTCTATTTTCTAGATCATTACCCCATTCACACTTCAATTTGGTAAGCTCATTGACATTGTTCACCTGGCTGTTTTGCAATTCAACAAATATAATCTTGTATATGAAGAAAACATAGTTTATAAAATACAATCATAATTTTTTAAACCAGAGTTTAAGTATTTTCCATAATATTTCTAAAATCTTATATGCTATAGGTTTCTATCTTAAAATGAACACATGAAAGTCATAACACATTTTAAAACAATCATAAAAATAAAACTATAAAAAATAAAAAGATTTATACAAAACAAAAAATTTCATAAATCATTTACTTCTACATAGTGCCTCTATAAATATTAAGCAAAATCAAGCCTCCACATTGGATTATTCTCAGTTCTATTATTACTTCATTATTTCCAGTATCAACTGATCTTAGACAATTTTCATTGTTTGTTTTTATTTTTAGTTTAAAATCACACATTACTCTCGAGAACATTTCAGATACTTTTTTTCTACATCAGTTCAACTTTAACATATAAGGCTGCCTACATAAGTTCACAAATTTCTGTCACTTGGATAAAGACATAAAGCCTTAATAGGATTTTTATTTCTGAGACTTTCTCAATGCATATAAATCAGAAGATAGATTCTGCACTCGCTGAAAAATTCCTAAATGTATACATGCAATTAAATAGACAAGCAGTAAAATTTGAAGGCACCAAATTAGAAACTGGTACATGAACTGCATTCACCTGACTAAATGGAGCGGGTAGAAAGATAAATGCCAAGGCGTATTACTAGCCAACAATATAAACAAGGAGAGAATTTAAAAATAAAGAAAAATAACAAGTGGTCTTGGTCCCTACTCCGTAACTCCACAAAAAGTCAAGGTCAAGAGATTGCTTAGATCTAACAAAGAGCCTTGCAAAACCCAGGTCAAAGCTGACTCTTGGAGGCTCTCTGTGCAACTCTCAGATCAAGTTCACCACTGTCTATTTTGTACTTCCTCTCTACCTGGTACACACCTCTCTTTTTATTGCCCACAACATATGACAACCATTGACATCTCTCCTCCATGGCTATATCTTCTCTCACCTTGTGAGCACCCTAAAGCTTAATCAAATATGTGTTCCCAATTTTTTCACCTGACACATAGTAAATACTCCAGAAAAGTTACCAAATTGAACTTGAATAAAATTATTTTTTCTAAACACCATATAATTATGACAAAAATCAAATGTCTATAAATTAAAAAGGAAAGCCAAACTGAGAATAACCAAATACTTTAATATGTATTCTCTCTCTGGATTGTAATTATTAAACACCATAGACAAAACTGCAAACATGGGGTAAAATAGGACCAATCCTATTTCTATGAGATAAAACCAGTTTAATCAATACAGAATTTTACTTTGAAGTTCCCATGTCTCCTATGTACATATGTGTGCATTTCTCTAGTTTTCTCTCACTTTTTCTCATTAATGATGAATCAGAAAACTTGAACAAAACTGAAACTCAAAGACATATTTGTACATAATCATTACTTTTCAATGTCCAGTCACTGTTAAAAATATACTCTCAACACTTAATCAATCCTGCAACATTTTTCACATTCCTAGCTCCCCCTGTGCAAAATTTTTAAATTGGAAAACTAACAGGTGATACATCTTTCTTTGTAGTAACCGAATAAATTTTTGCTCTATGTGAGTAGAACTGTCAAAGAACTGAATTTACAAGTACCCCCTCACAAAACTATTTCAGTATTCAGCTGTTTCCTAGCAACGGAATCTGCTATTTTCTCATTACAAATAGGCAATAGGGATAAAATCTGTGTCTCAGTGTATTCCGGAGTCAATGAAGGTTTAAAAAAAAAAAAAAGAGCATAAATAATATGTAAAACTGTTAAGTATTTTCTAGTCTATGTAGGCTGAGGTTTTAAAATGGGAAATTACAATTCTTAAATATGATAAATGATCTGGAAAACAACAGTCTTTACGAAGAAGGGGGGTCTTATCTTTTTTGTTAAGGGGGGATCACAAAGGTGAACACAAAAGTAGTTACTGAAGGATTACTCTGGAGAGTTCAACCTTGAAGAATAAAGCTGTTATTCTCAATGTAGCAGGAGTTTAAACCTGGTTTATGCTACAATGTTGTTTCAAAGCAAAATAAAACATTCAAGCCATACATACTCCAGAGAAAAACTGTCAAAAGAGTAACCATTGTAACTACTAAGGCCAACCTAAGTAGTTCTTCAGAAGTATTCTGAGGTCATAAACTTCTGCAATTGAGATTTCAGAAATATTCTGCATATACAGCACTTGGCATATATTATTGGGTCCTATGCTCTTTCCTTTTATAAACAGTACACTGATGTGTAACCTGTTTTCTCAACAAATCAGACGAATGCCAACGTGCAGTTCTTACACAATAATTCCTCAAATCCTGAGCACCTACTTACTCTTCACCAGGGAGTATATACTAGGTATCAGAGATAATTCAGTGGAATATGGCACAACTGTACCCTGTAACTGCTTCAATTTAAAATATGCAACAGAAATAGCTGCCTGAAGGCAAATATCAGAAAGCAGTACAGCGGAGAGGTATTGGATTGGACCTAGGGAGAAGCAACCAACTATAACAAAACCATAGCATAAAGGGCACAGAACTCAAGGAGTTACAGGAGACATACTGGAGGACCTGAGTCCTTCACTAATTAGCTGGATTGGCAAGTTTTATACAGAGCCTCTTATAACAGAAAGCAGGGTACTAATCATTACAATACATGACAGGACAAGCGAGCATATCCATTAGCCCTTGGAAGATAATTAGGCCATTAAAAAAAAAAGTGGGGACCTCATGAATGGACTTAGTGAAATTTTATTTTATTTATTTAGTTAGTTAGTTTGGGTACTAGAGATTGAAGTCAGGTGCTTTACCACTGAGCTACATCCCCAGTCTTTTCTATTTTTGAGACAGGGTCTCTCTAAATTGCTGAGGCTAGCCTCCAACTTTCAATCTTCCTACTTCAGCCACCCAAGTCATTGGGATAACAAGTGTGCACCACCACACCAGACATTTGTGTCCTTTTCAAAAAGACATAAAGAGAATTTTCACCCTTTCTCTCTGCTCTCTGCCATGTGAGGACACAAAGAGAAGACAGCCACCCGCAAAACAGGTAAGCCCTTACCAGATTCTAGATCTGCCAGTACCTGGGTCTTGAGTCTTCCAGCCTCCAGAACAAAGAAATAAGTATTTGTGGTTGTATCTTCCAGTTTATGGTCAAGTCACTTGTTATAGGAGCCTGAACTAAGACAATATCTACAAACCTAAAGTTTGCGTTCTACTTGTCAAGGAAAAGGGTAAGACTGTACACAAATGATTACCATACAACTCTAAAATCCTTTCCTGCTCTAAAACTTCTATGCCTATATATTAATATTTGCTGGCAGCCAGAAAGCAGACAGAACTTGAAATGAGGCAATCATTAAAATTCTTGTCAAGTAATTTCCATAATTACAAAATACATAACTGTGCAAAGCACCATAGAGAGAAATAAAAGGAAAAATCAGAACCTCTTAAAATATTATTCTTCTCATGAAGCAGCCCCTTCAAATGAACACCTAATATATACAGCACTTTGGAATTTTCAAAGCACCTTCATATAAATCATTGATTTTTTTCAATGAAGGAAACACACTAAAACTAAAACTCATTGGCTTGGTATAACTACTGTTACAACTTGATTTCCTACCATTCTTCACAGACACACCACTAATCATTTCCAAAACAAAGCCCATGCTTTCCAGCAACTAACTTTTTACTCCTACTACTCTCTGCAAGCTGTTCATTTCCTATAGCCAAATCATTTGAAGCCAGCATCAGTTCTATCTTGTCTCAAAATTTGCTGGGATTAAGTGATAACTACTTTCCGGCCACTCCTCTCTTTCTACATATTCACTGAGTTCTTTATGTACATCTTAGCTCCCTTTAGAAGAGAGAGTTCTTGAGGACCAACCTCTTGTTCCATTTCCCAAAATTACCTGGCCACTATGCAATAAACCTGATATCTGCTACGAAATTTGTTGAATGGACAGCCAATTGTTTAGTGGTCCTTATATAGAGCTTTAAAACCAATATCTCACAAACAGAACAATGACCAAGTTCAGCTTAGCATAGTCAGTCAACATCCAAAGCAAAGATGTTCACTTTTTTTCTTCTAAAATGAATGAATTCTCTTCTATTGATTTCATAGCTTTTAATTGCATTTCCTTACAGATCATTAACATGAGAAGAAATGGTGCCTGACATTAATGGAGGAAGTAAAGGTGTTACCTACTACTTGCCTATTGATTATTAATCAGCTGCAACACTGGTTCATAGCAATCCATTTTAAAGTGACATGAAATAATCAGGAAGTAATTTTAGAAAAAAATACACTAAGCAACAAAAACTCATGTAGTTAGACAAGGAGTCAACTAGGTAGACAAAAATAAGATACAGAAACTCCTATATTAATCAAAAGTAAGCAAGCATTCAGGAGAATTAATAATAAACTGCTAAGGGCAGGGGACGTCATGCATGCAGTCTAGGTCAGGGGTGTAGCTTGTGCTCAGCATGCACAAGACTCTGAGTTCAATCTCAGGCACCAAAAAAGAAAAAAGAAAAAAAAGACTATTATATTCACTCACAGTTTAAGGAACTAAACTGAACACTGCTTTTAATAAGAGTATAAAAGACTTAAGAGGATTCAAATCTCTTTAGAAATAAAAATTACTTGATCAAGTACCTACAGAGCATATTTTTCCAAAGCAACAAATACTTGGTAAATCACAGAATCAACTAGAACTTTTAAAATGTGAGAAAGGAGGGCTGGGGATGTGGCTCAAGCGGTAGCACGCTTGCCTGGCATGCGTGCGACCCGGGTTTGATCCTCAGCACCACATACCAACAAAGATGTTGTGTCCGCCGAGAACTAAAAAATAAATATTGAAAATTCTCTCTCTCTCTCTCTCTCTCTCTCTCCTCTCTCACTAAAAAAAAAAAAATAAAAATAAAAAAAATAAAATAAAATGTGAGAAAGGAAATCCTTCTCAAAAAAATAGAAAATCCTTGCTTTTACTGCAACTCCAAGAATCACTTAATTGCCTGTCAATTCATTCCCTCGGAATTTCTCAATATGGTTCTTTCTATATCTACATGATCCCTCTACCTCGCCATATATATAAGTCAACTAAAAACGGATTAAAGGCTTAAATGTAAGACTTGAAACTATGAAGCTACTAGAAGAAAACATAAGAGATATGCTCCAATGGAAATGGCCTGGACAAAAATTTTGTGGATAATATCTCAAAAGCACAGGCAACAAAACTAAAAATAGACAAACAGGATTACATCAAACCCTTTGCACAACAGGGGCTGGAGACATAACTCAGTGGTAGAGCTCCTGCCTGGTATTCACAAGGCCCTGGATTCAACACCCAGCCCTGCAAAACAAATTAACTAATTCATTTAAAGTTTTTGCACAATGAAGAAAACAATCAACAGACAACCTACAGAATGAAAATATATATATATATTTACAAACCATATATCTGATAAGAGTTAAAATCTAGAACATACAAGAAACTCAAACTCGATAGCAAGAAAATTCCCAAAATAATCCAATTTAAATTTAAAAAGGGAAAAAGCCTGGGATGTATTAGGTGAATTAAAACATCATCCTGTGCCTGATAAATATATAAAATTACATATAAGTTAAAAACAAATTTTTACAAGTATAAATATATTTGCTTAAAGTCTGTGGTTTGTTGTTTTTGTTGTTGTTTTGAGATGGGAGTCTCACTATATTGCCAAGGCTGTCCTTGAACTCCTTGGCTCAAATGACCTCCTACTTCAGGCTCCTATGTAACTGAAACAGTAAGTATGTGCCACCATACTTGGCAAAAGTCTAGTTTTTAACATGTTACCTCTACACTCTAATGAAGGGTCTCATAAACAGAAAGTGAAATTTGTAATGCTATGTGAGGAAAAGAGAAAGTTTCCCTTAAAAAAAAATCAGCTACAATTTAAGGATCTGTACTATTTTCTAAAAACAGACAAACCTTAGTGACATTAGTATGAAGGCATGTAAAAACTCAAGCTCAGTTGTAGACCCACCTCTCTTCTCCACTGACATACCGTGTGTGTCAGATTTTCATTACTGTGACAAGATGCCTGAGAAAACAACTTAAGAAGAGGAAATGTTTCAGAGATTTCAGTCCATGGTCACTTGGCCCATCATTTTGGGCCTGTACCAAGGCAGAACATCAAGGTGGGGAACATATGTAGAACAAAGTTAATCACCTCATGGCAGCTAAGAAGAATATAGAGAGAGGAAAGGACCAGGGTCCCAATCACTCTTCAAGAGCATGCATCCAATGACCTATTTTCTCAAATTAGAATCTACCTCCTAAGATTCCATCACTCCCCCATAGTGCTCCATCACTCCCCCATAGTGCCAAAAACTGGGGAGGAGAAAGAAGGGATAAGAAGAAATTAGTCAATGGGTATAAAATTAAACTTAAGATAGGAAGAATAAGTTTCGGTATTCTACTGCATAGTAGAACACATGAGCTTTTAGAGAACATTTAAGATCCAAAAGATAATATCATGCTCTTCCTATGTGGTTTCACACAATCTCATAGCTTCACATTCTCTTTCCCAGGAATCTAGGCTCCAAAATTCAGCTTCTTTCTTGCCTTTTCCATTTGGAAAACTAATAACACCTCCAGATAAACATGGTTAGAATAGATATCTTGATTTTATGCATTTTCCTCACAAAAAAAAAAATAAATTGAGAGCACCTTCCACATATTGGTATCACCCTGTAATCAATTATTCAAGCCAAAAGTTTAGTCCCTATAACACAGTAATAAGGAACAGACTCTGAGACCCAGCTGCATAAATTCTGCCTCTATTCATCACACCTGTGCAAGGAGATGATAAACCTCAAAGAGAAAAGAGTAGCACCCACCAGAGGGGCTACTATACACATTAAACATCTTAATTCATGTAAATCATTTAGAACAGCACTTGGCAAATATTAAGTTGTTATAGAGTTTAAAGCCATCATCACCACCATTATTCTGATTCTTCTTTTTTGTCTCACACCAATCCACCACGTCAACAACACTTCATAAACATAACTACAATCCATTGACTTCTCAGTGGTTATTAGCAGTTGTTCATTCCAAGCCACCATCCAGATTACTTCCAACCCAGTCTTTCTGCTTCCATTCTTTCTTTAACCTCCAAAGTGGTTTTCAAGCACCAGCACAGTAATCTATTTTAAAATAGAAATCAGATCCTATTACTCCCTTACTCAAAAGCATCTAATAACTTTCTACTACATTAAGCTAAAAAAAACCGAACTCTTTACCCTGGTTTATTGAAAGTCCTACAAAGTCCTATATCCAGCCACTGTAGTCTGACTTTGTATCCCTCCCCTCTAGGGCACCATGTTGCAGCAAACTGGCCTTCTTTCTTCTTTCAAAAAAAAAAAAAAAAAGGCAAGGGTCCCTCTTGGAACTTTTCCATCAATGATTTTTCCCTGCCTCAAATGTACTTTTCTCTGTATCTATTCAGCTGACTCTTTCATGTCCTATATAATATTGTTATTATTTATTTCTTTGATAATTGTCTACTTTCAACTAGAAAATAAGCTTTACAATAGACGAAACAGCATCTATCTTAAGTACTATATCCCTAGTACATGACATACAGTTGAACAAAACAAAAAGTCATTTAAAAACTAAATCACTAAATGAAAAAACTGGCTACATCTTCTAAAATTGTTAGGTGAAGCAAAGAAATACATTTTTCTCTCACTGTTTCCCTACCTGGTTACCAATCTAGTGTGTCATAAATCCAAATTCAACCTTTTTGCCTGCTTTGAAACTGCACCTTTCAATATTTTCTCAGAGTTTGAGTATCTAAATCCTCTAATTATATGACTTACACAAACACAGTTGTCATCAAGAAGCCCTAAAAATTATAAACAAAAAATCTACGATCCAGTCATGGCTCCAGCAATTACTAACCAACAGAAACTGGGACAAAAGACTTAGCCTCTTTGAGCTACATTATCCTTGTCTGTATAATGCAGATTACAATACCTGTCTATCACAGAAACTTGTAATGAGGATCAAATGACATAACACATCAACAATAAACTACGAACCCACGAGGACTGTATTCTCATAGTGTCTATCATCAGTTCAATAGAATTTCACTGAGCACTAACGCCATGTGCCAGATGTTACAATAGAAAGAAAAACTGAATTAAGAGTTTGCATTTTAGTTGAGGAGAAAAACACATAATGAGAATGATCTCATCATAGTTTGGTGGCATTCAGAGCGCAAAGGAAACACACTTAGCACAATCTTGGAGGGTGTCCAGAGGAAGCAGGGCCATAGTTGAATTATATGGGTCCATAGGGTAAGGAAAGAGTTCATATCAAAGGAGAAAGTACTGTCAAAATTTTACCAGTTAAAGCAATTTAAAAGCCAGATTAGTTATATTATTAAAAAAAATCACATGATCCAGGTTAAGAACAAGTTTTCAGAAATCACCTGAGTAAAACTCTTCAATCAATTTACAACTTCCCCCAAACCCATTTATTTCATCCTCTACCATGAATTAAAAATACCTTTTAAATCTACTTTAGGGCACCTTTTCTCATCCTACAAGACTATTTCCATTTATAAAGCTAAAATTTTTCAATTACATACTCCAAGGTCAAAACCTCCCTCACTGGAAAGGACAGTAATATAGAGACCATAGCAACAGGTTTAGATTTCTACTGAATCAACAGCTCTAAAAGGAACTCCTTTTCCTCTTTTATGTTCCCTTCCACAGCTGTCAGGACAGGTTCCCAAGCAATATATTCCATCCATTCTCCTGCACGATAAGGCAAAGGGTTCTCTGGACTTCCTCTTAATGAGGCCTGGCCCTGACACACAGGAGAAAGCCAAGCACTGCCTAAGACAGCAGGTCTCTGTCCCTCAATCAAGACAGGACACTGAGGTCAGAACTCTGCACAACCCATCATTAATCAGGACAAATTCATTTAAAGTAAATCTGCATCCACTAAAACTAAACAGTCATGTACTCCATGACCCATAGTTTCACTCCAAGGCACATAGCCAGTAGAAACGTGATTATCAAGAGATGTAGTAGAATATTCAGAGCAGCAGAATTAGTAATAACCAATCAATCAGAACTAGATTAAATCAGAATCATGGCATCTGGCAGAATGCAATGAAAAGAACTCAGCTTCTCTTCTGTGATACTCTTAAAATGTAAAACTTGGATCTAAACACATGGAAGCGTCAGACAAACAAAAATTGAGAGATATTCTACAAAATAATTAGTTTTTTTTAAATCTTCAAAAGCAACAAAGTCACTGGGCACGGTGGCCCACACCTGTAATCCCAATGGCTCAGGGGGTTGAGGAAGAGGATCACAAATTCAAAGCCAGCCTCAGCAACTTAATGAGGCCCTAAGCAACCTAGCAAAGACCCTGTCTCAAAATAGAAAAAATTAAAAGGAGCGGAAATGTGGCTCAGTTATGTCTCTAGGTTCAATTCGGGTACAAAAAAAAAAAAAAAAAAATGCAACAAAGTCCATGAAAATCAAGAAGAACCTAGGAATTTGTTCCCACCTGAGGAGACTAGAGACATGACAACAAAACAACAAATGTTATTTAGGTTGGATCCTTTTAAAATAAAAGACATGATTGAGACAATTGGTATAACTTGAATAGGGCCTGAGGATTAGATGATATTGACATATTGATATGAATTTCATCATTTTTACAGCTGAATTGGGATTATGGGGAGAAATGTACCATTTGTAGGAATCACACTAAAAAGTATCAGGGGTGACAAGGAATCAGAATAGGAACTTATCTCACATGGTTTAGAGAAAAAGTTACTGGTTTTTCCCTGAAACTTTTCTGTAAATTGATGATTATTTCAAATTTTTAAAAATTAAATTTAAGAAGTATGTTGGGCTCATACATTGCTGGTAGGACTGAAAATTGGTACAACCATTCTGGAAAGCAGAGATTCCAAGAAAACTTGGAATGGAACCACCATTTGACCCAGGCATCCAATGCCTAGGTTTATAGCCAAAAAACTTAAAAATCAGCATACTACAGGGACACAGAAGCTCAATTTACAATAGCTAAGCTATGGAACCAACCTAGGTGCCCTTCAACAGATGAATGGATACAGAAAATGTGGTATACATACACAATGAAATATTACTCAGCCATAAAAATAATAACTTTTTGTCCTTTGCCAGCAAATAGATGGATCTGGAGACTATCATGCTAAGTGAAATAAGACAATCCCACAGAACCAAAGGCCAAATATTCTCTCTAATATGAGAATGATAACACACAATAAGGGGTGGGAAAAAGAAAGGAATTCAAAGTTTATAGGTTATATTTCTTATCCACAAATAACAAGTTTAAGCGTAACTTGCCGAAAAATGATTGCATTACAAACTTAGGATCTCATTGATTTTGCCTTTTGGTATTTTTTGTTTTGTTTTGATGATACCAATGATTAAACCCAGGGCGCTGTGCATGTGTTAGGCAAGTGCTTAAACACTTAGCCCGTGCCCTAAATTTTGTCTTTTCTCTTAGTATACTTAGATCCCCTGACTTCTGCCCAAAAGAAAAAAATTCTAAAATTTTGTGAAAACCTGCCACATATCCTTCTTTCTACACTGGATTATTAGAAGAATGAACTGGATAGCAAATATATGTGGAACATCTTCAATTATCTGAAAGAAAAATTTATAGCAAATGCAAAAAAAAAAGTTTAAGGACAAATTTATAAAATAAACATATAAAATAAATAATTTAAATATATGTTAAATACATAAAATAAATATATAAAATAAAATGATTTATAAAATAATTTATAAAATTTATTAAAAATTTACTTAAACATGGAAATACACAAAATCAGAAAGTGTTTGAAGCCCCCAAAGTAAAACAATTTTGGATTCATTTCCATAGTTATGATTAAATTAGGTATTACACAACTTGGCTTAAATGGATATTACAAATTACTTTTTTTTTAACTTTTATTTTTAGTTGTAGATGAAATCAATATCTTTATTTTACTTATTTTTATGTGGTGCTGAGGATCGAACCCAGTGCCTCACACATGCTAGGCAAGCGCTCTACCACTGAGCTACAGCCCCAGCCCCTACAAATTACATGTAATACACATGAAGTGTCTAATACATAGCATACAGCAGTTGTCTGCCTCCTCATTATCATTCTCCCCACTCCCCATTACTAGCAATCAGTCTTCCACATCTGTTGGAAATATTGTGATTTCAGGAATATGTTGTCAGCTCCCATGATCCACCAACTAACAACTAATAGAGAAGACCCATGACCTTGGGCTAGGCAATCTCTTTGACCACAATAACTGATTAAGTGATAGAAATATGATAGTTGAATTGTGTCCTCCAAAATTACATATTAAAGCTCTAGCCCCTAGTATTTCAGAATGTGACCTCATTTGGAAACAGTCATTGCAAATACACTTAATTAAAATAAGGTCACACTAGAGTAAGAGGGCCCCTAATCCAATATGACTGGTGTGCTCATAATAAGTAGAAGTGTGTGCTCCACAGGGAGAATGCCATGTGAAGACTGGATCTATGTTGTCACAAGCCAAAAAATTACCAGAAGTTAGAAGAGACACCCAGAGGGAGCACAGACATGCTAACATCTTAATTTTAAACTTCTACCTTCTAAAACCAAGAGACAATAAGTTTCTATTGTTCTAAGACACCAGTGTGTAATACTTTGCTATGGCAGTCTTAGGAAGCTAATACAGCATGTGACTTAAGCCATTACAAGCTCAGTAAATATTAAGACTAAGGGTAGAAATTCTGGGACGATTTTTTGGAATGATATCCTTGATTTGGATATCATTCCAAAAAATCGTTAAGGAACAAAGCAAATGCATAGGAGAAAAGGCAACTGGAAAGAAATAGAACACCAATCAAGCTATGTACGAAACTTCCACTACTAAATCTGGACTGTTCAACTTCATGAGCTAGCAGATTCCATTTACTGGTTAAGGTAGCCCAGGCTGGTTTTCTAATACCTGCAACGGAGGGGGGCAGGGTGGGTAATACTACTTAATGGGAACACTAAACTAATGTCAAGAGGTTTTCTGCTGCCAGAAACACAATTCCACTCAAATATGAGTTCCTGAATTAGTTCCTTAAAAACTGAAACTTCATTATCCTATAATAAGAAATCTTAGTGGTTCCACTGCTGGTTAATTCAGCTATTCGACGGCACCAGTACATAATTCTTTCCACCTTTCTACAAGTCTGTCTTGCAAACTGGGCTGTCCTCAATCGTCATCTGCCTTATCTCAAGATGGTTACAGCTGTTATAGGTATCACATTCAGTTATAATACTATCCAGAAGGGGAAAAAGGACTATTTCATCACATGTGCCCATTTTTTTAGCAATAAGATTTTCTTTCAGAAGCCCCAAACAACTTCTCATATTATCGGCCAGAACTACACTGTGTCACATACATGGACCAAATATTGAGGGAGAAGTCGCAATACTTGGCCTAAAAGTAACTCCAGAAGCTTTCTGAGATGCATGGTGATATCTATGATTGTCATGGAGACTAGGGGCCACTATTGGCATTTAGTAGATGACATTTAGCTACTGTCTTGAAAAGTATATGGCTGATTTACCCAAAGAAGTGCTATCCAAAAGGTCAACAAAAAGAAAACAGGCAAAACCAAGAATAATAGACTAATATTCGTGTCCTCCACAGAGGATCTCAATGGTAAAAGACACTATTCTTATCTATAAATAGATTGTAAATAGTACTAATTACTATTTCAGACAAGAGAAAAAATTATATATAAGGAACAAGGTTAAGAATAAGATTAAAAAGTAACATAGAATTAGGGATCAAGAAGGAATATTAATAAATGCCTAATTAAGGGTGAGAGTGTACTCAGTAGTAGAGATTGTTGGTAAACATAACACCCTGGGTTCAATTCCCAATACCACAAACACAAACACACAAACATCAGAAGCACACCATACACACCAGTTTAAAATCTACAAGGTATTTTCATAAATTATCTCATTTAATAAAAATAAAGTTAATATTTCAGTCTTCCCAAATGCTGATGTAACTGAATGACACATGTTTAGGCAACCCCAGAGACTCAATAATAAAAGTTATTTATACCAGAAAATGCTACAATTTTAAACTCAAAAGGAGAACGTAGTATATGTTTACATAGTAATCAGCTTAAAAGACTCATCTTTATACTCTGAAGGCCTCTTCCACATTAAGTACCAACAACAAAGAACAACAACAAAAAAAAAAGACTAGACCTACATTAAAAGATAACAACAATGCATAACGTGTACAATTTTAAGATGTCACCTCAAGCGTCATGCTTTCAACAAACTACTTTCAACACACTAATCCTATCATTTGTTCTATATAGATACCTCTGATTGCATCCCATACCAGGCTGTTTTCACAGCACTAGCACATAGCAGAATTTTTAAAATACATTACATAAAGATTTCCTTCTAGTCCTGGAAGTATAGCTCACTGGTAGAGTACTTGCCTAGAATGCATAAGGCACTGGGTTCAATCCCCAGCACTACAAATAAATAAACAAAAAAACTATCTTTTATATTGCCTCCACTGATACAAAATACTAATTTGGAACAGAAATCTAGGGGTTATATCCACCAAGAGCTATATATGAAGTCCATCATCAAGGTAAAAAGCCATGACCTTGAAGAAATCCAGAGGCCACTCATGAAATTAATCAGCTCACCGCCAGTATTCATAGAAGAAAAAATCAGAAAACCAACTGTCAGTAGTAATAAGAAAAAACCTGGGAGTTCTGGAATGAACAGTACAACATCATAGGCAATCTAAACAGCATTATGAAAATTGAATTAATTTATCCCATAAAGAAGCACAAAACAAAACTACCAAGGGTGTCATGATTTAAAATGTGAGCACATCAAATACAGAAATGAAGTGAAATACTTACTGCCAAAGCCTTGGACAGTTTGGCTCTAAATTCATTCAGGATGATTGCCACGATGTCCTTAAGTGGCACATAAGCAAAGCCATCTTCCAAGTAGACTTTCCTTCCTCGGAACAAATCTAGAGCATCAGCAAAAGGGATCTGAATTCAGGGTGACACAAGGAAAAACAGTCAGTGCATGTCACTACAAGTATTAGGTCTAAACAAAGAAATTCATTAGTCTCAAAAGACACAAACCAGAACAGAAAGATGAATTTATGTCCCTTAAAACCAAACACTTAGCATTAAAAGAAATAGCAATGTAAAAATAAAATTATTTCAGAGTAAATGCCTCAAAAAATAATATCAACAATAAGAGGTAAATTAGAATGCTTTCTTTTATTCATAACCTATCATTAAAAATTATAATGCCCAGGATTTCAAACTCCACACTTGAGGTCTCTCAGCATGTTACATTCACCTCACATGATATATCCCACATTTTCTTCTGCACCCCCCCAAAAAAAATCCTAAATTATATACAACATATTCAGCACTGAAAATTACTTGTAAGCAAAGTAATTTAAAATTTCTTCAGCTATGTTTCCATTTTTTCTCTGGAGAAATACATTGGAAAAGCTAATCTTCACAATAAGAAATGGATATAATAAGCATTCAGTTTAGTTAGTAAAATAAATATTTGTCATAACTACTTAAAAATAATACTCGACTTACATTTTTTAGGTCCTATGAACTATACTGACATTTTAATAAATAAGCAAAATATTATATTAGCTAATTGTGAAAATCATCCTCACTGTCCAACATCATTTTTCTTCTTTTTATAATCAGACAAAAAGTTAGCTGAAAATTGATCCCCAAACATGTTACTCACCCACGTTCTAGAAGAGTGAAATCTATATGCCTACAATTCTGTATATCTGATGATGCCTCACGCTATAAACAGGTCACATGTTTTTTAACCAGATAGAAATTGGTACATGTATCAAAAGCTATTATTACAACTGTTGTCCTCAAGGAGTTCATCACATAATTGAGGACAGCAAGAGACAGATACATAAAAAGCCAAACAGCTCTACATAGTGGCACCATGTATGATATTACATCAAACAAGTTGTTCAACTCAACAGGACACAGGAGAGGAACAGGTAAAAAGGTTTAGTGCAATAACACAGGCAAGAAAAGGACACAAAAGTTTGGAAACAAAAATTCTAATCCAAGTCTAGAATCTTGTCTAGTCTCCTAGTGATGAGATTTATTTGTTAATCTTATAAATGATTCTCAAATTCAGCATTCAGATCTGTCAAACTGGGAGAGAGGAGAAAGGGATGAGCTAAATGATACTTAGAGGTTCTTTAGCAATAACAATCCATGATTCAAGCTTATTAAGGTGGTCACAGTGGAAATAAAAATGTCCAAGCTAAAGTATAAGATGATATGAAGGCAGAATAATGAGAAATATATGGTGTGGGAGGACTATTGATCCCCATACTCCCAGTGTGAAAGGCTGACTAAATGATGCCAACATATGGAAATGGAGAGGCTGGAATAGAGAGCTAATGCAGTGGCAGGGTTTTAAACTACTAGCACTTTCAATGATAATCAGCACATTCTTTTCAAAGGAAATTGTGGAGTTGGAGTTATCAAATTTTAAACTGAATTTCAGCTCTCTCTTCTTTCCCTTCAGATCTATTCAATCCAAAAGCTATTTGGTAGGTTCAAACACAGTGGGTATCTATGCTGAGAAGTTGGAAAAGTCAAGGGGACCTAGCACAGGAAGAAGAAATCTGAGTAGGCAGCTGGAAGTTTGCTGGCAGCTGGAAGTTTGCTGGGGCCCCTTCGACTGTGGCTCTCAACAGAAGGAGACCAGGTAGGCTTACAGTGTCACAGTCCAAGTAGAATGCAGTACAGACCACATAAGGAAGCATGGTGTCAAAGCCCAAACTAGTGAAGAGGGCTTCCATGCAAAGCAGCGATTTAAACAGTGTTGGAGCCAAATGGGAGATGAGGGTATCCTACAGAGGGAGGAGCTCTGTGGATATAGGAGCCCAAGCAATGCAAGGAGCTCATTCTTTTAAAAGATTGGCTTGTCATGGGTGTCTGAGCTCCATCAATTAATAGGATATCTGTGTAAGATGACAGCCTAGTGGTGAATGTTGGCACAGCCTTAGTGCAGTGAAGACAAGATCTGTGCAGGAAAGGGAGTAGAGGTGGTGACAAGGGGCTATACAAAATGTACGAATTAAACATGCATAAAGCTCAAAGTAACATATTTAACAAATCCTAGAACATATTTTAAATATTTACATACTTTATAAACTGACTCCGTCTCCAACTGAACCCCACTTAAACTTGGTGAAGAGGCAATAATTTCCTCTTCTCGAAGACTCTTCTCTTCATCGCTTATCTAAAAGGAAACATATTTTATACCATTTTTAAAAATTAAGCCTTTTTCAGTTGCGACAAAATGTTCTCCTATTCTAGTAAAATCCTATACTTTTATAAAAAATGTAATATCCGAATATTTTAAATCATTTGTAATATGATTATAAAATCAACATTGTCACTAATGAAGGCAAAACATGAAAGAAATCTAAATTCAGTAATCTTTAAATTTTTTCTCTGCCAATTTCAGAAGATGTACATCATCAGAAGAACAACAGCAAAGAAACAGAAAGTATTACAATAAGAGAAAAGGGATTATAATAAAAGCTCTGGTTAATATACACTAAAAATGAGCATTATTTCAATTCAAGTGTTATGGTAGTTTGTTAAAATGCCTATATGAGGTTAACAGTGGTTTAACTATTTCTCAGTTTTCTAGTCACATTAGATAATCCAAACTTGAAACACTATTTTTTCTAGGAATAACTACAAATCTATTATCTGAGACTTCTTATAGCTTCAAGAAAGAAAAGATGGATAAATCCGACTAAACAAAAACCTCAAACTTCAATACCCAGAAAAATCTGTAAATAAAGATGAAACATAAATGAAAAATTGAGGGAATTAAGTTACATCATCTGACATCTGAGTTCCTCTCAGTAAGTAGCAATAAGTAACCCAAAAACAGTAAAACACAGCCAACATTATATTATATGTGTAAAAACAATTTAGCAATTAAAATTGCAAAAGTTAGAAAGATTTAGTATATACAGTATTGAAACAATCTTTAACTTTTTTTGTTGGGGGTGGGTTCAGGGGATTGAACCCAAGGGCATTTATCCACAAAGCCACATCCGAAGCCCTTTTTTATATTTTACTAGAGACAGGGTCTCACTGAGTTGCTTAAGGCCTTGCTAAGTTGCTGAGGCTGGCTTTGAATTTGCGATGCTTCTGCCTCAGCCTCCCAAGCCACTGGGATTACAGGTGTGTGCCATCGAACCCAGTCAGTATTGGAACAATCTTTGTGCATGGCATATTAGCAATACAAATCAAAAAGTCTTTTAAAAAGACCCTAATGATTTGATTTTTCAGATTAATCTTAATAACAGGACAAGTATGTAAACAGGAATGTTTCTTCATTTACTGTGTTATTTATAATAATAAGGAAAAAAACTAAATGTCCAATAAGAAGTATCTGATTCAATGAACTTGCTGTAAATAACTTGCTGTAAATAACTATGTAAATAACTATGCTACTATGTGTGAAGAAATAAAAAACAAAGCCAATGATAACTGTATGAAGATGAAACTGTAAAAAGTGATTTGTTTTTTTAAAAAAAGACGAAGAGAAAGAAAAAACTTCTCAAAAGAAATAAAAATTTCAGGAGCAAAAATGAAACTCAATGGAATCAAAAATGGATTGGGTAATTTAGACTTGGTAGGTAAAACAAGCATCAAAGTTCTCTTTGTTCATGCAGAATTGCCAGACCAACACAAAAGCTATGCCATTTAAAGCCCACTTTTATATTTACTAAATCTACTCTACAAATGGAACAGTAGGATACTTTGTGGGGTAATTAATGGTCATGTTCTGTATCTTGGTAAGTTTGAGTTGTACACGTTCATTCATTTGTCAGAACTCATAAATAGATATATTTAAGATTTGTACGCTTGACAGTATGTAAATATTATCTTAAATAAAGAGAATGCTAAATGTGGAACTCTGATTAATGAAATGCATGTTGTAGTATTTCATGGGAAGTATACTGGTTTCTACAACTCACCCTAAAATGGACTGAGGTTGAGAACACGATGGAAAAGATATTATAAAACAAATACTAAAATAAAAAGTAAATCGTAGAAGGTAGAATGTGGATTTTCACTTTTAGAGAATTTTATAACTTTTCTGTGTTTGAAATTTTTCATATTCAATTTTGAGGGTAAAGTAACACAACAAAGACCATACTACCAACCCACCAAGACAGCTGGACTTAACTCAGATAATACAGCTGAGAATATAAAGCAATAAGAACTATCAGGCCCTTCCTTCTGATAAGGGTGTAAATTAGTATAACCACTTTAGAAATTTGACATTATCTCAGGAGTTAGAGGTAAACATACCCTTTAACCTGGCAATTTTAATTCTAAGCATATGTTCTGAAGCAGAGATAGCAAACTTACTAGAAAAGGCCAAATAGTTAATGTCTTAAGTTTTGTGAGCTGTAACAGTCTCTGTCACAAGCAATAGCTTGCCACTGCAGCAAGAAAATAGCCATAGTCAATACACAAACAAATGAACGCAGTGATGTTACAATAAAACTTTATTGATGGACTCTGAAAGTTATGTTTCACATAATTTAAGTCAAGAAATGTTATTCGTCTTTTAATTTTTCTTTCAACTGCTTAAAAATATGAACACCATTCTCTGTGGACTATGTAAAAACAGTGGGCCATATTTTGCTAGCCTCTGCTTTAGAACAATAGAATTAAAACTGCAACAATCATGAGAATCATCCAGAAAGCTTATAACAACATAAAATTGCTGGGCATCTTCCTGGAGTTTTTGACCCATAAAGTCTAGGGTGGGTCCTGGAAATTTCCATTTCTAACAAGTTTCCAAGTAATGGGGATGTTGCAGTTCTCAGATAAAAGCCCTAGAAAAATATACATATCAGATATGACATGAAGAAGCATTAGTCATATAACCATGGAACAACATTATACATAAGAGCCAAGAAGTTGGGACCCAAATATACATCAAAAGCAGAATGAATATGGTATATTCATAGTGTGGAATAAAGCATAATAACGAAAATAAACTACAACCTCACACAATACACATAAATCTTGAAAATACATTAGACAGAATAATACAGACACAAAATAAAACATACTGAATTATTCCATTTATATAAAACTTTGTTTCAATTAGGAAAACTGTATTGTTTAGGAATGAATACTCAAATAGTCAACTAAAAAGGGGAAAAGGTAAAAAAGTGACTGCCATAAACCAGACTAGTGTTTTTGTTTTATGTAATTTTATGGACATTCATTATACTTAATAATTTTTTAAAAGGTTAAAAAATGAAATAAAAGTAAATGAATTGTGTTATAATGGAATATTATGCAGCCAAAAAATTATGTCTAAAATTAAGAAGATTTATAATTACTATCACTGATATTCATGAAATATTGTTAGGTAAAGGTAATTAGATGAAGGTAAATTAAAATAAATCTTTGGGATGCTGGGGATGTAGCTCTAGCATAGAATGCTTTCCTAGTATGTATGGATCCTGGATCCTGGATGGGTTCAGCACTCACCAAAAATAATTAAATAAAATCTTTAAGAGACAGAAAATGTCTATGTATGTGTATGAGCTTATGCATAGGGAAAAGTCCACAATAAAATACAACTACCTAAGAAAAGGGATTATAAATAAGTATTACTTTCCTTTATATACATACATATTATATTAAATTGTCCCTTAGATATTTCATGATCTGGATGTTGTTATATATTATTTCAATTTCTAATTGATATTTTAAAAATCGTTTTATTAGCTCAAAATTAAAGACCCTGGTTACCAACTTAAATCCAGTAAGATACTGACATTACTGTCATATCTACCTAATAATTTCTGTATTGTCCAAACCTATTGAGTCTAAGATTATGTTTCTTGTCACTTAACTAAGGAATTCTTTCTGTGTGTTTGTACAGAGAATAAAAATCCAATGGCAAACCGATTTTTAAAGTATTTTCTAAAAGCAAAAACCTTCCTTCAAAGGAAAAAAGAAAAAAAAAAACAATTCTGGATGAATGCACTGCCCACTCAGCCAACCACCTCTTCATCCCTGTTCTTTCTGTGCTTTTTTCCCAAAAGCAGAGTCATGAGAAAGAAAGAAAAAAAAAAAATAGGTAAGAAACTACACAAACAGTACATGGAAAGAATGATAGCAATGCCATAGCAACAGAACAGCTGGTTGGCTGATAAGCTGTCTCACCACTGTGTGATGGTTCAAAATGTTTCTCACTTGAAATAGAGCACCTAGGAGGAGTTTGGGTGTGTCAATCTGCAGATTCAAGGCCAATGAAGGTTGAAATCTATGCATACTACCTGCTAGTTACTATCTTTAACCATTTTACTTGTACTAGCTCATCTAATCCTATCAATTTATACTATCTCATCTAATCCTACCCTTTGAGGTACATATTATCTTAGCTTTACAGATAATTAATTAATATGAATAATTTAATTAATATGAATAAAATCAAACTGGATTACTAATCAAAGTATTTCTGACACTAAAGCCCACTATGCCATGCAGTCTCCAAATAAAAAAAAAAAAAGGAGAGATAACTTTGCAAGAGAACTGCAAAAATTTGTAACATCAAAAACAATCAAAGGCAAGATCATCAACTGAAATTTTTTACCTCCCGTTCTTTTGGTAATGAATAAGATAAAAAATCAGAAACTAAAAATATAATACAACTAGATGCCATGAAAAATCTTATAGATAAAACTTAAAAGGTGTCAGTGCACAAATTACATATAATCACCACTCATTCTTTAGTGTTTAAATTAAGGTTTAGCAATAGCAAATATTTCTCTAAGAACTAACATCAGATTATTCTACTTCAGCATTTGCTTTGTTTACATATGTCTCTGTTGACAGTAACTTCTCTACTTAATTGACTATTTACCTCCTAGTTTGCATTCCATACAGGAAATCCTTTGAAACTCAAATATACAACCAGACACACACTGCAGAGAATATCTAAGAACCAATTTTTAAACCAAGCTAGAATTTTCAAATAGCAGTTGACAAAGGAAGAAAATAATCTGGGAGATAGAGCAAAAGAGAAAGAATCTTCATGTTTTAAGTTAAGGCCAAGTGTGTTAACCGATTATGGCCATTTTAAACCACTTGTTACAGCATCAAAAAAAAAAAATTGGTATCAGTATCTTTGAACATACAGATGTTTGCCCTAATAATATTTTAGGTTCTAACTAAACAAATCCTACATCAATAAGTAAGTATCACTAATACTTTACCTAGTATAACATAGAATATTTCCCTGATTTCAAACATTTGTATTAACAAAACCATGATTATTTCTAAGCAATTAATCCACTTACCAAGTAAATACTAAGGAAGAACACAATGCAACTGCCATAAAACAGAACACTCTAGTTTCACGAGACTCTATGTGTTCAAGGCTTCTGTCTTAGAAAAAGACAATTTTTAAAAAGCAAACAAAACCTCAGGAACTTAAATAAAAACACAGTAGGTTATGAAAGAATATAATAAGATTCCCTATCACTGAAATCTACCTCCCAAAAAAGGAAGGGAAAAAAAGTTATATAGTCTTGCTTAGATTAAAAATTATGAATAAAATTCTGAGAAATTCAATGTGTTTGAAACTCTAAGGAATTTCAATATGTTCCCAAAATAACCAAGTATACTACATATCACTCACATCTGATCTAAAATTCACGTCATTCCTTACATTATAGCCTGTGAGTAAATATTATGTCTTTCCTTGGTGAATTAAAAAGTTCATCCATTTGTCACATACATTCCAAATCTTCATTCATCTAGTTAGTTATAACCAAAATTTAAGCAGCCAAAGTAAGAAAATTCTCACTGAAAAATGCAGAATGGCCATCTGAAACTTTACTAATTAAAATGCTATCAACTTGATTATTCCAAATTTCTTTTTTTTTTTTTTAATTTTTTATTGATTATTTAAAGCATTACATAGCTCATGATATATCATCTTTCATACATTAGACTCAAATTGTGTTTTGAACTCCCATTTTCACCCCAAATATAGATTGCAGAATCACATCTGTTACATATTCACATTTTTACATAATGCCATATTAGTGTCTGTTGTATTCTGCTACCTTTCCTAACCCCTACTATCCCCCCTCCCCTCCCCTCCCCTCCCATCTTCCCTCTCTATCTCCCCTGCTGTTGTTCAATTCTCTCCCTTTTTTTTCCCTCCCCCTTGCCCCTCATAGCCTCTTATAATTTTATGTATCCTTGAAGGTCTCCTACCATTTCCATATGCTTTCCCTTCTCTCTCCGTTTCTCTCCCCCCATTCGTCTTTGTTTACTGTAGTCTTTTCCACATGCTCTTCCTTCCTGTTCTGTTCTTAGTTGTTCTCTTTATATCAAAGCAGACATTTGGCATTTGTTTTTTAGGGCTTGGCTAGCTTCACTTAGCATAATCTGCTCTAATGCCATCCATTTCCCTGCAAATTCTATGATTTTGTCATTTCTTAGTGCTGCATAATATTCCATTGTGTATAGATGCCACATTTTCTTTATCCATTCATCTATTGAAGGGCATCTAGGTTGGTTCCACAGTCTAGCTATTGTGAATTGTGCCGCTATAATCATTGATGCAGCCGTATCCCTATAGTGCGCTCTTTTAAGGTCCTCAGGGAATAGTCCGAGAAGTGCAATAGCTGGGTCAAATGGTGGTTCCATTCCCAGCTTTCCCAGGAATCTCCATACTGCTTTCCAAATTGGCCTCACCATTTTGCAGCCCCACCAGCAGTGTACAAGTGTACCTTTTTCCCCACATCCCCGCCAACACTTGTTGTTGTTTGACTTCATAATGGCTGCCAATCTTACTGGAGTGAGATGGTATCTTAGGGTGGTTTTGATTTGCATTTCTCTGATTGCTAGAGATGGTGAGCATTTTTTCATGAACTTGTTGATTGATTGTATGTCCTCCTCTGAGAAGTGTCTGTTGAGGTCCTTGGCCCATTTGTTAATTGGGTTATTTGTTATCTTATTATTTAATTTTTTGAGTTCTTTGTACATTCTGGATATTAGGGCTCTATCAGAGGTGTGGGGGGTAAAGATTTGTTCCCAGGATGTAGGCTCTCTATTTACCTCTTTTATTGTTTCTCTTGCTGAGAAAAAACTTTTTAGTTTAAGTAAGTCCCATTTGTTTATTCTGGTTGTTAACTCTTGGGCTATGGGTGTCCTATTAAGGAATTTGGAGCCCGACCCCACAATTTGTAGATCGTAGCCAACTTTTTCTTCTATCAGACGCAGTGTCTCTGATTTGATATCTAGCTCCCTGATCCATTTTGAGTTAATTTTTGTGGATGGCGAGAGAAAGGGATTCAATTTCATTTTGTTGCATATGGATTTCCAATTTTCCCAGCACCATTTGTTGAAGATGCTATCCTTCCTCCATTGCATGCTTTTAGCCCCTTTATCAAATATAAGATAGTTGTAACTTTGTGGATTAGTCTCTGTGTCTTCTATTCTGTACCATTGGTCCACCCGCCTGTTTTGGTACCAGTACCATGCTGTTTTTGTTACTATTGCTTTGTAGTACAGTTTGACCTCTGGTATCGCTATACCTCCAGATTCACACTTCCTGCTTAGAATTGCTTTTGCTATTCTGGGTCTTTTGTTTTTCCATATGAATTTCATGATTGCTTTGTCTATTTCTACAAGAAATGCCGTTGGTATTTTGATTGGCATCGCATTAAACCTATAGAGAACTTTGGGTAATATCGCCATTTTGATGATGTTAGTTCTGCCTATCCATGAACAGGGTACATTTTTCCATCTTCTGAGATCTTCTTCTATCTCTCTCTTTAGGGTTCTGTAGTTTTCATTGTATAAATCTTTCACCTCTTTTGTTAGGTTGATACCCAAGTATCTTATTTTCTTTGAGGATATTGTGAATGGAGTGGTTTTCCTTATTTCCATTTCAGAAGTTTTGTTGCTGATATATAGGAATGCCTTTGATTTATGCGTGTTGATTTTATAACCTGCCACTTTGCTGAATTCATTTATTAACTCTAGCAGCTTCTTTGTAGACTCTTTTGGGTCTGTTAAGTATATTATCATGTCATCCGCAAATAGCGATAGTTTAATTTCTTCTTTTCCTATTTTTATGCCTTTAATTTCTTTTGTCTGTCTAATTGCTCTGGCTAGTACTTCGAGAACTAAATTGAATAGAAGTGGTGATAGAGGGCATCCCTGTCTTGTTCCAGATTTTAGAGGGAATGCCTTCAATTTTTCTCCATTCAGAATGATGCTAGCCTGAGGCTTAGCATAGATAGCTTTTACAATGTTGAGGTAAGTTCCTGTTATCCCTAGTTTTTCTAGTGTTTTGAACATAAAGGGATGCTGTACTTTGTCAAATGCTTTTTCTGCATCCATCGAGATGATCATGTGGTTCTTGTCTTTAAGTCTATTGATGTGGTGGATAGCATTTATTGATTTCCGTATATTGAACCATCCTTGCATCCAAATTTCTAAAATATTCTTGAATGTTCTCTTTTCTCCTATTTTCTCCTTAAAAACTACTGGAGAAAATATGAACATATTTCATTTGCTCAGGTTCTCCTAGATTCATGCCTAAAATATACTCACCCTTTGAATGAACAAGACAAGATTAAATGTCTTCCTGATTCTACTAACAGAGAATCACATGTCAGCAAAACAGATAGTAGAACAATTATAAAAGTAAAGGAATAGAGTAGAAAGTATATCATCTTTAAAATCACAGCATCCTGCCTTTAAATTTTAAATAAGTCAGTTAACCTCTTCATGCTATAGTTTCTTATTGGTAAAATGAAGAAACTAATATATATTTCATGTAGTTTTTTGTCAGGATTAAATAAAATACAGTATGTAAAGTATCCACCATAGGTCTATCAAATAGCATTTCCTTAATAAATGATAAATATTTTTATTATTATCTGTAATGTACATTTTGATTAGTTTCTGTTTTCCAGGCTTTTTTAGTAGGTAACAAACTGAAACATTTACTGCAACAAATCCAGCTTCTACAAATTTGTCATCTTCTTAGTTAAACTAACACCAGACCCGGTCTTTACGGGGTATTCAAAATAGTGGATAAAAACAAGCTAAGTTATCACTGCAGCATCTCACAATCAATGTGTATTACGCTTCACAAAACAAACATCTTCCTGAAAAGAGGTAAATAGAATCACATTATTTGAGTGGCTTACTTTGCTATTCCAAGGATGCAAAACTTTCCTCTTAACTACTTTTCAACAACAAAGACCCTGAACATTTGACATCTGAAGTCCTGCTTTTGCCACCACTGCTCACAATTCCCCACACATCAATTCCTTCTGTCCACACTCACCTACTCAACAGTCAGTACCAGAACATTCCAACAGTATCCATATAATGGTATAACATTTTTGTCAAGCAAAAACACACTGAGTTTTAAATGCTTTAGTAAAGTTACATTTCAATATTTTATAATTATTTTGTTTTACAAAATAATTGCTAAGAGAATGAAGGATTTACAAAATAACTGCTAATAGAATGAAGGATTCTGACTATGTGTATCTTTTCATTTTTCATATTCTTCATCAAATAAGGAATTTGGAAAACAATGTCATTGCCAGAAACACTGACAGGGGATCAAGAAGGCAAACATTCTGCACAGTAAATAGAAATAGGCTATCTGAGTAGATTGCATTGCTCCTCACCCCAGGCAGAGTCCCTCACCCAGGGAAGATCATACATTCCCTATGTGCTCAACTCAGGTATAGACATGCAAATTTTTTGGCCAGTGAAATTTGAACAGAAGCAACATATGTCACTCCCAAACAAAAGTTTTGTGAACCTATGGTTTACCCAGTTCTCTCCTCTCCTTCCGCCACAGCAACTGAAAATGTTCCAACATATAAAGGTTAATCCATCAACCTGAATCCCAATATCAAAATGACACAGCAGGGCTGTAGCTGGACAACAGGAGTCACAGAACGTGAGCAAGAAATAAGCCTTTTCATAGGTCCCTGAAGTCTGAGGGTCATTTGTTACCAATAAATAGCCTATCCCAACTAGAATAGTGATCTCCACCTGCTTTGCACCTCACATTCTCATTAATAAAGTGTTTTGAGCACAGTGCCCAGTACATGTGCATTTATAAATTACATACATGGATCACCATATATTATGTATTTAAAACATGCCTACCCCCCGCCAAAAGAGTGAAAGGGTAGGGATCTAAAATATATGCATTGGACTATGTATTTCCTTCTCACACTCCAAAATGATCACCTTGAGCACACCACTTTGGAACAACTAGTTTATTTCACTGGCCTCTGAAGTAAAGATTATATATAAAGCTTCCTGGAAATTTAAATTTCTATAAGCTTCTAATCAACAACACTCATTCATGTTTACAATTATTTGGTCAAAAATTTTCTACATGAATACACACAGCTCTCCCTCTCAGGTTCTGGTCTTTAAACAAATATGTGTATCGTATTTGCCAATTGAATGTTTTAGAATTATGGATTCCAGGTGCCATCAGACCTACAGACTGAAGCCTCAAGGTGTGTGCTTTTTTAAAATATCCAGTCGTGATTTTGACTACCTATCAATCACTGATCTAACAGCACATTCTCTTTTCTAAAATAAGCTCGTGATTTTCTGGAAATCCCTGCATCTTTTCTAGCATTTGATTTTTTTTTTTTTTTTTTTTTTTTTTTTTTTTTACTAGAACTTGTCTATTCTTTCTAAAATACTGAGGACCTACAACATATCCACAGGCAGATGGGATCCATCCATAAACAACAATAAGGGGGAAAAAAAACATGCTTTCATGAAGTTTATATTTATGGGGTGAGACAGATAATAAACTGGAAATAAGGACACATCAGGCAGCAATCTATGATAAATCCATGAGGAAAATAAAATGGAGGCAGTGCTAAGAATGGACAGATTTATACTTTCAATTGGGTGGTCAGTTATGGCCTCTCTGAAGAAGTGACATTTAAATGAAAACTGGAAAGAACACCTGAAACAAGAGGATCCCAAGCAGAGGTAAGAGCAGTTAAGGCAAGGCTCTAAGAAGAAAACAGCTGGTGGGTTGGAGGAAAAGAAAGAAAGCTGACAGAGGGCAATGGTAGGGAGTATATTAGAGGGGACAAGGTTGGAGAGGTAAGGAGCCTAAGCAGAGGTTTTAGGGGAAGGCTAAAATTGGATTTGTTTACACTGTATTTTTTTTAAAACGGGATTGACCCCAAGGGGAGTTTATTGCTGAGCCACATCTCCAGCTCTTTTAGTTTTTTATTTTAAGATAAGATCTCACTAAGTTGCTTAGGGCCTCACTAAGTTGCTGAGGCTGACCTCAAACTTACAATTCTTTTGTCTCAGTCTCCAGTGTCACTGAGATAAGCAACTGTGCCCAGCTATACTATTATTTTTAAATGACTGCTATCTGAACAGAGTGTGAGTCATGGGAAGGATTAAAATGAAAGAAAGAGACCTACTTAAGAGGTTAAACTGATAATTTAGGGAAAAGATGATGGTGTTCTGAACTACAAAAGCATTGGTTAAAAAAAACACAGGTGACCAAATTTAGGATATATTTTAGAGGTAAAATGAAGGGGTGGGAGAAATTCCCAGGTTTGGGGAGTTAGTCACACAACAGGGTAGATGGAAATGCCATGTACTCACTGTTTTTCTGGATTCAGATGATCCACCGCTATTCATATTTTACTTCTATACAGATTTGTCATATGTGTCTTATTATAAGTTGCCTTGAATCCTTTGTGCAAGGGCTCAAGGTATAAATAAAATAAAGGATTTTACGTATCTGTTTTTTTAAAGTGAAATACACCTACGGTAGTAAACGAAAGGCACATAACCAACTCAACCATATTAAAACTGTGACTAAATTATAATGGGAAGACTGTTTAAAACATCTGATGTACAACAAGTATGACTCATTTCTTTTATAATAAAATTAGAATGCATGGATGAAGCAAACGCTAAAAGGAAATATGATTTTATAATATTGTTCTCGTTACTTCTAATAAATATATACTCAATAATGGTGATCCACAAAGGGCAATTTGTTTCTCAAATGCACTGTAACCTAGTCATTCATCTTACTATGGGGATTTAAAAGATATCAAATTCTTTGACAATTCTCCCATTGACAGCTGAGATCTATTTGCCCTCCCCTTGAATCTGGTTGGCCTGTTACTGTTTTGACCAGGCACAAGCGATACCATGCCAGCCACAGACTGCTCTTTGAGCGGACTGACAGTCCTTTCAAAGACTATTCTCTTTGTATCTGTGATCACCAAATATGAAATTCAACTGCCATGTTTGAGGAATCACATAGAAAGCGTGCCAACAGAGTCCAGCCTTCTGGAAGTCCTCACCTAAGCACCAGACATGTGAATGAAGCTATCTTGGACATCAAAGACCAGAAGAGGTGCTAACCAACTCACAAAGCAACTCCATGTGTAGCAGAACAGTTGTCCTGCTGAGCCCAGTCTGAATCCCTGAAATTTGTAATTATGGAATATAATAAAATGAGTATTATTTTACATTTTAGCGTTAAATTTTGGTTTTAAAATTAGGTGTTAAATTTTTGGAACTGCTGTTTTAGGTTTGGGGATGGTTATGACATAGAAATAAATAAATAAAAAGAACACTTATAAACCTAAAGTAAAAGATAGTTTTAAAAATTTTTTCTATTTATAATTTAATAAATACAACATACTTTCTTCAAATGTAAAAAAGAGAGTCATACAATAGGGAAAAAAATTAATCAGAAAACCTTTAAAAACACACACATAAAAAAAACAGAAAATAAAAAAGGAAATAATTACCACTATGTGGACACACTAACCAAAATTGATAGGATGAAATGGTACTTCATTCACAAATTTTTATGATTTATAATTATCTAAAATATTAAAAATTAGAAAATGAATGAAAATATATCTTAACATTTCATCTAGTATGTTGAATAAATATTGGCAAGGATTACATTGCTGATAGGACTACAAATTGGTGCAACCACTCTGGAAAGCAGTATGAAGATTCCTCGAAAACTTGGAATGGAACCACCATTTGACCCAGCTATCCCACTCCTCAGTTTATACCCAAATCAGCTAAAATCAAAACACAGCCACATCAATGTTTATAGTAGCTCAATTCACAATAGCTAAGCTATGGAACCAACCTAGATGCCCTTCAACAGATGAATGGATAAAGAAAATGTGATACATATAAACAATGGATTATTACTCAGCCTTAAAGAAGAATGAAAATTATGGCATTTTCAGGTGAATGGATGGAGGTGGAGAATACCATGCTAAGTTAAATAAAGCAAACCCCAAAAACCAAAGGCCAAATGTTTTCTCTGATAAACAGATGCTAATCTCTAATGGGGGGAGGGAGGTGAAGAAACTTTGGATTGTGCAGAGGGGAGTAAGGGGAGGGGAGAGAGTGTGGCAATGAAAAGAACAGTGGAATGAAACAGATATTATTACCCTATATACATGTATGATTATGCTACTGGTGTGACTCTGCACCATGTTCAGCCAGAGGAAGGAGAAGTTGTGCTCCATTTGTATACAATGTGCCAAAATATATTCTATTGTCTTGTATAACTAATTAGAACAAGAGAGAGAGAGAGAGAGAGAGAGAGAGAGAGAGAGAGAGAAAGAAGAAAGAAAGAAAGAAAGAAAGAAAGAAAGAAAGAAAGAAAGAAAGAAAGAAAGAAAGAAAGAAAGAGAAAGAAAGAAAGGTAGGTAGGTAGGTCAGTTGGTGTAGTATGTTGATGTCTCAATAACACTACCAATCTGATCAATGTAAAAATTAATTGCATGGTTACTTTATTACTGCTTTTTCTTTTTCTGTTTTTTGTTTGTTTTTGTTTTTGTATTTTTGTACCAGGGATTAAACTCAGGGGCACTTAACCACAGAGCCAAATTCCAGCCCCACCCCACCCTACCCCCGTTTTGTTTTTGTTTTTGTTTTTATTTTGAGTCAGGGTCTCACTAAGTTGCTTACAGTCTCACTCAGTTGCTGAGGTTGGCATCAAAGCTGCAATCCTCCTGCCTCAGTCTTCCAAGCCACTAGGATATTATTGCTTTATCTTAACAGCACAGGCACATTTGAAATATACCAAAATCTACACTAAAAAGAAAAGACTAAATACTTTATTCAGGCACAATTTTTAAAAAATGGGTAATTTATATTTTTTTAAAAATCTTAAAAACTCTCCTAAATAAATCAAAATAGCACTAGGATTAGATAAATGTTAGAACCGTACAATCTGACTAGACACATAAAATACACATTCATTCCACTCATTCAGTATATACTCTCTTTCAGCACCACTGTGAGCCAGGCTTAGTGCTGACAGGTAACACAAAAGAAAGTGAGATGTGACTTTATAAGTTGACTATGATATTATTTACCCTCAACAAAAGCTAAGAAAAGAAAACTAGCTGACTCTACTTTATGCAAATAAAGAAGAGCAAAGCTCTATGGGGGACTAAATGTCCATCAGCCCCAGAGAGAATGCAAGGACAGAAAGAGAGCACATTTCCAAGACTATGTGAGACAAGCAGGGAGAAGAAACCATCAACACAGCCCAAGGAAGTGTCAGAATGCCACCTGGCCTGGTGCTTAACCTTGTTATATGAACTGGAGATGAGAAGGATAAAGGAAAGCACACTCATTATGACAGAGGGAGAACAAGGCCAAGGCAATTCATCCTAGGAACCTAATTCTAGAGCAGAGCTCAGAGACTGCTCAAATTGTAGCTTAAAAGAGCTGAAGAGTTGCTAGGGAAAGGGCTTTGTGTGAGACTTAAGAACAGCCCCATTCTGGATAGTTAAGGCAGCATTACAAAGTAACATTTATTGAGAATAACTCGATGCCTCCCCAATAGCCTGGGAAGCTAGAAAGCCCATGTGAGGCTCTGAAAATTAAGTCATTTAAAATCATCCAATATATCTATAATTATAACTCTCAATTATAATCCTCTCCCTCACCCTCCCTCCCTTTCCCTCTGCAATGCCCTCTCTCCAATTTATGGGCTGAGTCACTCTGAGGCAGATAACAACTTAGAAAAATGCCATAAACAACAATATATAATGTATCATATAATATCACATAATAAATAATAAATAATACCGAATGACAGCAATATTAAGGAAATGTAACTTATTGAAAAACTTAGATCTATTCCTGGACCAAACAAAAAAAAATTTATTACAAAAGACAATGGGTTAAATAAAAAAGTATCAAACCTTAGAAAAACAAATGTGGGTGGAGGGGAGAGACTAGCATGTAATCCTGTATCATTTTATGCCAACCAGGAGGCTGAGAGTCTGATAGGCTTCTTAAAATAAGAACTGAAGCATCTTGATAAATACTTTGTTCAGTTATTTCCATCTACATCTTTCATCCTTGCCTTTGTAGACCAGCATTGCTCCTGCAAGTCATTCTCATTATTTCAGCCACAACCCTCACCTACCACCTCGCTCATTTGCATACTCCCTCTGTTAAACCCATTCCAAAATATTTTCCACTTTGTCCTCTACTAACCAACCCCCGCTCACACATGTTCAAGCTCTTTTCTAAATGCTTCTCTGCCTCCTTAGTGTCTCATGAGGACACAGCCCTGGCATAAATTAACATAAACTTATTCCATCCTTTTTCCCTCCACTCTGGGTCACACCTCCTCTCTTAGAAATTATTATACTCCTACATTCAATGCCTCAAATTCATTAAGCCCTTCTGTCACCTTATTACAACAACTAACCATCCCAGGATGCCAGAGACTACAGGCTTCACAGGAAGAAGGACTTCTAGGGCTAAAACCAGGACAGACATAGTCTAAATCTAAACCTTGTCAATGCTGTAACATCCACCTTCTTGCCCCTGCCCATAGTGACTGCGACATCTATGTGGATGATCCAGTCAGCACTAGTTTCACAGTTTCTGGCACACACTACCCCACTCACCCAACTTCTGCAGCCATTCCCATAGTCACAGCACAGCCTATAAACACCCCCCACCCACATAGTCTCTTACCAGATCTCCTTATACTATCTGCTCACCCACTCAATTACTCCAATACACAGGCTCTTTGGATCCATTAGAAATTCCTTTTTCTCTCAGGACTTTAAATTTTTCCTAGTTTTAATTTGCTTCCCCTGGAAATTAAAGTCCTCCAATTATACCTTCCTGTAGCACACCATGACTCTGATCTCTATGATTTCAAACATATTTCCCATATCTGAAATGTCCTTCCATTCCTTGTGTTTCTACTGGAAAAGTTCTGTGTAGCTAACATATTATCTCTGCAAAGTTTCCCCAACTTTCCTCAATAATCACTACTCCTTTATTCTTATATATATCTGTTTCCTTGAACATATATATTATAGTGTTCATGTACTCTGAGAAATTGTTGTCTCCCTCACTAGAATGTGAACCTAAACAGAGATGTGTTATACGTATACTCCCAGCTTTTAGTATAATACAACCAAATATTTATTGACTAAAATGTACAAGCCATGGAAGACAATAATATTCAACCTGAATAAATACAAAAAATACATAGGAAAAAATATTATGTATAATAAAACCCCAATAAACCAAAATTATCAATGGATGGATATAATACAACATAGAATGCATCAAAAAATAAAAAGAAATTCATTCACATGACAGAAAAGTTCATATATGCAAAATGATATTTAGTTCTGCCAGTAATTAACGATCACTTAAGATCTGTATGCCAACAGGAAGTTACAGATGACAAAAATCACACCTGTTCAGTGTAAGACTAGCAATATCTTTAATAAAAATCATTTTCCTTCACAATTTCTCAAGATGAATTCATAGGTATGTAAACAAATTAAACTATTACTTTCTATTAATTTGATACATCAATTTAAGTAAGTATTTTATCTTAAGTTTTTTGTTTTTTTAATCTTAAGACCATCCTCTCACTAGCTCAGAAGTCTAGCTTTCTAAAGAGAAAAGGTTGGGGAAAAGAAGATCAGTTTGCAATAGCATCTCCAGCAGTGCAGCAGCCAAGGGACTCTGGCACTGGGGCTGGAGCTGATCCTGAACTCAAGTTACTCAGATCTGTGTCCCATTAAAAACAATAAAAAACACAAAACACACCATTCAAAAATATTTTCATTTAGTAGCCTTAAAAAAAATATAAACCAATAGAACTGTCAAACCAAATTTTGAGGCACACCTAAACTAAAGGGAACAAAAGTCACTTTTGCTCTGAAGACATTAGCCAATGCCATCTACTTGTACCTCAGATCTTTAGCCTCATGGGACAAGGTGACCAAAAACAAAGATTAAGGACTGCCAAAATAGGTAGTCTATAGGAGACCTCGCACACATATTAAGCTGAGCCCACAAAAGATGACATTAGGTTGAAGTAACCAGAATTGGCCCACCATCTCTCTCCCAACCACATGAGAGGCTATCTTGACACTGAGGAAAGCAGGAAAGGAAAAACATAGGAAGAATGATTATTCTGAAAAACTGTGGCCACCCCAGCTATATACGGTATGGATGCACGAGGGAATCACAATACCAAGTAGAGTTTTTAAGAGACCTTGACTGGTAATAACCTCCCACCCCTCAGAAACCTAACAGAAGCAAACAAAAAACCCTGTCAGAGAGAGCACATTCATAGGCGGAGGAGATAACTTCATTGAAACCTGCGGCTACAGGTGTGTAATTCCCTAGCCTTCCCTCTCCACACATCGGGGAAACCTTAAGGGCCCCTCCCAGCTCTCCCCTAAGGGCCCCTCCAAGCTCTCCCATGAGCGCGATAGCCAGACCAGGGAATCAGAGGTGGCGTGGGACCCGCGGTGCGGAACTACCGCTCCCACCAGGGCTGACAGCTGAGGTCTCTTGCACCAGCTACCAGGGACGTGGCTACCGGAGGGCAAGTAAAATTCGCTGAGGATTCTCAGCCCCAAGCTCTACAAACTTAGGGTCTGAGGGAATGGCAAACTGGAAGAGTGTGCCCAGTCGTTCATGAAAACAGGGCTCCCGAGAGCAGCAGACCTGGCGTGTAGCCAGTATTGTGGTGAGCGGCACCCGTGAGAGGGGCCTGGCTAGAGGAAAAGTGGGAAGTGACTAGACACAAGAGGAGGCCCTAGGCACTCAGGATTGGAGACTCGCCCAGTCTGGGAGGAGCTGCTGCACAGTGATTGGTTCCCGCGTATTGACAGGAGAAACTTGGCCTGGTGGGCACAGCGCCACCTACTGGAAAAGAAGTTAATCAAACTCTAAGACTGCATTTATTAGTTTTTTTTTTCTTTTTTTCTTTTCTCTCTTTTTTTTTTTGATTTGGGTTTTTCTTTAATTTCATTTTTCTTGTTGTTTTTTTAAATTGTTTTTTACAATTTTTTTTAAATTTTTTTTCTTCTAATTTTAATTTTAATTTTTTTATTATTTTTTTTAATTTTTTTCTTTTTTTATTTCCTATTTTTTTCTTCTTTTCTCTTTTCATTTCTTTTCAATTATCTTATCCCCCCTTCCTTGAATTCTACCTGCTTACTCTCATTCTCTTTAGTGACTTCTTCCCTTCCCTTCTAATACCTTTCCTCCAAAGCATCTAATAAATTTATAGGAGTAAACAGTAACTCATCAGTCAAACAGAACAAGAAGTAACATGAGCAGCTTCAAAAAACAAGGAAGAAAAGGAGTACAAACAATGCAGGACAGCCTAAATATTCAGGAGGACCTAGAGTCATCAGAAAAATGGTCATATAAAGAACTCAAGGAACACCTTAAACATATGGAATGGAACCTTAAAGAGGATACAAGACAGCAAATTCAAGCAGCGAAAGAACACATTGAGAATGAATTACATAAACAGATAAAAGAAGTTAAGCATCTTTATCAGGAGATAGAGATTATAAAAAATAATCAAACAATAATTCTATAAATGAAGGAAATGATAAACCAAATTAAAAACTCAATTGAGAGTATCACTAACAGAGTGGAGCAAGTAGAAGCCAGAACGTCAGATAATGAAGACAAAATATATCATCTTGAAAAGAGTCTAGCCAACTCAGAAAGGCTGGTAAAAAATCACAAGAAAAACATCCAAGAGTTATGGGATAACATAAAAAAAACAAACTTACGAGTCATCGGGATAGAAGAAGGTACAGAGATTCAAACCAAGGGAATGAGTAACCTGCTGAATGAAATAATTACAGAAAACTTTCCAGAAATAAAAAGGGAAACAGATATACAAATTGAAGATGCATACAGGACACCAAGCACACAAAATCACAGTAGACCAACGCCAAGACACATTGTTATGAAGATATCCAATATACAGAACAAAGAGAAAATATTAAAAGCTACAAGAGAAAGGAGACAGATTACATTCAGGGGTAAACCAATAAGGTTAACAACGGATTTTTCATCACAGACACTGAAAGCAAGAAGGTCATGGAACAATGTATTTCAAACACTGAAAGACAATGGATGCCAACCAAGAATTCTGTATCCAGCAAAATTAAGCTTCAGGTATGACAACGAAATAAAGATCTTTCATGATAAACAAAAGTTAAAAGAATTTGCAGCCAGAAAACCAGCATTGCAAAGCATTTTAAGCAAAACACTACACGAGGAGGAAATGAAAAACAATAACCAAAACCATCAGTAGGATGTGCCTCGGTAAAGACAGAGAGCAAGGGGAAAGATAATCATGGAGAAACAAACTAAATTTTTTTAAAAAAGTATAAATAATCAAACATGGATGGAAGTACAAACCATATATCAATAGTAACTCTGAATGTTAATGGCTTAAACTCTCCAATAAAGCGACATAGGCTGGTATCATGGATTAAAAAAACAAATCCAACAATATGCTGCCTCCAGGAGACACATCTGATTGGAAAAGACATACACAGGCTGAAGGTGAAAGAATGGGAAAAAATATACCATGCACACAGTCCTCGTAAGCAAGCAGGGGTGGCCATCCTCATATCGAATAAAATCGACTTCAAGACTAAGTTAATCAAAAGGGATAAAGAAGGACATTATATACTGTTAAAAGGAACCATTCACCAACAAGACATAACAATTATCAATATTTATGCACCGAATAATGGTGCTGCGACGTTCATAAAACAAATTCTCCTCAAGTTCAAGAATCAAATAGACCACAACACAATAATTATGGGTGACTTCAACACACCTCTCTCACCATTGGACAGATCCTCCAAACAAAAGTTGAATAAAGAAACTATAGAACTCAATATCACAGTCAATAACCTAGACTTAACTGACATATATAGAATATATCAACCATCATCAAATGGATATACTTTTTTCTCAGCAGCACATGGATCCTTCTCAAAAATAGACCATATATTATTCCATAGGGCAACCCTCAGTACATAAAAAGGGGTGGAAATAATACCTTGCATTTTATCTGATCATAATGGAATGAAACTGGAAATCAATGATAAAAGAAGGAAGGGAAAATCCTACATCACATGGAAAATGAACAATATGTTACTGAATGATCAATGGGTTACAGAAGACATAAAGGAGGAAATCAAAAAATTCTTAGAGATAAACGAAAATACAGACACAACATATCAGAATCTATGGGACACAATGAAAGCAGTTTTAAGAGGAAAATTCATCGCCTGGTGGTCATTCCTCAAAAAAAGAAAAAACCAACAAATAAATGAGCTCACACTCCAACTCAAAGCCCTAGAAAAGGAAGAGCAAAACAACAGCAAATGTAGCAGAAGGCAAGAAATAATTAAAATCAGAGCGGAAATCAATGAAATTGAAACAAAAGAAACTATTGAAAAAATTAACAAAACTAAAAGTTGGTTCTTTGAAAAAATAAATAAGATCAACAGACCTTTAGCCATGCTAACGAAGAGAAGAAGAGAGAGAACTCAAATTACTAACATACGGGATGAAAAAGGCAATATCACAACAGATGCTACAGAAATACAGAAGACAATTAGAAATTATTTTGAAAACCTATATTCTAATCAAATAGAGGATAGAGAAGACATCGATAAATTTCTTAAGTCATATGATTTGCCTAGACTGAGTCAGGAGGATACACACAATCTGAACAGACCAATATCAATGGATGAAATTGAAGAAGCCATCAAAAGACTACCAACCAAGAAAAGCCCAGGACCGGATGGGCATACAGCGAAGTTTTACAAAACCTTTAAAGAAGAATTAATACCAATACTTTTCAAGTTATTTCAGGAAATAGAAAAAGAGGGAGCTCTTCCAAATTCATTCTATGAGGCCAACATCACCCTGATTCCGAAACCAGACAAAGACACCTCAAAGAAAGAAAACTACAGACCAATATCTCTAATGAACCTAGATGCAAAAATCCTCAATAAAATTCTGGCAAATTGAATACAAAAACACATCAAAAAAATTGTGCACCATGATCAAGTAGGATTCATCCCTGGGATGCAAGGATGGTTCAACATACGGAAATAAATAAATGTTATTCACCACATCAATAGACTTAAAGATAAGAACCATATGATCATCTCGATAGGTGCAGAGAAAGCATTCGACAAAGTACAGCATCCCTTTATGTTCAAAACATTAGAAAAACTAGGGATAACAGGAACTTACCTTGACATTGTAAAAGCTATCTATGCTAAGCCTCAGGCTAGCATCATTCTGAATGGACAAAAGTTGAAGGCATTCCCCCTAAAATCCGGAACAAGACAGGGATGCCCTCTATCTCCACTTCTATTCAATATACTTCTCGAAACACTGGCCAGAGCAATTAGACAGACGAAAGAAATTAAAGGCATAAAAATTGGAAAAGAAGAACTTAAATTATCACTATTTGCAGATGACATGATTCTATACCTAGAAGACCCAAAAGGGTCTACAAAGAAACTACTAGAACTAATAAATGAATTCAGCAAAGTGGCAGGATATAAAATCAACACGCATAAATCAAAGGCATTTCTGTATATCAGCGACAAAACTTCTGAAACGGAAATGAGGAAAAACACTCCATTCACAATATCCTCAAAAAAAATAAAATACTTGGGAATCAACCTAACAAAAGAGGTGAAAGATTTATACAATGAAAACTACAGAACCCTAAAGAGAGAAGTAGAAGAAGATCTTAGAAGATGGAAAAATATACCCTGTTCATGGATAGGCAGAACTAACATCATCAAAATGGCGTTATTACCAAAAGTTCTCTATAGGTTTAATGCAATGCCAATCAAAATCCCAATGGCATTTCTTGTAGAAATAGAGAAAGCAATCATGAAATTCATATGGAAAAATAAAAGACCCAGAATAGCAAAAGCAATTCTAAGCAGGAAGTATGAATCAGGCAGTATAGCAATACCAGATTTCAAACTACATTACAGAGCAATAGTGACAAAAACAGCATGGTACTGGTACCAAAACAGGCGGGTGGACCAATGGTACAGAATACAGGACACAGTAACCAATCCACAAAACTACAACTATCTTATATTTGATAAAGGGGCTAAAAGCATGCAATGGAGGAAGGATAGCATCTTCAACAAATGGTGTTGGGAAAACTGGAAATCCACATGCAACAAAATGAAACTGAATCCCTTTCTCTCGCCATGCACAAAAGTTAACTCAAAATGGATCAAGGAGCTTGATATCAAATCAGAGACTCTGCGTCTGATAGAAGAAAAAGTTGGCTCCGATCTACATATTGTGGGGTCGGGCTCCAAATTCCTTAATAGGACACCCATAGCACAAGAGTTAATAACAAGAATCAACAAATGGGACTTACTTAAACTAAAAAGTTTTTTCTCAGCAAGAGAAACAATAAGAGAGGTAAATAGGGAGCCTATATCCTGGGAACAAATTTTTACTCCTCACACTTCATATAGAGCCCTAATATCCAGAGTATACAAAGAACTCAAAAAATTAAACAATAAGATAACAAATAACCCAATCAACAAATGGGCCAAGGACCTGAACAGACACTTCTCAGAGGAGGATATACAATCAATCAACAAGTACATGAAAAAATGCTCACCATCTCTAGCAGTCAGAGAAATGCAAATCAAAACCACCCTAAGATACCATCTCACTCCAGTAAGATTGGCAGCCACTATGAAGTCAAACAACAACAAGTGCTGGCGAGGATGTGGAGAAAAGGGTACTCTTGTACATTGCTGGTGGGACTCCAAATTGGTGCGGCCAATTTGGAAAGCAGTTTGGAGATTCCTGGGAAAGATGGGAATGGAACCACCATTTGACCCTGCTATTGCCCTTCTCGGACTATTCCCTGAAGACCTTAAAAGAGCATGCTACAGGGATACTGCCACATCGATGTTCATAGCAGCACAATTCACAATAGCTAGACTATGGAACCAACCCTGATGCCCTTCAATAGATGAATGGATAAAAAAATTGTGGCATCTATACACAATGGAGTACTATGCAGCAATAAAAAATGACAAAATCATAGAATTTGCAGGGAAATGGATGGCACTAGAGCAGATTATGCTTAGTGAAGCTAGCCAATCCCTAAAAAACAAATACCAAATGTCTTCTTTGATATAATGAGAGCAACTATGAACAGAGCAGGGAGGAAGAGCAGGAAGAAAAGATTAACATTAAACAGAGACATGAGATGGGAGGGAAAGGGAGAGAAAAGGGAAATTGCATGGAAATGAAGGGAGACCCTCATTGCTATACAAAATTACATATAAGAGGTTGTGAGGGGAATGGGAAAATAAACAAGGAGAGAAACGAATTACAGTAGATGGGGTAGAGAGAGAAGATGGGAGGGTGGGGAGGGGGGATAGTAGGGGATAGGAAAGGTAGCAGAATACAACAATTACTAATAGGGCATTATGTAAAATTGTGGATGTGTAACCGACGTGATTCTGCCATCTGCATTTGGGGTAAAATTGGGGGTTCATAACCCACTTCAATCTAATGTATGAAGTATGATATGTCAAGAGCTTTGTAATTTTGTGAACAACCAATAAAAAAAATAAAATAAAATAAAAAGAGAGAGCACATTCATTCTGGAAACACACACAAAAAAAAACAATCAAACCTGTATGAGGGCAACAACTGGTCAAAGATAACTAACTAGACACAAAAGGTATCAGACAACATGAATGAGGAAAAGCACAAACAGACATAGGGTGGGGTCGACTTCATCTATATTCCCAGCTTCTCAGGAGACTCAGGGATTGTTTGAGGCCAGCCAGGGCAACATAGCAAGACCCTGTCCCTGAGACAGAAAAAAAAGCAATAGCAGGAAAAGACCATACAGATTTTAAATATTTTAATTTCATATTAAGAAGCAACCTATAATGAATTAGAGAAAGAACAACAAACATTAAAATGTCTGCAAGGAAGCCATAAAAAATAACAAAGCACAATTGAAAAAGAACCAAAGAAAACTTCTAAGAATTATAATAACCAAAATTAAAAACCCAGGGGACTGGGGTTGTAACTCAGAACGCTTACCAAGCACATGTGAGGCACTGGGTTTGATTCTCAGCACCTCATAAAATAAGTAAATAAAATAAAGGTCCATTGACAACTAAAAATTTTTAAAAACCCAATGGGAGCAGACGGTACAGTTCATCGGTAAAATATCTGCCTATATGTAAAGCCCTGGGTTCAATCTCCAGCACCACAAAAAATAAAGGGCAGGGGTGTAGAATAGAATAGAGAAAATAGAGAAATACCAAACTGGGAAATAATTCTAGAGAAAAAATCTGTAATTCAGCAGAGAAAGAACAAAAGAAAATATAGACCTAACAATGAGATGGGAAAAACTAACAAGATCGATAACACATTTGACTAGAATCCCAGAAGAAAGAAAAAAGGAAGTTTAAAAGCAATAATAGCTGAGAATTTTTCAGAATTATACAAGACAACAATCTACAATTTAAGAAGCCTAATGAAACCCAAGCAGAACAAATAAAAAGAATTAAACTCCCACACAAACTGAGAATGATCAAAATCCAAGAGAAGTGAATGAAATAGAATATCTCAAAAGAAGCTTAGGAGCAAAGCCATCGGACCTTCAAAGGAGCTACAGTTAGACTAATAGCTGACTTCTCAAAAATAAGAATTAAAGGCAGAAGACAGCAAAATGACATCACTTAATATGCTAAAAGAAATTACCTGCCAAAAAAAAAAAAAGCATTCTACATTCAACAAAAAATATCTCAATAAAGAATGTAATCTCTTTCCTCATTTTTGCTTTGGGTTAAAGGGCAATTTTAACCAACTTTCTTTTTAAATGTATAATAATAAAATTTTAAAAATCACTTCAAACTAATGCCAATTAAGAACAACTGGATATTTATGAAAAGATTTAATTACATGCCTGAACATCTCCTTTATGCCAGTACTCATAAACACGTTTTTTACATTACTAATTGGTTATCTATGTAATTGTGTCTTGGTTCTTCAGATAGATGCAAAATTCCAAGGGTAATGGACCATTTATATTCATTGTTAGAGTTTCCTCCTACACACTCACCCACATGCTTTACCCAGACTGGGAAGTAATTATTGACTGATAACAGTCAGTGGTTAAACACTGAATTCCTATGATAATAATTCATTTTTATCCAGATATTCTTGGAATATTATTTCAATGGTTTAACATAAAATGTCAGATTAACAAAGACTCTGATTTTATATCACTAAGTATTGTAATTAGTAAATATTTTAAAGCAAAACTTTAATGAATGGTAAGTATGCTTTACAACGAAAGTAACCTACAGTTTGTTCCCACTCCCACCCAGTTTCCCTATGAACAAAGTTAACAAGTCTTTGAAATCTGCAACTGTTTCTTTAATTCCAAACTATTTATTTCAAGTACTCAGTTAATTGGCAGAACGCTGATTTCTCCACACAGTTTTCTTTTACTGAGCTTCAAATTTTCCTCTTTATGACATCTCCCTTATGTTATGTTCTGCAATAACCTTTTGGTGCACAATTAAAGGTCTCCCAAACTCAATCTTCTTTAAAGCTCCAACTGGCAAATGTCTTCCAAAAAAATAAAATAAAATAAGAGAGAAAGTAATTTTCTTTCCCCATTTTTACAATGCAGCCCAGTAGAAAATCATTCAACTTCAGTTGCTTAGTTTTTAAACTATGTTGCACCATGGTCATTTTCAAGGTCACTGGAAGACAGGCAGCCAAACTCGAATTCATGAAAGATATGATAAAGACTAGAGTCTTCTAAGTCAAGCATCTATCAGTAGCACGTGACAAAACATGGCTTTACTTAGCTGGGGAGGAAAGGTAGAAGCTTGCTTGCAGTCAAAACAGAACAGTGGAATAGCCACATTTCTTCAAGGAAATGGAGAATGAAATAAAATAGTAATAAAAAATAAGGTGAGAAAATTTAATTGATTTGTTGTGGTTTTCTCTATAGACTGAGTAATCAAATCTTTGGCAATTAGGTTTAAATAATTAAGGTGTTAGTAAATTTGTATTTCCATCGTATCTTTCAAATTTGGATGAATGGTAGAATACTAGTTATTTTTGTGCCTGGGGTAAAGGGACAAGAGATATTTAGTCCTGAAGATATTCAACTATGTACATTTGTAACTAAAAATATTAGAAGTCAGATTTATGGCTTTGACAAAGGGGTGCTGTTAACCCAATTCAATATTTTCAGTTCTTTGAAAATTATTCAGACATTTGAAGTTGCAGTTGACACACAATATACCATCCCTCAGAATATCTGTTACTTCCTTTCAACCTTCTTATCTTGTAAGATGCAGTTCAAATACTGTCATCTGAATTCTGCTTTCCTAGATGAATCCAGAACATAGCAGTACCTTTTCTTTTTCGTAAGTCTTATAGACCATATCAAACAGTCCACCACTGGATCATTTTACCTTGTTCTGTTTTCTAAATAAGAGTCTTTTCCTGCTCTCTTAAACTAAACATTTTAATGCATATCTTCTATCGCATGCAACATATCACTGTGTACACATAAATCATTTCTTAAATATTAGCCACAAAGTAATATAAAGGACAACAATGGCTCCAGAATTTCTATGTAGGATGCACTCAGGAGGATTCTACTAGGGAATTTATCTTAATAGTACATTTAATAGCAAGCATATACTTTCTATAAATTTTGAGTTAATTTGGGATAACTTGATGGGGAAGGACCTGATTAATTAAAGCCCCTAACCATTTCTTGATTCCAAAAGGGACTTTAAAAAGCGTTAACCTCACCGTTTCATTCATGTGCCCTGCATCAAGGAGGAGAAGGAAGCTCTTCACACATTTATCCTACTTCAAAGTCCAAAAACAACCTCTTTCTGTTGGATATACCACTATCCCAAGTTACAGTTCTACCCCTAAACAGTCCTATAATGTTTAAGAGCTTTATCTGCACTTAAGATGTAAATTTCAGGAAGAAGCCATGTGGCCACTCAGAAAGGACAGTGGTATTCAGGGGCATCCAGTTCTCAAATACTATATATCTAAATTGTGACAGGAAGCAGCTCTACCTGCACCTCCCAGGGGCCACTCTTCCATGCCTCTTCAATCCTAGCTCTACTTACTCTTCATCATTAAAAACATGAGCTGTGAGCAATGGCACACACCTGTGATTCCAGGAACTCAGAGGGCTGAGGTAGAAGGATAGAAAGTTCAAGGCCTGCCTCAGCAACTTACCAAGATCCTTTTTCAATATAAAAATAAATAAAGGGCTAGGGATATAGCTCACTGGTAAAGTGCCCCTGGGTGAGAAAGTTAAGTGCTCACATCAGCCTAGAGTAGCCTATAACAATACTGTGAATTTCCCTATATCTCTATATAAGTTCCCTATATGTTCTAAATATGTATTTTATTTTCATTGTAAGAAAAATACCTTCTCTGTCCAAAGCCTGTCCTCATAACCCACCTAAATGTAGCCATTTTATTTCTGTCTCAAAAATGCAAAGAGAGAAAATACTGAATTTATGCATCCTATATCCATTATATTGTGCTCTGTAATGATCTTGACTTTGATTTCTTTCTGAAAACATCAGTCACTTTATCTTATCTATACTTTCCTTCCTATTGTTAGTTTTCAGTTACCAAAAAAAAAGGAACAGGCAAAATTTTTATTTCTATTCTGTAGAAATAAATAAGAGCAGCCTTGAAACACTTAAAAGAGAATTCTGATGCTGCATCTTATTCACTTTGCATCTTGCCTCCAGTAAGATCATTACAACCCAAAAGTGATATAGCTTAAGGAATCCAGAAAGCTAAGCAGCAAATTCAAACAGCTGTGTATGTGTTTGCATTCACCCATGATTCTCCTGTTCCTTACGCAAAGTATCATAATGGCAGCAAAAGTGTCTGCCAACATAAAAAGGGTTTTATTAGGCCTATCTGTCCTGCTTCCCTATACACTTACAAAGTAAGTTTAGTTATTTTTTGTTTGGAAAGTTTTTTCTATCTTGTTTTGTTATGTTTTTGTTTGTGTGTGTGTGTGTGTGTGTGTGTGTGTGTTCGACAAGAAATTATTTTTCTAGATTTTCCATATGAATCAAAATCTCCCCCGTACCTACCACAATCTAAACTCCATATATCAAGAACCAACTGAGGACTGGGGTTGTGGCTCAGTGGCAGAGTGCTTGCCTCACACATGTGAAGCACTGGGTTCAATCCTCAGCACCACATAAAAACAAATAAACAAAATAAAGATTTGTATCTATGTATAACTAAAAAATATTTTTAAAAAAACAACTAAAAGCTGGGCGCAGTGGCACACATCTGTAATCTCAGCAATTCAGGAGGCTGAGACAGGAGGATCACAAGTTCAAGGCCAATGTCTGCAACTTAGAGAAACCCTCAGCAACTTAGAAACTTTATCTCAAAATAAAAAAATCAAAAAGGCTGGGAATGTAGTACAGTGGTAAAGTGTCCCTGGGTTAGATCCTCAGTACCAAAAATAAGAAAGAACCAACTGAAAGCATCAGATGATAAAAATGAAAATAGGATAAAAATCTACAACTATTTCAAAAGGCAACACAAATATTTAGAAGCTTATATGGTGTGGTGTCAATAGTAATTTATCATTGCTTTCATTCATTTATTTATATCCCTTTCTATTCCCAAAAACACTTTTTAAATTCCCCAGCACCTACACAGTACCCTGAATATACTGTATATACACCATTTCTTAACCGAGTGGAATTTAGCAAGAAGAAAGGACCATCTGTAATCTATGCTATGAAGTAAGCTCATTAATTTAGTTGGCCTTAAATATTGTCAAACTCTGAAGGGCGAAATGCACTACATTAAAACATAAATTACATTATCTCATACTTACATCTTATGCTTCATATCTTATTACCTCACCTTCTAGAGTCCTAAAACATACAAAACAGTATTTAGAAGTAAAGACCTCCAAAGATTTTAAAAACTCCTGGCAAATCTCTTATTCAAATGAAAAAGCCATAAACTTCTCAGTTCATTCTTTTTAAGCAGCTTCACCCATCAGATTTCTGAAAGGTGAAAGGCATTTATCAACATTTATCCCATTTCTGTCCTTACTAATCTGAGCTCCCTCAGAGTTATTTTCTCCACGCACCTCATTACTGAAATTTCACTTTCCATACTACTAATTGTAGTCTTTAGTTATATTAACTTCATTACATTTCATAAATTATGGTATGGTTGTTTGGGGGTACTTGGGGTATAATATTTGTTTTGTTTCAACTCAAATTCAATATGCCAAAAGCCTCTAGCTTAGCTACCAATTCCAATTATCTAGTACTGAATAACAAACTAATCTAAAACGTAGCAGTTTAAAACAACAACCATTTTATTAAAGATCCCAATTTTGTTGGTAAGGCAGGTAGGTATTCAAAAAGAGGCAATCCATCTATTTCCTGAGGCATCAAACAAGCCTAGTAGGAGTACTGAGCCACTGACTAGACTGATCTGAAGAGTCTAAGGTGGCTCCACATATTACACCTTGGTGAGAATAGCTGAAAGGCTTGGGCTCAGCTGGAATTGTGGAGGAGTCCCAGCTAAGTCTACCCTAACCCAGCTAAAATTTTAGCCTAATTCAGCTAAAAGGCATTCAGCTAGGACTATGGACATGGCCTCTCCAACATGACAGTTGCCAGTTTATTCTAGGTTTCAGAACAGACCTCTCCAGCAATCTGTCTGAGCAAATGTAGTTAAATTTCTACTAGGGCTCCAAAAGGAGAGTACTGCAAAGATAGGAAATGGAAGAAACCACTTTCTAAGGTCTCTATCCAGAAACTACTAAAGTGCCACTTCCCCAATATTTATTTGTCAGAACAGTTGCAAAACTCACTAGGCCAATGGTTTGTGGGAGGAGAATAGAACATATTTATTAGATACTGAGTTTCAGTTGGGGAAAATGAGAAAGTTCTAGAGATACAGGTGATGGTTGCATAACAACACTGTAAATATAATTCAGTATATATTATATTGTGGATTGAACCGCAATATAAAAGGGAAAAAACCCTCAGATTCAAGGAGAGGTGACATAGATCCTACCTCTTAGTGGAAAATTATCAAATAATTTGTGGTCATCTTTTGTTTTATTTTTTGTCATGCTGGGGAATCAAACCCAGGACACCATGCATGCTACAGGGCCTGGTGCATACTATGCAAGTAAGTGCTCTACCACTGAGTCATAGCCCCAGCCCAAATTATGGTTATCTTTAATTCACTACACCAGCCAAGGTGACCTCTTGGAAGGCAAAATATTCATTAAGTAAAAGCATAAATACTCCCTCCTAAATATCTCCATTATCTATATGATACTTGGCTACAAGGTTATAAATATATTTTCATGACAGTATTGATAGAAAATAGGGAATATTACCACACTCATCCTTTGTGTTTATTTCAATCACACTCAGAAATTGTTAAAACTCACATGAAAGCTCCAAGATGAGATAAAACTGAAAAACCTACTTTGTAAATTCCAGACAATCTAGTTTGCAGCTGGGCTGGATGTTAAATGGAAAAATTCCTCCTATTCTGAAACCCAGAAAACTAGCAACCTTCTAGAAAGCCTTTGAACTTGAAAGACAGGGTATGTATGATTCTTGGAAATCTTATCAATCTGTACATTTTTTTTCTGTTCTTTACCTTCTCCAATGTCTACTGAACCAAGACTTTCATCCTCCTCCTCAAGTTTGCCTGATAAGTTTTAATGTAACAAAATCAATCTGATTTCCGTAAGTATATAATTAGCAAAAAAGTGACCCAAATCTTGAGTTTTAGACCCAGTTTGCTAGTTCACAGTATCTCTTGAACCATCCATTTTATATGGCTATTAGCACAAACTTAGACACAAAGAACAAACTGCTGAATATTTAAACTTTATAATGAATATTCAAAAGGCTAAACTATTTCTAGGGAGCTAAGTTAATATATTTTCTGAGGAACACCTGTAAGTGGCTAATTCATTTATTTATTCCTTTGTTCAACCATATTAAGTACCCGTTAAGGGCCAGACGTTGTGTTTGATATTGAAGAAGACATTAAGGGTCCATTGCTCTCAAGAGACTCAGAGCTCACTCCAAACAGGCTGGTGATGACCCACAAGTATAAGAGCTCTGATAGAAGATACACAGAGTACTACATTAGAGCACAAAAGAGGGGGTTTATGCCAGACTGAGGGGGGTGGGTAGAGGGGGAGGAGAAAGATGGGAATCCCAGAAAAACAATCTGTGCAAACTGAGACACAATTGATGAGGCAGAATTAGGTAAAAAAGAAAGAAAAAAACTCCAAGGTCAAGGTAGGGAAATATGTTTTCAAAACAAAAAATGTTCATTACAGTTGGTCCATAGAGTTGACAAAAATAGTGGTTAAGAAATGAGATTAGATGGGGCTGGGATTGTGGCTCAGGGGTAGAATGTTTGCCTCACACATTTGGAGCACTGGATTCGATCCTCAGCACCACATTTTTTTATAAAAGTAAATAAATCAAAGGAAGGTACTGTGTTCATCTACAACTAAAAAAAAATTTTTTTAAGAGAGAGAGATGAGATTGGAGAGGTAAACAGGGGTGAGAACATGAGGCAACCTGTTGAGAATTTTAAACATTACCATTATGCTAACAGGTAATTAATAGAGTTGTAAAGGGGCTGCAGAATAGATGCACACAATCATATCTGCACATGATCATATCTTGCTTCAGAGCAAAGAATGGGCTGAGGAACAGCTGTAAATGGTTAATTCATTTATTTATTCCTTTGTTCAACCATATTAAGTACGATAATCCACCCTAGAATTATAACAGTGAGTAAAGCTAAAAGGCTGAACTCAGGTGTTAATCTTGGCTAGGTAAAAATCAAAGTACTCTATTACTCATTTTCCTATTCCATAGTAACTTGTTGTATTCTTCTCAGAACCAGAAAATAACTGAATTTAAATGAACCTCCCCTTTTACCCTTAAGATTCAAGTGCAAAAAGGACCATGATCAAGCTCCCCCAATTGTTCAGCTGTTAATCTAGCATCACCATGTTTATCTATATATATTCCTGACTCTCCCATACTATACAGTAAGAAGCAAGATTTGGACTAAAATTTTATTCATTTTAATAAGACTTTAGTATTTCAAATTCTATTAGCTTATATAATTAGAGTTTTTATAACTTCTTTTTATAGTACATATATTTGTAGCACTTTTAAATGACTCAAGTAGGTACTGAATTCCATCAATGTTCTCCATATATACACATGCACACTCACACTCAAACATACACACATACAATCATTTTACAAATCTTGTGCAAAAACTGTAGTGGTAACAAATAAAAAATAACAATAGTTAACATTTATTATGTGTTTATTATGTGCCAGACACTATTCTAAAAGTTTTATAAAATATATTACCTTATCAAGGCTTCCCAACCTTATGAGATAGTATAAGGTAGTAAGCAACTCTATTCTTCATTTTGCAGATGGGGAAACCAAATCAAAGAGGAAAAACAACTAGTTAGTGGCAGTGCCAGTGTTATGGTGTGCATAGGAGGTGTCCCCCAAAAGCTCCTGTGTTAATGCAGGAATATGCAGAGGTGAAATGATTGAACTGTGAGAGCTGTAACCTAATCAGTCCATCCTAGTTTGAACAGAATGTCTGGGTGGTAACTGTAGGCAGGAAGGGCATGACTGGAGGAAGTGGGTCCCTAAGGATATGCCCTGCGAGGGTTCATCTTCCCTGAAGTGCCTTCTCCCTTCCCTCTCTCTGCTTGTTAGCCACCATGAGTGGATCAACACTCCTCTACCACACCCTTCAACCATGATGCTCTGCCTTACCTTAAGCCCACAGCAATGGAGTCATCCCACCACAGACTCAATTTCTGAAACCATGTAACAAAATAAACTTTCTTTCCTCTAAATTGTTCTTGTCAGGTATTTTTATGACAGTGTCAACAAGCTAATCAACGCACTCATAATAGAACACTAGAGCCTGTGCTCTTCACTCCAGAATATACAAACTCTGGATTATCCCCTTTTAGACAGTATGCTACCTCCTGGTGCAGTTCAAAGCAGAATTCATGTCTATATCTCAGATCTTCTAATACCCTGAGTCTCAAACACAAAACTCTATAAACATTTTCTGTTACTAAGCCATGTATATATGACTCAGATTAGGGGTAATGCAATTTCTACCTTTGTTTTCCTAGTCTGGACCTTAATCAGTCACAGGCACCTGACCAATCTATGGTTTTCTTTATTCTAAGGAAGGGATTGGGGGAGCCAGGGGCACATACCTGTAATCCCAGCAACTTTGGGAGGCTGAGGCAGGAGGACTGCAAGTTTAAGAGGAGCCTCAGCAACTCAGGGAGACCCTACCTCAAAATATAAAATAAAAAGGGCTGGCTGGACATGTAACTCAGTGGTAGAGTGCCCCTGGGTATAATCCCCAATAATAGAAAAGAAAAAAAGACAATCCAGAAAGAATTCAAAAGCTAGGTGCATAGACCCAAATTCTTGTCACTTACTAAACTAAGGTGATCCTTAATAAAGGTTTAAAAGAATTCTAAGATGATGCTCTTGCATCCTTGCCTTAAAAGTGACCTGATATCTGCTTTTTGCCACATCTCAGCTTGTAAAAGGAAAGTCTGATCACCTGTAAGGTTTAAGGGGAGCCTGGCATACCTGTCCAATACATTCCGCCCATTTCTATGCGTGGTTTGAATGTGCATGCACAAGTCTCTATCCCCTTGTACTGTTTTTTGACTCACAGCAGGAAAAAAAAAACATGAAGAAAAAAAAAATCAAAGATCTATAGGACTAACAATGGTATGACTATAGAATCTAATGAGCTCAGTTTAAAAAAAAATGGCCAATGTTCATACCTTAAACTTTAAGAATACAGAAATTTTTTTTAATATTTATTTTTTAGTTGTAGGTGGACACAATACCTTTTTATTTTATTTTTATGTATTACTAAGGCTCTAACACAGTGCCTCACACATGCCAGGCGAGCATTCTTTCTGAGCAACAACCTCAGCCCCAAAACTGAAATTCTTGATGATGACTTAAACAACAAGTCTTTGGTGCATGGCATTTATGATTTGCCCCACCCTGAAACACAATGAAAGTATATAGAAAACTGGTATTTGTTATTTCTTAAATTTTTGTCTTAATTAGTTTGACAAGTTGATTTTAAATAATGAAAGCCATCTCTGAAAGGTCCATTTAGACTTGTGCAGATAATCAGCATCTGCCTCTAATCAAACTGAGATGATTAGCAAATTAAACCTTTTAATTAGCATTCTGCATAATTTAGGCAAATTATGCTTCTTAGGTTTAAGAAGGTGAAACAGGGTGAATTTGTCAGTTAGAATTCCTTTAAACCTTTATTAATTATCTAATTTTACCACATATATAGTAAAATAAAGAAATACAAATTCAGTTGAACTTTGTTTGCTGAAACCTAGCATTTAGCAACATTTAGGCTAATTCTCTCATTTGGAGAAAATTAAATATGAAACTCAAAAGAGAAGAAAAATAACTGATTTCAGTTTTTATTAACTCCCCAGAGGTAAGCTTCACCTATGCTAGAATCAAATAGCATTTTTTAAGAAAAAGAAAAGAAGGAAGGGGAAAAGAGAAGAATAGAGGAAGGAGCAAAAAGAACCTCTTTCTACTTCTGCCACTTGATGCTGTAGAAGCCAGGGTTATTATATTCACCACACAGTCAATCACACAGCTGTAAGGAAAAGTATTCACAGAAAGGTAAGCAGCCAGTCAATTTTCTTTGTTAGACAAAGAGAAAGCAAAGGACAAGAAAGTAGCAAAGCTGCCATTACAACACACTAAGCTAATTGATTACTTTCTCTCATACAAAACGATGCCTGCCCAAAACATTCCTATTCCCTAACAAAATGAAAGTAAGTAATGTTGGAATTTGATAAACAAAAGTCAGGGAATAAATCACAAAACCTTAAGGGATGGTTGAAAAAGTATCTATCTTTTCTTTTTCTCTCTTACCATTTCAAATATATATTAAACCCCACTTGCTGATAAAGACATGGTCTTGGAGACACCTCCTCTGTTCTAGAATCCAATCCCTTACCAAAAAAAAAAAAAAAGAAGAAGAAGAAGAAGAAGCAAAATTCAAAAATAGATTTTCCTCATGATCAGAGATAACAACCTACTAAAAACTTCAAAGAAATCATATCTCTATCCTACTATAAATACTTCCTAAATTATGTGTGTGCATTTTATGTGTGTGCATGAACACGCACCTGTGTTGCAAAGGGAATAGTAAAAAGAAAAGAAAAATAATCATGCTGAAGTTATACTAAAAAGAAATAAGAAGCTGAATTCTAATCCATTTTAAATAACATACAACAAACTAAATGAAATCCAGGACAGATAGAATAAGAAGCTATCCTTTCTAAATCCAAATTCCAATCTATTTGCATATAAATTCTATTACATCCCTGAGCAACCTGTATCTGTAGAGCTAAAACAATAGTTCTGATGTATACTAGTCAACCAAATAGTTCCAAAATAGTTTCTTTAAGGACTTACTCAAGTGGCAATATTTTTAATATAATTTACAGCACTGAGCAACTACAGGCACTTACAAAATATTAGTGGGTTCATTGCCTATGACACATATTCAACTGAAAATACTAATTTCTCTTAACTCTTAAAATATATGTAAATATAAAAAGGTTTAAATACTAGATATATCTCTGCTTATTAGCACTTGTTTGTATTCACTTACTATTTAACAATCCCCTGTACCCGTTTATTATTAAAGCAAAAGGAAGAAACATACAAAAACTGAAAAATGAGAACTTTTTTCCCCTTCTACACTGAATGAACTATTGGAAGTTGAAGTACAGTACTTTGGCTCCCCCAAATGACACTTTTAGAGCATAGTAATCTGGGAATAGGGAAAAAAAATCTGATGCCAAATACAAAGGAATTCTTTGTAGCTCATCATCATTGAAAGAAGTCTGTCAAGAACTAAATCAGTTTTAATATAATCACCTCTCATTTATCCTGCTCCCTACCTAATCCAAAAAATATAATGATAGTTATATATTATAAGAGTTTATCTCTAAATTACAAAAGATAAAGGAAATTATATATGAAATAGAGTAGAAAAGTGAAGGTGAAACTATGGTCCAAATATCAAGAGGTATTAAATATCAGAAAAGTAAGGGCTTTATAGAAAAATACCTAAAAGTGAATCACATATTTATTTTTTAAAAAATTAGTTCCAAGATTATTCAAAAGTCAAAATGTTGGGGCTGGGGTCATGGCTCAGAGTTAGAGCACTCGCCTAGCATGTGCACGCCTCAGCACCACATAAAAATAAATACAGATATTGTGTCCAACTACAACTAAAAAATAATTATTCAAAAAAAAAAAAGTCAAAATTTCTTTTTTTTTTGTACCGGGAGTTGAACTCAGGGGCACTCAGCCACTGAGCCACATCTCCAGCCCTATTTTGTATTTTATTTAGAGACAGAGTCTCACTGAGTTGCTTAGTGCCTCGCTTTTGCTGAGGCTGGCTTTGAACTCAAAATTCTCCTTAGTCTCCCAAGCTGCTGGGATTACAGGCATGTGCCACCACGCCTGGCAAAATGTTCTAATTTGAAAAATTAAAATATCCTTCTGAGAACTCTGTCAAAATTCTGTTACTTTGCAATCCTAAATCTCAACTTAGGTCTCAATTCTCCATTTCCTTATTCACTCAGCTGCTGCAGTTATCTTTATCATGGTAAATTACAACACTTTATTCAAAAACTCTCAATAATTTCCTCCTGCCCTTCTCCTATCTAGCTAACCTTACCTCCCACTCTTTTCCATAATTTAATGACATAAAAATGTAAAACCACAACCACACTAACATGGAAAACACATGAATGTGTTTCCTTTAAATAAAAAAGGTGAAGATATCATTAAGTATATGACAAGTAGGAGACCTCCAGAGAGATAGGGGTTATACTATGGCTAGGAAAAAGATGAGATAATAGAACTATGTCTGTGTTCAACTTGGAAAAAGGAGAAAGAACTACACTGTACTTAGGAAAAACAGGCTCTGCTATTGCTGGACAAAGAAAGAAAGGAACCAAGGACCTTCCACTACCAGCTGATCCTGCCATCCAGTTAACCTTCTCAAAGGGGCAAGATAAGAGATCACTCTAACCCATCCATCTCATCCCAAACCATCCCTAGGCTTCCCTCATGTTTAACTTCAGGGGCTATAGACAAATTAGATCTCAGAAGTTCCCTAGTTCAAACGCAAAGTTTTCTCAAAGGTTTATAATGTTTGAAATTCTATGTTACACCATCATCCTCATCAATTAAAATGGAAATAAATAAAATTAATCTGAAATTATTTTCTTCAAACTGGCTAATAAATCATAATCATAAATGGATGATTTTTGAAACCTTTACAAAAGTGATACAAAGACCAGAAACCTTACTATATGAATGGCACAATCCCAAGAAAAAGGCATCTTAATTAATGCTCTATGAAGACACCTCCAAAGGAAACAGACAGAACTGGAAATCCATCTATAAGCTCTGTGAGCAGACTGGCAGCCTCGTTCCTTCCTAGCTGAGAAGTTTGCTCACCCTACTCCACTGGGATTCTGGGATTCCAGAATTCTTCACAATAGTTGAAGAGCTTTGAACTCTGTTTATGAAGAAGACTACAAAGAAGTATTATTGTCATGCTGCTTTTGGCTCTCTCCTTCATCTGCTATGCTCACAGTTCTTATGAGTACTGACAGTATGTGATACTGAGGGTTTAATTTAAGATTATTTTTCACAAGAAGTGGGAAAACAACCAGATCTAACTTTAGTTATATAAACAGTGTGTCTGGGATGATAACTATTAGTGAGAAAAATAATCTGATTTTTTAAAGAAGGGGAAATTTCAAGAAAAAAAGAAAAAAAAGTATAACTATAAGCCAAAACTACCTTAAATCTTACAAAAAGAAAATAAGAAACATGCTATGGTCAGTGTTTATAATACTACAGGCAAGAATCTAATAGAATCAAACTTGGGGATCAGAAAGCTTGGATGAAATTAGTTGTTCACAATGCTATGAGACCCAACGCTACCCTTTAATATTTTAGCATTTAAAATGTTACAATACCGACTTTACTATCTCAAAATAAAATTCAAAGATATTTTTTAAATCAATAGAACTCCATAATTAAATATAAAAGAAAAATAAAAGCAAATAAAAAATAAAAGCAAAGTAAGTAAAAGCACTAAAGGACATGTGTAGAGTAGTTAGGTATTGCATCCATTAATAGAAACCACCTACCAATACAAACTGATATAGCGTAGGTATTGGTACCTTTTTTCAAAAAAAAAAAAAAAAGGTAAATAACTCACAGAAACAAAGTATCATCTTCCATCAGTTCATAAGATATTTTAATTCTAAGAACAATCAAGGTATACCAAAAAACATGGAGGAAAAAAGCAATTTATGTGGATTTATAAAACAATGTTTGAATCCAGATGCAGATCATTTCAAGCAGTTTGGCCTTGGAGGCTTTGTTTGACCACATAAATATGAAAAGCCAAGAATGACATCAGCAAATGCATTCTTATACAGAACTATATCCAGGGCCTTCATTGCAGGAACTCCATCACTCCTGTCTCCTGTCTTTTAAATGCCTATAATACCTGTCAATCATGGTTACCACCATCAAAAGTACCACAAAGATGTCTAAAACACTAGTAGAGAAACTATATCCCCTATAGTTCAGAAGCCCTAGACTAAACCATCCTCCAGAAAGGCTCAGTTTGAAACAATCAGTAGGACTCCCTTGATGCTATCTCTCTTGTACATTACAAAAGAAAACCTACAAGTCCTTAACTACCTTTTCCTAAGTGGTTGAATTATTCTACCTCAAGCAGAATTTAATGATTGAATTTTGGTTTACAATGATTTTTGACATGCATCAGTTGTTGATCATAAACTGAAATATACAATATAATCCCAAAACATTTTTAAAGGGGTAAACAGTACCACAGAAGAAAAGCTAAGAATATAGAAAAATTGTAGGCAAAACAACGAATCCCTCAACAACTAAGCTGTATAAATATAATGTTTTCCCTAGTGATAGCATGCATATCATATTGGGAAAACTACTTATGGTATATTTAATATATTTAGTTTCCAGCTCTGCCAAGAACTGTCAGTTAAAATAAAACATCTTAGTAAAATTACAGTTAATGCTTTAATTTTCTACATTAATGTAAATCTCTAAACTCACACCTGTGTTTGTGTATCCCTTTTGATGAGCCCTGTCACCTTCAATGTCAGCATTTATCCCACTTCATTTCAGTGCTAGTTAAGTACTATCTGTGAAGAAATCTGTTCATATATTTAGTAACATACTTTGTAATTCACACATATCAAAATATCTAGAAGTCTGTCTTGGGGCAGAAGTTACTTAATCTTCCTGCTCTTCAAGTTCCTCCTGGAGCTCTTGTAAGGATTAAATTATGTAATCTATGTAAAGCACTGAGTAAAGTGCCTGGCACTCAGTAAACACATATCAAAGGTTAGCTACGAGTGATTAATTTCTCTTCTGCCTCCTTATATCACTGGACAAATTCAGACCTTAATAAGTCCACTCTTTATTCAGTCATCAATAAATAATCCTTCTTAAGGAAATAAGGACCCCATCCAAGTTTGGGGACAATCCACTGGGTTTTATAATATTCATATTCAGCTTTAAGCCTTGAATCAAATAAAAGGAAGCTGAAATATATGTGGCTATGAAGCTTCAATAGAGATTACAGAAGAATTCTCTTGCCCAAAAGCTTCATGGGAATGAAGACAGCATGCTCTGAACAGAGGTAAACAGGAAACAAAGCCAGAGAAGCAGATATCAACAGTTGAAGAATGCCACTAATTTCTTAAAAGCCAGGGAGATTATCAATCAGCAGCAGGTAAAGAATAAATGGAGAAAGTCCATGCTTTCTAATCGGTAGGGAGTAGCAGAATGGTATGTATACAGGGCCTGGGCTAACAGAATATCTGTTGTTACTATAATTATAACTCAGACTTATCCAGTGATTAAGAACACAAAAGTATTATTTTGTATAACTCCATTAGCCCTCCACATGCCTGATTCTCATTCTCATACAAAAGACCTATGTTAAGACAATCTGACCTAGAACTGAACTAGTCCATGACACAGCAATTCAGCCAAAAACAAATTCCTAGGCAACCTGGGGGCAACAGGAAAAGGTTTGGTAGATTACGGATTGAAAAAAATAATGTCTACATACAAAAGCTCAGAATCTTTTCCAGGACATCTTCAGAAAATGTGAATAACACTTCATGATGTTAATGTTTAATTACAGAGAATATTTATCACTATAGATGATATATAGTAAAATTAGTTTCATTCTTTTAGGATCCAAATATATGCATGTATATATATGTACATACACAGAACATTGTAAGACATTTAGGACAAAACTCTATATGGAACTAATTTAAAGTCATACCTTTTTTTCAAGGGCAAAGTCACAAGCATAGTCATCAAATAATCAGAATATAAGATATTATGTATATATAAACTATGTTAAAACTTTAAAAAAGAGAAATGAATTTCACAAATTATTTTGAGAACTTTTGCATATGTTAAATTTAGCCTTCAAGAGTTAATTCAGTTTGAAATTTCACACATAACCATAGTATCTCTAGGTTTAAACTATCTTATAATGAGCAGGAAAATCCAAATTCTGTGAATTCTAAAATTTTATCACTAAAGACCATCTGCCATGTTTTCTACAGCTATACACAGAGTTAAATAGTTAGGCCTCAATTAACTAAAAATTCAATGAACAATTTCCTATTCTCCATATATAAAACTTAACAATATTTAAACTATAGCTACCCAATAATGTCAAAAATCACTATGAGAACAATAGTATTAGGTTTGTAGAGTAGACTTATAAAAAGGAAGTCCTCTGTGAATATCATCACTTAATCATTTAGAAAGAAGTCAAAACTATGCATTTGTAACAGAAATGCATAAAGGGCTCTGTTTAAATCATAAATTTTTCTATTTAAATACAGAACAGGTTGAAGTTTGCTAGCCAATATAATCCTTTAAAACCAGCTGGATGAAAAAAAAAACTCATTTCATATATAGCATATATATTTATCATGTAATATTTAACCTGGAAAAGGATAAGAATTCCATGTTACTATATTCATCTTAAAGACATCTAATGTTCACAAAACAGACAAACCTTCGCAATGTTACTACTATTTATATTGTTCTCATACTACTATTTTCTTGAGGAATTAATTCAAAATTAATTTATTCACTGCACCATATCTGGAACTGTCAAACTAACTTATTGTACAGCCTTGGAACATAAAACAATTTACTTCCCCAATCAGAAGATAAATTTGATCTTTAACAAGGAATTTCTTCTTTTTTTAATAAATTTTTTTAAGTTGTAGTTGGACACAATACCTTTATTTCATTTATGTATTTATTTTTATGTGGTACTGAGGATCGGATCCAGTGCCCTGCACATGCTAAGCGAGCGCTCTACTGCCAAGCCACAACCAGGGGATCTTCTGCCAGCTCCCAGGGGATCTTCTTGACCTAACTCTAGTCATGCTCATGAATCCCCTTTTTGACAAGACCTGTTTATCGGTTTAACAAGAATCCTACCCAGTCATGTTAGGAAAAATCCTTTACCCTTTCTCTGATCACCCTCAATATCTTATCACGTTTATCCACCTTTAGAAAAAAATCCTAAAGTCATATTAGCAAAAAGTTACCCTGTCTCTTCCTAATTTCCCATCTGCCTACACTACCCACCACCCCCAGCTCCTTGGCTATAAAGCTCTAACCTTTTTTTCAAGGGCAAAGTCACAAGCATAGTTATCTTGTATACATACATTCAGTGTTCAGCTCATTTCTCTCCTATATTATAAAACCCTACTATAGTCCCCCCACTCCTTGAATAAAGTCTTCCCTTCTATCTTTGACAAGTGTCATGAATAACATTTTTTCTTTAATATCCTTCATATTATTAATCCTTTCCCCCTGAGTTCCTTTTATGTCTGAAACTGCCATAAAGAGTATTCAAAGAGTTTGTCTTAATATCCCGTCTCACTCTTCACCAGTCTCTACTTCTACACCTCTCATAGCCAGTAGCTTGACAGAGTACTATGAAGAGCTTCCAGGATTATCAAACACTCTCGTTCATTAGCCTGCTTTACTCTCACTTCTGCATGTCCTGCCTCAGCTATATCATCAGATCTCTTATTGGCTGAAGTTTATTGGATCAAAAGATATAAAGATACACATATCTCACCAATTTGCAAGCACCACACTAAAACCACTTGGCAACTTATTAATACACTTATAATAACTTGAGACCCCAATGGTAGGCATAAAGAGTTGTGTATATCATGTGAATAAAATTTTCATATTTTAAGCAACAGAAAAGGAATAGACCGCATTGATGAATGCACTTTCCAAGATCTAAAACCCAATTAACAATGAAAACAACATAATAAGGGCCAAAATGGTCAGAAAACCATGACTCTCAATTTGCAAATATCTAAGAAATAATGATTAACAAGTGAATACCAAAACCACTCTAAGATTCCACAACTGTAAAAATTAAATCAATGTTCCAATGTTAACTGGAAGAAAAGCATCTAAAAGTTCCTAATAAATTCATGATTGACATTTGCAGTAACAAATGACAAATTAAACTTTAATTTATGTTCATTGAAAAGAAGTTACCAGCCAAGAATGACATGAAATATATTCTAAGACAGAAGAAATTAAAGTTTCAAACTATAAAGGATAAGAAATGTTAAATGCTAGGTTCAGGATAAGAAAAACTATTTCAAAATAAGCAAAACTAAACAATTCAAAGTTTTACATGAACTTGTTTGCAGAGAACCAGGAAATAAGGTAGCCAACCTTACTTGCCTTTACTCAAAAATTCATTTCCTTGAACATAAAGGCAATTGAATAATGCTAATTCACTTTAATATGCAATGTTGTTTCCATTTGGCACATAGAATACACATTTTTCCTGTCCCTGCCATTCTGTAATACTCTAATGAAAAGTATCCTGCCATTTGATCCACTGGCATTTCAAATTAAAAAAAAAAAAAAAAGCTTTGACCATCTTAAGGAAGTTTTTAAAAGCATCCAAGTAAATTATAAGCTGCTGTCAGACTCTGGACAGCAACAGCACAGAAACCCTTTGTCTACATGGCTGACAGCTGTCAAAGCCTGACCTTTCCCTAACTGACCAAGTGAAGCAGCCTTAATAGAATCTGTTTAACCATACCAATTCACCTTTGTTGCAATTCAAAATCAATCAACTCAGCAATGAGAGATCCAAAACACTCTCCATACATGGCAATATTCACTCATTTCTAAATCCTTCATAGAAATTTCATACTTAAAATCCAAGTTATGTACATAAAAGCCAAAGAATGAAAAATATCAGTTTTTCCTTTTTGTACACTTTTCTGTCATATGTCATAAAGATCTACTATCCCCTACAAATTTGAGTATAGACTAAAAAAGCTAAATTATAGACAAACAGCCTGAGTCTATAGTAGAACACGATTCCAGATCTGATAACTAGCTTCATTTGTATTTTACAAATTTTTGTCCAGTAAAAGCACAGAAGCCAGTAAAATCTAGGCAAAGAAATGAATGATCCTTTTTCTATACATATTTCTCCATCAAAGCAAACACAATGCAACTTAGTTATTAGTATTACAACTCTTCCTAATATAAAACTATTATTTTACATAAGGAGATCAATATAAAAATCATTGTAGCATTAAGGAAACTAAAAAGACAAAGACATGTGACAATCAGTCTACCAGTACTCTAAGTCCAGGTAAACTCTAAAACCCTTGTGCCAGTAATCCACCTTTGGAGACATGGAAACAAAATGGCCCCATGGTTCTCCAACCCCCACTATTTTCTTCTGTCTGGACAAGAAGCAGTAGATATGTCAGAGACTATCTCATGTAACAAATGCTAATTATTTCCCCAACCCTTGCTTTGTTCTGAATATAAATGCATCACTAATACCCATTTTGAAATAATAGTTTCTAAAAGCAAGCCAGATATTCTAACCAAAATGTGCATGTTCCTATTAATGAAATGTTAAAAGTTAGGAAGGACTAAAATGAAGTGGGAAGAGCTCTTACAGGTACCTGCAGCAAAGCTAATCAATAGCACCCAAATTCAAGCACCTTAATTACTAGCATCAGATGCCATGGAAGAGAACACATGAAAGAAGAGAGAAAAAGAAAGTTCTCTCATGGGGAAGTGATTGCAGTTTACCACAGGAATGGCTTTTTCTGTCAGGCCTCCTGCAACAGTCTCATTCTGGCTTCCGTGAATCTCCACCAATCATGCATATTTGATCAAAATTTACATTCTACAGTTTAAATTTCGAAAGCATAAGGCATCAAGTTTTCTACATTCTACAAACCTCCACTCATGTTCTGCTGTACCCACCTCCTCATTCTATTGATGCACTGAGAATCACTGAACTAGAAAAAACAAAACAGTCACACAAGAAGCCAAAATTACTGTTCCCTATAGAAATTGTACAAGACTGCCTAGTATGTAAAAATGTGGATATTAATTTTCCCTTCATTCAACTTTTTGGTTTTATTCACATTTCTTATCTTATTTTTTTTTAAGAGAGGAGAATAGCCAGAGTGAGAGTAATCCTTTTTTTTAAAGAGAGAGAGAGAGAGAGAGAGAGAGAATTTTTTAATATTTATTTTTAGTTTTTAGTTTTCGGGGGACACAACATCTTTGTTTGTATGTGGTGCTGAGGATCAAACCCGGGCCGCACGCATGCCAGGCGAACGCGCTACCACTTGAGCCACATCCCCAGCCCTCTTATCTTATTTTAATGTATGTAATTATTATAATATACTTCAAATGAACTACAGAGTGAAATAGGATACAAATATATAATATAAAATAAAATACAAATTATAGTAAACAGACAAGAAGCAATTAGAGTAATACTAAAAATAATGATACTAACATAATTATCAAAATTATGCATGTACTTCTCATAAATCCCAGATTCCTAAAATAAGAAGATCCAAAATAGTTTTTTTAATTGCAGCAAAATATACCCATCTAACTGACTCCAAACTTCTTCAACATACAGGCATTTGCTGCTTCTGTCTTCTCCATAATATCATCAGCTAATATATATGCCAGGCACAACACTACATACTCTATACACATTATCTTATTTAAACCTCAAATATCTGTGAGGTGGGGATTGTTATTACACCCATATTAAAGATGGGGAAACTCAAGAACAGATTAGAAAATTTACTCAAAATTCATTGTTAAATCTGGGATTTAATTTCATGCTCTGATTTGACTAGGTTTGTCACCATCAAAACTTAGAGTGTAGTTGATTCCTCAATGAAGCAGTGTTGGCTGTGATTAGGTCATAAGGGAGGAGCCCTCATGAATAAATTAATGGAGTCTTATGGGGAGTGATTTCTCACTCTTAGAGGATCAAATTGGTTAACCACAAGCACAGGTTGTTACAAAGCTAGGATGTCCCTTGTGTCCCCTCTCTTTGCATATGCCTGCTTAACCTTTTTTTTTTTTTTTTTTTTTTTTTTTGCCATGTTAAGACCCAGGATAAGACCCACACCAGAAGCCGTGACCTAATCTTGAACTTCCCAGCATCACAACTGAGAGCTATATAAACCTATTTTCTTTATTAATTACCCAGTCTCCAATATTGTTATAGCAACAGGAAAAGAACTAAGACACCCTATTTCCTAGCCAATAAGCTACCCTCTATTGTTTACAGGTTGCTTTAAGAAGTCATAAGACTTCTGCATCAGAGACAAAGAACTTTAGTACTCACATCACAGGAAGCAGCAAAAGAACCAGTATATTTGTGTCACTCTCCTTGCCCCCAAGTCCCATGGGGAGTAACACAATATAGCACAGATGGATGCTCTCTGTGCAGTAGGTCTGCACGAAAGCTAAGGAACACTGGCAACCAACAGTTTTTATAGGAAGCAGTAAGGCTCCTCTATATGGCAAAGGAAGATATTACCTCATCTTTCAAAGGTACTTACTAAAATCACCTAAGAAATGGCCTGAGTGAAGAGTAATCAGGGCCATGGACTCTTGATATACACAGCAAGATGTGTAGGAGTACAAGAAATCCATGGAGGAATCTTTCCCAACAAAACAGGGTTCAATCTCTTCCACGAAAAAAAAAAAAAAAACACTGACATACCACTTCATACCCACTATGATGACTAGATTTTTTTTAATATTTATTTTTTAGTTCAGTTGGACATAATACCTTTGGTTTATTTTATTTATTTTTATGTGGTGCTGAGGATTGAACCCAGGGACTCACATTCCATAGGCAAGCACTCTACCACTGAGCCACAACCCCAGCCCAATGACTACATTTTTTAAAAAAAGATAATAACCGATGTTGGTGAGAATGCAGAAAAACTGGAACCCTCATACACTGCTGATGAGATGTTTGATTATAGGTGGGCCTGGTGGTGTACACCTATAATCCCAGCACCCCAGGAGGCTGAGTCAGAAGGATTGAGTTCAAAGCCATTTTCCAGCAATTTAACGAGGCCCACAGCAACTTAGTGAGACCCTGTCTTTAAATAAAATTTTTAAAAAGGGCTGGGGATATAGTTAAGCACCCCTGGGTTCAATCCCTGGTACCAAAAAAAAAAAGATGTTTGATAATAAGCCACTTTGGAAAACATTTTGACAGACCCTCAAAAGTTTAAATACCTTACCCTATGACCTAGCAATTCTAATCCTAGGTATATATTTGAGAGAAATGAACATATATCTATACAAAACCTTGTACATGAGTATTACTGCAACATTATTCACAATGGTCAAAATGTGAACAAAATCCAAATGTCCATGAACTGCCAAATATATAAATAAAGTATTTGGAATTAAGTACTGATACATGTGACAACATGGATAAAATCTGAAAGTATTATACTCAATGGAGGAAGTCATTCACAAAGGACCATGTATTTTATGATTCCATTTATATGAAAGGCCAGAAGAGGCGCATTCACAGAAACAGAAAGTAGATTAGTGGTTGTCAAGAACTGTCAGAAAGAATAAGAAGTAGCTACTAAAGGGTACAAGGTTTCGTTTTAGGGTGATGAAAATGTCCCAAAATTAGATACTGGGAATGGTTTCATAACTCTGTGATTATACTTAAAAACCAGTGAACTATATGTTTTAAAAGTATGAATTTCAAGATATGTAAATTCTATCTCAATAGATACATTATTAAAAAAAAACTATACATGGCAATGTTTTGAGACACTCTAGAATAAAGATGGATCTTTTCAAGGATAGTTTTTTCTATGACCTAATAAAAATCAGTAATATCAACAAGAGCAAAAAACAAACTATTTCTAACATGAAAGGATAAATTAATTGGAATACATAATAGCAACAATGGGCTTCACCAAGGATAAAAGCTAAAAGAAAAGGGGAGAAGCAATAGGTTTGGGTCACATAGTTTGTGCACATCACTTGACTATGCCTAAGTAGGTTATTTAGAGACCTCAGAAGAGGCACTTTTAATAAGAAAATGACAGAATTATAGAAAGTGCCTCCTAAATACATAATGGACACCAAAAGTACACTAAATGTCCCCTCCCCTTCATGCAATCTCTTTCCCCCAACTCATATACTAATGTTCCTTGTTATAGTGGGTACATCCTCAGACAGAATTTATCAGACAGGACAAATGTCTTTCACCTACTCTAACTTTTACTTTTATTTTATTTGGCCCAAGCCACCCATTACAACAGCAAAATAGGGTCCAAACCAGTCCCACTACCATTTGACTACTCTAGATCTTGCAAAACAGCATTTTTCTACTGTCCCCCCACAGCATGGATCCACCTAAAAGACATAAACTATTTTTACCCACAATGTTTATCCTTGCTAAATGTCCCACATACTTCTTTTTACATAATTACACAATCATTCAGATTTACCTACAAAAATTATTTTTAAAAACTATTAAATCAGGTAGATTCTACTGACAACTGACTTAAAGAAAGCACTACCTTCTCTAAACTTCACTACTGCAAATAAATAACTATCACTAATGTGCAAAGCTACTCTTTCAGGCAGGAGCTTAAGAATGTAAAGAGAATAAACTCCTCACATTACTATCAGCACTTAACGCAAAAGGGAGGGATAAATAGTGAAAACAACTGGAAATAACTATGAAAAAATACTTACAGCCTCAAATTGCAAATGGCTATCCTTTAAGAAATTCTGAATTTTGTCTTTGGGTAAAATATTGAATCGAAATCGAAGGAGATCCATTTCTTGTTGAATGAACCAGCGTCTAAGATCTTCACTGAAATGGAAACAGAAAATTATGAGTATAAACTAAAAATCCAATTAATATTAAATATGAGAAATTTTTGTGAAACAATATTCAAAGATGACAAGATGCCAATAGACAGCAGTTAAAAGCAGATGAGTCTTCTACTGTGATAAAGAAAATACAAATACCTCAAACCACACACTCTTCCAGGGATATGCTGGGTATGAGGTCAAGGGATGTAATGAACATAAAAGATTAAATAAAGAATACTTCAATTCTACTGTCATGAATAACTAATTAAAACAAATAAGAAATTTAAAAAAGAAAGAATACTTCAAGTCTACCTGCATTATTACTGAATAGCAAAAAGGAAATAGTACACTGCATTTACTGTAATTATTAACAAGTCATTTACATTTGAAAACGGGGTACTCCTTTGGTCAGGGTTGGTTTCATAAATGCCAAATTAAGTTTTTTTAATATTTTTATAGTTCATTTGAGTTATACATAAAATTAGGGTTCATTTTGACATAATCATACAAACATGGACTATATTCAGTGCCTACTACAAACAAATAAAATTTTTTAAGGCAACTTTTTCTTTAAGTAGATTATGATCAGTACATTTTACAAAGTAAAGCTTATAGCTTTGCAGATTATAATTTCACAAAATTTAATATATACAAGAATACTTCAATATTTCAAAGCTAACATGAAAATATATTCAGTTGTAAGCAGACACAGCATGCCTTATAAGGCATATATCATTATTGCAATATTATAAAATATTTATCCTACTGCATGTAAAACATGATTTCATGTTTTTACTTTTACAGACTGTCAGCAATTTATCCATTATACATATTACATAAACTACATATGCTTTTTTATAAAAATAAAAACTCTAGGACCAAAGTTTACGATCATAATTTCTCAATTATAATCTTGGGATAGGAAGCAATTCAAGATTTGTTCTGAAAAAGTCTACTAACAAAAAGAAACAACCATAACTATATTATTTGGCCAAAACTAATAAGAAAGGAAAAACTAGATTTTTTAAAAAGCAGCTAACTCCTTCTCCCTCTGGGTGGCACTGTTGATTTATAAGAAACCAACCACCAACTGAAAATAACTAGTGTTAAGAGGCCCGTATATCTCAAATTCCAAAAAACTGTATTAAATTCAAGTGTGTGTTTAAGTCATTGTTTCTTATGAATATTTCCAACTTCTTTTCTGGAAAAGTATCAAACATCCTTCCTAATGAGATCCCTTCTAATTTAAATTCCAAATGAAGAGTATCTCTCATAAAGTTAAAAACTTTCATTGGGAAAAATTTTGCAATAGAAATTTTCAGTATTTTTTTTAAGCGACTTGTTTCGGACAATTCACTACAACAGTGTCCAAACCATGGCACACCAGTTCCTGAAGTTATTCTGGGTTTTCCTATGTTCAGTACAAGCAGCTTCCCATGTACCAATTTATAACCCAAGATTTCAAGTTTGTGAGAGTACAAATGTATACTCACGACTGGCAATAAGCAAGGCGCAAAATAAAATGAGAGATGTGATCTCTTCTTCGTGGTTCATATTCATCTTCTAAGTTTTCCTTAAAAATAATGACACACAAATAAAATCACTGCATGAGAATGAAAAGAGTTATAAAGAAACATTGAATAAGCAAAAGTCAATGGTAAAGTAAAAAAATTTCAAAAACACATTTATTAATATGCTTTCTAGAATAATTATCATTTTACTTAAACTACAACCAGCTGAAACTAAGAACTGAACTGATTTCATCAAAACCTTCTGGGTTTGGACTCAACTATTTTCCCTTAGCTTTCTTTCTTACCCAGCCTATGCCTACAATACTTATTCACTGCTTCAACCATTTCTTAGACCAATCCTCAACTTCTTTAATTCCAACCATTTGGCAAAACCAAGATTCAAAATTAATCTGTAGCTACAGTCCGCAGACCTATTCCCAAAATGCTGAGAATTTCTGGAGGAAAAAAATACACAACTATAGGAATTTAGAATATAAAAATGAATGGCCTCCAACCTCAAGTAGACCCTTACCAATGCCAACAAATCTTTATTCAAGCCCAAAATGGCAAGATCAAACATTTCAGGCACTCATTAAGTACCTGGCACTGTTCTAAGCATTTTTAATGTAGCGACCCATTTAATTCTTCTTTTAAAAACTAGGAAGTAGGCACTACTATACCCTTATTTTAAAGGACTGAGGCACTCTGAGGTTATATAATTTGGCCAGGGTCACAAAGTGTGTCAGTCAGCTTTCTGTTACAGTAACAAAATACCTGAAATAACCAACTTAAAAAGAGGAAAGGTTGATTTTGGCTACAGTTTCAGAGATGTCAGTCCATGGTCACTTGGCCCACTGCTTTTGGTTCTACATCAAGATAGAACAACAAGGCAGGGAATCCATGGCAGAGCAAAGCTGCTCATCTTGTGAAGACCAGGAAAACAAAAAGATAAGAAAACACCAGGGCTCCACAATCCCTTTCCAGGGCATACCCTCAATGACCTAAAAACTCCCACTAGGCCCCACCTCTTAAAGTTTGAATCATGTTCAAATATCACCAAGCTAAAGACCAAGCCTTTAACACATGGGCCCAGGAACAACATTCTAGATGTAAACTGTAGAACAAAGCTTAAGCAGCAATTACATATTGTCAGCCATGTGACAATTTGACACATAATTGTCTCCTTCCTTGTTTCTTAGAAAAAATGTTTCAATTTTCACCAGTTGCTTTAAGGTCCCTACCATAGTACCTTTCTCTCTAAACAGGTGACTTCACCAGGCTATCAGGCAAACTCCTTCAGCTCCAAGTTTCTGCATCCACATGTTATGTTGCCTTCCCTAACATCTCTGTGGACACAGCATCTCTCCTTCCCTGAACCTAAAGCTAATCCCTACACCCAAATCCTGCGACTCATTTGCTCTTGCCTCTGAAGGGCGACCTTCATTTATCTAATGTTCTATTAAAGTATCAAGCTCCCCTCCTATTCTTTCTATTCTAGATCTTTCTTTTCAACTTATAAATACTTTTAAGTATCTCCTGTCATATGTGTAAATATATATACATAAATGTATATATACATGCACCATTATGTGTGCCCGTGTGTATATGTGTGCACCTTCTCTTTTCCATGAAACATCTAAGTTCTACCCTATTTCTCTCTTATTTTTTTGGCTAAGCATCTTAAAAGAGTTCATATTTCATACCTAACTCTCCACCTCTCACCTCTCTCTTCCAGCCACTATCCTGAATCTGTCCCTATCTAAGAGGGCCCATCCAACTGTTAAATCTAATGGACACTGTACAACTCACCTTTATAAGATCTATAAAATGTCCAGATCCGAATCTTGGCTCCACCACTTACCATCCTATAGGCTTGGGAAAGTTAGTTAGCCCATCAGTAAATAACACGGTTTCCTCATATGTAAAATAGAGACAACATAGTACCTACGCAAAAAGACTACTGACTAGACTACATGGGTTAATATAAATATAGTTAGAACAAAATCTGGAACATAGTAAGAATACAAATATCTGCTGTTATTTCTATATTATCATTATGCTATGACAACTATTGCTGAAATCCCGCATTCCTTGGCCTCTATTACACTACTATCCAATTCATCTCTTACTTCTCAGAAAGCTCCTTCTCAGTCTCCTCCCTAAACTCCTCCAATTCCACTTGCCCTTAAATATTGGTATTCTTCACTATCCTACATCATCTTCTCCTCTTAAATTATCTCCCTAGGATGTTCTCACCTACTCATGATTCCAACCCTCCTCTAAACCTGCACTCCCACTAAAGATGTCTTCTAAGTTCAAATTTGTATATCCAATTATCCACTTGACATTGCCACAGGCAACTCAAAGTTATGTCCAGCACTAAACTGAACATCTTAGTTCTAATATTTGTTTTTATTTTTGGATACCACCTCTCAAAATATCACCACCATCCACCTAACTGTCCAAATTAAGAACTTAGGTATCAGCCAGATGCAGTAAAACATACCTGTAATCCCAGCTATTCTGGAGGCTGAAGTAAAAGGATTGTGAGTTTGAGGACTGCCTCAGCAACTTAGCAATACCCTGACTCAAAGTAAAATTTAAAAAGGGGTGGGAATGTAGCTCAGTGGTACAGCATTTGCCTAGCGCACACAGACCCTGGATTCAATCTCTAGTACCATGGAGGAAGGGGAGTGGGTGTAATTCTTAACTTTCCTCTCTGCTTTCCCCTATAATAAGTTATAAAAAATTTTTAATCCTACCTTCTTAATATCTCTTCAATCAGTCCTCTTTTCTTATTAATTCAACTCTCATTATTTTCAGTCTCCTGTTTTCACTCCTGAGGGACATGACCCTATCAATCTGCCATCGGCACTCATCTTCCCAAAATAAATATCTTATCACATCTTTCAGGATGCAGTTCCAGCATCTCCTGCTCTGGAAAACTTTCCCAAACCTCCTCAATCTCAGCTGGATCATTATATGTGCTCTTAAAGTTCCTGAAGCCCACTTCTAACAACCGCATTCATCATCTGTATTACACAGATACATTTGGCAATGTCTGGAGACATAGAGTGAGTGAGAAGAAGCCAGACATGCTACTGAGCATCCTGCAATGCATAGGACATTTTCTTCAACAAGGATCTATTAGGCCCAAAATGATGATAATCCTGAGCTTGAGAAATCCTGACATAAGCACATGGACTGCATGTCAATTACCCAAGTAGACTGTAGGTACTTTTGTGCATGGTCTATGCTACATTAGACTTTATAAAAGCCTGTGCTTAATATAAGATCTTTCCCACAACTTACACAATAATATGAAAACAAACATACTGAAAGAATTTTTTCCCTCTTTTACTTACTCTGTAGGAAAACTTGAGCTTTCGAATCTCAGCCTCCAATTTACTCTGGTATTGCTCAGTTCCTTTCACATAGCTCACACCAAGATTTTCAACTGATTTTAGCACTGAAAAAGAAAAAGAAAAAAGTAAAAATGTAAGATAATTTTTAAAAACTAAATTCAACACAAAAACTATAGAGAGCAACCTCCTAATTACCTGTTTTTAGAACATGAAAAAATAAGTTTGATTTTCTGCAAGTTTATTAGATGAACTACATATGCTTGAAGGAAATTATCTCCGTCTACATGAAGAAAATATGCATGTTCTACAGCAAAATCTAACACCAGAGAATCTCAACCAGGGGAGAGAGAAGGATGAAGGATAATCCTTGTTGTACTAAGCCACTATTGTTGAGGAATGGGAAATTATGTTGGTATGGAAAACAAACCAAGCACCCTGTTTGCATTCTTCACGGAGAGTTGGCCATTTGGCAGTCTGCTTCATTTACTCAGCAAGACTCATAATAAAAAAACAGGCCTTCCTTTCCTGATTAAACAGAGAAGGGGAAGACACAACAATGAAGAAGCAGAACCATCATATGCAAACAAATCATCTAAAATAGATGTCACATACTGTTCAAAGATCCTTAAAGTCCCTTATAAATCTTTCATGGATTCTTCTCTTGAGGCATTTTATAATTCAAAAATGAAAATCTTGCAAATTATCTCCTGAACCCATGTTCCATGGATAGCTCCTTATTATGGTATCCCTTATAACTGCCCCTTATTCCTGCTTCTCATCTTGCCATTCCTAGCTCCATTAGCAGAGTTTCTATCCACTAGATCATACAAGCAGGAATTTCAGCTACCCTACACCTGCTCCTTCACTCCTCATATTCAGAAAACCACCAAATCCTCTCAAAAATACTTTATTTAGGCGTAGGATATAGCTCAATAGTGGAGCACATGCTTTGCATGCACCAGGCCCTTGGTTCCATCACCAGCACCAAAAAAAAAAAAAATCTCCTTATTATCTCTTAAAAGCTTTCCCTTTCTATCACTGCCATTGTCATTACTTTAGTTTAGGCCCTTATCATTTCACTCTTTAAGTGCCAAACCCAAGAGACACACTTATCATCATCTCAATCCCTATAAATCATCTGACATTACTAAGCTTTCTAAAACTTTTCCTCCCTTGCCTTGACTCTCACATTCATCAAAAGGATAATGAGGGGCTGGGGATGTGGCTCAAGCGATAGTGTGTTCCCCTGACATGCGCGGGGTGCTGGGTTCGATCCTCAGCACCACATAAAATAAAATAAAGATGTTGTGTCCACCAAAAACTGAAAAATAAATATTAAAAAAATTCTCTCTTTAAAAAAAAAAGGATAATGAGTGCCCTCCTCTCAGTATTAGCATTCCTCACCCTGTTCCTCTAAGTATGAATGACAGTATTTAAACCCTCTTTCTGATTTTTCCACAAGGATATTGTGTAACATCAACTCTGAACAGTACTAACATTTCTGTTTCAGTTCATGTCTAACTCATTCCTTTCTTCATCAACACACAGAGGATAAGCAAGCCCCAGTACAGTGGTCACACTCCTCTTACACTACAATACCATACCATCAGCATGGCACATATGCCCTTGGTTGTCCACACTTCTCCATGCACCCTATATTTGTCACTGTCCCCTCAAACGTGACATTCTCTCCTCCAAGTCTTTGTGTAGGTATTATCTCAGTTGAGAAAAACTCTTCCATTTCTTCTACTCATCCTTCAAAGCCCAGATTGTATTTCTACTTCTCTAAGAAGACTTTCTTAATCAGACTAAATCAGTTACTCCAATTTCTATGCTTTAATAGTACTACTATTTACTTTTCCTGAAGCATTAAAAATGCTGATTTATGACTATAATTTTAGGTATCCATGTTTTAGAATTCAGCTTCAATAAAGATACAAATTACAGTATTCACTTCAAACTTCCCGCCACCTAGAACACAAAGATAGTCAACAAATATGCATTTTTAAATAAATAAATACAAATCCCTCAATGCAAATCCTCAATAAATATTTGTTGAACAGATTAATGAATGAGGGAGATAAATTACTTTCAATCATTCTCACAAATTATGATATACACATTCTAACTTAAATAGCACTTACATTTAACTCTATCAATAGCCAAGTTTTCAAACTCTCTCAAAGATATGTTTTCAGTGGGTGGCTGCAAGTAAAACTGAAGGCTATGAGGATAACACGCATTCCTCTGGTCGCCTGCCAACCTCAGCTTCCTCCGCTTTCCTCCAGTAAACTGCATCTTGGATCACCTTTGGAAAGAAGCACATAAAAATGGAAAATGGAACTGAAAAGAAAACAACAAACAAAATACATCAAAAAACAATTCCACATACACAGTCATCAAACAGATAATAAGTGCCCTCCTCTCAGTATTAGCATTTCTTACCCTGTTCCTCTAAGTATGAATGTCAGTATCTCACCTCTCCTTATGATATACACATTCTAATTTAAGTACCACTTACACTTAACTCTATCGATAGCCAAGTTTTCAAACTCTATTAAAGATGTGTTTTCAGTGGATGGCTGCAAGTAAAACTGAAGGCTATGATGGTAACAAGAAAAAAAATACTGAAATTGACGGCAGGCACAAAATGTTAACAGTGGTGATCCCTGTATGATGCATTTTCCAGATTTCTACATACACCTGTAATAATTTTTGTGATGGTGGGGGAGATGCACTAACGAAAGCTGACAGCAGGCGCTGGTCCTAACTTAAAGCAAAATTAAAGTCCGGTGATGTTACCTGCTCACTGTGGGTCTTTGTGTCACTGCCTTTAGATATCTGCGACCCCGAGACTTAGGATGAGGTTGTATATCGACTGCAATCCTAAAATCCGAGGAAAGGCGGTAGGTTCTGGCTAGATCAGAGACATAAAGGACTATGTGTTGCTAACTTTCTTTCGTATGACCCTGGAAAAACAGAACAACTGTCTTTTGGATCCAGTCTTTGGGAAACCCTTTTAGGGTGCATCCACAGGTGCCTTATAAAAGTTCCCACCCCTAATTTTCCCAATTCCCCTCGGGCACCACGTCTCGCCAGAAACAACCAAAACCGCCAAGTCAATCTTCTGCTCCCACTGCCAGAAAAGTGATCTCCTTTTTTCCTCGACCTGCAACCCTCAAAAACAGGACTGCTCTCCGTGCTAACTCAATTCCGGGAGTTTCTCTTACCTGCAAATGCCCAAATGCGAGAAAACACAAATGCTGACAGCAGTTTTCCCTAGTGGCGGGAGATTTCATTTGAGACCGGAAGCGGAAGTCCCTGGTGCAGAAGGCCCGCCCCCGACGGTCCACCCACCCGGCTGGGGCCTTGCGCTTGCTCAGTAGGGAGCAGAGGGAGACAGGTTGCTCATCCTGTTTGATAGCTTAAAATTTCTTGAACACCAGTGTTTGGGAGTTCCTCCCACCTAAGTTTTAAAATGCTACCCCGGTATGTGCAGTTTGTAGATTTTGATAGTTGAAACTGGGATCCGAAAATATTGCTAGCAGCAAAAGTGTCCACGCAGAAGATTATAACTTCATTGGTAGACACTGACACCGATCCCATTAATTGAGGGATACGTGGCATTTTAACTGCAAGGATGGCATTCATCGCTCTTTATCTTGGGTAGGAATGGAGAAAGAACAGACCGTGAGCTCCCCTTTGTTCCTGGCTCACTAGGACACTTTCCCCCTTGACTAATATTTCAGCGATCCTGTACCCTGAGTTTGCAATGAGAAAGCAGAAGCTGAAAGTAATTGTTAGTTTGCCCATCTACATAGGATGCGTATTTTATCTCATTGGGGCTACAAACCCCCATAGGGGTAGGCTCCACGTTCATAGGACGCTCCTCACAACCCTTCCCAGTAATGTCTGTAGAATGGACTAGAATGAGTGGATAAGCTCTTATTCGCAGAAATCTGCAGGAAATAGAACAGATCAGCCTTGGAGGGAATGTAGGTTCAAAAAAAAATGGAAGCGATGGGGAGCAAGTGGGTGAGTCCTTTATTTTCCAAGTTTGGGAACAGAGACTCAAGGGGCGCATTAGAGCCACATTGGGTCTCCGACAGTAGTCCAGAGTTTTCAAGAACTGGCAGTTAACTTCGAGTTTGGCCCCTAGGAGGCGTGTTTCCCTTACTTTTGGCGCGGGACGGCTCTGGTAAAGTAGACACTGGAGGTGAAGAACCCTTTGAAAAAGTTTTTAGCTATGCAGAGTATATTGATACAATATCAAGATTCAAAGCACCTACGCAGCATAGACTAAACTGTGGATTTCCTTTATGCCAGGATCTGTTGTAAGTGCTTTACATAATGATTTTTATTCTTAAAATCACTTAAGGTGGGTTCTATTGTTACCCCATTTTACAGATAAACTGAAGAACAGGACTATATCCAAGCACCACTGCGCAAACCATCTCACTGTTCTAATTCCACTAATGTGGCAGCAGAAGTTCCCTTCCTTTTTGTATCAGACTTAATAATAAACATCACCTGGTCCAAAGACACCTTAGAACATATATGAACTTCCTGAAAAAAAAAAATACAATCTGGAGCACAGACCATAAGAACATTTATGAGTAGTATCTGATCTGTGGATAGAGAAGGAATCTAAGAAAAAAATCTAAAGATTTAACCATAAAAAACATAAAATCAGGGGCTGGAGATGTGGCTCAGCGGTAGAGCACTCCTCTAGCACATTCGAGGCCTTGGGTTCGATCCTCAGTACCACATAAAAATAAAAGATATAAAGCAATTTTTTAAAAATTATTTTAAAAAATAAAATCATTCATCTCAAAAGGTCACAAACTATTGTGTAGTCCTCAAAAATGTTAATACTATCAGACTATCAGGATTCAAAGAACTTATGTCAATTTTAAAGAAAAATTCAAGATTCAAACTGGAAAATGGGAAAGAAAAAGAACAAAGTAATAATAAAGTAGGAAAAATAAACATTTTCATTGGCACCAAAGAAATTTTCCCCAGCAAAAGCAGGAAAGCTTTCACAATTAAAATGTTCAATGTGGCCACCTGTGTTGTTCAGTTAAGCTCCTAAGACTCTTATGATTCCCATACGATGTCATTTTTTTCTCATTATATTATTCCTCTACCACAGAAGGTCTGAATCTTTTGGAAACATGAGCGACTCGAAAATTTGGCAACTTATCTCCTTCAGAAAAATGCACCTACACACCAAGTTTATATACTGTCTCAAAAAGTTTATGATCACTGTGTGCAATTGGTTAAAATACTAGCACTACTTGATTTTAAGCCTTTTTCTGGAAGGTCCTTTTGTTTATCTTTTTGAGCCTTAAAGTGCATACCACAATATCTTCCAAATTAAAAGATGAGTAACTAATGTCATTTTTATGACCAATACAAAAAGAACTGGAAGATGTGTTCATATTTAACATTATAAACTTTTTACCATGTCACATAATATCTGCCTTTCCATTATATTAACTTATTTTAAATCTCAGGGAACAAAATAAAGCCAAAGTCTGTCAACTATTCCAGAATCTTTATTATTTTCCAATGCCAAAGTTTTGGGCACTATCTGACTGAAGAGTGTTTTCTGTATCCAAGGGCAATTTCAATATGAATCTACATATTGCAGCAGCAATAATGCAAAATAATGTTAGACATTTCAGTAGCTATTTCAAATAAATCACTGTTAGCACTTTCATGTATTCATTTCAAAATCAAAAATGGGTTGATACAATGCTCAGCCCTGGAAACCAAGATTCTTGTAAATTACAGACACTGATCTCACAATCAAAAGTAAGAAAACATATAAATAGAATTTTTCTTCCACTGAACCATAATTATTTCAAAAACAGGAATGACTATGGCATTTGTTTTTGTAACCCTTGTTCCTGGCACTCCATGGGCCTTCAACAAATATTTATGAAATGGAATTGATAAACACTGTGAGAGATGTATGAAAAAAAACTGCCAGATTCAACTTCACATTAAACAGATGGTTTGAATCAAATGTGACTCCATCCTAAAAAACTTCAAGTCCTCATCTGAAAATTTCATACACATTCCTTCCAGAATGACTTGGCTCCCTATTTTAGCCTATAATAAAGCACAGAGTACCTTTTCTGGAAGAATTTCCATGAATCATCACTGCGTAATTCAATGCCTGTCCTGGGTAACAACAGCTATGGACAGACTGGCCCACAGAGCATTCACCCTTAGATGACTCCAGATCCCCAGGACTTCTGTCCCATAATGTGTTACACAGTTAAGATATTAGTTGCCATGGCTGGTAAATCAGAGTGAGTGTTCATTCTTCCCTGGTGCAGGGTGTGTTGTCCTGAAAAACAGGGGTGTGGTAAATTTCTTTTACTAAGTGAGCATGCTCTGAACTCGAGGTCTGGCCAGCCCTGCTTGCCATGGAAAGCAGAGGAACAGGAAGTTCTTCTAGCAGAATAGTGGACCCATAAAAGCTAATGCAAACCTCTGGTCCCATCACCTTCCCCACTTCACGGCCTAACTCTGGGAGTTGGCTAGGAAAAAAAAAAAGTTAAAGAGAGTATTTATCTCATTCTTTCTCGTTTTGCTTTATTAATCTTAAAGCAATAAGCAGGAAAGCTAGAGAGAAACCATACTCTTGTGTGGGAGGGAGTACCACACTTCCATATATCCACATTATTTGATTTGTTCCAGAAATGTTAATTAACACCAACCAAGTCCCAGACAATGTTTTTGATTTTGGAGATTAAAAAAAAAAAAAGTGATGAAAGAACCAAAAATTCCTGTCCTCATAAACCTTATATTCTAGGGAAAAAGAGAAACAATAAACAAGATAAAAATACACATAATTATGTAAGAAAATAACTGCTAAGCAGAAATAATCAGCCAGAGAAGGAGGCTGTAAAGTTTTTGGAGGAAGCATTGAAATTTTAGAAAGAGTGCCTAGGAAGATCAACTAAGAATGTAACCATAAAGCAGAGACCAGAAAAACTAAGATTTATTCATGTGTATCTTCAAAAGAATAGCACTCAGGTAGATGGAAGGCTTATTATAATTCCATAGCATTTATTCCTGGCACAGGAATAAACAAATTAATGGAAACAGAACATGACCCCACAACCATGAAGAAGCCTAGTATATGACGATCCACTGCAGAAATCCATGTAAAAAAGACAGACAATTCTAAATGATGCTGGAATGACTGGCTATCCATGTGGAGGTGGACTTTATTCGCTATATTTCATTATATACAAAAAATAAATTCCAGAAAATTAAAGCCTTACGTGTGAAAGGCAAAATATTAAGAATTTAGAATAAATCTAATAGATGGTCTTTACATCTTGATACAGCAAAGAATTTCTGAAACAAGACTTTAAGGGTCAAACACAGTGGCACTCACCTGTAGTCTCAGCTACTTGGAGACTGAGGCAGGAGGATGGCTTGGGCTTAGGAGTTGGAGGCCAGCCTGGGCAACATAGCAAAAACCTCATGTAAAATAAAATTTAAGAAAAAGGACAAACAGTACTCAGATGGATAGTAATGATGGCTGCATGATAATTTAAATGTATTTAATGCCACTATAAACTTAGAAATGAGTAAAGTAGTAAAATTTTGTGTTATGCATATTTTGATCATGTTTTTTAAAAGTCCAAATTAAAAAGAGATTGATAATTTTAACTACATTAAAATTAAGAATATAAGTTTTAAATATATATAGATACATTTTTAATGATCCACAAAATGGAAAAGGATATAACTATCACGGGATTAGTATGAGAACACAATCAAAATGGGGAAAAAAATTAAAAATACAATGGGGAGCTTTAATAGGAATTTTACAACAGAGAAACAAAAATGACCAATAAAAATATGGGAATATGTTCAATCACACCAGCAATTAGGGAAATTCAAATTAAAGTCACAGTGAAAGGGCTGGGGTTGGATTCGGTGGCAGAGGCACTGTGTGAGGCACTAGGTTCCATCCTCAGCACCACATAAAAATAAACATGATAAAGATATTGTATCCATGTATAATTAAGAAAATATTTTTAAAAAATCACAGTGGAATAGCACTGTACACTCACAAGAGGGACAAAAAACTAAGTTTCAATATATGAATTGTTGATGGGGACTCACATGCTGCAGGTAGAAGTATTAACTGATAGAACTACTTTGAAAAAATAATTTGATATCTTCATGATAAATTTGAAGGTCTACAACTCTTTATGCATGTACAGTAATTCTATTGTAAATACTGTACATCCTCCAGAGAAATTTTTGTCCATAGATATCAAAACATTAACAAGAATATTCATGGCAACATCAAAAGAGCAAAACACTGGAAACTATCCATCAGAAAAAATGGGTAAGTAAATTATAGCCTATTCACACAGTGGAATGTTTTAAAAACCAAATAGTGAAAAGGAATGAACTACAATTAAGTGAGCCTATTAACATGGATGAAAATATTTTTTAAAAAAAGCAAGTTGTGAGAGAAAATATGTATGTACAGGGTGTTTTCCATTTTCCACTCCTCACCTAAAAGCACTCTAGTCCTCTTTCCTATTCTCTGATCCAATCTTGAATAGAATATCTTAATGGCTTTCTGTGTTGCTTAACATTAGGTTTAGTTAGTTAGGCACCCCACAAGGAGATGGGGAAGAGAAGGAAATGAGTTCAGTGTACTTATTTCTGTAGCTGCCTCCCAATGAGGCTGCCTGTGTCCCTCAACCTGTCATTGCTCCTCTCAAGATGGCTGACCCAAATGACCATCTCACTTTCAGTCTGGTAACAGATCCCCTCTATCATGCAGGCCAACAGACAATGACGTTTACTTCTAGTAAGCCCTTTTTGATGCACCGTTGATTACTGTGGTTCCCTACTTCTGTGCCTTTGTGAATAATCTCTGCAAAAACCATCCTTGAATTAGCCTGTTTTGAGAGTGTCATCTGTCTCTTGTTGGACCCCAATTGGTACAATTCAACATTTATATAAAGGCTTAAAAACAAAAGTAAAATAATATATTGTTCGGGGACACATACTGTAGGTCAGAAGTGAGCAAATTCAAGATAATGGTTACTACGGCCATGGATTTTCCAATATTGTAATAGGAACTGAGATCTCAAAGCATGGACTCCTGAAGGCTGGATAAGGAGGCTTCCTAAGAAGCAAACTTTATACTCATAAGGTCCCCTGCCACTTTTGTCCATGGGCTGTGATGGGACCTGTCCCTAATGATACAGATCCTCCTTCTTCCCTATCTTCCTTGTCTCTGAGCCTCTCAGTTGCCAAGATTCAAAGGTTTGTTTCACTGAGAGTCACTTCCCTCACCTAAATGCTTACCCTCACTTGCCAATGAAATTTACCCCTTGTTTTAATGACCTGATAGGAGGTCACCTGAACCTCCCAAGCAGTTTGTCCTACCTCGAGCTTCTCAGCATCCCAGATGCATCTGGAAGTTGGTGATAGGAAGCAATCGAATGTATTAATCAAGTCTTCTCATTTAGGGTAGGATAGTATGAAAATGAGCATAAAATCCTAAGACTGGGCCTGGGGCAGAAGAAGAAAATTATATAAAAATCACATGAAGTTTAATCCAGTATCTTTGCTTTGACATTGGAGTCTAAAAAAGAATGCAATAAAAAAATGGTGACCTTGATTTAGCCACAGAGAAATAATTTTAAATACTGGTATTTATGAGCACTACTTATCATTTATAGATAATTGCCACATGCACCATAGCATGAAGCATTTCATTGCTCTGTGCCAGATTAACTTTCTGGCAGTTTATTTTATTACAGTACCAGTTATTCATGCCAGCTCAGAGCATGGAAAGATTATAAGAAATATCTATTTCTAGTAAGCACAAAATCCATTTGGTGCCTAACAATTTGATAGAATGTCCCTTACTATTCTTCTCCTATTTAAATTTAAACTAAATTGAAATCCACTGTGCAAGACCCATCCACCTAGAGTCATCTTATTTATATTTAAAGGGATTGATTTGAAGAATGAGAGCTTAAGAAAAGAACCTAAGTGGCTGTTGGTGTCTTAGTAGTAGAGCACTTGCCTAACGTGTAAAAGGTGTTCAATCGACAGCAACATGCACACACACAAATCTAAGTAATCAAGGTACTATCCTCAGATACAATTTATGCTTTATAACTGATGATATTTTTCAGGGTACTATCCATAAAACCTGATAAATGAGAACTTCTAAAGTGAATTACTGATCATTCCAGTAAGATCCTAGAAACAGTATTTGTTTTCTATTTGGGTTATTACTCAAAGTGTTTCATTTTTAATATGAGATTAGTTTTTAGAGTGTGAGCTGCTTGAAACCAAGATTATCCTCACCCATTTTTGCTCTCCTGCTCCCTGCCTCTACCCCAGTCCCTGGCACAGAACAGGCATTGTGTAGCTGTCTGCTGAACTAAATTGAACTCTTTCATTTTTATCTCTTATTCCAGATGGGCTCTCATATGCCTTCTGATGTAATTCTCCACAGAAGATGTGTTTTCACTCTAGATTTTGGCTTTCCCACTGAAATTCCTGATCAAAATATTTTCTCTCAGTTGGCTGATTTTTGGAAACTGAAGTAGGTGTAAATATGATCCTGCTATGATGCCAAGATTTCACTCCAGCTTGACTAACTGATTGATAATCATGTCCAAAAGTTAGCATTCGCCACTAGAAAATCATCTTTTTATTAATTTATTTATTTTAATTAGGTATATATGACAGCAGAATGCATTTTGATTATTGTACATAATTGCAGTACAACTTTTCATTATTCTGGTTGTACATGATGTAGTGTCACACCATATGCACAGTTATACATGTACCTAGGGTACAGATGTCCATCTCATTCCACCATCTTTCCTGCCCCTGTGCACCCTCCCCACGATCCCTCCCCTTTGCCCAAAGTTCCTCCATTAGAAAATGATCTTAACAGTTCAGAAAATGGAAGTCAAAGAATGAAAAAGTGAATCTACCTTACTCTACTAAACACTTCAGAATCAATGCTGAGGTCTTCCCAAGGGACACAAAGGAAAGGGAGTAACATGTGGAATCACCTCTCCTGCATTTTCCTCTCTTTGAACAACAAACAAAACATTACATTATCCGATAAAACATTATCGGAGCCAACTTTTTCTTCTATCAGACGGAGAGTCTCTGATTTGATATCTAGCTCCTTTATCCACTTTGAGTTGACTTTTGTGCATGGCGAGAGTAGGGGATTCAGTTTCATTTTGTTGCATATGGATTTCCAGTTTTCCCAACACCATTTGTTGAAGATGCTATCCTTTCTCCATTGCATGGTTTAGCTCCTTTATCAAATATAAGATAGTTGTAGCTTTGTGGATTAGTCTCCGTGTCCTCTATTCTGTACCATTGGTCCACCCGCCTGTTCTGGTACCAGTACCATGCTGTTTTTATTACTATTGCTCTGTAATATAGTTTGAAATCTGGTATCGCTATACCACCTGATTCACACTTCCTGCTTAGAATTGTTTTCTTCTAATTTTAATTTTAATTTTTTTTATTATTTTTTTAAAAAAATTTTTTTTCTTTTTTATTTCCTATTTTTTTTCTTCTTTTGTCTTTTCATTTCTTTTCAATTATCTTATCCCCCCTTCCTTGAATTCTACCTGCTTACTCTCATTCTCTTTAGTGACTTCTTCCCTTCCGTTCTAATGCCTTTCCTCCCAAGCATCTAATAAAATTATAGGAGTAAACAGTAACTCATCAGTCAAACAGAACATGAAGTAACATGAGCAGCTTCAAAAAACAAGGAAGAAAAGGAGTACAAACAATGCAGGACAGCCTAAATATTCAGGAGGACCTAGAGTCATCAGAAAAATGGTCATATGAAGAACTCAAGGAACATCTTAGACAGATGGAATGGAACCTTAAAGAGGATACAAGACAGCAAATTCAAGCAGCGAAAGAACACATTGAGAATGAATTACATAAACAGATAAAAGAAGAAGTTAAGCATCTTTATCAGGAGAATAGAGATTATAAAAAATAATCAAACAATAATTCTAGAAATGAAGGAAACGATAAACCAAATTAAAAACTCAATTGAGAGTATCACTAACAGAGTGGAGCAAGTAGAAGCCAGAATGTCAGATAATGAAGACAAAATATATCATCTTGAAAAGAGTCTAGCCAACTCAGAAAGGCTGGTAAAAAATCACGAGAAAAACATCCAAGAGTTATGGGATAACATAAAAAAACCAAACTTACGAGGCATCAGGATAAAAGAAGGTACAGAGATTCAAACCAAGGGAATGAGTAACTTTCTGAATGAAATAATTACAGAAAACTTTCCAGAAATAAAAAGGGAAACAGATACACAAATTGAAGATGCATACACGACACCGAGCACACAAAATCACAGTAGACCAACGCCAAGACACATTGTTATGAAGATATCCAATATACAGAACAAAGAGAAAATATTAAAAGCTACAAGAGAAAGGAGACAGATTACACTCAGGGGTAAACCAATAAGGTTAACAACGGATTTTTCATCACAGACACTGAAAGCAAGAAGGTCATGGAACAATGTATTTCAAACACTGAAAGACAATGGATGCCAACCAAGAATTCTGTATCCAGCAAAATTAAGCTTCAGGTATGACAACGAAATAAAAATCTTTCATGATAAACAAAAGTTAAAAGAATTTGCAGCCAGAAAACCAGCATTGCAAAGCATTTTAAGCAAAACACTACACGAGGAGGAAATGAAAAACAATAACCAAAACCATCAGTGGGAAGTGCCTCAGTAAAGACAGAGGGCGAGGGGAAAGATAATCATGGAGAAACAAACTAAATTTAAAAAAAAAGGATAAATAATCAAACATGGATGGAAGTACAAACCATATATCAATAGTAACTCTGAATGTTAATGGCTTAAACTCTCCAATAAAGTGACATAGGCTGGTATCATGGATTAAAAAACAAATCCAACAATATGCTGCCTCCAGGAGACACATCTGATTGGAAAAGACATACACAGGCTGAAGGTGAAAGGATGGGAAAAAATATACCACGCACACCGACCTCGTAAGCAAGCAGGGGTGGCCATCCCCATATCGAATAAAATCGACTTCAAGACTAAGTTAATCAAAAGGGATAAAGAAGGACATTATATACTGTTAAAAGGAACCATTCACCAACAAGACATAACAATTATCAATATTTATGCACCAAATAATGGTGCTGCGACATTCATAAAACAAATTCTCCTCAAGTTCAAGAATCAAATAGACCACAACACAATAATTATGGGTGACTTCAACACACCTCTCTCACCATTGGACAGATCCTCCAAACAAAAGTTGAATAAAGAAACTATAGAACTCAATATCACAATCAATAACCTAGACTTAACTGACATATATAGAATATATCAACCATCATCAAATGGATACACTTTTTTCTCAGCAGCACATGGATCCTTCTCAAAAATAGACCACATATTATGCCATAGGGCAACCCTCAGTAAATATAAAGGGGTGGAGATAATACCATGCATTTTATCTGATCATAATGGAATGAAACTGGAAATCAATGATAAAAGAAGGAAGGAAAAATCCTACATCACATGGAAAATGAACAATATGTTACTGAATGATCAATGGGTTACACAAGACATAAAGGAGGAAATCAAAAAATTCTTAGAGATAAATGAAAATACAGACACAACATATCGGAATCTATGGGACACAATGAAAGCAGCTTTAAGAGGAAAATTCATCGCCTGGTGGTCATTCCTCAAAAAAAGAAAAAAAACCACCAAATAAACGAGCTCACACTTCATCTAAAAGCCCTAGAAAAGGAAGAGCAAAACAACAGCAAATGTAGCAGAAGGCAAGAAATAATTAAAATCAGAGCGGAAATCAATAAAATTGAAACAAAAGAAACTATTGAAAAAATTAACAAAACTAAAAGTTGGTTCTTCGAAAAAATAAATAAGATTGACAGACCTTTAGCCATGCTAACGAAGAGAAGAAGAGAGAGAACTCAAATTACTAACATACGGGATGAAAAAGGCAATATCACAACAGATGCTACAGAAATACAGAAGACAATTAGAAATTATTTTGAAAACCTATATTCCAATAAAATAGAAGATAGTGAAGACATCGATAAATTTCTTAAGTCATATGATTTGCCCAGACTGAGTCAGGAGGATACACACAATTTGAACAGACCAATATCAATGGATGAAATTGAAGAAGCCATCAAAAGACTACCAACCAAGAAAAGCCCAGGACCGGATGGGTATACAGCGGAGTTTTACAAAACCTTTAAAGAAGAATTAATACCAATACTTTTCAAATTATTTCAGGAAATAGAAAAAGAGGGAGCTCTTCCAAATTCATTCTATGAGGCCAACATCACCCTGATTCCGAAACCAGACAAAGACACCTCAAAGAAAGAAAACTACAGACCAATATCTCTAATGAACCTAGATGCAAAAATCCTCAATAAAATTCTGGCGAATCGAATACAAAAACACATCAAAAAAATTGTGCACCATGATCAAGTAGGATTCATCCCTGGGATGCAAGGATGGTTCAACATACGGAAATCAATAAATGTTATTCACCACATCAATAGACTTAAAGATAAGAACCATATGATCATCTCGATAGACGCAGAGAAAGCATTCGACAAAGTACAGCATCCCTTTATGTTCAAAACATTAGAAAAACTAGGGATAACAGGAACTTACCTTGACATTGTAAAAGCTATCTATGCTAAGCCTCAGGCTAGCATCATTCTGAATGGACAAAAGTTAAAGGCATTCCCTCTAAAATCTGGAACAAGACAGGGATGCCCTCTATCACCACTTCTATTCAATATAGTTCTCGAAACACTGGCCAGAGCAATTAGACAGATGAAAGATATTAAAGGCATAAAAAAAAAGGAAAAGAAGAACTTAAATTATCACTATTGCAGATGACATGATTCTATACCTAGCAGACCCAAAAGGGTCTACAAAGAAACTATTAGAGCTAATAAATGAATTCAGCAAAGTGGCAGGATATAAAATCAACACGCATAAATCAAAGGCATTCCTGTATATCAGTGACAAAACTTCTGAAACGGAAATGAGGAAAAACACTCCATTCACAATATCCTCAAAAAAAAATAAAATACTTGGGAATCAACCTAACAAAAGAGGTGAAAGATTTATACAATGAAAACTACAGAACCCTAAAGAGAGAAGTAGAAGAAGATCTTACAAGATGGAAAAATATACCGTGTTCATGGATAGGCAGAAATAACATTATCAAAATGGCGATATTACCAAAAGTTCTCTATAGGTTTAATGCAATGCCAATCAAAATCCCAATGGCATTTCTTGTAGAAATAGAGAAAGCAATCATGAAATTCATATGGAAAAATAAAAGACCTAGAATAGCAAAAGCAATTCTAAGCAGTAAGTGTGAATCAGGCTATATAGCGATACCAGATTTCAAACTATATTACAGAGCAATAGTGACAAATACAGCATGGTACTGGTACCAAAACAGGAGGGTGGAACAATGGTATAGAATAGAGGACACAGAGACTAATCCACAAAGTTACAACTATCTTATATTTGATAAAGGGGCTAAAAGCATGCAATGGAGGAAGGATAGCATCTTCAACAAATGGTATTGGGAAAACTGGAAATCCACATGCAACAAAATGAAACTGAATCCCTTTCTCTTGCCATGCACGAAAGTTAACTCAAAATGGAACAAGGAGCTTGATATCAAATCAGAGACTCTGCGTCTGATAGAAGAAAAAGTAGGCTATGATCTACATACTGTGGGGTCGGGCTCCAAATTCCTCAATAGGACACCCATAGCGCAAGAGTTAATAACTAGAATCAACAAATGGGACTTACTCAAACTAAAAAGTTTTTTCTCAGCAAAAGAAACAATAAGAGAGGTAAATAGGGATCCTACATCCTGGGAACAAATCTTTACTCCTCACACTTCAGATAGAGCCCTAATATCCAGAATATACAAAGAACTCAAAAAATTAGACAATAAGATAACAAATAACCCAGTCAACAAATGGGCCAAGGACCTGAACAGACACTTCTCAGAGGAGGATATACAATCAATCAACAAGTACATGAAAAACTGCTCACCATCTCTAGCAGTCAGAGAAATGCAAATCAAAACCACCCTAAGATATCATCTCACTCCAGTAAGATTGGCAGCCATTATGAAGTCAAACAACAACAATTGCTGGCGAGGACGTGGGGAAAAGGGTACACTTGTTCATTGTTGGTGGGACTGCAAATTGGTGCAACCAATTTGGAAAGCAGTATGGAGATTTCTTGGAAAGCTGGGAATGGAACCTCCATTTGACCCAGCTATTCCCCTTCTCGGTCTATTCCCTAAAGACCTAATAAGAGCATGCTACAGGGACACTGCTACATCGATGTTCATAGCAGCACAATTCAAGATAGCAAGATTGTGGAACCAACCTAGATGCCCTTCAATAGACGAATGGATAAAAAAAAATGTGGCATTTATACACAATGGAGTATTACTCTGCATTAAAAAATGACAAAATCATAGAATTTGGAGGGAAATGGATGGTATTAGAGCAGATTATGCTAAGTGAAGCTAGCCAATCCCTAAAAAACAAATGCCAAATGTCTGCTTTGATATAAGGGGAGCAACTAAGGACAGAGTAGGGACGAAGAGCATGAGAAGAAGATTAACATTAAACAGGGATGAGAGGTGGGAGGGAAAGGGAGAGAGAAGGGAAATTGTATGGAAATGGAAGGTGATCCTCAGGGTTATACAAAATTACATACAAGAGGAAGTGAGGGGTAAGGTAAGAATAATAGAAGTGGAAGAAATTATTTACAGTAGAGGGGGTAGAGAGAGAAGAGGGGAGGGGAGGGGAGGGGGGATAGTAGAGGATAGGAAAGGCAGCAGAATACAACAGACACTAGAATGGCAATGTGTAGATCAATGGAAGTGTAAATGATGTGATTCAGCAATCTGTATACGGGGTAAAAATGCAAGTTCATAACCCACTTGAATCAAACTGTGAAATATGATATATCAAGAACTATGTAATGTTTTGAACGACCAACAAAAAAAATAATGATAAGTTATTGATTTAAGAGGATGAAAGTTACCTCTGTAATCCAGATTTTTCTTAATATAGATTGAATTCTAGCATTCTATCAAAAAAAAAGGAAAAAGCAGCTTTACGTGTATGAAGACATGAATTGGTGTGAGCATATTTTATATACAAACAGAGATATGAAAAATGGTGTTCTATATGTGTAATAAGAATTGTGATGCATTCTGCTGTCGTGTATTTAAAAAATAAAAGCAATTAAAAAACAAAGAAAGAAAGAAACTTGTTTCCAAACAATTCCATATGGCTTCAGTGCAAGCCATGTCATGTGACACCTATTAGTGTCATGTGATCATCTGAAATGATATGATTTGTCTTGCAATGTATTGATAAGTTTGTCTAGAATATTATCTTCACCTGTTTTAAATTTGTAGATTGTAAAGTTAAAAATGTCAACCATCACCCTTCACTACCATCACCAATTTGGATTTGGAAAATACAATTCTCAATTCAAAATTTCCTCCAACAGTTAAAAAGATGAAATTTGATTTTCCTCTTGCAGTCACAATTTGTAATTATGAGATATTCTCATGAATAAGCCTTTAGTTTCTTAAGGTATTTAATAAGTAGAACCAGAGGTTTAGCTCAGTGGAGAGTGCTTGCTTAGCATGCGTGGCCCTGGTTCAACCTCCAGCACTGCAAGAAAAGAAACAGAGAAAGATATTTAGTAAATAAAGATTTGGTTTGATATTGTGAAAAGACGACTGTGTAGAAAAATTAATCACTATTTAATTGAGTACATCCAGGAGAACTTGTACATGAAAAAGTTTTATTGGAGTTAAATATGACAGATACTAATTTATTTTGCTAGTAAACTAAGATTTCACAGTAGTTGGAATAGAGAGTTGTGGTAGGACAGGAGTTTCCACAGGAACCTGCCCAGCCTATCCAGCCAGTGCTCAACTGGTATCACAACTAGAAGTGTTGCTTTGATTATGTCTTCTGATCTACCAACTTGCCCTAGCATACAAGCAGTGTGTGTAAAAGTAAACATACAGTGAGGGTTTTTCAGTTAGATTTTCACTCTTTGGGAGGTTAGGGGGTGGGGATGAACAATTAAAATGATTAGCCTGCCACGGGGGCTGGGATTGTGGCTCGGTGGTAGAGCGCTCACCTTGCATTCACTGGCCCCTGGGTTGGATCCTCAGCACCACATAAAAATAAACGAACGGAATAAAGGTATTGTGTCCAACTACAACTAAAAAAAATTTTTTTTTTAAAGATTAGCCTGCCAATAGTAGTCATTTTAAAAATCTAAATAAATAAAACCATCTATAGAAATAACAATGATTCAGATGATAATCTACTATGCTCAAAAATTTTTTAAAGGAAATAAAAAGATGACTAAATTTTTCTAACAATTAACCTCAACATATGCCCTTCAATTTTAGCATAGCATTACTAATTTTAATCATACTACTTTTATAATTTTGTTTGTGTTTAATGCAAATATACATGTTTCTATGTGCGTATTTTAACCATAAGAATATATAAACTATCATAATAACTTCAATGACATAAAAGTGATATATATCAATTCCGGATATCCTCAGTAATTTTCTTTCTCTCAAGGGCGTGTTTATAAAACATGAGCTTGAGAATTACTAGTTTAATCATAAAATAGATTAACAGTAAATCTTTCGATTTATAATGCTACTCACATGATAAATGCTATGTATTAATTTAAAATGTTTTCGATGAATTTTAGAAATTTTAGAAAAACATCTTCTTTTAAAATATCAATGCTTACTTTCTGAAATTAGAGATAATGGATTTCATGACATAGTTCTTTCCAGAATGCATTGACTGAAGGATAGAAATAGTAGACCTTTTGGAGTGTTTATTTTATGAAAGATAAACAGTGTTATTTAAAAGAACTGTTCCAAATTGCTCAAGGTTGTTTAGAACTTCCACTAGCCCTAATGGAGCTACAAAATATTAAGAAGGAAAAATATGTTTTAGTAGTTGTACCTTTGAGAGATAAAGATAGTACTTTCATTGCTAGGACATTTCATATATTCATCTCTTATTTTTATGTGAATAACAAAGCAACAATTTTCATATCTCTGTTGGACATAATTTTAATGTACTATTTAAAATTCAACAGCTATTTTGAAATCAATGAAATATATATCGAAAAGCCAAAATATTTGCTAGTCAATAAGTATGTACTTAAGTGGAGCACTTAAAAATTGAAAAGTTAAATAACCTGGAATGAATATGTATGTATGTATGTATGTATGTATGTATGTATGTATGTATGTATATAGTTCAACATTTATATATATTCAATTGTAACTCTGCCCATAAAAACCAAATGAATAACTAAACTATTTAGTAAATATTCATATTTAAAGTATGTTTTCCCTAAAGCATTTTATATTCTCAACATTGCCAGGTGAGGCAATGTTTCATATTTGGTGGCTCAAATTTGGAAGTAAAGACAGTTCATATTTAGAAGCAAGAATCTGGTAACCTTAGGAGAGAGACTGAAAGTTCTGTCTTAGCTTCAACCTCCAAGCCAGTGCTGGGAATGTCTTCTGGAGTGTCTATCCTGATGTGGGGCACCATGGAGAAAGCAAAGAAAATCAATCCTAATTGCATCTCAGTTGTCTTAATTTCAACATTTATATCATCAATAATCCATTAAAAAAAAAAAGGTTTTGCTTAAACTCCTGGTAGTACTGCCTATGTTTAGAAATCAGATTGTGATTGACAGGCTTTCCCCACTTTATTTTTAAGACAAATCATTGCAAACCAGGAAGGAGGTGAGAACTATTTCTAGACTAGACAATTTCTCCCATTCTTAATACTGCCACGCCTGGAAGATTCAACTGGCAGCCCTCCCTATCCCCTTTTAGTAAAAGGGAAAGACTTCGACTCTAGATACTTTTGTAAAGATTGGTGTCTGGGGCAGGAGGAGGCAGAGAACAGTGGTGAAAGGTCTTCTTTGGTGCTACTGTTTTCCCAAGGGGCAAAGGTGGAAAGAAACAAAGGCATTTCAGTATAATGATGAGGACCATTGTTTCTAAAGGCAGAATCAGAACTATGTTAGTAGGGCAAATAGCAATTCCAGTTTTCACTAAGACTTATCCAAGAAAAATTAATGTCTGTTTTTGAAAAATGTGCTGATTTATTAAGCCAGCTAATAAAAAAAAAAACTGCTTCATTAGTCTTACTATAGGAAGACTGCACTCAAACTTGAAGACATAAACCCACATTCAAGGGATCGGCACGCACTACAAAGTCCTCAGATCCCCAACACACAGACACCCATACATTCACACACACACACACACACACACACACACACACACACACACAGAGCAATGAACAGCAAGTACACATTCCTATGCACTCCCACCTTGCCCACCAGAGCTGAGCTCAAGAGCATTATTCTAATCCAGGTCGTACAGTTGCTGGACCTACATACTTGAAGCTTGTGAGGATGGAGAGGCTGAAAACCAAGTCCCAGGTGGAGGTGTCTGATACAGGGAAAGTCCAATTCCACTAAAACTTAACTCTTGTACCCCTCCTTCTGTGGTAAGTTCTTTTTGAAATTATCCCAACCCTTCAGCAAAGGATTTCATATAAAGATGAACAAGGTGATACAAAGTGTATGTGTGTGGCAAAGAGTGTCTGCTACAACTCCATCCCTCCTGAGCCTCAACAGAGGAAGGACATCAACCCTTCTGTGGATTTGTCAAGTAGTGCTTGAAAGAGACCACATGTTGTACCACTACCTTTGCTGCCTGCAGAATAAACTAAAACCCTCTGGACCTGAGGACCAGCAAGTTTCTGTTACTTTAAAAATACCCTTGGCTTACATACAATCAGTATATAGTATGCAGAGAATATGGGAGAAGGGAGATGAAAAATAGATTCTTGGCTCTCCTCTCTGTACCCAAATATAACAGTAACCTGGCTCATGTTCTGCCTCCCATACCACCATGCTTTAAGTAACTATAAAAGAATCAGGCTCAATTCTTCATTGGGCTCAAAAAGAAACATGTGTTTACCATGCATTCACTGACTCATTTAACAAAAAAAAAATTATTGGATGCCAAGTATATAGTAGACTAGAGGAGAAGGCAACATGGGATATGAGGAGTTCAGGAAGTTAGCACTTTGCACATTTTAGTCTAAGATAAGAATTCCCAAATTCTGTTGCTAGAGGTGGATCCAACATGGCCGCCGGTGAGGAAGCAGCGATTCCAATGTCTCCACATTAACGGGATCAGAAAGACCCATTGGAACAGCGGCAGTCTACCTACTGAGGAACTTCTAGCAAAATTCCGTTAAGAGGGGACCTGCCGGGAATTGGTAGGTTTATTAGAAGTGTCAGTTTGTCCCAGACAAGTGGATCCTGGCCGGCCATGCGGGCGCGGAGGTCCAGTACCGCAGCCACCAGCCGCTTCTGCAAGCGGCCAGCGGCCCAGAGCGGCGCAGCCCGCCAACCCGCCGTCCCAGGGAGGCCCTGCTCTCACTCTGCGAACGGCCACCACGCCTGCCAGGCTCGTAGCCACACGGCTGCAGCTGCCCATCTCTACAGGCGGGCCCCCGGCGGGTGCAGAGGTACAATCCCACGGCCACCAGCCGCTTCAGAAAGCGGCCGGCGGCCCCGAGCGGCGCGGCCTGCCCGAACCCGCAGACGGAACCCGCCATCCCGCCGTCCCGGGAGGCCCCGCTGTTGCTCAGTGAACGGCCACCCTGCCCGCCCGGATCTTAGCCACGCGGCCGCAGCTGCCCAGCTCTACAGGCAGCCCCCGGCGGCCCAGCGCAGCGAGAAGTGTCCCCTCCTGGCCCAGCAGACAGCCCGTGCCCTCCCAGCACTACTAACAGCCCCGCCCACCCGGCGAACGGCTCCCCTCCCCCCAGACAGCGTGAAGGAAATCTAACCAACCCTTTACGAAATAGCGAACTGGGAACTAAAACCAGAGATTGTGTCAGACCAGAGACAAGCCAGTTCCACCCCTCCCTTCGGACATTCCGGCAAGGAGCCAGGGGCCTGCCATAGCAGAGAGGGGAAGTCACCAAAGTTCGGCCAAAGACATTCCTTCCCAGCGGAATCTACTTTAGCAGGTGTGTGACTCCCACCCACACCAGATACAAACAACCGGGAAACTTCAAAATCTCTCCGTGGGCGTGACCGTAAGGGCCAAAGGACTCCCCCTACTGCCAATGACGAGGGCGTGACTGTAGGGGCAGAGGGAAGCAGAGAAGACTCCAGAACCCCAAATCCCCCAACCGCGAACTGAGACGGTAGAGGCGGAGGGAAACAGAGGACACTCCAGACCCCCAACTCCTCCTACCGCCAGCAGTGTGGTTGTGACTGTAGGGGCTGAGGGAAGTAGAGGGGATCCTCGACCCCCAACTCCTATTACCACCAGCAGTGACACCAATGGTCTTAGCTGCCAGATTCCGAAGGTGTGCCCACCAAAGGGGTCCGGAAAAATTAAACAATTGACTCCCAGACCACAGCTCCACAGCACTGGGGCTTAGATGAATGACAGCAAGAGTGCTCAGTAGTTAGGGAAATAGAGCACTCGGTGGGGCTGAAAGTGTAACCAAATCCTTGGGGAACTGCCTCCAGTGAGCAGGACCTGGCTGGCTGGCAGGAGGAAGGGGAGGAGGGGCCGTAGAAGTGAAACGGCTCTGGTCCAACAGGATTGAGAGACTCCCAGGAACCGCCTTACAGGGATTGCTGTTGACACATTGAGGGCAAAACTCAGCCCGGAGGGCACAGCTTTGCCTACAGGAAGAGAAGAAAATGGATCTCTAAGACCTAATTTTATTTCCTATTTCATTTTAATTTTTTCTCTCTCTTTTCCCTCTCTCTCTCCCCTTCCAAGTTTTACTGCTCTTTCCATTCTCCTCTATGCTATCTATCTCCCTCTCCTTCTTTCTTTTCAAGAGCACCTACCTTCCCCTTCCCCGCCAACTTTCATCCCAAGCATTACATCCTCCATTTCGCGTAACTGTCTAAATACAAATAGGTGTGCGCCCTCCCCCCATGCCTGCAAGGTAGCCGGATCTGCAACCCACCAGCAGGTCAGGCCCAGCAACCTGGGAGTGGCAGAGCCGCCCCACGTGCCTGCAAGGTAGGCGCACCTGCTACCAACCAGCAGAACAGGCCCAGCGGCCTGCCAATGTGGTAGGCACAGTGCCCCAATTTGAGGAGGCGCAGAGCCCCTGCCCGCGCCTGCGCAGGAGACTTTGCAACTATACAAGAGTAATACTGCCGCAGTCTGGCTGGGCACAATTCAGGAGCCACTTGTCAAAAGAAACTAACTTTATTTTATTTTTTTTTTAATTATTTTATTGTTGGTTGTTCATAACATTACATAGTTCTTAACATACCATATTTCACAGATTGATTCAAGTGGGTTATGAACTCCCATTTTTACCCCGTATACAGATTGCTGTGTCACATCAGTTACATTTCCATTGATTTACAAATTGCCTTTCTAGTGACTGATGTATTCTGCTGTCTATCCCATTCTCCACTGTCCCCTCACCCCTCCCCTCCCCTCCCCTTCCCTACTCTCTCTCCATCCCCTCTACTATAAATCGTTTCTTCCACTTATATAATTTTCCTCCTACTCCTCCTTTCCTCTTATATGTAATTGTGTGTAACCCTGAGGCTCACCTTCCAGTTCCATGCAATTTCCCTTAACTCTCACTTTCCCTCCCGCCTATCATCCCTGTTTAATGTTAATCTTCCTCAAGCTCTTCGTCTCTACCCTGTCCTTGGTTACTCCCCTTATATCAAAGAAGACATTTGACATTTGTTTTTTAAGGATTGGCTAGCTTCACTTAGCATAATCTGCTCTAATGCCATCCATTTCCCTCCAAATTCTATGATTTTGTCATTTCTTATTGCAGAGTAATACTCCATTGTGTATAAATGCCACATTTTTTTAATCCATTCATCTATTGAAGGGCTTCTAGGTTGGTTCCACAGTCTTGCTATCGTGAATTGTGCTGCTATGACCATCGATATAGCAGTGTCCCTGTAGCATGCTCTTGTTAGGTCTTTAGGGAATAGACCGAGGAGGGGAATAGCTGGGTCAAATGGTGGTTCCATTCCCAACTTTCCAAGAAATGTCCATACTGCTTTCCAAATTGGCTGCACCATTTTGCAGTCCCACCAACAATGAACAAGTGTACCCATTTCCCCACATCCTCGCCAGCACTTGTTGTTGTTGGATTTTTTAATGGCTGCCAATCTTACTGGAGTGAGATGGTATCTTAGGGTGGTTTTGATTTGCATTTCTCTGACTGCTAGTGATGTTGAGCATTTTTTCATGTACTTATTGATTGATTGTATGTCCTCCTCTGAGAAGTGTCTGTTCAGGTCCTTGGCCCATTTGTTGATTGGGTTATTTGTTATCTTATTATCTAATTTTTTGAGTTCTATGTATACTCTGGATATTAGGGCTCTATCTGAAGTGTGTGGGGTAAAGATTTGTTCCCAGGATGTAGGCTCCCTGTTTATCTCTCTTATTGTTTCTTTTGTTGAGAGAAAACTTCTTAGTTTGAGTAAGTCCCATTTGTTGATTCTGGTTGTTAACTCTTGCGCTATGGGTGTCCTATTGAGGAATTTGGGGCCTGACCCCACAGTATGTAGATCATAGCCGACTTTTTCTTCTATCAGACGCCGTGTCTCTGATTTAATATCGAGCTCCTTGATCCATTTTGAGTTAACTTTTGTGCATGGCGAGAGAAAGGGATTCAGTTTCATTTTGATGCAAATGGATTTCCAATTTTCCCAGCACCATTTGTTGAAGATGCTATCCTTCCTCCATTGCATGCTTTTAGCCCCTTTATCAAATATAAGATAGTTGTAGTTTTGCGGATTGGTTACTGTGTGTTCTATTCTGTACCATTGGTCCGCTCGCCTGTTTTGGTACCAGTACCATGCTGTTTTTGTTACTATTGCTCTGTAGTATAGTTTGAAGTCTGGTATCGCTATACCGCCTGATTCACACTTCCTGCTTAGCATTGTTTTTGCTATTCTGGGTCTTTTATTATTCCATATAAATTTCCTGATTGTTTTATCTATTTCTACAAGAAATGCTGTTGGGATTTTGATTGGGATAGCATTGAACTTATAGAGAACTTTTGGTAATATCGCCATTTTGATGATGTTAGTTCTGCCTATCCATGAACAGGGTATATTTTTCCAACTTCTGAGGTCTTCTTCTATGTCTCTTTTTAGGGTTCTGTAGTTTTCATTGTATAGGTCTTTCACCTCTTTTGTTAGATTGATTCCCAGGTATTTTATTTTTTGGGGGGATATTGTGAATGGAGTAGTTGTCCTCATTTCTGTTTCAGAGGATTTGTCGCTGATATACAGGAATGCATTTGATTTATGCGTGTTGATTTTATATCCCGCCACTTTGCTGAATTCATTTATTAACTCTAATAGTTTCTTTGTAGACCCTTTTGGGTCTGTTAGGTATAGAATCATATCGTCTGCAAATAGTGATAATTTAAGTTCTTCTTTTCCTATTTTTATGCCTTTAATTTCTTTCGTCTGTCTAATTGCTCTGGCCAGTATTTCGAGGACTATGTTGAACAGAAGTGGTGAGAGAGGGCATCCCTGTCTTGTACCAGATCTTAGAGGGAATGCCTTCAATTTTTCTCCATTTAGGATGATGCTGGCCTGTGGCTTATCATAGATTGCTTTAACAATGTTGAGGAATGATCCTGTTATCCCTAATTTTTCTAGAGTTTTGAACATAAAGGGATGCTGTACTTTGTCGAATGCCTTTTCTGCATCTATCGAGATGATCATATGGTTCTTATTTTTAAGTCTATTGATGTGGTGAATAACATTTATTGATTTCCGTATATTGAACCAGCCTTGCATCCCAGGGATGAATCCTACTTGATCATGGTGTATAATTTTTTTTGATATGTTTTTGAATCCGATTCGCCAGAATTTTATTGAGGATTTTTGCATCTAGGTTCATTAGAGATATTGGTCTGTAGTTTTCTTTCTTTGAAGTGTCTTTGTCTGGTTTAGGAATCAGGGTGATGTTGGCCTCGTAGAATGTATTTGGAAGTTCTCCCTCTTTTTCTATTTCCTGAAATAACTTGAAAAGTATTGGTGTTAGTTCCTCTTTAAAGGTTTTGTAAAATTCTGCTGTATACCCATCCGGTCCTGGGCTTTTCTTAGTTGGTAGTCTTTTGATGGTTTCTTCTATTTCCTCTATTGTTATTGGTCTGTTTAGGTTGTCTATATCTTCCTGACTCAATCTGGGCAGATCATATGACTTAAGAAATTTATCGATGCCTTCACTATCTTCTATTTTATTGGAGTATAAGGATTCAAAGTAATTTCTGATTATCTTCTGTATTTCTGAAGTGTCTGTTGTGATATTGCCTTTTTCATCCCTTATGCTAGTAATTCTCTCTCTTCTTCTCTTCGTTAGCATGGCTAAGGGTCTGTCAATTTTATTTATTTTTTCAAAGAACCAACTTTTGGTTTTGTCAATTTTTTCAATTGTTTCTTTTGTTTCAATTTCATTAATTTCAGCTCTGATTTTAATTATTTCTTGCCTTCTACTTCTTTTGCTGTTATTTTGCTCTTCTTTTTCTAGGATTTTGAGATGAAGTATGAGATCATTTATTTGTTGGTTTTTTCTTTTTTTAAGGAATGAACTCCAAGCAATGAATTTTCCTCTTAAAACTGCTTTCAATGTGTCCCATAGATTCCGATATGTTGTGTCAGTGTTTTCATTTATCTCTAAGAATTTTTTAATTTCCTCCTTGATGTCTTCTATGACCCATTGGTCATTCAGTAACCTATTGTTCATTCTCCACGTGGTGCATGATTTTTCCTTCCTTCTTTTATCGTTGATTTTCAGTTTCATTCCATTATGATCAGATAGGATGCATGGTATTATTTCTACTCCTTTATATTGTCTAAGAGTTGCCCTGTGACATAATATATGATCTATTTTTGTGAAGGATCCATGTGCTGCTGAGAAAAATGTGTAACTACTTGATGTTGGGTGGTATATTCTATATATGTCAATTAAGTCTAGGTTGTTAATTGTGTTGTTGAGTTCTATAGTTTCCTTATTTAACTTTTGTTTGGAAGATCTGTCCAGTGGTGAGAGAGGTGTGTTGAAGTCTCCCATGATTATTGTATGGTGGTCTATTAGACTCTTGTACTTAAGAAGAGTTTGCTTGATGAACGTAGGTGCACCATTGTTTGGGGCATATATATTTATGATTGTTATGTCTTGTTGGTGTATGGTTCCCTTGAGCAGTATGCAATGTCCCTCTTTATCCTTTTTGATTAATTTTGGCTTGAAATCTATTTTGTTTGATATGAGTATGGACACTCCTGCTTGTTTCCGCAGTCCATATGAGTGGAATGATTTTTCCCAGCCTTTCACCTTCAGTCTATGTATATCTTTTCCTATCAAATGCGTCTCCTGTAGGCAACATATTGTTGGATCTTGTTTTGTGATCCATTCGACTAGCCTGTGTCTCTTAATTGGTGAGTTTAAGCCATTAACATTTAGGGTTATTATTGAGATTAGGTTTGTTCCTCCAGTCATATTTGTTTATTTATGTTACTAAACCTGATTAGTTTTCCTCTTTGGTTACTTTCCCCCCTTTACTGTCCTATCTCCCACTGATGGTTTTCAATGTTATTTTCAGTTTCCTCTTCCTGTAATGTTTTGCCAAGGATTTTTTGAAGAGATGGTTTTCTAGCTGCGAATTCTTTTAACTTTTGTTTATCGTGAAAGGTTTTAATTTCATCTTCCATCCTGAAGCTTAATTTCGCCGGATACACGATTCTTGGTTGGAGCCCATTTTCTTTCAGTGTTTGAAATATGTTATTCCAGGATCTTCTAGCTTTCAGAGTCTGTGTTGAGAGATCAGCTGTTATTCTGATTGGTTTGCCCTTAAATGTAATCTGCTTTCTTTCTCTTGTAGCTTTTAAAATTCTCTCCTTATTCTGTATGTTGGGCGTCTTCATTATAATGTGTGTAGGTGTGGATCTCTTATGATTTTGCACTTTTGGCGTCCTGTAGGCTTCTAGGATATGGGATTCTGTTTCATTCTTCAAGTCTGGGAAGTTTTCTCGTATTATTTCATTGAATAGATTGTTCATTCCTCTGGTTTGGAGCTCTGTGCCCTCCTGTATCCCAATGACTCTTAAGTTTGGCCTTTTAATGTTATCCCATATCTCTTGGATGTTCTGCTCATGGTTTCTTAGCAGTCTTGCTGAACTGTCTATGTTCTTCTCAAGTTGAAATACTTTGTCTTCATTGTCTGATGTTCTATCTTCTAAGTGATCTATTCTGCTGGTAGTATTGTCAATTGAGGTTTTAAGTTGGTTTATTGCTTCCTGCATTTCTAGGATTTCTATTTGTTTGTTCTTTATTACTTCTAGCTCCCTGTGAAATTGATCTTTTACTTCCTGGATTTGTTTCTGTAGTTCCTTGTCAATGTGATCTTTCATTTTCTGGTTTTGCTGTCTCATGTCTTCCTTGAGAGTCCAGATCATCTGAAGCATGTATATCCTGAACTCTTTATCTGACATTCCGTCTGTTGCAGCTATTACCTCTTCTAGGGTTGAGTTGACCTGCATTGCTTGTGGTCCTTTCTTTCCTTGTCTTTTCATGTTGCTTGCGTTTCTTTCTGCTTCGTGAAACCGTTGTGTTTTTGAAAATTTTCCCCCTGTTTATTTTTGTTGCTCTTGTATATTTAGGATATCTCTCTTGTAGGGCCGGTAGTGGCTGTGATCCTCCTCTAATCAGGGTGATCTATATACTACGCTGGTTGGTCATAGGTCTGCCCGCCCCGCGGGCACGGGTGGCTGCTCTACTCTGCCCCCACTCCAATTGTGGTGACGTTCCTGCCACGTCCTCGGATCGTTGGTCCTGATCCGGACGTGGGCAGCAGCTCTTCTCCACCCCTACTCCAATTGATGTGACGTGTCTACCACGCTGGTCGGCCTCCAAGCCTGTTCCACCGGTGGGTCTCAGATCTGCCCACCCTGCGGGCCTGGGCTGCAGTTCTGCTCAACCCCCACTCCCAGTGGGGGTACCTAACTGCCTCTCCAACGGGTCTCTGGGCTCCTTCCGGATGCTGGCGGCGGCTCTGTTCAACCCCCACTCCAACCAGTGTGACGTGACTGCCTCGATGCTACTCGTCCACTACACTGGCCGGCTGCCGAGCCTGTCCTGCCAGTGGGACGCAGGACTGCCTACCTTGCAGGGTCAGACGGCAGCTCTTCACGGCCTCTACTCCAAGTGGATTGACTTGGCTACCCTGCCGTCGGGTCGCTGGTCCTGTTCCAGGCGTGGGCGGCTACTCTCCTCGGCCACAGCTGCAGTTGGGGTGTCGCGATACCACACCGGCGGGACCCTTAGCCTGCTCTGGGCACAGGAGGCAGCTCCACTCTGCCCTCCAGGCCCCCGCAGTACCCAGCAGGACCCGGACCAAGAAGCAGTCCCTGTAGGATCCCCAACCCTGAGCCAGAGCCGCTTCGGGAGCCAGGAGCCAGTCTCTCCGATCCCCGCCACTTTCTGCTAGGAGCAGGCTCCTCAGGGCAACCGCTGCGGGTTCCCCAAACCCAGGCCAGAGCCGCCCCGGGAGCCCAAGCCTGGACGCACCAGACTCTCCCTGCTAGGTGTCCAAGCCTGGCCGCACCAAACTCTCCCTGCTCGGTGTACGCTCCCCTTGGAGCAGAGTCTAAGACGCACTTCCCGCGGGCTCTCCAGCTCCGGGTCAAAACTGTTCCAGGAGACAGAGTCCCGCTGCCCCTCGTCGCAAGTTTCACTTGTGGGTGGCCTCAGCTCGCGGTCCCCACAGGCTCCGCGGCCCTGGGCTCAAGCAGCCACGAGGGCCAGAACCCAGCCTCTCCGATCCCTGCCACACTCTGCTCGGAGCAGGGTCCACAGAGGTACCCCAACCTCAGGCCCAGGCGGCCCCCGCCCGGACCTGGCAGCTCCAACCTCTCCCAGCTCAGTGTGTGCTCAGACAGGGGCAGGGTCAAAGACACAGTCGCCGCGGGTTCCGTAGCCCCGGGCCAAGAAGGATCTCCCGCCCTGGGCCAAAGCAACCCGGGGAACTAGAATCTGGCCGCTCAAAGCCCGGCGCCCGCCTTGCCAGGGGTGAGGCCTGAAGAGTATTCTCCTCAGAGTTTCCAATCCCGAGCCTGAGCGATCTGTCTGCGCGACGCAGGCAAATACCAGCCTGGAATCACCTGTTCTGTAGTTGAATGAGCTGAGATCAGTAGAAAGCAGGGATGATTGCGTCAGCTCTCCATGATGGCGGCTGCAGTTCTCCTGCGTGTTCCGACCGGTGTCGGGAAACGAACTGGACCGATTCTCTCCTGTATTTCAAAGCTGGAATTCAGCACTCAGCGCGGCTAGTGTGCCACTGGCAGGAGCCTGCAGAATCCGCTTCGCTGTAATCCCTCTCTGGTAACTCGCGGCTAATTAACTCGGGCGCGTCCCAGACTCCATCCACGGGGCGGTCCGCCGACCAAGTACTGCTTCGCTCCGTGTGGAAAAATCGCCCGCTACCAAGCCCCTGCAGCCGAATCCCGCGCGCTGGAATTTTGACCTCTAGATTCTGGAGCACTTCAATTTCACTGGGGATTCCCACCAAGGTAGCCTTCAGCCATTTCACCTCGTGTTTCTCCCACACAGTGGCGCAGCGTACTGGTGTGCTGTACTCCCTTGGCCGCCATCTCTATCTCCTAACTTTATTTTTAGAACTACAAACGCCAAACAAAACAGCTCCTCAGGGAAAACCCCTCAGAGCCCAACTGCCACCACCGGCTTCCCACAAGCCTCTCACCCCCACACAACCCTCACCACCTCCCACAATCCTCCTGTTCTTGAGGCCGATTGGCTGGGTTGCATGGGCGGAGCCAAAGAAGTCCCCCAATGAGCAGCTCCATGGAGGAGCCAATCAGCTAGATGTTGCTGGGGCTGCTGTGAGCCAATCATCAGCTGGCAATCTGAAGGGCAGGGAAACAGCCCAATGAACATCACCGCAGAGGAGCCAATCAGCTAGATGTTGCTGGGGCCGCTGTGAGCCAATCATCAGCTGGCAGCTGGTTGCTGGCAGCTGGAAGTTTGCTGGGGCCCCTTTGGCTGTGGCTCTCAACATCTCCCCCTCTCTGTTTAAACAACAAGCATGTGGCTTGGGGACCGTGCCTGCCTTAGGTTGTCCAATACTACATATGGTCCTTACCCGTCTTCAGATGAGCTGACCTCAGGGCGTCAGCCTCCTGTCTTAGGTTGGTACCATTGTAATTGGATCTTACCCGTCATTGACTACCGGTCCAGTATACAGCCACACCTGTGGAGAGGTCTTTGTCATGACAAGCAGAAAGGAGGAAGATACACCACGCCAATTGACGGCTCTTGTTGGAAAAATTGTACAACCGATGACATCATCAGTATAAATACTCCAACACTACCACAAGTCGCTGCACCAACAGATAGTTCACAATGCATACAAGTGAGTTCACAATGCATACAAGTGACACATAGTTTAGGCAAGTTCTGCAAGCAGTTCAGTGATGGCTATTGCAGAAACTGTAGATTAGTTTTATCTTTGTCTTCACCGGCACTGGGATGAAGATAGGAATTCTGGCAATAATGGCTAAAGAAAAAATTATGTAACATTCCAGAAGGCACTAAAAGAAAACAATTTTCTTAACAATTTACATTATCTTGAAGAGAAAACAATTTTCTTAACAATTTACATTATCTTGAAGAGGATTATTAAATATAATGAAAAGGAAAGGTGAAAGTAAACAAACAGATCTGTTAACCTTCTTTTTTGTTTACATATTAAAACAATTCTTAACAGTTATTTACCCAATTTAAATTAAACCATTTAAATCACGTGAATAAAAAAAAATATTTGGATCCATTTTTTCATGAGCGCTCATCAAATATGATATATGGACATACATACATTCAAACATATAACACAAAACACAAGTGTGCACACATAATATAATACATACAACACATAACATAATAGTAAAGGCCTTATAACTTTTTACAGGTGAAATCTCCATTGCAATGTTTAAAAACTCTATAGTCAAAAAAAAGAAAAATAGAACTGATCAGCAAAACATTAACTTAGGTCTGTATGAGCTCAAAAACCAAAATAGAACTTTATGATATGGGAAAAGGCAATAATAAAATAGATATTGAAAAAAGCATCCTGGTTCTGTCGCAGATGTAAGGATAGCTAAATTGGAGTTTTGGATATCAGCTGTTATGGATTTGAGCCAAATCATCTTCTTTTTGGTCTGTAGAAATTGCTTTAGTTAATCTCTCTGGAATCCAAATCGGCTGCTGTTTTCCCTGTGGAAATACACAAATAGGACCCGACTCCAGACAATCACTGGGTCAGGACTTTAGTTAATCTCTCCGGAATCCAAATCGGCTGCTGTTCTTCCTGTGGAAACACACAAACAGACCCCCGACTCCAGACAATTACTGGGTCAGGACCTTTCCATTGTCCTGTTAGAATATCTTTCCAAAGTACCTTGGGCTTATGTACATTTTTTGGACACATATGCCTTTCTGCAGCACTAAGTCCTGATGAATCCAAATTTAAAAAGTTTAGAGTAAAAAGGGTTATTTTAAGTTTATCTTTGGGGAATATATACCCCTTCCCAATTCCGTCTTTTTAATAGTTTTTAATAGTTTTTAATAGTTTGATGAGCTCTTTCAACTATGCCTTGTCCCTATGGATTGTATGGGATTCCTGTTATATGAGTAATGCCAAATGATGAGCAAAATTGTTTAAAAGAGCTAGAAGTATAACCAGGGGCATTATCTGTTTTTAACTGTTTTGGAATGCCCACAGTGGCAAAATTTTGTAAGCAATGAGCTATAACATCTTTAGTTTTTTCTCCGGCATGAAGGGAGCCCATCAAAAATCCAGAAGAAGTATCAACTGTAACATGCAAATATTTTAATTTTCCAAATTCTGGCAAATGTGTGACGTCCATCTGCCAAATATGGTTAGGTATCAATCCTCTAGGATTGACTCCAAGATTAACTTGTGGTAAAAAGGTCACACAATTTTGACATTGTTTTATTATTTGTCTAGCTTATTCCTTAGTTATTTTAAAACGCTTTTGTAAAGTATTAGCATTGACATGGAACCTTTTATGAAAATTTATAGCTTCTTCTAGTGTAGAGAAAATATGTATGTCATGTGTAGTTTTATCTGCTAAATCATTGCCCAAACTAAGGGCTCCAGGCAATCCCGTATGTGCCCTGATATGTCCTATAAAGAATGGATCTTTTCTGTCCCAGATTAAACTTTGTATAGTGGAAAACAAAGAGAAAACATTAGAAGAAGGGGAAATCCTACCAGCATCTTCAAGGGATATTATAGCATTAACTATATACTGACTATCAGAAAATAAATTAAATACAGAATCTTTAAACATCACAAAAGCTTGTAATACTGCATTAAGCTCTACCTTTTGAGCTGATTGTTTGGGTACTAAAAATGTAAAAGTTTGATCAGGTGTAACTATTGCTGCTGTACCATTATTTGACCCATCAGTGAATATATTTGGAGCATTCATGATAGGTGTTTTTCTTGTCATTTTTGGAAAAATTACAGGATGCAATGACCAAAAAGACAATAAAGGATTAGATGGTAAGTGGTTATCAAATGAAACATTAGATTTGCACATGATTATTGCCCAAGTATTTAACTCATTAGCTAATTCATCAATTTGATTCATAGTATATGGAGTAATAATTTTATTGGGAGAAATTCCAAATACTCCCTTTGCTGTTTTTATTCCTTTGAGTATTAATTGTCCTACAGCCTCAGGATACCTAGTAAGAATAGTGTTAGGAGAATAAGATAAATGTATCCATAATAATGGACCTTCTTGCCAAAATACTCCTGTAGGAATATTTTTTGTTGGTAATACAATAAATAATAAAGGCAAACTTATATCAATTCTATCCAAATGCATATTTTCCATATATGTTTCAATGATTTTTAATGCCTTTCTTGCTTCAGGCGTTAACATTCGGGGTGAATTTGGATCTGATGGACCTTTTAAGATATCAAATAAAGGTCCCAATTCTCCTGTTGGAATACCTAGATAAGGCCTTATCCAATTTATGTCTCCTAATAACTTTTGAAAGTCATTAAGTGATTTGAGTTGATCTACTCGTATTTGAATTTTTGGTGGACGGATCATGGTTGAGGATAATAGAACTCCTAAATAATTAATTGGAAAATTTAATTGTACTTTATCTATTGCTATCTCTAGATTATAATTTTTTAATAAATTTGTAAGTGTGGCATAACATTCTAGCAATGTGTTTTTAGCTTTGTGTGCTAATAATACATCATCCATATAGTGAAATATTTGTAGTTCAGGATTTTGATTTCTAAGTGGCTGGATTACTTTGTTAACATAAATTTGACACATAGTTGGGCTGTTAGCCATCCCTTGAGGGAGTACTTTCCATTCATATCTCTGATGAGGACCTTCACGATTTAGTGCAGGGATAGTAAATGCAAAACGTGGACTATCCTCAGGATGAATTGGAATTGAAAAAAAAAAACAATCTTTAATATCTATAACTAAAACATACCAAGTTTTTGGCAAAGCAGACAATTGAGGAATCCCCAATTGAGCAGGTCCCATAATGACCATTTCATTATTAATGGCTCTTAAGTCTTGCAATAATCTCCATTTACCAGATTTCTTTTTGATGACAAAAATGGGAGTATTATGGGGAGATACAGAAGGTTGTATATGTCCTTCTGCTAATTGTTGTTTGACCAGATCATGGGCTACTTGTATCTTTTCTTTAGTCAAGGGCCACTGAGGAACCCATACTGGTCTTTCTGATTTCCACGTGATTTTTATTGTCTCAGTGGCCCTGTGTGAAAATCCAACCCATGTCTGTCTGTTCCTTGATCTATTTGTATTGGTGCTGCTATACCTTGTTCTTGTTTTTCTAATCTTTTTCCTTTCCTAAAACCTTGTCTAGCCATAATAGTGGGTGCATTTTGATTGATGTTATTTGTTAATGTCAAACCTAATTGATCTAAGACATCTCGTCCCCATAAATTTACGGGAAGATGATCCAATACATATGGTTGTATAGTTCCTTCACATCCTTCAGGATCCTTCCAATCTAATACCATTGCGCTTCTATCGGGAATAGTCGCCACTCCTAGGCCTCGAAGGGTTTGAGTGCCTTGTTGTAATGGCCAATGTTTTGGCCATTCTTGACGAGAGATGATGCTAAGTTCTGCGCCTGTATCCAGTAGCCCATTAAATTCATGTCCTTGAATATTTAGTTTTAGCATGGGGCGAGAATCTAAATTTAAAGAAAGCATAGCCCAATCTACACCTGTGGAGCCTAATCCCTTGGAACCTCTTTCTACAGCATGACTGGAAAATTTATCATGTAGGCTTGGTATTATTAGTAACTGTGCTATTCTATCTCCTGGTGAAATTACTGATATACCCTTTGGAGAACTGGCTATAATTTTTATTTCACCTTCATAATCGGGATCAATTACCCCAGGACTTATCAAAAGTCCTTTTAGAGTAGAATAGCTGCGTCCCAATAATAAGCCTACTGTTCCTTTGGGAAGAGGTCCTTTACCCCTGTGGGAATGATTTGAACTCCCATCTCTGGAGTTAGTACTGATCTGGCGGAGGCGCAGATGTCCAACCCTGCGCTCCCTCTGGTTTGTCTGATGAGGGATCTGATGGACAATGTGTCCTGGTCACTACCCTGATGGGGTTGCTGGGTTCCTCCAGTGCTCCGTATATTTGTGGTTTGGGGCCCCGGAGCATTGGGGCCCCCTGTCCATTTTTTGGCAACGGAGTCCGATGCCTTTGTCCACAATATTGTGGATAAACACCTTGTCCTTGTTCGTTTTTTAATGGAGTACCCTCTATGGTGGTTTGAGAACGGTATTCATTAGCCCAATGTAATGGAGTACCCTCTATGGTGGTTTGAGAACGGCATTCATTAGCCCAATGTCTCCCTCTACGGCATCGTGGGCAAATACCCAGTATTCTACTCCTTTGATACCTAGTTTTGTTAAACCTTCCTCCTATGGGGCAATTCCTTTTAAAATGTTCTGTTTGTTGACAATTGTAACATGTTCTTGGCCTGGTATATAAAGCCTGTTTTACTGCAGCTGCCACAATTTGCCCTTGTTCATTAATGTCTCTGGCATCTAAAGCCTGTTTTACTGCAGCTGCCATGACTTGCTCTTGTTCATTAATGTCTCTACATAATTTAATATATGTGTTTAAATCTTCCTGTTTCCATGGTCTAATGATATCTCTGCACCAACGATTCGCTTGGTCATAAGCCAGTTGTTTTATTAATGGCATTGCTTGTTCTGTATTCCCAAAAATTCTGGTAGCTGTTTGAATAAGCCTATCTACAAATTCAGCGTAAGGTTCATTAGCTCCTTGTATTATCTTAGATAATTGACCTTGTAAACCTCCATGTGCTTGTAAAGTCTTCCATGCCTTAACTGCATCTACAGCAATTTGTGAGTATACACCAGGATCATATGCAATTTGTTGCTGCGGATCCTCATAAGGTCCCTTTCCTAACAACATATCTAGATTTCTCTGAGAATAACCAGCTGCTACATTTCGCCTAGCCATCTCCTTGCAAAATTCCTCATTGGCAACCTTCCATAACAGGTATTGTCCTCCATTTAGCACAGCTTTACACATATTAGCCCAATCTGCTGGCGTCATGTTCAAGTTGTTAATGGATTCGACCAAGCTTACAGTGAAGGGTGCTTGAGGACCATAGGTTGTTACAGCCTCTTTTAGCTCCTTCACTGTTTTGAAATTTAAACCCTGGTAAATTAGCTGCCCTCCTACCTCAAATACAGGGCATACTTGAGATCCTGTCTCAGGATCCCAACTATCAACTGCGGGGGTTGGGAGCCTCCTAGCATATGGAGGTGGTGCTGTTGATTGGTCACTTATGCCCTCTGGTGATAGAATGCTGTTAGTAGCAGTCTCCTGTAGAGGTGGTGCTGATGGTTGGACACTTACACTCTCTGATAGAAAGGTGTTATTAGCAGTCTCCTGTTGTAACTTTTCCCCTGATGGCTTTTTCTGCTCTAAACTTCCTTCCTCTGTCTCACTAGCTCGAAAGACCTTCTCTTTTACTTGAATCTTTTCCTCTTTCTGACTAACTTGAGAGACCTTCTCTTTTACTTGAATCAATATTTCTTCTCCTTCCTCTACCTTTGTCTGAATTGAAGGCTTTGGACTAAGCAAACCAGATACCAACGCCCACAATGTCAATGTGCCAACTGGCAGAGTCCCTGGGTTGTTCTTTTCTATTCTTTTTAAATCTTCACCATGATGGTTCCATTGTGATATATCTGACAACTCCTCCTTAAAAAGCCATGGGCTACATTGTTGTATTGTATCAACGTATGCCCTGACTGTTCTTGATTTTACTGAGATGCCTCCTTCCTCTAACAATTTACTTAACAGTCTTTTGGTTTGTTTTTTACTAATTTCTGATCCCGTATTTCTACTACAATACAACCCAACAAAATGATGCCAAACAAAACCGAGACAGAATGCAATAAAAATGGAACCACACAAAATCATTATATCAGCCTTTCTATCTTCCTGACATGTGCATCTGTCCTTTCTCCCTATCTGTTCCTCAGACGCAAACAGTTTTTCCTCAGCTGTGAGCGGTTTTTCTTCCGTCTCACTCAACTCCAGGAACAGGCAAGTTAAAACAAAAATGAAGCAAAACAAAAAAGGAAACTTAGAATGGCTATCCATCCTCTCGCCCTGCCCTCAGGGGCGAGCAGTTTACTTACCCTCAGTCGCTCCCCGTGCGGGCCACCAAATGCCGCAGTCTGGCTGGGGACAATTCAGGAGCCACTTGTCAAAAGAAACTAACTTTATTTTTAGAACTACAAATGCCAAACAAAACAGCTCCTCAGGGAAAACCCCTCAGAGCCCAACTGCCACCACCGGCTTCCCACAAGCCTCTCACCCCCACACAACCCTCACCACCTCCCACAATCCTCCTGTTCTTGAGGCCGATTGGCTGGGTTGCGTGGGCGGAGCCAAAGAAGTCCCCCAATGAGCAGCTCCGTGGAGGAGCCAATCAGCTAGATGTTGCTGGGGCCGCTGTGAGCCAATCATCAGCTGGCAGTCTGAAGGGCAGGGAAACAGCCCAATGAACATCACCGCAGAGGAGCCAATCAGCTAGATGTTGCTGGGGCCGCTGTGAGCCAATCATCAGCTGGCAGCTGGTTGCTGGCAGCTGGAAGTTTGCTGGGGCCCCTTTGGCTGTGGCTCTCAACATAATACAAATATATAGGGGGAAAATTCAACAACACAACAGTCTCAGTAAGCAGAAAGAAACCCAAACAGTATGAAGAGACAAGGAAAGAAAGGACCACAAGCAATGCAGGTCAACTCAACGTTAGAAGAGGTAATATCTGCAGCAGATGGAATGTCAGATAAAGAATTCAGGAGATACATGCTTCAGATGATCTGGAGTCTCAAGGAAGACATTAGACAGCAAAATCAGACAATGAAAGATCTCTTCAAAAATGAAATACATAAACAAATCCAGGAAGCAAAAGATCAACTATACAGGGAGATAGAGGTTATAAAAAACAAAGAAACAGAAATCCTAGAAAGGCAGGAAGCAATAAACCAACTTAAAAACTCAATTGAGAATACTACCAGCAGAGTGGAACACTTAGAAGATAGAACATCAGACAATGAAGACAAAGTATTTCAACTTGAAAATAACATAAACAGCTCAGCAAGACTGTTAAGAAACCATGAGCAGAACATCCAAGAAATATGGGATAACATTAAAAGACCAAACTTAAGAGTCATTGGGATACAGGAAGGCACAGAGCTCCAAACCAAAGGAATGAGCAATCTATTCAATGAAATAATTTGAGAAAACTTCCCAGACTTGAAGAACGAGACAGAATCCCAAATCCTAGAAGCCTACAGGATGCCGAATGTGCATAATCATAAGAGATCCACACCTAGACACATTATAATGAAGATGCCCAACATACAGAATAAGGAGAGAATTTTAAAAGCCACAAGAGAAAGGAAGCAGATTACATTTAGGGGTAAACCAATCAGGATAACAGCTGATCTCTCAACACAGACTTTGAAAGCTAGAAGATCCTGGAATAACATATTTCAAACACTGAAAGAAAATGGGTTCCAACCAAGAATTGTGTATCCAGCAAAATTAAGCTTCAAGATGGAAGATGAAATTAAAACCTTCCACGATAAACAAAAGTTAAAAGAATTTGCAGCTAGAAAACCATCTCTCCAAAAAATCCTCAGCAAAACATTACAGGAAGAGGAAATGGAAAATAACAATGAAAACCAACAGTGGGAGGTAGGACAGTAAAGGGGGCAAAATAATCAAAGAGGAAAACAAACCATATTCAGTAACATAAATAAACAAATATGGCTGGAAGGATAACCCATATCTCAAAAATAACCCTAAATGTTAATGGCTTAAACTCACCAATTAAGAGACACAGGCTAGTAGAATGGATCACAAAACATGACCCAACAATATGCTGCCTACAGGAGACGCATTTGATAGGAAAAGACATACATAGACTGAAGGTGAAAGGTTGGGAAAAATCATACCACTCATATGGACTTTGGAAACAAGCAGGAGTGTCCATACTCATATCAAATAAAATAGATTTCAAGCCAAAGTTAATCAAAAGGGTTAAAGAGGGACACTACATACTGCTCAAGGGAACCATACACCAACAAGACATAACAATCATAAATATATATGCCCCAAACAATGGTGCAGCTATGTTCATCAAACAAACTCTTCTCAAGTTCAAGAGTCTAATAGACCACCATACAATAATCATGGGAGACTTCAACACACCTCTCTCACCACTGGACAGATCTTCCAAACAAAAGTTGAATAAGGAAACTATAGAACTCAATAACACAATTAACAACCTAGACTTAATTGACATATATAGAATATACCACCCAACATCAAGCAGTTACACTTTTTCTCAGCAGCACATGGATCCTTCTCAAAAATAGACCATATATTATGTCACAGGGCAACTCTTAGACAATATAAAGGAGTAGAGATAATACCATGCATCTTATCTGACCATAATGGAATGAAACTGAAAATCAATGATAAAAGAAGGAAGGAAAAATCATGCATCACTTGGAGAATGAACAATAGGTTACTGAATGATCAATGGGTTATAGAAGACATTAAGGAGGAAATTAAAAACTTCTTAGAGTGAAATGAAAACACAGACACAACATATCGGAATCTATGGGACACATTGAAAGCAGTTCTAAGAGGAAAATTCATTGCATGGAGTTCATTCCTTAAAAAAAGAAAAAAACAACAAATAAATGATCTCACACTTCATCTCAAAATCCTAGAAAAAGAAGAGCAAAATAACAGCAAAAGAAGTAGAAGGCAAGAAATAATTAAAATCAGAGCTGAAATTAATGAAATCGAAACAAAAGAAACAATTGAAAAAATTGATAAAACTAAAAGTTGGTTCTTTGAAAAAATAAATAAGATCAACAGACCCTTACCCATGCTAATGAAGAGAAGAAGAGAGAGAACTCAAATTACTAGCATACAGGATGAAAAAGGCAATATCACAACAGACACTTCAGAAATACAGAAGATAATCAGAAATTATTTTGAATCCTTATACTCCAATAAAATAGAAGACAGTGAAGGCATCGATAAATTTCTTAAGTCATATGATCTGCCCAGATTGAGACAGGAGGATATAGACAACCTAAACAGACCAATATCAATTGAGGAAATAGAAGAAACCATCAAAAGATTACCAACAAAGAAAAGCCCAGGACCGGATGGGTATACAGCAGAGTTTTACAAAACCTTTAAAGAGGAACTAATACCAATACTTTTCAAGCTATTTCAGGAAATAGAAAAAGAGGGAGAACTTCCAAATTCATTCTACGAGGCCAACATCACCCTGATTCCTAAACCAGACAAAGACACTTCAAAGAAAGAAAACTACAGATCTATATCTCTAATGAACCTAGACGCAAAAATCCTCAATAAAATTCTGGCGAATCGGATACAAAATCATATCAAAAAAATTGTACACCATGATCAAGTAGGATTCATCCCTGGGATGCAAGGCTGGTTCAATATACGGAAATCAATAAATGTTATCCACCACATCAATAGACTTAAAAATAAGAAGCATATGATCATCTCGATAGATGTGGAAAAAGCATTCGACAAAGTACAGCATCCCTTTTTGTTCAAAACTCTCGAAAAAATAGGGATAACAGGAACATACCTCAACATTGTAAAAGCAATCTACGCTAAGCCCTAGGCTAGCATCATTCTGAATGGAGAAAAATTGAAGGCATTCCCTCTAAGATCTGGTACAAGACAGGGATGCCCTCTCTCACCACTTCTGTTCAACATAGTCCTCGAAACACTGGCCAGAGCAATTAGACGAAAGAAATTAAAGGCATAAAAATAGGAAAAGAAGAACTTAAATTATCACCATTTGCAGATGACATGATTCTATACCTAGCAGACCCAAAAGGGCCTACAAAAAAACTATTAGAGCTAATAAATGAATTCAGCAAAGTGGCAGGATATAAAATCAACACGCATAAATCAAAGGCATTCCTGTATATCAGCGACAAACCCTCTGAAATGGAAATGAGGACAACCACTCCATTCACAATATCCTCAAAAAAAAAAAAATACTTGGGAATCAACCTAACAAAAGAGGTGAAAGACTTATACAATGAAAACTACAGAACCCTAAAGAGAGAAATTGAAGAAGATCTTAGAAGATGGAAAAATATACCCTGTTCATGGATAGGCAGAACTAACATCATCAAAATGGCGATATTACCAAAAGTTCTCTATAGGTTTAATGCAATGCCAATCAAAATCCCAATGGCATTTCTTGTAGAAATAGAGAAAGCAATCATGAAATTCATATGGAAAAATAAAAGACCCAGAATAGCAAAAACAATGCTAAGCAGGAAGTGTGAATCAGGTGGTATTGCGAAAGCAGACTTCAAACTATACTACAGAGCAATAGTAACAAAAACAGCATGGTATTGGTACCAAAACAGGGGGGTGGACCAATGGTACAGAATAGAGGACACAGAGACTAATCCACAAAGTTACAACTATCTTATATTTGATAAAGGGGCTAAAAGCATGCAATGGAGGAAGGATAGCATCTTCAACAAATGGTGCTGGGAAAACTGGAAATCCATATGCAACAAAATGAAACTGAATCCCTTTCTCTTGCCATGCACAAAAGTTAACTCAAAATGGATCAAGGAGCTTGATATCAAATCAGAGACAAGGCATCTGATAGAAGAAAAAGTTGGCTACGACCTACATACTGTGGGGTCGGGCTCCAAATTCCTCAATAGGACACCCATAGCACAAGAATTAATATCTAGAATCAACAAATGGGACTTACTCAAACTAAAAAGTTTTTTCTCAGCAAAAGAAACAATAAGAGAGGTAAATAGGGAGCCTACATCATGGGAACAAATCTTTACTCCTCACACTTCAGATAGAGCCCTAATATCCAGAGTATATAAAGAACTCAAAAAATTAGACAATAAGATAACAAATAACCCAATCAACAAATGGGCCAAGGACCTAAACAGACACTTCTCAGAGGAGGACATACAATCAATCAACAAGTACATGAAAAAATGCTCACCATCGCTAGCAGTCAGAGAAATGCAAATCAAAACCACCCTAAGATATCATCTCACTCCAGTAAGATTGGCAGCCACTATGAAGTCAAACAACAACAAGTGCTGGCGAGGATGTGGGGAAAAGGGTACACTTGTACATTGTTGGTGGGACTGCAAATTGGTGCAACCAATTTGGAAAGCAGTATGGAGATTTCTTGGAAAGCTGGGAATGGAACCACCATTTGATCCAGCTATTCCCCTTCTGGTCTATTCCCTAAAGACCTAAAAACAGCATGCTACAGGGACACTGCTACATCAATGTTCATAGCAGTACAATTCACAATAGCAAGACTGTGGAAGCAACCTAGATGTGCCGCAGTCTTGGCTGGGCACAGAATCACGAGCCACTCAAGCAGGAACAAAACTTTATTTTGAAAAACCCGCCAACACTCTCAGCGCCAGCAAGCAAAAAACCGGTCCTCCCACGCGGGCGTCTAACCGGAACCGCCGTCTCCCGGAACCCGGGGTCCCCCGGACCTCCCCCGGAATTTCCTCCTACTATCCTTCCCCAACCAATGGGAACTCTCCATGAGTCCCCGTAACATGAGTCCAGTAGTAGGCCAAGGTGAACAGCAGGAGCCCAATTTGCATATGAATGTAAATCTTAGCATAATAATACCTCAGTGGCTAGCTGGCTTTACAACCAAAGGTGCCATACATCATATATTTTGCTTGTGGCTCCTAGCATCTGCCCCCTTCTGTTTAATTAAGTAACAAGCAATGTGGCTAGGGACCGTGTCTGGTAGGTTGTCCAATTTAACATATGGTTCTTACCCGTCATGGGAGAACTGACCTTTAGGCGTCAGCTTCCTGTCTTAGGTTGAATCCACTGCAATCCAATCAACCCTTCGCTGACTACCGGTCCAGCATTCAGCCATGCTTGTGGATGGGCCTATGCACCAGTGGGGGGGTGAGGTTCTTGCCTCACCTCTGTTGGCCCCCAAATTTTGCCTTGGTGCCAGTGGGGGGGTAAGGTTCTTTGCCTCACCTCTGTTGGCCCCCAAATTTTAGACCATCACTAGTAGAAGGGAGGAGGATACAGAAATGCCACGACACCAAGCCAATTGATGGCTCCTTGGAAAAATTGTGTCACTGGTGACACCATCAGCAAAGATATGCCAGTATTACCACAATAAACATGGGGTGAGCTGGCAAGGAAATTGTATCACTGGTGACACCATCAGCAAAGATATGCCAGCAGTACCACAATTTGGTGCACCAGATGATATTTCACAATGTATGTAACTGATATATAGTCCAGGCAAGTTCTGCAAGCAGTTCAAATTGGAGGAGTCTATCAATATGTCCATTTCCTCCCAAAGTAAATCAAGTCCTTTTAGCATTACTTGTTGAGTTATATTTATTGATGCATCAGTTTATACAGTTTACTGTGATTGCTATCATAGAAGCTGTAGTTTGGTTTTATCTCAGTCTTCACTGGAATTGGGATGGAGATGGAAATTCTGGCAATGATGTTAAAGAGACATTATCCTGAACAGAATTATTAAATATAATAAAAAGGAAAGGTGAAAGTAAACAAACAGATCTGTTAAACTCCTTTAAAAACAATCCTTAACAGCTGTTTACCAAATTTAAATTAGCAAACAAACAGATCTGTTAACCATCTTTAAAAACAATCATTAACAGCTGTTTACCTAATTTAAATTAAACTATATAAATCACGTGAATAAAGAAAAAATTCGGATCCATTTTTTCATGAGCGCTCCTCATATAAGAAATATGGACATACACACATACAGACATACAACACAAAACAGAAGTGTGCACACAACATACAACACATAAGACAATAGTAAATAAAGGCCTTGTAACTATACCTAGGTGAAATCTCCATTGCAATGTTTAAAAACTCCACAGTCAAAAAATAAAACACAGTCAAAAAATAAAACTGATCAGAAAAACATTAACCTAGGTTTGTATGAGCTCAAAAATAAAATAGAACTTTATGATGTGGAAAAATGCAATAATAAAATAGATATTGAAAAAAACACCTTGGTTAATCACTGTCGCAGATGTAAGAATAGCCAAGCTGGAGTTTTGGATGTCAGCTGTTATGGATTTGAGTCAAATCATCTTCTTTTTCTGTAGAAATTGTTTTAGTTAATCTCTCTGGAATCCAAATCGGTTGCTGTTCATCCTGTGGGAAAACACAGACAGCGCCCCGATTCCAGACTATCACTGGATCCGGGCCTTTCCATTGTCCTGTTAGAATATCTTTCCAAAGTACCTTAGGCTTATGTACATTTTTGGGGTACAAATGTCTTTCCGCAGCACTAAGTCCCGATGAATCTAAATTTAAAAAGTTTAGAGTAAAAAGGGTTATTTTAAGTTTATCTTTGGGGGATATATACCCCTTTCCAATTCCCTCCTTTTGTTTTAATAAGTACATTTTAATAGTTTGATGAGCTCTTTCAACTATGCCTTGTCCTTGTGGATTGTATGGAATTCCTGTTATGTGAGTAATACCAAATGATGAGCAAAATTGTTTAAAAGAGGTGGAAGTATAACCAGGACCGTTGTCCGTTTTTAACTGTTTTGGAACGCCCACAGTGGCAAAATTTTGTAAGCAATGAGCTATAACATCTTTAGTTTTTTCTCCGGCATGAAGGGAGCCCATCAAAAATCCGGAAGAGGTATCAACTGTAACATGTAAATATTTTAATTTTCCAAATTCTGGCAAGTGTGTGACGTCCATCTGCCAAATATGGTTAGGTATCAGTCCTCTAGGATTGACTCCAAGATTAACTTGTGGTAAAAATGTCACACAATTTTGACATTGTTTTATTATATGTCTGGCTTGTTCTTTAGTTATTTTAAAACGTTTTTGTAAAGTATTAGCATTGACATGGAACCTTTTATGAAAATTTATAGCTTCTTTTATTGTGGAGAAAATATGTATGTCATGTGTAGATTTATCTGCTAGTTCATTGCCCATACTAAGGGCTCCAGGCAATCCTGTATGTGCCCTGATATGACCTATGAAGAATGGATCTTTTCGGTCCCAGATTAGACTTTGTATAGTGGAAAACAAAGAGAAAACAGTAGAAGAAGGTGAGATCCTACCAGCATCTTCAAGGGATACTATAGCATTAACTACATACTGACTATCAGAAAATAAATTAAATACAGAATCTTTAAACATCATAAAAGCTTGTAATACTGCATTAAGCTCTACCTTTTGAGCTGATTGTTTGGGTACTAAAAATGTAAAAGTTTGATCAGGAGTAACTACTGCTGCTGTACCATTGTTTGACCCATCAGTGAATATATTTGGAGCATTTATGATAGGGGTTTTTCTTGTCATTTTTGGAAAAACTACAGGATGTTTAGACCAAAAAGACAACAAAGGATTAGATGGTAAGTGGTTATCAAATGAAACACTAGTTTTACACATGATTATTGCCCAAGTATTTAACTCATTAGCTAACTCATCAATTTGATCCATAGTATATGGAGTGATAATTTTATTGGGAGAAATCCCAAATACTCCCTTAGCTGCTTTTATTCCTTTGAGTATTAATTGTCCTACAGCCTCAGGATATCTAGTAAGAATAGTGTTAGGAGAATAAGATAAATGTATCCACAATAATGGACCTTCCTGCCAAAATACTCCTGTAGGAATATTTTTTGTTGGTAGTACAATAAATAATAAAGGCAAACTTATATCAATTCTATCCAAATGTATATTTTCCATATACGTTTCAATGATTTTTAATGTTTTTCTTGCTTCAGGCGTTAACATGCGGGGTGAATTTGGATCTGATGGACCTTTTAGAATATCAAATAAAGGTCCTAACTCTCCTGTTGGTATGCCTAGATAAGGCCTTATCCAATTTATGTCTCCCAATAATTTTTGAAAGTCATTAAGTGATTTGAGTTGATCTACTCGTATTTGAATTTTTGGTGGACGGACCATGGTTGAGGATAATAGAACTCCTAAATAATTAATTGGAAGATTTAATTGTACTTTATCTATTGTTATCTCTAGATTATAATTTTTCAATAAGTTTGTAAGTGTGGCATAACATTTTAGCAATGTGTTTTTATCTTTATGTGCCAATAACACATCATCCATATAGTGAAATATTTGTAGTTCAGGATTTTGGTTTCTAAGTGGCTGGATTGCTTTATTAACATAAATTTGACACATAGTTGGGCTGTTAGCCATCCCTTGAGGGAGTACTTTCCATTCATATCTCTGATCAGGACCTTCATGATTCAGTGCAGGGATAGTAAATGCAAAATGTGGACTATCCTCGGGATGAATTGGAATTGAAAAGAAACAATCTTTAATATCTATAGCTAAAACATGCCAGGTTTTTGGTAAAGCAGACAATTGAGGAATCCCTGATTGAGCAGGTCCCATAATAACCATCTCATTATTAATGGCTCTTAAATCTTGTAATAATCTCCATTTACCAGATTTCTTTTTAATGACAAAAATGGGAGTATTATGGGGGGATACGGAAGGTTGTATATGTCCTTCCGCTAATTGTTGTCTGACCAAGTCATGGGCTACTTGTATCTTTTCTTTAGTCAGGGGCCACTGAGGAACCCACACTGGTCTTTCTGATTTCCAAGTAATTTTGATTGTCTCAGTGGCCCTTTCTGAAAACCCAATTCATGTCTATTTATTTCTTGATCTATTTGAATAGGTGCTGTCATACCTTGTTCTTGTTCTCTTAATCTTTTTTCTTTCCTAAAGCCTTGTTTAGCCCTAGTAGTGGGCGCGTTAGGATTGATGTTATTTGTTAATGTCAATCTTAATTGATCTAGGACATCTCGTCCCCATAAATTTACAGGAAGATGATCCAATACATAGGGCTGTATAGTTCCTTCACATCCTTCAGGATCCCTCCAATCTAATACCATAGCACTTCTATGGGGATTTGTTGCCACTCCTAGGCCTCGAAGCGTTTGAGTGGCTTGTTGTAATGGCCAATGTTTTGGCCATTTTTGACGAGATATTATGCTGAGGTCAGCACCTGTGTCCAGCAGCCCATTAAAGTCATGTCCTTGAATATTTAATTTTAGCATTGGGCGAGAATCTAAATTTAAAGACAGCATAGCCCAATCTACACCTGTGGAGCCTAATCCCTTGGAACCTCTTTCTACATTACAACTGGAAAATTTATCATGCAGGCTGGGTATTATTAATAACTGTGCTATTCTATCTCCTGGTGAAATTACTGATATACCTCTTGGAGAACTAGCTATAATTTTTATTTCACCCTCATAATCGGGATCAATTACCCCAGGACTTATCATAAGTCCTTTTAGTGTAGAAGAACTGCGTCCCAATAATAAGCCTACTGTTCCCTGGGGAAGAGGTCCTTTTACTCCTGTGGGAATGATTTGAATTTCCATCTCTGGGGTTAGTACTGCTCTGGCAGAGGCGCAGATGTCCAGCCCTGCGCTCCCTCTAGTTTGTCTGATGAGGGATTTAATGGATAATGCGTTCTGGGCACTACCTTGATGGTGCTGTTGGGTTCCTCCATTGCCCCATATATTTGTGGTTTTGGGCCCCGGGGCATTGGGCCCTCTAGTCCGTTTTTTGGCAATGGAGCTTGATACCTTTCTCCACAATATCGTGGGTAAACACTTGGTCCTTGTCCGTTTTTTGATAACGGAATACCCTCTATGGTGGTTTGAGAACGGCATTCATTAGCCCAATGTTTCCCTCTATGGCATCGTGGGCAAATACCCGGTATTCTATTCCTTTGATATCCAGCTTTGTTAAACCCTCCTCTTACGGGGCAACTCCTTTTAAAATGTCCTGTTTGATTACAATTATAGCATGTTTTTGGCCTGGCATCTAAAGCCTGTTGTACTGCTGCTAAGACTTGCCCTTGTTCATTAATGTCTCTACATAATTTAATATATGTGTTTAAATCTTCATGTTTCCATGGTCTAATGACCTCTCTGCAGCAACGATTTGTTTGGTCATAAGCCAGTTGTTTTATAAATGGCATTACCTGTTCTGTATTACCAAATATCCTAGAGGCTGACTGAATAAGTTTATCTACAAATTTAGCGTAAGGTTCATTAGTTCCTTGTATTACCTTAGATAATTGACCTTGTAAGTCTCCATGCCCCTGTAAAGTTTTCCATGCCCTAACTGCATCTACAGCAATTTGTGCGTATACACCAGGGTCATATTCAATTTGCTGTCTTTGACCCTCATATGGTCCCTTTCCCAATAGCATGTCCATATTTCTTTGAGGATAACCAGCTTCTGCATTTCGCCTAGCTGTCTCCATGCAAAATTCCTCATTGGCAACCTTCCATAACAAATATTGTCCTCCGTTTAGCACAGATCGACACATGTTAGCCCAATCTGTTGGTGTCATGTCCAAGTTGGTAACAGATTCGACCATGCTTATTGTGAAGGGAGCTTGCGGCCCATAGGTCGTTACAGCCTCCTTTAATTGCTTTATTGTTTTGAAATCTAAAGCACGGTGAATTCGTTGCCCTCCTGCCTGCTCAAGTACAGGGCATGCTAATCTTTGGGGTCCTGTCTCAGAATTCCGTCCATCAACTACGGGAGTTGAGGGCCGCTCAGCGGTAGATGGAGCTGTTGGTTGAGTTACGCCCTCTGGTGATAGAACGGAGTTGGTAGCAACCTCCTGTTGTAATTCTCCACCTGATGGCTGCTTTTCCTCTAAGCTTGCTTTTTTTAAATTCTCCTCTGTCTGACTAGCTTGAGAGACCTTCTCTTTTGCTTGACCTAGCGTTTTTTCTACCATAGTCTGGACCTCTAACAATTTACTTAGCAGTTTTTCGGTTTGTTTTTTACTGGATTCTAATCTACTATAAAGGTAACGTAACCCAATAAGATAGGATAAAACAAAGCCGAAACAGAATGAAACAAAAACGGAACAGACAATGGTTGTATCAATTTTCTCTTTCTCAGGGCCGAATAACTTCAAACCTTGAGCCAACCATTTTTCCCAGTTCGCCTGAGAAAATTCTAGGGCTAGGGAGCTTGAAATAAAAACAAAATAAATCAAAACAAGAACACATTGTTTTTCTAAATGTTCACCCATTCTGTCGCCTTCCCTCAGGGGCGAGCAGTTTTACTCACCTCTAAGTTTCAGGCGTTCCCCGTCCGGGCCGCCAAATGCCGCAGTCTTGGCTGGGCACAGAATCACGAGCCACTCAAGCAGGAACAAAACTTTATTTTGAAAAAGCCGCCAACACTCTCAGCGCCAGCAAGCAAAAAACCGGTCCTCCCACGCGGGCGTCTAACCGAAACCGCCGTCTCCCGGAACCCGGGGTCCCCCGGACCTCCCCCGGAATTTCCTCCTACTATCCTTCCCCAACCAATGGGAACTCTCCATGAGTCCCCGTAACATGAGTCCAGTAGTAGGCCAAGGTGAACAGCAGGAGCCCAATTTGCATATGAATGTAAATCTTAGCATAATAATACCTCAGTGGCTAGCTGGCTTTACAACCAAAGGTGCCATACATCATATATTTTGCTTGTGGCTCCTAGCATAGATGCCCTTCAATAGACGAATGGATAAAAAAAAAATGTGGCATTTATACACAATGGAGTATTACTCTGCATTAAAAAATGACAAAATCATAGAATTTGGAGGGAAATGGATGGCATTAGAGCAGATTATGCTAAGTGAAGCTAGCCAATCCCTAAAAAACAAATGCCAAATGTCTTCTTTGATATAAGGAGAGTAACTAAGAACAGAGTAGGGAAGAAGAGCATGAGAAGATGACTAACATTAAACAGGGATGAGAGGTGGGAGGGACAGGGAGAGAGAAGGGAAATTGCTTGGAAATGGAAGGAGACCCTTAGGGTTATACAAAATTACATACAAGAGGAAGTGAGGGGAAAGGGGAAAATAATACAAGGGGGAGAAATGAATTACAGTAGAGGGGGTAGAGAGAGAAGAGGGGAGGGGAGGGGAGGGGAGGGGGGATAGTAGAGGATAGGAAAGGCAGCAGAATACAACAGACATGAGTATGTCAATATGTAAATCAGTGGAAGTGTAACTGATGTGACTCTGCAATCTGTATACGGGGTAAAAATGGGAGTTCATAACCCACTTGAATCAAAGTGTAAAATATGATATATCAAGAACTATGTAATGTTTTGAACAACCAATAAAAAAAAATTCTGTTGCTAGAACCAATGATTGTTTGGGGCCAGTATGTGACAAAATGAGAATGGTAAGAACCATGTGGTATAGAAATGCAAATCAGAGTAAGGTTGGGAAGGACTGATTTTTTATTCTGAGAGAACAACCTTCCGCAACTTTTTCTTTTCTTTTCTTTTCTTTTTTTTTAAAGAGAGAGTGTGAGAGAGAGAGGGAGAGAGAGAGAGATAGAATATTTTTTAATATTTTATTTTTTAGCTTTTGGCTGACACAACATCTTTGATTGTATGTGGTGCTGAGGATTGAACCCGGGCCGCATGCATGCCAGGTGAGCGTGCTACCGCTTGAGCCACATCTCCAGCCCGAACTTTTTCTATTAAAATTCCTTCTTTTTATGAAATGGCATAGTAAGAAAATTTTCTTTATTTATTTTTTAATTTGGAAATGCTATGTTGGTCAATCAAATTCTTTAGTTTACAAAATTCGAGTAATACTCATCCAAGAAATACACATTAAAGCCCTGAATATAATCAAGCATTTTTATGTGGTAAATTATAGTTTATAAAAGACTTTCATGTTCAAGATCTCATTGGAACCATACCCTTTCCCATGCCTGAACACATAGACACACACACACTCGGGCAGGGAGAGAATTATCCTGGTCATAGGGCTACTAAATACCAAGCAAGAATAAGAACTCAGACCTGACTAAATTCTCTGTACACAGAGAGGAGTAGTACATGCTATATATTCACACACCACCCCAGAACCAGTACCATCACCACCATCACCACTCCCACCATCACCATTACCACCTCCACCCCATTATACCCCTGTGTACACACACACACACACACACACACACACACATTTACTTGAATTTGTAGTTCAATATAATAGCTCCAAGACCACAAGATTCAGTCTATCCTCTCCCTATTCTTTTGATAATTCATTTATTTTGCTCCTTTCTCCAACATTGAGAACCCTGGCTTTGTTATCCACAAGCCTTCTTTTTCTGTAAGGTTTTTGTTGTTGTTGTTGTTGTTGTTTTCTGGCACTGGAGATGGAATCCTGGGACACTCAACCACTGAGCCACTTCTTAATTAGTTTGTTCCAGCCTATAACATACACCAAGTAGATTCGGAATTGCCATTCCACGGAGACCTGGCGACCTGGCGACCTGGCGACCTGGCGACCTGGCGTGCCTCGTCCATCTTGGAGAGGGCAGGCTGTATAAGTGCAGGGTGTGAGCACAGATGCTCACCCAGATCCTTCAGCGGGCGCTGTGGAGGAGTTAGGGCCTGGACGGCCTTCAACAAACAGGGACCATCCTCTCGGGCGGAGCTGCAGGCTGAGGCTCCTTGCTGGGAAGGGACCCCGCTCCTGCTCAGTGGCGGGAGTCCGGCGACTCGGGCCGGCGCCTTCCTCGACGTGCTTGGGCGGACCGCGGCAGAGGTCACGCTCCTCCAGAGAGTCGGCCGCGGCCCAGAGGGCGCGTCTATGGAACATTATCTTGGCTTTTCATCTTAGAAGCGAATCATTAAGCAGAGACCAGATTCAGTGGGTGAGCGCGTGTTTTGGACACTGGACTGGTTGAGCCCACCTCTATTTTAAAAATACCTCAGAGGAACCTGGAACTCGTGATAGACTTTCTGTCCTACAAGCTTTCCCAGAAAGGAGACAGCTGGAGCCAGCTTGGCCGTGAGCAAGAGAACCGCGTTCAAGCCCCAGAAAGGGCTGAATCAGAAGCGGGGGCCCAGCAGTGCCACCCACGGCCACCCATCCCGGCATCAGGGGGACAGTCCCATGGCGAGTGGAGCCGCTGGCCCTAACAGGAGTTTGGATGCCCCAGACGTGGTCCCCCTGGTAGCCGTGAAGCCAGCGCTGAGGCAGGCAGGCGACAACTTTGAAGGGCGGTACCGGCCGGCATTCCCTGACCTGACAGCAGAGCTCCGCCTCGCCCCAGAGACAGCACATCACACTTTTGAACAGGTAATGGACGAACTCTTCCGGGATGAGGTAAGCTGGGGTCGCATTGTGGCCTTTTTCTCCTTGGGAGGAGCACTGTGCTTGGAAAGCAGAGACAAGGAGATGCAGGTGTTGGTGTGTCAGATCGCAAGTTGGATGGCCACTTACCTGAATGATCACCTAGATACTTGGATCCAGGACCACGGCGGCTGGAACACTTTTGTGGAACGCCATGTGAATAATGTGGCAGTGAATAGCTGGATGCGCCAGGAGAGCTTCAACTGTTATTTCCTGATGGGCATGACTGTGGCTGGCGTGGTTCTGCTGGGCTGGCTGTTCAGTCGGAAGTGACCAGACCCTGACCACCCACTCACCCTCCCACCTTGCCCCACCACATCCCTCTGTCCAGCCACCATTGCCCCAGGAGAACCATTCATTACATACATCTACGCCCACCATCCTTCATTGCTTTGGACCCAAGACCTGGTTTCCTGCAGTTAGTTTTCTAGAACTACTACACTTCTTTGACAGCCACCTTCCCGAATATCTCAGTTATCTTGGCATCAAAGTCTACAATATTTTCCCAAAATCTGTCCCATGAAGACTGAAAGGGTGGTTTTTGAACCTCTTCCCCAGAAAAAGACTAGATTGCCTTTGTTTTAATGTTTGTAGCCTCAGAGTTGATTATCATTACCCATTCCTCTCTGGACCTGGGCCCCTATTCCTTCTATCTCTACCCACCAAGAACCATTTAGAGGCCACTTTTGGCTAATTAGGAATTCAGGCTGCTTGGGATAAAGAAGCCAGGATCAGGACTTCCTCCTCCACTACTGGCCTGGACAAAGTCCCCACTCCTAGTGTGAATGTTTTCCAGAGGCCTCTGCGTAGAGTCTAGTCCCATCTTGGAGAGAGGGCAATATAGTTTCGGGAAGTACCCCATGCAAAAGCTAGCATGGTCCTTGCAGTTTAGCACCACCCTAGTCCCTTCATCTCCTTTTTCCTGGCTCCCAGGACCATGACCGAGTGACCACCTGGGCCCAAGACTGTTGCCCCAGATCTATTTATGGCCTCAGGTAAGCTGGGGTTGCATTGTGGCCTTTTTCTTCTTTGGAGGAGCATGGAAAGCATGGACAAGGAGATGCAGGTATTGGTGAGTCAGATCAAAAGTTGGATGGCCACTTAACCTGAATGATTACCTAGAGACTTGGATCCAGGACCACAGCTGCTGAGACACTTTTGTGAAACACCATGGAAATAATGTGGCAGTGAATAGATGGACTCACTTCCTGCAAGATCATCATGTGGCATCATTGTGTTGGGTGGCTGCCCATCAGGTACAGGGATTCAGGGACCTCACCCCAGAGTTAAAGGGGAGATATAGGGAGCAGCAGTAGGAACTCTGGGGTCTTCCCTACCTCAGGAAGGAATGGCAGGAAAGAGACCTTGGTGCACAGGACAGTGGATGCGGGGCCAATTGGAAGGGCCTGTCTTGCCTGATCAGGTAGATATTTCCCCTCTGTCCAGCCTGAGCATCAGGGCTGCCAAGGTCAAAGTGACCTGGCCAAGACCCCTTCAGGCCTCCCTCAGCTACAGCCTTGTTCTGTTTCATCCCTGAGGGTCTCAGCACAGCACTGGCCACTCCAGGCTCTCTGCTGTACATTTTCCTGCCCGTGGTCCCTGACCCCCAGCGGCATGTCGTGCAAAAAAAGTTAATATTAGGAGCTGAGGTATAGCTCATTGTTAGTTTATTACTACCTAGAATACATGCAGCCCTGGGTCGAATCCCAAACACAAAAATTTATAAAATGATAAATCATGCAATGTGAACGCTACTATCATTGTATTTGGCATAAAACTTGCCAAAGTCAGTAATAGGGTCTTGAAAGTTAAGAGTAGTTTAAACATTTAAACATTATTTCTGTAGTTTACTATTTCAAACTTAATTTTTCCTTCAGAATTTGTAAAACTGAGCTGGGGTTATAGCTCAGCATAACACCGCTTGCCTCACATGTGAGGCACTGGGTTTGATCCTCAGCATTACATAAAAATAAATAAGATAAATATATTGTATCCATCTTTAAAGAAAAATACTTTCCTTTTAAAAAGAATTTGTAAAAGCAAATGGTGAGCTTTTTAATCTTCGTAGGATTTGGATGATGTTAGATTTTTGTACTCTGTGTTGAAATTAGTGCTTATTGGAAAAAAAATAAAATCTTAAAAATTTTGGTCCTGTAGACAAAACTAATGGGAGGTACTGTGGGGCCCAGAGGGAAGTCTTTGGGTCACTGGGGTCCACTGGGGTCACGACATAAAAGGAGATTGATTGTTCGAACTTGGTCTCTTCCTGTTTCTCTCTTGCTCTGTTTCCTGGCTTATGAGATGGTTTGTTCCACCCCGAACTCCCACTATGATGTGTTACCTCATCAGAAATCCAAAGCAAAGGGCCATTTGAACATGGACTGGAAACTCCATGGTGATCTGAAATAAATATTTCTTCCTCATTAAAAAAAAAAAGAATTTCCATTCCACACACAAGCTTACTAATTTATAAGAAGTAGTTACAACAAATAGTTTGTGTTTGTATACAGTTTTCTTGGCATACAGTTCTATTTATGTACATTTCTATTTGCATACAGTTATTATTGTCTTTTGTAGAACATGCAGTGAAAATACTGTTTTCCAAAGTTCCATAGACTAATTCTTTTGTTTTCCATATGCTTCACTGGGGTTGTTATTCATCTTTAGTAATGGTTTGTTAATATTTGTTTCTTATTTGTTAATATCAGTTTCCCAATTCAGAGAATGTGTAAAATATTGGTGCAACTCTAAAATAGTCACAGAAGTGTCACTACCTCCCATCTCTCCTATCCTGTTCCCATTCCTTCGTTCTTTCCAACCAAATTTAGAAGTTATATTAATCTGGGTTTTGAGTAGGAGGATGGTTTTGCTCTTAAATGTACTGGAAAACCAAGGAATAGATGGCTGCATGAGTGAACAGGATGAGGCATTCAATTTTGTAAATGAGTTATCAAGTTTGAATGCCTGCTCATGTGGAGATGAGCACAAGAAAATTAGTAATCTAGACTGGGCACTCAGGAGAAATTTAAAACAAGGAGAGGCTCTCTATAGAACCTGGAAAATGCGTATTTTATTCTATTATCCTATGCATTTTCTTTATATTGTCATAAAACCAGTCAGTTCATTAAGAACAAAGGTAAAGAATTTTATATATATATATATATATATATATATATATATATATATATATATATATATAATTATATATAGGAGCTGGGGGTGTGGGTCAGTGGCAGAGCACATGCCTAGCATGTATGAGGCATTGGCTTCAATCCTTAGCACTGCATAAAAATAAATAAATAAATGCTTTTTTTACAAAATTGTATTTATATATTTATATCTCTGTACATTTGTTCAACTATTTCTTTGGATTGAAATGGCCGATTCAAAGAATGTGTTCATTGGGCATTTTTATATATTCTGCCAAATTTTCTTCCAGAAAGAGTAAGTTATTAAAATTATTGTATTGTTGATTTTACAAAATGTTTTAATATTCATATTTTATCCACAGTCTTTATTTTTGTGTTGTTTTTTGGTTGAAATTGGTTTGAATATGAAAAAGTAAGATTGGATAAATGAGAGGAGAAGGAGGATGGAGCTAGAGATTTATTTTTAACCTATAGATTTTGATATCATTTTTTTTAAAAGAGAGAGTGAGAGAGGGAGAGAGAGAGAGAGAGTTTTAATATTTATTTTTTAGTTATTGGCGGACACAACATCTTTGTCTGTATGTGGTGCTGAGAATCGAACCCGGGCCGCACGCATGCCAGGCAAGCGCGCTACCGCTTGAGCCACATCCCCAGCCCTTGATATCATTTTAACTAGCTACAATTAAACTATGTGCATGTATGCTTCAGGTAATTAAAACAAACAAAAACCTTTAAAAACTGACCACTGGGATAGGGTTGTGGCTCAGTGGCAGAGCGCTTGCCCAACTTGTGTAAGGCACTGGGTTCAATCCTCAGCACCACATAGAAAAATAAATAAGTAAAATAAGGGTGTTGTGTCCATCTACAAGATAAATAGATAGATAGATATAGTTAGATAGATAAAATAAAACCTGAATATTTGGGCTGGGTTCCAAGGCCCTAGGTTTAATTCCCAGCATCAAAAATAAGTTTTGTTTTTTTTTTAAAAAAAACAGACTCCATCTTTAACTTTTTTTTAATATTTATTTTTTAGTTGTAGTTGGACACAATACCTTTACTTTGTTTATTTATTTATTTATTTTAATGTGGTGCTGAGGATTGAACCCAGGACCTCGCAGGTGCTAGGCAAGCACTCTACCGCAGAGCCACAATCTCAGCCCTCCATCTTTAACTTTTAACAAAACATTTTAACACTATGATTAATAGCTTTTAGGGCTGAACAGCATCCAAGCATGGTTGCCAAAAGCGAAACTCAAAAGACCAAACTTGGCGACATTGCAGTCCAGTGCAGCTGGCTTGTCTTATCTGACATCCAATCAGCGGACTGATCCACCAACTTTATAACCCCCATTAACTGAAATATTCTCCCAAATAGAACCCTTACTTTGGAATTCACCTCCCCCTCTATCTTCAGGCTTTTCTTCTCCTCGGAAAAGTTAACCGTGTCCATTGTCCGTCTTAGTGAACCAAACTATGATGGTTCTGTTGAGCAGGGACACTTCACAATAGGGGGTAACAGCATCATGTATCCTCCAAACAAGCACACTTCTGAGGGCAAGAAGGTGCTTAGTGATGATAATGGGATAACAAGGGCAAACCACAGCCACCTCTTCAAAGTAGATTGAATAATCACCCTACTTAAAAGGCTTTTGACTACTCTTATTTTAGGGGTTATTTTTTTAATTTTTTCAATATTATCAAACACTAGGTTCTGTAGGAGTCAGGAAAAAAAACATATTGCCCATGATCTGGGCCCTTGAAAAGTTTCCCAGAAAACAGGACCAACCAGTGGCAATACAAGATAATAGGGAAACATCAAGAAGACCAAATATAACAAATAACATCAAAGATTGCTTTCTTCATGTTTACAAATATATCACATTGTTAATCTCTTTTTCTTTGGAAGACTCAAGTAAAATTAAACATTATTATGTTAATTTTAGAGTTGAGGCTGAAAATATTGTAGAACGACCTAAAAAACGCAGAGCTAGTAAAAGGCTGAGATGAAACTAAAACTCTAACTTAACATTATGTTAACCCTCAGTATCTGCCTCCTATACATGAAGAGGTACCTCTTCTGTTACAACAGATGTTCAAAATAAAGTTGATCTTTTAAATTATAACTGGTATGAAGAGACAGATTTTGAGATTGAGACTAGAGAAGGCTTAGATACCAAAATCAGAAGTATAACTGTATTTATGTGGGTGTGTCTTCTATTCTGTACTATTGGTCTATATCTCTATTTTTGGTGCCAATACCTCATACTAGACAAAGCTGCCAAAAAATATACATTGGAGAAAAGATAGCCTCTTCAACAAATCGTTCTGGAAGAACCAGAAATCCATATGGAGCAAAATGAAACGAAACCCCTATCTCTCACCATGCACACAACTTAACTCAAAGTGGAGCCAGGACCTGGGAATTAGACCACAGACCTAGGCCCGAATCTGTATCCTATCAGATTAGGCCCCAACTTCCTTAACAAGATTCCTAAAGTGCAAGAAATAAAATATAAAATTAATAAATGGGATGGACTCAAACTAAAAAGCTTCTCAAAAAAGAAACAGTCAATGAGGTGAACAGAGAGCCTACATTTGGGGAGCAAATTTTTGCCATATGCACATCAGAGAGAGGACTAATCTTCAGGATATATAAAGAACTCAAAAAACTTAACACCAAAAAAAACAACCCAATAAATAAATGGGCTAAGGAGCTGAACAGACACTTCTCAGAAGAAGATAAACATTCAATCAACAAATATATGAAAAAATGTTCAACATCTCTAGTAATTAGAGAAATGCAAATCAAAACTACTCTAAGATTTCATCTCATGCCAGTCAGATTGGCAGTTATCAAGAATATAAACAACAATAAGGGTTGGTGACACTGCAAATTGGTGCAACCATCTGGAAAGCAGTATGGAGATTCCTTAGGAAACTTAGAATGGAACCACCATTTGACCCAGCTATCCCCCTCCTCTATCTATACCCAGAGGACTTAAAATCAGCATACTATAGTAATGCAGCCACATCAATGTTCATAGCAGCTCAATTCACAATAGCTAGACTGTGGAAGCACCTAGAAGCCCTTCAATAGATGAATGGATAAAGAAATTGTGGTATATATGCACAATGGAATATTACTCAGCATTAAAAGAGAATAAAATTATGGCATTTGCAAGTAAACAGAGTTGGAAAATATCATGCTAAGTGAAGTAAGCCAATCCCAAAAAACCAAAGGCCAAATGTTCTCTCTAATAAATGAATGCTGAGCCATAGTGTGCATGGGAAAAATGGAAGAACTTAGATTGAGCAAAGGGGAGAGAGGGTGGGGCTGGTGCATGAGGACAGGAGAATGGTGGAATGAGATGGACACCATTACCCTAGGTACATGTATGACTATACATATGGTGTGACACTACATTGTGTACAACCAGAGAAATGAAAAATTGTGCTGCAGTTGTGTACAATGAATCAAAATGCATTTTGCTGTCATATATACCTAATTAAAATAAATAAATAATTTTTTTAAAAAAAAGTAGAGATGAGACAGGAAGTCAGCAAGAAGGTATGTAGCTATATGTCCATATAACACAAATTACCAGGCATCAGAGATGAGAAGAAAGGAAACTTCCAAAAGAGGCAATAATCTGGGCAAAGACATGTCAAACTGTTATTGAGTGTCACTCAGAGCAGGACTGTATCACAGATGATATATCAGATAATGAGATCTGTGTAAACTATATTTGAGGGCAATGTGTTGAGACTATAAAATAAGAATCAAAATGGAAGTGGAATAGAATAAGAACAATGCCAATAATGGGGGAGAAGAAAGCAAAACACACAATGACAGTGAGACAAGTAAGAATGTTAGAAAAGAAGACTCCAAATATTTGTGTTCAAGAGATGTTGATAGGGCTGGGGGTATAGCTCAGTGGTAGAGCACTTGCCTAACATGTGTGAGGCACTAGGTTCAATCTTCAGCACCACATTAAAAATAATTAATTAATTAATTAAAGGTAAAAAAATCCATTTTTTTTAAAAAAGAGATGTTGATAAGTATAAGAAATGTGGAGGTAAATTAGGAAACTTGTTAACAATTACAGTAAAAAAAGTGTATTAGTGAGCTCAGGTAAAGTGTCACGGGCTGTGTGATTTAAGCAACAGAAGTGTATTTCTTCACCATTTTGTAGGCTAGAGTTCCCAAAGCGAGAGAGGGATGGTTTCTTTTGAGGCCTCTCTCCTTGGATCATAGATGGCCATTTTCTCTGTGTCTTCACAGGGTCTTCCCTCTCTGGGTATCATAATGTCTTCTCATTAAAGAAAGCCAGTCATATTTGACTAGGGCCCATCCATCTGACCTCATTTTATTTTAATTATCTCTTTAAAAATTTTATCTCCAAGTACAGGCACATTCTGAGGTACCAGGTATTAGAATTCAACATATATAAATTCTTTTTTTTTTCTGGTGCTGGGGATTGAACCTTGTGTCTTATACAGGTTAGGCAAGCACTCTACCAACTGAGCTATTTCCCCAGCCCAAGAATACAACGTATGAATTCTATTCAGTCTATAACAAAAAGGGAATAGGATGGAGGATTATTTCAATATTAGCCTTTTGGAATTTGCAACGAAAGTAGGTTATCATTCAGGAAGTAGATGGAGATACCCAAAAGAGTATTAGTTGAAGCCATGAGATTCCATGACTCCTTCAAGGCAAAGAATGAAAGAATTAACAAGCTCAAAAGAATTAACAAACTCGAAAGAATGAATATAAGGTGTTGTGCTTGACACTATGAAACATGTCAAAAGGAAGAAGATACAATTCTGCCCTCAAGAAATGCAAAAATAATAAAAAAAAATACACAGAGACATACCTGTAAAAATGGAAGACATGAAAATGATCTAAAGAGAAGATGAATGTTAACAGTGCTGGGAAAAGGAAGTAATCACATTGGATGGTGAAAAGGAACAAGCTGAGGGGCTAGGACCCAAGCATGGGGATAATTTTTTCCCTACCATTAGTGGTGATTTTGCCAGTATGTGATGCTTTCCTTGGACAATCTGTGAGAATCAGTGATTTAACCCAGGAGTTTAGAACTGAGCATAACCCCTTTAGTATTGTCTTTGAGCAATGTCAGTGAGATTGTATCAGACTCCAGGTTAAAACTGGTCAAGATCACACAAAAACTCAGTTTTGTGGCTTTTTAAAATATAAACATAAGGACAAAGACCTGGCAATCACTTATCAATATCTTAGGGAGTGAGGATTCCTCTGAGAGTAGTACATCCAGCTGCTCCCATACACAGGCTAAGATGTAGGGTTCTAAAAGTCCTGTCTTCCCAGGAGCACCTCCCTGTCTAGCATGCTTTGTCCCCAGTGCCCACTTCCCCAGGTTAATGCACTGAGTCTCCAAGAAAACCCTTCAAGTATAATTACATTTCAGGCTGGGAATGTCCATGAACTTACAGTACCCTGGGTCAGTTCTCCCATCTAGTCAGTGGTCACTCAGTGGAAATATGATAGAGGCAGGTACATTTTTAAGAGACGGGAAAGAAAGTAAGATGCTAATACTTAGGAAGGCCAGGTAAAGAACACAGGATTTCTTTGCATTATTTTTGCAACACTTACAGAAGTCTAATATTATTTCAAAAATAAAAGTTTGTTTAAAAAAAAAGAACAGACAGTATGGAAATGTCCAGGACATAATGTTATTGAAAAAATCAAAATGTAGAGTTTTATATAGGAAGTAATCACAAATATATAAAAAGATATATATCAAATATACTAAAACTAGCAATGGTAGTTGAATTTTCTATTTATACCTCACTATAACCTCTAAATTGTATTCCTGAAGAATGTTTAAATTTTATAGGAAAAAAAATCTGGACACAGTGGCACATACATGTAATCCCAGCTACTCAGAAATCTGGAATGAGATGATTGAGAATTTAAGGTCAGCCTGTGCAACAAGGCAAGACCCCATTTCAAAAACAAACAAACAAACAAATAAATTTTATAAGAAAAAAAGCAAAGATTTAAATATGTGAACAAAAACCATTTTTAAATTCCCACCACCTTATTTAATATCCCTCAGGGTCTCTGTAGAATCATAAACAGGAATCCAATTATGTTTTAATATTTATTTTTTAGTTATAGGTGTACACAATATCTTTTTATTTTATTTTTATGTTCTGCTGAGGATTGAACCCAGTGCCTCACACATGCTAGGCCAGTGCTCTACCTCTGAGCCACAACCCCAGCCCCAAGAGTCCACATTTCTTAGCATGGCAGACAAAGGCTCATAGTATCTGGGGCTCTCTCTCTCTCTCTTCAGCTTCAGCCTGGCTTCTTCCCTTCTAGTTATCTGCAAACACTTACAGGCCCCCAATCTACCCCATGCATGGAGGAAGTCTTCAATTTGGAAAGCTCTCTCCACACTTTACCCCTTGTTAAAAAGACTACTGCCTAGGATTCAGTTCAGTCACAGCCTCTCTGGAAGTTCCCACTCAACCCCCCACTACCATAATACCACACTTTGCATTTAGCTTTTATCACACATCCACCTGTTTCATTTACTTGTCTGTGAGCTCCTTAAGGGCAAGAGCTCTGTGTTCTGTCCCACTTTCAAGTGCTAACACATAGTAGGCTTCACACTTTTTTGAATGAGACTAATTTCATCCAACATATTCATTATTTTCCCTCTAGCACCACCACCTCCTTACCCTAATATTCCTATAAGCAAAGAGACATTTACCACAATCTAATCACATAGTTATCCAAAAGTGGTGACTGGATCCTGCCTAGGAAAGGTCAATTCAGCAGTCATGAATCCCCAGAAATTCTCCCAAAGACACTGCAGTTACTGACCCACAAAAGGTTCCTCTATTCCCAATGCTGAAAGACTTTTCTCAATAGTCCTTAAGCTAGTTCTCTACAGCTTTGAAGCAAACTACCCCATCTGAGAATTGAAAAGTGCATGAAACAAGGATTTCCTTTTTCTCCCAGAACAGTGAATGCAGTTTCCAGAAGCTTAAAAAAAAAAAAAAAAGCAGTAAACTATGCTGTAAGATTTTCCAGTTCTAATGTGTGGTTTCCCTCACATAAAATCTTTACAGGCTCAAGTCCTTCCTAAGACAGGACTTGGAAACATGATTTTAAACCATTTTGGAAGCCAAACCTTAAATATCATGCCTTCAGTAAATTGGGTTTAGAGTTTCACAGACCATAATCTTGCCCCTTTGGGTAACAGAAGAAAAACTAAAAGCAGTAACAATAAACAGCCTTTAATGGGTGCTTCAGACTGTACCCCCACTGCCTATCACAATGCCCAACATTAAACACACACAAAAATCATTGAATAAATACATTTTTTTCTTTATTTATTTCACTGTGTCTGCATAGTTATCACATGACAGAAAATGTTCCATAGTGTTGTGGAGCAATGTTGTTCCCAGCAGCCATGCCCTTTTACTTCCCCATCTACTGGACAACATTTCCCTCCTCCTTCATGGACACTCTCCTGGCTCAAGCCACTCCCTCATCCATAACTTTTCTTTTCCCTACTGTATTCTTTATGATTTAGGAAACATGAGGAAGAAAAAAAAATAAGGAAATAAAAAACATAGACACATCTTTTCCAGATTTTATAGATATTATGTCTCTCAGAATGTCATAGATTTTTATGTGTTTTTAGTAACAAGACATTTTGGGACACAGCTCTTGTCAAAAGATTAAGGTTACAAATCAGATCATAAATTATTTATAAAATACTTTCAACACAATAGTTTTTTTATTCAAAACAATAAAATAGATTGATGCAATAGAATGAATTCCTAGTGGCAAAAGACCAGTGCCAGGAAGGCACATGCAAGGATAAGGGAAATGGTTTGGGATGTCAGACTCTTCCCAATACCTGAAAGCATATGGCTAATCTTAGATATATTCTTCATAGACAGAATCTTTAATCCAGGCTAATGAACTAACTGTTACTAACTCTGAATTCCCATCGTGGTCCTCTAAGATTGTCAACTGTATTTCCAAGCAGAAGCAGGCTCCCAACAATCCCCTCAAACCCATCTCTTCCTCTGCGCATCCCAAGGGACCCTGTACATGCCTCCAACACACTGAACTGCAAACGTCTAAGTATATGCATGACTTTCCTCAGTGTATTAGAAGTTTCTTGAAAACAGGGACTCATTCCATACCCCACATCCAGCAATGCTTAACAGACTTATGAAGTGGCTTGATATCTCTCCTGGGCAACTTTCTGGTAAGTATACAAACAGGCTACACACAGAAAGAATTTACCTGTCAGGATACCTAAGCTCCTTAGGGGTGGATTTTTAGCTGTTTTGTTCACTGCTGTGTCCTAGAACAATGCCTATCATATATGATTAATAAATATATGTTGAATGGATGAATGGAATCTTCCCACTTGAAAGAATACTTTCTATCCTATTTCACTGAGTTTTTCCTAGCAAAAACACACTCTGATCTCAGATTCATCCTCTCAGTGTTCCCTCTTTAGTACTGAGCTTTAGTGATAGCAACTGCATTAGTCAACTTTCCATCACTGTGACAAAATGTCTGAGGTCAACACTTAATAAAGGAAAAGCTCTAATTTGACTCATGGTTTCAGTCCATGGTGCTGTTGCTTTGGGTCTGTGATGTCACAGTGCATCACAGTGGGAGCACATGGAAGGAAGCTTACCTGGTAGTGGCCAGGAAGTAAAAGAAAGAGGAGGAACCAGGGACTCAATAGCCCCTTCAAGACCACACCCCCAAAGACCTTCTATTAAACCCCACCTCCCAAAAGTTCCACCTTCTCCCAATAGTCTCCTCCACTGGCTGAGGACCAAGCCTTTAACACGTGGGTCTTTAGAGGATATTCAAGACCCAAACAATAACAGGACTTCTTGCCTAAAACCACATGCCTCATGGAACTCATGAGCCTCCTGTTCTTTTTTTTTCTTTTTTCTTTCTTTTTTTTTTTTTTTGCAAGAGCAAAATTGTTTTATTTAAAGGATAGAACAAACAGAGAGGGAGAGGCTCCTCCTCAAAGAGCCTCCTATTCTTCATCCTTGCATTTTGGACTTCCCATTTTCCTCCTCTTTTTCTCATTCCCCTCTTTTTCTTTACCCACTTTGTTTCCTCCACCATTTTTCTTTAACTTGTTTAGGATATACAAAACAATATAAATTTATCTTAATAATCATTTCTCCATCCACTGTTCAGCTTACAATTGAAGATACTTCAACTACCCTTTGTTTCTTTACTATTATATATATTATGTACATGTAGTATTTATTGCTTTACACTTTTAACTTTTTATTAACCATGATTAATTATGAACAAGTAAATATTCTAGTACACTACCTCTATTTGCTTGTTTTATTTCATTGTTCACTTTTGGTTTTGAGACTTATTTATGTGGAAACACAGTGCCCTAGTTCCTTCATTATCACTGCTATATTTTAATATATAAGTGTGAACACTGATTAATTCATTTTGCTACTAGTTGAAATGTATGTGGTTTTAAATTTTTACTAGTATGAACACTGTGGCTATGGACATTTTTGTTGTCATTTTGATAGGAGGGAAGGGAAGTTCCAGTTGGTTCCCCCAGGCAGAAAAAACAATTGCACTTTTTATCAAGACCCCAACAGAGAAGCACCCTCTAGCTACTGTAGGCCCAGAACCTCAACAGCTCAGGAGCAGTAGCTGTGTTGGTTTGGCATTGAAAGAGATGACGAATGCATTCAAGTTGCCCTCTTTCCAGAGCCTCTGTCCAAATTCTTGACTTAGTAATGGCACCAGACTACTATACTAGGAGATGTTTCTCTAGGAGAGTAGCAGTACATACGGAGACTGGACAAAGCAAATAATTCAATTCATTCAGCGATGGGTTTCAGGGAAAATCTATATTTTTAAAAAATTTTGTCATCTGTAATTAATTATGAATAATTAAATATTCTAGTACACTACCTCTATTTGCTTGTTTTATTTCATTGTTCACTTTTGGTTTTGAGATAATGTTATCTCCTTTTAACTCTGGTCTTGTTTTCTTGCCTCAACAATTCATAACTCATTCTCCTTGCCCTTTTCACATTTTTTTCTCCAAAATCATTCCTTTGGGCAGAATTATTGATCTACATCTTTTCATTCTTGAAATGAAATTTTTAGAAAATCATATGTATAAAGAGGGTTCTTAACAATGTTAAGAAAAGGTATAATAATCAAAAGAAATAACAATACAAATGAAGATCCTCATAATGCCTAATGTATTAGAATTCTTTTCAAAGCTCAATAGAAAAACTATTGAGCTGCATGCAGTGGTGCCAACCTGTTACCCCAGTATCTTGGGTAGGGGAAGGAGCTGAGGCAGAAGGATTGAAAGCTCAAGACCAACCTCAGCAACTTAGTGAGACCCTAAGCAACTTAGCAAGACTTTGTGTCAAAATAAAAAGTGAAAATGTCTGGGAATGTGGTAAAGCACCCCTGAGTTCAATCCCCAGTACCAAAAAAATTTTTTTTTCTTTCAGTATAATTTACTTTCCTACCAAGAAATGTTAACCTTAGATCTAAAATAGCTTTTCTTACCTTTTATGTATAGACATTTTGATAACATGCAATTAGTTTAAAAAGTCATGTTAGTTGTTCCAATATATAAAATCTTCATTTTTTTATTATTTGAAATGTTCATGTCTTAAGGTTTAAGTTGTACAATATTTTCTGCGTTCTTGATTCTAAATTTCTTACGCTTATATCCTGCAGGATTTTGCTGGTCTGTACAGTAATTTGAGCACCACCTAGTGGGCACTCCGGCTATGTTCCTGACTTGAAGGAAACAATATTTTTTTTCATTCTTTTTTTAAAATTAATTAATTTATTTTAATTAGGTATAAATAACAGCAGATTGCATTTTAGTTCTTTGAGGTCAAGGGGAATGGGTGTATCCCCCTTGACTGAGACGGAAGTGACAACTTACATAACTCACAGAACCTTCCATCCATACCAACAACCTTCCATTCATACCAAACTTAATAATAATAAATCCATCTCACTGTAACTGCAAAGCCATAAATAGATCTAAACACTGAGTAAACAAGAGTCATGTTTCTGCTCCCATGTGCTCAGATCTTAACGGCCCAACGAACTTTTTTTTTTACAACAGTCCTACGACAATGACTTCATTTTTTGTGTGTGAATCCTACATCTTTGGCAACACACTTTAATCTTTCCTTCTCCCTTTTCTATGTCTGCACTTAATTTTTGCTATCAATTTCTAGTGTTTTACTAATTTACAACCTTTTCCTTCTTGAATATTTTTAATTACCTCTGGTTCCTGAGGATATTAATGATTCAAATGACATATTTCAATCTAATTAAAGAGAGAAGCTTCTGACAATCGCTTTAAACAATTAACAAGACTATTTTTACTAGCATCAAATTGAGTGACTCAAACATTTAATGTCAATTAAAATAAATGAGAACTTAGTGTTAGCATTTGAATTCTTAAGTTATGTGGAGAAAGTTTTGAGGGCTTTGCATGACAGTTATTTCACAACATTATGCAATAATAAATGGCACTGGAATCCCTCCTACAATTTCCGAGGAGATAACCAGTATTTCCTTGAAAATTCTGGGGAGAGAGAAAAATTCTGACCTAATAATAATAATAATTCTAATAATCAAACTTATATCCTAATCTTCCCACTTGTCATTACTAGTTTGTGATCTTGCATTAATAACAAAGCCTCTGAAGTTTCCATTTCCTCATCTGTAAAACAATATGCCTGGAGACTTGGGGGAAGTAAATATTCCTATAATCATGACTGCTGTGAGAATTAAATGAGATAATGTACTGCCCTTTATGAGGTTGTTTACTTTATCTTTGAGACCACTCTGATGGAAACTTTCATTTACCTCTCTGTGCTCTCTATTAGTTGATGCTGTTTTTAAAAAATATTTATTTTTTAGTTTTAGGTGGACACAATATATTTTTTTAATTTTTTTTACCTTTTTATTTTTTTATTTTTTTTATTGGTTGTTCAAAACATTACAAAGCTCTTGACATATCATATTTCATACATTAGATTCAAGTGGGTTACGAACTCCCATTTTTACCCCAAATACAGATTGCAGAATCACATCGGTTACACATCCACATTTTTACATACTGCCATATTAGTGACTGTTGTATTCTGCTACCTTTCCTATCCTCTACTATCCTCCCTCCCCTCCCCTCCCATCTTCTCTCTCTACCCCATCTACTGTAATTCATTTCTCTCCTTGTTTATTTTCCCATTCCCCTCACAACCTCTTATATGTAATTTTGTATAACAATGAGGGTCTCCTTCCATTTCCATGCAATTTCCCTTTTCTCTCCCTTTCCCTCCCACCTCATGTCTCTGTTTAATGTTAATCTTTTCCTCCTGCTCTTCCTCCCTGCTCTGTTCTTAGTTGCTCTCATTATATCAAAGAAGACATTTGGCATTTGTTTTTTAGGGATTGGCTAGCTTCACTTAGCATAATCTGTTCTAATACCATCCATTTCCCTGCAAATTCCATGATTTTGTCATTTTTTAGTGCTGCATAATACTCCATTGTGTATAGATGCCACATTTTTTATCCATTCATCTATTGAAGGGCATCTGGGTTGGTTCCACAGTCTAGCTCTTGTGAATTGTGCTGCTATGAACATCGATGTGGCAGTATCCCTGTAGTATGCTCTTTTAAGGTCTTCAGGGAATAGTCCGAGAAGGGCAATAGCTGGGTCAAATGGTGGTTCCATTCCCAGCTTTCCCAGGAATCTCCATACTGCTTTCCAAATTGGCCACACCAATTTGCAGTCCCACCAGCAATGTAGAAGAGTACCCTTTTCCCCACATCCTCGCCAGCACTTGTTGTTGTTTGACTTCATAGTGGCTGCCAATCTTACTGGAGTGAGATGCTATCTTAGGGTGGTTTTGATTTGCATTTCTCTGACTGCTAGCAATGGTGAGCATTTTTTCATGTACTTGTTGATTGATTGTATGTCCTCCTCTGAGAAGTGTCTATTCAGGTCCTTGGCCCATTTGTTGATTGGGTTATTTGTTATCTTATTTTTTAATTTTTTTAGTTCTTTGTATACTCTGGATGTTAGGGCTCTATCTGAAGTGTGAGGAGTAAAAATTTGTTCCCATGATGTAGTCTGCCTATTTACCTCTCTGATTGTTTCTCTTGCTGAGAAAAAACTTTTTAGTTTGAGTAAGTCACATTTGTTGATTCTTGTTATTAACTCTTGTGCTATGGGTGTCCTATTAAGGAATTTGGAGCCTGACCCCACAATATGTAGGTCGTAGCCAACTTTTTCTTCTATCAGACGCAGAGTCTCTGATTTGATATCAAGCTCCTTGATCCATTTTGAGTTAACTTTTGTGCATGGCGAGAGAAGGGGATTCAGTTTCATTTTGTTGCATAAGGATTTCCAGTTTTCCCAGCACCATTTATTGAAGATGCTATCCTTCCTCCATTGCATGCTTTTAGCCCCTTTATCAAATATAAGATAGTTGTAACTTTGTGGATTAGTCTCTGTGTCCTCTATTCTATACCATTGGTCCACCCGCCTGTTCTGGTACCAGTACCATGCTGTTTTTGTTACTATTGCTCTGTAATATAGTTTGAAATCTGGTATCGCTATGCCGCCCGATTCACACTTCCTGCTTAGAGTTGCTTTTGCTATTCTGGGTCTTTTATTTTTCCATATGAATTTCATGATTGCTTTATCTATTTCTACAAGAAATGCCGTTGGGATTTTGATTGGCATTGCATTAAACCTATAGAGAACTTTTGGTAGTATCACCATTTTGATGATGTTAGTTCTGCCTATCCATGAACAGGGTATATTTTTCCATCTTCTAAGATCTTCTTCTATCTCTCTCTTTAGGGTTCTGTAGTTTTCATTGTATAAATCTTTCACCTCTTTTGTTAGGTTGATTCCCAAGTATTTTATTATTTTTGAGGATATTGTGAATGGAGTGTTTTTCCTCATTTCCGTTTCAGAAGTTTTGTTGCTGATAAATGAATGCCTTTGATTTATGCATGTTGATTTTATATCCTGCCACTTTGCTGAATTCATTTATTAGTTCTAGTAGTTTCTTTGTAGACCCTTTTGGGTCTTCTAGGTATAGAATCATATCATCTGCAAATAGTGATAATTTAAGTTCTTCTTTTCCTATTTTTATGCCTTTAATTTCTTTTGTCTGCCTAATTGCTCTGGCCAGTGTTTCGAGAACTATATTGAATAGAAGTGGTGATAGAGGGCATCCCTGTTTTGTTCCAGATTTTAGAGGGAATTCCTTCAATTTTTCTCCATTCAGAATGATGCTAGCCTGAGGCTTAGCATAGATAGCTTTTACGATGTTGAGGTAAGTTCCTGTTATCCCTAGTTTTTCTAATGTTTTGAACATAAAGGGATGCTGTACTTTGTCGAATGCTTTTTCTGCATCTATCGAGATGATCATATGGTTCTTATCTTTAAGTCTATTGATGTGGTGAATAACATTTATTGATTTCTGTATATTGAACCATCCTTGCATCCCAGGGATGAATCCTACTTGATCATGGTGCACAATTTTTTTGATGTGTTTTTGTATCCAAACAATATCTTTATTTTATTTTTATGTGGTGTTGAGGATTGAACCCAGCGCCCCGCGCATGCCAGGCGAGCATGCTACCTTAGAGCCACATCCCCAGCCCTATTTGATACTGTTTTTACTTACATTATTCTCTCCCATACAGCTTTCTAAGTATACAAAGGTCATAGCCTCCAACTTCTTTCTGTTCCCATTGTGACCCTATTATAAAGGTCTCTGCAAATCTCTCAACCACTCTTTATGCAACGCTGCCCAAACCTTTCACATGGTGACACTCACAGAAAGTGATAACATTAGCTTGGCACTACACTGAATAGATGAGGTTACTCAGTGACAACAGATTTTACGCAGTCTCTCAGAGGGACACCAGTGAGACTGAGCCCACTTGCCCACTACAGTAACAGCTTACAGTAGCCTTTGATGGTCTCCTGCTCTTGCAGGTATTTCCCACTCTTGGATCATGCTTTCTAGGATCACCTCCTAATAAACTTGTACTCAAATTTTTATCACATCACAGTAGGTAGTAAATAGCAAAAAGAAAATTATATATATATATATATAGATAGATAGATAGATAGATATAGATATTTTTTTCCAAGCAAAGTGAACAATTGTGCAAGTTCTGCTCCAAAGCATATATCCATCAATACACTAATGTCTTGATTAATACTTGAGGATAATGGCTTAAATTCTATACATATAGAGGCACTATATTCATTTTAAGAGTATTTTCAGACATATTAAAACATTTGTCTTTCAATGTTAAAGAACTGGACTATAAAAGCTTAATGACTTCCAAGGTCACATTTTTAATAATAAAAGTAAAAATAGTTCAGGGGCTAGGGTTGTGGCTCAGTGGTAGAGTGCTCGCCTAGCACATGTGAGGCACTGGGTTTGATCCTTCACACCACATAACAATAAATAAAGATTTTTTTTAAAGTAAAAATAGTTCAGAATTAGTGAATATTTACTATATACCAGGCCCTACTATATCCACTCCACAAATGCTGAAATTGAGGCTCAAAGAGATTAGTACCAAATTGACATCAACAAACATTAAAGAGAAGGTTTGAACTGACAAGCAGAGAAAATCTGAGATAACATAAACTATTATTACCCTACAAAAATGTTATTCTGATGAAGGACATGCACATCCAAAATGAGGTAGAGGATCAGGACATATCATTCAGTAGCAGTATATTACTTCTCTCCAGGGAATTCATGAAAACCTATGTGGGGTAGATTAGCTTTATGGTTGGATCAAGTCTACACTGATGTTTTTATATCTGACTAACCTCAGACTCAGTCTCAAACAAATGGTCACTTTGGTCAGTTCCATAAGCAACTGTTGCTGCAAGAACTGTCAAGCTGATTATTTGATTAATGAAAACCCTGACATTTTTGGAGCTGACATTATTAGACTTCAGTAAAAGGAGTCCTTCACTCTTGACTCTGTAGGCCTTCTGGGCTTGTTTCCTAGAGACAGAGGTGAAATTTATACCCAAAATCTAAATACAGAGTGTCTTCAGCATATGGTCAAGTATTCACATTGAGATGTTTAAACACATGAAACTGTCCACGTGAGACTACTGTTGTCCTCTATAAAGCTTATTTATACTGACTTGCAGTATATTGCAGATACTTGATATTTTAAGTAAGGGGAAATTCTGTTGCACTCTACTCAAAACCATACAAATTGCAGGTTTTCCTTTTGTTTCAGAGTGTCTCATTTGTTCAGGCTCCTTATAATAACAGTCTTGAGTCTGAAAATTAGCTAGGTTTCCAACTGTTCATTTTTTTATTCTCCTTTTCTTATAATTTAAAAACCAAATTATCTGACTTCATTCTGCTTTCATAACAGTGGGCAAGAAGCCTGTTTCCTGTTAATGATGAGCTAACCATATTCTGACAGCACATGAAAGCAGAGTTGGACCACATACTGGCAGGAGAAAGTCAACTGGGAAAAAAGTGTACTCAGATTTAGAAAATGAGTCAGTGTCTAGGAACCAACTGCATTTAACCCACAAAATTTGCTCCAAATGAAAGAATTGGAAATTCTTCAAGATAAGCTGCATAATAAATATATAGAGAGTTGTCAGGCACAAAAGTGAAACCCAGGGCTTAGGCAATATCATAAATCTGCACTGATGAGAGCTCAAGGTACCACACTACCCATAACAGATCTTATTTAATTGTAATGACATTAATTTCTGGTGCAATTCTAGAATAAAATGACAGTTTTTAAAAACTAGATTACATATGTTAAGTCACTTGACACATTCAGAACTTTTCCCAGAGTTGTCAAAGTTTGCGTGTGTAAGTATATTCTAGTAGTGTTTGAGTTTCTACCATAAACCAAAGCATATGCAAAAACAAAACATTTTAGAGATTATGCTGACATGTGTCAGTGTGTTAAACTGGCAACAAATGTATCAGGGAGACTCTATATTAAAGAACTAATTTGAAGAAGATATTAAGAAATCAAGATTTCTCCTCTTCAATCTAATAAATAAAATAGTTTGCTTCTCCCCCAAATAAAAAGTGAGGGAAGAATGGAAGGGGTTATCACACAAAGGCTGATGATCTTGAAAGTACTGCATAATGACCTGAACATTGCCCAGATGGTTCAGTTGTGGTCATCTCAGATCTTGACCACAGATTAGGTGGCTTCCCCATTTTCACCCAGGTGAAAGGCAGAGTCAGGACTATTAAAATTCTGGTTGTTATTAATGGTGACACTTCTGAAGACTTTAGAGCACTGCACAGCTTACAAAGTGTTTTCATATCCATGAATCATGTGACCCTCAATAATTCTATCAGTAGGTGGGACATAGGTTACTATTACTAGGCCCTGTTATAGAAGAAACCAGAGTCTAAATCTTCAGATAACCCAGTTTTCTCTGCTTCATCTATTACTCAGTCTCATTCCTTAAGCTGTATGTCCTTAAAAGACTGTGACTTTAGAAAGACTAGACCTCCCTTGATCACCTTGGTATCAGAGAGACAGCATATGTTTATCAGTTTATTCAATGACAGAATGATAGTCCCAACTCTGCCATTATATTCTGTGAAACAATAGGTTGAGTATTTAAGATAATGAGGAACACTTTAGGAACAATGAAAAGGAAAAATATCACTGCAATAAGACACACTGTGCAAAACAAATGCACATCACTCCCCTGATAATAGCCAGTTACTAGACCAGAAAACTAGCACAAAAGTGAAACCCAGGGCTTAGGCAATATCATAAATCTGCACTAATGAGAGCTCCAGGTATCACACCACCCAACACTGCAGGAAACACTAAAATACTTCCATAGCAACTGTCACTACGGACATCATCAGGATGCTAAAAGTGCAAAAGAGAAAAAGAGAGCTATAAACTGGGGACAAACAAGACCCTTTCTAAGGTAGAATAAAGCCCATTGTTAACTCTTAAAAAACGTAAATATTGAACACCCAAGGCAGGCTGTAACCAGCTATTTCAGCTAGCCAAATCCATCCTCCTGATCTCTCTCTATATTCTTTCAAGAAAAGAAATCAACAAAAGAGCTGAAAACACAAGGAACTCACAAATGCATGAAGCAGGAGGCAGCAGTATGCTCTAGTCTAATGAATTGGTCGTGAGTCAGAAAAGGGAGGTGTGAGCCTCAACCGAGGCATTTGTTAACTATTGTCAGGAACACAAAAGTAAATCAGAAATAGATTCTGTCCTTGGAGAATTCAGTATGGTGGGGGAAGATGAACAATAAATCACTGTAAAATAAGCTAGATGTGTTAAATGTCAAAAGAGAAATTAAGATTGTTGCTATTCAATTTTTAGAATATTATTGGAAAGTATTGTGAATAGACTTGCATCCCCAAAGAAGTGGTGAAATCCTAACCTCCAGTATCTCAGAATGTGATCTTATGCAGAAATACAGCCTTTGTGGTCATAATCAAGTTAAAATGAGGTCACTAAAGGGCCTGATCCACTCTTTCTGGTGTCCTTAGAGAAGATGCCATGTAAAGACAGAGACACAAGGAGAAGATGGTCACACAACAGCAGACAGGTATTGAAGACTTGTAGCTACATATCAAGGAAACCCAATGACTGCTGAGAACCACCAGAAGCTAGAGGCAAAGCGTATTCTCCCCTAGAGTCATCAGAGCTGACTCTTCTGAAACCTCAGCTTCAATCTTTCTGTTGTTTCAAGCCACCCAGGTTTGGGAACTTTGTTACTGCAGTTCTAGGTAACGAATACAGAGGGAGAGATTACTTCCATGCTAAAAGAATAAGAGCAGACTTCTTGCAAGAAGTGGCATATAAATTGAACCTTGAACTTGCAGGATGAGATCAGGTGTGAATGCCTGTGCTTATAGTCCCAGCTAGTTAGGAAGCTCAGGCAGAAAGATCAAGTCCAGCCTGGGGAATGTAGTGAGGCCTCATCTCAAAAAAGAAAGAAAGAAAAGAAAACCTATAGCATCCAAATGGCAGGAAATGGTTTGTTCATTCACATGGTAATAGCATTTACCATTTATTGAGAATCTATTCTGTGCCAGGTATTGGACTAGTAGTCACTCATAACTAATTGGATTGGCCTCTGTCTCGTAAACAGAGGGCAACTGGCTGTGATCTTCCTCATTAACTCCTTCTTCTCTCCCACAATGTTGATATGGATAGAAGTTTTGAGTTTGGTAAATGGAAGAAAAGGAGGGAAGGGGCTTGGACAGAGTAGTGCAGGAGAGAGGGGAGAGGACAGAGCAGATGCGAAAGCATCTGTTCCCTTCTGGTACTGGCTATGATCTCCTTCTAGAAGAGAAGTTGGAAGTAAGTTTCAGAACCTCTGTGTGTTGCCTTGTTTTTCACAGGAAACAAGGTGAGAGGATTTAGGCACAAACCCAGCATATTTAGGCTAACATGGTTTAGAGCCCATAGAGACTATTCTCCCCCCTGCTCCTCAGAACTAGGTCAAATGGAAGTTTTCCAGTGACCAGAATTTTTGGGATCAGTAATAGTCAACACCCTTGGCATGAGCTGTGTTCTTAAGATGGGCAGTGACCCTGGAAAAATTTCAGTATTGGTAAAGCCTTAGCAAGTGGCTTTGAAAGCAGAAGCTAGACATGTAGGAGCTGGTGCAGAAGAAAAATAAAAGGGCGGAAGCCCATGGTAGCCACAAAAGAAAGACAGTTTAGCAAACAGATGTCTTTGAAAAATTCTAGAAATGACTAGAAATAATTCGAAGGGAGTTAATTTCCTCCCATCAAGTAGGGAGGGGATTCATGCCATTAAAAAGCAAAATATAAAATGAAGACCTTGTTTTGTGACAATGAGCTGACCACACCTGGAATGCATGGATCAGATGCAGAATTTCCAAAAAAACCTAACTAAAAGCTATCATCACCCCTACCTTCCACTTTAGCAGCGATAACACTGAGAAACATATTTAACCTTAAATACCACATCTGTATGTCACAAAGGCCAGTTCTCTTTTGACGATGCCACTGTTGAGCTGGGCAGAAGGGAAAATATAAGTCTTACAAGAAGTTTGGAAAAGTATGCAGTATGTAAGAGCATCAGCCAGCATTCTGGTGTGAAACAGAATTCAACCCAAATTGTTCAAATGAAGACAGTAGTAAAATTCTACTAACATACCTGTGGGTTGGATCCAGGGAATCAACAAGGGATAGAGATGCCTAGTGACCAGCCAATAGAAGAAATCACTCCTAGTGAGTTTTGGAGAAGCCATGAGCAAGATCATGGAGGGCCACCACCCCTGCCAGAGAGGGTGGGAGTAGGGGAAAAGAACCTGACTTCTCTTTTCCCCCTCCAGTCTCCTGCCCATGCCACCAACTGGCTGTGCCCATCTGGGAACCAGCAGTCAAGGGAGCCTGCATGGGGCAGGTGGAGGAATAAGAGACACACACATAGATGGGAGAGGAATAAGACATTTCTGTGGAGAGCAGGGAAGTTGAGGCCACATGCTAGTCTTGTCCTGTGTTACTCTCAGATCTATTCCCTGCCTTACTTTGCCCTGTTCTGTATCATGGAGAATTACTTCCCCCAGGTTCCTTTGCCCTATGGTTTCAGAATCAGTTCAGCCAGTGGGAGGCCTTGAAGGAAGGGCAGATATGGAGAAGCCAGGTTAGTTCTTCCCCTTCCTCTCGACTTCTAGCACTGTCTCTGGCTGTAGCTGCCTCTTCACTGGACTCAGCTATTGTTGCAAGGCCCACTGTGGCTCTAGATTCTGCTTGGTAGTCTGGATCCTTTTTCCTTTAAGCTTTAGATGTGGTAGCAGCTTCCTGATCTAGATTATCTAGACTGCCTCACTGTTGGACTTCAGTCTTCTTTGTGTGTCGTCTCCATGCGTTCAATTTCTTGTATTAAGTCCCCTCTGTTTACAATACCAAGAATATTGCTGGACCTTGATTGATAAAGGAAACTCAAATCAGAAACTATCAACTTTCCCAGAAAACAATGAGGAAAATGAATGTCAACATAACTTGCATATCATAGGTACAAGAATGAACTTTAGTAGAATCTGTCACTATTGTGAGTCTGTTGCTCCGTCTTCTCACTGTAGCCTCCTGTTTCTCAACCACCACTGTTCAGATCTACTTTTAGAGCCAGCTTTCTCTTCACATGATTTCCCTGGAGATCATAAAAAGTCATATAAGCAATATTCTATTGGAACCCTTCATTTCCTACTGAGCTTCCCTTCTGCTATAACAATTTCATCAATTTCTATCCCTGAGTAGAGCAAATTGACTGTTTTCTTCTTTGGGCTTTTAACTCAAGGAACACTACTTAATCACAATTTCTTCTCCTGGGATGTTTGTCTGTCCTGTTAATTTTATCCATAATGGTCATTTCCAACAATCACACGCCTGCACCTTTCCTCAGAGTTCCTTGACCTCACTTAGGGTCATGTCAACTTAAAATTGGTGCAAATGAGATCCACTAAGAGTCAGACGAAAAAGATAAATTTACAACATCATGCTATATTTTCATATATGTGGAATTATAAAAAAGCAAAGTGTGTTCAGAAAAAGAAACAAATTGCTGATGTATAAAACTTGTCATAGAAAACTCAGAAAGTTATTAAAGTAATTATTGGCAAAATAAGTTACTGCATTTTTTACTTTAGAATTTGAAACTTTTACTATGCATTTAGAATAAATAATGATACACAAAGTTTTCCATTTACCTAAAACTCTTTTTTTTAATATTTATTTTTTAGTTTTTGGCAGACACAACATCTTTATTTGTATGTGGTGCTGAGTATCGAACCCGGATCACACACATGCCAGGCGAGCACGCTACCACTTGAGCCACATCCCCAGCCCTACCTAAAACTCTTTAGTTTCATCTGCCTTTGCAAACTGAGTTCCACCTCAATCATATTTCAAGGTGAAATGTCAATGGTCTAAATATATATCAGAACATTTCAGACAATCAGGTTTGCTACACTATATACTTTTGCTCTAAGGTGGGATGCAGTTTAGTCTGGTTGTTAAATGCAAAGGGGTGGTAGATTGCATTATTGGTCCTGATTGTTTCCTATACTATATCTGTGTCCTTTACCATTGACTTGCACATTCCTCCCACACTGAAAATTAGATCAGCATGTGTTAATTATTGAGTAGTGCTTTGGGGAACAATCATTGTAAGGGAGTGAGGGAAGCAAGATTTGGCAAAGAATAATGGGACTTAGTTGCAACTTGGCCTCAGCCAATCCCATGGGAAGCTCTGGAGCTAGGATGTCTTGAATTAAGGCAAGAAATCACACTTGTACTCACTTTCGACCCATCATTGATTATAGGTTGGCAAAGGCAAATCAGCACCTTTCAGCTGAAATCATCCCTGGCAGAGATGAGAGATTCAAGGTGGTAGGAGTGGAAGGCTGGGAGTCAGAGGATGATGAGCAGGCTATCTATGAGCTAACATCAGTAAGTAATATTAGTAGCAGCTCAGGGAGTAAGTACCCTGTTTCCAAAAAGGTATCAGGTAGTACCACAGCATCCACAACATCACATAAATGTGACCGTGTCTCTTTGCTCCTTTACATTGGGCTTAGCCTTGTAACTTGTCTTAACCAGTAGAAGGAGGCATAAGTTCTGTAAGGCCATAAGATACCATGCATATTTTAAATTTACTTCTTATGCATGTCCTTCTTAAGATATAGAGGTTTCAGGTGGAAAAAGAAAGGCATAAAGAGCATAATTACCCTGGTCAGCCACACTCCCAATCTCAGCGTGGATCAACCAATCCAGAGGATGACCTATAGATATATTAGAAATAAATTATGATTATGATATTATTATTATTATTTGTATCAGGTATTGAACCCAAGGGTACTTAACCACTGAGCCACATACATCCCCAGCCTTTTTATTATTATTATTTTTTATTTTGAGACAGGGCCTCGCTAAGTTGCTGAGGCTGGCTTTGAACTTGCCATCCTCCTACCTCAGCCTCCCAAACCACTGAGATTACAGATGTGTGCCACCATGCCTGGCAATGATTGTGATGTGGTTCATTATGCATCAATAGCAAGTCAATACATCAGGCTCTAATTCAACAGTCAGATCTGTTCCAGTTCCTGGCCCATGACCTACTTGTAACCTTGAACAATTTATCCAAATTTTTTTTTCAGTCTTAAGTTTACCCTTGATATAGAAATAATAATGTATGCTCCATAATGTAGTTGTGAGTTTAGTATGGTACATGGCAATTTAGAAGCAATTACCATGAGTTATGGTCAATCTTCATATGCTTTTATTTCTAGTAGAAAAAAAATATAAACCTAGAACATATTGGTGGGAAATGGAAACAGCAAAGGATGTGTCAATTAGACCACTCTCTAAAACTTCAGGTTACACTTATCCTGTCCTCTGTTCTCCAAGTGTTTAGTTTCTGGAGGAGATGGCAAGGTTGGTTCCAGCAATTTCATTGATAAATTGGAGTATTTGCCCTCTATTGAGCCAAAGATTTTATCAGATGAAAGACAGAGGAGAGAACAGAAGAAGTGCCCCTTACTCTCACATTGATCTTTTCTGTGACTTTCAGGCTATTTGAATTTTGCATAATATGGTATTCTGATGTGTCAAGAATAACCTACAAGGTCCTCAACTGTCAGCCACTTCAAACATTGCTGTAGGTGGGGAATTTTTCATTCACTGAAATTCTACTGTCAAATTTTGGAAAAGTGTTTTGCTTTTTTTTCTCTTCCTTTTAAAGTCAACAAGGAAAAACAAAGTACAGAATTAGTGTTAACCAAATAAAGAGACACTTTTTTTTAACTCAGTTGCGTCAGAAAATTTATTCCTACATGAGCCATAACTAGATGAGACTATAAATATCCCTTGGCTTATGAGAGAAAGTTTTAAGTATGGACTTGATATTTTATGACCAGTGGGTGCAAGCTATAGTACCAAAAAGAAGTTGAGACTTTGAAAATCTTTACTTCTCTACCTCTGAAATCTTAACTGTGACACACCATTCCTAATGATTATTTCATTTTAAACGTGAGTGAAACTAAAAGTAATTTTCCTTCATTTCCCACATTCCTAAAACAGCTACTCTTTGTTTTTAATGTTGCTACCAAAAGGGGAGGAGGAAGAGGAGGAGGAGAGGGAGGAGAAAAAAAACCAGTGCATTCCTGAGTCATTATGAACGACCCAACAGAACAGAATTAAGTGCAACATATTGGAGAGAATCCTGGGATAAGAGCTAAAGCAGGACTTCTTGAACTTTTGTTTCAAGACAACTTAACAAAGGAGAATAACAAAAGAAGAACCTCTGTTATATCTAGAAGCATAAATAAAATTAAAATATATTAATGAAAGTCCACAATGTACCAGCCACTCTTCTACCATTTAATGTATACTCATCACTTAAGTCTCAAGACAATCCCATTGAGGCAGGTGATATTATTAGCCCTACTGAACAGATGAGAAAACTGAGAAACTGAGACACAAGGAGTTGAACCAACTAGCTCAAAGACACATACCTAGAAAAGGGAGAAACAAGGATTCAAAGTCTTAACCAAAGTCTATGGTTTCAACCACAAATTGTTGTGATAAGTCACCACCAGTTCAAATTTTTATTAACTTTCCCCTTAAATATATATGAATAATTTCATTCTGATTCATAAAATTTTCTATTTCCTTTAAGTTAAAAAAAATACTTCTTTCAATGATGTTTGTTGACATTTTTCAATGTCCCACTTCTGCTTCCCTTTCAAGTACATCTTTCAATAAAACTGTTGTAGCTCAGTGGTAGAGCGCTTGCCTAGCATGCATGAGGCATTGGGTTCAATCCCCAGCACCACATAAAAACAAACAAACAAACAAAAACTTAAGGTATTGTGTCTATCTACAACTAAAACAAAAAAATATATATATTTTAAAAAAGATGTTGCTCCCAAAATATTCACTTATGGCCTGCCCAGTTTAAGACACACTGTCTCAGAGCAGCTAACTTCCCAAGAAAAAATAAAATACCTTTATTGTAGTTATCAGAATTAGTTTGGTCAATTAACCAAATATATAAAAAATAGTAGTTATTCCCCAATGATTCTAAAGGGTTATGGATGATAGAATTGAATAAAATAGATTAATTGAGTCATTTAGCAGGAGAAAGAAGACTAATACAGTAATAGACAGATGAAGCTTACTGTGGCTAAACTCAAATAGCAAAAGCCTTGAATGTAAGATAGAGCATCTGATGAAGAGGGAATTTTAAGTTTGTAAGAGAGAGGGAGAGAATGGGCATAAAAGGAAGAAAGAAAGAAAACTTAGAAAAGGAGCCAAAGTCTGCTTTTGCTAAATAATGCAATTTAATGGGGGAAAAGTACAGAATTTAGAGACAAATAAACCGTGAGTTAGATACTGTATCCAATACTTAACAACAGCACAACTTATCTTATGTATTAAATCTAATATACCACGAATGATAAGATTCATACAAATTTCAAAGAAATTTTGATTTTATAATTCATGAAATACAATAATTTCTCTGAGACTCATTTGCAAAGTGAGTCTTACAACAGCCTTGTGACAGGTGCCAAGAAGTAAATGAGGTAGCACACAGGAGACACACAGCAGGGTCTCAGGAAATAGACAAAGTTTAATTATTTCTATCACTTTTGCTAAAAGTAAGCTAATTGCCTTTTTCTTCAAAAATAACATTTTTGTTTATACTGCAGAAATTTAAATTACAAAAAGGGGCATTTACCTTATCACAAATGTAATCAATATGCTGATCGATAAAGCAAGCCAGTATTTATCCTCCTCAGAATATTCTACATTTATACAACACACACACACACACACACACACACACACACACACAGAGAGAGAGAGAGAGAGAGAGAGAGAGAGAGAGAGAGAGATAAATGATAAATTTCTTCTTAAAATATATTCAGTAAGCACTTGAGCGCCCTTAGGGTATTTCACACTGTATTACACAATGAACAAATAATCACAATTCATGATGAATTCTCTTTTCAAAAAACATAAAGTGCTATCAAAAATGAATACAAATTATATGATTCTTATACTTACAGAGCTTAGAGTCTACCATTCATATTTCTATCTCCTTTAATAGCCTTAAAGGTTTTTTATGATCATCCTAATTGGATGTTCTCTTTCATACCTTTACAAGTTCATGGGTTTCTATATTATGCTTATGAATTTCATGGTACACTGTTGCACACTGTAGTTACTTGTTTGTCTCCCCCAGCCCACCACCCACCCAGTGTAAAAATAGAGAAGACATTTTGTGGCAATGGCTTAGCAATGATCATTGGAAAGAGGTGGAAACATAGGGATGCGAATTAATTGAGAGTAATTTTCACGGTCAACTTGGTTCTATGCTCTATAAAGAAGGGCTAGGAGCCAAGAAGAAATCATGATGAATTAAACAAATGGATTAAAGCCAGGCATGATGGTACATGCCTACTGCTCTAGCTACCCAGGAGGTTAAAGCAGGATCTTTTAAGCCCAGGATTTTGGGGCCAGCCTGGGTGACATGGCAAGATCTGATATAATCAAGCTTTCCTTGTGCTCAAAATGTAGGTGAGGTTGCGGTCAGGAGCTGTGAGAATTCAAAGGAGCAGAAGTTTGGGTTATAAAGAAGACAAGTTTAAATTTATATTGTATGTGGAGAAGTTCAGAGTGACTCTGGAGTAGGCTACGGAAATGAGATTTAAGAGTTGAGGTGAAAATCTACTGAACTGAGGAGGTAAATGTGTTCTGAAATCTGGGGTGCTAGAAGGTTCCTCAGGTGTTGAAATCCTAGGACAAATTCAGGTGATGACAGTAACCTTTGTACCATAGGATCTTCCCAGGCTGTGCACAAGAGTGACTGGATGATTAAAAAAAAAAAAAAAAAAGAGTGACTGAATGTCAGTAGATGACAGCCAGATGCTGCATGGAAGACGAGCATTTCACAGGAGTGATAATGATTTCTCCCTGATGATTTCTAACAGTGGATCCCAGACCACAGCACCAACATCACTAGAAACTGGAAAGAAATGCAAATTCTAGGCTCTCCCTCACATCTACTAAATCAGGAATGAAGATGGAGCTCAGAAAGCTGTGTTTTAACCACCCCTCCCAATGATGCAAATGTTGCCAAAGTTGGACAACAACTGGTATAAAGTTGTCCTGGAGAGATCTCAGCAACAGGTCATCACCTACTCATTCATTTTCACAACCTTTGCTTTGGTTGCCTCTGAGATCTAGATTCCACTAAAGCCAAAAACTGCAGGGAGCTAAGGAGAAAGGCCCAGAGGGCAGGATCAAGTTTGTTTATAACGGCATAAAGTCTGCGGTCAGCCCTGAGTAGTTGTCTCTCTCTCCCTTAGTTTCTATCAAGGGGGCTGGGCTTGGGGCAGGGGTAGCTTCTGGACAAATAACAATAGCTATAATATCAATATATCACAGTTCTAATTTCACTATGGATAGCTATTAATAATGATATATACTAATTCAGATTAATTCACTGAAACCACCAACAGAACAAGCTCCAACTTCTCATTGCTGAAGGGTAGAGGCGGCTATCCTCCTTCCACACAACCTCAGTACCCAAACTAACAATTTCCCAGTTTATCCGTAGACTGACCAAAATCAGTCCAGCAGCATGTTATCCAAGAAGCATTAAAGTTCATGGGTTTAATTTGAACTTTTTTTTTTAACTGGGGATTAAATTTAGGGTGCTTCACACTGAGCTCTACCCCAGCCCTTTTTTATTTTATTTATTTATGTTTGTTTGTTTATTGCAGTACTCATGATCTGCCTCAGCCTCCCTAGTCACTGGGATTACAGGCAAGTACCACCGTACCCAACTAAGCTTTCTGATTTTATATCAAGTCTTCTCCTTTGTTGTGAGACAAACCCTTCCCACACTGCCTCTGAGATATTCTCTAAATTAAGCTCACAATACCACTGTTCACTTCAGCCCTAATTACACAGGCTACTTCAACCCAACTACTGTGTGTCCTTGATTTGCATGTTGTTTTTCTTGGGAAAAAGAGGAGGAGAAACCCAAACAACTGGCTGTGGTCCTTGCAGAATTCAATTAGAGTTGGACCCTCTCCTCCTCCTGGCCATCCTTCAGCTCTGTTCTTGGCTGTCTGCACTCTCCAGTCCCAGAGATGTAAACACTGGGAGACTTGTCCTCTTGTCTGCTCCTTTCAGTACCTCTCCTGATTTGATTGAGCTAACATATCCTATTTCTATTAACTACCGTACCTAATGTATTTCTTTCCTTCAATAAAATAGATCTCTTTTCTGATGCAACCCAAAAGCCCACAACGGAGAAGGCAACAAGGCAGGATGAGAGACACCCATTATGAAAGGTTGGAGAACTGAGAAAGTACAGAGCCAAAGTGGAATACCAGATGTACCAATGTATTAAAGTGTCTCAGTATAGAATGGAGGCCAAGGCAAGAGATTGGAGACTCAACCACATTGGTTCCAGGATTAGGTAAGACTGTTATTAGCTCTGTGATCTCAGAGATAATAACAACTACCTCATAGAGGTTAAATGGTAATGCACATAAAAGTACAAAGCAGAGTTTCCAGTACATAGCGAACCTCAATAAGTAGGAGGACTTGGAATTTGCATTCCTTGGTGCCAATGTCTTGGCTGGGCACAAGATCACGAGCCACCACACACCTTGTAGATTCAAACAGCAATCTTTATTCCCGAACTCACACCGGCCTCTACACACACGTTCTGGGGAAATTCAAGTTCTGCTGCCGCCCAATTCACCTACTCCACGAGGCTTTCTTCTCCAATATCCCCTTTGAATCTCATGAGAACTCATCGGGAACAAGCAGCAGGAACACCCTAATCCCAGCAGCAATAATCTTCAACCTCCAACTTCCCTAAAACCCCTATTGTCTTAAACCGGGAACACCCTAAACCCAAGGACCGGGATACTTCCTCAAACCTGATCAGCTCTAAACCCGGATCCGCCTTGGTCCTTGAGCAAGGTCACCCTACATGCAATGTCAACAGCGAAATCCATTTAACATGGGGTACGCTAGCAAGGAAATTTTGATGCGTCATTCCTACTTGGCAATGGCCCTCAGCATCTCCCCCCTTCTGATTAATTAAACAACAAGCAATGTGGCTTAAGGACCGTGCCTGGTAGGTTGTCCAATTCAACATATGGTTCTTACCCGTCATGGGAGAACTGACCTTTAGGCGTCAGCTTCCTGTCTTAGGTTGATACCACTGCAATCAAATCAACCCGTCACTGACTACCGGTCCAGCATTCAGCCATGCTTGTGGATAGGCCTATGCACCAGTGGGGGGGTGAGGTTCTTGCCTCACCTCTGTTGGCCCCCAAATTTAGCCTTGGTGCCAGTGGGGGGGTGAGGTTCTTTGCCTCACCTCTGTTGGCCCCCAAATTTTAGACCATCACTAGTAGAAGGGAGGAAGATACAGAAATGCCACGACACCAAGCCAATTGACGGCTCCTTTGGAAAAATTGCGTCACTGGTGACACCATCAGCAAAGATATGCCAGCATTACCACAATTAACATGGGGTGCGCTGGCAAGGAAATTGCATCACTGGTGACACCATCAGCAAAGATATGCCAGCAGTACCACAATTCGCTGCACCAGACGATATTTCACAATGCATGCAACTGATATATAGTCCAGGCAAGTTCTGCAGGCAGTTCAAATCGGAGGAGTCTATCAATATGTCCGTTTCCTCCCAAAGTAAATCAAGTCCTTGATTGAGCATTACTTGTTGAGTTATATTCATTGATGCATCAGTTTATACAGTTTACTGTGATAGCTATCATAGAAGCTGTAGTTTGGTTTTATCTTAGTCTTCACCGGAATTGGGATGGAGATGGAAATTCTGGCAATGACGCTAAAGAGACATTATCCTGAACAGAATTATTAAATATAATGAAAAGGAAAGGTGAAAGTAAACAAACAGATATGTTAACCACCTTTAAACACAATCCTTAACAACTGTTTACCTAATTTAAATTAGTAAGCAAACAGATCTGTTAACCACCTTTAAAAACAATCCTTAACAGCTGTTCACCTAATTTAAATTAAACCATATAAATCACGTGAATAAAAAAAAAATTCGGATCCATTTTTTCATGAGCGCTCCTCATATATGAAATATGGACATACACACATACAGACATACAACACAAAACAGTGCACACATAACATACAACACATAAGACAATAAAGGCCTTGTAGCTTTACCTAGGTGAAATCTCCATTGCAATGTTTAAAAACTCTAGTCAAAAAATAAAACACAGTCAAAAAATAAAACTGATCAGAAAAACATTAACCTAGGTTTGTATGAGCTCAAAAAATAAAATAGAACTTTACGATGTGGGAAAAATGCAATAATAAAATAGATATTGAAAAAAGCACCATGGTTAATCATTGTCTCAGATGTAAAAATAGCCAAGCTGGAGCTCTGGATATCAGCTGTTATGGATTTGAGTCAAATCATCTTCTTTTTCTGTAGAAATTGCTTTAGTTAATCTCTCTGGAATCCAAATCGGCTGCTGTTCTCCCTGTGGAAACACACATACGGAACCCGACTCCAGACAATAACTGGATCAGGACCTTTCCATTGTCCTGTTAGAATATCTTTCCAAAGTACCTTAGGCTTATGTACATTTTTCGGGTACATATGTCTTTCCGCAGCACTAAGTCCTGATGAATCCAAATTTAAAAAGTTTAGAGTAAAAAGGGTTATTTTAAGTTTATGTTTGGGGGATATATACCCCTTTCCAATTCCCTCTTTTTGCTTTAATAGGTACATTTTAATAGTTTGATGAGCTCTTTCAACTATGCCTTGTCCCTGTGGATTGTATGGGATTCCTGTTATATGAGTAATACCAAATGATGAGCAAAATTGTTTAAAGAGGTAGAAGTATAACCAGGATGGTTATCAGTTTTTAACTGTTTAGGAACGCCCACAGTGGCAAAATTTTGTAAGCAATGAGCTATAACATCTTTAGTTTTTTCTCCGGCATGAAGGGAGCCCATCAAAAATCCAGAAGAAGTATCAACTGTAACATGTAAATATTTTAATTTTCCAAATTCTGGCAAGTGTGTGACATCCATCTGCCAAATATGGTTAGGTATCAGTCCTCTAGGATTGACTCCAAGATTAACTTGTGGTAAAAAGTCACACAATTTTGACATTGTTTTATTACATGCCTGGCTTGTTCCTTAGTTATTTTAAAACGCTTTTGTAAAGTATTAGCATTAACATGAAACCTTTTATGAAAATTTGTAGCTTCTTCTAGTGTAGAGAAAATATGGACGTCATGTGTAGTTTTATCTGCTAAATCATTGCCCAAACTAAGGGCTCCAGGCAATCCTGTATGTGCCCTAATATGTCCTATAAAGAATGGATCTTTTCTGTCCCAGATTAGACTTTGTATAGTGGAAAACAAAGAGAAAACAGTAGAGGAAGGGGAAATCCTACCAGCATCTTCAAGGGATATTATAGCATTAACTATATACTGACTATCAGAAAATAAATTAAATACAGAATCTTTGAACATCACAAAAGCTTGTAAAACTGCATTAAGCTCTACCTTTTGAGCTGATTGTTTGGGTACTAAAAATGTAAACGTTTGATCAGGGGTAACTACGGCTGCTGTGCCATTATTAGACCCATCAGTGAATATATTTGGAGCATTCATGATAGGTGTTTTCCTTGTCATTTTAGGAAAAACTACAGGATGCTTAGACCAAAAAGACAACAAAGGATTTGATGGTAAATGATTATCAAATGAAACATTAGATTTACACATGATTATTGTCCAAGTATTTAACTCATTAGCTAACTCATCAATTTGATCCATAGTATATGGAGTAATAATTTTATTGGGAGAAATTACAAACACTCCCTTTGCTGCTCTTATTCCTTTGAGTATTAATTGTCCTACAGCCTCAGGATACCTAGTAAGAATAGTGTTAGGAGAATAAGATAAATGTATCCACAATAATGGACCTTCTTGCCAAAATACTCCTGTAGGAATATTTTTTGTTGGTAGTACAATAAATAATAAAGGCAAACTTATATCAATTCTATCTAGATGCATATTTTCCATATATGTTTCAATAATTTTTAATGCCTTTCTAGCTTTAGGAGTTAACATTCGGGGTGAATTTGGATCTGATGGACCTTTTAGAATATCAAATAAAGGTCCCAACTCTCCTGTTGGTATGCCTAGATAAGGCCTTATCCAATTTATGTTTCCCAATAACTTTTGAAAATCGTTAAGTGATTTGAGTTGATCTACTCGTATTTGAATTTTTGGTGGACGGACCATGGTTGAGGATAATAGAACTCCTAAATAATTAATTGGAAAATTTAATTGTACTTTATCTATTCCTATCTCTAGATTATAATTTTTTAATAAGTTCGTAAGTGTGGCATAACATTCCAGCAATATGTTTTTATCTTCATGTGCTAATAATACATCATCCATATAGTGAAATATTTTTAGTTCAGGATTTTGATTTCTAAGTGGCTGGATTGCTTTATTAACATAGATTTGACACATAGTTGGACTGTTAGCCATTCCTTGAGGGAGTACTTTCCATTCATATCTCTCATCAGGACCTTCATGATTTAATGCAGGGATAGTAAATGCAAAATGTGGACTATCCTCGGGATGAATTCGGATTGAAAAAAAACAATCTTTAATATCTATAGCTAAAACATGCCACGTTTTTGGTAAAGCAGACAAATGAGGAATCCCTGATTGAGCAGGTCCCATAATAACCATCTCATTATTAATGGCTCTTAAATCTTGCAATAATCTCCATTTACCCGATTTCTTTTTGATGACAAAAATGGGAGTATTATGGGGAGATACGGAAGGTTGTAAATGTCCTTCCGCTAATTGTTGTTTGACCAGATCATGGGCTACTTGTATCTTTTCTTTAGTCAAGGGCCACTGAGGAACCCACACTGGTCTTTCTGATTTCCAAGTAATTTTGATTGTCTCAGTGGCCCTTTCTGAAAATCCGACCCATGTCTGTCTGTTCCTTGATCTAATTGAATTGGTGCTGCTATACCTTGTTCTTGTTTTCCTAATCTTTTTTCTTTCCCAACACCTTGTCTAGCCCTAGTAGTGGGCGCATTAGGATTGATGTTATTTGTTAACATCAAACCTAGTTGATCTAGGACATCTCGTCCCCATAAATTAATAGGAAGGTGATCCAAAACATATGGCTGTATAGTTCCTTCACATCCTTCAGGATCCTTCCAATCTAATACCATAGCACTTCTATGGGGATTAGTCGCCACTCCTAGGCCTCGAAGCTTTTGAGTGGCTTGTTGTAATGGCCAATGTTTTGGCCATTCTTGAAGAGATATAATGCTAAGGTCAGCACCTGTGTCCAGCAGCCCATTAAACTCATGACCCTGAATATTTAGTTTTAGCATCGGGTGAGAATCTAAATTTAAAGACAACATAGCCCAATCTACACCTGTGGAGCCTAATCCCCTAGAACCTCTTTCTACATTAAGACTAGAGAACTTATTATGTAGGCTGGGTATTATTAACAACTGTGCTATTCTATCTCCAGGTGAAATTACTGATATACCTCCTGGAGAACTAGCTATAATTTTTATTTCACCCTCATAATCGGGATCAATTACCCCAGGACTTATCATAAGTCCTTTTAATGTAGATGAACTACGTCCCAATAATAAGCCTACTGTTCCTTGGGGAAGAGGTCCTTTTACTCCTATAGGAATGATTTGAACTCCCATCTCTGGAGTTAGTACTGCTCTGGCAGAGGCGCAGATGTCCAACCCTGCGCTCCCTCGGGTTTGTCTGATGAGGGATTTAATGGACAATGTGTCCTGGGCACCACCCTGATGGTGTTGCTGGGTTCCTCCACTGCCCGTATATTTGTGGTTGTGGGCCCCGGAGCATTGGGCCCCCCAGTCCATTTTTTGGCAATGAAGCCTGATGTCTTTCTCCACGATATCGTGGGTAAATACCTGATCCTTGTCCGTTTTTTGATAAGGGAGTACCTTCTATGGTGGTTTGAGAATGGCATTCATTAGCCCAATGTCTCCCTCTACGGCATCGTGGGCAAATACCCGGTATTCTATTCCTTTGATTTCTAGTTTTGTTAAACCCTCCTCTTATGGGACAACTCCTTTTAAAATGTCCTGTTTGTTCACAATTATAGCATGTTTCTGGCCTGGCATCTAAAGCCTGTTGTTCTGCAGCTGCCAAGACTTGCCCTTGTTCATTAATATCTCTACATAATTTAATATATGTATTTAAGTCTTCATGTCTCCATGGTCTAATAACCTCTCTGCAGCAACGATTTGCTTGGTCATAAGCCAGTTGTTTTATTAATGGCATTGCTTGATCTGTATCCCCCAAAATTTTGGCAGCTGTTTGAATAAGCCTATCTACAAAGTCAGCGTAAGGTTAATTAGGTCTCTGTATTACCTTAGATAGCTGACCTTGTAAATCTCCATGTCCTTGTAAAGTCTTCCATGCCCTAACTGCGTCTGCAGCAATTTGTGCATATATAGCAGGATCATATTCAATTTGTTGCCGTTGACCCTCATAAGGTCCTTTTCCTAATAGCATATCTAGATTTCTTTGAGGGTAACCGGCTGCTGCATTTCGCCTAGCTGTCTCTGTGCAAAATTCCTCATTGGCAACTTTCCATAACAAATATTGTCCTCCATTTAGCACAGATTTACACATGCTAGCCCAATCTGCTGGCGTCATGTCCAAGTTAGTAATGGACTCGACCATGCTTACCGTGAAGGGAGCTTGGGGACCGTAGGTTGTTATAGCCTCCTTTAACTGCTTCACTGTTTTAAAATCTAAAGCACGGTGAATTCGCTGCCCTCCTACCTGTTCAAGTACGGGGCATGCTAATCTTTGAGGTCCTGTCTCAGGATCCCACTTATCAACTACGGGGTTTGAGGGCCACTCAGCTGTTTCCATCGGTGGGGCTGTTGGTTGAATTAAGCCCTCTGGTAATAAAACGGAGTTAGTAACAGCCTCTTGTTGTGGCCTTTTTCCTAATAACCCCTTTTCCTTTAAATTTTCTTCCTCTCTCTGACTAGCTCGAGAGACCTTCTCTTTTGCTTGATCTAAAATGTCTTTCTCCATGGTCTGAATCTCTAACAATTTACTTAACACCTTTTCGGTTTCTTTTTTACTAATTTCTGATCTTCTATAAAGATAACTCAACCCAATAAGATAACACAAAACAAAACCACAACTGAATGAAACAAAAACTGAATAAAAATTCGCTGTATCAATTTTCTTTTTCTCTGGGCTGACAAACTTCAAACCTTGAGCCAACCATTGTTCCCAGTTTGCCTGAGAAATTTCTAGGGACAGGCAGCTTGAAACAAAAACGAAATAAATCAAAACAAGAACACATTGTTTTTTGAAATGGTCACCCATTCTCTCGCCTTCCCTCAGGGGCGAGGAATTTCACTTACCTCCAAGTTTCAGACGCTCCGCGTACGGGCCACCAAAATGCCAATGTCTTGGCTGGGCACAAGATCACGAGCCACCACACACCTTGTAGATTCAAACAGCAATCTTTATTCCCGAACTCACACCGGCCTCTACACACACGTTCTGGGGAAATCCAAGTTCTGCTGCCGCCCAATTCACCTACTCCACAAGGCTTTCTTCTCCAATATCCCCTTTGAATCTCATGAGAACTCATCGGGAACAAGCAGCAGGAACACCCTAATCCCAGCAGCAATAATCTTCAACCTCCAACTTCCCTAAAACCCCTATTGTCTTAAACTGGGAACGCCCTAAACCCAAGGACCGGGATACTTCCTCAAACCTGATCAGCTCTAAACCCGGATCCGCCTTGGTCCTTGAGCAAGGTCACCCTACATGCAATGTCAACAGCGAAATCCATTTAACATGGGGTACGCTAGCAAGGAAATTTTGATGCGTCATTCCTACTTGGCAATGGCCCTCAGCACCTTGGAATAAACTACACACCTGTAGACCAATTAAAGGGCAATGTTCAAAACAGAATCAAGTGTTAAGTTAGTATTGCCTTCTAAAAACATAAAAGTACTCCTGAGGAGGGAGAGATTATTGGTTTTGTGTATCATTCAGAAAGGAATACAGTCAGCGTTATGCTGTGATGAATTCAAAGACAGAAGATGTGTCTTCATCTTCAATGCAGCAAAGTCCTGGAGTTTAAAGGGCTAAAGATTGATGCTAGTCAACTGTACAAGCAAGGCTAAGGGTTTTGGTTGGCTGAATTAAGCCAGACAGGAATTCAGAACTAGGGGGAAAGTAGTAAAGAGTGGAATTAAAAAACCTAGGTGCCCTTCAACAGATGAATAGAGAAATAAAATGTGGTATACATACACAATGGATTATTACTCAGCCACAAAGAAAAATGATATTATGGCATTTGCCAGTAAATCGGTGGAACTGGAGACTATCATGCTAAGTGAAATAAGCCAGTCCCCCAAAGTCAATGTTTTTTCTGACATGTGGAAGCTAATACAAAATAAGGGGGAAGGGATTAAAAAAAAACAAGAGAGAGAAAGAATGGGAAAAAAAGAGGGGAGAGGAAATTTCATCAAAATAGAGAAAAAATCAGTACTCAAAGGGAATTGAGGAGGGAGAAGGAAGGACAGGAAAAGGGAAGAACATTGGAATGAAGCTGACCAGACTTTCACATATGTGTACCTGGATGTGCCACAGTGAGTCCTGGCAACAGGTATATCCACAGGACACCAATTAAAAAAATAAAACAACTATAAATGGATTGAAGAAGGAGTGGAGGGAGGGGAGCAGGGCAGGGGCTTGCTCTTGGGTACAATGCTTTTGTGATTATGTCAAGATGTTTACTGATATTGTATCATAACTAAAAGAACAATAAAAAATGGAGTTAGTTAAGGATTTCTTCATTTAGAGGAAGTAAAACTTAAAGGAAGTTCATAATTGAATTTTAGAAAGGAAGCTGATTAACTAGCGTAATAACCAAGATTGTGCAGGTTTTAAGAAAGCAGGCAACGTTTATTCTGATAAGAAAAGGATGACACTGATGAGAAAGAAGACAACTGGGTCATTTTCTTCAAAGTGGTGGGCATGAGATTTTTTTTTTAAATAACTGATTTATTCAGGGAATGAAAAACAAACCAGTCAGGACTATGTAGTTTCTAGGCACACAGAAATAAGTGAATCAAACTACAATAGTCCATTTCTATATCTCCCAGGACTTGTACTCTAAACCACCATATGATCAATCTAAGCCACAGTGAAACTTGCATTGAAACGGGAAATATGAATTTTATTTACTGATGTTTCTAATAACAAGAAAGCCAAGATTTAGTTCAGCCAGGATGTAATATTTCAGGAGTATCAGGCCCATTGTAGAACAACTCTGCACCTCTGCAGTTACAATATTCCATGCAAGACTTTCTGTCCAGTCTCAGTTCTCAAACGTGATGTGCCAGCTTCAAGCTCTATCCAACCTTTTGCCTCCAGCCTTTACTGGTACATTAACCTGGGCATTCCTCATCTCTCTTTGGATAGACTATCACCCATCTTGGTAAACCTGGCCCACTCTGACCAGGCAGGTTGGGGCTACTCTTTGTTTCCATCTAAAATAGTCAAAGCTCCTAAACAAGTAATTCAACCAGAAAAAAAGACTTATTTTTTTTTTCCACAACTGACCTAGTTTTGATAATAAAGAAAGATTTCTTGAGCAAATATGTTTGGGTGAGGGTGGGGAGTATGCTTTTTGAAGAAGCAGAAAGGAAAATAAAAGCTATTTTAGATTATTGCTCCTTATAAAATGTTCATATTTAGAACATCCAAGCTACAGATGTTTTTGGAAGACAATTATTTTAAAATTTGTGGTATCATTTTCTAGTCTTTCAAACTCAAATGTTTTCATTGTTGTCCTTGGATCATTGTTCAAAGTTGAGTAGGTTTCCTCAATGTATTAACATGGTTTCAAAAGTGAGGAGGTGGGTGAGTGTGGTGGTGCATTACCGTAATCCCAGTGACTTGGGAGGCTGAAGCAATAGGATTTCAAGTTTTAGGACAGCCTGAGCAATTTAGAAAGTCCCTCTCTCAAAATAAAATTTTAAAAGGGCTGGTGGTGTAACTCAGTGGTAGAGCACTTGCCTAGCAAGTGGCCTCAATCACCACTACTAAAAAAAAAAAAGTCAGGGAAGAAGGTGACCATTAGTTCTTCAGAGAACAAATGCTAAGCAAATTGGTATATGTACTGTTCAATGAATTCTGTTATTTTCCAGTGATATCAAAATATTGCTTTCCATATTAAATGAAAGTCAAAGGAATACAAGGCTGAACCTAATATTGCTAGCTAAGGACAATTAGATAAGTTAATAGGTGGGATTTATCTCTCTTCATGGATAGCAAAATGAATTTGAAGATTTCTTTGGTTTCCAAAGAGCTTGGCTTGGTTTCAAACTCTTCCCACCATCTGGTTTCAGTGTTGACTTAATGGGTGCCTGAGCACTACTGTTTCCCAACCAACTCTTTGTAGTTCCAATTCAAAGTAATGCCACATAATTATACAATTTATATAATCCAGGATTTTATATGCATTCCTCAATTCCACACCTGGTCTCATTTTGATCACTGGCCCCTGTAATGGATCCAATCACTTTTTTTATTAAATTCAAAATTCTCAAGCATATATTAAATTATTTGTTATGTTGACAAGTGTTATTGTGCCCAGTGTCTTGATTTTTCTTTAACCTCAATATTCCCTAAGAATTTCAAACTCACTCATTAGCCAGGGCTACAAATGCATCCAAAGGGACAAAATTTATTTTTCAAAAGCCCAAATAATAGGGTTTCCCTCTAGGGGAAATCTTTTCAGTCATACAGAAGAAATGCCAAAGGTTTCTAGGTTATGCCAAAAGAAAACCTCAAAATTTCGTAAATCATTACTTGAAAAATATTAGTATCCAAAATGACATCCTAGATGGAATTTTGATAGTTCTTTGAAACTGTTTTTCATACAGACCAATCCCATCTTTCACCAGCAGCCCCTATAAATGTGAATTTATGCCATTTCAGCAATTTTGCCTTTTTTTTTTTTGCTGATGCCTTTGACATTTATCTACTGCTTGAAATATACCAAAGATAATTTTGCTCTGAATAAGCCTCAATTATTACTCTGTAATTTATTTCATAATACTTTTTAATCTCCTTTCAAAGCTTACTCATTGATAAATAATTATTAAGCACCTTTCAAATCCCAATAATATGTGTGGTATGAAACAGAGCTTTGAAATTTGACAAGCCCGAAAACTTATTTCAATCTATCCAGGTCAGAGAAGTGATGAATCATTTTATACAACTCAATCACTGTTACTCCTCATAGGATAGCAATGAAGACAGGTTGGCCAGAAAGAGCTAAGGCTAGCTGTCCATCAAGTAGGAGAGATAACACATACCCTAAATTTAAGTGATCAGGAAGTCAAGTCCTGGGACTGACTGGAGATGTAGTTCAGTGGCACAGTTTGTCTTACATGTGCAAGACCCTGAGTTCAAAACCCAGCACTTCAAAAAAATAAAAATAAAGTCAAGTCCCGGGAGGTCCTCTGTAACAGGAAGGAGCACCTGCATTGTATGGACATTGCAAAAACTAGCAGGTGAGAATATGAGCAAGTGCAGTTATTCTAGGTAGATATCCTCCTGCACTCTTTGCAATGGTGAGCTGCCCCTCTGATTTAGCTTTCCATTGCTGTGACAAATATACCCAACAAGGACCACACAGAGGAGGAAGTTTATTTTGGCTCATGGTTTGATAGGTTCAGTCCATGATCAGCCAACTCCATTGCTGAAACCAAGATGAGGCAGAACATCACGGGAGAAGGGTGTGGTGGAAGAAAGCAGTTCAGTTCAGGACAGCCAGAGAGAGAAAGAAGGAAGGGGGGCAGGGACAAAATACAACCCCCAAAAGCACACCCCTGGTGATGAAGTCAGATTTAAAGTTAGGTAGTCAGTGTAGTTAGGTAAATCGGGTCTAATACCGAGTGAAATCTAAAATGGAGGCCATGCTGGGAATGACTCAGGGAAAACACAGGACAATTCATGGAATGATGACGAAGTCCCGAAAAGGCCCTAGGCCAAAGTCCATCTCAAAGAAGTGTTAATGAACAGCCCCCAGCAAACTTAAAGATAGCCCATCCCAAAAGTCCTCCCTGTCCTTTTGGCCCACCTGTGTCCCAACCCCTCCCACCTACATTCCATCACCAAAACTATAAAAAGGGGAACACATTTGCCCGCCAACTGGATTCCACCTATTGGGTCCCCTTCTTCCTCCGGGAGAAGTCTTTTCTGCTGTCCTTTAATAAACTTCTACTTTCTACTCTGACCTTGCCTCGGCGTGCTTCTTTGGTGTTATTCTTCAACATCGGGGAAGCAAGGACTCGTCACCGGTCAACAGCGGTAACAGTGACCTACTTTCTCTAACCACACTCTATCTGCCTAAAGATGCCACCCAGTTAGTCCATTCATGTGGATTATTCCACTGATTAGGTTATAGCTCTCATAATCTAATCATTTAAACTCTGAACATTCTTGTTTGTCTCACACATGAGCTTTTGGGAGACACCTCATATTCAAACCATAACACCCTCCCTCTTCAACCTGGTTGGGCTGCCTCTCCCCTCACTATTCCGCACCCCACCCACCAGGGTACAAGAACAGACTTAAGAAACAGGCTGAGTAAACCATAGTATCCTATTCCCTGAGCACATTCAGCTCTGGGTTTCTGCATTTTACTCCTGAGTCTTCCCAATCACCAAAAGGAAAATATCAAATGTATCTGAAAAACCAGCCTCTACCTCAGAGCAAAACTTGTCCAAGGAAGGGACATCACCTTTGTCCTTGGAAAGACCCACAGAGCACTTCTAAGCACATTCCCACCCTGCTAAATTGTTTATCTACAAATAACAGGAGAGATCTGCTGTGCCAGGTGTCCCTGACTCAGTCAGGCTAGGTGGGTACCCATAGCAACCCCCTAGCAGCCACCAATCAGCATGAGACAGGGAAATACCTGGGATGCCAGATGACCCTCCCAGTAGTTTACAGTGGTTGATAACGTGTTGGGAAACCAGTTCAGCAGTACACCCCTCTTGGCTTAAACCAACCACCCCTACCCAACTTGTTCCCACCAGTGAATGTGCTAATCATGTTTTAGAGTTGTTATTTGATTTTCCCTCGGTGTGTGATGATTTGCTAAGAGATGCTATGATGTATGTGGGGGTCCCTGCCTTCTCCAAAGAATATAAAATGTATAAAACTGCTGCAAACCCTGGGCTCGGGGCCTCTCAGCGTCACCAGTTGCTGTGTGTGCGCGCCACGGAGGACCCAGCTAGCTCGCAATAAACACCTCTTTGCTGCTTACATCGATCTTGGTCTCTGGTGGTCTTTTGGGGATCCCGAATTCGAGCATAACATATCCTATCGGCAACTTCCTTTCTCCGATCTCCAAAACAGGGGAAGTTGCTGGTAAGTGATGAATAATTTGGGGTCAGAAGAGAACTAGGCCAGTTACTTTCTCCTCTCAGTTCAAGCATTTTTGCATTAACATTTCAGAAACATAGGTAGGCCAAGGTAGAATAGTAATTGAGGCTAGGGAGCAAAAAGACAGTGTAGATAATACATAATTGGGTGGGACTGGGAAGATGGGGGCTGGTTGGAAAGGAAAGGAAATCAAATGATGATATCACCAAAGCCCTTCCCTTTCCTCCTCTAACATGCTGCTAAGGTAACCTGCCCTAATTGTTCCTCCCTGCAGGGAGTTGAAAGAGTTGTTAATTAATGCCTCCTGGGCTGGTCCCTTCCTGCCCATGCCCCTGGGCAGCTTTGTTTTCACTCTGGCATCTCTCCACCTTCACCTTTTGGCCACATGTCACAGATGCAGGATGGGGAGGGGAGAAAGACAAGATAAGGGGAGAAGGAAGGCATGAGAACAAAGGAATTCTAAAATGTGTAAAAGGGCCAGGATACCCCAATATCCAGCTCTGGGGTCCCTTCTCTGCAGAGAAATCTTTGTTCTATCCTTTAAATAAAACTTGCTTTCTATGCTTGCCTCAGCATTTCTAGGGTGTTCGATCTTCACATCTGGGGAAATGGAAGTCGGCCCTAATTGATTTTCATGGGGGGGGGGGGGTATCACTATCACTAGTTTCATAGTCATTTCCTATTCACCCCTGGGAGAAACGAAAGCAACTGATTTTGTATTGTACTTCAGGATGTAAGAAATTATATAGGAACAGATTGATCCCTTGAAACACAGACCATGAAAACTTGTAATAAAATTTCACCATCAATGGTCTATAGAACTAATGGCATGAACTCCTACAACATATCTTATTTTTTCTCCTTTTTTTTTTCAACATTAATAATTTGGGTCAGAAGAGAACTAGACCAGTAATACAGGTGGGCATGGTTGGTACATATCCATACATGCATACAATATCGCAATATAATACGACCAATATCATTCCCCAGTATTTCCATTTACTTCCCTTCCTATGATTCTCTGGTCCTTTTCTCTATTCTAGTGATCTTCCTTTGATTTTCAAGAGATACCCCCCCCCCACACACACACACACACACACACGTCTCAAGATGATAGAATAGAGAAGTTATCTGACTTTGGCTTATATCACTTAACATAATATTCTCAAGTTCTATCCATTTTTTGTAAATGGCTTAATTTCATTTTTCTCTATGGCTGAATAAAATTCCATTGCCTACAACATATCTTGTTAACATTTAAACAGTTATTTGAAAGAATCTTAGAATAATAAATAATGGGAAAAAAAAACTTATCTCTAAGGAAACTGATTTTTTTAGTGTTGAAATATATGATATGTAGATTCTGTAAATAGACATACCTGTGATGCAATAAATGAGCAACCACTAGAATAAGAGGACTCTTTTGAAACAAACCAGTACTAGATTTGTTTGTTTTCAATGACTTAGAGTAACACTCTAAATAATCAATATTACTTTCTTAGCCATATGAAAATTATAATTTTTTATTAAAATTTCAATGTTCTGGGCCCACTGTGGTGGCACACACCTGTAATAACAGCTACTGGGAGGCTGAGGCCAGAGGATTCCAAGCTAAGGTCAGCTTTGGCAGCATATCCTGACAAAGCCTTAAAATTTTTTTTCCAAGTTTAGCATCCATTATAATCAAGTCCTCTAGGCAAGCTCTCATTCTCCCAATCCTACCTCCCTCTCTTCCATACTCTGAAATCTTCATTATCTCAAAATCTCTTGACCTGATAATCACATTCTTGCGGGGCTACTGTTTGATCCCTTCCTTCCCAGAGAAGGGGAGGTAGATCTGAGAAACCAGCAGTTGTGCTAAACCTGGAGCCTAAACTGGACAATCTCTAAGAGCTAAAGAAAACGAATCTAGGCTAAAAACCTGCAAGAGGGGTTGAAGAAAGGTCTGGGAGGTTGGAAAGTGGCGCATTGTTGCAGTTCCCCAGCTCCCTAGGTGATTTGGTTACCCTGGCCCCTGACAAAGGTTCTGTGTTTACTGGCACCTCAAACGATGGACAGTTAGCCCAAAAAGCATAGTAAGAGGTGGGCAGAATGGGCTTCATGGCTGTGAGATCTTTTCAGTGGCACAAGGATAGCACTAAGACCTATGCTGCCTTGAAATTATTAATAATTTGACCACTACACTTGTGTTTTGTAGTAAAGTGTGATGGGACAGTGGCATGCAGAGCAAAGGAATAGAACAACCTAGCATCCTGGCTACCTGACCTGGCTACACGGAGCATGCATGCCTTGAGGCAGTTCAGGGTACCAAAGGGAAAGGCAGAAGCAGCACAAGAAAGAGGAGAGCCTCTACTGGACCCTCAGAGGGAGGGCTGATTACCAGCACAACCCTAAATGGGCCCCTCCTCCCAATCCCTGGGGTGACTGCACAAATCTGAAGTCTGTACCTGCCCTTTGCTGCCATAGGAACTGCCATTCTTAAGCAGTAAACTCAGTAAACAATATCCACAATTGTTATAAAATGAAAGTATATACTTGGACATTGCAATAAAGCATTTCAGGAAGTTTTCAAAATTCTTTAAAGAGTTTAGAATCTTGGGTTTTGAAAACTGCTACAGATCTGCAGAGCACATATCTACAAACTTAGAAACAAATTGAATGCAAAGATTATCAAAGTTATGGAAAAGAACATTATTCTCATGAAACTTTAGATGAAACAACTATTAATTAGGAAAGTCATTTAAAGATTTTTTTTCTTATAATTAAAGATAAAGCAATAAAATGCATAATTAGGCCTTTCGAATTATATACAAACCAGGAAGCTATTTTCAGGTTCTTTACAGCCTCCACAAGTTACAGGAAATGTTGGAAGAAACATTAAAATGCTTTGGTATAAATTCAAACTCAGACTAACACAAAGAGATTTTCATGAAGTTAAATCTTTCTAGAAAATGTATTCCATGAAAATCATAGGCTCTAGATGTACTAAATTTCATATTTCAAAACAATTAGAAATTTATATTAATGTTGTTACATCCTATAAAATAATCTTAAAACCTCTAGTAACAGTTGCCCTCAGGATATCTCAAAACTAAAAACTGTAAAAAAAAAAAAAAAAATCACTTGTGATATTACATTTGCCAATTGCAGCTGGCATTACTTTTAACATGTCAATTAAAAATGAAGTTGTGAAAAGTCTAAGTTTTAGATAGCCTGAATTAATGTGCAGAAATGTAAATTAGTAAATTCTGAGGATCAGCATATTAATCACATATTATTATTTATTACATTATGTAAAATTATGACATCAAAAATGCTGATTTATAGTTTGTAAGCTCATGTTGTTACTTAGTTTGTGTATATCACTATTATTTTTATTGTTTCATAAATAAAACTTTTTTATATTTTTAATTATATATGAATACAATACCTTTATTTTACTTATTTATTTTTATGTGCTGCTGAGGATTACCCAGTGCTTCATACGTGCTAGACAAATGCTCTGTCACTGAGCTACAACTCCAGCCCCAAGTAAAGAATTTTTAAAGGAAAGTTTCTTTTTTGTACCTGTAACAGTACTTTTCCCCACTCTGTTTGAAACAGGTCTCACTATATTGCCCATAATGATCTCAAACTTGAAGTCCTTCCACCTCAATCTCAGGGGTAGCTGGAATAGTAGGCACACATCAGTCTGCCTGACTTTTACCTACTCTGTGGACAAGGAGTTCTATAGTTTTATTTTGTGCCAAGTGCTGCTATTTATGTACCAGCCTGGAGGAAGGGTTAACCCAAAGGACTGGATTTCAACTATTTGATTGTTCACATCATCCCAGAACCCTGGGATTTATTTATTTTTTCTTTTGTGAAGCAATGGAGCAGAAAAGCCTTCGTCATGTCTCTAAAGTCAAGTGTGAAAGTGACTATACACTCACCCTGTTTATTCATAATTCTGTTCCTGATGACCTTATTCACACAGGTGGTTAAAAAAATACATTAACAGCAGAAATATGGAAGACTATTTAATGAAGCAATATGTTTCTAGTTTCTCAGGTATTATTAAATTTAATATTTACCTCAACAAAGTATCAATCAGTTCAGTGTCATCAGGTGGAAGGTGCATGAAATATGAGGTAAGTAAAAACAAAAGCTATTGAAAAGGAGATAGTAGAGGTCATATGGCTTGGTGTGGATGGGGGCCCCCACAGATGCTATTGCTTAAAGGTTTCCTGGTTTTCCAGTGCCAGTGAATACACTAGGTTACTCAGTGTCAACTCTTGCTGCCACAAATTTGAAACTAATTATCTATAACATGAAGCAGGGTTAATAATTGCTTTTTTTCCCCTTTATGTTAGATTCTAGAAATCATACTCCTTAAAGTTCCATTACAGTAGCCGTATTAGTTTGATGTATCCTCTGCTTGTCATTAATGTTTATCATTTTAATTTTATTCATCCATTTGTATTGTTAAATGTTAAGAATTGTAATCTTCTTTTGAAGGTGTAGAGGACATTTGGTGTTTCTGTCTACCCAGAATCCCTCTCCCTGCCCCATCTGTTCTTTGAGAAATTGAGCCTCCACTAGCAATGGTACACTGATAAAAGTTTCCCAATGGGTAAAGAAAACCTGATTTTTAATATTTGCTATTTTCTATGATGTGAATATACCCATCATGACTGACTTGAAATTGGTGTCAAAGAACACAGAATTGAGGAAAATATGCACAATTTTCCCTTATGAAGTTAGTAGAATCTGCCTCCAGCACACATTGCCCCTACTCCATGTTGTTATGAAAGGGTTGTCAATCACCAAACCTTACCCTACATATATGGAGGGATATATATTACTGTGTATTAAACTGAATTCCACAAAGGAAAGAAGAGAGCGCTTACAAGGCAGGGACTAGGAATACCACTTTCTAGTTTCTTAAAATATTAGAATTATACTTGAATATGTTCAATCCTGCAGGAATTGCTATGGGTCAGTGAGGGAACAGAGGGTTCAGGGGATGAGAGTGCAGTTTTGGTCCAGAACCCATAAGGGAGAAAGGATGTGTTATTCAGTAGGGGAAGAGAGAATGAATCTTGTTTCTTAGCAAATTTCAAAAAGATTATCGAAAGAGGTGTTGATAAAATTCATTTAAAAAAGAAACACAGAGCTTTCCCTCTATGTTTTCTTCTAGTGGTTTTACAGTTTTAGGTCAGGCAATAAATTTTTTGGATATGACCCCAAAAACCCTGCAAAAACAAAAATAGGCGAATGGGATCATATCACATAAACAGTTCTAAACGCACAGCAAAGGAAATAATTGACAAACTAAAAAGACAACTCATAGAATCAGAGAAAATATTTGGAAACCAAACATCTATTATCCAAAACATACAAAGAATTCAAACAACTCAATAGCAAGAAAACAAAGAACCCACATTTTTTGTAAAATGGGCAAAGAACCCAAGCAGACATTCCTCAAAATAAAACATACAAATGGCCAATGGCAATGTTCAGTATCACTAACCATTAGGGAGACACAAATTAAAACCACAATGAGATATCACCTTTGTCTGTTATAAAGCATTTATCAAAAAAAAAAAAAAAGGAAAGATAGCAAATTAGAGAAGATACAGAAGATTCAAAGAGAATCCTCGTACATAATTGGTGGAAATGTAAATTAGTATAGCCATTATAGGAAATGATATGAAGTTTCCTAAAAAAAAAAAAAAAAAAAAAAAAAAAACATAAACAGAACTGCCATACAACTCAGGAATCTTACTCTGGTATGTTTTCAAAGGAACTGAATCAATTATGTCAAAGGGATATCTGTGCCTCCACGTTCATTGCAGCATTATCCACAATAGCCAAGATATGAAAACAGGTTCTAAGTGTCCATCAGTGAATGAGTAAAGAAAATGTGGTATAAATAATGAAAAACTAAGTGAATCTAATAAAGTTGAACTCACAAAAGTAGAGGGGAGAATGGTGGTTACCAAAGACTGGGAGCATGGGGAGGAGTTATGAATGGGAATTATGGTAGGATGTTTCATATAGACAGGAAGAATAGCTTTTGAGCTCTATTGCACAGCAGGGTCACTATAATCAATATCGTGTATTATAGAAATCAAAATAACTATGGGAATAAATTTCAAATATCTCACTATAAAAAATATAGGTATGTGAGGTAATGAACATGTTAACTTGTTTGGTTTAATCATGCCACATTGTATAATCAGAGCAGCCCATTGTATCCATGGATGTGTGTAATTATGATTTGTCAATAAAAATAATAGTAATTTTGGAGCTGGGTATGAAGCCCAGTAAGTAGTACTGTGCCTGCTTAGCATGCATGAAGCCCTAGGTTCAATTCCCAGCAGCAAAACAAATGAAAAATAGTCTTTTTTTTAAGTTTTAAAAAATGAAAGTAGTTATCTACTTTAAAAAAGTAGGTATATAATTTTTGAACCAATAGCCAATATCAAAACTTTAAAGAATACTCCTTATCAGATATATGTTTGCCTAATGGGTACACTAAGCATAGTGACATGAAAGCTAAAAATATAGATTTTTATGATTTATTAATTATATTAATAATATTAATTTTAAATTGTTAATATTAACTATGGATTTTTGTTTTCCCTCATTGTCTTCTCATTATAAATGTGGCCCTACTGACAATTATATTAGTGATGATTATCCATAAAATGAAACAAGACAAAAAGCTTCATTACCTTTTCTAATTAAATGAAAAAATCCATTTAAATGGTGTGTAATTTTTACTCAGTTTCCTGCTATGCTGTTCAAAGCCCATTCCTCAGTACTGCAATCTGAGCTAGGTAAGTGTGGTATTAATTGACTGCTTCATGTCATTGAGCAAGTAGAATTTGGTTCTGCATTACAAGATAAAGAGAAAAGAGTCACACAAAACTGCATCATTCCCATGTTCCTGTAAATTGCTCCAATTGATCAGAGGTTTCCTAGACACTCTGCAGACATTGGCCTCAGTGGCTGACACACGTACAGAAGTACTGATGAGGGCTGGGGATGTGGCTCAAGCGGTAGTGCGCTTGCCTGGCATGCGTGCGGCCCAGGGTTCGATCCTCAGCACCACATACCAACAAAGATGTTGTGTCCGCCGAGAACTAAAATAAATAAATAAATATTTAAAAAAAAAAAAAAAAAAAAAGAAGTACTGATGAGACGGAGCCATCAATGCACCAGCTTTGACTGCTGAGTGAAAAAGCACACAGCAGATTGACAATTCCTTCCCTTTCTTGTAGGCATCTTCCATCATTCTGGATCATTTGTGAGTGCTTTCAACTCTTGGTTTGTGAGAAAGGATAAGTGGCCCCTCTCCTGCCATGGGAAGGGTACCCTCTCACTGTGAGCCTCACTCTCACTGGGTTCCTACCCCATTCCATCGCCTCTTTTCTCTTCCCAGCCTTCTGTTTATATGGGATGGAATGAAATGAGGTAATTGACTGCCAGTTCCTGGTAAGACCTAGGAATGCATGTACCATTCTGGAAATGTGTAGTATGCTTAGCACCTTAGGATATGGGTACTTGGCACCTTTTACTTTTGGCAATGGGTCTAGTGCCATTTCTACAGTGATAAGTAAGCCCCATTACCACCCAGTACACTATTTCACTGAAGTGCACTGGCCACAGCTGACCCCACTGTGCTCTGTGGCTAACATTCTTTATGGCAAGGAAGGAGTTCAAAGTCATCATGCATGCTAATTAGTGACAGAATCTATGTGTGGGGCTTTTTTTTCATGACAATGACTTATTTTGGAATGAGATGACTTTTTCAGTAAAAATGTATTCTTTTTTTTTAAACATTTATTTTTTAGTTATAGTTGGACACAATATCTTTATTTTATTTATTTATTTTTATGTGGTATGGAGGATCGAACCCAGGGCCTTGCACATGCTAGGCAGGCGCTCTACCACTGAGCCACAACCCCAGCCCCTATAAAAATGTATGCTTGTTGATTCACTCAATAACTCACTATGAACAATCTACCATGCACTATGGTGCATTGCCAGACATTGGGATACAATTGTAAGCCAAACAAAACAAAACAAGGTGTTTCTCCTTAGGGAACTTGTAGCAAATGGGTGAGAATAGTAAAATAAAATAATCACACAAATATGTATAAGATTCAACCTCAATAAACACTTGGAAAAAAAGAATATATTGAGAGGATGAAGGAGGACAGGAAAAGTCTCTCAAGAATTGAGATATCTGTGTTTCTCCATTATGTCAGTCAGGTTTAAATGATTATAGAAAGGAATCTATTTTGAGATGGACACTGAGTCAACGTGTCTCATTCCGTACATTCAGTTTTAAGACAGGATTTAACCTCTTCATCTGTGCTAATATTCCCATTAACATACCCTCTTGATCTTTATTTTAGAAAACCAGTGCCATCCCTTTCACATCCTTCTTTCCCCTTTTCCGTACATACAGCATCCTCTTCTATACTCAGGCTATCAATAGCCGCCCATCATTGATACCACCCATACACTCCTCAACATTCTCATTTCTCCAATAAATCTCTTTTCCTGATCATAGGCAGTTATCACAAGAAAAATAGGGGCTGGGATTGTGGCTCAGTGGTAGAGTGCTTGCCTGGCATGTGTGAGGCCCTGGGTTCGAATCTCAGCCCCATTTATAAATAAAATAAAGGCCCATCAACAACTAAAAAATATTTTTAAAAATAAATAAATAAAAGAAAAATAGTATGTAGCAAATGACCATTGTGATTTGCATTTCTTTTCACAATTTGCATTTTCAGAGGACATGTCATATTGGCATTCAGAATGTGTGAAAATGTGAAATGGTGAATTATAGATCACATATGAGAGGAGATTAGGTATTAAAAACCTTCTAAGAACCCTTCATACATCATAGAGAGCTAGCCTTGGGAGATGGTATTGATGGTTGATACTAAATTAAGGAACCTGGGGGGCTGGGGATGTGGCTCAAGCGGTAGCTCGCTCGCCTGGCATGCGTGCGGCCCGGGTTCGATCCTCAGCACCACATACCAACAAAGATGTTGTGTCCGCGGAGAACTAAAAAATAAATATTAAAAATTCTCTCTCTCTCTCTCTCTCTCTCTCCTCTCTCACTCTCTCTAAAAAAAAAAAAAAAAAAAAAAAAAGAACCTGGGTTTTGGAACAACTTAGTACCATATTGGTTGAGAAATTCACGAAAGATATTTAAAACAGAATTTCTAAGCCAGGTGTGGTGGCACAGGCCTGTAATTCCAGCTACTTGGGGCCAGAGGCAGGAGGATCACAAGTTCAAGGCCAGCCTTGGCAATTTAACAAGACTCCGTCACAAAATAAAATTTAAACAAACAAAAAACATCTAGGAATATAGTTCAGTGATACAGTGCCCCAGGTTGAATCCTCAGCACTGGGTGGGGGGAAAAAACACTATAATTCCTAGAAAATTCTTCTTTTCTGTGAGCATTCATTCCTAAAAAAAAACTCAAAGCAAATATCACACTGTTAGATTGCCTGGTTATTTCCTCAAATCCAGATCAGATTACATCACTGCTTAATTATTTTTTTTAAACAATTTTTTTTTAATTTTTTAAATATTTATTTTTTTTTTAGTTCTTGGCGGACACAACATCTTTGTTGGTATGTGGTGCTGAGGATCGAACCGGGCCGCACGCATGCCAGGCGAGCACGCTACTGCTTGAGCCACATCCCCAGCCCATCACTGCTTAATTATAATATAAAAAACCTGGGCTTTTCAGGACTCCAAATAAAGTTTGGATAGCAATATTGGTTAAAGAGGGAAAGAGATGGGCTGGGGATGTGGCTCAAGCCGTAGCGCGCTCGCCTGGCATGTGTGCGGCCCGGGTTCGATCCTCAGCACCACATACAAACAAGAACTAAAAAATAAATATTAAAAATTCTCTCTCACTCTCTCTCCTCTCTCACTCTCTCTTAAAAAAAAAAAAAAAGAGGGAAAGAGAGAGGCACATGATATGTTACTAATCTTCCTCTGAGACTTAATACACACCCTAAGATGTCATACAGTAAGAACTTTAAAATTGTTTATACCATATTAGGAAAAAAGCTTATGCTATGATTAACTAGCATGTTTTTCCTTCTGATTTGGTAACCATCACATTGGCTTGGGAAAATATGAAACGATGTAAATCAATCACAAGTTATTTCCATGAAATAGCCACACAATGTAACTTTTTTCAGTATTAAATTATTGTTCTTAAAAATAACCTAATTTATATTATAGTAATTCCCTCATAACACACACACACACATCAAAACAGCTCACTTCTTTCTCTTCCATTTCTTTTTTTAAAATGTTATACTTGTTAACACAATATAGTATTATATTTAACCGGCAGTGAATTTTTAATGTTTTATTAAAGGCTTCTAACACATTTTGGGAGGAGGAAAGTTTTTAGGTACTTTCACTTAGAAACACTGGAAGAAAGCAATCATTATTTATTGAGCATTTCCTGTATACAAGCAGAGTGTTTCAGCCATTAATGTGTATGATGTCATTTTAAAACACTGTACCAACTCAATTGAAGGAACAGTTCATTTTTGTTAATATTATTAATAGTAAAGAGCTCTTATCTGTCACTGTATAGTTTATAAGGAAAATTTAATGTAAGTTTCTCTTTACTTATATGTTTATAATTTTTACAAAAATCAAATAGTTCTACCAAGTTTACTATGCAATTTGGTACCCCTAACCCAATTCTTATTTCAAAAACCAACTTTCAACACTTTTTTCTGTTTCTTTTGGCAATTTAGTCATTTCGGTATTGTTAAACAGTAACTAGGGTCCACTTTATTCTTTGAATATAACCCTTGCTGCTCGGCTACTGTGTCTTATTTTAAAATGGACAAGTTTTTCCTGCTGTTTTGGTTTTTCATTCGTCTTCTCCCTCTCCCCTGCCCAACCATGGGAGAAGCAAGGTTAACCTTCTTCCCATCCTAGGCAGAGTTGTCAGTCCTTCTGCTCATGGACCCTAGAAATGAAGGAATCCAGGCTTTGGGGCTGTCATCTGTGGATCTAAGAAATGGCCATCTCTTTAGCTATAGATAAATTACAGGGCACAGCTGGAATGTAGCCTTACATCCCCTCTTTAAAAGCCCACCGTTTCCCCTGGCAGTTAGAAACAACCTCTGAGACAGAACTCTACTGAGAAAACTTCTTTGTCTTTTTCTGAAAAACTTGCCCTCATTATTGGATTGGCATCAGGAACAAGGACTGTGCTTTTGGTATCAAAACAATTATGCAAAAAAAAAAAAAAAACAATTATGCTACTTATACGTTTTCAGTTGTACATTTGTATCAACTTCCTATACTAACGATGAGAAATTGGCTTTCTAACCTGTAAGCTCTTCTCGACATACATGTAATCCCCTTCTTCCTCATAATGAATTATAGTTTTACTTTTTGATTAGCTCAATAGTCAGAATTTACAATGTTATGACATAAAATAGTTTCATGTCTGAGTCATCTGATTGATTACATTTCCTGTCTCATACGACTTTTTATTTTCCCAATATTTATTTGCTCAGTTTCTTGTATATCTTTTGCTAATATATTCTAAACTCTCCTCTAGAAATGTCAATCTTCTCTCGATGTATTTCCCAGGTTACAAACTCAATTTTATCTTCTTGGAGACAGCCATTCTGGAGCTTTCTACATCTTCTGCCTACAGGGATGTGTTGCTCTCTCTGTCCCAGATATCTGCTGTCTTGGGAATTCCCTATTCTGCTCATCTTCACTGGGTCCTCCACTTCTGGAGTCCCTTATATTCCTCTTTCTTTGTTTACTCTTTAATTTTAATACAGCATCTTCACCAGTAACTTCATAAGAAAGCATGTATGGAAGATAATTTTTGAGACCTTGCATCTCTGAAAATGTTTTGGTTCTACCCTCACATTTACTAGATAGGGAAGAATTCTGGATCAAGAATCCTGTAACCTCAGAAATTAAAGACCCCACTCCATTATCTTCTGGTTTCTCTTGTTTCTCTTCAGAAGTCTGAAACAGTACTCACTCCTGATTCTTTAGAAGTGATCTGTTTTTCTTTCTGAAATCCATTAAGATCTCTTTGTCCCAAGTGTTCTGAAATTTCGCCATTAAGTGCTTTGATTTACGTCTTTTCACATCTGTGTTATGAACATAGGGAGCACTTTCAAGCTGTAACAGCAGGTTGTTCCAATCTTGAAATTTGTCTTGAATTATTTCTTTGATGAATTCTTCACCAATGGTCTCTTTCTTAGTCTTTCTGGAACACTTATTTATGAATGTTGGATTAAATTTTGATCAGTCCTCTGATTTTCTTATTCATTCACTCTCACTTTATATCTCTTTCTGGTTTTGTTCCACTTTGGGGAAGATTTCCTCACATTTGCCTTTCAATTCTTCCAAGTTTTTTTCTACTACCATATTTTAAGTTTTCAAGAGTTCTTTCTTGTTCTCACAATTTTTCTTTATTATGTCATATAGTTATGCATCATAAATATATTATTTTTTCTTACCTCCCTAAAGTTATTAATGAGTTAGGTTTTTTTTCCTCAACTTCTCTCTCTGACTATGATTTTCTCTAAGTTCTAGTTTATATTTCGATCTTGTCTCTGTTAGAGATGGTGGAGGATTTATTTATTCAAATGTGTTGATTACTCACATATTTAAGAATGGAGCACTCAAGCCTGATTTGAAGCTCTGTACGCATGATGATTTAGACAGTTTTTGCATTGCTGTGAACAAAAGACCTGACAACTTAAAGGAGGAATAATTTATTTGGAGCTCACAGTTTCAGAGGTCTCAGCCCATAGATGGCCACTTCATAACTCAAGGCTCACAGTGAGGCAGCACGTCATGGGAGAAGGGACTGTCTGGTGAAAAAAAGCTGCTCAGCCCATGACAGGGTCAGGAAACAGAGAGAAAGGGGTGAGAACAAAGGGGTTGCAGGGAAGATGAACCCCTGCGAGGCACACCCTCAGTAATCTACCTCCTCTAACCATGCCCCACCTACCTACAATTCCACCTACAGAAACCATTCAAACTAGTGGGGGCAGGGGTGATGATTTGGTTACAACTCTCACAGTCTAGTCATTTCACATCTGAACATTACTGCATTAATACTCAGAGCTTTTGGGAGATACCTCACATTCAAACCATAACATTCTGTCCCAGGCACATGTCTATCTCTAAAATGCATTTAGTTCATCTCCATGGGTCCCACAGTCTTAACAGTTTAGACTGTAACCCAAAGTCCTATCCAAGTCCAAAGTCTCCTCTGAGACCCAAAGCAAACTCTTGGCTGTGAGCCCTTGTGAAAGTCAAAAGCAAGTTACATATATCCAATATCCAGTGGCACAGAGTAAATATTCCCATTTCAAAAGGGAGAAATAAGGGCATAGAAAGAAGGGTAAAACAGAGGCAAGACCAAAACCTAGACGGAAAAACAGGTCCTGACACTCCACCTGTAAACTCTGAGTACAGCACCTAGGACACATGGCTGTGAGATGTGCTCTCCAAAGAGCTTGGGTAGTCCCTGCCCTTTGACCTTGCCAGTTGCAGTACACAGGGGCTCTCTTTTAGCCTGGCTCTCTCCACAGTCTGTAACTTTTCTTGGCAGATGATCCATGTTACTAGTATCTCTCATTTCCTAGGTTCTATATGCTTCAGCTTCACATTCAGCGCTTCACCCATCACCCTCTCGGGGGCAGCCTGGAGGGACTTTGGCTCTGCTATTTGCATCTCCCAGGCCTTCCTCTGAAATTTCAGTGGCAGTTTCCATGACCTTTTGTATATCCTTAATTCTTGTAAAAACAGCACCACTAGGATGAAGCCAAGATTTGCTGCCTGCTGCCAACTCACAGTACTTGGACCCCATTATGGTTTGGATGTGAGGTGTCCCCCAAAAGCCCATGTGTGAGACACTGCAAGAAGGTTCAAAGAGACTCAAAATAGAAATGATTGAGTCTTAACCCAATCAGTTATTTCATCCCCTGATAGAGATTAACTGAGTTTTACTTAAGGTGGTAGGGTGTGGCTGGAGGAGGTGGGAGTTGGGGTATGGCTTTAGGTACATATTTGTCTCTGGCAAGTGGAGTCTGTCTCTACTTTCTGTTTTTTTTTGTTTTTTTTTTTTTTTGGATGGTGCTGGGGATCTTAACCCAGGGCTTTGTGCATGCTAGGCAAGAACTCTACCAACTGAGCTATTTCCCCGACCCACCGTCTCTGCTTTCTGATCACCATGTGAGCTGCTTCCCTCCACCACACTCTTCTGCCATGATGTTCTACCTCACTTCAAGACCTGAGGAATGGAGGCTGCTGTCTATGGATTTAGACCTCTAAAACCATGAGCCCTCGAATAAACTTTTCCTCCTTTAAAATTGTTCTGGTCAGATCCTTTAGTCACAGCAGAAAAAAAAAAAAAAGATTAAAACAGGCCCCTGGGATCATGGTTGTAGTGGCCTCTGAGTGAGCTCAGTGTGTTGAAACAAATTCCTAGGGTCCCCTGTGGGAGCAGAAAACCCCATTACCTTCTACAACCTTGAGCTTGAAGTGGGTGTGGTCTTGAAAATTCCTGAGATGCCCTCAAGGCATCTTTCCTAGGGCCTCCCTGCAAAGTACTTAGCATCTCTTAAGGGGCTATAATCACTTCAATGAGCACACTTTCCCTGGCTTCAGATTTACACAAGCTTTTCTAGTCAAGCTGCAAGTTTTTAAAATCCTTTAGTCCTATTTTCTGCTCCCAATTCTCACAGTAAAAGAAGTTGCCAGCAATATTCATGCTACTGACTGAATTCAGTCTCGCACAAAATCTCTCAGAACATAGGTAAATTGTAGACAAATTCTTTGTAGAAGGTAACATGAATAGCCTCTACTCAAATTCCCAGTAGAGTTCTAATTTCCATCTGAATCTTCATGAGCACATTCCACGTTCCTATTGTCAGAATCACCAGAATCACCCATTAAGCTCTGCTTACAACATTCTAAAACTTTTCCAGCTTGCATCTCTAAACTTTTCAAAATTCATCTTGCAAATCAGCTCCAAAGACTTCTGAACCACATGATCAGGTTAGTTGTTAGGTGGGTTTGAGGTGGCTAAAGGAACAAAGTACTAGGCTACCCATGCTCGAAAGAACAACCAATCAGGTGCCGAGAGACAAGCAGTGATGGTGCCTTATAACCACCTGCCAATCAGTAGGGTCTCCTGACCAATCCTGGGAGGACATGGATCTCAGCAAGATCAGCTGACCACCTCCAGGAGGACAAGGGATTCTAAAAACCTCCCTTTCCTGTCCTGAGCCCTCCCTTTCTGCCCTAAGCCCAATAAAATTCCAATCTGGCTGAGCCTGGGTGCGATTCCCCTGGACCTGCTCTGTTGGACTGGAGGGTCTCGCCTAGGAGCAAATCTCCATAAAGCCTTGTTCAGCTGCTTTTAATCTGCCTCTGTTTGATCACCGGCGCCTGACCTTACATTAGTCACAGCAATGACCCCACTTCTTGGTATCAGTTTCTGTTTTAGTCAGTTTTTGCATTGTTGTAACCAAAAGACACAAACAAGAACAACATAGAGGAGGGAAGGTTTACTTGGGGCTCATGGTTCCAGAAGTCTCAGTCCATAGATGGCTGACTCCTTTGCTTTGAACTTAAGGTGAGACAAGTATATCATGGCAGAAGGACCCAGCAGAGGAGGGCTGTCAGCTCATGGCAGGGTCAGGAAGCAGAAAGAGAAAAGAGGTTGGGGGGAAGAAGAGGTCCGGGGAAGATTCACCTTTTCAGGGCATACCAACAGTAATGAGGTATTCTCTAGCCATGTCCCACCTTCCTGCTAGCTCTCACCATCCAATCATTTCACCTCTAAACATTCTTGCCTTAACACAGGAGCTTTGAGGTGACACCTCATAAAATTATAACACACGGGCAGACCTTGTCCACTGGTGGGCTTTTCATAGAAGAATCTAACTGAATTACCAAGATTTTTAGGTCTATTCTTTGAGGATTCTTAGATTCCCAGAGAAAACTTGTCCTTCTAAGTGTGAAAGAATGAGAACCATCAAGCATCTGATCCTAGCCCACTCCCACCAAAACCAAAATACGCACCTAAGCCAAATAAAATTCCAATCTGGCTGAGCTCTGTAACTTATCATACTCCATTTAGGCTTCTATAACAAAATGTCTTAGACTACATAATTCATAAACAATGGAAATTTACTGCTCATAGTTCTGGAGGCTGGGAAGTCCAAGATCAAAACACCAGCACATTTGAGGTCTGGTGAAGATCTACTCCTCATAGATGGTGCCATCTCTGACCTCATGAGGCAGGAGGGGAAGGAAACTCTCACTTGAGCCTCTTCTTAAAAAGAAATTTTTTAGGTGTAGATGGACACAATACCTTTATTTTATTTATTTGTTTTTATGTGGTGCTGGGGATTGAACCCAGTGCTTCACACATGCTAGGCAAGCGCTCTACCACTGAGCCACAACCCCGGCCCAAACTTGAGCCTCTTTGAAGGGTACTCACCTTCTCATTCACAAGGGTGGATCCCTATCACTTAATTATTTTCCAAAGACCCCCACCTCTTAATAATATCACTTTGAGCACATTGGATATTAGACTTCAACATAGGAATTTTGTGGACATGAACATTCAGACCATAGCAGTATCTTAAAATATTTAAAGAGCTTCCTCATGGAATAAAGAGTAAATTTACCCTGTGTTCCTCTATAGATCATACCTAGGAACCATGAGTAGAAATTTTAAACAGATTTTTCAGCTCAAAAAAATATATACATATACACACACACACACACACACACACACACACACCAACTTGAATATGGAAAGTGATGTGACATAAAATAGTTTTCCATCATGGAGCTTACGTATAATTCACAGACCTTGGGTTGGGAATATAGCTCAGTGGTAGAGTTGTTGCATAGCATGTACAAGGCCCTGAGTTCAATCCCTAGTACTGCAAAACAAAACAAAACAAAACAAAACAAAAACACCTCATTCACAAATCTTCATCAAGTGCCCTTTAGAACAACATAGTTTTCTCCTTAATCTCAAGATGCTAATAGTCTACTGGAGAGACAGAAATGTCTGAACCTAAAAATTCCTGATTCCCTAGGTTCTCCTGTTATACCTATTAAAGAATTTATACCTCTCTTCAGAGCACTTGTGATCACTTGCTTGATATCTGCCTTCTCTACGGTCTCTAAGCTCCATAAAGGCAAAACCTTTATTGATCAATACTCTACTGCTTACATTTAAGATTATGTGATAACACTTTAGATGCTCAAGAGTATTAGTTAACTGACACAAACCAAAATTCACATTGAAGATTAAGAGATAGTATGATAGAAATATAATTAAGAAATTAGAAGAGAAGAGATAAAGGCATTTAATTCAGTTTAGCATGTAAAGGGAGAAGTTCCTGAGGGTGGGCTCAAAAAAATTCTGTAACAGCATAAAAAGTTATTAAGGCAAAAAAGGAGGGGAGGGGAATTCTAGGAAAAAAATCAGCATGTTTAAAATCACAGAGACATTGGGTAATATAATACATTCTTAACATATACAATATGTTAACAGAGAACACATTGCATAATGTGGAGAGGGAGGAGACTAAAGAGCAAGACAGGGGCAAAGTCAAACAATAATATGGCAAGGAAGAGTCATTTAAAGCTTTGTGGGTTTTTTTTTGTTGTTGTTGTTGTTTGTTTTGTTGTTTGGTGGTGCTGGGGATTGAACTCAAGGCTTTGTGCATTTGAGGCAAGTACTCTACCAACTGAGCTATATCCCCAGCCCATCATTCAAAGCTCTTAAGCAGGTGGTCTTTCTACTTAGAAATAGCATTCTGACAGAATGATGGAAGAGTGTAGGATGAGAGATGGAGATGAGAGACAAGAAGGCCAATGAGTGAAGAGAAGATAGACCAAGGAACTATACAAGAAGAAGAATTGATAGGTCAGATTTGGACATGAATAGTGAGAATAAGTTGTGTCAAAGACAACTCCCAGGTATCTAAATTTAGCCATTAAATTAGGTGAATTCATTGAATCAGTGAAGCTAAAAAAAATAAGGCAGATTTCATGTGAGGAAGACATGTTAAATTCAGGACAGAGGGTACTACGTTTATAGGAAGTATCGGGATCAAAACCGGGATGACCAATGATCAGTTGACTATAAAGGTCAATAGTTGCAACCAAGCATACAAATAAAAATTACTCAGGAACCATATTGTGAGAAGGAAAGAGTTCAGTCCTAGGACAGAACCTATGGAAACCAACCTTAAGAAGAGGATGACCACAGAGAATGACAGCAAGAAGATGTCCAAGGCATAGTCCAAGTGTTGGGTGGAGAATCAGGACAGAGTAGTGTCACTGAGTCATTTCTCATCCTAAATCAAGGTACTTGTCTATTGGTAATATATCTGATCTGGGAGGAGGACAGTTCCCACTTCTATTTTTCCTGGACACATTCTGCTATTCTTCCTGTATCCCTCCTAAAGATTCTCTAGATCTTGACCTTGGAGAACAAAGGATTTCTCTGTTGGCCCAAGTTAACATACTGGCTTCTGAGGTGGGGCCGAGTTAGGGGTAGAGCAGCAAAACTCCTTTACCATTTGTAGGTTACCAGGCTGAGATACTTTGATGTTCTCCAGTTTGCTTTGGCTGTGGCACGAATCGAAGCATTGCTTCTGCTATCCTGGATGTCTCTTGTGAAAGTCTATAGTTTATGTTCATAGATAACTTAGACGAGTTTAGGATTCTGTACCTACTATTTTTCCCTGACATCTATAATTGGTCTACAGTTGAACTTCTGGCAGAAACAGAATCCCCCATATCTCTTGTCATGTTGTTTACAGTTATTATTTAAGGAATAGTCTTCATTACAAACATACAAACTACTCCAATGTTATTTTTTTGGTTTATAATTTACTGTTGACTAATACTGCTTATGCCTCCTTGTCCCAGGGCATTAGCAAACTGAGCTTAGCTCACTTCCCTACATGTGAATGGATGTACTAACTCAGCTCACGGCTAAATATGAACTCTGCATGTTACCTAGTTCCAGTTTTATAATTAGAGTTTTTGAACATCTAGACAGACAAAATACAGTGTGATCAAATAAAATGTTTTCCTCCTAGGTTTTAAGCTTGGTTTATGAAAGAAAGAGAGAGAAAAAGAGAGAGAGAGAGAGAGAGGAGAGAGAGAGAGAGAGAAGGAGAGAGGAAGAGAGAGAAAAGGGGAGGAAAGGGAGGGGAGAGAAGGGAAAGGAAAGGAAAGGGATGGGAAGTGAGAGAAAGAAATGGAAAGAACATAACAGTGCTGTTATTTACAAGGTTTGGCACAGGGAAAGCACTAAATAACTCTATGATAAATGAGCAGACTTTCAGGTCAGGGAAATTGATGAAAAAGGTCTAAGATGTAAAAAAGCACAAAATTAAAAGTGGTGATGGGGCTGGGGATGTGGCTCAAGCGGTAGGGCGCTCGCCTGGCATGCGTGCGGCCCGGGTTCGATCCTCAGCACCACATACCAACAAAGATGTTGTGTCCGCTGAGAACTAAGAAATAAATATTAAAAAAAAATTCTCTCTCTCTCTCTCTCTCTCTCTCTCTCTCTTCTCTCTCTCTTTAAAAAAAAAGTGGTGAGTAACTCATTTGGTTAGAATATCAGACACTTGGAAACAGCAGGAAAGTGAATTGGAGAGAAGCTTTGAAGCCTAAGATAGGCATTTGGATTTTATGGAAAGCCATTACGATTTGTTTATAATTAGATATCTGCTTAAGAAAGACAATTCTGAAACTTCTCATTTTATGGGGTGAGTCATGTTTTCAAATGCCATTGAAATGATCAGTGCAATATAAAAAGGGGAAAAATTGAAGGTATACACCATAGCAATTTTTCTAAGACTGAGTGCAGATAGGACAAGACTGAAGGAAAAATTGAATAAATGAAAAGGGAAAGCCTGCTTGGGAAATAGTGACTGACATCCATAACACAATTCAAACTTCCAAACCAAGTGGAAGGAATAGAGCTGTTGGGCTCTGTTAACCAGGAACAAAATATAAACCTCAAAGGCACACCATAGAGACCTATCTCCTCCAGCCACACCCCCTCTGCCTACAGTTCCTATTCCACTAATCCATATCAGTGGTCTAATCCACTGATTTGGTTAATTCTCTTATTACACAATCATTTCACCTCTGAAAATTCTTTCATTGTCTCACTCATGAGCTCTTTGGGGACACCTCATATCTAAATTATAACACAACCCAAATTAATCTATAACGTTTATTCACTTCCAGCCACAATCCTAAAGGGGTCCCATGGAATGTTTCAACACAATTTTCTCTAGTTACCTCTCTGGAGCCCAGTACTCCTTCCTCAGGAAGGGAATTGTAAGCAAGCCCAGATTGTCTTTCTTCAGTCTGGATCCATATACACTATCTGAGTGAGATTCCTTGAAGTTTAGGGCATGTGGATGGTACTTTTTCTTCATGACCCAGTGTTAATGCAAGTTGTTTTAATTCTTAATTGTAATGTAACACAATTACTAATTACTAAATTAAGTTAATTTGGCAGCTTAAGACAATCATAATTTATTTGGTTGTGATTTTGAAATTTCTGCAGCCCTCAAAAGGACAATTAATCTCTGCTCTACATGTCACTAACAAGATTGGCTTCACTGAGGCTGGAGGATCCTTTCCAAGATGGCTCTAGGTTGGTGCTGGCTATCACACTGGGAGCTCAGCTGGGGCTGTTAGCTGGGGACCTTTATTCTTTGCATTTTCACTTGACTATTTTAAGTTTCTTTACAGCATGGCTTCAGGATTTCCAAGAAATGAAGCAGATAGTTTATTAATGTTTTGACTTAGAGGTCCCAAAATGTTACTTCCTCTGCATTCAAATGGACAAAACAGTTACACACTCAGGTCAGATACAAGAGAATGAAACATAAGCCCTCTCTCCTGATGGAAGTAGCTGTGTGTATATATAGGGAGGGGCAGAATTATTTGGAGATCATCTTTGGAGACTGTGTTAGTCACTTTTTCATTATTATAACAAATACTTGAGATAATCAGTTTATAAAGAGAAAAGATCTATTTTGGCTCACAGTTTTAGAAGTTTTGGTCTAGGATTGGATGACTGTTGCTTTTAGGCCTATGGCAAAGCAGCACATCATGACAGGAGCATGCAGCAGAACAAAACCACTCACCTCATGGCCAAGAAGCCACAGGGAGGAAAGAGGAAGAGACCAGGGTCCCACAATCCCCTTTATGGACAAACATCCTAATGACCCACCTCTTATTTCCCAATAGCACCAAGCTGGGAACCAAATCTTTAACACATGGGCCTTAGAAAGACATTCCAGATCCAAATGATAGCAGGGACTGTCTACTATTTAGGATTTTCCTTGATTTTATATATTTTGCCCATTTTGGTTGGTTTCTATAAAAGATATCCAAATAATAGTGTTCACTCTATAATCCTTCTTGGAAAGAAATTCCAAAGAACTACTAATTTAAGTATAATTCATATTGCTAAAGCAATGTTTCCTAGATAAGAAATATAGCAATGTTTTTCTAATTTTTTATTGAGATATAACTTACACAAAGTAAAATATATAGATATTAAACAGATCTTTCAATGAGCTTTGAAAAATTCAGGTCCACACATCCATTAAGACATAAAGTATTTCCCTCACCCAAGAAAATTCTCTTATGCCTTTTCCTGGGCAATGCATGGCCTCTATTCTAATTTTTCATCTTTGATTCAATTTCTTTGTTACAAACTTCATATAAAGAAAATTATGCAGTAATACTCTTTTGTACCAAACTTTTTATTCAGTATAAAGTTTTTCAGATTTATTTGTATTTTTTATAGTAGTAATTTGTTCTTTTAATTGTTGATTAGTAATCCACTCAACAAATGTACTATAATTTGAATAATTTTATTAGATATTTGAATTATTCTACTTTGACTTAGAATAAAGCTATCATGAACATTCTCTGTAACTCTTTACATGTACATAAAATGTTATTTCTTTTTTTTTTTTTAAGAGAGAGTGAGAGAGAGGGGAGAGAGAGAGAGAGAGAGAGAATTTTTAATATTTATTTTTTAGTTCTCGGCGGACACAACATCTTTGTTGGTATGTGGTGCTGAGGATCGAACCCGGGCCGCACGCATGCCAGGCGAGCGCGCTACCACTTGAGCCACATCCCCAGCCCCATAAAATGTTATTTCTCTTGTGTAAATACCTAGAAGTGAAATTGTTAGGTCATAGAGACAATATGTTTTTAATTTTATAATTTGGAAATTACTTTTCTAAAGTGGTTGAACCAGCGTTCCAGTTGCTCCACACATCTATATAAAACTTTGGTACTGTCAGTCTTTAATTTAGCTCTTTTGAAGGTGTGCTATAATATTTTATCATATGAATTTGCATTTCCTTGATGACCAATGATTTTGAATACCTTTTCATGTACTTAGTGCCCGTTCATATGCCTCTCTTTGTAAAATGTCCACTAAAGCATTTTGTCCAAATTTAATTGGGTTGTCTTTTGTGAGTTACAGGTATTTTTAAAAATTTTATGTATATTATGAATATAAATCATTCATTAAACATGATTATTATGAATATTTTCTCCCAGTCTGTGGTTTGTCTACTCATTTTTTTAACCAGGTCTTTTGATGATTGAAAGTTGCAAATTTTTAAAAAATATTTATTTTTTGGTTATAGTTGGACACAGTATCTTTATTTCACTTATTTATTTTTATGTGGAGCTGAGGATCAAACCAGGGTCTCAAACATGTGAGGCGAGCGCTCTACCGCTAAGCCACAACCCCAGCTCCCAAATTTTTTTTTTATTTCTTGGTACTCAGGATTAAACCCAGAAGAGTTTTATCACTAAGCTACTCCCTAGTCCTGAGGGTCTTGCTAAATTGCTGAATCTGGCCTGCAATTTACAATGCTCCTGTCTCAGCCTCCCAAATTGCTGAGATTACAGGATTGCTCCATGATGCCTAACAGAAGCTTTTAATTTTTATTATGTTTAACTTATTAATATTTTCTTTTACAGGTAATGCTTTTTGAATCCTAAGAAATATTTGCTTGCCTGAAGGTTATGAAAATATTCTCCCATGTTTCTTCTTCCAGTTTGAGTTTCTATATTGAGATTAATAATCCATCACAGATTACTTTTTGAATATTGTAAAAGGTGACACTGTTTTGTATAAGGCCTGACACTGTTTTGAAAAAAAATATATACATATGTATATGTGTGTGTGTGTGTGTATATATATATATATATATATATATGTATAATATATATATATATATATACACACATATATATATATATATATTTCCAGTACCATTTCCCTTTCCCTACTGAATTGTTTTGGAGTCTTTCTTGAAAATCAACTGACCATACTGGTGTGGGTCTATGCCTAGACCATGTTTCATTGTTCCATGTGTCTTTTTTCCTGTAGTTTTACTGAAATTCTTAAAATCAAAAGTCTAAGTTCAACTTTGTTATTTTTTCAAAATTATTTTGGCTATATAGATTATTTGTATAACTTTTATATCAGTTGGGAAAATTTTAGCAAGTCCTACTAGAATTTTTATTGAAGTTGCATTGAATCAATAAGTCAATTTGTAGAGAACTGACAACAAAACAATATTAAGTATTCTAACCCATGTACATAACATATCTCTCCATCTATTTATCTTCTTTAATTTTGTTCAGCAATAAATATTACATATTTATATGTTTGCTTATAATATATATTCTACTCAATGTAATTTATAATCTGTGTTAAAGCAATAATAGAAATTTTCAAGATTGTATGACATGGTTTTTAAACTCACAATTTAATAGAAAAGTAGCCTCATAACTATTTTAAAAGTAAAATGTTTAAACAACACTTTCTAATTAGAAGAGATAAAATATATGAACACTTGGGGTTTGGGGCTGTAGCTCAGTGGTAAAGCACTTGCCTCGCATGTGTGAGGCACTGGGTTCGATCCCTGGCACCATATGAAAATAAAGATACTGTGTATTCATCTACAACTAAAAAATATATGTATTTTTTAAAATATATGCACACTTAATGATAGCACAAAGATTAGTAGGAAAAGCAATAGAGAATTTACACATAGAACAACATAAAAAAGTGGGAAAATTAAATTCAGTCTTTGACTTTGCTTAACCAATTAAAAAAATGAAAACATAATTGTGACTTAATATGAAAAATTGAAAAAAGCAAAACACTTTAGACATTTACTCTTTGGGGTTTAATATGTTAGGTTTATGCAAGGAAGAAAATATCTTAACATCCTGATTTTTTGACTGTCCCTATACAAATTTTTTTTCACATGTATCATCATTAAAATTCTGTAAATCTGGACACATTACAAAGACCATAGATTTTCCTCATGCCTGCCTAATGAACCATTCGTCTAAAGATCTACAGCTAGATATGTGTTATGGTTTTGATATTGGATGATCCCCAAAAGCTCATGTATGAGACAAAGCAAGAAAGCTTAAAAGTGAAATAAATGGATTATGAGAGCCTTAACCTAATCATTGCTTAATCCCCTGATAGGGATTAACTGGGTGGTAACTGTAAAATGGAGGAGGTCGGGGGACTGGAATTGGGGCTCAGAGGTAGCACAATTGCCTGGCATGTGTGAGGCACTGGGTTCAATCTCAGCACCGCATATAAATAAGTAAAATTAAAAAAAAAATTTTTTTTAAATGGAGGAGGTGGGTCACTGGTGGGGGGTATGCCTTTGGGGTTTATATTTTATCTGTGGTGAGGAGTCTCTTTTTCTCTGTTTCCTGATGTCATGTCCTTAGCTGCTTTCCTCCACCATCTCCTTTTGCTCCTTAAAATTATTATTTTCTAGTCTTGTGGTCATAATGACGAAAAGGCTGACTAAAACACTGTGTTTTTATGAAATGTAGTTTATACTCCAAATAGAGAATTACCCATCATTATATGGTTGATTATAGCATTTGGCAGAATGTCATATATATATATATATATATATATATATATATATATATATATATATATATATTCATTCACAAAAAAAAAATTTCTGGAAGAAGTGAACAGATGTTACCATTAGCAGTGTGACAGGAATCAGGCATACCTACAGAAGGGATTGACATTTACTGTTCATTTGTTATTTTGTGTAATTTGTTGTTCTTTGTAGAGCTGGGGATCAAACTCAGGGCATTCTGCATATTAGGCAGGTGGTCTACCACTGAGCTACACACTGGCCCTAGTGTTTGAACTTTTATTAGGTGCATATTGTACTTTCATAATTATAAAAACTAGTTTAGCTTTTTAAATAGTACATAGTCTAGATAAAAGACAAAGAGTAAATAAATTTTGGAACAATGTGTCATATATTGTTGTATTCTTAATTATGCTTTACAAATTATGGCACTCAATAAATATTAGGTGCATAAATGAACATATTGTCCTTTTGGAATGGAAAAAAAGCAAAGTAAAATGCATGAAATTAGCCCATCTGTAGAAAACTGTCCCAGAAATCTTCTCTGAGACAAAATTGCACTAAGACCAGAATATATATGAAATTCCTGCCAAAAATATCAATTCAAAATATAACAGCTGGGGATGTAGCTCAGTTGGTAGAGTGCATGCCTACCATGGCACAAGGCCCCAGTTCAATCCCTAGCACCAAAAAAAAAAAAAAAAAAAAAAAAAAAGCAAAATATAACAAATGCACAATAGGCTATGATAGGACTCCAACATATCTGTGAGGAGATGATTTTATACAGAAGAATATGATGGTTTGTAATAGAAACTAGAAAAAATATATATTATTTCTCCTGCATTAGCCAAAGAAAGGATATTGTGATTCTTGACTGATGGCCCAGCTTTTTAGAAAAAAGTGCCTCTAAAATGTGGAAGGACAATTAATTGGTCCTCCTTAGTGTGCTAGAAATCCATTTAAAAAGTATCAAATTCCCTTAATTTTTTGTATAACCAGCAACTTTCTAAGTCACAATTTGGTGTCTAAAGTGTGCCTGCTCGCCAGAAAGAAAAAATTCATAACAAAAGAAAAATAGGAGAGGCTTCTTTTATTTTTAAGCAAGAAAGGGTACTTATTGGAGAAATTTTCACATCTGGCTGTCATATTTTGTATATATTGCATATGAATAAACTACCTTTTGGGTTTATGTATATGCCTCTGGTAGGATGGTAGGAATCTGAGAACTTAATCATTTCTTTAATGAACCAGTAAAATTTAATTCTTAAATATACAAATTCCAGCAAGACATGACAGTGCTCGCTGTAATCCCACAATTCAGGAAGCTGAGGCAGGAGGATCACAGGATTAAGGCCAGCCTGGGAAACTTATCAAAACCCTATCTCAAAATAAAAAATAAAAAGGGCTGGGGATTTAGCTCAGTGATAAAATACTCCTGTGTGGGGCTGGGGATGTGACTCAAGCGGTAGCGCTCGCCTGGGATGCGTGCGGCCCGGGTTCGATCCTCAGCACCACATACAAAGATGTTGTGTCTGCCGAGAACTAAAAAATAAATATTAAAAATTCTCTCACTTTCTCTTTTAAATAAATAAAATACTCCTGTGTTCAAATCCCTAGTCTTTAAAAAAAAATTCCAGACCAGAATCTAGGCCCACCAATGTGGTTCTGAAGCTCAGCCTCTATAATCATCAGCAATACAATACTTGTCTTGTTCTATATTCTTTCTGTCTTCATTTAAATAATTCTGCATGAGGAAAAATATACCCTAGGAAAAAATTCAGGACATACTATAATCTCAAATAGAAGAGTATCTGAATCTCTGAAGATATGGTAATATCAGAATTTAGCCTTTATGTTTGGGGAAAAAAACAACTATAATTTTTTAAAAATATTTTTTTAGATGTTGATGGATCTTTATTTTATTCATTTATTTATATGAGGTGCTGAGAATCGAACCCAGGGCCTCAAACATGCTAGGCAAGTGCTCTGCCATTGAGCCACAGCTCCAGCCCCAGAACTATAATTTAAGATAGAAAGAAAAGCATTTACTATTTTGTTCAGACCACAGATTCCATATCCATTTGACCTGAGAATCTGTGATAATTCAGTTGATTGTTCTTGTATTGTTGTACTCTTATATAGTGTAAATGAAGTTGTTAAACGTGGAACAATATATTTACAGTTTATAAAAATTTTTTAGATGTTGATGGACTTTTATTTTATTCATTTATTTGTATGCAGTTCTGAGAATCGAACCCAGTGCCTCACACATGCTAGGCAAGTGCTCTACTACTGAGCCACAACCCCAGTCCACAACATTTACAGTTTTGATGGTATGTTATTCAGTTGGTTGTTGCAGAGCCAATAGCTAACAAAAACAACTTATAGGAGGAAAAGTTTATTTTGGACTCACGGTTTCAGAGGTTCAAGTCTATAGACGGCTGACTCCATTGTTCTGGGCCTGAGGTAAGGCAGAAAATATCATGGCAGAGGCCCTGGGGGAAGAAACCTACTCAGCTCATGACATCTAGGAAGAAGAGAGAGCAGACACAAAATGTAATTCCCAAGGACACATCCTAATGACCTACAGCCAGTTCCCACCCAGTAATCCGTTCAGAGTATTAACCCATCAAATGAATTAATCCACTGACGAGGTTACAATTCTCATAATCTAATCATTTCACCTCTGAACATTCCTGCAGTGCCACATGAGCTTTTCAGGGGACATCTCATATCCGAGACATAACAGATGGACTTTGCCAAATTGTTCTCTGAAAGGGTTGATTCCATTTATATACAAACAAAATATTTGCTTCTTCATATTCTCTTGCACATTAAATATTTTTAACTTATTTTTTTAATGATGAGTTTTTTTTTAAAGAGAGAGTGAGAGAGGAGAGAGAGAGAGAGAGAGAATTTTTTTTTTAATATTTATTTTTTAGTTCTCGGCGGACACAACATCTTTGTTGGTATGTGGTGCTGAGGATCGAACCCGGGCCGCACGCATGCCAGGCGAGCACGCTACCGCTGGAGCCACATCCCCAGCCCCTATTTTTAACGTATTTAACTTTTCCAATGAAATACCAGGAAAACTGTATACTTGGTTAATTTGTATTTCTTCAATTATAAATAAAATTAAATATAGCATCATGCCAGTAGGCAATTATATTTCTTTTCAGTATCTGGCAATGTAGATGCTTCACCTACTTTTCTATTCAACTGATGATATTTTTCTTATCAATTTATAAGAGATCTTGATACACCAATGAAATTAGCCCTTGTATGCCAAACATTAATAGCATTTTTCTTAGTTTGTTTTTGTCTTTTGCATCATTTTTGTACTTTAATATGAGTGTTTTGAGACAACAAATATTTACCAAGAAAATATTCCCCTTCTCACCACATGAAAGAAAGCCTAATGTTATGTTTTTTCAAAGGTCTGAGCTCAGTCCTATGTGGTGGCACACTCTTATAATCCCAGACACTTGTGAAGCTGAGGCAGGAGGCTTGAAAGTTCAAGTTCAGCCTAGGCAACTTAGTGAACTGCTGTCTGAAGACAAAAATATTAAAAAAAGACTAGGGATGTGGCTCAGCGGTAGAGCACTTGCTTAGCACATGTTCATCGGTTCAATCCTTAGTACTACAAAAACAATAATAAAAAAAAAACTGATCTAAGCTCATTACACCTAGCTCTTTCATTAGGAAAGAAGCAAAAACTATTTTTGGCCTAGTCTTTCAAAGATGATTAAAGTAGACCATCTCAGAGATGGATGGAGCAAGACAATGTTTCTCAAAGAAAAATCTAATGGCATTTCTGGAAAGCTTAATTGGGTATCCCTGATTTCTAGGGACTAAATTTCAAGAGCATTCCATAGTTATTAGATTACTAAAAAAAAAAAAAAAAATTGGCATGGTGGTGCAGGCCTGTAGTCCTAGCTATATATAGGAGAGGCTGAGGCAGGAGGATCACAAGTTAGGGCCAGCCTAGATATCTTACTGAGATCTCATAAAAAATAAATAAATAAAAAGGGCTAGAGGTTATGGCTCAGTGGTAGAGTGCCTTCCTATCATTCATAAGGCCCTGGGTTCAGTTCCCAGCACCACACACACACACACACACACACACAAAAAGAAATCACCTACACATTTTAAATGTCCCAATCATTCTCACCAAGAGATAGATTCTTAGATTTGAAAAGATTGGACTAGCTTCCTGGAGACTGATGAAGGCAGTAGGTTCTGAAAACTATGGGTGTCTGAGCTTTGCCACTAGATATAGTAGAGCCTCTGGTGTTGCTTCAGTTTGTGGGTGCTAGGGATATGAACACTAAACCCCATAACCCTGGGTATTTAGGTAAAAGATACTTAGGACCAAATGTGGCATAAAGGATGTGGATTTATTCAAATATACTCAGTGAACTTGGGCAATTTACAGCTTAGTGATGATGACAAGGGAGTACCAGAGCTCTATCCCCAAGATTTCAAACTGTCGTAACTCTGACAACTCTTGTGCAACTATGAAAAGAAGAAGGAAATCTCTAATTTAAAGATTCATATTGTTAATCTTATAACTCTGGCAAATTATGACTCAGATTAGAATTAATTTGATATAAAGAAAATAAATCAAGACCTCCTGTTTTTGTGACAAGGCTGAGTTGCTATCAACCCTCCCTCTATATATATATATATACATACCTTTGGTGAACTTAAATAAATGTATAAGATAAACTATAATAATAACAAAAACAATATATAACTTAAAGGAAAGAGGAGAATCCCCAGGGGCCTCAACTGCCAAGAATATGCCGTGCCTGAGACTTAGACGAGCTTTAGTTCCCCCTAAACGGCTGAAAAGATGTCCTGACCTAGAGGAAAGAGAAAGCTGGAGGGGAGGCACTGATGTAAAGATGAAGCTCTGAGAGAGCCACTGAATCCGGGGAAAAGGAGTTAGAAAAATTCCATCTGGGGTACACAGAAACAAGAAGGAAGCTTGCCTTTCCCTAAGGTTCTGAATGGGGAAAAGTTTTGGGGAGGAATAAAACCCCCAAACCTATACCATAGGTAGGTATTGTTTCTGAATTTATACTAGTTATGTGGTATACAAATTCCAAGTGGAGAATTTAACATCAATTCTGGTCCCAGATCCATGAACATTCTGAAAAAACTGGCTTAAAATATCAAAAGCAGATACCAAACTTTTGTGTTTGGAATTCCCATAAGAAATGTAGTCCCAGTAAAGTAAGTTCACCAAAGGTATGTATATATAGAGGGAGGGTTGATAGCAACTCAGCCTTGTCACAGAAACAGGAGGTCTTGATTTATTTTTTTATATCAAATTAATTCTAATCTGAGTCATAAATTATAAACCTAAATTATAAACCTTCAAGGAGTCATGATGAGGGAGAGTCATCAGATGCAATAATAAAGAGCATTAGAAATAATGAAGTAATTTCAAAATAAGTATGTGGCACTAAAATAATTAAAGCAATGAAAAAACAAATAATCCAATTAATAAATGGGCAAATGAACGAAACAGATGTTTCTCAAAAGAAGAAATACAAATGGCCAAACAAATATATGAAAAAATGTTCGATATTGTTAGCAGATGGGGAAATGCAAATCAAACTACACTGAGATTTCATCTCACTTCAGTTAGAAAGGCAGCCATCAAAAACACAAAAGAGCTAAGGTTGTGGCTCAGTGGTAGAGCGCTTGCCTAGCATGTATGAGGCACTGGGTTGATCCTCAGCACAGTAACAAAAAATAAATAAAATTAAGGTATTGTTTCCATCTACAACTAAAAATTTTTTTTAAAAAATAAAGAAAAAACACAAATGATATTAAATGTTGAAGAGGATGTAGAGAAGAAGGAACACTTTTACACTGTTGGGGTTGTAAATTATTAAAACTACTATGGAAATTAATATGGTGGTTCCTCAAAAGACTAGGAATGGAACCAATCTATGACCCAGTTATAATACTCCTTGGTATTTATCCTAAAGAACTTAAATCTGAATACTATAGTGATACATGCATACCCACATTTACCGCGATACAATTCACAATAACCAAACTGTGGATCCAACCTAGGAGTCCATTAATGGATAACAAAAAGATGATATATAAACATAATGGCATTTTATTCATAAATAAAAATGAAATTATATCATTTTCAGGAAAATGGATAACACTGTAAGAAGCAAAATAAGCCAAACTAAGAAAATCAAAGGTCATATATTTTCTCTCATATATGGAAGCTAGAGAGTAAAGAGTAAAAGAAAGGTGGTGGGTATCATGAAAATTGAGGGGGAGATCAGTAGAGTAGATGAAAGCAACCAGGGGAAGGGAGGAGAGGAGAGGAAGGGAGAATACTGGAAAATGATATTAGTCAAATTATATTGTTCTATTGTATGCATGTCTAGTGTATAAAAATACACCAATAAAAAATATAGGAAAAAAAGCATAATGAAAAAAAGTATTTCACTACAGGAGAAGAGAATAGAGATTTTAATGAAATAAGGAACATCTGGAATTTTTAAAAAGTATTCACTTAAATTATAAACCCAAAGGATACTTTAATTTTCTTCCTTCTACAGTACTGAGGATTGAACCCAGGACCTCGTGCATGCTAGGCAAATCTACCACCGAGTTAACTCCCCAGAACAACTCATAGAATAGAAATTATGGTGAGAAAATTAGCAAACTAAAGGATAAGTTATTACACATAATAAACTTAGAAAAATAGAAAATGATTTAGGATCAACCTCTCTTAATTGGAGCTTCAGATAAAGAAAATAGAATCTTGGAGCCAATATTGAAGAAACAATGGTAGAGCATTTTCTAGAATTGAAAAAAGATACAATTGAAGTAGCACGCCAAATTCTGTAGGTAAAATAAAACTAATCCATACCTAGATACTACAGAACATCAAAGATGAAGGAAAATTCATCAAAGCAACCAGAGGAGGAAAAAAGATATTATTGGCACTTCACCACCTAAAGATGTGCCAGTCTGGAGATATTTCTATACTTTCCATTGCTATATCACCAGTAGATTTCAAATACCCCTACTAACATTTTTTGAGGACTGGCATTCTTTCAAGTGCTTTGTTAGTTCATTAAATTCTAGTAACAACCCTAAGAAGTACTACAATTATGAAACTGGAACAGAGAAAGATTTAAGTAACTTGTCTATGGTAATACAGCTAGTAAGTAGTAGAGCTGGAATTCAAATCCAGGCATTCTGAATCCAAAGCCCGAAAACACAATAAGAGCCCAATAGCATATACTTGAGTGTAAGACCAATTTTGCAATCTACAAAGTGCAATGGTATCATTATCACATGTATCTCATCTTTGAATCAATTCCCTTCTCATTCCAACTATCCCCAACTCCAATCTGTTTGTTTTTTGTAGTTTTTTCTTTTTGTCTTTCAGAATGATGGCAACTCAATTTTAAAAATAACTTTGATATGAAACTCCAATCACAGATGAATGTAGAAAGGACTAGACTGGAAACTGGGAAAAAAATTGTTGTGGACGTCAAGTATTTGGTTATTAGCATAAGTAGAACTTTCTCCAACATTGTGTGTGACTTAATACAAATCCAGATATTATGGTTTGGATATGAGGTGTCCCCCAAAAGCGCCTGTTAATGCAAGAATATTCAGAGATGAAATGATTGGATTATGAAAACTGTAATCTGGTTAGTTCATCCTAGTTTGAATGGACAGGGTGGTAACTGTAGGCAGGTGGGGTTTGGCTAGAGGAGGTGGGTCACTGACAGTGTACCCTGGAAGGGTACATCTTCCTTGGGCTTCCTTGGGGCATCTTCCCTTTATCCTTTCCTCTCTTTCTCTGTTTTACTGACTGTTCCATGGGCTGAGCACCTTTCCTCTGTGGAGCTCTTCTGACATGATGTATTGCCTTGCCTTAGACCCAGAGCAATAGAGTCAGCCATCTATAGACCCCTGAAACTGTATGCCCTAAATAAATTTTTCCCACTCTAAGTTGCTCTTGTTGGGTATTTTAGTCACAGCAATGCAAAAGTTAACTGAAACACTAGGGAATATACAACTGGATGAGTCTGAATTCATAATTGGCCATTAAGAGAATTGGACCTAATCAAGAGATTGATCAAGAGAGATTGTTACCTAATCTACTTTCAGGACATGTGATTTTTATCTACTTCATTTGCATCTAAAAATAGGGTTAATCATATAGTCTCCTTATTTTGTGAAAGCACTGGGAATTGAAGCTAAGGAATGAATAACAGAATACTGATTGGGATAAGCTCTTGAAAAGGTATTAACTACCAGATCATTGAAATGCTAGCTAAACAAATGTTCCAAAAAATGTACAAGGAAGAACATCACATAGGTGTGCTCTTCTATGTCATTGGTGAAGTTTTTAAAAGTCATAGAGTTGACCAAATTGTCCAGGTTTTCAATTAGAGAGGACTTTCAGAACACTATAACTTTTCAACAAGAAAATATATACACTATATGAGAAAGACTTGGGCAGTAAAGGGGGAAAATATATTAATTTTCTAAAAATTCCTTTATTAATAAGGAATCTAAAACTATAAGTATATATGGTGGTACATACTGGCCCATGTGAGGCAGGCATGGTGTTATATACCTGTAATCCCAGTGACTTGGTAGGCTGAGACAGGAGGATTGCAAGTTCAAGGCCAGACTCAGCAATTTAGTGAGAGCCTGTCTCAAAAATTTAAAAAGAGGACTGGAGATGTTGCTCAGCACCCCTGGGTTCTAACCCCAATAACAAAACAAAACAAACAAACAAAAAATGCAACTGACTGGTCCATGTGAGACAAGAACAATCTAGGTTAAAATAAAAGGTAATCTAGGTTAAAATAAAAGGTAATCTAGAATGGATAGACGATTCTTTGGCTCACATTAGTAGGAGTAATAACCAGTTCCTAAATGCTATGGTTTGAATGTGTCCCCCAGATTTCATGTATTGGAATCATAGCCCCCAGTGCAGCAGTGTTGAGAGGGGGGACCTTTGGGAGGTGACTGGCGTCCTCATGAGTAGACAAATCCATTGATAGATAGTTTAATGGTGTATGGTGGGGTGACTTTGCTATAAACATGAGATCTCTCTGAAGTGCATGTTATTTCTCACCATGTGTTATGGTTTGAGTATGACATATCTCCCAAAGCAGCTGTTAATGAAGGAATATTTAGTGGCAAATTGATTGGATTATGAGAGCTTGAATCTAATCATACCATTCTAATTTGAATGGACTGGGTGGTAACTGGCATGGCTAAAGGAGGTAGATCACTGGGGGCATCATTAGGAAGTTGCTTAACCTGAAAAAGTTCCCCATCTCTCTCTGCTTCCTGACCCTACCATTAGCTGAACAGCTCTCCTCCATTGGGCCCTTCCCCATGGTGTATTACTTCATCTTGGGCCCAGAGCAATGGAGTCAGCCATCTATGGACTGAGACCTCTGAAATCACGAGCCACAAATAAGCCTTCTCTCCTCTTAAGTTGTTCTTTTTGGGTATTTTGGTCAGAATAATGCAAAAGCTAACTAAAATAGAAATTGGTAACAAGAAGTGGAGTCACAGGTTGTGACTAACCTGATCATGTAGTTCCGAAGCCTTTGGAGCCAATGTGCAGCAGAAATTTCAAAAAATTTAGAGATGAAAGCCAGAACAGCTTTAAAAGATTATAAGAAGAGCTTTATGAGCGATTCTGGTAGGAGCTCAGAAGACCAGAATGGCAATAAGAATGTGGACTGTGCTCATGAGGTTTCAGAGGGAAATGAGGATTCTGTTGGGAATTAGACTAGAGATCACTCATGTTATACTCTGGTCAAGAACTTGTCTATATTTTGCTCATGTCCTGAGACTTTATGTGAGCTGAATTTAAAAATTATGAACTAATTAATCTGGTGGAAGAAATTTCAAGGCAGCATAGCATTCAATCAGTGGCATGGATATTGCTGGCAAGTTTTAGTCATTTTTGCTTAAACATTGGGAGCAGAAAACAGAGCTAAGGATTTTTAAAACTTGCAGCTTCACCAGAAAATATATGTAAACCTGGAGCAAGGAAGGTGTGCTTTTTGAAGAAATTATGGCCCCCAAAGAGATGCTAAGTACTTTACACAGAGACGACAGGAAAGATGTGAGATTATCAGGAATTGCATGACAACACCCATGGCAGGCTCAAGGATGTTGAAGGAAAAATTCCTTTAAGAAGAGATCATAGGGGTACCCTGCTTTCAAAGGGGGGCCCTAGGAAGTTTCTTAACCATGCTGAGCCACATAGGCATTCAGAGGCCACTGCAGGTGTGATTCCAGGGGGCCCAAGTAAACCCTAATAACCTTACTTAACCCAAATAAATCTTCCATTCTCTAATTTGTTCTTGTTAGGTATCTTGGTCCCAGTGACAGAAAAGCTAATAAAATACCATGTGATGGGGGCTGGGGATGTGGCTCAAGCAGTAGCACGCTCACCTGGCGTGCATGCAGCCCGGGTTCGATCCTCAGCACCACATACAAACAAAGATGTTGTGTCCGCCGAAAACTAAAAAATAAATGTTAAAAAATTTCTCTCTCTCTCTCTAAAAAAAAAAAAAATACCATGTGATGCCTTTTTCAATGTTATGATGCAGCAATAAGGTCCTCAGCAGGTGTTGAACAGATGATAGCACTATGTTCTGGCATTTCCCAGCCTCTACCACCATGAGATAAATAAACCTCCACTTTTTGTAAATTATTAGTCATAGTCCTGGTATAGCAACATAAAATAGACCAGGACGCTTAGTGACCACTATCAGCAAGGTGCTCATTCAAGAAACCTGTAAATAATTCTTGATATTTTATCTTGTTCTTATATCATAGGCAAGTCCTGTAGATTCCACCTACATAGCTAAAATCAAATGTATCCACTTTTCTGCATCACTCCTCTGACTTCTTCAGTTTAACCCCCCATTGTTAGGTGCAGGACAGGCTGAACTAAGTTGTCTGCAGGGCAGGCTGAACGAATGTTAGCTGCAGGATAACCCAAGCACTCAACCCCCACTCTGTCTGGTCCTTTATCACCTGTTTGCATCAAGTCTGAACACTCAACTCCACTCAAGGCTGAACACTCAACCCCCTCTCAAGGCTGAATACTTAACCCCCTTTGTGCCAACAAGGCAGCTTGCAGACCCAGAGACCCCATTAGATTTGGGCTATAAAAACTCCCTCCTGCCCAGTCCCTTTCTCTTGTTCTTGCTCTCTCTGTCTCTCTTGCTCTTGCTCCCTTGCTCTTGCTCTCTCTTTCTTCTCTCGCTTCTCTCTCTCTCTCTCTCTCTCTCTCTCTCTCTCTCTCTCTCTCTCTCTCTCTTCTCCTGCTCACTTTCTCTCTTTTTCTCCTCTGTTGCACTACTGCAATAAAGATCTCTTGGTCGCTCCGAGTGTTGTGGTCACTTTCTTTTCACCCATCATCTCTCACCTGCTTTCCTCTACTCTATGCTTTCCCTGGAGAGCATCTGGATAAATCTTTTAGAATTGTCAAGAGGATCTCCTTATCCTTTCACCAAAAAGGCTCCTCAAGATTCTTGAAATATAATACAAATTGTTTAATATTACTCACAAGATCTTTATGATCTGGCCTTGCCTCTGTCACTATTTCATTTTATACTCTTTTTCAACTCATGCCTGCATATTAGGTCCCTTTCAACTCTTCAAATCCACTGAATGGTTTCCTGCACCAGACCATTGTTAGCTGTGTTCTATACTTAAAATCTTTTGCTGCCTATTCTTTACCTAGCCAACTCATTTATCCTTCAGATAACAGATCAAATGTCATTCTGTCATACAGTCCTTCTCTGGAATCCAATTTTAAATTAGGGCCCCCATTCCTATCACACAAATTATTTTATTTTATATTATATCTAAGAGTATGTAATTACTTATTTATGTGTGCATGTGTTTATGTGCTTTTTTGTTTTGTTCTCGCTTACAAGATTATAAACTCCAAAAGAACAAAAACCACCTTCCTCTTTTATTCATTAAGGAATATCCATTGCTTGCTGGGCTTGGTGGTGCATGCCTATAATTCCAGCAACTTGGGAGGCTGATGCAGGATGATTGGAAGTTCAAGCCTAGCCTGGGCAACTTAGTGAGACACCATTTCAAAGTAAAAAATAAAAAGGGCTGAGGATATAGCACAGTGGTAAAGCAATCCCCAGTACCAAAAAAGAGGGAAAAAACAAAAGAGGAATACCTATTGCTTAGCATAATATTGGCACAATGAAAAAAATTAATGGATAAATGACCCTGTCAGTTATATCACTCCTTATTACAGATGAGAACCCTAATATCCAGAGTTAAGCAATTTTTAAAAACTGGAACAGATCCATTCTTTGTAAATTATTGGTCATAGTCCTGGGTGAGGTGGTGCATGCCTATAATCCCAGTTGCTAGAGAGGCTGAAGCAGGAGGATTCAAATTTAAGGCTAGCCTGGGAAACTTAGAGATACCTTGTCTCAAAATAAAATAAAAAGGGTTAGGGAAGTAACTCAGAGGTAGTAGTGCTTGTCTGACATGCATGAGGCCTGAGGTTCCATCCCAGTACCACACACACACAAAAAGGTATCTATAAGTACTGGGAGTATAATTCAGCGGCAAAGCACTTGCCCAGCATGCTCATGGCCCTTGTTTGATCCTTAGCAAAAATAAATAAGTAAATAGGAACAATATTAGATTTTTTTTTTACAATGTGGTCTATTCAATTCTGATAGTTTAGCCAAGACTCGTAGACTATTACTGTCTATACCAACACAGTGGTTTCTATTAGATTTCTACCGATGTCTAGCCTGGGCAACTGCATTCATATGTGTATGCGTTCATATGTGTATGCAGTATTTATACTTATAGTCTAAATAGTAAAATTTTCAAGGGTTTCTTCCTCAAGAATATAAATATAAATATATTTTAGTATATTTATAATAAAATACATGTTATATAATTTTGTTACATAAATATATAAATTTATTTATATACTTATGTTTACATATATCTGGGAGTAGGAGGGGGAAGGGAGTATAACAAGGATATAGAGGGGCTGCCTTTGCTAAAAGTACTCTTTACTAGGCCTACAGATGCCTTACAAGTAGCTAAAAGCAGAATAAATCTCTGCATCTCTGTCTTCATTTTGCAGCTATCTCCTTTATTACCTTAAACTTTGCATCAGGTCCCTGCTCAGCTCTTCCTATAGGCATGTTAATTATTTAAGAAATACACATCTGGGAGAAAATCTTTACCACATTTACTTCCGGTAGAGCACTCATCTCTAGGATATATAAAGAACTCAAAAAAAATTAATACCAAGAAAAATGAATAACCCAATCAATAATTGGGCTAAGGAACTGAAGGACACTGCACAGAATCCATCAACAAAAAGATGAAAATATGTTCAACATCTCTAACAATTACAGAAATGCAAATCAAAATTACTCTAAGACTTCATCTAACTCCAGTCAGAATGGCAATTATCAAGAATACAGGGCTGGGGATATAGCTCAGTTGGTAGAGTGCTTGCCTCACATGCATAAGGCCTTGGGTTCAATCCCCAGTACCACAAACAAACAAACAGTACAAGCAATAATAAGTGTTGGCAAGGATGTGGAGAAAAAGGTACACTCGTATATTGCTGGTAGGAATGCAAATTGGTGCAACCACTATGGACAGCAGTATGGAGATTCCTCAGAAAACTTGGAATGGAACCATCATTTGACCCAGGCATCCCACTCCTAGGTTTATACCCTAAAAACTTAAAAATCAGCATACTACAGGGACATAGCCACATCAATATTTATAGCAGCTCAATTCACAATAGCTAAACTATTGAACCAGCCTAGATGCCCTTCAACAGATGAATGGATAAAGAAAATGTACTATATATACACAACGGAATATTACTCAGTCTTAAAGAAGTATGGAATTATGGCATTTGCAGGTAAATGGATGGAGCTGGAGAATATTATGCTAAGTGGAAACAAAGGAATCCCCAAAATCCAAAGGCCAGATGTTTTCTCTGATAAACGGATGCTGAACCATAATGGGAGGTGGGGTGTAGGGAAGAATGAAGGAACTTTGGATTGGGCAGAGGGGAGTGAGGAAAGGGAAAGGAGTGTGGGGGTGGGAAGGATAGTGGAATGAGACAGATATTATTACCCTATATACATGTATGATTATACAACTGGTGTGACTCTGCACCATGTTCAGCCAGAGGAAGGAGAAGCTGTGCTCCATTTGTGTACAACGTGTCAAAATGTTTTCTATTTGCCAGGCACAGTGATGCACACCTATAATCCCAGCGGCTTGGCAGGGTGAGGCAGGGGGATCGCAAGTTCAAAGCCAGCCTCAGCAAAAACAAGGCACTAAGCAACTCAGTGTGACCCTGTCTCTAAGGAAAATACAAAAAAGGGCTGGGGATGTAGCTCAGTGGTTGAGTGGACCTGAGTTTATTTCCTGGTAACACCCCCCCCCACCAAAAAATGCATTCTACTGTCATGCATAACTAATTAGGACAAATTTAAAAAGACAAAAAAGAAATATACATCTAAAAACTAGAAATACAAGGTTTATTAGCCCTCAATTTACCTAGCCTATCTTTTTCTGCTTCAAGACTGAGGCCAGATTTTCAGTGATATTCATAGCATCCTGTTTTCAGGTCCTTGGAGCAGCTCCTGGAATTTTTTGGTCATTATCCTGTCCCTTTCAGGAACAGTGGAAGGCAGGCACATAGCCCCACCATGAGACTGCCCCTGGGAACAGGAAGATCACCTCTTGTGATTGAACTGCCCCCTTCCAGGATCACAGGTATGAGAGATAAATATCTTGAACAGCAAGTGGATAATTACCCCCACTTCAAGCAATAAGGACTTCTCCAGAGCTACCTCATAAAATCAGAAATAAAATAATAATCAACCAGACCAGTTTGACCACTGCTTAGTTATGCATACCTCTTGCCCCCATCTCAATAGGGCTGAAATGTTGCATCTTACTTTACCATCCCAATATGGCCATATTGAGTAAAGTTCTTTTCCTGTTTTCATCATTATTTTTCTGTTTGTTTTTTGGAATGAGTGTCTGGACCTAGTTTGTTGGGACCTCAAGAGTCAGACCTCTGATCTAAGATTCAAGTACTAGGATACCTTCAAACAAGATATTTATACTCTACTTTTAGGAAGAAAGGGGAAAAGCAATTGGTGTCTACAATTTCTAATTTGTTTCTTTAGCTCAAACATACCTCATGCCAAAGTGACTATTATAGTCAGCTTTTTGTAGTCGTGACTAAAATATCTGACAAGAACAACTTAGAGCAGGAAAAATTCATTGGGGCTCACGATTTTAGAGGTTCAGTTCATGGTCAGCCTGCTCCATTGCTCTGGGCCTAGATGAGGCAGAACATCATAGCAAAAGAAAGGTGCTGTGGAGCAACGTTGCTCACTTCATGGTAGCCTGGAATCATAGAGAAAATAGGAGGAGCCAGGGACAAAAATACATAATCCCAGAGGTATGTATACCCCAGGGACCCACTTCTTCCAGCCATGTCCCACTTGCCTAGTGACCACAGTAATCTATTCAAATCACTAAGCCAGCAAATGGATTAACCCACTGATTAGGTTAACAGTCTCATAATCCAATCATTTCACTCCTGCATTAACTCAGGATCTGATCTTCTTCAGTATCCAACAATACTCAGAAACTGAAAGAGCAGGTAAGGAGAGCAAAAAAACAAATTTTGGAGATACCCTTCTGTAGGGTTTGCTCAAATTTGGATCCTCAGACATATTCTGAGAACTTGTAGAATTTTTTTTTCCTTTTTCTGCTTTACTTTCCCGTTTTACAAAAATTAAGGTAGAATACCCATAAGATTTACCATTTTAGCATCCACATTGCTGCCTGTCCCCCAGCCCGCTGATTTTGTTTGTTTGTTTGTTTTTTTGTGGTGCTAGGGATTGAATCCAATACTACATGCATTCTGGGCAAGGGCTCCACCACTGAGCTACGCCCCCAGCCCCATATCAGCCATTTTTAAGTGTACAGTTTCAGAGCATTAATTACATGCAATTGTTGTGCAATCATCACATCATCTACCTCCAGATCTTTTTTCATCTTGTAAAGCTGAAACTCTATACACATTAAACACTAACTCCCCATTCTCCTCTTTCCAAGCCTCTAGCAACCACCATTCTATTTTCTTTCTCTGTAAATCTAACTGCCCTACGCACCTTATGTAACTTGGATTAGATAGCATTTGTTCTTCTGTGGCCGTGTTGTTTTACTCAGCATAAATTATAACCTTAAGTTTGTTCCATTTGAAGCATGTGTCAGAACTTTCCACCTTTTGAAGGTCAAGTAATATTCTATTTTATTTTCTATATCACATTTTGTTCCTCCATTCATCCACTGATGGACACTTGTGTTTCTTTCAACTTTTCGCTCTTGTGAATAATGCTGCTATGAATGTGCTTGTACAAATATCTGTTTAAAGTTCTGCTTTCAAGTCTTTTTGTATATACCTGGAAGTGAAATTCCTGGGTCATACTGAAATTCCACTTATGATTTTTTGTGAGCAATACTGTTTTCCCTAGTAGGACTGTGCCATTTTACATTCCTTCCAGCAGTGCACAAGGGTTACAATTTCTCCACATTTTTGCTAACACTTATTATTTTCTGGTTGGGGTTTTTTGTTTTTGTTTGTTCATTTACTTTGGGGTATTGAGAATTAAACCCTGGGGCATTATACCACTGAGCTACATTCCCAGTCCTTTTCTTCTTTTTTATTTTGAGACAAGCTTTCACTAAATTGTTGAGGCTGGCCTCAAACTTGCAATTCTCCTGCCTTAGCCTCCCAAATCTCAGGGATTACAGGTTGTGCTGCCACCACGGCCTCCTTTTTTGTTTATAACAGCTATCCTAACTTTGTAAAGTGGTATCTCATATGGTTTTGATTTTCATTTCCCTAGTGATTAGTGATGTTTCACCTCTTTTCATGTACTTGTTGGCCCATGTTTATCTTTCTTGGAGAAATGTCTCTTCAAGTTTGCCCACTTATTGTTGCCCCCACCCTTTTCTTTTAAAGGGAAATAATACATTGCCCTAAAGTTTAAGAAATACTGCCAGTCTGCCTCTTCTTCTGGAGATAGCCCACATTCTCCCTTGAATATGTTACCTACTTATCTAAATAAACCAGTTTCTATGCCTTTGTGGGGGGCATAACTAACTGCCATCCAAATCCTAGAGATAAATCTGTTGCATATTGACTTTAATTTTGGTGCAAATAATGTCATCATTACAGGTACATAATCACTCCTTAAATTTTAAATGTTTAATTTTAAAAATTGCTACATGTGAAGTATAATTCACATCATACCCCCCAAGTGTACATAAGAGTACAGTTTGGATTTTCACAAATAGACACGTGTAACTAGCACCAAGACCAACAGAGAGAACCTTACAAGCATCCTAGAAACCCCTCTTCCAGTTATTAACCCTTCCAATCACTATAGCCTATCCGCCAAGGTAACCATTACAGTAATTTTCAACAGCTTCATTTTTCTCCTGTTGATGTCTTAATTTCCTCCTCTGACGTGTCTTAAATTTGATTACAAGGGCCAGAGGATAGAGTTGGGAAGAGATATGGCAAGTTAATCAGTTAATATCTACTGGCCAAAATCAGTAAGACTGCTGCACATTCCTGAATGTATGTTGAGATCTTAACCCAAAACCCAAGGCAAACCATGCCTATAATTCCAACTACTCCAGAGGCTACGGCAGGAGGAGCAAAAATTCTGGGTTGGTCTAGACAACTTAGTGTGACACTGACTCAAAATTTTCAAAAATTTTGAGGGATGGACTCAAAGGTAGAGCATTTGCCTGCATGTATAAGGCCTTGGGTTCAATGCTTAGTACAAGAAGCAAGGGGAAAATAAAAGAAAGTCCCAAGGCAGTTGATCACCAGGTCTCACCAATTCTCTTACAAATGGATTTCCCAGGTTATTAACTCCAACCAATCCAGAAGCAACAAGTACTTTTCTTTATGGACTGTTCTCCTATCTTAAAACTTTCTCTGTTTTGTTAAATCACTCCTCTTATGTATAGGCAATGTAGGTTCAACATAAGCTATTAATGCTTTTCTTTCTCAAATTTTCATTTTTTAAATGCCCTTGGCTCTTAGTTCCAGCAGACATATTTCCAACCGCTACTGGTTGTTGGGGATCTTTTCCCAGGACTGGGTCCTTTTTTTTTTCTGGCTGATATCTGCAATGGCTCAATAAGCCCTTTTATTTCAGAGAACCCATAGTCTCAAGAACTTTGACTTAACAATAGGGAGGGGGGAAACGTTAGTATGTACTTTTGTGTCTAAATTTTTATACTCAACTTTGGGTTTCCATCGTTCCTCCATGCTGTTGCCTATAGTTGCAAATGGTTCTTTGCATTGCCATGTAGTGTTCCTGTGAACATTGTGAGAATCTGTTTACTTACTGTTGATGGTCTTTTGAGATACTGACCTTTGGGCCTATTACAACAAATGCAGCTATGAGCATTCTGATACTTGCATGTCGCTGCACCTATAAATACATTTCTCTCAGCTGGAAGTGTAGGGTCTGAACGGCAGGGTCAAATATGCACCTTTAGCGAATAGTGTTTGTTTCTCAATTATTATTCCACTTTACATCCAAGGAGTAAGGTAAAATAATTCAGTTACTTGCAATAACTTCAGATACTCGCCAACACTAGGTATTTTCCATCATTTTTTTCCTATTTTATTTGGAAATTAGAGGCAACTGGGACAAGTTTGGTTGCTTTTTGCAGGACCTCTTAGCTTGGGAGTTGGTTTTCTGAATTACTAACTAACTCAGGCTTCTACCTCGTCCATCCAAATCCTGTTGGCTGTGAGTGCATTTTCACTTTGCTTGACACTTTTATTCACTCTGTTACTTGGATGTCTCCAACTCAAGAAAATAGGTGTGCACTGGGGGCGAGGAAAGAGCTTTGAGGACTCCGGAGTCTGATCGCTGTTTCGGTAAACTTATGCGAACCTTCTTCGTTTGAGTTCTTTCTTCCAGACCCTATGGGCTAGCAAATCCTTCTCATCTCTGGAATTCTGGGTGTACGCGGCCGGAAAGGAGACAGGGATCCCACTGCAGCCGCCCACTCCACCACCAGCCGGTGCAGGGGTGGGGCGGGGCACGGTTTGGCGCGGAGCATGCGCAGAACAAGCCCGGCGCATGCTCCACAGTGCGGTGGGTCCACAGTTGAGGGGAGTCGAGTCTCCCGCGCCCCGCCATCCCTGGTGGAGCCACCCGCTTAGCCATTCGACCTGAGACCTCAGTGCTAATAAAGTTAGTTTAAAATCCATAGTCATTTTTAAAAGAGAGAAAGAAGGTGCGAGGCAGTCGGGCGGCCCCCCTGGGGAGCTGGAGCGTTGGGAGGCGGTGGCGGTTGCGCCGCGACCAGGAGGAGCCGGTCGCGCCGGCCGGCGGGTCCGCTGCTGGCGAGGGACGGTGAGTAGCGGCTCGCGCTCCGGGGTAGCGTCGCTGCGCTCATCTGCCCTCTCCAGGGCCGCCTGAGGTTCTCGGCCTCCGCTGGGGAAGGACCCGCTTCTCTTGGGGTCCCGGGAAGCGCCTTGCGCCGAGCTGCGGAGAGGGGCGTGGGGGCAGGGGCCTCCAGGCCCGGCTCCCATCCCCCCCCCTGCTGAACAGAGCCCAAGTTTGAGGGAGGAGGTGGGGGGCCCGGCGCCCATTCTCAGCTCCCAGTGGTCGGATCTGTGTGGGCGGCGGTGCCAGAGATTACCTTGTGGGCGGGAAAGAGTGGGGTGGAGCGAGGCGCCGTCTCCCCACGTCCATCCCTCCGGCTGGCTGAGCATCCAGCTTCTTGCAGTCCCCCAGCCCCAAATGGAGAAAGGGGCGGCCCAGCCGGGCGACGCACCAGCGGGGGACCTAGAGTGCCGGGTTAGGTTTGCGCGGGAAGAGGGTCCCAGGTCTGCCCTGGCTGGGCTTTCAGACCCCTAGTCTCCCCGCAGTGGGGGCCCCTCCTTAGCCGCGGCCCCACCCTTCCCTAGTTTCTCGCTCCAACTGCTAAAATATGAATGAGCCAGACTGCACTGTTTCATTGACGCTGGCTGCCACAGAATTTCTTTACTCAGAGATTTAACTACCGTAGTTTCCAGGAATATGTACCCGAGTGTGAGAGAGTTAAGAATCAGGAGCTAGGGAAGTGGCGGTGGGGTCCAAAGTAGGCTATTTACTTCTCTAGTTTTTACATAACTTTCTAATATGTTATGTTCTAGGTAACTTCATTGACTCTAGGAAGTTTTTAATTACAAGTTGTTAACGAAAAAACACTTTTTGATCAGAGTTGACGCATCCTTTTCATTTCTAATTAATTGTTTGGCCAATTAATTTTAAAATTGTTTGTAGGGAAAGGGTGCTTACATAAAAGCATTACTGTCAAGGTTTTAATTATACTCAGAATTCGGCTTTTCTAAGGACATCATTGTTTTGATGTAGGGTTTTAAGTTTGTAGTGACTGAAAAATCTCAAGAGTTATGTTAAGATCTGCTTTCACTTTTTTCTTTCAATTTTATTTTTGAAATTTATGGTAAAATTGACTTTTGAGGAGGATGTACAATTATGTGAATTTTAGATTCATGTAACCACTACTACAGTCAGGACATAAAGCAGTTCTACCACCACACACAAAAAAATCATGTTATTCCTTTATATCTCACTCCTTATCCCTAACTCCTGTCAATGACTGTTCTTTTCCAGAATGTCATTTAAATTGAATCATTAGTCAAGGTCTCCCTGCAGGCTGGTCTTTGAACTCCTGGGCTCAAGTGATCCTCCCATATCATGACTTTTGTCAGTAATTTTAACTTTGCCATCATACCTGAAATCACTTGAGCCTAGACATTTTTTTCTGAGTTTTTTTAAAATATATTTTTAGTTGTAGATGGACACAGTATCTTTATTTTATTTGTTTATTTTTTTTATGTGGTTCCTGGAATTGAACCCAGTGCCTCACCCATGCTAGGCAATCGCTCTACCACTGAGATTTGGTAAGTTGTAAAGTTATACACTCAGTTGTGTAGTGGTATCTCATTGTGATTTTAATATGGCTTTAACCAATGCCCAAAGATGTTGAATGAGACCTTTTGATACTGCTTCTTTCACTAACCATGATGCTCTGAGATCCCTCCCAAGTTGTTTCATGTTAGGATAATTTTTTTTTTCTTTCTTTTGTGGTATTGGAGATTGAACCCAGGGCCTGATGAACTGAGTTACATCTCTAGCACCCCCATCTTTTTTTTTTCTTATTGGATACAGGGTCTCAAATTGCCATTGTTGGCTTTGAATTTATGATTTGCACTACCACCACATCCATCAATTACTAACTCTTTCCTTTCTCCCTTCCTTCCAAGTAGTATTTCCTTAGCTTGATATGTCACATTCATCTACTCATTTATACATCCATCCATTAAAGAACATTTAGGTTGTTTTCAGTTTTAGACAGTTATGAATAGAGCTGCTATAAATACATGGTACAGATTTTTATGTGAACTTTTCATTTTTCTAGGGTAATGCTACCTGTGAGATTTTAGGATTATATAGTTAATCTATGTTTAACTCATTGACTGTCAAACCATTTTCCAGAGTGGCTGTGTCGTTTTGCAGTCCCACCAGCAAAAGGTGAGAATTCTAGTTTCTCCACATCCTTTCACATTTTTCCCAGTACTTGACACTGTCTTTTTTTTTTTTTTTTTTTTTAAGGAAGGTCTCCCTGCAGGCTGGTCTTGAGCTCTTGGGCTCAAGTGTTCCTCCCATGTCTGACTTTTGTCAGTAATTTTAACTTTCCCAGTCTGAAATCACTGAGCCTAGACATTTTTTTTTTCCTCTGAGTTTCTAAGTTGTAAAGTTATACACTCAGTTGCGTAGTAGTATGTCATAGTGGTATCTCATTGGCTTTAACCAATGGTCAAAGGTGTTGAATATCTTTTGATATGTTCATTTGATATGTATATCCTTTTGGTGAGTTATGTAGCCAAGTCTTTTGCCCAATTTTGAGTTGTTTTCTTATGTTGAGATTTGAGGATTCTTTATATGTCTGGTTACAAATTTTATGTCACGTAAGTGTTTTGCAAATGTTTTCTCCCAGTCTTTAGTTTGTCTTTTTGTTATTGTGACGATTTTAATGTTACTGAAGTCCAGTTTATAAGTTTTTCCTTTAAATGTGTCTTTTGGGCATTATGTCCAAGAACTCTTTGTCTAACACCAGGTCAAGAAAATTTTCTTCCGGGCTGGGGATGTGGCTCAAGCGGTAGCGCGCCTGGTATGCGTGCGGCCCAGGTTCGATCCTCAGCACCACATACAAACAAAGATGTTGTGTCCGCCGATAACTAAAAAATAAATATTAAAAAAAAAATTCTCTCTCTCCTCTCTCTCTCTCTTTAAAAAAAAAAAAAAAGAAAGAAAAATTTCTTCCTTCTAAAAAAATTTGTTTGTTGTTAAAGTTAACAGTTTTACATTTAGCTTTGTGATTCATTTTGAGTTGTTTGTGAAGTTTAGATGAAACTTTTACTTTTTTGCATGTGGATGTATAATTTTTCATCACCATATTTTGAAAGACTCTCTTTTCTCCATTGAATTGTTTTTCCCACCTTTGTCAAAATCAATTGGTTGTTTTTGTGTGGATCTATTTTGAGCCCTCTATTCTGTTGCATTGATTAATGTACTTTCCCTTTGCCAGTATCACACTTTCTTGATTAAGTTAGGTTTACAATGTCTTTAAATTAGGCATTATGATTTCCTCCAATTTTCTTTCTTTGCCTTTCCATATAAGTTGTAAAGCTAGCTTGTCTGGGAAATCTTGTTGATACTTTGATTGGAAATGCATTAAATAGATCAATTTGAGAATTGCTGGGTTTTTTACCATTTATTTTTTAGTTATAGGTAGACACAATATCTTTATTTTATTTTTATGTGGTGCTGAGGATCAAACCCAGTGCCTCACACATGGTAGGCGACTTTACCTCTGAGTCACAACCCCAGCTCCAAGAATTGCTGTTTTTACTTTGTAGAGTCTTCCAGTCCATTAACATGTTGTGTCGTTCTATTTATTATTATGTTTAGTAGTGTTTTGTAATTTTCAGTATACAGATCCTGTATGTTTTGTAGTTTTTAGGGTTTTTTTTTTGTAATTTTTAAAAGTTTTGGGAGCTTTTATAAATCTGATATTTTAAATTCTGCTTTCAAATTGTACATTGTTATTATATAAAAGTATAGTTAAATTTTATGTGTTGCCCTTGTATCCTGTGACCTTGCTAAACTCACTAATATTAGTTGCAGGGTGTTTTGTTTTCTTTTGTTTATTGTTTTGTAGATTCTTTGGGATTCTTTGGATATTTCTACAGAGATAATCCTGTCATTTGTGAATAGAGACAGTTTTATTTATTTTCTAAATTTTTAAAAAAATTTTGTTGGCTGTTGCACTGGTTAGGATTTTGTGTATGATATACAGTAGTGAGAGTGAACTTCCTTACCATGTTCCCAGTCTAAGGGAAAAGCTATTAAGTCTTTGAGAATTAAGTATGATGTTAACTGTAGGTTTTATGTTTTCAGTGCTCTTTATTAGGTTGAAAAGTCTTATGGATTCTAGTTTGCTGGGAGTTGTCCACTCCCCCCCCCCAAAAAAAAAGGATGTTAAGTTGATATTGTGATGCATTCCCCCTCCCAGCCTAATGTGGTGTATTACATTAACTAATTTTCAAATATTAAACCAGCTTCCTTTCCCCCAGAATAAAGCCCATTTGGTTGTGGTGTATTGTTATTTTTATATTACTCAATTCACTTTAATATTTTGTTGAGAAATTTGCATCTTTGTTCATAAGAGGTTATTTGTCTATTTTTCTTTTTGGTACTTTTGTGTGGTTTCAAGATAATGTTGGCTTCATAAAATGAATTGGGAATTGTTTCTCTCCTCTGTCTATTCTGAAAGAGATTTTTTGTCATTGGTTTTAATTTTTCAAATGTATTATGAGGTTCTCCTTTGAAATCTCCTGAGTTTGAAGATTTTTTTCCCTGAGTTTTAAAGTTACAAATTTAATCTCCTTCATAGTTATAGAACCATTCAAATAATCTTATTTCTTATTGTGTAAGTTGTGGCAGTTTATACTTTTTGATCTCCATTTCATGTAGGTTGTCAGATACATGTGTGAAGAGTTGTTTATTTTTATGTCTGAAATTGTATTATATTTGAAATATCTTTCTGGCCTCTGCCATTTCATCCTTGATATTGGTAATTTGTGTCTGCTTTTTTTTTTCTTTAGTAATCTTGCTAAAGATTTGTCATTTTTATTGAACTTTTTCCAAAATTAGCTTTTAGTTTCTTTTAAATTAATTTCTGTTCTTTATTATTTTCTTCCTTTTGTTTGATTTGGGTTTATTTTGCCCTTTTTCTGTTTTCTTGAGGTGGGAGCTTAGATTGGTTTTTGAGTTACTCTTTTCTAAGGTAACTCTGAAATCTGTTGTATCTTACACATTTTCATATGTTGTTCTCTTATTTTTATTTAAAAAAATGTTTGTAACTTCTCTTTAGATTACTTTGATCCATAGAGAAGTGTGTGTTTCTGGTTTCAAATGTCTGGAGATTTCCCTGTTACTTTTCTGTTAGTGATTTCTAGTTTGATTTCAGTGAACACACTCTATGTTGAGGGAAGTTGGTGAAAGTTTTGCCTTTCTAATAGGCATCTTCTAACACTATCCCAGCAAGGAAAGGGACATAAAGGTGAATAGAGATGACAACTGCTGGATGGGGTGGATGTCTAGGCTCCCCATATGATGGTGGTTTGGGGTTGAGGGTCCCTTCATGACCTCCCAATGGGGATGAAAGTGGTGGCTCTTCAGTTGGTCTTCTCTGATATCACCTCATGGGGGAATTAGGTCACATCATTATATTTCTCACAAGAGTATTTTTTCTGTCTTGCTCTTGCTAGGCTGCACTTTTTCTGGTCCTTTAGCTAAAAAGAGTAGACTTTTGTTGGGTCTTTTTTTTATTAGCATTTCTTGGTTATTGGCGCCTCCATAATCCAGTCTGAGATATATGAGAAACTCAAGGAAAATTTACTACTTTGTTCCTTGTATCCTGTTGTCCATAGCCAGGTACATAGCCAATCTTCCTTCTTTTTTTTTTTTTTTTTTTTTTTAAGAGAGAGAGAGAGAGAGAATTTTTAATATTTATTTTTTAGTTTTCAGTGGACACAACATCTTTGTATGTGGTGCTGAGGATCGAACCCAAGCCGCATGCATGCCAGGCGAGCACGCTACTGCTTGAGCCACATCCCCAGCCCTGGGTTTTTTTTTTTTTTTTTTTTTTTTCTTTTTTAAATTTTGACACAGGGTCTCACTAAGTTGCTGAGGCTAACCTCAAATTTTTGATCCTCCTTCCTCATCCTCCTGAGTCACAGAGATTATAGGTATATGCTGTTGCACCTGGGTCCCTTCTTTCTACTTTTTAGAACCTTATGTTTGTTTTATGTATAATATCCAGAGTTTTAAATTATACATAAAATTAATGAATAGGGAAAGAGATGTCTATTCTTTTAGAAACAGATCTCTGAAGTATGTATTTTTAAAAGGGTAAACTATGATACATTTTGTTGTAGCTTTTTTATTATTATTATTTTAAACTTCATAATCTTTTGGCATAAATAATTGTTTAGGTAGAGAGAAGGAAATTGCCTTCCAAGAACTCAACTGGTGTGAGATAAAGCTAGATGAATAGGGGTCAGATCATGGTAGGAATTTTTGATTTTTACTGTAAGTATCCTGAAAGACAAACCTTTTCATAGAGTAGAAGGGTGGTGGTACTTGATATCCAGCTTGTATCCTAGACCACTTAAATCATATTCTAAGAGAAAGGATCCAAGCATTAGTAATTTTTAAAGTTCTCTAGGTTATTCCAGTGTATAGTCAAGGTTTAGAGTCACTAGCCTAAGGTAACAGTTATATCATTTGTCTAATTATAAAATCACTTGCCTATTTGAGTCCTTCAAAAAGCAAATGTCAGGAAGGAATTATAAGCATAAGAGAGTTATTGGCGGAAATGCAAAAATGATCAAGAGGAGTCCTTGAGACTGCAATGCCAGTTTGATGCCTATGAAAGGAGAAAGGAGGATTGAATGGAAAGAGCCCCAGTCTGCGGCTGCCAGAAAACCTCAACCAGTTTGATGGGGAGACCCTGCACAAAAAGGAATCCCACATGGAGCAGAATTGGCCTGACTCATGTTGGGCACAGTTGTCCTTCCTGTTTGCTCTTCACTTGGGGAGAGTATGGCCTTAAAAGAAGTGGTAGTGCAATAGATCCTAAAGGTGTGGTGCTTGCACACTCAACATAGCATTTCTTTTGAAAGGATAATTAAATTGTATACTTCTGTGCTCATTTTAAAAATTTCAGAATTGCAGCTAGTGCTCTGAGATTTCTGATGAATTATATCACCGACTTAGAGCCTCTACTTTAGCAAGTACTGACAGGTGATTCTTATGATCAGGCAAGTTTGTGAAGTACCAGGGGCAATTGCTGAGACTCTACTAAGGAAAAAGAAAGGAATTTTCTTCACATTTCAGATTTGTTTTGTGTAGTGGTTGTATAAAGAGTTTTCAGTTAAGGTAGTTAGAATATAATAAGTACGGCAGGGGCCTAACTAGTAATTAACTGTAACTGGTCCAAAACTAAAGAAAGAATATATGGTATAAGATTTGTGTAGACCAAGGGGTTGTGAGGTGGGCAGGAAAGGGGGAATTGATTATGAACAATATCCAAGTGATATTGGCCGAATTATATTGTTATATTGTGTATATGTATGCATATGTAGCAGTAAAACTCATCATTAATGTACTACTATAATGCACTAATAAAAAAGTGTGAAAAATTAAAATAAAAAAATTGTACAGGATTCATTGTAAACCTTTCTTTGGGGTGTTTTTCTAGGGATGCTAATTATTACCTATAAGGTTAAAAAACATTTTTATCAGATTTTACATTTGCTACCCATTTGGTGTAATACTGTGGGGGTATTTATTATGCTACGTAAAACTACTAAGTTTTGCATGTTTAACTTTCACTATGGTAAGTCCTTTATATGTATCCATGATCAACAACACTGTGAGGTAGATTTTATTGCCAGGATACAGAAGCTTAAAGAGGTTAGGCAATAACTTCACCAAGAGTACATTACTAGTAAGTGGTAACTTTAAATCAAGCCTCAGTTGCAATGCCCATAGGCTTGGTCTGTATGAAACAGAATGCTATGTAGAATTAGGCATTTGTTGATATATGAATGTCATGCATTGTGCTGTTGATGTGGTATCAAAAATTATTGTTTTATCTTCCAAAAAATTTATCTAAAAGAGGTAGAATGAGACCCTAGTCTTGGAAACTAATTCTTGTAGTGTTATTTATTGATAAAACAGTTATGGTTTATTTTATTTTGTACAATTTTTGTGACACAAAGAATAATTTCATTTTAAACTACAGGTGTGAAAGAGAAGTTCTGATCACTTGGAATTGGAGTTGGTACTGAAACCATTTCTACTTCAAAAATGTTGGAGGAAGATATGGAAGTGGCCATCAAGATGGTGGTTGTAGGCAATGGAGCAGTTGGAAAATCAAGTATGATTCAGCGATATTGCAAAGGCATTTTTACAAAAGACTACAAGAAAACCATTGGAGTTGACTTTTTAGAGCGACAAATCCAGTATGTAGTTGACTGCTTTATCCCTTTGGTTTTGAGTTGTGAACTATATCCAAGACTTTCATTGTAGTAATAGTAACTAATTATAGTATAGTAGTCCAAGGTTAAGTGGCAGTGACTCATGTGACAGTTGATGGTCGTTTTCAGTTATTCATTAGCATATATATCTTTATCCTTGTTTTTCCTTTCATCTTCTTTTCCTCTTTCTCTTGTTTTTTCATTTTTACTGTGCTCCCTTTCCCCATTTTTTCTTATGTTTTATATTTATTAGTGATAACTTGAATATTTATTACATAAAATGGTGATAGACTTTAAACAGATTTTTGTTTCTTCCTATTTTATTTAGAAGGAAAGTTACCTGTCTCAAAATAAAGTTTTCATCTCTTACATTACAGGTGTCTTTTGTTTAGAATGTCTCTTCTCTTTTTAAAACTGGGCAATACTACTTAGAAGTTAAGGAAATAATAATTTGCTTTTATTCTAAAGGTATAAGAGAAGACAGATTTGGGAGGATTAAATTTGCCCATGAAAAGGAAATCCTACTTCAGGAAATCCAGTTGAATTTCTAAAACACCTCAGTAATAGTTTTTGTCATCAATCTTGATAACTTTAAAGACTGTTTTAGGTTGTAGGAGACAAAAGAAAATAAGAACATTAAACATCTGATTCATTGGCCTAGATACTAACATCAAGTAAAGATAACTGTGTTTATCATTTTGAAAATATTTTTTTAGTTGTAGATGGACACAGTACCTTTTATTTTTATGTGGTGCTGAGGATCGAAACCAGCATCCTCTGTGTGCAAGGTGAGCACTCTACCACTGAGCTACAACCCGAGCCCTGTGTTTTATTGTTTTAAAGATGAATTTTTAATCTGTTCTGGGATGCTTTTTTGTACTTCCATATTTGCTTGCTTTCTTGGAACATATTTTAAGAAGGTTCATTTTAAGTCTTGATGGTATATATTTCTTGTACTTATTACCTGAAGCCAAATTAATATTTTAAGTATATAGTTGATCCTCATTATTCGTAGGTTCTTTATTTGCAAATTCATCTACTTGGTAAAATTTACTTGTAATCACAAAGTAAGTACTTGAGTATTTTTGTAGTTATTTGTGGACATGTGCAGAGCAGCATATGGGTTACCCAACATGTACCTTCCTAGCTGAGGTCAAACCAAGGTGTTACTTTTCTTTCTTGTTTCAGTTCTCACACAATGAACACTTGTCTTTTTTGTGTTCCTTATAATGCCATATTTTTCACATTTTATGCTTTTTAAAAATTTTTATTTTTTTAGTTGTAGATGGACATAATCTTGGATTTATTTATTTACTGCTCTTTTGTTAGTGATATTACTGTTTAAAATGGCCCCTAGGTATAGTACTGAAGTTTGTATTGTATTGAAGGTATGATGTGCCTCATGGAGAAAAATACTTGTGTTAGGCAAGCTTTGTTCAGACATAGATAAGAGTGTTATTGGTCTATAGTGCTTGCTATTGGATATTAATTGAACATTAATGAATTAACAATTATATTAATAAGTATCTGTACTTAAAAACACATATAAAATAAGGTGATGAAATGTAACTAGGGGTTCTCAGGAACCTAACCCTATAATTCCCCTAGGAGTGGTGTGGTTCAGTGCTTATTTGGTGTTCAAAGTGATATTATGGGACTGGAGTTGTATCTTAGTGGTAGAGCACTTGCCTAACAAGTGAGAGGCCTTATGTTTGATTTCCAGCACTACATACACACACACACAGACAAATATATATATATAGTGATATTTTAGATCATAGCTCCTATAAATAATGAGAATTAACAATATGACAAAGTAGAGAAAATTTTTTAGTTGGAGGGTAACAAGCAGGTAAGCTGCTTTCTCTTATTCTCATTCTATCACTAGGGCATCAGAACCCATTAAAATGGTGTAGCGAGAGAAGAATAAACACTGGCCTAAGGGAATTCCCCTTTGCCAATACTTCCTAATCTCAGAGCCACTATCATTCATGACTATTGTTGAAGGAGAAAAGTGGCAGATAAATCCAAATCATATGTAAAGCTATATAGTTTTGCTTTCACTATTGGGAATAGTATCAACATTTAAAAATACTGAACTCATAGACTTTTTCAGAGTGAAACTGACAATGTAGTTTTAATACTTTTGGATGTGAAAAATAAAAATGCACACAAAGCTAAGTTACAAAAAATATTTTCATTCCTATGGAATAAATTCATCTCTCCTTTCAGAGTTAATGATGAAGATGTTAGACTAATGTTATGGGATACTGCAGGTCAAGAGGAATTTGATGCAATAACCAAAGCCTACTATCGAGGTAAAATGTGAGACTTATATTTTTTGCTTGGTGTGTTCTTTAAAAAATAAATAAATATCTATATCTATATGTATGTATGTATGTGTTTTTAAAATATTTGTTTTAGTTGTATGTGGACACAATAACCTTTATTTTCATGTGGTGCTGAGAATCGAAGCCATGTCTCACGTGTGCTAGGCAAGCACTCTACCGCTGAGACACAAGCCCAGCCCCATACACACACACACACACACACACACACACACACACACACACATTTAATTGTAGTTGGACACAGTATCTTTAATTAATTTATTTATTTTTATATGGTGCTAAGGATTGAACTCAGCTCCTCACACATTCTAGGCAAACACTCTACTGCTGAGCAACAACCCCAACCCCTTGGGTGTGTTCTTTTGGCTGAATAAAAAACTTTGCTCTTCATGTTTCCCACATAAGGATTTCTCTTTAAGAATAGTTAAAATAGAGCTGGGAACACAGCTCAATGGTAGAGTGCTTGTCTAACATACACAAAGCACTGGGTTTGATTCTCGGCAACACACACACACACACACACACACACACACAAATAAATAAATAAAAAGAATAGCTAAACTAATTTCAAAGTATTTCTTAAAAATCCCAGTTCATTATTCTTTTTTTTCTTACATACATGACAATAGTGGAGTGCATTACATTTATAATTTTTTTGCATTCCAATTCTTAATACACCTTTATACCACAATTTATCAAATCTGTTTGTATATATGGTATGTTGACACCAAATTCACATCTTCATACATGAATTTTGTATAATGATGACTGTCTCCTTCCACTATCCTTGCTATTCCCCTTCTTCCACCCTTTCCCTCCCATCCCTATTCCCTACATCTAGAGGTAATTTTTACCCATGCTCTTCCTCCCTACCCCACTTTGAGTCACCCCCCTTATATCAGAGAAAACATTCGGCATTTGTTTTTTTGGGATTGGCTAATTTCACTTAGCATAATCTTCTCTAGTGCCATCCATTTCCCTGCAAATGCCATGATCTTATTCTTTTTTAGTGTAGAGTAATATTCCATTGTGTATAAATGCCATATATTTTTTTATCCATTCATCCACCGAAGGACATCTAGGTTGGCTCCACAGTTTAGCTATTGTGCCAGTTCATTATTATTCTAAAGATCTTGTGGAGTGTCAAATAACACTTCATACTGTAGATAGCTTATTTCTGTCTTAGAATTATGTGACTCATATATAGATAAATCAGACTGAATCAAGACAGAAACTATTAAATGTCTACCCTGACACACAAAGAAATTACTGTACTTTCCGAGTGAAAACTTAACATATAAAAAGTAAAGCCCCTGAAAATAAGATGGCATTTTGCTTAATTAAAAGTAAATGACACGGTAATTCTTATTAGTGCAATGCTAAAGAATAGTTCAGGGAAGTGTTAAGTATACGTGGAGAGGAAGGAGCCACAACAAGAGAATTTAAGGTTTTAAAATATGAGCTTAAATTCCTAAAGAGAGTTTCAATTGAACTTATAAATGGAGCTTAGTGTCCTTTAATATTTCCTATAAAATTTTGTCCTTTTGGAATTTTTAAATTTGCATTTTCACTTTTTCAGTACTGCCAATTGAACCCAGGGCCTTGGGCATGCTAGACAAGTGCTCTACCACTGAGTTGCATCCCTAGCCATTTCTTTTTTTCATTTGAGACAAGGTCTTTGTAAGTTTTCCAGGTTGGCCTCAAGCTTGTGGTCCTCCTGCCTCAGCCTCCAGAGTAGCTGGGACTAAGATGTGCTACCATACTTAGCCCTTTTCTTTCGGAATTTAAAAGGACATTTTCAGTGTTCTTCCAACTCACTACCAATGGTTTCTGAAATGAAAAACAATAACTGAAAGCTTGATCTAGTATCATATAGCATGATCTTTTTTTTTTAGTTAGGACACAATACCTTTATTTTATTTATTTATTTTATGTGGTGCTGAGGATTGAACCCAGAGCCTTGCATGTGCAAGGCGAGCGCTCTGCCACTAGAGCCACAACCCCAGCCCCAAGCATGATCTTTTGATGCTTAATAAGGATTTGGTAATTCATATCAATAGTTGTTTAATACTCTGCATTTCCCAGATGCTGTTGAAGAGGTAAAGGGACAGTGACACATGAAACTGAGCGCTAAAGCCTACTAGTGCTGTGTTATAAACATTCACAAAAGTGTGCCAGATGTGGTTTGCCTGTAATCCTATCAACTCCAGAGGCTGAAGTAGGAGGATCCAGAGTTCAAAGCCAGCCTCAGCAACGGCAAGGCACTAAGTAACTCAGTGAGACCCTGTCTCTAAATAAAATACAAAATAGGGCTGGGGATGTGGCTCAGCGGTTGAGTGCCCCTGAGTTCAATCCCTGGTACCCCCCTCCCCCCAGAAAGTGTGATATATACATGTGAGAGGAAGAAATCATGACAACATTTGCATAGCCCATGTTGGCTCAAGTGAATTCTAAAATGTATGCTTAAATTCATAAAGAAAGGCTCAATTAAACGTACTGATTTCCCTTTCTTCTGTGACATTTCCTCTTTGTCTAACCTTCTTGTTCTAACTAAAATTTGATTCATTTCCTAAAAATGCTGTTATCCCTGCTACCTTCTCTAGTGGAAGTTGTCTTCTTGCTCACATCCCCACATCTTCATGTTTTTCAAAACTTGATGGATGTTGTTGCAGGAGTGTCTTTCTTTCTCATTTCTGTTTCCAAACCATTTCTCTTCTTTTTGAAACCTCAGCATCTTAAAATTCAGTCATGAGAGTTTTACCTACCTCCCTGGTTACCATGGTTTATCAACTTCATGTCTCCTTCCTGGTAACAGTGGTGTCTGGATCATTTTTTTTTCCTTTAGAATTGTTCAGTTTATTTTTTGTGTGTGGTGCCGGGGATTGAATCCAGGACTAGGCTTACACCTCTACCTATTATTACTTTCTGAAAATTCAGTTTATTACTCATTTCCTTGCCCTTCACAAGGTCAATGATCTTTTTATTACTTCTAAAATTTAAACCTCTATAAACTCCCACTTGATGATTACAAGTTCTTATGATTCTAGTTTGCTAACTTTAATATCCATATTCTTTTTTTTTTTTTAAAGAGAGAGTGAGAGAGGAGAGAGAGAGAGAGAGAGAATTTTTTTTTTAATATTTATTTTTTAGTTCTCGGCGGACACAACATCTTTGTTGGTATGTGGTACTGAGGATCGAACCCGGGCCGCACGCACGCCAGGCGAGCGCGCTACCGCTTGAACCACATCCCCAGCCCCTCCATATTCTTTTAACTATCCTTGAACTTGTTGAGCCCTTCTGTTCACTGACCTTACTACTCTTTTTACTATAACTTTTCACATGATTTTACTTCTTTCCTTTCTCAACTTAGTTTTTCTCATTCTGTAAATATTTGCTTTAACTCCCTGCACTGCACTCCCTGTGTAATTCTTGTTCTGTAAAATGTTCAACCCAGTTAAACCCCACTATCTACCAGTCTGTATCCAAGCACTGAACCTTATTCATGAATATCAGGACCATTTTGACTGAACTTTGAAGTTATGATCACATAGCTTTAATGAATATTCAGTGTCCACATACCTTTATACACTACTCAAGTCCCTGTTGTTATCCAAAAGAGATATTTATTTTATGCCTTCTCTTGTCTTTAATCTTTAGGATCCCTTTTTTTTTTTTCCATTCTCAGATGACTTCCTTGCTTCATATTTGAGAAATTAAATGCAGTCAAATGAAAATTATCTTATTCTTGTCATTGTCAAATCATGTCCTTTGGTTAAACTCCTAGTAACCTCGTTTGAGAAAATAGTTCAGGCATTTTAGCATGGTGTAAGAAAACTTTATAGTTGTGTTTCTCTTTGTGTATCTAGCCTCATCTCCTGCTGATTCCTCATATGCACTTTACTCCTGTGAAATCTCCAGATTATTTTTTCACAGTGCCTGAAATTCTTTTTTGTCACTTTTGACCTTCTACCTTAAAGTGTGAACAGCTCAGAAATCTATGAAACCTTTTATGGCCCCCACACCTGAAAAGATTAATCACTTTCTTTTGAGCTACTTCTTTATGATTATTGAATTTATCATTATATAGTGTTTGCATGTTTATCCCTAACAGACTGAGTTACTTCTACTAATGGAGCTGCAGAGTTGTAGGGTCTATTTTGTTTTGGTTTTTGTCTTTTTTTCCTCAGCTCATTTGCATAGCCCATGTTGGCTCAAGTGAATTCAGTTGCTCTTAGGAGGCCAATTCATTTGGTTAATTTTTTTAATTGTATAAAAATTTTTACCTAACAGATATTTCGTTCTGACTTTAAGCTACAGGCAAAATAGTATATGTACACATTTGTAAATATAAATTATTTCACTTAAAAGTATTTGCTCTCTCACTAGAAGCCCCAAGAAAGGAGGATAATATATGTTTTATTATTGGCTCTATGCCTGTTACTCAAGATTTAAAGTTTCCTTTAGCAAATGTGTATTGAGTATGTAGTGTCTTGTGTGTTCTAGGTAGATTGTAGGCATTGTAATCTAATCCTGTTTCCTTGTTTTGTCTTGTATTTATATTCATCTAGTAACATTTCTTGGAAATACATCCAAAAAGTTTTCCTTAAAGATAATCCTTTTTTCACATCTTTTTTTTTTTTTAAGAGAGAGTGAGAGAGAGAGAGAGAGAGAATTTTTTAATATTTATTTTTTAGTTTTCGGCGGGCATAACATCTTTGTTTGTATGTGGTGCTGAGGATCGAACCCCGGCCACACGCATGCCAGGCAAGCGCGCTACCGCTTGAGCCACATCCCCAGCCCCCTTTTTTCACATCTTAAATTTGTTTTTCTGTTTTAAAATCTACTCTTTAAATTGTAAAACTTAAAATGTATTTTATCTTAGTAATTAGAATGATAGCAATTTAAATAATCCCAAAGACTTTAGAATCAGTAATGATTATCTGTTCAAAGTCTCTTAAAATAACCTACCTTAGTTTTAATGAAACTGAAATAACAGTTGTATACAATGGAAATTCTACTGATTTCTTCGTTAAGGTCTTAACTTATTTGACATGTCATTGTACACAACTTGAAAGGGAATGTGTATGTGAAATGGATTATCTGAGCAATACTTGAAATAGAATAGGTATATTAAATAGCCAGTTTGAATTGGCAGTGTTAATGATTATTTGGATATAGTTTCATGCAAGTGCATAAACTTTTCTACTTTCAGATGGGATTTACCACTGATTTTATTGAAATAGCTTGCTACTCTATTTGTAAATTCACACATATGATATAAAATATGTATCCTTGAGAAGCAGGATGAATTCAGGCAGCTTTTGAATATATATCTTATTTTTTCCACTTCTGAAAATGTAGAATTATAGTAAATAACTGAGATCTAATAAAAACATAATTTCACTGATATTTAAAGTTGCCTTTCTAAATTGGTACCAAGGAAAATTGACTTCCACTGCCTACTCTGAGAAATAACATTTTAATTTTTTGAGGAGAGTGGTATACCTCATAAGTGTCATCCTAAGACTACATGTCCCTGCTTACTATTCACTCTATTTATTCTGTCCTTAGAGGTTTGTCATAGTTTGGATTTGAAGTGTCCCCCAAAGACACATGTGTTGAGGGCTTGGTTCCCTGCTTAGCAATATTCAGAGGTGAGGCTTTGAGGAAATGATTGGATCTCCAGGGCTGTAAGCATATCAGTATATTAGTCCATTTGATATGTTAATCATTTGAGTGGACTAGAAATTGTAGGAAGTGGGACCAAGTTGGGGGAAGTAGGTCCCTGGAAGGATGCCCTACAAGGGTATTTCTTGTGCCTGGTGTGTTCTTTCAAGCTGTCTCTCTGCCTTCCTCCTTCCTTGCTGCTCTAAGTTGAGCAACTTTCCACAACCTTCCACCATGATGTTCTGCCTCCCCTGAAACCTAAAGCATGGTTGGGGTTAGCTAACCATGGATTGAAACCTGAGAAACTATGAGCCAAAATAAATCCTTCCTCTTTTAAGTTGTTATTGTCATGTGTTTTGGTCACAGCAGTAAAAAGCTAACTTATACAGCTTCCCATCAGAATGGCTTTATCATTGTGTATGGTTGCCAATTTGTATCTTGTGCACCTGTATTCATGCTGTAGGGTTGAGAATTATGTTATTACTACTTCAAGCTCTTAGAGTAGTTTTTTTGTTTTAATTTTTTAGTTATAGATGAACACAATACCTTTATTTATTTATTTTTATGTGGTGCTTGAGGATTGAACCCAGTGCCTCATGTGTGCTAGGCAAGCACTTTACTACTGAGCCACAACCTCAGCCCCTAGATTGGATTTTTTGGTTTTGTTTTTTTGGTGCTGGGGATTGAACCCAGGCATGCCTTACCACTGAGCCACATCCCCAGCTCTTTTAACTTAGTGAGACAGAGTCTCACTAAGTTGCTGAGGGTGGCCTTAAACTTGGAATTCTTCTACCTCAACCTCCCAAGTTGCTGGGATTACAGGCCTGTGCCATGGCACCTGGCCCTATTCATATTTTTTAATGGGGTTATTCTCACCATCTGCTTACCTGTTTTTTTCTAAGGAAAAAATAAACAAAAAAACCAGAGGTATAAATACCAAAAATAGTAATTACATGAGATTTTCACTATTTTTATTCTCTTTTGTTCTGTAGACTTTCTATATGAAATATATGTTCTTTTTTTAAAAAGAGCTTTTTTAAAAAATATGTATCTTTTAGTTTCAGGTGGACACATATCTTGATTTATTTTTTATTTTTTATTTTTATGTGGTGCTGGGGATCAAACCCAGTGCCTCACACATGCCAGGTGACCACTGTACACTGAGTTACAACCCCAGCCCTATATGGATATTAGGAAAAATCTTGTGTTATTTCCTTTTAAGATTTTGACAATTTCATATGGGAGTATTATTTTTTTAGCCCAGTAGTTATTTTTGGGCCATTGTATACATATACTTAAAAAAAAAAAAAAGCAAAACTGTGTGAATCTATAGTTATCCCTAATTAAAAGTTTACTTTAGAAATTAGCTAGGTATAGTGGTACATGCCTGTAATTCCAGTGATTCAGGAAGCTGAGTCAGAAAGACTGCAAGTTCAAGGTGAGTCTCAGTAAAGTAGGGAGGCCCTGTCTCAAAATGAAAAAAGGACTGGGGATATAACTAAGTAGCCCTGGTTTCAATCCCTACCACTGAAGAAAAAAAAAAAATCTGGCCAAATGTAAAAACATGATTTAATTTGTGTATAAGTATAAAGAAAATGTTGGAACTATCTAGTTAAGTAAATGATTTGGGTCCCTGACGATTTTTTTAAAAGGACTAGATAACTAAAAGTATTTTAATTTCCCATTGTAGTTTAGGTATTATTCCTGCTTTCACCGATTTTTACTATAAGACCGTCCAGGTTTTTTATTATTTAGTTGTTTTGTTTGGATCATCTAGTTTATTGTATAGTTAATGTAGTTTAGTACTTTTTAGATCTCCACATATACCAGAATTAAAGAGTGAGCCATCTTTATTAGTATTTATATCTTAATTTACTATGAATGATGTTTAAATTACTTCCCCCTGTATTTCACTTGGATTAAAAGGCTTAAAATTTGGTTTCCCTATATTTAACAGTTTAACTCAAAGTTGCCCTAAGCTTCTAAATAAATGTCTGTTAAAAGCTTTTCTTAGCCAGGCACACACCTGGCAGAATCCCAGGTTCAAAGCCAGCCTAAGCAAGCTAGAGAGGCCCTAAGCAACTTAGTGAGACTCTGTCTCAAAAAATAAAAATAATAGGGCTGGAGATGTGGCTCAGTGCTAGAGTGCCCCTGGTTTTAATCCCTGGTGGTGGGGGAGGACTTAATAACATTACCTTTTTTTAGCCAACTTATTAAAATGACAAAGAGGGTGGGAAACTTAGGTCTTCACAGTGCACCTTGAATTAAGGAAGAAACAGTGACAGTTTTACATAAATTTAAGAAATGCTATATTGAACATTCTTTTATGCTTTTATTTGGAGTTCCATCGGAATGCTTTGGTTGCTGAAAACAGAAAAGCATTTTCAAATTTTATAACTTAAACTACAAACAGGGTATATTGATTTGTTTCATAGAAAAGTCTGAAAGTAGCATAACTTTTAATTGTGGTTTGTTTAGACTGCAACTTCACTTAATCGCCTGGCTTTGCCTCCTCCCTGTATGGAATTCCTCTCATGTAGATTTTCTCCTTGACTGCAAGATTGCTACCAGGAGCAATGAACGCCACATGCTTTGTTTATATCCTTGGGGAGAGAAGATTGCTTCTCACAACAATAGATCAAAAGTCTCAAGCTTTTCTCTGATTAGACCAGCCTTGACCTGATTACAATAGTCAAGGGAATGTGATTAATTGGCTTGGATCACCTACCCCACATCCACAAAAACCCCTCCTCCCACAGAAGTTAGGTTTAGTCTTCCTAAACCATATGGCATTATATATTGGGGGAAGATGTTGTTAGGAAGGGATGTCAGCTAGGCAAGTGATAATATCTACTACTAGTATAGATTGAGATAATAATGTAATTAGGAAGATGAGTTAAGATACAAATTTGGTGATTGAAAAACTGCTTTATTCAGTTTTATGACTCACTGATTTAAATCCAAAAAGAATTACTCATGATGCATAAAAATCAATAAATTAAAAACTTAAAAATTCTATATAATTTAAGAAATAACCAAAACCATTGCTCAGAGACATTATTTTATAGACAGGGATTGCTGGCTTAATTGTTCAATGAGACATGTTGAAATATGACCTTATAAATAGGTTATAACAGTGCATGTATCATATTAAGAAGCTTTTTGGAATCCCAGATGATTTATTCTGGGTATGTAAACTCTATATTGGCAGGTGCTTGTAACCCATGAGAATCAAGTGTAGGGGAGAAAAAACTTCATATACCCTCTTGGATTCAGTGATCAGGGGCTTGCAAATTAAACTGGAAAATGATAGATTAGCAGATGAAAAAACAAAATTTAATCTAATGTGCATATGGAAATTCACAGCAATATGTGACTCAAGGAAGCATTTAAACCTATAAACAATCTTAATAGGGGAAGGGGAGGGAAAGAAGGACACTTACAGGGAAACAAATGACTTTTTGGAAAGATAAATGGGTACTTAAGAGAACAGATGTGGGATGTGACAGTTTTGTGACAATGATTATTTGGGTATGTGGTGATCATAAGAGTCTCTTCTCTGTTCTGGGGATATATGACAATTGAGTGCTTTTTAGCAAGCTCTTTTTTAATGCAGATAAGGGGTTCCAGGAACTCAGATTCCTTTTACTTAAAATAATTTTCTGGACCCCTTCATAAGAATTCCACTGTTACGGCTAGCTGCTGTCACCTGCTAAATATCCTACTGAACATAATTTTAAATGACCTCATGCTGGTGAAGGGGTGAGAAATCTTTTCCTTCTAACCCTCTAAAGTTTATGACCTGGGCCCCATGCCAAAAGGCAGACTAACAAGAGAAAAGCATACAGCTTTAATATATGTAATTTATGACACAGGAACTTTCATAAGGAAATGAAGACCCAAAGAAACAGTTAAACTTTAGTGTTTTTAATGGTAGGTTTGATGAAGAGTAGAGAGTCCTTGAAGAAAACTGATAGGGTAGAGTATGAGGTAAATGTAGTAAAGTGGGAGAAACTTGGCAAGACTTGTTTTGGAGTCCTCTTTGAGACCTTTCATCTTCAGAAATAAGGATGAAGGGCCCCTTTCAAGTGAGGGTCTCATGACCAGCCTGAAGGAAAGGTCAGAGGGTTCTGTGACCTGTTTCTGGAAAAATACCCCAGGAGTCACATTTTGGGGAAGCATGTTCTGAACTCCATCACTGTTTAGATGATCAATTTCCCTTAGGAAATTGATTTGCGTTCTTTGCCCTGCCATTTGATGGGAGCAGATTTCTTTCCAGATGCAGTCTGTCTTTGTCTTTTGGTCTTAATGCTGCACCTTCCTCAAGCTTGAATTGAAACACCACTAATCCAGACTGTTTTCCAGTTACTGGGAACACATCAGATTCCTTAATTGATCTTATTGAAGTCCATTCTCCCCCAAGGTTTGAGATAAAGGTGGCAGTGATAGTACCCTCCTTCATCCCAGCCCATCTTCTTGGAAGAGAGAGAGGGTTTGGAGAATAGTACTTTCTCTTAAGAACTCTTTTACAATTCTCTTTTCAACCCTTTCTCAGTTAAAAAAGCAAAATAAAACAGAATTCTTGGAGTACTTGAAGGAATTTCAGAATTGTATAACAGGTTTTTCCTTTGTGTACTCTAAAGTTAATGATCTCTCTCTCATACACTTTGGAATCTGGTCTTTGTCATCTATTTTATTGTACCTCCGCCAAAATTTTGTTTTTTAAAAAAGGGAGGGCTGGGGTTGTGTCTCAGTGGTAGAGTGTTTGCTTTGCACATGTGAGGCACTGGGTTTGATTCTCAGCACCACATAAAAAATAAATAAATAAAATGAAGATATTATGTCCACCTACAACTAAAAAACATAATTCTTAAAGAAGGGAATCTTTTAATTTTTTAAAATTATATATTAGAAAGGGTCATTTGGTCATTAAGTACAAAAGAACCAAGATGGATCACTGTTTGGCAGAGTACATTTTGTGTAATGGATAATATTCAGTTAGAGGAAATTAAAACAAATTGTCCAACATTTGTTAGAATTATTAGAACCATAAAAGTAACCCAGATTGTCTGTTGGTTTTTATTTTATCATTTTAGCAATATATTTAGGTTAAATTAGACAGGGTGATTGTAGCATCTGATCTGAAGGCTTAGAATCATCCTGCCTTGGAGATTTGTGCATGGTTCTCTTTCCAGAGATAGTTAATTGCTATTCTTAGGACTTATTTTTGACATCTTATTTCGGGTTTAACTTTTTCCGTAGCTCTGTTTTGGTTGCTTTTGTTTTTGTATCTACATTACTTTTTTACATGGGATGAATTCAGTTTTCTAGTGTGATTTAATAATCATGAATTCTCTTATTATTCTTACAGTAATTGCCTTTAACTAAGACATTAACTGTCTTAGTTTGAGAATACCCCCTCCCCCCCCCCTTTCCCCCTACTTCCTCCCACACTCCTTGATGCTAGTGGTTTATTTGGGATATGATCCTAGGAAGAAGAAGGGAAAGTGAGGCAGGAAAGGGGGAAAAATACAACAAAGGATTCTGATAATATCACTGTAGGTAACTAGGGGTCAGTCAGTTCCTCTGATGAATCAGGTAGATAAGCCCCAGGAGGCTGAGGTATTTACTGGTCCTGCAGATAAACCTTTCCTCTGGAGACACTAGTTCCCTTTGGTGATCAGGCTCTTAAGAAACATCAGAAAAAGCCCTGAGGTAGAACAGAGAGCTACCTGCAGCATGTACTTGAGATAGGATACTAGCAATAGACACAGAACTGTCTTCCACAACTGTGGCCAAAAACAGGGGCTTGAGGGCCACAGGTGTTCACTGCATTGTTTATTTACCCCCCTTGATTATTTAAACATCATTTCAATATTACATCTTCTTCAGACAAGCATTTCAGCATGTTTTCACATTCCTTTAGTCTCTCCCCATTCTATCCCCTACTAAATAATTTAAACGTTCTGGATATGCTTTTTCTTTTTTTCCTTTGGTCCTCAATTTTTAAAAATAACATTGAACTTTTCATTCTTATTGTTCATATTAATCATTCTTACTGGTCACATCTTTGGCATCATCTGTTTAGATTTTTTAAATTATTATTATCATATACTTTTTCCTCTAAGAGGTTTTTTATTTTTGTTTTCCAAGTCTGAGACCTTGTATACTTGGAAATACCCTATTGTATCCTCAAATTGAAATGATAATTGGCTGGTTATAAAATTCTAGGCTTAAAGCTAACAAATAGAACTTTATAATAAAGAACAATTTCTTAAAATCTGATTAATGTTTTCGTATTTATAGCTTTAGTAAATGATACAATTCAAGTAAGTATACATTTATTCATGAATACTAATTTGGGGGGGTTGTTTTAATATTGAAGCACTTAATAGGAAGAACTTAGCAATAGCCTCCACTCATGCTTAGATACCATTCTGTCTACCTTTTATGATAGAATTAAATATGTCATTTCGTGGTGTTCTAAAAAGAACATGTACAAGTTTTGGGAACACTTTGACAGTTTTTTTCCTTCTTAAATTCTGAGATGGTCTCAATTTCTCCCTGGATTTTGTATAATTAATTCATTAAGTTTAAAACTTGTTCATAAACTATTTCCCATATGAGTCTTCTGCCTTTATAGTAATAGCAGACTGATGTTTTTCTTTCATTCTGTTCTCTTTGGCTTTCTACAGTATCCTCTCTGGTGATATACAAGCTATTTTTGTCTTAGGTAGGCTAGGCATGTCCTGAGTTGTGGTAGGAAACTCTAAATACCAGAGGGATCTAGAAGGAGAAGTAACAGTAAGAAAACATGCCTGAATTCCAGGAAATTCTCTTGAGCCTGGGGATGATTTTCTTTTGTCACCTACACACTTGTTTCTGTCACCATGTTTCCTGAACCAGCAGCTAGTTTCTAAAACAGCTTGTTTCAGGAGGTTGTTGCTTAGTTTTAATTTTAGATATTATTGGCCTAAAATGACAATTGATAGTTACATGACAGTAATAGTTACATTATGGAAATTATGCAGTTAAACAGGATAAAAGCTAAATTAAGTCCTTCCTTTATCAGATAGATGGGTGGATAGAAAGATACAGATCTTTTTTTTTTTTTTTTAAACTTCTGGTACTGGTTCTTAAATTATATTAGGATTACCGCTCTTTTTCCTAAAATAATACAAAATAAATTGATGACAAATTATATTTGTTTTCTCATATATTTTTCTTAAATCTGTGCTAAAAGAAAGAAATCTTAACAGGAAAAACTTAGCAATAGTCTATCATTCATGCTAGGTTTAACAGTCTCTTTAACTCTTACAGTAGAATTAAATATGTGGTGTTCTAAAAAGAAGAGTGTATAGTTTGGGGGGGTATCTGGATACTTTAACATTTTTGGCAATTGTTCTTGATGTAAATTAGTTCTTTGAATTTGAAAATAATGTTTATGTTGAAAAATAAATAGTGTTTCAAAGATGAGTTCAACATTGATTTACATAAAAGTTGTTTTGAATAAATTAAAAGTTGCCCCCACCCTACATAGGTTTGTTTTATTAATGTAAATAACATTTTTATTTTGTGACCTTACAGGAGCCCAGGCTTGTGTACTTGTATTTTCTACTACAGACAGAGAGTCTTTTGAAGCAGTTTCTAGCTGGAAAGAAAAAGTAGTAGCTGAAGTTGGAGATATACCAACTGTGCTTGTACAAAACAAGATTGACCTTTTGGATGATTCTTGTATAAAGAAGTAAGATGGCTGCTTTTTGGGGAAAAGGGTATTAATTCTGTAAAGTTAAAACAAATTTTTGCTTAGACTTACAAAAGTAAAATTTTTATATTTAAGTTCTAGAGGTTTTAATTATTTATAGGCTTTAATTTACTTATCTGTGAGCTATTTGTGATTGGTTTATGTTTAAATGAGCATAGAAGGTGATAATAAATAATAATACTAAACTGTACATTTCAAAAAAACTGGAGGAAAGTATATTGAAAGTTTCGCCATAGAGAAAGGATAAATGTATCAGAAGGTAGATATGTTTAACCTGTACAACATTGTACAGAAAATATTTTTTCTATCTCAGTTTCTGTGGATCAGTAATTTGGGAGTGGCTTAGCTCAGTGGTTTTATGTTCGGTTATAGTCAATATGTTGACTAGTCACAAGCTTGAGAAATAAGCAGTGTTTCAAAGATGAGTTCAACACTGATTTATATAAAAGTTGTTTTGAATAAATAATAATAATAAAAGGTGCTGGAAGATCCATTTCTAAGATGGCTGTCTTGCTGCAGGAGGCTTTAATTCCTTGCACTGTGGGCTTCTTCTTAGGGCTGCTTGAGTATTCACACGACAAGGCAGCTGTTTCCCCAGGGCAGGTGATTCAAAAGAGAGCAAGGCAGAAACCACAATGCTTCTTAAAAGACCTATTCTCAGAAATCACATACTGTCATTTTTATTGTATTTTGTTGGGCACACAGACCAAACTTGATTACGGGTAGGAAGAGGCTATACAAGAGTTTGAAGACCAGGAGCCATTCTGGAGCATGGCTACTAGAATTCTAATACAGCTTAAAAGGGTCCACTCTTACAGACTCAACCATTAATAGGCTGACTTTGGCTTTGGGCAGCAAAGTTATTTCATGGCCAAGAATAATATAACAAGTTATTCAAAGTATAATTAAATCCAATTATTCTCAAAAAGAAAAGAGAGAAAATTAATTAAAATTCTACATAAAAGCTGCATTTGATGATCTATCCTAGCCATTCAAGAAGCTGAGGCAGGCCGATCTTAAGTTCCAGACTTCGGCAACTTTGTAAAATCCTGTTTCAAAATTTTTTAAAAAGGACTAGGGATTTAGGTCAGTAGTTAAGTGCCCCTGAGTTCAATCACCAGTACCCCCCACTCTAATTATATAAATAAAAGTGATATTTAATTATTTTAATTAGTGACTTTATAGAAAAGTGTCCTATTTACAATATAGGTGGTTGGTGTTTATCCCTCAAGAGGAATGAAGCTAAAAATCCTGCTCAAGCACTGAGAACTTCACTTTAAACACTTTTATTTATTTGGGCATCAATATCAAGCTGATTTTAAAAAGAAACATGAACATTATCTGAAAGATCTGCTCCACCTCCCTATCCTTATTCTACTGTACCCTACCAATCTTAATAAGTGTAATTTTTAAAAGTAACTTTTTAAAACAAGCTTTCAGAAGCTGCTGCTTCTCTCTCTCTCTTCTCTCTCTCTCTCTCTCTCTCTCTCTCTCTCTCTTTTATTGGTGTGCAGTGAGGAAGCTGAGGCTCTGGCAAAAAGGTTAAAGTTAAGATTCTACAGAACATCAGTGAAAGAAGACCTAAACGTGAGTGAAGGTAAATTGCATCTTCAAAAATATATATTGCAATAGGAAATTTGTTTTATTCTTCTTAATGTCTTTCCTATTGTGTTGTTAGAAAAAAAAATTGAGAACGTTTTCTTTTTGTCACCTAACATTAAGTAAAATTTAAAGACATTCTGCTTCTTTGATTTAAAAAGTCCTTGGTTATTTAATTAATGTCCTTGAAACTTTCCCTATAGCAATTTATAGTGGTACTTTAAGTTTTATCATTATCTTTGAAAATTTAAGTTATAAATATGTGTGTATGTATGTTTTTCATGTATACCTTTTAAAAATTACTGAACTGTTTTAGTACTCCTTGGTAATAGATATTTCATTAGGTAATTACAATGACCTTAATTTGTTTAATAATATTTCCCAGTTTAAGAAAGTGAGATTAGAGAAAGAAAATTATGACTTTTCTCATTCCAGAATTGTCACTTATTAGATTGCAACTAGGTTGTGGCTTCAGTGTTTATTCTGGGTAGTTTCTTCACCTGAAAAACTAGACACTTCTTCAAGTCTGAATCAGTTGGATGATTTTAAATGAATAGCCAAATGTCTACAAATAATATTTCATTTCTTTACTATTATTCTAGTATTATCATTGTTCTCAAATATCCCTCAATTAATTTTTGAAAGTTGAATTTTTAACTAAATGTCAATTTAATTGTATCTTCATTTAGTAAGTATAAAATTATAAGTAATATGAAATAATACATTTATTGGTATAAATCATATTGACTGTGTGTGTGTGTGTGTGTGTGTGTGTTTTCTAGTTTTTAAATACTTGGCTGAAAAATATCTTCAAAAACTCAAACAACAAATAACTGAGGATCCAGAACTAACGCATTCAAGTAGTAACAAAATTGGTAAGTGCTCAGGAAATTTTTCCCCATGCTTATCTGGTATTTATTCTGAATCCATTATTATATTTACTTTTTTTATATATAATGTGCACATTTCTTTTAAAAATGTGATTTAAAAGTGTTAGATTAAAAATTATTAAATTTAAGAGTATCAGATCTCTTGTTAAATTGAGATGTAAATACTTTTTTATAAAGGTCTATCCTTTATATAAAGGAGCTTTATATTACTTGTTCTTTTCATTCTATACTTGTCTTTTCTCTTCCTGACTATCTTGCTTATTAAACCTGTTGATTCTTTTTTCTTTTTTCTTTTTTTTTTTTCTTTTTTTTTTTTTTTTTGGTTACAGGGAATGAACCCAGGGACACTCAGCCACTGAGCCACATTCCCATCCCTTTTTTAGATTTTATTTCGAGACAAGGTCTTGCTGAGTTGCTTAGGGCCTTGCTAAGTTGCTGAGGCTGGCTTTGAACTTGCGATCCTCCTGCCTCAGCCTCCAGAGTCTCTGAAGTTACAGATGTGTGTCACTGTGCAAGGCTATTGTTTTTTCTTTTACATGTTAAATGCTAGCAGAACTTTAGCATTGCCTAAAGAACAAGTGTGTTGTCTTCTCTTTTACAGTAACTGTCGGTGTATGTTGGTTTCCAGGGAGATGAGAGCCAAATGTGCTGGTTCTGAAGTTCTGTGTAGTCTCTTAGGGACTTTGTTATCTACATTCTGTCCTTTTTCCTTGGCTCTGGCTTTTTTTAATTCCATTTTTGTTGCATATATAACTGCCATTGGACATCTCAAATGCCTTGTGAACAAGATAGGACTCTTGCATGAGTGTATAGTTGGTCTGGTCTGCTTGGCCCCCTTCATGTCTCCTTCTAATTCACTGATAGATTCCCTTCACGCCAACATTTAAAGATAGTTTGTCCATTCTCATTCCAGCTTCATGCATCGCTATGCACCCCGTTTGCTGGGTTCTGCGGAGGTCTTTTTCTTTCCTGAGAAGAAAAGCCAGTGCTGCTGCTTCACTTTTGCACATTTTGTTACTTATATTGAGAGTGACCTCTCTTTCCCATCTTTTTTCAAAGAACAATTCATTCTTCAGGGATTACCTAGAAAGCTCTCTCAGCTTTTTATCTGGCTGAAGCCACAGCCTTCATACTTTTCCTCTAACAGAATAGAAATTAAAGTCCAGGGCATTGTCAGATGTCCAGTTCTACTTTCATGTAGTTTTTCGTTCTTTTGAAATTCTGTAGTATGCTATCATATGAATGAATCAAATTTAATTAGTTCTTCCTTTGAACCATCTATGAGATCTTGTCTCTCCTTTCTGACACTTAACATATAATGTCTCTAGCAATACTTATCTGTATTCTGTCTTATCTCACTTATTAAGTTGCAAACTTCTTGTGGGCCAAAATTGGTCATGTTTGTATCCCTGATATTGTTTATTGTCTCTGGCCCAGAGTTTTGTGTATCATACATGCTAAGTAGTTCATAAATTGTGTGTGATTTACATTTTGTGACTAGCATAGTTCAAAATGTGAATTAAAATAGAAAAGGTTTCTGTTTAGTTCATCTCTTCTTATCTACTGTTGCTGTAGACCACTTTTCTGTTGTTTTAGCCAACATAGGAAAAATCTATATTTCACCAGCTTTTACATGGCAATGTTATTATTAACATAAATTCTCACAAGTACTGTTGTTAAATACAGATCAGGTATTCTTGAGGAAGTTATGTGGTATATAATGAATAAGTGAAGTCATTAAAATGATTATATTTGCATATTCTAAATTTTGAAAATAGAAAAAGATGTGTGTAGAAAAAGGCATGTAGTGTATGCTACAATTTGGGTAGAACAGGATAAAAGATATATGTGTGTGTGTGTGTGTTTCTAATTACATCTGCATAAAATATCCCTGGAAGGATACAAAGGAAAACTGCTAACATGTTTGCCTTAGTGAAAGAAAACTGGCAAGGTAGGGTGGTGAAAAGGAACACTTCACTGTGACCTCCTTTGTACCCTGTGTATTCATTTTTTAAATTGTAGGTGGGCTGCTAAAATTTTTCTGTGTTGCCCAGGCTGGCCTTAAACTATCAGTCCTCCTGCCTCAGTATCGAGTGCTGGGACTAACAGTGCACACTGTCCATGCACAACTTTGTATTAAAACATGCATACACACACACACACACACACACACACACACAAATTCAGTACTAAAATACCCATTGACATCTCAATGGATAAAGATAAACAAAATATGTTATCTACATACAATGAAATATTATCCTTAAAAAGCAAGGAAATTCTGTAGTATGCTATCATATGAATGAATCAAAGATATTACACTAAATGAAATAAGCCAGATGCTAAAAAACACAGTATGATTCCATTTATATGAAGTAGTCAAAGTCACAGAGACAAAAAGTAGATTGGTAGTTGCCAGGGGCTGATGGGAGGGAGAATGTCGAGTTATTGTTAATAGGTATAGAGTTTCAGTTTTAAAGACACAAAGATCATGGAGATGGATGGTAGTGATGGTTGTATAATATTATGAATGTTCTTAATAGCACTAAACTGCACACTTAAAAAAGGTTAAGATAGTATATTTTGTTATTTATACTTCATTATAATAAAAACTGAAAATAATTACAAATACTTAAAAATATTCTGATTTACTAATAAGCTGAATGCAACAGGTAACTAGGGTGTATCAATCTCTGTGTTTTCCTTCAATTTATACAGGTGTCTTTAATACATCTGGTGGAAGTCACTCGGGTCAGAATTCAAGTACTCTTAATGGTGGAGATGTCATCAATCTTAGACCTAACAAACAAAGGACCAAGAAAAACAGAAATCCTTTTAGCAGCTGTAGCATACCTTAAAATATTTTAGGGATGAAAAAGTTGAATTATATTGTACACTTCACTAAGAAACACATCCAGCTGTCACAGTATGCTACAAGTGTTTTAGCAATCTTTGTACCTAATGGCTTTCTGAAAGCTGACAGATTTAAACATTGCTCTGCAGTGCTTTTCAGAATGTAGAGTGAGACCTCTGGTGGAAAAATTACTGCCCTGTAATTTTAATTTTTTTTTTTTTTTACATTAGACGAGGCTTCTCCTGTTTTTGAAGGAATGTTATTACGAAATGTCAAAACAGGTTTTGCTGAATTTTAAATGCTGGAAAACATATATGCAATGCCTAAATATATTGGTACAGATTTTAATATGGATAAAGGAAAAGAAAACAAGCATTCTTTTTCTGAAATTGGCCATCTAGCTTTTCTAGATAATAGTGTTGAACCCAAATACTTGGGAAAAATAATGCTGAAAGGCAAACCCTATCTTATCAGACTGCACTAGTATGTATTTTGGCAATGTTACTTGTGCAATATCTAAAAATTAGAATGTGGAAGTGTGCATGCAGATATCTGGTACTGAAGCAAACTGAAGGTATGTGCAGTATTTAAGGGAATGTAGATTTTAATTAATTCATTTGTAAACCATTTACACAATGTGTACGTTTTTATTTTCAAATGAAAAGTTCCTGACATATATTTTGCAAAATGAGCTTAGATTTAAAAATGTGCTTTGTGCCAAAAATATCACCTAATTTTTACAGTGCTTTACTATCAAAATTTTTATTGTTTATAGTGTCTTTTAAAAGCAGTTCTCTGATAGGCAGATAAAAGGGGAATATAAATATTTTTATTGCTAGAGCATCTTCCTGGTATGAGCCTTATTGCAAAATCTTTTCTGTGTGGTCACTGTAAACATGGTGCATTCATGCTGTCATAGGTTAGCCAAGTCCCAAGAAGGTACACTGTTCATGCACGGTCATTCAGGAGGTCCTACGAAGTTTGTGCATCTAGCACCTTTTGCTGCTGACTGAGAACCCAACTTTGAGCTTTTAAGAGTATGCTAACTATTTTTAAAATATGATCTTTAGTCCTAATCTAAGTTAGGGATTTTATAATAACCTGCAACTCTGAAGCATCCTTTTGTTTACATACTTTCATATATTATTTTACCATTATTGCTTAAAAATTTCTATAGCCTTTGGTTTGTTTAGCACTTTCTCAAGAGCTGTCAGCACCACATACAGAATAATAAGAAACAATCTAATATGAAAGGATGTATCAGAGAATAAATTTTGTGACTTGGGACAGTAGCCTTTCAAACAAAGATAATCGCATGAACTCTGTAATCGATTATAATTCTGATTATCATTCATCCGTGGTTATTTTTTAATATATAATTAACCCATTTCAATATATCTCCTTTTTACAGGATTTTAAAATATGCAAAAATTTCTCTTAAATAATGTGTCATGAAATCATTTTCATTGTTTATACTAAATACATGTGTTTTATATATTTTTCTTTTTTTAAGTCTTCCATCTGCACCACCCTCATCCTTTTGTCCAGATTAATATTGAAAACATGTAGAATTTCCTGCGGTATGTCTTGGTTAAGTGATGAAGTATGAATGTTTGCTTTTCATAATATTGAAATAATCTGGCATTATCTATTTCAAAGTAATATAAAAAGTTTATTTTTATGTCATCAGTTGTTACCACTCCCATTGCTGGCAGTGGGACAAGTGTTGGGGGAAAAAACTCAGCTTCTTACAATGATAATCTGCTAAGGAATGCATCTTTTTTACTCTTTAATTTTTGCACAAAAAATATTTGTCAAATAATCTCATGATCTTTATCAGAAGAAAATCTCTTGTTATATAATGTGTTGTAGTTCAATTTCATATTAATTGTGTGGATAAATGTGTGTTACTTCTCTGTATAAAAATTGTAATCTCCAATGATGATTGTAGTTATGTTTGGTTTATCCTTGTTTTTCCTTATGAGAACTGAAGAGACCTAAATTTTTACTTGACATTATTATATTTTACACCTAATCATAATCATTTAAAATAAAAGGTCTGAAAACCAGTGATATGTTAAATAAATTCTCAATTTAATCTTCTAAAACTTTAAAGATTGATATTTTTCCTTTGTGATCCTTTACTCTTTTAAGTAATTTTATTAACTTATCATGAAACTCTGGATACTAAAGAGACACGACTAAGACTCTGGGTTAGCATGCATTTGTGCTCCAGTCTACTTTTATGGGTAATTTTTAGCATACAGACATATAGCTGTGGAACAACTGCCATATTTCAGTTCCTCTGATTTCCTTTTTCAGTCTCTGCCTGTGAATTAAATAGTATGTACAAAATAGTCCATATAAGGCAGTATATTTTAAAAGGTTCTTTTTACCTGTTCAAAATTGGAAGCACATGTGGTTTTTCAGAATAAAGCTTAACAGCATTAAAAAGGACGAGCAACTTTCTTCATTATGGAGTGAAGCTATGTGGTTGTTCCAAAGTTGGCAATGCAGTGAGAAAGAAATCTCAGTAATATGTATTCCATTGCACCTGGGGCTTTAGGGACTGGGACCTTTTTTGAAAATCTTCTAGTGAGGAGTTGTTCTTAGAACCTAATGTTCTAACTTCAAACATTGTACTGTTTTAATGTAAGATATTGTTAGCGTTTTCTTCAAACTTTTGAAATAGTTATTACTTTCTGAAATGTATCATTAGGGTATTTCTCTGAAAACAAAATGAACTGATGTGGTGAAAGCTTGTCTTTCATTGCACAGTCGTTTGATAAACAGGTAGATTTCCTCAGTAATTATGAATATCATGTGTACTTATTGTCACTCTTTAGGCTTTCATATATAAAACTTGTATATCTACATAAAATTGAATTTGTAAACAACAAAAAAATATTTAAAACCCTAGTAGTCTTTAAGATACCCAGTCATCAAACACCTGAGTAACTGGGTAATCTGACTATGATACCCTTTTACCAGCTAGTGCCCCTTTTTGGCTTTCTTTAAGTATCTCTAACAGAATGTTGGTAAATGGTATTTTAAAAATAAAAACTGGATTAAAAGGAAAACTGAACCACTTCTATATTTTTTGTGAGTAATAATACTTTTGTAAATTTAAATGGAAAACCACTTGTATGAATTTGTACTGAGTAGCAGTTATGCCCTCAAGATTAATTTAAAATGTGCTATTTGATTAAAATTTCAGTGGAGATGAATTCCAATAATTAAAAAAAAAACATGCATTTCAAAGCTAGAATTTCATGTGATATGTGTGATGTTATCACCAAGGTGAAACTCAGTAGTAAAAGGTATAATGTAACTTCTTTAAAAATAAAAATAACCTAAAAATAGTTCATACTCCTGATAATGGATCAGTATGGAATATATTCATTTTGTTATTGGTTATTTAATGCAACTTAGTAGCACCATGGCACATAGATGTTTCTTCTAGCATTTTAGCAACTTTTATTTTGTCTTGTTCTGAGGCTTTTAGTCCTCCAAATAACACATTTACTTTGTCTTGTGGTATAAAATAACCATATAGTTCTAATTGATTTCACAAGTTTTTTTCCACATGTGAGCATGTGGTATCTCTTACACATAAAAGCTTGAAGGAGCCTTGTAACCCAGATTTTTCAGTTGCCAAGGGCAGGATTCTTGTTAAAGGAAATGCTCCTGGGCCCTCTGCTGGTAAGAGATGGAGTTGGGCGCTCAGGCTACGTCTTGCAGGGATGCTTATTAACCAGTAGTACTGTGCCTGTTTTCTGTTTTATCCATTTTCCTTTGGCTTCTTTGGTGTGAGTACACACACACAAATACAGAGGTGGCTGAGCCTACATTTACTCACACCTTTGTTGCCTTTTCTTTCCCAAGATTCTTAGCTCTTTTACCTTATTTTGTGTCTTTGGGTAATTGTAAAATTCTGCCTTCAGAGACAGCATTTTCACATATATGAAATGTGTCCACATTTATCAGTCAGTCATTTAAAGGGTATAAATACATTAAACAGAATTTCATTAGTTGTTAACCTCTTTAGGGCAGATTTTAAGCACTCTGGTCAATGCTAGACTGAGCTGCATCAACAGGGTATCATGCCTGCACTCAAGTGTTTGTCCTTGTGCATCATACTTGACTAATGTTTCATTAAATGAAAAGGAAGAGCCCATTCACAGGATTCCATGTGTCCTAGAGAATCCAATAGTGGAAGGGCTGAGGCTGTAGCTCAGTGGTAAAGTGCTTGCCTCGTATGTGTGAGGCACTGGGTTCAATCCTCAGCACCACATAAAAATAAATAAAGATACTGTGTGTTCATCTACAACTAAATAATTTTTTTTTTTTAAGAGAGAGTCCATCAGTGGAAAGGCAAAGGCCATTGGAAACCTCAAGTTCAAATTCATTGCTGTTAAAGGTCCCCTTGCCACTTAAAAGCACTAGGAACTTTTTCAATATCAGAGTCCCTAAATTAAAACACCACAAAGCTCAGTTCTATATTTGCCATACTTAACTAGGTGGATTTTCACTTTGTCCTCAGTTGATGAATTTGAGTTAACGTCTCCTTTGCAGGTCAGTTTGCTAGCTACCATACTTCAGAAAGCCTATCGTTAAAAATGAAGGCAGAAAGCAGGCTTTATGGAGAAGCCTTGGGACAGACAGGGATGGAAATAAGACAAAGAGCTGTCCTCAAATTGCATGTTACATTCTTAAATTGTGTTGGATTGTGATAAGTCAAAACATACTCTAAATGTCCTTCAAGTCTATTATCTATCATTATCTATCATGTGGCTCATGTAGCAAAGAATACAAGTCAAGGAAGCATGACAACAATATTTTGTGAAGGAAAAAGTCCTGGACTGATATGGAGTGAATGGAATGGGAGGGTAGAGGGCGGGGGGTACCACCCAGAGGGGAAAGGGCTTTCCAAAACTGACAACACTAGAGAATCTGAGGAAAACTTGATCATCCCGTTCTTAATTTTCAAAAAGCTGCTAAAAAACAAGGTGGCACAATTTTTTTTTTCATCTGTGCAACCTGATGACAGCAACTCAGAATCCATTTACAAACCAAGAACTATTGCCACAGATAGAATTAACATTTCCCCAAAATAGAAAGACTTAAATGAGCAAATGGCAAAGATCAACTATGAATGTCCTGAGTATATCTAACTTGGCATCTTTTTTTTTTTTAACCCCTACCCCCAACTAACTTGGCATCTTTTGTACAGAAAATTCTGCTCAATGTTGTTTGCACTGAGGAATATAGATATATAAAATCAATCTGAATATTTTTTGTGATTACCTATATTCTAATAGAAATTGAATTGAAGTATTTGTTTCACAGTATTTGGGGAAGTTGTGCTCAAAAGCACTAGTTAATTTTAACAAAGTTGTGCTGTACTTCATTTATAAAAGAAGGATCAATACATTAATCAGCCTTGTTAGTAAGCAAGATGCAAATTAAATTCAGGTGTTTTAAGTCTACAACTAGAAAAATTTAAGGCTCAATGCTAGAATTTCAGTGAAATAACTAACTACACTTTAATTACTGAAGACAGACATATTTCTGAATTCTTTGTATAAAAGTTCTCAATTTATAAATATGTGTTAGGCCATGAAAATCTATATACCCTTTGACCCAATAAATCCACCTGCTGAGAATTTGTACAAAAATCAGAAACAAAGGATAAAGCTTAGTTGAGTTGCAGTAATAGCAACAAGTTGGACCACTACACAAAATAGAGCTTTTGAAACTGCAATTAAGCAGCCTTTATAGTGGCTTAAAGGAAGAAAAAAATAAAAGGCAAGGTTCAACACTGAAATTTTAGACAACTAATGCATTTGAGAGATCAAGTGGATATATAATTGTTCAACTGTTGCAAAATTAAAGCTGCTTTTTCTCATGTTGCCATGTATATACAAAATACATTCATACCGTGAGATGCACAAATCTTAAAAACAAAATAATCATGTAAATGCAGGTAAAGGTCCTTATGTTGTGATTCCTTTTATCCCTCTAAGCACAGTATTTAGTACTTGAGTGTATTGCGTGTGTGTATGTGGGGTGTGTGTGTACGTGCATGCACATGTGTGTACTGTTAGGGTAAGGAATTTCTAGCTAACTAAATGCTCATGTGCCTATGTGTTTACATGCCAGACAAAGTCCAGGAATGCTTTAACCCCGCTGACTACATTTTTTTCTACATACTATGTATTCATTCATCCACAAAATAGTAAAATATATAGTGCTAGATCCTAGTACAAGATAAGAATTCAATCTAAAAACTTCTAGATAATTAAAATACTTTAAATTTTAATTATTATTTGCAAAAATGTTAACACTGGAGTATTTTCCTCATCTGAAACAACTGTATCAAGTAAGTGGTTATACCTGACAAAGAACTAAAATAGCATCTCATTATTTTTATATCATCATTTGTAGGTATCCTTAGGTTTCAAAACTACTTAAATTTGCTTTCAGCATTTTGTTGCAGAGTTTTAGAACCAGCTCCTTTAGAATGCTCCAATAGCTTGATGGCCTTGTCAGAATTTTCAATATTTCTAAGCAGAGTCTCTAATCTTCTCTTAATTTTCTTCTGATCTTCAAGAGCACAGCCAATTACTATAGATTGAAATTTTTGATCAACAGGCCCAGGTGGCACCTCAGACAAACATGCACTGTAGAGTGACATTAAATGATTCTTGGCATTTCCCAAATCATCCAGAAACTTATTGACCACCTCATCTATAATCCTTGTGGCATGCTTTAGGGATTCTTGCTGTTGGGGATTTCTAATTGTTTCTACTGAAACTTCAACGGTGAGGGTTCGTCCCATCAAACGGTTTGCAGTCAGATTTAATTCTTCTCTTTCTCCTAAACATAAAAAGTTTTGAAATATCAATCAATATGGGACACAGCTTATTCATGTCAAGAACACTAAGGCATTCATTTATGGCTAGATTTATTTTCTATAAGAACTTGTGCTGTGAAAATTTTAAGGTGAAGACTAAAACTACAGCATGTAAGATTAACAGACGAAATACTAGAGGTCGCAGAATACCTTCCTCTGAAAATTTGTGACAGTGTACCAAATGATTTTTCAGGTTCACATGTCTGCACAAGTGTGTGCAGGTTTGTGTCTGAGATGAAGAACAATCACATCATTGTAAGCAAGGAGCATAACTAGGGTTTGTGCTGGGTAGAGCTGTGGTGATGAGACTGTCCCCTATGAGAGTGTGCAGGTGTGGCCAAGGAGTCAGAGCCATGACAGTAGAGAATAAGCTGGCCTCAAAACCAAGCACTGACTTCATCCCCTCCAGGCAGTCTGAGGAAGATCAGAGGTCCCGAATCGTGACTGGCACAAGGAGGCAATGATGGTAAACAGGGCTCTGTCAACAGTGCACTATATGAAAAAGCCCATGATCTCTTCTTTGTCCTATAACCTCATTCCTAACTCATGACCTTGGGCCACAATAATGAAGAGAAAAACTAGATCATGACCCACTGTGGATGTTTACCAGTTTGGATATGAAGTTAAGCTTACTGTTATGACCCACTGGCTTTCCCTGTGGAGCACCAAAGGAGCCCAGTTGGGAATCCAATGCCAAGGGAAGAACACCCCAGGGCCCTATTCCTCCACAGGCAGTGGCGTTCTTCAAATGAAGAGGACAGCACATCAGTGTCTTCTTTTGGTCCTGTAATTTACCTTTCCTCTGAATTTTCTCTATTTCCTCTCTAACTTACACCTCAATTCATCTCTTTTTTGCTCTCCTCTGCCTCCACTTTCCCCTTTATTCTCTGCTTTATCCTCTGCTTTTCCGAGTCCAGGAACTTGGAAAAATTGAAGTTAAGAGTGTGAACCTGACAGGAGACACATGGCCTTAAGGCTTGGGCCCCACTCTTCCAGAGCTTTCAGGCCTTTTCCAGATCTGGGGTAGGCAGCACATAGGAACAATGATCTCTACATAAGTGGCTGCTGTAATTGACAGCCACAGCTGCTCCATGTAGCTCACGTGAAATGCTGAAGCCTAGTGTACGCATACCAGAAGTCAGACAAAAACTGGCCCATGCTTATCACAAATCCCCTAAAGCAGTGTAAGAGAGGAGCCCCCTTCTGTGGAAATGGCTCACCGTCACTGATCTGCCTCATGTCCTGGCTATTTTGGATACTGTGGATCATTTCCAAGAGGATTTCTTTCTCTTGCTCAACAGCAGTTGCTGCTTCTCTTAAAGCTTCAACCCTATGTAAATTGGGAAAACAGAACAGTCATTAATTATATGGACGGTGTTCTTTTTATTAATTTTCTTCATTTTCTCATTCAATCCAAGTCAGTCTTAAAGATCATTAGGAATGTATTTTAAAATTTCTTTAGACCTTTTTAAACATATCATTTTTCTACTTTTTTTAATTCACTTACTTCACTCCCACTTTCATCTCTGCCCATAGAACAATTATTCTATTTGTTGTTTCTCTGTTATTACAAAATCTGTATTATTTGTATATTTGCATATTTTAAATTTATACCTTATCCCATTTTTAAAATTTCCATTTTGTTCAGAATCATCCAGGATTTGGGGTGTATGTCTAAGCAGTAGCTTCTAATTACTGCATATGTATAAACATCTGATGTTGTCTGTCCATTCCCAGAGATGGGCACTCAGAATGTCTACCATCTTCTCATTAAGGCAATAACACTTAAAGTTGACAACATGTCCCCTATGGGCCTGAGAATTTGCATATTAATTTCTGGTTGGCAACAGACACTGCAATACCTGCTTTCATCTTGTCATATTCACATATTCACCTAGTCTGGGATTGCCTTCACTTGAGATCCTGGGTTTTTTTTTTTTTTCTTTTTCTGAGATGCTAAGCTGCTCAGGTTGGTCTCAAACTCAAAAGCCTCTTGCCTCAGCCTCCCCAACAGCTGGGATTTTACACATATGCCACAATGCCCAGTTATGAGGTCCTTATGATGATGGGATGGGTTAGTCTCTCATTTGTGGTTTATGCTTTAAAGTTTTGTTTAAGGCCTTTCCCACCCCTAGGTCATAAGATATTTTGCTCCATTAAGTTCATAGTTTTATCTTTCTCATGTTTATTTAATCCACTAGAACCCATTCTTATATGTGGTTACATAAATATTTTATTTTTATCCAAATAATGAGACATTTCCCCCCAAATTATTTACCACACAATTGATCTTTCCCTACAATTTGTGTTATTTCTGAAATCTGTATTCCATATATTAGTATATTTAACTGTTTTTATACCAACACCCATTTAAATTTTTTTAATTATACATGGACGCAATATCTTTATTTTATGTATTTTTTATGTATTTATTTTTATGTGGTGCTGAAAATTGAACCCAGTACCTCACATGTGTGAGGCAAGCACTCTGCTACTGAGCCATAACCCCAGTCTTGCATTTTGCCTTAATATTTGGTAGAGTAGCCTCCCCCAACTGCCCAATTTTCTTTAAAGATAACTTAGCTATTTAATGGGAACTTTTTCCATTGTACAAACTGTTCAGTAAGTTTATTGGGTTCTAAAAAAAATTGGGAGAAATTTGACATCTTTATAATAAGAGTCATTTCACTCAGGGGTATGATACATCTCTTCATTTAGATCTTCTATATTCTTTATTAGAGTTTTGAAAAATTCTCCATAGTAGCCTTGTGGACTCTTGAGTGTTCTAGATACATTGTAGATATAGTTGATGTTGTGGATAACTCCAATTACATTTCTAATCAATGACTGTTAGTTCAAAAAATGCTGTTTTTGTAGGTTCAAGATTGTAACTGGAATCCTTGATTTATACTGATTAATTTTAATGGTGTCTCTGTTGATTCTCTTGGTTCTTCTAGGATGATGATCATATCATTGGCGGAAAAAAAAAAAAAAAGACCGCTTGTGTCTTCTCCTTTCCAATCCAAATAGCTCTTGTTTTTTCCTTTGTAGTACTAAGGTCCTCTGGTATTATATGAAATGGTGGTGGTGTTGGGAGCATCTTTTGTCTTTTTCATAGATTTAAAGGCAAGCTTTGGTAGGTTTTTGGTATGAAGCCCTGATCAAACTATAGAAGCACTCTTTCTTCACCCCCTTCAACTAGACACACATGCCTCCTTCACTATACAAACACAAGAACACGCCCATTCACTAAAAAACTAGGTGGTAGAATTATGAAAGCAGGAAGAAAAAAATGACATGCTGCATAATTAAAAGTTGTCTGACATTTGCTTTTGAAAGGTTACGGTAACTAAGGTACCAAATCTTGTAAAATGACAGTGTCAGACTTATCCTCAGAATTTGGATGATCCTAGAAATACAGGATCATGGGAGATCTAAGCTAGATTGTGCCTAACGTGGGCACAGAAGGAACAACTCACCAATGTTTGGGCATGTCAATTCTGTGAAAGGATCCCTCACCTCTCACCCCAGCTCCGAACATGCTTTTTTTCCATCCACTCACCCACCTGTTATACCCCAAAATAGCACTGAAAGGCTGTATAACCACAGCATGGTTATTCTTCAAGATATTAAATATGTGTAGGATTCTGTGTTTATAGGAACCAGTAAAAGCAAAGAGCTGGTAAGAATCTTATGTGACAAATCTGGCTGGAAGACACAATCAAATATAATATTCCATAAAGTGGTAATAATGCAGTATCAGGCCCTCTTCCTGCACCACTCACCATTTATTCAAATATTTTACAAAGTCTCACAGATATACGTGAAAGAGACTGAGTAGCCACTAATGAGATATTTATACTAAAAACACCATGACTAATATTTAGATAACTGACACAAAAGAATCATGTGATTGGTAAATGAGAATAATAATTTTTTTTAACACTCCTGAGTTTGTATTCACATGTAAGATGATAAAGACAGAATTGAATGCTACAAGGCAGGCTGTACATACAATAGTGAGTTTGTGGAATTGTTAACAGATTAAAAGAAAAATGTAGAAAAAATGTAAATATGTCATATAAAGAGAAATTTTATCAATGAATAAGACCAAATGAAATCAGCTAGAACTCGATTTATGGGGGATTTTTTTTTTCCCCATAAAACTTCTTTATACAGAACAGAAAGTGCCAGGGCCTTTTCCTCGCAAAAAACAGATTTGATCTTTAAAGAACTTCTTGTACCTTTTCCCTTTCAAGGCAAAAATAAACTGCCATTCTTCACAATGTGGATTCCAGGGGTGTTGGCACCAGGGGCTTTTTACTTTTTACTCTTCCTTCTTCCTGCCACCTTCTCTCCCCCACCCTTAGACCCTTATCTACTAGGTGATCTTTTTCAAAACCCAAAGCCCCTTTGACAGGAACTGTTTCCTTAACAACTCCTCCTTCCTGCCCCTTGAGGTAATTAACACCTTTGGCATTGTTCATCTGTGTAGTGTAGTAGTAGCAGTAGTATTTGTACTGTTTATCAGCTAGTATAGATTTGTCTATAGCTTTTTCATTAATTCCAGAAAATTCTTAGCTATTGTATCCTTGAATATTCCTGTCTCCCTTTCAATTATTTTCTTCTGGAACTCTGGTTTCATCTCACTTGGGCCACCTCACTTTTTCCTTCATGCTTTTAGTATCTCATCTGACAACACTTCTCTTGGCGGCAAAGGGCAGTTCTGTATTTACTAACAGATCTTGGAAGCAGCTACATGTCCAAATTGGGAAAGAACTTATCCTCACATCAAGGCTGGTCTGGGCTGTGCTCTTGGAAAACTCTCCATGTTAAATCACAACTAAGCAGGCTCTCCCACCCCCCTTCAACCCTAATCCTGGGGATTGAACCCAGGGGTGCTCTACCATCCCAGCTTTTTTTTTTTTAATATTTATTTTTTAGTTTTAGGTGGACACAATATCCTTATTTTATATTTATGTGGTGCTGAGGACCAAACTCAATGCCTCATGCATGCTAGGCGAGCACTCTACCACTGAGCTACAACCTCAGCCCCCAAGCTTTCTTTTACTGAGACGGGGTCTTGCTAAGTTACGGAGACTGGCCTTGTACTTACAATCCTCCTGCCTCAACCTCCAAAATCACTGGGATTACAGGTTGCCCCACTGAAATGGGCTTCTAAGCAGGCTTTACATACAAACAAAAGCAAGCCCCACTTTCATCAGAATATTACTGAGGACAAAACTGGAGTGTATGCAACCTAAGGTAGTCCCCAGGTCTTGGGCACCATACAAAATTTCTGCAGCTTAGGTATCAAGAAGACAAATTGGTGGGAGACTTGGGAAAGGTGCAAACCTAACCTGGAGCTACTGATACATTAGCTAATAAAGTGTGCAGTGAAAACTGTCTTGTGCTGCCACTTTCTGGCTATATGGCTTTGAGTACTTATTCACTCTTGGCTACAATTCCCTCACCTATGAAAAAGGGATAATGAGGAGATGGTGGCTAACTAAATAAAGTAAAGAGGTGATGAGTTTAATGCAGTGACTGGTGCAGTGATTTAAAAAAAATATATATATATATATATTTTTTTTTTCATATGTATGATGTGCTTAGAATTGGTGCTGGCATACATCAGCTTCACAGCAGTTATTATGTACTTACCATCACCACAAACTCATTTATTAATAACAAGAATTTGTGTTTTCATCAAATGGAGGGAAAATGGGAAATGCTCACATTATGGATTTATCTGAAAGAAATAATTTCCAAAACAGTATCTTATTTGATACTCCTGCATTTTAAAAAACTGCAACAATATTCCCTTAATATTTTGGGCAATGTGAAAAAATTGAAGGGTTTTTCTAATCATTAAAATAGTAAAGTTTGGGGCTGGGGATGTGGCTCAAGCGATAGCGCGCTCGCCTGGCATGCGTGTGGCCCGGGTTCAATCCTCAGCACCACATACAAAGATGTTGTGTCTGCCGAAAACTAAAAAATAAATATTAAAATTCTCTCTCTCTAAAAAAAAAAATATATTAAAGTTTGGGCTGGGACTATAACCTAGCACAGTGAGGGACTGAGTTTGAGCCCCAGCACCACATAAAAATAAATAAATAAATAAATAAGATAAAGGCATTATATTCATCTACAACTAAAAATATACTTTTTTAACATTAAAGTTCATTCACTATCAAGATACTGGTATAAAAAAGGGATGGGTATTTTCCTGTTAATAGCTACTCAGCAGTAACGAGGCCTCAGGCAAGCCATTTAATCCCTCTAGACCTTAGTTCCCTCATTTCTAAGAGATAATAATATGTGCCCTCCTCCTACCTCAAAGGTTTCTAAGTTTTCAATGACAATTTTTATGGAAGGTGTTCTTTTAAATTATAGGCTGTTATGCAGAATTAACTATGATGTTATCTTGCTTTTTGAGTCCTGGAACATTTCACACACCATGACAGACTGAGAATCTTTAAGCCACAGGAATGATACACTTCATCTCCTGCCCAACCCTTCATTTCCCAGCTGTGCCCACAGCTGATGTGACAAAGGAAGGAATGACTATGATTAGTTTGGGGGAATGTGACAAAAGCCAATCTCCCTATTTCCCCTCTGCCAGTCTCTAACACCCATCCCCTAAACATTTTCCTTTTCTCCCTGGGCCTTCTAGGAGTCACTACGCCTGTCACACAGTGGGTATTTAGTGTTTACTGAATGGAAGTTTAATATAATTTTCATCTTTTTTTAGTAAAATCATATATCCATTCATACAACCAACCCAACATTATGGAACAGGACATATTTAAGAAAATTCAGGCACAAAGTGTTAGAGCCTGGAGAGCCAGTCTTCCAGTGTTCAAATTTTAAGTCCACTACTCTTTAGCTGTGTGGCTTTAGACAAGTCATCTATGTGTTAGCCTCAATTTCTCATCTGTAGATTGGAGATAATAGCATGGGGCATTATATATAGATATTTAGACAGTGCTCATTAAATGAGTAAATGTTAACATATTACTTCTAAGTTATTATTACTGTTAGAAATAACAATAATAAGCAGGGTGTCTTGAGCCACAGGCAAATGTGAACTCCAGATTCCACAGAATTGGTTTATTAAGAGGAAGCAGGGGCTGGGGATGTGGCTCAAGTGGTGGCGCGCTCGCCTGGCATGCGTGCGGCCCGGGTTCGATTCTCAGCACCACATACCAACAAAGATGTTGTGTCCGCCGAGAACTAAAAAATAAATATTAAAAATTCTCTCTCTCTCTCTCCTCTCTCACTCTCTCTTAAAAAAAAAAAAAAAGAGGAAGCAGTAAAGGAGATGAACTGACGGGGGAAAAAAGATTTTTAAAGGCTAGTGTAATAAAATATTAGAAACCAATGGCAAGTTTTAAGTCTGTAGACCATGGCCAAACAATTTAAGGCATTTTAAACATCTTATAGGCCAGTTTATACCCCAAGTCATAGAGCATTTGGTATAATCCTGTTTTTAGTTTCATAGATGGAAGAAGTTTCTTCTACAACCAGCAGAATCAGTGTGGATGAGGAATTAGGTACAGACTACACTGTTTACCCAGCCTACTACTTTAAAGTCATAATCAATATGAAATCAAAGTAGAAAAGCAAAATTACATTTAAGTTTCATGTGTTTTTCTAAAAGTCAATCTCCCCCTGGGCACAAGTCTAGTTTTTAATAGTGTAGGGGTCTGTGACACTGCCCTTATAGCTTCAAAAAGAGAAAAAAGAATTAATGGGAGCAGCATTAGCATTTTTCCGTTTTTGCTTACCTTCTGAAATACTTCTTTACTTTTTAGTATTACTTTTTTAAAGGAAGAATAAAAAATTCCTTAAAATGGACAATTAGACACATATATTAATTAGGTTTTCCTCTTTGGTGCAAGTGTTAAGCAAGTTATTTTCATTAATTAAACATTAGAATATAATAATACTCAAAATCAGAGGTTTGCTTTTAAAAAGAAGCACTTGAGTACTTTTGTACTTACCACATACATGGGAGGCATTAATTCAAGTTTGAGTACAATGACTCAGCTTGAAGCAAAGAGGCAAAAACATCCTCCTCAAGGCTTTAAGAAAAAGTTTTCTTTCTGACTATCCAAGAGAGACTGAAATGATTGAGAATATTCTCAAAGATCTAAAGACTGTGGATCACTGCTACAAGAAAAGAACTATTCCTCAGAGGGCTTTTTATCAGTAGCTGGGGCCACTGATCTGTAGTTCCCCAATTTTGCTCCACTTTCTCTGCCAGTTGAGCTGGTGAGTTGATATTTTTGTGAGATCCCTTAAACAGCATTACCTCTCCCTTCCATTTGTCTCATTCTGAGCAGATCCCCAGAACCAGGTGCAGGGCCCTAGTTTCTCTATCTGGTGCAGTTCATAAAAATGCTGTGGGTGGAAAATTTCTCACTTTCTAGCACTTTTCTCCCAGTAGTAACAAATACCTAAAATGCCAGGAGATAATGTGGTTATTAATGTGTTATGTGGGGTGTTTTGGCTTATGATTACAGGGAGATAAAGACACAGGCAAGTGCTTCTTAAGCTTTCTGGCTCACATTCTCCTATCTTTATCCAGAACCTGGCAAAAAAACTATGCAGTTTCAGGAGACTGCAGGCGCCTTAGCAAGATTTTCATTATTTATACCTGCGTACAATAAAAATTTACACAATGGAGCTGGGATTGTGGCTCAGAGGGAGAGCTTTTGCCTTGCATTCGTGAGGCACTGGGTTCAATCCTCAACACCTCAACACCACATAAAAATAAAGATATTGTGTCCACCTATAACTAAAAAATAATAAAAAATATTTAAAAAAATTTACACAGTAATTTCAGCGATATTTACAGGATGTTTAAAAACGTTCACATTAAGTACATAAAATTTGGCAAACACAGTTAAAGAAAAATGTTTTCAAAATTTACTAATACTCAATTATTTAGAAAATTCTAACCAATGAAATAAAGAAATTCTATACAAGTCTGATTTCTTAGTAAAACCATAAGCAGGTGAAGAGACTACCTTTTCACACTTTTAGGCCAAGGACTGGCACTTTAAAGGTGTGAGCAGTATCTTCCATGCTAGGAGGTGCTCAATAAATACTGAGACTAAGGGACTGGCAGAGTACCATACAGGAGGTTAGGGGAGTACAAGCCAACTGCGTTCATCCCTTGGTTTATCTCACCCCTCTCTAACTCTGGCTCTAGAGGGGATTCCTGGACCCCCCCAACTCACCTTTCTTTTTTGCTGTCAAGTGTTTTAGAGCAAAAAAAACCCTCATAGCACACCAGGAGCCACTAGAAACTGCTGCCTCCTTTAAAAGTGCATAATTGGGAAAGAGTTAAGCTTAAGGAAGCTGGGACCACGCAGAAGGTTCTAGAAGTTCTATAGACCCAAGGTGCCATCTTAATCCCTAGTGATGTCACCATCTCTTCTGATTTTTCTGCGCTCCCAAACGCACGCCCAGGTGTTTTAGTGAGAACGTGGCCACCGCGCTCACAGGTTTAATTGAATCGGATGCATTTTTCTCTCCGACCAGGGGAGGAATATCCGCTGCGAAACAAACTGCATCCTCTCCACCCACAACAAATCGCCACAAGCAACCCGTCCCGCCGCAGCCTGCCCGGGACTGGGCCCGGGACGCCCGCGGCCTCTGCCCGCGCCGCCCGCGAGGGCTCGGCGGCTCACCTGAGCTCCAGCTGGTCTAGACTCTCCAGCAGGCGGCTGGAGCGGTCGGCCATGGAGGAGGAGCGGCAGAAGCGCCCCTCGTTGGCTTTGGCGTTGATCTTCGCCTGAGCCATCTGAGCCTCCGAGGCGGGGCGGCAGAGAGGTCACCGGCCTCTCAGGCGGTGGCGAGCAGAGCGCTCCCGGGGCCGCGGGCGTCGCCGTCACCGCGCGGGGCGCCCGCCTCCCGCTGACGCCCGTGGGGGCGGCCCGGGCGGACGCGCCGACTCCGCCGCTGCCGCGTGGCCAAAGAAGGACAGGCGCACCGCCTGCGGCAAGGGTACGAGTCGGGGAGGGGGCTCGCCGAGGGGCCGGTGGGGCCCGGGGCCTCAGACGCCGCCAGGCCGCCGCAGAAAGGGGAGGTCCTGAGCTGGCGGCTGCCTCCCCCAGCGGACTCGGGCCGCGCAACCCTAAACCGGGGCGGGGGGCACCCCTGAACACCCAGCCTAGCTTGTGGCCCCGACTTTCCGTGCAGCCTGAAAGGATATCCGCCTGCGAAGGTACCTAACGGCAGACAGGCAGGAGCTGCACTGCCCACTAATGGCTTCATTTGTTCTCCAGTACCCACATTCACAGCCAGAACAAAACCCACTGGATCCTTTGATATGTGGAAAAAAGGTCCCTCTGTGAAACAGAAGGTCTCTACACCGCTGGCAGTTTACACTGGCCTAACAAGTTGGGTTACCATTTTCCTGAGATGAGAAAAATGAAAGCCTGGACAACACTGAGGCAAAGTTAAAGAAAAAGCTACCACATCTTTCCCTGTCTACATGTGGGAAATAAGGTGAACTGACTCCACTTCCACCCTAACGAAGGGATTTTTTAGTGACTTTGTTTTTCTTATTGAAAAAACTATCTGTTAGTATTTGAGTGGAAATAATCGGTATTGATTAGTTAAGCCACTTCACATCCAACTTAAGTCTCCTGTTAACAATATAAAGATGCAGTAGGCCCTTAGGTCAGATGCTTAGAGGTCAGTAAAGGACCGACTAGGGCTAGGAATAAAAAGATAAAAGAATAAAAAGATTTTTTATTTAAAAAATTGTGCTTTAGTTCCCTCTTATGATAGTTCTGTGCCGCATACTACGGAGATGAAAATGTACAGGGCACAGAAAATAATAAATAATAAATCTTTGAAGCTGAATCACGACCTTTTATCAGAGATCAAAGTTATCTTAACCCTGGATCCCAATTCCACCCGAAGGCATGGTATTATTTGACTTCATTAAATGTTATTTGTCATTTCATGACAGAAACTTGAAATATAAACACACTGTGTGAATAGTCTGAAAGTCTTATAATTTGACTTTACAATCATCCTGGAATCTGTCACATTCTAGATCCAATCCATTAATAAATACCGTCATTGGGGCTGGGGATGTGGCTCAAGTGGTAGTGCGCTCGCCTGGCGTGCATGCAGCCCGGGTTCGATCCTCAGCACCACATACAAAGAAAGATGTTGTGTCCGCCGAAAACTAAAAAAATAAATATTAAAAAAATTCTCTCTCTTTAAAAAAAAAATCCCGTCATTTTTGCCTTCAGAATAGATTCTTCCTTCTCATTGGACTTACACCATTCCAGTCCAAGTCACTTAGTCAGTTGCACCTGGATTATTGCAATTCCTTCCTCTCTGGCCTCTGTTTCTACCTTTGCCTCTTATGTATTTTCAATATAACCAAATAAGGTACACCACACCACTTATTCTCAGAAACCTTTAATGGCTTCTCATTTCACAGTAAAAGCCAAGGTCCCCAAAAAAAAGCCGTAAGGACTTGTCTCTTACTCTCTTAAACTCATCCTGCTTTAGTCATACTGACATTTTGCTTTTCCTTGAATATACCAACTTCCCCTCTAGACTTTCTCATTTTCCACCTTTCTCATTTTCCTCTCTATATAGATACTCCCCAGTTAGAATGAGGTTACATTCTGATGTAAGTTGAAAATATCATAAATCAAAAATGCACTCAACCTACTAAACAGTAGGCTTAATACACTCAACCTACTGAACAACATTGCTCAGTGGTACAGGGCACGGCATACCCTCATCCAGGGAGCTGCAACTCGCCCATGCAGGGCCTGAGAGAGTATGGCAAAACATATTAACCTGGGACAAGATCAAGATTCAAAATATGGTTTCTCCTGAATGTATATAGTTTTTGCACCATCCTAAAGTCCAAATAAATAAGTCAAACCACCCTAAGTCAGGGACCACCTGTATATATTTGCATGGCTCATTCCTTCACCTTCCTCAGGTCTTTGCTCAAGTTCACTGATCAATGAGATCTTTCTTGACTATCCTAATAGAGAGCCTTCCCTCCCTCAGCTCCCTGCACTGTTTATATCCTTCCTTCTTTATTTACTTCATTATACTTATCACCATCAGATACACTGTTTTATTTACTTGTTTACTATTTAATACTCCCACAGTGTGTGTTCCATACCCGGCATGGAGCTTTGTTTTGCTCACTGGTGTGTGTCATTTGCTGAGAACTGTTGCTTGCATATAGTAGGTATTCAATAAATATTTTGTTAGTAGATGGTGAATAAATGAATGGTGGAATGAAAAAAATCAGCATCTGTGTCAGGATTAGAAACATTTACTTTTGATAATATACCTTTCCTTAATATATTCTACTAGTTACATCTCCTATGTCTAAGTTAAGTCCAAATTATAATTTTAAAATGATTTTAATTAATGAGTAGAAATACAATCAGTGACAATTATAAATTTAAACATTAAATAACCCAATTATCTTTACTTAAGGTGAAAAACTCCTTTCTTATTACACCAAAAGCTTCAGTTACTAGCATAACACACCAAGAAACTTTAACAGAGCACCTGTTTTCATCACACCTCTGTGTCATCGCTAACAGAGATGCTACCTGCTCTTGCCCCACATCCACTTAACCACTCTTCTCTCTGGAACGTCCCTTCTGCTTCTCACTATTTAGCAAACTCCTGCAGATGTGTTTAAGGTCCAGCTCCATTACTGTATAGCCTAGTGCCTGACAACTTTAACATAAAAATTAAATGCACAATGTGGTCATTTTAGAAACATGATTAATAAATCCTCAATATACAATGCCAACCTTAAAAAAATGCAAGTAGGAAGAGAAATGACATTAAAGAAATAAAAACACAATCTGGTTTCAAATATAGATTGAAAAGACTATAGTTAATAAACCAGCAATCTGTTAAACATTAAAATATCTAGTGTCAGAGAAAAAAACAAAATTTTAGCCATGATATCTTTCTATCTGAAATATAAAGAAAAACTGTATAGAAATATTTTTTACATTTAGTAAATAATTACTAAAAATTTTTAGAGATGAAGATGTTTTTGGTTAAATAACATGAAGCATATGTGAAGATAATATCAGTCCTTTTTAGTTTTCCACTTATGCAATTTTACAAAAATTATAACAAGGCTTCAACATTTAAAAATAGGGAATACCAAATGTATGAAATAGACAATTCAGTGAATTTGAATAACTAAAATGAAGATACTCCATATGAAACAAAATTTTAGAGAGTTAAGGAAAATTATTCCTGAGAAGACCCTCAACATTTCCATTACTATTATTATTTTATTTATTTATTTTTTGTAGTACTGGGAATTGAACCCTTAGCCTCACATATTCTAGCCAAGCATTCTACAATTGAGCAATATCCCCAGTCCTTTTTACTTCACTTTGAGACACAAGTCTTGCTAAGTTGCCCAGGCCATGATCCTCCTGCCTCAGCCTCCAAAGCTGCTGGAATTACACATTTGCCCAGCAACAAACATTACTTTTGGAGAAAATTACGCATATAAAAATATATAAGAAGAGTAATATTATTAAAATAAGTTTAATTCTATGCATATATTTTGACATTCCTTTAAACAGTAGATCATACAAGTCACATAAAAGTCTAAGCACGTAAAAAGAATGGAAAAGGTTTCATTTTAGTTTTTTTGAAAAAAGTGTGCTTTTATTTTAGCAATGAGATTCTCTAAATAAAGCAAGAATATATATCTGTGTGATACCCACAAAGAACATCACTGGTAAAATTTTTAATCTGTTTTCATTATCAATTTCCATTACCCTCTTCTAATAATCATAACCAAAGATCTCAAAGGTATTATACATTAGTGCCACATGAGACATAGAATTTACGGAAAAACTTGAGTTATGGCACCTTTATTTATACTCATTTTTCAATCCTAAAAAAATAAACTAGAATCATCTATATAGTACAAAAAAAGAAAAAAAGAAAAAAAGGAACTAATGATACTTGGAAACCAAACAATAGGCAAAACTTTCCTTTTTTTCTTTAATCCTTTTAACCTAAATATATGAATTCTAAGTTAGTTGGGAATCTGTGATACCTATATATTAGAATACATGATCTATATATGCATTAACATGTATTCTATTCCTTCGATACAATTTTGTACAGTAGCACAAAAAAATACAAAGCAAATATGAGATTGTGAACATATCAACACAAAAACATGTTTTCAGATACGTTTATACTAGTAGGTTTCTGGTCTCCTTTAGAAAACAAACTCAAGAATTCATTATCCTGAGTCTCTTCAAGGCCACTTGATGTTTTGTGGTTATATCTTTAATTACATTTCCTCAAGACTTCTTCTAATAGCTTCTTCTAATTCCACATCTGTATTAAAAAACAGAATTTTAAAACTTAGGGCAGAAAACTAATCAACATGTTCTTTATGTAAGTTTAATCAACTATATTCATCTTTTCAAGAAGGAAAGAAAAATCAAAATTGAAGAACTTAGGCTATGTTGGAGTTTCTCTGTAATATTTGAATATTTTGAACTGAGTATCTGGATATGATAATAACCATATATTTGAACTTAAAAGTTTATTTCTATTTAGGGATGCAGAAAGTCAACAAATTTTCAGTCACTCACACATACATAATCACTTGTTTCAATACTGAAAGAAATCCTTATCACTTATTTCCTAAAAGACTTGAAGTGATACATATAAAGATGAAGTTGAAACAGAAAGGTTAACACTATGAAACAGCAAAAATCTCACAGGTTATTAAATTTTACTTTTTGATTTGTCAACTATACTCCAATAAAGCCTGATGAGAAAAATCAGCTCTAAACTTTCTAGCATCTTGGGCAGAGTGAAACTCATGGCTATATAATGTTATCTGAGAAATGTATGTATACACACACAACTCATTTAACCAATATTTATTGAATGCCCACCATATACCAGGAACAAGAATATAACAGCAAACAAGAAAGACATCATTGGGCTCAACAGGTCTCTCTGCATCTCTTCCCTGGGAATGCTTCTAAAACCTAGGAGGGTAGAATTAGGTGTCAACTCCTTCCTTTCACTGATTTCTCATACCAGATTTATCTTATCATACATGGTTCACAGCCTCCCAGAGCCTCCTTAGTTTACAGGCACCAGTGATTCCTCTAGGATGCAAGTGTAGTTTCCTCTGAGCAGGGGCACTGGTTTGTTACGGTGTCTGCAATTTAAAATACTACAAACTAGTATAAACTGTGCATTAAATTAAAGGTACATTCTAAGGTCACAGAGTTGCCCTGAGATGAACTCAAAGGGATGAGTTAACACAAAGTAAAGCCAAGACATTTCTAGTGAAGAACAAGTGATAAGACTGTATAAGATAGAAAATGTTATTATGTAGTTACAGTAAGAAAGAATGTGGTACTAGTGTAAGAATATACAAAGAGACCAAAAGAACAGCAGAGGAATTTCAGAAACAGACCCATGATTATATGTACACTTTAATTGCAAAGATAATACTACAACATACAAGGGAAATAGGGTCTTTTTAATAAATGGTGGTAGATCAAATGATAAGTCATATAGGAAAAATAATTTTATCCCTATCTTAAGGAATACACAAAAACATATTTCTCATATTCTATATATCTGTGAGAGGCAAAATGAAAAAGCTTTTATGAGAAAATATAGGGCAGTATGTTTATGATCAGTGTAGATGAAGATTAAACAAAATTCAAAAACCATTATGGAAATGATGGTGAATTCCACTGAATTAAAATTGTGCCCACCAAAAGGTGCCATTACAGCCATTACACTTGGGAGGCTGAGGCATGAGGATCACTTGAGCCCAGAGTTCTGAAACCAGTCTAGGTAACCTAGTGGGTCAATATCTCAAAAAATAAAAAGGACTAGAAATATAGCTTAGTGGAAGAAAGCCTCTGGGTTCAATCCCCAGTACCCCCGCCAAAAAAAAAAAAAAAAAGACAAAAAGAAAAAAACAGGAATGTTCACAGCTGAATTACTTATCTTAGCCACGAAGTATAAATTAAGAGAAGGGAGATGGGAATAGGAAAAATAGTGGAATGAATTGGACATAACTTTCCTATGTTCATATGTGAACACACAACAAGTGTAACTCCACTCTTCATGAAAGAAGGTTCGGTTCATAAGAAACTGCTAGTGAGTTTTGAATTAAAGAGACAGACTCTCATTACCTTTAACACCAGCTCCGAGATGGCTTCTCCTACCTCCCGCCTCCAGCCACCTAATGCGGTGGTGAGGTTTACAGAAGAGACTGGCGAGAGAGGGAGAGCACGCCAGGGAGTGAGCTTTTATTGGGGAACAAAAAATTCCAGGGAAAATCCCATCCAATGAAGGTTAAGGGGGGCAGCATCCCAAGGTCAAGGATGATAATTGGGTCTTCAGGGCAGTGGCCAGGCACGTCTCTACACCAACAAGCCCTTGGACCTGGGAAAGGGTGGGGAAGGCTTTTAACACAGCTGTGTCTAAGCGCCTCTCACCCAGCCAGGGAGGTAACTCAAATCACATGCGAGGATGGCCTCCCACACTCCACATCATGTACAACCACGAGAATGGGAAGTTTATACTCCATGTATGCATAATATGTCAAAACATATTCTACTGTCATGTATATCTAAAAAAAACAAATAAAAAAATTTTTAAAGTCTATAAATAATTGGTTGTAGTATATACATCGATTATTACATAAGTATTAGAAATAAACCCCCCCCCAAAAAAAGAAATAAACCAAAGCTACATAACAAAACACAGATGAATCTCTAAATCAATGTTGATTAAAGGAAACCAGACCCAGAATACTATAGCCTATACTTATATTCAATATGATGGACACTAACTTATGAGGCTATTTATATTTAAAAATTAATTAAAATTAAATGAAATTTAAATTCAATATCTCAATCAAGTTCCATTTCAAGTGCTTAATACCCATGTGACTGGTGGCAACCATAGTGGACCATATTTGGACAGTAATGGTCCATAAGATCCCATCTAAATTAAGTTAAAAATCAAGCACTACTATCGTGTTTAAGTTACAAAGTGGTTACTAAGCTTTAGAAAGGAGAAGAGGGGAAGTAACTAGAAGAGAACATGAGGGGGACCCTTCTAGTGTACTAACTGTTAAGGGCTGAATTGTGTCCCTGTAAAAGATATGTCCTACCCACCCCCCATGTCTTAGCCCATTTTTGTGTTGCTATACCAGAATACCTGAGGCTGGGTAAATATAAAGAAAAGAAATTATTTCTTACAATTCTGGAGGTTTAGAAGTCCAGGGTCAAGGGGCCTGCATCTGGTGAGGGCCTTCTTGTTGCATCATCCCAGGGCAGAAGACAGAAGGGCAAGAAAGCACGTGCACAAAATAGCAAGAGAGGGCTGAACTTGATTTTATAACCACCCACTCTAAATAAACCCAGTCCCAAGATAACATCAATTCATTTATGAAGGCCTCATACCATAATTGCCTGTTTAGTTCCACTTTCTACTTATTAATACCATCACAATGACAATTAAATTTGAATAGTTTTGGGGGAGACATTTGACATAGCAATTAGACATTATTTCTAGAAAATAATCTGATTTGAAAATAAGGTCTTTGCAAGTATAATTAAAACGAGGTTATTTGGGTGTCTTCCCCCACCCCCTGCAGTGCTGGGGATTGAATCCAGAGCCTGGTACATGCTAGGCAAGCATTATACTACTGAGCTATACCCCCAGACCTAGGGTTAGTTTTATTAGTCTTAGCTGTAGGATTAGTCTATTGAGACTGTTATCCTTATAAGAGGAGGAAAATACCATGCAAAGGCAGACATACAGGGAGAAGAGGACCACATGAAAATGGAGGCAGATACTGAAGTGATAAATATATAAACTAAAAAAATGCCTAGGATTGTCAGTAATTGCCAAAAGCTACAAGAGGGTACATAGTCCTGTTGAAAGCTTGATTTTAAACATTTAGCTTCCAAACTGATAGAAATTAAATTTCTATTGTTTGAACCCACTCAGTTTGTAGTAATTTGTTAAGGAAGCCTTAGGAAACTAAAATATTGGAGGTGATTTACTTTTTAACCAGAGAGGTGGTTAGCTACTTTATAAGATGTTTTGTATATTTTGTGTGTGCATTATATCACACATGCACACACACACAGAATCAAGTTCTAGAAAATACCAGCATGTAAGTTAGGAGGAGAGGACCAAAGTTGAAGTGTTCTAAAGTCCTTTTACTGCAAGAGGTGGACAAGATACAGGTATAGTTTAGTTTTTAAATTATGGTGTGTGGGGTGTGGTAAAATTTGAAGGTAACCATAAAAAAACTTGCTAACCAATTTTTTAAAAAAGAGAAAGCTTAGACTGAAGTGGCAAAAAAATAAATACAAACATACCAGTATCTACAGTGAGCTTATATGAATTAAACTTGCCAATTACAACTGGATAAAAACCAAAAAACAACTATATGGTTTCACTTCCAATAACAGCAGAGTAGCTTATATTGGATTAATCCTCCCACAGATAAGATTATATACACACATGTGTGTGGTGTCTGTGTGCGTGCACGAAGATATTTTTCCCTGTACTTGGCATTAAACCCAGGAACTTTTGTGTACTAGGCAAGTGCTCCACCATTGCTCCACCACAACCAGTCCCCACAGATACAACTATATACTACTTCAAGACACTGTAGAGTAATAAAGAAACAAAGAAAAAAAGAAAGAAAGAAAAACAGGTGCAAACAAACAGATGTTGACCCTTAAAATAAATGAATATTACAAGGTTAAATTTATAGCTTTATCAGTTTTGCCTTAGGGTACTTTCCATTCCTTATGCAGTAAGATGAACAGACTTCATTTAGAAAGCCAAACTCTTAGTGGCTTAAGTAATCAAGATAGGGTGTCCATCTACAGAAAAGCTAGAAAGTGTGGGGGTGGGGATGGGGTATAAGAGGTATATCCCAGGGCTGGGGCTGGGGCTCAGCAGTAGAGCGCTTGCCTGGCCCGTGCAAGGCCCTGGGTTCGATACTCAGCACCACATAAAAATAAGTAAATAAAATAAAGGTATTGTGTCCAAATGCAAGTAATAAATATTTTTTTAAAAAGAGGTTTATCCCAGAGAAATGAGAAAGCAACAAAGAAGGTTCCCCTAAGTCTATAAGTACTGGGTTTACTTCAGAAGTGTAAGTATGCATCATACATGAGAAAAGATTCATTCCCCAGTGAAAATCAACAGCTGGAAACCCAAAACTTCAAAATAAGCAATTTTAGCTGTTGCTTGCTGTTGGGGGAACAGTTTGAAGTCTGAATTTAGCAGAAATAAAAATATATTACAGGGCTAGGGCTGTAGCTCAGTGGCACAGCCCTTGCCTAGCATGTGTGAGGTACTGGGTTTAATCCTGAGCACCACATAAAAAATAAATAAAGGCATGCTGTACATCTACAATATTTTAAAAAAATATTACAATGAAATATTATTCTGAGCACATTCACATTGGGACATTTGAAAATTTAGGTAAAATGTACAAATTTCTTGAAAATCACAAAACTCCAAAGTGACATAAAATGAAAACTGAAAAATCTGTGTATCTACAGATAGATTTAAAAAAAAATCCAGGCTAGATAGTTCATCAGTGAATTCTATGAAACATTTAAGAAAGAAATAAAAACCACTCTTGGGGTGAATTTAATACAGTGGGACTGTAGTCAGCTCCAAATACACATACCGTCAGGGATACACTGAAACACTGGCAGAAATAATTTTATCAAAACTCTGGAAAACAACAAAGGTTTGCAGCAACCAAGCAAGTGCTGAATTAAAAAGGAGAGAAAGAAAAATGACAACATAAAGACAGCAGGAAAGCCTCTGGTATCTGTATTTTGCCTTTTCCCCACTATTTCCTCCCCAACTTGGCAGTAGTCTTGAAGACAGCAGCCTATTCCCAGTATGGGATTCTGGTCCCTGGTTCCAGAGAGAGCAAAAATCTTACTCACAAATTGTTGTGTTTGTTTTAATCTATCTGGGAGCTAGCTGAAGGACAAGCTCAAAGCATTCATCTATTTCACCTAGCTTAGGACCTATTCATCTATTTCACACCAAGTAGTGCTGGAAAAACTGTAAGGCCCACAGAAATTGGGTCAAAAGATTATGGGTAGACTACCTAAAGCCTTGAAGGAAAACCCAGGAAGAGAATTTCTTTAGGAAATAAAGCACTGAAAAGTGGTTGTGTGTACTGAGCAATTTAGAAAGCCAAGTATGTGCCCAGGACAAGATATAAGCTGAGAAAACATCCGAAAAGACCCTTAACTTTCATCACTGCCCGGTCTATAGAGTTAATGTGAGTCTGAATAAATGTGCAAAGGAAGGCCCCTAGCATAGAGCCAACCTGCAAAGATTAGGAATGGTATGTTTTTGTTTGTTTTGAGCCCCTGGCATTCAAAGAAATCTGTGAAAACACTAGCTGAACACAAACTAAAGGAAGAGAGACTTCAGTGATTGCATACAAGGAATACAGTTTTTGCAAAAGTAATATGGAAAAGTAAGCAAAAAATGCACAACTGCTCAATTTAACAATCAAGAAAGCTGCTGAATTCAACGATCAAGAACCGCAAACCCTGGAAAAGAAAAAGAACATGATTTCCAGAGGTAACACGTTATAATATTCAATTATCTAGTTTTCAACAATGAAACAAGAACAAAAACAAACAAGAAAACATGAACATATGAACAAAATTATAGTATCAATAAAACAGAAAATATAATAAAAGTCCTCAGCTCCTCAGCTGAAAGTACCGATAACTAAAATGAAAAATTCTTTTGATGAGTTTAACAGATCTGACCTACTAAGAAGAATGAATCAACAAATTTGAAGACAGAAGGATTTAAATTATCCAGTGTAAGAAACAGAAAGAAAAATGAAAAAAGAATCTAAGGGACCACCATCAAGTAGACTAACATGCATATTATGCATGTCTCAAAACAAGAACAAGACAGGAACAGAAAGAGTATTTATTGAAATAATGGCTGAAAAAAATCCAAAATTTGATGAAAGATATGAATTAACACATCCAAGATACCCATGAATTCCAAGAAGGATAAACTCAAAGAGATTCACACTGAGATGTTACAGTCAAATTGCCAAAAGACAAAGATAACATGATGAGAAAAAGTAGCAACTCATCACATATAAAAGATCCCCAGTTAAGATTAATAGCTGATTTTTCAACAAAAGCCATGGAAGCCAGAAGACAGTGGATAACATAAAGTGCTGAAATAAAAACCAAATAACCTGTTTAATGAAGAATTCTTTATCTGCCAAAACTTATCTTCAGAATGAAGAAGAAACCAGATTTAAAGAAATAAAAAGAGTTCATTCATTACTAATAAACCTGTCATACAAGAAATGCTAAAAGGAATCATTTAGACTGAGATTAAAGAACAAAAGAAAGTAGTAATCTGAAGTCACAAGCAGAAATAAAAAGTACTTTGTCTAAAATCTGGTTTGGCCTCTTTTCCCCTTTTTATTCTGTGGCTAGTTCTATGTTCCTCTTACTGTCCTTTTCCTCTGCTTTAACTGCACTATATGGAAGTTGTAATCATGGCAGATTAAGAAAGAACCAGTAATAAGAACTAGAAGACCTATAACAAATCATTTTCAAGCTGTGAATGGGAAGCTAAATTACTTAATGTTTAGAAGCCTGTTTTTTAAAATATATGGAATGAATGTTTTGACTTTCAGAAGTTAAGAGCAGTTTTAAAAGTAGTGTTTGTTAAAGAGCAAACAAATTTTAAAAATTAACACTGGTCTCTTATTCTTCATTTGTTCTTTAAAAATTGGCTACATTAAGTAGTTTTTAGTATTTATGCTATATCAATAAAATGTAGATGACTATATTAACTGAAAGAACTCTAAGAGTAAGTTAAATTGCTGACATTTAATTCACACAGTGCTGTCCTGTTTCCCAGGGTTTTGAGTAGGCATACCTTCACAGCAAACTTTGGATGAAGATAAGTGAACAGTGGTAATAAGGATAATTATGGTCACACTAACAGCAGCAACAACTTATACATACACTGTATAAGTTTACCACATTATTCTATTAAGGTAGGTATGCTAGTGTTCCCATTTTTAAAATAAAGAAAATGAAGCACAATGAAGTTAGATGCACATCTATAGCATCCAACAACCCAAAACAGTGAACCCTGGGGAAAGGGAAGAATGATTTCCAGAGGTGCCAAATGACAATAATTGAATATCTAATTTTCAACAACAAAAACAAGAACAAAAAGAATATAAATAAACAAGAAAGTATGACATTAAATGACTTGCCCAATATTACACAACTTATAAGCAGCAAAGCTGAATTTTAACGTAGGCAGCCTGAATCCAATATCTGTACTCTTCATCACCACACCATGTAGCTTCCCTTATCTAATAACCAAAAGAGATTATATGGGACTGCTATTATTAGCCTGGGTGATCAGAATTTTGTATTGATATATCGAGAACAACAAAGAAGGAAACAAATCATGATGGAGGAGGTTAGCCCTCCCCACAAGGCAAAAGCCACAAGCAAATTTATCCTTCCTTTTGCCACTATTTGTTAAGCACTCACTATGTTGTCTTAGGAGGAGACAGAAGAGAAGAGACTTGTGAGTCTTATCAGCTCCAGATAAGAACATTACTTGTTCCATGGTGCAGGGTCAGCAAATCACTCAATATTCTTCCAAACTTTCCTGTATTAATTTTCCTTAACCAGTTGTAGGAAGAAGGGTCCTGGTGGCTCTAACATGTTTTATGTTTGTTTATTCAACAAGTAATAATTTAGTACTAAACGCTATGCTAGGTACTACTGAAGGAAAGTAAATAAAATGTGATTCTGACTCCTTGAGGAACCCGGTGAAAAATAAAAAATGTAGACAGAAATATTTTAAATCTATTTGGTACTTAACCGTGGGAGCCTAGCAGAAGCAGTGGTTAGCTCTGTTTAAAGACCAAAAATCTAGAACAGGCACTGATGACACAAAAATGGTAATTTTATGTGGTTCAACCTAAGAGATGACATTTGAGCTGTTTCTTGTTGGGTAAAGAAGAGTAAAAAAAAGAAGGTTATTAAAGGAAAGTGCATAGGAGACCATATTCCTTAACCTGCATGGAACATTGCATACTCCTCACACTTAACTCGATACAGATGCATCAGAAAATAAAAGAAAGCTCAAACATATGTGTCCTTTAATTTTCTTGGAATGAGGTCCTATGTTGCCACCTCAAATAACAACTAGTGAAAAGTTTAAATGATCTTTTCTTGAATCCTTTGGTAATAATTATTTTTCCAAAGTAAAGTATTATAAAAACGTAAAAAAATCTCAATCCCTAAACCACATAATGCATTGCACAGATTAAATAGAATGGCATACGTTCTGATACATATCCAGCTATACACATCTCAGAGTTCTTGGGTAAGCCAGAAGCCCATAAAACTGTAAAAGCTTCCAAAGCATGGTTACTTAAGTTTTAACTCTGACTGGCATTTTCCTGGAATTATTCATGGATGCAAAATCTGAACTTAGATGTTCAACAGTGTTTATCTTTTAGTGGCTCTGATAAACAACTTACTTGGCAGATTTTGTTTAAAGCTCACAAAAGTTCTTTTATTTATCTAACTTCTTATTATGTGGCTGCTAAGCATTGAGCTAAATCTTGAAAAACCCATGTTGGAAAAAAAAATTGGGCAAAAAAACCCACCTCGTTTCCAATTAGATTGTGCATTTTCTGTCAACTTTGTTTAATCAATGAATTTTGGCTATTAAGAAAGATAAGAGTTTTCTACTTCATCAAAAAGATGAATCAATTTCACTGCCATACTCAAATTTCTGAATCCTAATAGCACAAAGCTCTACTATGCCCTTAGTGAAACTAACTGCATTAAATGAGAGAGCACATAAATGCACAGAAAACAAATCAACTAGGCTATCGGTTTGTGTGTTAAGCCACATTTCCTTCCTTACTTTCCAGCCTCCAAATTCCCATCCTCAAATCTCCAACCATAAACACTAGTATACTGGAATCTATATAAAGACTTCTACTATTTTAATGCCAAAGACACTAATATAATACTTTCCACTCCTTCAATGCAGCTAAAAGCATCATCTCATTTCCTCCCTGGTTATTAAAAAATTCAGCTTATTATGGAAAGGCCAAAGTAAAAAATGGTTATATGGTACAAATAGTGGTACAGCCAGGAATTCATGTCAAGTAACACAAAAACTTTCTCTAATTTATAGAAGGAAAGAGCCTTTCTTTCAAGAAGAGAGAAAATAGTCTGTGCAGCTAAAACTTTTGTTTATAAAGCCAGGTGGTATACTATATTTGGCACAAAAACCATAATGGATTGATACCTGTTCTAGTCTTAGAACTAGGTTTACCTTTAAATTTAAATCATCATATGTAATAAAATGCAAGAAATCTCTTAAACTGAGAAAACTTTTGTTGTTGGTTGTTTTAAGGGTGGAGAAGGTGAAGGGCTGACACAGGGAGAAATTTTTTAAAACAGAAAAATAAGGATTAATTTTATTAGGTTACCTTCTGTGGAACTGAATTCTTCAACTGAAGTACCTTTTGCTCCCACATTATCATCACTGTCACATTCTGTAAGACAGAATCAATAAATGCAAATGTATTTCTGAAAAAGTTATTGTACCATAAATTACATATTCTCAAACAATACTGTTTTCAATGATTTCTTTCATACCCAAGCTCACTAGTTACAGTTCATTAGTATTATATCATTTAACCAGGGGTTTGATTTTTTTAATGCTTACCAAAAAATATTAAAAATGGTGACAAAGTTTTTTTTTGTATTTTGAAAATCATCTGTATGGAGAAAACACCACAGTTTTAATTAACAGTGCTCCTGTGATATTAGCTAGATTATACTGCTATATTGTTTACATGTATGAATATAAAAATTCCCATCACTATGTACAAGTATAATGAACCAATTTTAAAAATAGAAAAAAAGAACAAACAAAATTGCTCCTGCGTCAAACAAATTCCTTACCCGGGGCAAATACTGACTATACTAACTTGTACTTATTTTGAAACATTTACAGCGAGTAAAGGTGGAAGATATAATGGAAGGGGATTTCTAGTGAATTTTTTAGAACTGCATGTTGTACTAATGAAATAGCTCACTCTAGTGCTTAAAGTTCTTGGCCAATATCCTGCCCAGCCTCTAAAGACAGAAATGTTGGTTTAATTATGAGAGTAACACTGCCAATCGTTTTCCTTGACCTATGCTGGACATTTAATTAGTTTACTTTTAAAAGTATCAGAACTCCCAACAACCAAATAATTTTATCTTCTCACCAAAATATCAGGTTCCTTAATGTTATTTTTTAAAAAAACATGTTTAATATCTTAATATTAATTCTGCAATGTTGTTAAGACTATGGCAGAACATCTCTCATTATCTTCACTCTTCAAGGACATGGTAAGTATCACTAATTCACACTGGGTGGCTATTTCTACACCATGAAATCAAGTCTGTCAATGAAAGCTTTACCTATAGCAGTTAATACTGATAAAAAGCACTTCATGGCCACATATAGGTTATTTAAACTCTCTGAACCTCTATTTCCTCATCTGTAAAATGGGGTAATGTAACATATCCTACCTCACAGAATGCAAAGAGGATTTAAAAATACATGGAAGAAGCTCTTAAAATGTGTTTAAAGTATACAACCAGAGATACGAAAAATTGTGATCTATAAGTGTAATATGAATTGTAATGCATTCTGTTGTCATATATAACAAACTAAAATTAAAAATAAAAAAGTGTTTAAATATCTTTAAATGTTTAAACAACTATAAAAGGAGCTAGCATGTTGGCTGGCACATAATATATCCTCAATAAAGTTTAGTTCATTTCTCTTTAAAACTGAATATTAAAATGTCAGGTTACATCCCCAACTCTGAAACATGAGACTTAAGTTAGAAGGAAGATGTACTTGTGAATAAAATGTAAAAGGTCTAAAGCAAAGTCTACCTGGCTCCTCTGATAAAGATTACCAGAAAGGATCCATTTGCTAAGTTTTAAGAAAGTGCAAATGACTGCAATAAAAAATAAAATTGAGGGGCTGGGGATGTGGCTCAAGCGGTAGCGCGCTCGCCTGGCATGCGTGCAGCCCGGGTTCGATCCTCAGCACCACATACCAACAAAGATGTTGTGTCCGCCGAGAACTAAAAAATAAATGTTAAAAATTCTCTCTCTCTCTCTCTCTCTCTCTCTCTCTCTCTCTCTCATCACTCTCTCTTAAAAAAAAAAAAATAAATAAATAAAAAAATAAAAAAAATAAAATTGAAAAAAATAAAAGAACTGATGAAGGATAAGGCCACCAAAGGGTCAATTAAGGACAGATCACTGGATACTTTTATATGTCTTTAAAAGGATTTATACTATTTATCATAGCTATAATCAAAATGTTGGTAACTGGAACACTGGAGAGCTTAGAGAAAAAATACAGCAAAACCCATGACACAACCAAACCTTGAACTTTCTCTAAAGGTTCATCTAATACAGATTTACTTGATGTAAGCAAGTCAGACGCCTAAAAAAAAAAAAAAATACCATAGTAAAACTATCTACCTTTCCCTTCCCTATCAACAAAAAGTAATGCCTTAGGGTCAAATGACCAGAACTCAATATACGGAAAAGCTACTCCAAATATCTCTATTTTTACTAAGTATCTCCTGAAATTTTTTCAATTAACAGATAAGAGGCAAAGGCTGAACTCTCCAAGTATAAAATATCTCATGACCATTGATCCTCATGACACTATCCCACAGATTCTTTCTGATTACAAAGGAATATCCAGTCTAACTTTCTGAAAACTCAGAATAAGAAACACAAACTTGTATCATTTCTTTATGCTCTAGTGGAAAATTTAAAAACATGTAAAATCACCAGACTGTCTGCGTAATAGTAAGTATGAGAGAACTTCTCACTGTTACATACAACATCAATTTCTCCCTATATCCTAAAAGATGAGAGTTGTTTGTTGGTTAGTAAACAGGAATGCTAAGACCACAAATCCCCTGAAATTTTAAGTAATGTTGTACATACAGGCTGTTTATTTGGGGGGTAAGAAAACTTTTATCTGATTCTCAAAAAGATCTCAGTATCCCACCCCAAAACCACAAAACCTTTAACAAACTGTCAAATCTGAAGACAAGAACACCAATGCTAAACTACATGCAAGGAGTTATTCTGGCATTCTTGTGGTGACTGAAACTATCTAAAGACCCAGTGAGAAAAACTAGTGGGAAGCCAGGCATGGGGGAATACACCAGTAGTCCCAGCTACCTGGATGGGTGAGGCCAAGAGAATCACTTGAGCCCCAGAGTTCAAGGTCAGCCTGAACATCATAGTGAGACACCACATCTCTAAATAAGTATGTAAATAAATAAAATGATTAGTGGACACTGAAAGATTTTTAAAATACCAAAATATATATTAAATACCACTCCATTACAAACTATTATTCTACCATTCACAAAGCCATTTACTAGGAAAAATGATGGAATAAAGAAAAAATTTGATATTGATTCAGATAACTAAACTTTGAATATACTGTTTTCATATAACTTTTTTTTTTTAATTTTAGAGTTTTGAAAGCATTATTCATTTGATCCTTAAATCTAGGTAAAGGTAAAATCTTCTGTTTTAAAGATACTACACTTCTTCATCAAGCACTTAATTATTTTCATTACTTTAAAAATGTAGTGGTTAAGGCTGGGGCTGGGGTGGGCTGTGGCTGTGGCTCAGTAATAGAATGCTCGCCTGGCATGTGTGAGGTGGTTCGATCCTTGGCACCACATAAAAATAAAGGTATTGTGTCCACCAACAACTAAAAATGCATACATAAAATGTAGTGGCGAGGAGTCTTATTTTCTTTTTATGATAGTACTAATACAAAGAGCTACCATTTGTTGAGTCCATAGTATGCTTTATATGCTGTGCTAGACATTTTACATAGATCACTAATTCTTATAACCAAAAAGATACAAACAATGAGATTCTGAAAAAATTAAGTAACTTGCCTGAAATCACACTGCTAGGAAGTAGCAAAGTTAGCACTCAAAACCCATGCCCTTCTTTATGTATTGCACGATCTCTGCATTTCACAAAAATTCAGAATAAAGTATACATGTGTTTTCAAAAAGCAGTATATTCAAATAAGTACTACATATGAATGATAAAGAGTACATAGAGTGGGCTGGGATTATAGCTCAGTGGTAGAGTACTTGCCTAGCATGTGTGAGGCACTGGGTTTGAGCCTCAGCACCACATAAAAATAAATTTAAGAAAAAAAAGGTATTGTGTCCATCTGTAACTAAAAAATATTAAAAAAAAAAAAAAAGAGGGGCTGGGGTGGTGGCTCAGCAGTAGAGCGCTCGCCTTACACATGCGAGACCCTGGGTTCGTTCCTCAGCACCACGAAAAAATAAATAAGTGACATAAAGGTATTGTGTTCAACTACAACTAAAAAATAAATATTAAAAAAAGAGGGCTGGGGTTGTGGTTCAGTGGTAGAGTGCTCGCCTAGCACATGTGAGGCCCTGGGTTCGATTCTCAGCACCACATAAAAATAAATAAAGGTATTGTGCCCAACTACTATATATATATATATATATGTATACATACATACATATATACATATATATATAAATATATATAATAGAATACATTCAGAAGGGTTTAATGAGCATATTAATAAACCATATTTTACCTCCAACCCTAATGTATCCATGCAGGCCTTCTCATATACAGCTCTCATTCAAGTTGAACAGAAATAGAGGGAAATTCATAACAGGTTTTACATTATAAATTTAAAAAGAAATGTTCCCCAAAGAAGCAGCATAAGAGAAGGAAAAGGAAGTTGGCCTAGTGTGGAAAAGGTAAAAATTTAAGTATTTTATAGAATATTTATAAAAGTATTTTATAGAATATAGAATATTATGTTGTTGAGGATAAAGGAAAGGGTGATAAAAGAATGGAAGAAAATAATTTTTATAAAAAGGAAACCAATATATAAAGAGTGGAGGAGGGGCTGGGATTGTAGCTCAGTGGTAGAGTGCTTGCCTAACACATATGAGGCATTGGGTTTGATTCTCAGTACTACATATAAATAAATAAAATAAAGGTCCATCAACTAAAAAAAAATTTTTTTAAAGTTGATTAAAATGAAAAATACAGAACAGGAAGATAATATTCAGCACTAACATGTAACATAAATATGTAAAAGGTCATTTTCCTTTATAACCTTGCATCAGTACTTTGATAAAGAGTATAGTTGTGCTAAGTAGATTACCAATTCTCAATTTTGCAAAAGTGTATTGATCCACTGTTATTAGTGAAGAGAGCAAGATTCTTCAGAATGGACTTTCAATTTAAAATATGGTTCCAAATATATTAAAAGAAAAAAAAATAACTGAAAAGCAAGCAGAGTTGGAAAATTTAAAGGCATAAAACAAAATGCCAAAAAGTAGCCACTGTTTGTTATTTAATCATTCATTAATATCTTCAAATTTTATTTATGAATTCAAACTATTAGGAGAAGTAAAAATTATTATTTTATTGTTTTTATTCTCCCATATTTATTTCAGAAATTATGAAAAATTGAATGTGGTCAGGTATAATGGTGCATGCCTTTAATCCCAGCCACTTGGGAGCCTGAGGCAGGAAGATGGCAAGTTGGAGACCAGATGACCCAAATTAGCAAACCCAGTCTCAAAATTAACATTTTTAAAAAGACCCTGGGTTTGATTCCCAGTACTGGGGAGGTGTGTGTGGTGGGAACCAAATCTTCTGAATCCCTAAATAATGAGAAGTAAAACTAGCCATCATTAGCATTCCTTTCAATTTCATAATAATGAGTTACAGCAATAAGATAGGATGTACCAACAGGCATGGTAGCTATAATCCCAGTGACTCAGAGGATGAGGCAGGAGGATTGCAAGTTGGAGACCCATCATAGTAATTTAAAGACCTTGTCTCAAAATAAAAAATAAAAAGGGACTGGGGGATACAGCTCAGTTGGTAGAATGCTTGCCTAGCATGCACAAGGCCCTGGGTTCAATCCCCAGCACCACAATAAATATATAGACATAACTGAAGCTAAATCTGAAATTTCAGAAACAAAGATCTGAATTCTGAAGTTTCTAAAATTATAATATTTCAACCTATAACTATATATTTTATATAGATGATTTTTTATATTTATTTTTTAGTTATAGTTGGATACAATACCTTAATTTTATTTATTATGTGGTGCTGAGGATCAAATCCAGGGCCTCACATGTGCTAGACGAATACTCTACCACTGAGCCACAACCCCAGCCCATGAGTATGGTTTTTTATATACTAGATTTTAAAAAAGGCTATGGAAAATTACTGTGAATTATTGTCCTTCTAAAACACTAAAGAATTAAAGGGAAATAGGGAAAAGATAAATAAGATAGAAGTATGACAACATGAAGGTTTATAAACAGGCAAAAGTTCACTAGAGGACAGCAGTTTATTGGTTTCTCTCAGCAGTGAAGTCTCCTCCTCTTGGGTGGTTTGCACTGTGACTGCAGCTGCATACCTTTGGTGGTATCAGAAATGCTATTTAACAAGGCACACATCATATCTCCCTCTAAGTGGTGAGGGTTTAGTATATGAGCTGGCCTCTGAGTCTTCTTAAATTGATTCTCTAGCTCCAGAAAACCTTGATCTCCTGAGAGGATGGTGAAAGGAATTTGCTTGGGTAGTTGTTCATCTAGACGGCCAGCCTATGTTGGAACAAATGGAATAGGTTGTAAAAATCAATATGAGTTTCAAATCAAGTTACATCTACTTCACATATCTAAAAAAGCACACTAGGCTTATTTCCTAGCCTACGTCTTCATAAATGAAATATGCCACATTTAACCAAATATAAGATGCCATCATTTATACGATCAAGGTAAAAGAAAAAGCCAAAATGAAGTCCAACAGGAGGATCCACATAAAGCAGTAACTCCAAAGGACTACACACTCAATGTAAGGGAAAATAAGAAATAAATCCATAATAGAGAAAAGGGAAGCAAGGTAATCTGCATGATTCAATCTTGGCACTGGATAGAAGGGAAAGGAAATCTCTTGTGGTTTAATCTCTTGTGGTTTACCTTCACATTAATAAATCAACATGAATACATTCACATTATCAGTGTGACAAAGTTTCTAGTAGAGAATTTAATATAAAATGGGCCCTAGGTCAGTGGTTTCTCTAGGTAACTGGCAGAGACAGATGTAAATGAAAATTCTATCTCAGTCAACAGTGACTGTGAACAGTGTCTCTGAATGTCAGAAATACAAATGTGAAGTAACTTAGCATAAATAAAGTACAGTATCATCTCAATCACTCATTCCATAAATAATGAAGGTAGATCTACTATGTATAGTTGAGGGTCTGCTGGGAATTGGGGGCTATAGCAGTAAACAACATGCCACAGGCCTCTACTCTCACAGTAGTCAAAAGTAGAACCTGACATAGGTTTCATTCAAAAATATAGTACTGAAGAATGATCTATACTGACATTACATACAGTTCAAATGGGGAAAAAATTCAAGTGGATCCTGGATTCACATTACATTTTGAATTAAACAATGACTCACATGCATACATATGGCAAAATCAGCAGCATCTTTTCTTTTACTACAGCGAGGATGAAGGAAGAAGCATCCAATTCTGTTCAAGTAATTATAGATCTTACAGTTGAGTGGAGGCTTCCAGTTCGTGTTTCCTCCTAATAATTTTAGAAAAGGTAAAATGACAGTCAAACAGGAGGAAAAGACTAAAAACTGTATCAAAGGAAACACTAAACTTTTTTTTTTTTTCTAGAGAGAAAGTACTAGATAGAATGTGGGGAACGCAGGTCTTGTATAGGCATCACCATCTTGATACTACATCTTGGAAATGTAGGCCAAATTCCCTGATCTGCCTACTCGTGTGAAAATTCACAGGGATGTTAAATAAAATCTAAAGTAATATGTGTGAAAATTCTTTGAAGGCATTATTCTACATGAATGCAAATTAATGTTTTTTACAAACATGACACAGATGAGCAGTGGACAGAAATGATGAGCAATCAGGAAAGCTAGACCTAATAAAACTTTATACTGGCTAATTTATATAGGGCAGTATATTTCTATCTTTAATCCTAATCATCCTCTATATAAGCCATTTCCTCTCAAATATAAACTATATTAGATACTCACTATACTAAAAGCTCTGCAAACCCAAAATCATCTCCCTCAGGTCTGGTCCGTGGTTTGGTTTATAAAGAGATTTAGATGAAGGTACATACTTAAGAAAGGAAGGATGAACTGAAGAGGCAGTTGTGGCATGTTGAAAATAACACTAATTCTACTGCTTTTTATTAGTTATCACTTTAAAAAAATAATAAACTTGTCAGTCTGTTTCCTTGTATTTTAAAAAAATAATAATAATCAGTATCCGTGTTTGTATCAAGCAGTAGAGTCTGGCACATTATAGGTGGTGAATAAAATCTTTTTTACTCTGTATCAAAAGATGTATATTGCCAGACACAGTGGCACACGCCTGTAATCACAGCAACTTGGGAGGCTAAGGCAGAAGGAGTGCAAATTCAAAGCCAGCCTCAGCAACTTAGCAAGGCTCTAAGAAACTCAGTGAGATCCTGTCTTTAAATAAAATACAAAATAAGGGGCTGGAGTTGTGGCTCAGCGGTAGAGCACTCGCCTCTCATGCGTGAGACCCTGGGTTCAATCCTCAGCACCACATAAAAATAAACAAACAAAAATAAAGATATTGTGCCCATGTATAACTAAAAAAATATTAAAATAAACAAATAAATAAATAAATAAAATACAAAATAAGGCTGGAGATGTGGCTCAGTGGTCAAGTGCCCTTCAGTATAATCCCTAGTAGCCGCCGCCCCCCCCCCAAAAAAAAAGATTTATAAACTTTGGGTCACCAAAAAGAGCTAATGTTTACCATAAAGACATGTAAAAAGAAAAATATTCTAGCAAACTTAACATAATGCAAAGTAACACTATTCAAATTATGTTCTCATGTTCAAGAAGGTTCTATGGAATTTCTTAAAAGAAATCATTATGGAGAGAGGTTATCTCACGTTTTCCTTATTGATCATACCTTGAAAGCCCCAAATAAATGTTCCTTGGTTAAGATGCCCTGGTAGATGACCAAAAAAGTTTGACCAATTATCAAAATCTACAAAGACTATATGAGTCATGGTTCGCAGGTAATCCAAATCTGGAAGCTCAACTTCTTCCTCTAAGAATACAGAAACATTAACATGAATTTAGTAAGACTCTGCTATAAACATTCTATTTTCTCAGTCTAAAAGATATTACAGGCCTAACAGGCAAAATAATTAATTTTATATATTAATTCATCTATCTAATACTTTTAAGGTAATTCAAATTTATACATGGTAATGGTTTATGCTTAAATACTTGATTATATATATTTTATAAATATCTTTGATTTAAAAAAATAATGTCATTTTATTATTATTTAAGTCATTCATAAAAAAAAGTTTTAAACAAATCAATGTACTAGAAAATCAAGTGTCAACAGTATATAACCAAGAACTTACAATTCACAACATCCACCAAAATAAAATTTCAAGGTGACTGGCAAGAATGTCCTTGCCACTAGAATTTGCTTCTTTTCCTAATTTAGACTGATTTATTAGGAGCCCCCTGGCTCTAAGATTAAATCCCCTAGAAAGCCAAGCATGGTGCCACATGTTTGTAATCCCAGTGACTTGGGAGGTTGAGGCAGGAGGATTTCAAGTTGCAATTAGCCTCAGCAACTTAGTGAGAACCTGTTTTAAAATAAAAAATAAAAAGGGCTGGGGATGTAGCTGGTTTCTTTTGAACCTAGGAACCCCTAGGTTCAAAAGAAAGAAGAGGAAAGAAAAGGAAAGGAAAGAATAGAAAATTCCCTAGAGAGCAGAAATAAGATAACCAACAACCCAATTGCCATAAAACAGTGGTAGAAACAGGTGGTAGTTGCCCATTAATACCTTTAATTATAGATATATCTTTCTTGGTTCTCTCAAATTCTTTCATCTCCTTCCATTCTCCCTCATTCTCTCTCTCTCCTTTCCCTTATTTCATACTCTTTTACCTTGACAAGAACTTCCTGTTTCCAGTATTAGTAATGCAGACTTTAAAATATTAAATTATCTTAAAAATGAAGTTTTTACTCTGCCTAATAGTTTTCTTCAAATATATTACTACCATCCCCTTCCATTTCCAAGCCACTTTATATCTTCAAGTTCTTAATAATTCTATATTTATATATTAGTCATCTTTTATCAAAGATAGATTAATGCAAAATTACTGAGAAAAGCAAAAGCCAAACATAAAAACATAAAATGGTGTGACCACTATTTTCACTATCTAGAGTAGTAGAGTTGACTATGCTGGACACGATTTAATTCTTTCTTACTGAAAACGTGCCATGATAAAAAAAGGTAATGTTGATTTTATGTGTGCAAGCCTATAAAAATTCAGTGGTTCATAGCTGGGTGTGGTGGTGCACACCTGTAGTCCCAGCTACTCAGGAGGCTAAGGTAGAAGGATCACTTGAGCCCACAAGTTTGATCAGCCTGAGCAAAACAGACTCTGTTTCTAAAAATAAACAAATAAACAATAATGCAATGGTTCACAAAAACATTTTATAAGCCAAAATTTTCACATGTTCTCATCATCTCCGCTATCCATTATATAACTCACCATGAACTAATATTTGTTTAAAAGGCTACGGACTTAAAATTACACTCTAAAACAACAGGCGCTTAAACTTCTAAACAAAATCAAATCACTATACTACTTACTGAATCCTACAATATGAAAGAAATAAAGTTCAGAATATGTATAAACAAGGGGATTCATCTCAATTTATCTCTAGTTTCTACCACTTTTAATTCTACTTCTAATTGCTATTTTAGCTGTATGTTAAAGCTTTACTTTCAAATAAACTGCAACAAAAATATATAAATGCTGAAATTGCCTTTAAGATTTCTCATACTTAAACAAACAGGCCAGACAATAAAAATAATTTTTAATCTATTTTATTTTTTAATGAATCTAAATAAATGGTACCGAAAAATCTAAATGATAGTAAGGTTCAGAATTTCAAATCTTTCAGAAAAACTATCAACTTCCTTTTTCTGAAAATCCCCATGCCTTTTGTAAAAGAAATGAGATCTAAAATATGTATTATTTAAAGCCAACACTCTCCCCCCTCTTAAGTTTAGAAAGTGGATGAAGAGAGTAGTAGGAATACAAATCCCCCAAAAATATATGCTGCAGTAATTAAGTGAATGATGTATCATCTTGTTTCTTACTTCAAAACTGAATCTTTAACTTTCACAAAAATGGTGGATGCACTGCATACAAGTTTTTATATTACTATGTGAAATGTGCAGAATTGTAAAGCCATACCTATATTCTGCCAGCTTAGGTCATTTTCAGCTCCTTTCTCGATGTCTGAGTTTTTTGGACAACTCACTGCCTGTTTTGGTTTTTTCTCTGTACGTGGGGCACTGGCAGTAAACTTGTATGTGCTCCCTTTTTCAGATCCAAAATGAGCCACGCTGGGTTTCTGTAAGAAGCCATGTTTTCTATGGAAGTGCTGCTGAGCACTCTCAGGATTATGAAATGCTTTGGTGCAAATGCCACACTTGATTACATACTGCTGCTCCTCTTTATCCCTCTTTTCTTCTCCATGTACTTGAAGGATATGAGTGTTCATGCTGGCTAAATTCTGTGCTGTTGCTGAACACAAATTGCAGCGAAACCATAGTTTACCTTTATCTAGCATGATTTGAAGACATCTACCATAATCTTCCTTTCTGTTGACTTTACAGATGTAACTCTCACGGCAACCACAGGTTAACAGGTTACCGGTCTCTATAACTGGAAAATCTTCCTCAGTTTTAATTGAAGTTTCAGTTTTTTCTGACACAAACACATAATCTGTGCTGTGGTGCTCCTTATAATGACTCAGAAATGCTTCTTCCACATTAAAGATAAGATCACAAAGTCCACAGAAGTATTTAATCTTTATTTCATTGTTATGTTCATCTTGGCAATGCCGGTATAAGGTTTCTATCTTATGAAAAGTCTTTTTGCAATGGGCACAGCTGTATCTATGAAATTGGTGACTTGCCAAAGACAAGCAGTGTTTTTTCACACATTCTTGGGAATCAAACATATCTTCACAAATTCGGCATTGCCATTTGCCTCTTGGAGGGCTATTTGCTGGGATATGATCAACAGTAATAGCTGAAGGAGGTTTGTTAGCAGCCAAATTACTCACCATAGAGGATGATGGCAAAGTTTCATCTTGTATCTCATCCATCTCATAAAAATATCTGTGCCCATTATGATATTCAGTCACATGTGCCATGATAGAATCTTTCTTCATTAACTCCTTTTTGCATGTCCGACACCAAAAAAGAAAGTTATTTAAATGTGCCCCTCCATGAATACGACTCATGTGTAAACGGATGACCCCTGAATCTTCGCACACCTTTCCACAGACCACACACTTGTAACACATTGTGTTTGCTGAAAAAACATGCTTTTCTACTGCATCTTCACTTGGGAATCGCTGACTGCATTCACAAAACCAGGTTTTAATTACTGACCTTTCTTTCTGGACACAAACCACACCTTCATGCCTTTTATCTTCTAAATTCATCTTCTTTTTTGGAATCATGCTGCAATCCTGTGAGCTAGATTCTTTAATAGACATAGTTCTTTTAAGTGATGAAAGCTGTGGTTGATCTAATAAATTCAAGTCAGATGGAGGTCTGTTCCCTTCACTACTGTGGCAATATAGTAAGACTGATTCTTGGACTGAGTTAGCGACTCGGATTTTGTGTCCTGAATTCTGCTTGTGAATTAGGGTGCTGGTTTCATCCATAAAGACCTGGTTGCAATTTGGACAATAGCCTCTTAATATGAATTTTTCTGCAACCTGAGTAATGCTTTTCTCAGCTATAGCTACAGGTCCAGCACTACGACAACGAACCCTAAATTGGATTAAAACGAAACAAAACATTCCTTTGTAAGAATTTTCCAAATATACCATTTTTGCTTTTTATGACAGGTATTTTTAAATAACTAACATATAAATACTGATACATATTTTTCAATAAGGATACAGGAAATTTAATGATACTGTATCATCTCAAAGTACCTAAGTATTATCTATATTTTGTCTATTTCTAACCCATACACAAAAAGTTAAAACTAGAATCAGAAGATTAAAAAATATCCAAGTAAACACAAGAAAATTAAAGTCAGAATCAAATGCACTGATACATGACCTTATCACCTTTATCAGACAAACAAATTGACTCTCCAAGCAATTAAAACTATTTGGAGGAACACTAACATAAGGCCGCAGATAACCTTGTATTTACCTGATTAATTTTACATCAGGAATATGCCTGCCTAAAGAGCAAAATTCAATAATAAATATGCACAACCATTATTACAGTTTGAGAACACCATATCACATCAAAAAGAAATTACACACACTGTAACTATCCTTTTCACCCTAATGCTTCCCAACCCCAAAACAATCACTAAGCCCTGTGCAACTACTTTCCATTTCTGTGAATTTCCCCATTCTGGAATGTTATATGAATGAAATTATATAGTAAGTGGACTCTTCTGACTGGCTTATATCATTTATCATGTTTTCAAGGTTCCTTAGGTTGTAGCATGCACAGTATTTCATTCCTTTTTAAAGTCAAATGATACTCCATTGTATGGATATGCCACATTTTCTTTGTCAGTTGAAAGAATCATGAATAATGCAGCTTCAAACAAACATAAATTATTTGCATGGGCCTATGTTTTCATTTTTTTTGGCTGTATCTCTAGAAGTGGAAATTGCCAACTCATACAATAACTATTTTTAATTATTTAAGAAAAAAATATTTTTAACTGAATGCAAAAGAAATCATAATTCATCAAAATCTATGGAATGCAGGTAATACAGTGCTTAGAGGGAAATCTATACCTTTAAATGCTAATATTTTTTTAAAAAGTCGGTGTGGTGGCATATGCCTATAATCCCAGCAGCTCTGGAGGCTGAGGTAGGAGGATCGCGAATTCAAAGCCAGGTTCACAAAACCCAAGGTGCTAAGCAACTCAGTGAGACCATGCCTCTAAACAAAATACAAAATAGGGCTGGGGATATGGCTCAGTGTCCCTGAGTTCAATCCCCAGTACACCCCCAAAATAAAATAGAATATATTCTTGAAGCAAGAACAGGCAAACACAAATTATACTCAATGAGGTTAAGAGAGTCTGTTCTTCAAAAGATATAATTATTAATATGAATATACAAATAATAGACTGGGAAAATATATTCAAGAATATTTGAGGGCTGGGGTTGTAGCTCAGGGGTAGAGTGCTTGCCTTGCATCTGTGAGGAACTGAGTTCAATCCTCAGCACCACATAAAGATAAATAAATTTAAAAAAATGTGAATCTAGAACTAAAAAAATATTTGTATTGTCTTTATGTATATACAACAAAATACTTGAAGCTGAGTATTATTACAAAGGGATTTACTTAACCCACAGTTTTGGAAGCAGAGAAGTTCAAGATCTCTGCATCTAGCAAAGGCAGAAACATCTATCTGTGAGAGAGGACAGCAGTTGCATGTAGAAGAGGCCTTGCTTTACAACAACCCACCCTCAGGGTGACTTATCCAGTCCCATGAGACCTCACCTTCTCCATGAAACAGGCATCAATCTCCTCTCAGGGTGGTGCACTCATAACCTACTTACTTCTTAAAGGTTCTACTACTTCTCAATAATGGGGGACCAAGCTTCCAGCACATGAACCTTTGGGGTACCAACCATGACACATATAATTCTAGAAAGTCCCATAATCTAAACAGAAATTTGACAAAAGTTTGTATATATGAAGAACCCCAGCTCACTACTAAAAGATCAAACAATCCTATTTTTAAAATAGGCACAATCCTTCAACAGACTTTTCATAAGCAATTAGTGCTCAATATCTTTCATCAAAAAAACTTGATAATTAAAATCACAATGAAACATAAGAATAGGTAAAAGGAAATGTTGGCAAGCATGAAATTAGAACTTTCATACCTTGCTCGTATAAATGTAAAGTGATACAACTACTTTGGGAAAATATTTAATCATTTCTTATAAAGTTAAATATATATCTACTTTTTAATCAGCAATTCCACTCTTACATGTTTACCTAAGAGAAATGAAAATATATATCTACAAAAAGACTTGTGTAAAATGTTCCTAGCAGTTTTTTCATAATAGCTATAAACTGCAAAAAGAAACCCTACATGTCCATCAACATGAGAACTGATAAACAAATTACAAGCTAATAGTTCTAAGTTGTGTATGTGTTCTGTGAATGGGAGGTGACAGGGTTAAAATAGTGCCTGGGCTTTAAGTTAACTGGAAAATATCATACACATGTGAAAGATTAAGTCTCAGTGATAGGCTAAATTTATTGAGTAATGAAGGAGGATTCCAATATGCTTTTGCTTTGTCTTTACAATATAATCTTTTTAAGTTATACATGAAAGTAGGGAGAATAGTATAAAGACCACCACTGTAACTTTTACAACCTGCTTTTAATAGTTATCATAATAACAGTCATGTTTGATTTATATTCCTAACCTCCACAAGTTAATTATTTTGAAGTAAATCCTAGATATCATTCCATTTCATCTGTTAAGTACTTCAGTTGTACTATAAATGAAAGGGGCTTTTTTTTTTTTTTTAAACCGGGGATTGAATTCGGGGCCACTCAACCACTGAGCCACATCCCCAGACCAATTTTGTATTTTATTAAAGATAGGATTCTCACTGAGTTGCTTGGTGCCTTGATTTTGCTGAGGCTGTCTTTGAACTCACGATCCTCCTGCCTCAGCCTTCTGAGCCATGGGATTATAGGCATATGCCACCGAGCCTGGCTGAAAAGGGCTTTAAAAAAAATGTGATACTATAAGACACCTTAAAAAATTAGTGGTTTTGGGCCGGGGCTGTAGCTCAGTGGTAGAGCACTTGCCTTGCACATGTAGGGCCCTGGGTTCAATCCTTAGCACCACATAAAAGCAAATAAAGATATTCTATCCATCTATAACTAAAATAATATTTTTTTAAAAAATAATTGGTTTTGTTTGTTTTGGCAGTACTGGAGACTGAACCTAGAGTGCTTTATCACCAAGCTACACCTTTCTCTCACTATGCTAAATTTGGTTAATTTCCAAGAAAATGTATATTCTTATTTGAAAAGTAGAAAAACATGAATAGGAAAGTATTTCTCGAATCTTCCCACTGATGAACGAGCTCATAAGGATATCCTAACAGCTTAAGACTAGAACTGTACCAACCTGAAATGGGCAGTGAGCTCCATATGAGAACGCAGTGTCTGGTGGCAAGCCACACATTTTACTTGAAATGGAACATCTTTGCACAAAGAGATCAAAAGTTTCTTTGCATAAGATGGAAATGATACTGGATGTGCTATTCCCTTGTCAGCTGAAAGACAAAATAAATGATAACTTGCAAAGTTATTTGAATATACAATGATCTAATCTTTCTCCCCTTTCCCTTTCTCAACATCAGTTGAATTAAGTAAAACAATGTAGATGAAATTATAAGGGAAGTCACTTTCTAGCCTTAAATACAAGAGATGCCCTATACTCAAATTAGAAATTGAGCATAAAATGTAGAGAAATACCCAGTTTCCAAGATATCATGAATATAACATATATACTGAATAAATGTTTTCTTTCCAAGTTTCTCTTCACTCTTCAAAGTAGTCCTCCTCAAAGCAATCCTTACTCAAATATTGAGAATCTTTATTAAAAATAAGAATTCAAATGAAAATCTTTCACTTTCATAGCTTTTAAAACTATTAGGAAAATAAGCAACATAAAGAATGGTATAAGAAGCGGAGTGCGGTGTTGCTTGGGAGGCTGAGGCAGGAGGATCGTGAGTTCAGAGACAGCCTCAGCAAAGGTGAGGTGCTAATAAGCAACTTATTGAGACCCTCTCTCTAAATAAAATAGGGATGGGGATGTGGCTCAGTGGCTGACTGCCCCCCTAGGTTCGATCCCTGGTACTCCTCCTCACCACCTCCCCCAAAAAAGAAAAAAAGAATGGTAAAGAAGTATGATAAATTAGTTAAGTAACATTAATGTGGTTTAATAATTTGCAGCAGAAGATATTAACATACCGCCCAGTTTAAAGCTTTGATGGAAATGATTCTTAAAGCTTTGGTGGAAATGGTTCTTTCCAGACATATGCTTTAGACAGTCATCCTTATTGCTAAAAAGAAGAAAGCAACTTGGACATGCAAAACACTGAATAACCTGAGGAAGAAGGTTGTTGTTATGTCCATCATCTTCAGCTTCCTAAAATATAAGGCAAAGTTGTATTACAGACAACTAAAATCAATACTCAATTTTTAAAAAATTAACTTTCAAGTTTTCCTACTTATCTGGAAAATTCTGTATTAATTTTTAATATGAAAACTTTTCTTCCCCGGGGCTGGGGCTCAGCAGTAGAGTGTTCACCTACCACATGTGAGGCCCTGGGTTTGATCCTCAGCACCACATATAAATAAATAAACAAACAAACAAATAAATAAAGGTATTGTGTCCAACTACAACTAAAAAATAAATATTTTTTAAAAAATTTTTCTTCCTTAGTGTGAATTACAGAACTTTTATCACAAACAAAGTAACAGGTGAAATTTAAATTTTTCTTCAAGAACAAATTATAGCCATCTTTCTGTGATAATATAAAAAGCACATTTTTCATTTCTTACATACAATTCATATGTAATATATTAATACAGAAATGTAATCATAGAACATGCACTCTTTCTCATGGTTTGCTTTGTTTACTCTCCTGCAATATAACTGATATTTACAAATAAATTCTTTCATAAACTTTTCTATGTAATCATTTAAAAAGACATATAGAAATAAACTTACAAGCAGGAAAGGCACTGTTTTATCAGATATTGTCATCTTATAGACTTCTGCCTACTAGTTTTCTCATTCCATAACAAATAATGGAATTCCTATGGTATAGGTGTAAATCAGACCTCTTACTGGTTGTAAAGTATGATTCAACCACTCATTTCTAGGTTTTTTTTGGTTTGGGATTTCTTTTCCCATATAAACAATGCTATTACAAACAACCTAATACACTTAGTACTGAATGTGCCTGTCAGAAACAGATTATGTATCTTTCATTTTTGCTAGTCTACCAGGTATAATACTCAATGTTATTTTAATTTGCATTTCCTGTCTATAATTGAGCATGAGCCTTAATTTACACATTTGCTGGGTATGTAGATATGTTTTTGTTTGGTTGGTTTTTTTGGTACCAGGGACTAAATTCTGGGACACTCAACCACTGAGCGAGACAGGGTCTAAGTTGCTTAGGGCCTCACTAAGTTGCTGAGGCTGGCTTTGAACTTTCGATCTTCTTGCCTCAGCCTCAGAGCCACGGGAATTACAGGTGTGTGCCACCATACCTAGCTTGTGTGTGTGTTCTGTAAAATTCTTGGTTTGTATTCTTTAACCTTATTTTTTAATTGTTTTGTTTTCAACCCTTCTGAAATAATTTATATTAGTCCTTTGTTACTAGAATCAACTCTTCTATGTCATCTTCCATTCTGCAATTATTTCCCCAAACATTTATCCACTAATTTTGTTTATGGTCACTCTCAAAATTCTGACATAATCAAAGAGGTACACCTCTTCTAGCATCTGAGTTTCCAAACTTGGTTCAAGTCTCCTCTATCTTAAAACTGGAAACTATAAAAGAAAAGTGTACATTTATAAGTGTGTGGGTGCTTATTAGAAGTATAATTTAACTTCTTATTAAGTCTTTAGAATAAAAGCCCTAAAAATTATATTATGCTGCCTTCTTCTTTTTATAATTTTTTTAGTTGTAAATGGACACAATACCTTATTTTATTTTTATCTATCTATTTATTTATTCATTCATTCATTCATTTATTTGGTTCTGAGATCAAACCCAGTGTCTCACTCATGCTACGCAAGCACTCTACCACTGAGCCATAACCCCAGCCCTACTGTGCCTTCTTGTATTTACTAATCATTAAGTATGCAACAGTTTACATGATGCTTATCGGATGCAGCAAGATAACAGATTACATTTATATTGAGTACTTTTCAAGCCTCACACAAGTATTCTGAACATATTTATACATTTAATTCTTATCAAAACCCCATGAGGTACCATTTTAATTATTTACAATTACCAATATTAACCACCCCACAAATTGTACCCATAGAAGAGACAAACCTATCATTCAAACCTGGTTTTGTATCCTTCGTTATAAATTCTATGCGCTTTTCACCATTCCCTACAACACCTGTTTTAATTTCATGAAGTTGTGTCCCATGCAAAAGAAGAAACACCCAGAAGGACATTTTGAAGCTAGAAGATTCTAAATGACATGAACAACAAAGCCATTTACTAACCATCAATTTAATAAGTTTAAGGCTACTTGAAGAGACTTAAACAAAGTAAATAAATCAATTTTACTTCAATTGAGAGTTATAAATAGATTTTGGAGCAGGGTACTAAGGATTGAACTCAGGGGCACTCAACCACTGAGCCACATCCCCCGCCCTATTTTGTATTTTATTTAGAAACAGGGAAACAGCTGTTGCTGAGGCTGGCTCTGAACCCGCAATCCTCCTGTCTCAGCCTCCAGAGCCACTGGGATTACAGGTGTGCACCAAAGAGAATTACAAATAGATTTTAAAAAAAAAGTTTAAATGATTTGCTCAAAAGAACCAAAATGTGAATATACATAAAATTTTGTTGGAGGGCTCAGTGGTAGAGTTGCTTGCCCAGCACCTACGAGGCCCTGGGTTCGATCTTCAGCACCACATAAAAATAAACAAATAAAATAAAGGCATTCTGTCCATTTACAACTACAAATAAATAAATAAATTTTGTCAGAACATACCTATTATAAAAGTATGGCATATCTGCAAATATCTCCTACAAATTGTTAACATGCAGTCATTCTAAGTTATTCATATGCACATTAAAGTTTAAGAAGATTGGCCCTGAGGGAAGAAATTGGAAATGAAAGAAAAGGAGAGACAGGCAAGGAAAATAACACTAATTGCAAATAACTTAACTCCTTCATTGAGGGATGCCATCTTTACAAAAATATAACTCATAGGTATAAAAAACAATGTGGCTTATACAATCTTCCAGCAACCTTTTCTGGTTGGTGGGAAAGGCAATTACAACCAAATACATACTAGTCTAAAGGTTTAGAGTCCAAGTTTGATTAGAGTCCTCATGACTGATATACCTAGGAATATGCAATAAGGAGTATTAATTAAAGTCTATAAGTCAGGCCCAAAGTACCTTACAGACTATTATATCTTCTCTTAACCTTGTATGTTTAAGTGTAATAACACCATTTTAGAGATAAAGAAACTAAATTCAAGAAACATTTAATAACTTAAGAACATTTAGCTTATAAAAGTGACAGTGGAGTACCCACTTCAGGAGCACATATACTATAATTGGAACAATACTGAGAAGATTAACGTGGCCTCTGCACAAGGATGATATGTAAATTTGTGAAATGTTCCATGTTGTGGCCCTATTCTATGAGGTGGTAGGAACTTACAGAGACACTACAAGTAAACAAGGTAGAGACTCTGGGGCTGAACTAAACAGCCAAAAGATAGCACACCTTGTTCTACATACAAATTACATGAAAGGAGCATGAAAACAAGGAGGAATACTACTCTCATTTCTGAAAAAGCAAACTTCAAACCAAAATTAATCAGAAGAGACAAAGAAGGTTATTTCATACTGGTAAAGGAAACAATCCCAAAAGAAGAAATAATAATAATAAATATTTATACCCCAAATGTGGGTGCTACTAGCTACATAAAAGAGACACAAATCAAATTTAATCTCAGAAAACACCCTAGTACAATAATACTAGATTTAACACATCTGTCTCAATAGATGGGTCATATAGATATAAACTCAGGACTCTTTGGACCTGAAAAATATTATAAATCAAATGAACGTAATAGACATTTACAAAACACTCTATCCAACAACAGCTGAATACATTTTCTTATCAGTGGCTCAAGGAGCCTTCTCCAAAAGAGACTATATTTTAGGCCACAAAGTAACTCTTAACAAATATAAAAAAAACTGATATAATTCTTTGCATCTTATCTAGGAATTAAACTAGAAACTATGCATCTAATAGAAGAAGATATGGGGCCAATACTTCAGCATACAGAAATCAACACAACAAAATCCACATAAATATAGTCATCTCAACAGATACACAGAAGGCCTTCAATACAATTCAGCACCCATTCATGATAAAAACACTGAAGAGACTAGAGACAGAAGGAACCTACCTCAACCTCATAAAGGCTATACACAAAAATACCAAAGCCAATCGCATAGTAAATGGGGAAAAAATTGAAGGCATTTCTTTAAAATCTGGGACAAGACAAGATGCCAACTATTACAACTTCTATTTTAACATAGTGCTAGAAATTCTAATCAGAACAATTAGGCAAGAGAAAGAAATAAAGGGATAAAAATAGGAAAGGAAGCTGGGCATGGTTGTGTACAATTTTAATCCCAGTGGTTCAGGAAGCTGAGGCAGGAGGATTGCGAGTTCAAAGCCAGCCTCTGTAAAAGCTAGGCACTAAGCAATTCAGTGAGACTGTCTATAAATAAAATACAAAATAGGGCTGGGGATGTGGCTCAGTGGTCAAATGCTCCTGAGTTCAAAAAAAAAAAAAAAAAAAGGAAGGAAGAAGTCAAATTATCACTGTTTATAGATGATGTGCTCCTATACCTAGAAGATTAAAAAAAAAAAACACTCCAACAAAAGACTGCTAGAGCTAATAAACAAATTTGGCAAAGCAGCAGGTTGCAAAATCAACATACAAAAATCAATAGCTTTTCTATATACCAACAATGAATCCATTAAGAAAGAAATCAGGAAAGCAATTCCATTTACAATAGTCTCAAAAAATTAAATACCTAGGAATAAATCTAATCAAGGAAGTGAAAGACCTCTACAATGAAAACTCTAGAACATTGAAGAAATTGAAGAAGACCTCAGAAGGTAGAAATGCTTCCCATGTTCATGAATAGGCAGAATTAATATTGCTAAAATGACCATACTGCCATAAGCAATATTCAGATTCAATGTAATTCCCATCAAAATACCAATGACATTCTTCATAGGAATGAGAATGGCCAAAGCAATTCTAAGCCAAAAAAAAAAAAAAAAAAAAAAAACAATGCTGGAGGCGTCTCAATACCTGACTTCAAATAATAGTACAGGGTTAAAGTAACAAAAACTGCATGGGACTTGCATAAGAACAGACAAACAGATCAACGATACAGAAAAGAAGACACGGAGACTAATCCACATATCTATAGTCATCTGATCCTTGACAAAGATGCCAAAAACATACTTTGGAGAAAAGACAGACTTTTTAACAAATGGTTCTGGGAAAACTGGTTATCCATATGCAGAAGAATGAGACTATACACTTATCTCTTACCCTGTACAAAAATCAATGCAAAACAGATCAAACACCTAGGAATTAAACTAGAAACTATGCATCTAATAGAAGAAGACATGGGGCCAACACTCCAGCATATAGGCACAGGCAATGGCTTTCTCAGTAGGATTCCTAAAGCTCAGGACATAATGCCATGAGTTAATAAATGTGATGGTATCAAATTAAAAATTTTTTCACACCAAAGGAAACGATGAAGAATGTGAATAGAAAACTTCAGAATGGGAGAAAATCTTTGCTAGTTACTCTTCTGACAGAGGATTAATATCTAGAATATATAAAGAACTCAAAAAACTTAACACAAAAACATGAAATAACCCAATTAATAAGTGGGCAAATGAATTAAACAGAATCAACTCAAAAGAAGGAATACAAATACAAATAGCCAATGAATACATGCTAATTGCAGAAATGCAAATTAAAACTACACTGAGATTTCATCTTCTATCAGAATGGCAATCATCAAGAATACAAATAATAATAAATGCTGGAGAAGATGTGGAGAAAAAGGAACTAAATTAGTATAACCGTTTGGAAATCAATATGGATGTTCCTCAGAAGACTAAAATGGAACCATCCTATGATCCAACTATACTACTCCTCGTTATTTACCCTAAAGAATCAAAATCAGGCCAGGCATGGTGGGGCAGATCTGTAATCCCAGCAACTAGAAAGGCTGAGGCAGGAAGATTACAATTTCAAGGCCAGCCTCAGCAACTTAGTGAGGCCCTAAGCAACTTGCCACACGCACATCAGATATAGCACTAATCTCCAGGATATATAAAGAACTCAAAAAACTTAACACCAAAAAAACAAACAATCCCATCAATAAATGGGCTAAGGAGCTGAACAGACACTTCTCACAAAAAGATATATATACATCTGATCAATAAATATATGAAAAAATGTTCAACATCTCTAGTAATTAGAGGAAGGCATATCAAAATTACTCTAAGATTTCATCTCACACGAGTCAGAATGGCAGTTATCAAGAATACAAACAACAATAAGTGTTGATGAGGAAGTGGGGAAAAGGCATACTCATACTTTACTCTTGGGACTGCAAATTGGTGCAACCACTCTGGAAAGCAGTATGGCGATTCCTTAGAAAACTTGGAATGAAACCACCATTTGACCCAGCTATCCCACTCATTGGTCTATACTCAAAGGACTTAAATCAGCATAGTATAGTAACACAGCCACATCAATGTTTATAGCAGCTCTTTTCACAATAGCTAAACTGTGAAAGCAACCTAGATGCCCTACAATGTCTCAAAATAAAAAATAAAAAGAACTGGGGATGTAGCTCAGAGGTTAAGTACCTCTGGGTTCAATCCTGAATACCAAAAAAAATAAAAATAAAAAGGATCAATGTCAGTATACTATAGTGATAAGGGCACACCTATATTTATAACAGCACAATTCACAAAGGCCAAACCATGGAACCAAACTAGGTGTCCATCAATGGATGAATGGATAACAAAAATGTGGTTTATATACACAATGGAGTTTAATTCAGCCATAAGAAAAATGAAATTATATCATTTGCACAAAAGTGAATGGAACTTACAATCATATTAGGTGAAATAAGCCAAACTCGGAAGGAAGCAAGGGTCATTATGTTTTCTCTCATAAGCTAGACAGGAAAAAAGGAAAAGAAAGGTTGGCAGACAGGGATATCATGAAAATCAAAGGGAGATAAGTAGATAAAAAGCACCAGGGAGTAGGAAGAAGGGAGGGAGGGAGAAAATGATGCTGAGTGATATGGGCCAAATTATATTGTTTTATTTTGTATTATATGAATGTACCAATATGTAACAACAAATCCCATCATTACATATAACTATAATACACCAATTAAAATGAAACCCAGGTTTGACATCAAAGTCTTTTCTGTATTGTAGAATATTGCCTCTCAGCAGGATGAATGTCATAAATCTACTTCCGGAGAAAAGACAAAAGAGAGAGCAAAATAGCATGGAATGTTTGATTTTCTTTCTCAGAAAGAAAATGAGCAAATTAATGAAATACAGGGAAACACAAATGAAAGAATTAATTTTAATTATAAATCACCTATTCACATTTTCTAAAAAAAATAAAATATAAGTACGTTCATTACAACAGAAAAAATACTGGGAATCCAACATGGTGGCGGGCACGGAGAGATCAAGTCTCTGACCCCTTCAGCTGTGCGGGCATAGGGAGTCGTAAACTGTCTAAATGCTGTTTGCTCAGGATCACTAGACAATGCAGAGCTGACGTGGATCTGGGGCGAACAGTCTGGGCCTCTCAGAACACACACCGAGCCGGGATCGGCTGCATTCAAGCTCTCGTTCGCCTGCTTCTCGAAGCCAAACCGATATGACTCAGCACTAACGATCCCACCGAAACAACTGGTCGGCCCGTCTGATCCTACGGAAGTAAATGCCAACCGAGCCTGCATAGGCAGTGGCCACAGGATGGAAGGGGGGCTTGGGACAGACAGACAGGACCCACCCGTTGCATTGCTCACACAGCAAAGGGAACGAACTGTCACCATTTGCATGGGATACCACCATGGCAGAGAACTGACATCACCAAAACGCGGTGGAGGAGATAAATTCATTGAAACCAACGGCAGAAGGTGTGTAATCCCCTAGCCTTCCCTCTCCACACAGCGGGGAAACCTTAAGGGCCCCTCCCCCCTCCCAGCTCTCCTGTGAGCGCGATAGCCAAACCAAGGGAACCAGGAGTGGCGCGGGACTCGCGGCGCGGAACTCCCAGCTACCGCTCCCACTGCTGACAACTGAGGTCCCTTGCACCAGCTACTGGGGGCGTGGCTACCAGAGGGCAAACAAATTCGCTGGGGGTTCTCAGCCCCAAGCTCTGCAAACTTAGGGTCCGAGGGAATGGCAAACAGGGAGACTGTGCCCAGGCGTTCATGAAAACAGAGCTCCCAGGAGCAGCACACCTGGCGTGTAGCCAGTATTGTGGTGAGCGTCACCAGTGAGCGGGGCCTGGCTTGAGGAAAAGAGGGGAAGTGTCTAGACACAAGAGAAGGCCCTAGGCACCCAGGATTGGAGACCCGCCCAGTCTGGGAGGAAGAGCTGCTGCACAGTGATTGGTTCGCGCCTACTGAGAGGAGAAGTTTGGCCCAGTGGGCACAGCTCCACCTACTGGAAGAGAAGTTAATCAAACTCTAAGATTGCATTTATTAATTTTTTTTCTTTTCTTTTTTTTTTTAATTTTGGGGGTTTTTCTTCATTTTCATTTTTTTGCTGTTGTTTTCTAAATATTTTTTTAAATTTTTTAAAAATTTTTTTTAATTTTAATTTTCATTTTTTAATTATTATTTGTCTTTTCATTTCTTTTCAATTCTCGTATTCCCCCTTCCTTGAATTCTATCTGCTTACTCTCATTCTCTTTAGTGACTTCTTCCCTTCCCTTCTAATACCTTTTCTCCCAAGCACCAAATAAATATATAGGAGTAAACAGTAACTCAGCAGTCAAACAGAACAAGAAGTAACATGACCAGCATGAAAAAGCAAGGAAGAAAAGGAGTACAAACAATGCAGGACAGCCTATATATTCAGGAGGACCTAGAGCCATCAGAAAAATGGTCATATAAGGAACTCAAGGAATATCTTAGACAGATGGAATGGAACCTTAAAGAGGATACGAGACAGCAAATTCAAACAGTGAAAGAATACATTGAAAATGAATTACATAAACAGATAAAAGAAGAAGTTAAGCATCTTTATCAGGAGATAGAGATTATAAAAAAAATATCAAACAATAATTCTAGAAATGAAAGAAACTATAAACCAAATTAAAAACTCAAATGAGAGTATCACTAACAGAGTGGAGCAAATAGAAGCCAGAACATCAGATAATAAAGACAAAATATATCATCTCGAAAAGAGTCTAGCCAACTCAGAAAGGCTGGTTGAAAATCACGAGAAAAACATCCAAGAGATATGGGATAACATAAAAAAAACAAATTTAAGAGTCAACGGGATAGAAGAAGGCACAGAGATTCAATCCAAGGGAATGAATAACCTGCTGAATGAAATAATTACAGAAAACTTTCCAGAAATAAAAAAGGAAACGAATATACAAATTGTAGATGCATACAGGACACCGAGCACACAAAATCACAGCAGACCAACGCCAAGACACATTGTTATGAAGATATCCAATATACAGAACAAAGAGAAAATATTAAAAGCTACAAGAGAAAGGAGACAGATTACATTCAGGGGAAAACCAATAAGGTTAACAACGGATTTTTCATCACAGACACTGAAAGCAAGAAGGTCATGGAACAATGTATTTCAAACACTGAAAGACAATGGATGCCAACCAAGAATTCTGGATCCAGCAAAATTAAGCTTCAGGTACGACAACGAAATAAAAATCTTTCATGATAAACAAAAGTTAAAAGAATTTGCAGCCAGAAAACCAGCATTGCAAAGCGTATTGAGCAAAACACTACAGAGGAAGAAATGACAAACAATAACCAAAACCATCAGTGGGAAGTGCCTCGGTAAAGACAGAGGGCGAGGGGAAAGATAATCATGGAGAAACAAACTAAATTAGAAAAAAAAAGATAAATAATCAACCATGGCTGGAAGTACAAACCATATATCAATAGTAACTCTAAGCGTTAATGGCTTAAACTCTCCAATAAATCGACATAGGCTGTTAACATGGATTAAAAAAACAAATCCGACAATATGCTGCCTCCAGGAGACACATCTGTTTGGAAAAGTCATACACAGGCTGAAGGTGAAAGGTTGGGAAAAAATATACCATGCACACAGTCCTCGTAAGCAAGCAGGGATGGCCATCCTCATATCGAATAAAATCAACTTCAAGACTAAGTTAATCAAAAGGGATAAGGAAGGACATTATATACTGTTAAAAGGAACCATTAACCAATAAGACATAACAATTATCAATATTTATGCACCAAATAATGGTGCTGCAACGTTAATAAAACAAATGCTCCACAAGTTCAAGAATCAAATAGACCACAACACAATAATTATGGGTGACTTCAACACACCTCTCTCACCATTGGGCAGATCCTCCAAACAAGAAACTATAGAACTCATTATCACAATCAATAACCTAGACTTAACTGATATATATATAGAATATATCAACCATCATCAAGTGGATATACTTTTTTCTCAGCAGCACATGGATCCTTCTCAAAAACAGACCATATATTATGCCATAGGGCAACCCTCAGTAAATATAAAGGGGTGGAGATAATACCATGCATTTTATCTGACCATAATGGAATGAAACTGGAAATCAATGATAAAAGAAGAAGGGAAAAATCCTACATCACATGGAAAATGAACAATATGTTACTGAATGATCAATGGGTTACAGAAGACATAAAGGAGGAAATCAAAAAATTCTTAGAGATAAATTAAAATACAGACACAACATATCAGAATCTATGGGACACTATGAAAGCAGTTTAAAGAGGGAAATTCATCGCCTGGAGGTCATTCCTCAAAAAAAGGAAAAACCAACAAAAAAATGAGCTCAAACTTCATCTCAAAGCCGTAGAAAAGGAAGAGCAAAACAACAGCAAATGTAGCAGAAGGCAAGAAATAATTAAAATCAGAGCGGAAATCAACGAAATTGAAAAAAAGAAACTATTGAAAAAATTAACAAAACTAAAAGTTGGTTCTTCGAAAAAATAAATAAGATCGACAGACCCTTAGCGATGCTAACGAAGAGAAGAATAGAGAGAACTCAAAATACTAACATACGGGATGAAAAAGGCAATATCACAACAGGTGCTACAGAAATACAGAAGGCAATTAGAAATTATTTTGAAAACCTATATTCCAATAAGATAGAAGATAGTGAAGACATCGATAAATTTCTTAAGTCATGTGATTTGCCCAGACTGAGTCAGGAGGATACACACAATTTGAACAGACGAATATCAATGGATGAAATAGAAGAAGCAATCAAAAGACTACCAACCAAGAAAAGCCAAGGACCGGATGGGTATACAGCGGAGTTTTACAAAACCTTTAAAGAAGAATTAATACCAATACTTTTCAAGTTATTTCAGGAAATAGAAAAAGAGGGAGCTCTTCCAAATTCATTCTATGAAGCCAACATCACCCTGATTCTGAAACCAGACAAAGACACCTCAAAGAAAAAAAACTACAGACCAATATCTCTGATGAACCTAGATGCAAAAATCCTCAATAAAATCTGGCGAATCGGATACAAAAGGCACATCAAAAAAATTGTGCACCATGATCAACTGGGATTCATCCCTGGAATGCAAGGATGGTTCAATATACGGAAATAAATAAATGTTATTCACCACATCAATAGACTCAAAGATAACAACCATATGATCATCTCGATAGACGCAGAAAAAGTACAGCATCCCTTTATGTTCAAAATATTAGAAAAACTAGGGATAACAGGAACTTACCTCAACATTGTAAAAGTTATCTATGCTAAGCCTCAGGCTAGCATCATTCTGAATGGAGAAAAATTGAAGGAATTCCCTCTAAAATCTGCAACAAGACAGGGATGCCCTCTATCACCACTTCTATTCAATATAATTCTCGAAACACTGACCAGAGCAATTAGACAGACGAAAGAAATTAAAGGCATAAAAAAAGGAAAAAAAGAACTTAAATTGTCACTATTTGCGGATGACATGATTCTATACCTAGAAGACCCAAAAGAGCCTACAAAAAAAACTACTAGAACTAATAAATGAATTCAGCAAAGTGGCAGGATATAAAATCAACACGCATAAATCAAAGGCATTTCTGTATATCAGCGACAAATCTTCTGAAATGGAAATGAGGAAAAACACTCCATTCACAATATTCTCAAAAAAAAATAAAATACTTGGGAATCAACCTAACAAAAGAGGTGAAAGATTTATACAATGAAAACTACAGAACCCTAAAGAGAGAAGTAGAAGAAGATCTTACAAGAAGGAAAAATATACCCTGTTCATGGATAGGCAGAACTAACATCATCAAAATATGATATTACCAAAAGTTCTCTATAGGTTTAATGCAATGCCAATCAAAATCCCAACGGCATTTCTTGTAGAAATAGATAAAGCAATCATGAAATTCATATGGAAAAATAAAAGACCCAGAATAGCAAAAGCAATTCTAAGCAGGAAGTGTGAATCAGGAGGTATACCGATACCAGACTTCAAACTATACTATAGAGCAATAGTAACAAAAACAGCATGGTACTGGTACCAAAACAGGTGGGTTGACCAATGGTACAGAATAGAGGACACAGAGACTAATCCACAAAGTTACAACTATCTTATATTTGACAAAGGGGCTAAAAGCATGCAATGGAAGAAGGATAGCATCTTCAACAAATGGTGTTGGGAAAACTGGAAATCCATATGCAACAAAATGAAACTGAATCCCTTTCTCTCGCCATGCACAAAAGTTAACTCAAAATGGACCAAGGAGCTTGATATCAAATCAGAGACACGGCGTCTGATGGAAGAAAAAGTTGGCTCTGATCTACATATTGTGGGGTCGGGCTCCAAATTCCTTAATAGGACACCCATAGCTCAAGAGTTAATAACAAGAATCAACAAATGGGACCTACTTAAACTAAAAAGTTTTTTCTCAGCAAGAGAAACAATAAGAGAGGTAAACAGGGAGCCTACATGCTGGGAACAAATTTTTACTCCTCACACTTCATATAGAGCCCTAATATCCAGAGTATACAAAGAACTCAAAAAATTAGACAATAAGATAACAAATAACCCATCAACAAATGGGCCAAGGACCTGAACAGACACTTATCACAGGAGGATATACAATCAATCAACAAGTACATGAAAAAATGCTCACCATCTCTAGCAGTCAGAGAAATGCAAATCAAAATCACCCTAAGATACCATCTCACTCCAGTAAGATTGGCAGCCATTATGAAGTCAAACAACAACAAGTGCTAGCGAGGATGTGGGGAAATGGGTACTCTTGTACATTGCTGGTGGGACTGAAAATTGGTGCGACCAATTTGGAAAGCAGTATGGAGATTCCTGGTAAAGCTGGGAATGGAATCACCATTTGACCCAGCTATTGCCCTTCTCGGACTCTTCCCTGAAGACCTTAAAAGAGCGTACTACAGGGATACTGCCACATCGATGTTCATAGCAGCACAATTCACAATAGCTAGACTGTGGAACCAACCTAGATGCCCTTCAGTAGATAAATGGATAAAAAAAATGTGGCATTTATACACCATGGAGTATTACGCAGCACTAAAAAATGTCAAAATCATGGAATTGGCAGGGAAATGGATGGCACTAGAACAGATTATGCTTAGTGAAGCTATCCAATTCCTAAAAAACAAATACCAAATGTCTTCTTTGATATAATGAGAGCAACTATGAACAGAGCAGGGAGGAAGAGCAGGAAGAAAAGATTAACATTAAACAGAGACATGAGATGGGAGGGAAAGGGCGAGAAAAGGGAAATTGCATGGAAATGAAGGGAGACCCTCATTGCTATACAAAATTACATATAAGAGGTTGTGAGGGGAATGGGAAAATAAAGAATGAGAGTAATAAATTACAGTAGATGGGGTAGAGAGAGAAGATGGGAGGGGAGGGGAGGGGGGATAGTAGAGGATAGGAAAGGTAGCAGAATACAACAGTTACTAATAGGGCATCATGTAAAATTGTGGATGTGTAACCGACGTGATTCTGCAATCTGCATTTGGGGTAAAAATTTGGAGTTCATAACCCACTTGAATCTAATGTATGAAATATGATATGTCAAGAGCTGTGTAATGTTGTGAACAACCAATAAAAAAAAGAAAAAAAACAGAAAAAATACTTAGAGCATGGAATAGAGAAACATGCCCCAAAAGAACTCTAGTTCTAAAAAGTCAGAATATTAGTGAACTACTAGAAACACTAAAAAAAATTATGGAATGCAGTCTCTTGTACCCTTTCTCCCTTCTTTACCCAAACTTTCCATCTGTAGTGGCAACAGATAGCCCTCTATCATTTTTTCCTTCAACATGTTTTTCGGCTTCATGTTAAGGTTTTCATTCTAAATATCAGTATTTAAGTCAAAGCTTTTTCTCATCTCAAAACTGAATTTTTTTTAGGCTGGGTTTGAGGCTCAGTGGTAGAGTACTTGCTTAGCATGTGTGAGGCGCTGGGTTCAATTCTCCACATATAAATAAAGATCCACTGACAATTAAAAAATAAAAAACTAAATTACTGCAAAAGTCACCTAAACTGGTCTCCTGTCCACATCTTTGAGTCCACTCTGAACACAACTATTACTCTAATACCATTCAGTCTTCTTGGTGTCCCTAAAAACAAGAAAGAAACTGGGTTGAAAAATTATAAATGCTTCCAGTTCTAAAGGTATAAATCATTATTTTCATCATGTCATTGTTCTACAACAGTGTTCCATCTATAATGGTTCTATAATGGCTCCTTCTTGCCAATATCAGATTTAAAATCCTGTGTCTTTACAATCAGGTTAGTAGAGGAATATGTTAAAAGATTATTAATCTATGTTATAAGATTACCCTCAGGGGTTCAACACTTTGCCAAGAGAACTTACAAGTCAAAGTACACTGTCATACTCACAGCCAAAACTTTTGAGTGCAAGGATATGTAAAATCAGCAGAGGAAAAAAGTACAAGGGGCAAAGTCCAGGTATAATATTCCAAGGAGGTTTTCGACTGATTGCAGCTCATTCAACCATACAACAGGTAATTTCAGGCTGCCATTTGCCTGCGTCTCGCAGACAAATTACTCAGGCGCAGTGCTAAAGAACCCGCGGAAACTGCTTCTTGGGGCCTGCTCCTATCAGAACATACATGGAGCCCGGGGTGGCCGAATTCTGGCTCCCGGAACTGCTCTGGCCCAGGGCTAAGGAGCCTGCGGAGGCTGCTTCTTGGAGCCTGGTCCTATCAGAGCATGCACAGAGCCCACAGCGGCTGGGTTCTGGCTCCCGGAACTGCTGTGGCCCAGGGCTGAAGAATCCACGGAAACTGCTTCTTGGGGCCTGCTCCTATCAGAACATACACGGAGCCTGGGGCGGCCAAATTCTGGCTCCCGGAACTGCTCTCGACCAGGGCTAAAGAGCCTGCGGAGGCTGCTTCTTGCAGCCTGCTCCTATCAGAGCATGCATGGAGCCCAGAGCGGCCGAGTTCTGGCTCCCGGAGCTGCTCTGACCCAGGGCTGAGGAACCCACGGAGACTGCTTCTCGGTCCGGATCCTGCTGAGTGCTGTGGGGGCCAGAGGGGCAGAGCAGAGCTGCAGCCCGTGTCCGGAACAGCCCCAGCGACCCGCCGGTGTGGTATCACTTCACCCCAACTGCGGTGGGGGCTGAGCAGAGCTGCCGCCTGAGCCCGCAAGGTAAGCAGACCACCAGCTGATCGGCGGAACGGGCCCATCGACCTGCCAGCGTGGTAGACACGTCACACCAATGGGAGTAGGGGCAAAGCAGGGCCGCCGCCTGCACCCGGAACAGGCCTAGTGACCCGCCGGCGTGGTATCGCTTCACCCCAACTGCAGTGGGGGCCGAGCAGAGCCGCCGCCCGAGCCCGCAAGATAGGCAGACCTGCGACCGACTGGTGGAACAGGCCCAGCGGCCTGCCGGTGTGGTAGACACGACACACCTATTGGAGTAGGGGCAGAGCAGAGCCGCCGCCCACGCCCAGAACAGGCCTACCGACTCGCCGGTGTGATATCTCTTCACCCCAACTGCAGTAGGGGCCGAGCAGAGCTGTCGCCCGAGCCCGCAAGGTACGCAGACCTGCGACCGACCAGCAGGACAGGCCCAGCGGCCTGCCAGCGTGGTAGACACGTCACACCAATTGAGTAGGGGCAGAGCAGAGCCGCCACCCGAGCCCGCAAGGTAGGCAGACCTGCGACCGACCGGCACAACAGTCCCAGGGGTCCGCAGGTGTGATAGACACGTTACACCAATTGGAGGAGGGGCAGAGGAGAGCCGCCGCCCACGCCCGGAACAGGCCCAGAGGCCCGCCGGCGTGGTAGTCACGTCACCCCAATTGGAGTAGGGGCAGAGCAGAGCCACTGCCCGCACCCTGAACAGGCCCAGTGGCCCGCCAGCGTGGTAGTTACGTCACACCAATTGGAATAGGGGTAGAGCAGAGCCGCCGCCCACGCCTGGAACACGCCCAGCGACCTCCCGGCGTGGTAGACACGTCACCCCAATTGGTGTAAGGGCAGAGCAGAGCTGCCGCCCGCGCCTGCAAGGAAGGCAGACCTGCGACCGACCGGCAGAACAGACCCAGGGGTCCGCGGGCATGGTAGACACGTCACACCAACTGGAGGAGGAGCACAGCCGCTGCCCGCCCTGCAAGGGAGACTTTTCAACTATACAAGAGCAATATAAATATATAGGGGGAAATTTCAAAAACACAACAGTTTCACCAAGCAGAAAGAAACGCGAGCAGTATGAAACGACAAGGAAAGAAAGGACCACAAGCAATGCAGGTCAACTCAACTTTAGAAGAGGTAATAGCTGCAGCAGATGGAATGTCAGATAAAGAATTCAGGATATACACGCTTCAGATGATCTGGAGTCTCAAGGAAGACATTAGACAGCAAAATCAGACAATGAAAGATCACTTCGACAATGAATTACATAAACAAATCCAAGAAGCAAAAGATCAACTATACAGGGAGATAGAGGTAATAAAAAACAAACAAACAGAATCCTAGAAATGCAGGAAGCAATAAACCAACTTAAAAACTCAATTGAGAATACTACCAGCAGAGTAGAACACTTAGAAGATAGAACATCAGACAATGAAGACAAAGTATTTCAACTTGAAAAGAACATAGACAGCTCAGCAAGACTGTTAAGGAACCATGAGCAGAACATTCAAGAAATATGGGATAACATAAAGAGACCAAACTTAAGAGTCATTGGGATACAGGAAGGTATAGAGCTCCAAACCAAAGGAATGAGCAATCTATTCAATGAAATAATACGAGAAAACTTCCCAGACTTCAAGAAAGAGACAGAATGCCAAATCGTAGAAGCCTACAGGACACCGAATGTGCAAAATCATAAGAGATCCATACCTAGACACATTATAATGAAGATGCCCAGCATACAGAATAAGGAGAGAATTTTAAAAGCTACAAGAGAAAGGAAGCAGATTACATTTAGGAGTGAACCAATCAGGATAACAGCTGATCTTTCAACACAGACTCTGAAAGCTAGAAGATCCTGTAATAACATATTTCAAACTCTGAAAGAAAATGGGTTCCAACCAAGAATCGTGTATCCACCGAAATTAAGCTTCAAGATGGAAGATGAAATTAAAACCTTCCACGATAAACAAAAGTTAAAAGAATTTGCAGCTAGAAAACCATCTCTTCAAAACATCCTTGGCAAAACATTTCAGGAAGAGGAAATGGAAAACAACAATGAAAACCAACAGTGGGAGGTAGGACACTAAAGGGGGGAAAATAATCAAAGAGGAAAACAAACCATGTTTAGTAACATAATAAACAAATATGGCTGGAAGAACAAACCATATCTCAATAATAACCCTAAATATTAATGGCTTAAACTCACCAATTAAGAGACACAGGCTAGTTGAATGGATCACAAAACAAGACCCAACAATATGCTGCCTACAGGAGACACATTTGATAGGAAAAGATATACATAGACTGAAGGTGAAAGGTTGGGAAAAATCATTCCACTCATATGGACTGCGGAAACAAGCAGGAGTGTCCATACTCATATCAAATAAAATAGATTTCAAGCCAAAGTTAATCAAAAGGGATAAAGAGGGACACTGCATACTGCTCAAGGGAACCATACACCAACAAGACATAACAATCATAAATATATATGCTCCAAACAATGGTGCAGCTATGTTCATCAAGCAAACTCTTCTCAAGTTCAAGAGTCTAATAGCCCACCATACAATAATCATGGGAGACTTCAACACACCTCTCTCACCACTGGACAGATCTTCCAAACAAAAGTTGAATAAGGAAACTATAGAACTCAATAACACAATTAATAACCTAGACTTAATTGACATATATAGAATATACCACCCAACATCAAGCAGTTACACTTTTTTCCTCAGCAGCACATGGATCCTTCTCAAAAATAGATCATATATTATGTCACAGGGCAACTCTTAGACAATATAAAGGAGTAGAGATAATACCATGCATCTTATCTGATCATAATGGAATGAAACTGAAAATGAACGATAAAAGGAAGGAAAAATCATGCATCACTTGGAGAATGAACAGTAGGTTACTGAATGATCAATAGGTTATAGAAGACATCAAGGAGGAAATTAAAAAATTCTTAGATTTTCTTTTTTTAAGGAATGAACTCCAAGCAATGAATTTTCCTCTTAGAACTGCTTTCAATGTGTCCCATAGATTCCGATATGTTGTGTCTGTGTTTTCATTTAACTCTAAGAATTTTTTAATGCCCTTCAATAGATGAATGGATTAAAAAAATGTGGCATTTATACACAATGGAGTATTACTCTGCATTAAAAAATGACAAAATCATAGAATTTGGAGGGAAATGGATGGCATTAGAGCAGATTATGCTAGGTGAAGCTAGCCAATCCATAAAAAACAAATGCCAAATGACTTCTTTGATATAAGGGGAGTAACTAAGGACAGAGTAGGGACAAAGAGCTTGAGAAGAAGATTAACATTAAACAGGGATGAGAGGTGGGAGGCAAAGAGAGAGAGAAGGGAAACTGCATGGAAATGGAAGGTGATCCTCAGGGTTATACAAAATTACATATAAGAGGAAATGAGGGGTAAGAGAAGAATAATACAAGTGGAAGAAATGATTTACAGTAGAGGGGGTAGACAGAGAAGAGGAGAGGGGAGGGGAGGGGAGGGGGGATAGTAGAGAATAGGATAGACAGCAGAATACATCAGACACTAGAATGGCAATATGTAAATCAATGGAAGTGTAACTGATGTGATACAGCAATCTGTATACGGGGTAAAAATGGGAGTTCATAACCCACTTGAATCAAACTGTGAAATATGATATATTAAGAACTATGTAATGTTTTGAACGACCGACAATAAAAAAAATAAAAAATTTAAAAAAATTTAAAAAAAAATTCTTAGAGATAAATGAAAACACAGACGTAACATATCGGAATCTATGGGACACATTGAAAGCAGTTCTAAGAGGAAAATTCATGGCTTGGAGTTCATTCCTTAAAAAAAGAAAAAACCAACAAATTAATGATCTCATACTTTATCTCAAAATCCTAGAAAAAGAAGAGCAAAACAACAGCAAAAGAAGTAGAAGGCAAGAAATAATTAAAATCAGAGCTGAAATTAATGAAATCGAAACAAAAGAAACAATTGAAAAAATTGACAAAACTAAAAGTTGGTTCTTTGAAAAAATAAATAAAATCGACAGACCCTTAGCCATGCTAACAAAGAGAAGAAGAGAGAGAACTCACATTACTAGCATACGGGATGAAAAAGGGAACATCACAACAGACACTTCAGAAATACAGAAGATAATCAGAAATTATTTTGAATCCTTATACTCCAATAAAATAGAAGATAGTGAAGGCATCAATAAATTTCTTAAGTCATATGATCTGCCCAGATTGAGACAGGAGGATATAGACAACCTAAACAGACCAATAAAAATAGAGGAAATACAAGAAGCCATCAAAAGACTACCAACTAAGAAAAGCCCAGGACCGGATGGGTACAGAGCAGAGTTTTACAAAACCTTTAAAGAGGAACTAACACCAATACTTTTCAAGCTATTTCAGGAAATAGAAAAAGAGGGAGAACTTCCAAATACATTCTACGAGGCCAACATCACCCTGATGCCTAATCCAGACAGACATACTTCAAAGAAAGAAAACTACAGACCAATATCTCTAATGAACCTAGATGCAAAAATCCTCAATAAAATTCTGGCAAATCGGATTCAAAAACATATCAAAAAAATTATACACCATGATCAAGTAGGATTCATCCCTGGGATGCAAGGCTGGTTCAATATACGGAAATCAATAAATGTTATTCACCACATCAACAGACTTAAAATTAAGAACCACATGATCATCTCGATAGATGCAGAAAAAGCATTCAACAAAGTACAGCAGCCCTTTATGTTCAAAACTCTAGAAAAACTAGGGATAACAGGAACATACCTCAACATTGTAAAAGCAATCTATGCTAAGCCTCAGGCTAGCATCATTCTGAATGGAGAAAAATTGAAGGCATTCCCTGTAAAATCTGGAACAAGACAGGGATGCCCTCTCTCACCACTTCTGTTCAACATAGTCCTCGAAACACTGGCCAGAGCAATTAGACAGACGAAAGAAATTAAAGGCATAAAAATAGGAAAAGAAGAACTTAAATTATCACTATTTGTAGATGACATAATTCTATACCTAGCAGACCCAAAAGGGTCTACAAAGAAACTATTAGAGCTAATAAATGAATTTAGCAAAGTGGCAGGATATAAAATCAACACGCATAAATCAAAGGCATTCCTGTATATCAGCGACAAATCCTCTGAAATGGAAATGAGGAAAAACACTCCATTCACAATATCCTCAAAAAAAAATAAAATACTTGGGAATCAACCTAACAAAAGACGTGAAAGATTTATACAATGAAAACTACAGAACCCTAAAGAGAGATATAGAAGAAGATCTCAGAAGATGGAAAAATATACCCTGTTCATGGATAGGCAGAACTAACATCATCAAAATGGTGATACTACCAAAAGTTCTCTATAGGTTTAATGCAATGCCAATCAAAATCCCAACGGCATTTCTTGTAGAAATAGATAAAGCAATCATGACATTCATATGGAAAAACAAAAGACCCAGAATAGCAAAAACAATGCTAAGCAGGAAGTGTGAATCAGGCGGTATACCGATACCAGACTTCAAACTATACTACAGAGCAACAGTAACAAAAACAGCATGGTACTGGTACCAAAACAGGCAGGTGGACCAATGGTACAGAATAGAGGACACAGAAACTAATCCACAAAACTACAACTATCTTATATTTGATAAAGGGGCTAAAAGCATGCAATGGAGGAAGGAAGCATCTTCAACAAATGGTGCTGGGAAAACTGGAAATCCATATGCATCAAAATGAAACTGAATCCCTTTCTCTCGCCATGCACAAAAGTTAACTCAAAATGGATCAGGGAGCTTGATATCAAATCAGAGACACAGCGTCTGATAGAAGAAAAAGTTGGCTACGATCTACATACTGTGGGGTCGGGCCCCAAATTCCTCAATAGGACACCCATAGCACAAGAGTTAATAACTAGAATCAACAAATGGGACTTACTCAAACTGAAAAGTTTTTTTCTCAGCAAAAGAAACAATAAGAGAGGTAAATAGGGAGCCTACGTCCTGGGAACAAATCTTTACTCCTCACACTTCAGATAGAGCCCTAATATCCAGAGTATACAAAGAACTCAAAAAATTAGACAATAAGATAACAAATAACCCAATCAACAGATGGGCCAAGGACCTGAACAGACACTTCTCAGAGGAGGACATACTATCAATCAACAAGTACATGAAAAAATGCTCACCATCTCTAGCAGTCAGAGAAATGCAAATCAAAACCACCCTAAGATACCATCTCACTCCAGTAAGATTGGCAGCCATTAGGAAGTCAAACAACAACAAGTGCTGGCGAGGATGTGGGGAAAAGGGTACACTTGCTCATTGTTGGTGGGACTGCAAATTGGTGCAGCCAATTTGGAAAGCAGTATGGAGATTTCTTGGAAAACTGGGAATGGAACCACCATTTGACACAGCTATTCCCCTTCTCGGTCGATTCCCTAAAGACCTAAAAAGAGCATGCTACAGGGACACTGCTACATCGATGTTCATAGCAGCACAATTCACAATAGCAAGACTGTGGAACCAACCTAGATGCCCTTCAATAGATGAATGGATAAAAAAAAATGTGGCATCTATACACAATGGAGTATTACTCTGCATTAAAAAATGACAAAATCATAGAATTTGGAGGGAAATGGATGGCATTAGAGCAGATTATGCTAAGTGAAGCCAGCCAATCCCTAAAAAACAAATGCCAAATGTCTTCTTTGATATAAGGAGAGTAACTAAGAACAGAGTAGGGACCAAGAGCATGAGAAGAAGATTAACATTAAACAGGGATAAGGGGTGGGAGGGAAAGCGAGAGGGAAGGGAAATTGCATGGAAATGGAAGGAGACCCTCATGGTTACACAAAATTACTTACAAGAGGAAGTGAGGGGAAAGGGAAAAATAATACAAGGGGGAGAAATGAATTACAGTAGAGGGGGTAGAGAGAGAAGAGGGGAGAGGAGGGGGGGAGGGGGGATAGTAGAGGATAGGAAAGGCAGCAGAATACAATAGACACTAGTATGGCAATATGTAAATGAATGGAAGTGTAACTGATGTGATTCTGCAATCTGTATACGGGGTAAAAATGGGAGTTCATAACCCACTTGAATCAAAATGTGAAATATGTCAAGAATTATGTAAGGTTTTGAACAACCAACAATAAAAAAAAGAAAAAAAAATAATATTCCAAGGAATCTGTCTCAGTGTAGTCATATAGGCACATTTATTTCCTCTACCAACAAAGTGATAGACACATTCCAACTGTGGTCTACTACAGAAATTTACTAGAGATTTAGTATTCAAGGGCTATTACTAAAGGCAGTCTCAGCCTAGCATGTATCAAAATTCTAGGCTCCTATAAGGAAAGCAGGTGCTTGGCATAAACCATAATGTTTGCACACAGAATTCAGGCAAAGTGAGCCTCTCATATCAAAAGAATAATGGAAATTCTCCCCCAAATCCAAGTTCTTATACATCAGTTGAGAGCCAACATTGCAAGCAAGTCTTTCTAAGGATGGTAGTCTCAGGCCTATTAACTCTTCTGCACAGTCGCTTTCTAAAGTTGCTTATTCTGTTCAGGCTCTTCAAACTTATCTGAATTTCATCACTCGCACTTTCCATCTTACCACATCCCATCTTTGAAGACCTACTGTTTTTCATAATGCACTGCAAAATTCTCTGACACTTCTCTCCCCTTTCTCTTAGTTCCTATTTTACTTTATGTTTTACCAACAAGACTTTTTGTTTTGGAGCACAAGCTGTGTGTAAGAACTACGGTTGATTTCTCTTATACTATAGATGAAGGCTCTTAAAAGTTAATGACTGACTGTATGTATGTTCTCAAAATGTTCTCTAGAGCTGGAGCACAGGATGGGAAGACTACAGAACTCAATTAGATATAATTTAGATTATAAGCTTTAATTCTGTACTGTGAACCTACACAAAATTCGAGCTATTCCCTACATTAAGTTTCAGATATAGTTCTAGATATAAGCAAATTGTGAAAGCACAATTAAAATTAAAATTTGCAATAGGGATGTGCATACTAGCACATCCCTATTGCAAAAACTACTCTTCACTCAGTAATACATCAAATATAGATCTTCTCAAAGGCTTTAAGTCACCAGGATATTTAATGTGGTATTGTTTTAATGATAAAAAATTAATAAATCCAAAGGAAATTAATTAAGTAAACTAATATATTCATACAGAGAGCACTATTCATTGATTTTAAAAAGTAGAAATATATGAATATATTCAGTAACTCTGGATTTATTTTCACAACACTCTGCTATTTTGAATCCCAAGGAAATTTAGATACCTTATCTTATATGAAAAATATGGAGAATATTTTTACAAATTTTTTTTTTTAGTTATAGGGACACAATACCTTTATTTTATTGTTTCGCTCTCTCTATATATTTTTAATGTGGTGCTGGGGATCAAACCCAGTGCCTCATGCATGCTAGGCAAGTGCTCTACCACTGAGCCACAACCCTGGCTCCAAAAATATGGAGAATATTAAAGACATATATCACATTATTAACAATCGTTAACTGAGAATAAAATGAGTTCTTAATTTCCTTCTGTTAGATTTTAAATATAAACACATACAGTCATCCCTCAGTATCTTGTGGGGGACTGATTCCAGGACCAACTGCAGATACCAAAATCTGATGCTCAAGTCCCTTATATAAAATGGCACAATACTTGATACAACCTCTGCACCTGCTCCTGTGTATTTTAAGTCATCTCAAGATTACTTATAATACCCAATACAATGTAATGCTCAATAAATAGTTGTTATATGGTATTGTTTTGGAAATAATGTTAAGAAAAAAGGATTGTACATATTTATTAAAGATACAATTTAAAATATATATATTTTTGATCCAGTTTGTTGAATCCACAGATGGAGGATATAGATACTTTTGTAATGTTAATAAGTCATTAAATATATCTACTATATAATATGGTAAAAACCCATGAGAGTTCTGTATTATAAGGAGCTTAATATCCATGCAAAGTGAGTACTCTATCCCACAGGGCTATATCCCAATCCCTTGATGTGCATATCCAGGAATCAATTCATGTCTCTTTAAACACTTTAAGGAGAATTAAAAAACAAAGTTTTATAAATATTAATACTATTTCTTAATACTAGCATTAATAAGTTATTAATTCTAGCATAAATAAAAGTTTTCATTTACTAACTGGGGGCAGACTTACTACATATAGTAGGCTTCAAAATATGACTCTATTTCTCACATGTGACCAACTCATAGAGCATCTTAAACAAGGCAGTTTAATTTAATTTCATAGAGTAACTGCATGAAAGGAAAGCTTTCAATATAAACTCAGACTACTGGCTCTCAGCTATGAAGCTTACCTGCTCACAATAATTTAGTGCCACAATCATATTATTTTCAGTAGAGAGTACATTCTAACCTTACATGTGATTGCAAGCTTAAAAGCAGTATGAACATAAACCTATACCCAACTCCAAGTTTATTTAGAAAAAGAATATCTACTCTTAGAATATGCTCTTACCTTAGCAAAAAGATGATCCCTATATTGCTGCTGAGTAACAAAATTTTTACAACATATTACACAAGCAAAGGAACTGGAGAAAGGTCCACGTAATGTAATGGTTGGATCACATGGAGAGTGATCAAACCTACACAGCAAAAGAGAAGGGACATTAGAAAGATCTACATTCTAGAGGATAAATTATTTTGCTTTGTGAAGCTAAACACACACACATACTCAAAACTTTTTGTACTACTTCACTGAAATCTTAAATAATGTTCTTCAAGTTCAAGAACTTTCAAGTGGCTCCAATATCCTCAGTGGTCAACAGTTAACTCAAGATTTCATAAAAATACTCAAGATCCAATAAAATGGATTTAAATATTTCTTGCCAGACTAGTAAACTTCCAGTTTGAAAATTATAAGCCTATTAAGTTTTCCTTCTTGCTTTGATTACCGTAAGACTCACAAATAACTTTAAATAAATCACTGCAATAATAATCTCATGTTAAGATTTGTGGCATGGACTGGGATTATGGCTCAGTGGTAGAGTACTTGCCTAGCATAGGAGAGGTCTTGGGTTCAATCCTGAGCACCTACAAATGGTTTTTAATCCTTTCAGTGTTCACTTTAACCACTTAAATCTGTGTCATTTTTTTAATATGTATTTTTTAAGTTACAGGTAAACATAATACCTTTATTTTATTTTTATAAAATAAAATGCATCATGGTGCCAGGCAAGCACTCTGCCACTAAGTCCCAGCCCCAGACCAAATCTGTGCCATTTTAAACTGCCTCAAAGACCTTTTAAAGGTAAGGTAAAATATGGCATACTGAATCCCACTGTTATGTGTAATTATAATGCACCAATAAAAAAATAAATAAATAAAGGTAAAGGCAGGCATAAGTAGAGTAGGACACCTGGGAAAGACATGGTTTGGAGCCCCAAATTCTCAACTTCCCCCCTTTCAACTATTAGAAAGGGAGACTGTGGAGAAAAGAATGTCTACTATCTTTATGCCACCTTCACTTTCTTCTGTTCTTCTATGAAAAATCTCAGTAAATTGATTAAATGAGTTTCACAGAGTATTTCCTTATTATTAATTTTATTTCCACTGGTTTGCCTTTAGTATTTTTTTAAATGCCTACTAACAACTTTAGGATAGACCAATATCTGAAAGTGTTCTGCATCTCTTAAAATTTACATTTATGGGGGCTGGGGTTGGGGCTCAATGTTAGAGTGCTTATATAGCACGTGCGAGGCCCTGGGTTTGATCCTTAACACCACATAAAAATAAATAAAAACAAAGGTATTGTGTCCAACTAAACTACAACTAAAAAATAAATATAAAAAAATTTACATTTATGGGCTATAACAAATTCAACTGCAGTTCAATGTAAAGGCTGCTCAGCATTTTAAGAGACATATTAGGGAAAAATACATACTTAAAAGGCTATACCCATAAAGACAGAATATCACTAGAAAAATCTGACTTCACCCAGCTTTTTTAGGGAACCTAAATATAAATTAGAAATAATTACATCAAGATAGCACAAAACATCTTGAATTTCAAATATATAGCTATAATCACAACAACAGAAGTATATTACACTTTCATTTAACAAAATTACTGCAGGAGCTGGGGATGTAGCCCAGTGGTAAAGCATTAATTTAGCACATGCAAGCCTGGATTTGATCCCCGAGAGCACAATAAATAAATACATAATTTTGCTTTGTACTTCACTTGTTCATAAGTGTCCTTTATTCTGAATATCCTACTTACCTTTTCAAATGCCCTAAGAGAAGGTGCCCATTGTCAAATTCCTTGTTACAGTGCATTATAGGACATGAAATTGGCTTCCCACACTTCCGCGTTTGGCCTCCTCTTTGGAATGAACTTTTTGTTCCAGAATTAATTGTACCTGTTTTGAGTCCTGCATCATCAGAATATAAATTCTTAAGTTACTATTTTCAGATAATTGTCCTTTGGAATGACAATCAAAATTATGGCAAAACAATGAAAATTAGAATACAACATCAAGTGTATGATTCTAATTGTAATTGTTTATAATATCTCTTATAAAAAGATAAAATAACTTTAAAGTTAGTTAGTTATTTTGGACAAAAACAGTCCTTAACTTTTCCACAAGCATTTTCTTCTTTAGAAAAAGAATATCTACTCTTAGAATAGATAAATCCATCTTCTTAAATTCAACAGCCAAGAAATGTTGAGGATAAAATGCCCTACAAAATAAAGCCCCGACTTCCTTCATCTCATTCATATATATTTGCCAAGATCATTTCTTCCAATTCTTATTTTCTCTTTTAACTGTCTTAAACAGATTTAAAGGTTGAGCTTATCCAGTGGTAGAGCATTTGGCTGGCATGTGTGAGGCACTGGGTTCAATCTTCAGTACCAAATTAAAAATAAAGGTACTATGTCCATCTACAAGTAAAAAAATATTAAAGAAAAAGAAAAAAAAAAAGAAAAGGTTGAGCTTGTCTTATAGAGTACTTGCGTTTTGTGAAAATTGTGTTAAACAATGTAAATGAAGTGAAGGCTAGGAATAAAGAAAGCAGAGAGGCAAAGGAAGATAAGAGTGCTATTTTCTGACAAATCTAGCCACTGATCAATCATTTCCAACCTGGACATCAAGTAATGCAATGTCAGTAACAACAAATTTATAGAATATAAAGCAGAGATTTGTTTAATGTTGCTCTCTCTCTGAACCCAATATTAATAATGCGTTCATTCTTTACCATCTTGGTTATATAGCTACACAACTCTTTAGACTAATCTCCCTAGTCAAAATTTGCTCTCAGAAACTCCCAACACTTGATATATGATGGGAAATTTAGAGTTATGTTGTATAAAAAAAATTATAATGTCAGGAGGATTCTGATGCAATGATAGTTTGATTACTATCTTTTATTATTATCTCTTATGAACTGTTTCATTTAAATGCCTTGAATATTCCATAACAATGGAAAATTGGGTAGTTTCTACAAAGTCCCTAAACATTTACTGGACTAGAATTATTCCTTTAACATAATCTAATTTTTAAATCCCAAAAATGGGTGTAAATGTTTAAGGTTTTAACTGCTTTTCTGCTGTTTTAGTCTTAATGGGGGGAATGCCTCTATTAAACTATCAAAATGTTTTTAAATGTATTCTGACAACAAATAATGGATACCACAGCCTTAATCATATTTTAGTTTTAATGAGGCATTAAATGTTAATGCACCTTTTATCTTTAAGCCTGCATGTGTGGTGCTAGGGGCTGAAGTCAGAGAGCCTGGAACACACAAGGCAAGATAAATACTCTACCATTCAGCTATATACCCAGTCCTATCTTTAACTTTTTTAATGCAGTCAGAGTATGACAGTTTTTACATCTATCCATTCATATTCCAGATGTCTTCCATTAGGACCTTTATTTAACTACAAACAGCAACTCAATAAAAATTAAGTTGGAAAAAAAACAACCTATCAAAAGAAAATAAATATTCCCCATGGAAGAACAAAACACAAAGATTAAAAAGCTTTTTTCCTTAAATAGTTTTGGGTGCAATGCCTTAAAATTATTTAGTATTTAAATGTATGCAACTGGCTCAACTATAAAGGTCCATAAAAAATAGACGGTCCAGGGCTAGGGGTGTGGCTCAGAGTAGAACACTTGTCGAGCATGCACTAGGTCCTGGATTCAATCCCCAGCACTACAAACAAGAAATAATAATAACAACAAAAAATGTCCAAAGTCTGAGTGATTATAAAATACTTAAAGTAGCTTTAATTTAAAAAACTGAATTATAATAGCTGAGTACTTTGAAATAAGATTGAATGAGTACTTTAAAACTACTAAGAAGTAGAATCTCATTTTTTTAAAATATGTTTTTAGTTGTAGGTAGACATAATACCTTTATTTTATTTATGTGTAGTGCTGAAGATGGAACCCAGGGCCCTGAACAGACTAGGTAAGCGCAGTACGGCTGAGCCACAACTCCAGCCACTAGGATCACATTTTTTATAAACAAAACCACAACTCCTCTCTGTTTCTCCCAGTTATACCCTCTTAAAAGGTCTAAATAAAGCCCAACTAAGGAACGGCAACATACCAATTACAGCCCAACAACAAAGCAGCTTTTCTAGCAATGAATTCAAACTTCATTTTTATATTGTCTCAAAAACCATATCTCTCTCTCTCTCTCTCTGTCTAACACACACACACACACACACACACACACACACACACTATCACACAGAGATAACTGCAGAATTTAACACTGAACTCAAGTTTATCTGGTATCAGCGAGCCAGGCATGACCTGAAGGTAGAGAGTATACCTAGTCTTCTTAGTACCATAAAGACACAACTAAAAAACTCAGGTCTGCTCAGGAAAATAAATAATTAAATGTTCAAGAATTGAATTTACTATGCCTTAAAAAATTCTGACACTCTAGAAGCCATGAATTAGGTCTAAAAGAACATATTACTGACCCAACAAACATTCTATATGGTTAGACTCATATACGAGATTGGTGATTTTTAGAAGCAGTCTTAAATAACACAGGCTTGTAGTTTTAGCCCATTTTCCTGTCTACCCAGAAATATTCCCCAAACTGCAGATACTCTAAAAGATCCTCTGGAGATAATGGGGCCTAGGCATATGTTTACAAGTTCCCAGGTGATTCTAATGCAGTCAAGGTGAAACCACTGAGCTAATCAGTAACTTCTTCCACTGAGAAATGACTTCACATTAAGAGGTATTTTTTTTTAACTATAAACTTTAAAAGAACATCTCAAGAGGCAAAATCATTTATCAAATTTTCCAAAGGTAAAGGTGGTCTGGAATGCCATAACATTTGTTTGTTTAACTGCTAATCGTCTAGTTTGGAAACCAAGTTCTAGGCTTCCATGTTTATTATGCAAATACTTATAGCCCACCTCAATACAACAGTCAACCAACAGACATAGAGCATATCTGTGCTGGGTATTCTTTATATGAACTGACACTATAAAAAACTTGTTCTCTGTCCTCAAAGAACATATTGTCTACTGGAAGAGACAAACAGAAACAGATCAATTCAACATAAAAGAGTAAGTAAATACTGCATTAAAGAAACAAATAAGGTACTATAAGATAGTAGCTCAAGGGGGCTGAGCAACTAACCCTATTCAAAATAAACCAAGATAGGCTTAACACATAATTAAACATGACATACGACAACCATAAATAAACTCAGCAATCCCCAGTACTGAGTACTGGAGGAACAGGAAATATGTATTAGCCTTACAGACAAATAAGAAGAAAAAAGTGAAAGTTACTTTAAAAGATGTGTGGGTTGGGATAGGCTGAGTGGAAGTTTGTTATACACAAGCAGATTGAGGGTTAAGAAGGAAATATAGGGGCTGGGGTTGTGGCTCAGTGGTAAAGCGCTTGCCTACCACACATGAGGCACTGGGTTCGATCCTCAGCACCACATAAAAATGAAATAAAGATTGTGTGTCCACCTACAACTAAAAAATAAATATTAAAAAAAAGAAGAAAATATAGTTTGAGTGGTGGCCAACTGTCAAAAAGAATATTGTATCCGTGATAACTGCTAAATATCAATAAATATAAATTATTTTGTAAGTGGTAACTGTAGTCAAAGGAAAGCCCCCTGATAATTAACTTTGGGATGATAAGATATCTAGGTTCAACAAAGTTAAGCACTTCACACATAGATTTCTGATGATTTTTTGCAATGAGACATTCTAGATTAAATTCATAAGTAAGATTCCTGTGGATATACTATAAGAAGGCTAGAAAAGCTGTCACAGTGGGGTTCTCCTAATAGCTGTTGAAAATTCCAAATTATCTAGCTGGGGAAGAACTATTTCACAGTAATGCTTCCAGAAAGTTCAGGTCTGCAAAGAGTGAGTAGCAGATATTTCCTTACAAAATATCTACGTAGGCTGCATTGATGAATACATAAACAATAATCCTCTAGATAATAGTTTAAATTTCATTTTCTTAGGCCTTTTCTGATCACAAATAAACTGCTATACAGCCTCTGACAGATACATACTACTTTATGCAATAAATATGAAATATATGAATGAATTATAAACAGTGTCTTCTGAGCTCAGAGATGATCTATCTATATTGCTTCTTCTCAAAATATACTTCTGCCAAAGAAGAAACACAACTGATGAAGGAGGCCATTATAAAGTAAGCCATTATGAACTGATATTACTATCACTAAAACTAAATTTCAACACCTTACATGCTTATTAGCAAATGAATGAAACAGACATACTTTCTGCCTTAGGGCTTTCTGGAAGCTTAGTAACCTTAACATAATTTCTAAAGAATACCTGGCATTTTTAGCCACTGGTCCACACACTGTCTTGCTGCTTCTGTATCAGAATGTCCTTGAATAAATTCCAATTCTTGTAACCCATGCGCATGTTGAAAATCGATTTTTTCCTAAAGATATTAAGAAAAAATTCAATTGACTTTGATTGCTACCTGGTTTCCTTAGGATAAAGATTTTGATACATCAATGATCAGAAAATACAGAGCACTCCTTATCCCAAGAATTACACATCTAGAAATCTATCCTAAAGTTATACATATATCATAATAAAGGTTCATATTCTAAGATGATGATGATCTTAATATTATTTGCTCATAGTTTGCTACAAACTATATCTTCAACAATAGGATATTGTTTAAGTGATTAGGGTCCTTGTATTTGTCAGAAGTCATTAGAAACACTAAAAATTTCCAGTGCTGTTCAAGAATATACTTTTGATATCAAGTAGATCATCAAATTGTATTAAGCAGATAAGGCAAAATGTAAACAAAAACTAATCTCAATTTATGCACAATTACATCCAAAGAGGGGAATAAAGCTAAAACTATATACACTAAATGTTATTAAAGTTATATGGCTATGTGCAGGAATGGAAATATTAAGGATTATTTTTATTTTTAAACTTTTATGCACTTTTTTCTAAATATTCCATATTTAGCCTGAAATACACAAAAGGATAATAAATACTTGTTCATTGAATACTATTAGTATCAGGTACTCATTAGCACTTAATATGTGCTAGTATAAAGCATTCGTTGCTTCTAGATCTATTTCAAAAAGGGTCAGAGAATATTTCATGGGCTTGGCAAGCTACACAGTCTCCAATACAACTTCTCAACTCTGATGCTATATAGCACAACCACAGACCATATGCAAACTAATGAGTATGACGGTTCCAGTGAGCCTTACGTATAAACAGGCAGCCAGTGCCAATTACTGAAAAAGATGCTTTAAAACGTTAAAAGTCTCAATTTTTTTTACTTATGTAACCCATAAATCTATTTTTATATTCATTAATCATGTTGTATGTAACAATTAGTAATTGCTGACCATCTAACACATACCAGGCATTGTTATAAAAAGACTTTATATTTAATTCTCACAGTAACCCTATGAAATAGGTACTATTATCATGTCCATGTTATGATGGAAAGACTGAGATACAGACATGTCAGATATATTGCCCAAGGATATATAACAATGTCAGGATTCAAATTCTGGCAATCTGATTTTAGAATCCATGCACTAAATGAGCATATCACACTGCCTCTCAAAAAACATTTATATGTATAGTAAGCCCCTCATATCCATGTGTTCCATGTGCATAAATTCAACCAATCTCTAACCAAACATGTCAGAAAACAAACTGCATCTGTACTGAACACATACTTTTTTTCTTGTCATCATTCCCTAAACAATACAGCGTAACAAAGATTTGCATAGATAGCACTTGTATTGCATTAGGTATTACAAATAACCTAGAGAGATTTAAAATATACAGGAGGATGTGTGTAGGTTATATGCAGATAACAAGCCATTTTTTTATTAGGGACTTGAATATCCGCAAATTTTTTCTAGGAACCAATCCCCCACAATGGTGCTTAAAAAGAAATCTCAGAGTCAGAAACACTGAATTTGAAAGATGCAGGCCAGAATAGTACATGGTCTAGTTAGCAATATAACAAAATTTTCTATAAGGAAGGGTAAGTGAAGGGAAAAGGTGGATCAAGATATTAATGCAAGGCTGAGGATATAGATATAGCTCAGTTGGTAGAGTCTTGCCTCACACGCACAAGGCTTCCTGGGTTCAATCCCCAGAACGGCCAAAAAAGAAAAAGATATTAATGTGAAAAAAATTCACAAAAAATTATTAAAAGGACAGCCACAGAATACTAATTCTTAAGGATATTAGTATGCATTATAAACATTATTTAAAATTCTCTGTAATCAAATTATGTAAGTATATAAAAACTGGTTCTAATAAAAAAAATATTCATTTCATACAAGCTTCTGAAGTTCAAAGTGCTAATGTACACTGTGATTTTTCCATACATAAAGCAAATAGTTTCCCAAATTCACAAATCAGTTGCTCAGAAAAATTTATTCCAATAAAACCCTTCAAATAAAATAGTAAAATGGAGGGGCTGGGGTTGTAGCTCAGTGGTTGAGTGCTTGCCTCACATGTATGTATAAACACTGGGTTCGATCCTCAGCACCATATAAAAAAATAAATAAATAAAACAAAGATATTGTGTCCATCTACAACAACAACAAAAAACCTTTAAAATTTTTTTGAAAAAATAGTAAAATGGAGATTAAATATTAGTACATGTCAGTTAACAGTCTACTTAGGCAATTTCTAATATTAAAATTAACCTTTTCTAAAAAGTTATCTGGCATTTCTTATAATAGGATTTAAATTCTGTGAACATGCATAATTAATGCCCCAAAATATTTAGTGACTGAAATTATTCCAAAAATTAGCCACCCTTTTCTCCTTTGTCACAAACTACTTCCACAGACTTCAGGGTTATAGTTCTTCTTACAAGTCAATAAACAAAGCTGACAGCTGGTTACCTGATCAGCATAATACATGATCTCAGAAACTGAAGTATCCAGTGAAGATTTTAATAAATCTTTTCTCTTTAAAACCTCTTCATTGGTCAGGCATGGTGGTGCATGCCTGTAATTCTAGCAACTCGGAGGCTGAGGCAGGAGGATCATAACTTCAAAGCCAGCCTAAGCAACTTACAAGGCCATGAGCAAGACTGTCTCAAAAAAATTTTTAGAAGGGCTGGGGATGTGGCTCAGTGAGCTCAAACACACACACTCTCTCTCTCTCTCTCTCTCACACACACACACACACACACACACACACAAATCTCTTCATTAAAAAAAGGAAAATCTTGGGCTGGGATTGTGGCTCAGCAGTAGAGCTCTTGCCTAGCATGGGCGGGGCCCAGGTTCACTCCTCAGCACCACATAAAAATAAAGGCATTGTGTTGTGTCCATCTACACCTAAAAAAATAAGTATTTTTTAAAAATTAAAAAATTAAAATAAAATAAAAATTAAAAAGGACAATCTACTTTATTAATAAAGACACAATTCAAAAAGCCTAAAATAGAAGACAATTTCTATATCTATTTTTACCTAGAATTATCACTCACTACAATTCTGCAAAAATTATTTCTGTAGTCACACATGGAGGTGCACGCCTGTAATTCCAGCAACTCAAGACTCAAAGATCACCCTCAGCAATTTGTGAGACCCTGTCTCAAAATTGAAAAAGTATTTTAAAAGGGATGTGAATGTAGTACAAGGGTAGAGTACCCTTGAGTTCAATCCCCAGTAATGCCAAAAGAAAAAAGAAATTTAATTGAATAGTGTTTCTACCAGGATAGAAAAATAACTTTGTATTTTTACAAATAAACATTTTAAATACACAAGTAGAATACATAGTCTAATTTAATTACTATTATACCAAAAAGTTAAAGACCCTGAACTGACCCACATCTAAATTTAAAGATTTGTGTACTTTATTCATTAATTCATTAATTCATTCATTCATTCATTCGTTTTTGCAGTGCTGGGGATCAAATTCAGGGCCTCATGCATTCTAGGCAAGTATTCTACTGCTGAGCTACAACCCCTGCACAAGATCAGTTTGCATTATCAGCTGGAAGATATTAAAACAGATGCTACAGAAATATAAACTTCTTTTTAATAATCAATGAAACAAGGAATCAAAAACATGACATTAAAATTATAAAATCCGGGGCTGGGGTTGTGGCTCAGTGGTAGAGCACTTGCCTCAAATATCACGAGGCACTGGATTTGATTCTCAGCATCGCTTGTAAATAAAAAAAATCCAGGGCTGGAGTTGTGACTTAGTTGGTAAGCACTTGCCTAGTATGTGTGAGGCACTGGGTTTAAAAAATAAAAATAAAGTCCACTGTCGACTAAAAAAAAATTAAAAATAAATATAAAAAATAAATAAAAGTCCATTAACAACTAAAATAAATAAATATTTTAACAAAATTATAAAATCCTAGTGCTTATTTTGACCTGGGAGAACATCTTCAACTTGTTTCTTTATAGAATAAAAACCGAAGTCTACAAAAATTAAGGATCTGATGAAATCCAAACAGCTGCTGACAGTTATGATAATAAACCTTTTTATAACTCTACTATAGAGACTTGTTTTACCCAGTGCATTAACTTTTTACGTTTAATAGATTTTTGCTAGTCACTGAAGGAATTCTTTAAGTAATTCATTTGGTGCCTTCTAAAGCAAGTCAATTAAAAAATTTGTAACAAAAGATTCTACATTAGGCTTTGTTTTACATAGCTCTTCTACAACCCCACTTCAAATTACTTCTTTTTACTAGTTATGTAAGTTGGAGACAAGAGTGTGAGTTTTGAGAAAGTGATTTGGCTCTATTTGGTAGAAAATGACCTTTCATGGACTGGGGCTATAGCTCAGTGCAAAGCACTTGCCTAGCATGTGCAAGGCACTGAGTTCAATCCTTATAAAAGTGAATAACCTTTCAATAACTTATTCTATAAAATGCCTGATAAAATCTTTTACTCATGTAATAAAGTAACCCAAAACATTTAACTACTTATCTGCCTTAAGAAATGTCATGATTTTTCATTCTCCAAATCAAAGTCCATTCGGTTATTTGTATGTTTTCTTATTTCCTATGCACACAGGGGATACACATCCAACAAACTAAAAACAAAAATGTAAAAAGCTATATGAGCTAGGCAGAGTGGTGCATACCTATAATCCCAGCAGCCTGGGAGGCTGAGGCAGGAGGATCAGCCTCAGTAACTTAAGACTCTTTGTCTCAAAAATAAAAATAACTGGGGATGTAACTCAGTAGTAAAGCAATCCTGGGTCTAACCCCCAATATTAAAAACAAAAGCCTGTAAGAATTACTACTGAATTGATAAGCTATCTAGAGTACATGCTGAAATTTGAGTCAATCATAAATTTTCTTATCAAAGTTTTCTCGTTACATCTGTATTCAAAACAATTCTATAAAGTAGTAAAATATCAATTAAAATAGCCACCTACCCTGAATGCTCTATTCTTCTCTTCTTTTTGCTGTTTCTCTACTTCAACATGACGGGCTAGACGAGCCAGAGTTAATGCAACTTTATCCTTCTGATGGTCAATATAGTCTTTATGTTTAAAATTATCCTATGATGGAAAAAACATTTTTTCATTCCTTTTAATACAAAATTAGCATTTGGTAACATCTCCATTTGTCAAACAGCTATTATGCTAAAGAATCATTTACTTCTTTGATTATTTCTAAGAACCTATCTTGGTATATTTTACGTGATATGTTGTAAGTCAGTCAAGTATAATTGATACACTAAAAAAGGAGAAAAAATAAAATATGAAATTCTCAATTAAAATCATAGGGAACATGAGAAGACAAAATAAGGGGGGAAAGCACAATAAAAAAACAGTAAGAAATATATCAACAATCATTTTAAATGTCAATGGTCTAAATATACCAATTAATAGATTGTCAGAAAAGATTTTTAAAAATCCAAATGTATGTGGTCCTTAACAAACCCTCTTTAAATTACAAAAAAAAATACAAAGTAAAAGCAAAGAAATGAAAAAGATATTTGCTAACACAAATTAAAAGAAATTGGGACAATAGCTCAGCTATGGAACCAACCTAGATGAATGGATAAAGAAAATGTGGTATATATATACAATGGAATATTACTCAGCCATAAAGAAGAATGCAGTTATGGCATCTGCCCATAAATGGATGGAACTGGAGACTATCATGCTAAGTGAAATAAGCCAACCCCCAAAAGCCAAAGGCCTAATGTTCTGATAGGCAGATGCTTTTGGATACACAATAAGGCATAGAGGCAGAACAGGGGACACCACGAGGACACACAGAAGTTCAATGGATTAGACAAAGGGAAATAAAGGGAAGTGGATGTAGGGGGATGGGAATAAGAAAGAGAGTAGAATGAATCAGACATAAGTTTCCTATGTTCATATATAAATACAGGACCAGTGTAACTGCACATCATGTACAACCACAAGAATGGGAAGTTATACTCCATGTATGTATAATATGTCAAAATATACTCTGTCATGATTATCTAAAAAGAAAAAAAAAGTTAAAATAAAGTTTTGTTCCCAACCCCCCAATACTGGTGATGGAACATATACATCCCATCCTCCATAGTTTTTCTTTTAATATTACAAATGAGAGCCATTAATTACTGTGTGAATTTGAATCTTGTTACAATTCTGAAGTAATTTTAGTTGATTGTCACTCTTCCAGGTATACAGTCATAAAATCTGTGAATAACCTTAATTTTACATTCTTTACAGATTTTTTTAACCACATATCTGCAGTTTCTTTCTTCTTCCAAATGCCCATAGTAGTATAATAAATTGTTGTGATATTAGTTGGGGGGGTGGGGGAAGAAAGAAAGTGGGAGTAGCTACATCAATTCTAGACAGCACATTTTAAAGCAAGCAAAGTTATCAGGGATGTCAAAGGATAATACAGGAATACTATAAACACTTCTATACCCACAAATTCAATAATCTAGAGAAAATGGATCAATTTCTTGAAAGACATAATCTGTAAAAATTCACAAAGAAATAAAACAATATCAAAAAGCCTATAACTATTAAATTAAAAAAATAAATAACTTCTCAAAATAGAAAGCACTAAGTCTGGGGTTGTTGCTCAGTGATAGGACACTTGCCTGGCATACTGGGTTTGATCCTCAGCACCACATAAAAAATAAATAAAATAAAATTATTATATCCAACTACAATGAAAAATATAATTTTAAAAAATAACTCTAGGATCAGATGAATTCACTGCTAAATTCTACCAAACATTTAAGAAAAAAATATTATACCAAATCTCTACAATTTCTACCAGTAGACAGAAGAAGGATTACTTCCTAATTTAAAAAGCCAGTATTGCCCTAATACAAAACCAGACACAGGCACTATAACAAAACTATAAAAGGGGCTGGGATTGTGGCTCAGTGGTAGAGCACTTGCCTAGCATGTGTGAGGTGCTGGATTCAATCCTCAGCACCACATAAAAATAAATAAATAAAATAAAGGTAGTGAAAAAAAACTACAAAGAAATATTGCTCATGAACACAGTAGATCTAAAAATTCTCAACATAATTTTAGCAAACAAAACTCAATAATGTATACAAAGAATAACATATCATAATTAAGTAGGATTTATCCCAGGTATGCAAAAGCTGGTGAACCATTTTTAAAAAATTAGTAGAATCTATCATATCCATAGGCTAAACAAGGAAAATCACATGATTGTATAAGCAGAAAAAGCATTTGACAAAATTCAATGCCCTTACGTGATTAAAATAATAAAAATAAAAACTTCTAAGCAAATTAGGAATACATAGGAATTTCTTCAACTTGATAATCAAAAAAAATTACAACTAACTTCACACTTTGTAGTGAAAAACTCAAGTTCTCATACAAAGATAGGGAATAAGGCAAGGATGTTCCCTCTCACTACTCCTTTTCAACAATATACTGGAAATCCAAGCCACTGAAATGAGAAGGAAATGAAAGGCATTTTGATTGGAGCTGAAGAAATAAAACTCCTTGTTTTAGATAACATAATTGAAAAAATTGAAAATGACAGAAAAAAGACTCCTGGAATTAATAAGTGATTAGCATGGTTGCAGGATACTAATTTACAAAAGTGGATCACTTTTCTATAAAGCAGCAATGAGCAGGTAGAATTTAAAATTAAAAATTATTGCTATTTACATTAATAATCCCCTAAACAAGCTGGGCATGCTAGCACACGCCTATAATCCCAGTGACTCAGGAGGCTGAGGCAGGAGGATTTCAAGTTTCAGGCCAGCCTCACAATTTAGTAAGACCTGTCTCAAAAAATAAAAAGGAGTAGGGATAAAGCTGAGTGATAAAGCGTCCTTGGGTTTAACCCTCAATACAAAACAAATAAACAAACAAACAAAAATGGGGAGAGGGTAAGAAATCCATGTTTATAGATAGGAAGACTAGATATTGTCGAGATGTCAGTTCTTCCCAACTTGATCTCTCTACATAGACATATATACAGAGACATTTATATTTATATTTATGTGTAAAGGGGGTGTGTGTGTGGGTTTGGGTGTGTACGCAATCCCAATCAAAATCACAGCAGGTCATTTTCTGTTTTCTGACAAACTCACTCAGAGACAGGTAAAAGGCCCACAACAACCAATGCAATACTGAAAAACAAAGTTGGAGGTCTAAAAGTACTTGACTTTAAAGTTACTGAAAGCTACAGAAATAAAACTATGTGATACTAGAAAAAGAATAAACAAATAGATCAATGACACAGAAAAAGACCCATGTAAATATAATAAACTGATCTATGACTAAAGAGCAAACACAAGATAATGGAGAACAGATAATCTTTTCAAATGGTATTGAAAAACCAGACATTTGCATGCAAGAAAAAAAATTAGACCCTGATCTTATACTCTTCACAAACAAATGAACACAAAATAAACTACAGAACTAACATAAAACACAGAATTATAAAACTCCCAGAAGATAACACAGGAGAAAATCCAGATGACCTTGGCTGTAACAATGACTTTTTAGATATAACACCAAAGGCATGATAAAATAGACTTTAAAATTAAAAAGTTGTCTGCATAAAACATTATCAAGAGAATGAAAACACACAACAGAGAAAAAAACAGATACAAGATAAAAAACTGTAATTCACTATATACACAGAACTCTTTATAAAAATCAACAATAGGAAAACGAATAGCCCAATTAAAACATGGGCAAAAGACCTAAAGAAACATTTCAGTAAAGATGATACATAGATAGCAAATTAAGCATGTAAAAAGATGTTCAACATCATGTCATTGGTAAAGTACAAACTAAAACAATGATATACCATATACTCTTATTAGACTGACCCAAATCCAAAACACTGACAATACCAAATGTTGACAAGGATGCAGAGTAACAGAGACTCCTTAGACATTTCTAGTGGAAATTCAAAATTATACAGGTGCTTCAAAGAACAGCTGGACAGTTTCTTACTGTATTAAATATGCCCTTACCAGTCATTAGGCTCCTTGATATTTACCTAATGAAATTAAAATTTAAGTCCATAGAAAAACCGGCACACAGTTGTTTAAAACACCTTTCTTTTTAACAGCCCAAACTTATAAAACAACCAGGATATTCATCAGTAGGTGAATGGATAAATAAACTTTGGAACATCCAGATAATAAGAAGTAAGCTATCACCTTGAAAAGATACGGAGGAACCTTAAGAGCATATTATTTAAGCAAAAAAAAAAAAGCTAATCTGAAGCTACATATCATATGATCAGAATATTATATAGTATTCTGGAAAATATAAAACTATGTTAACAGTTAAAATATCCGTGGTTACCATGAGTTAGAGGGGAGGGAGGGATAAATGGGCAGAGCACAGGTTTTTAGGGCAGTGAAATTATTCTCTATAATACTATTATGGTAGTTACATGTCATTACATGTATGTCAAAACCCAGAAAATGTATAACACTAAGAATGAACCCTAATATAACCTTTAGACTCTGGATGATAATAATGCATTAATATAGATTCATTTGCTGTAACAAATGTTATTAGGATATGGACTGTAGGGGTGGTTGTGAATGGGCAAAGGGGCAGGACCTATATGGGAACCATACCTACATTCCATTCAACTGTGCTATAAATCTAAAACTGTTCTTAAAGGGAAAAAAAAAAAAAAGCTATTTTAGGGCTGGGAGTACAGTTGTATAGCATTTACTTCACAAGTAACAAGGTCGTGGGTTAGATCCCTAGAATCATGCAGAAAGCGGGGTTGGGGACAAAGAATAAAAGGAAAAAGTTCATTTTAAAAAAGAAATGATCTTACCTGACTTTCTACAAGATTGGGTGACTCATATTCTTTAGGCAAACCAGTCACATACATATAACCCAATTTTAATTTAAAGTCAAACACTAAGTGTTATTTCTGCAAACAGAGGGAAATTATATTGAAGTGTGCATATTTAAAAAACAGCCAAATTGCTAGGTGTGGTGGCACATGCCAATAATCCCAGCTATTTAGGAGGCTGATTAAGGAGGATCCCAAGTTCAAGATCAGCCCAGGCAACTTAGACCCTATTCCAAAATAAAAATTAAAAGGGCTGGGGATGTAGCTCAGTGGTAGTAAGGCAGGACCCACCACCCAATATTAAATCCTAGGCTAAACCTTGTTTTTTTTTTTCTGTTGTGGCTGTCTAACAGGAAGGTCCAACTCAGGCTTGGATGCCCATACATTCTGTTGTTCCTCCAGGTTTCCATGACTACCCTAACATTATTCAACCCCAATGAGTTGTTATGAACTCAGCAATTCTTTTGTTTTAAGGAAAAACTACAGAACAAACTCAGGTTAACATATACATTAAATCATCTCATTATGGGAATATGAAATTAAAATTATATACTTTCAGTTGAATCAGAGAAAGAGAACTCTCCAAAGAAAGGTTAGTTTTTCATCAAAACACTACAAAAATATCTAGAGCCAACAACAGTACCCATCTTTGGGAGCTTTCCTTGCTTGCTTCTATTAAATCTGCTACTGAATTCTCACCCTTGTAGTCTGCATACTTCATTCTTCAAGTGCATGAGATAAGAACCCTAAGGTACCCACACGACCCTGTGTTATAGTAGAAGGCACCTGGGCTCAATTCGAAAAAAAAAAAGGCCTAATTGGTCTTTTCAGCATGATGCTACACTTTGGAGTAAAGAATGTTTACAAGACCACTTTAGGTAATGTGAATATTCTGTGGACAGGAAGGCAATCATGTTTTAGATAAATTAAGGTAATCCTAATCCAGGAAAACCTATCCTCGAATTGATGGCCCCACTGTCATTTAACTTTTTCCTAGGCCACAACAAAAACATTCTGAATTACTTTTTGAATTGTAATTATTCAGAAAAACTTCACATGTTTACTCTTCTTAAATTTTACATTAAAGCATTTAGTAGTTCTAATTCAGAAATATAGCAAATATGTATTAATGAGCAAATTTTAATAATCTTCTAATCACAAAATATAAGTATATTCTGAAAGCTTTATTACCTTCAAATTACACCCATATGTCATCAAAACAAATTTATAATGCTAGGAATGTCAAGTAGTTTAGCCTTTAAGCAACATTTAAACCTTCATTTAGATCTCTTCAACTTTACTCCAAAATTAATCTATAGTCCTAAACCATTACCTTTATTTGAAAAAATTAGTAAAATATGTAAATGTGTTAAATTATGGGGTACAGTGTGATCATTCAATATATGTATACAATGTATGATGATTACATCATGGTAATTAGCATTTCCACCTTAAATATTTATCATGACCATTACACCTTGAAAGTTAAGTAAAACTGTTAGAATTGTTACTAAATTGTTTACTACCATTATTTAACTATCCATAGCCTACATTACCTTTTATTTAACAGTATGGTTCTATCTCAATAAAAAGACCATTTCTTTCTGACCAGTTCTGCTCATCCAATTATCATTTACAAGTTGTAAGAGCTGAAAAGACGCATATCCCTGAGTCTGAAAACAGAAGACATCTTAGAACTGAGTGTGGTCTCCTTTTCCTTTTCCCCATGGAGAAAGTTTCTACTTTCTTCTTGAAAAGAAAACAACCAAAAAAGAAATTCTGACTACCTACATTGAAAAATCTGGGAGAAAAGGAATGGTAACTAGAGAGAACAAGCATTTCAACTTTGAAATTTTTGCCAATATTAAAGTTAGCACTCTAAAACTGAGAAAAGGAATTTTCTCTTTAACTGGGGGACATAGTATATATGAAGCAGATTATAAAAGTCATATGATATTTTTCCATCACACCTCTGGGTTGGGTGAGGTTCTGTTGATTGGGGCTGGAAGTGTGGATCAGTGGAAGAGTGCTTGAGGTCCTGGACTGAATCCCCCGCATAGAGGATGGATGGAGGTTGCTAGATAAGTCAGGCATGAGTAAAAATTTATATAAGAATACTATCCCTTTTTCCAGAAAGACAAGTTTCTCTGCTAATGATACTGAGGAGTGATCTCTAGATGTCAATGAATTATACTCTTCTATCATTCTGGGAAAAGATATTGGCATTGAAAAAAGCAGAGAGATCACTGCTATAAAAATGTTAGAGAATTTACCCATAAGTCACAGAAACCCCTATTTTGCACAGCTGTAAAGCAGGTAATTTAAAGAATTAAACTTGAGAAGGGAAGATGGCGGCGATGGGAGTGCATCACCCCAGTGCGCCGCGTCACTGTGCGGGAGAAAGACGAGGTGAAACGGCTGAAGGCTACCTTGTTGGGAATTTCCAGTGAAATTGAGGTGCTCCAGAATCTAGAGGACGGATTTACATTGCGCGGGGTTCGGCTGCGGGGGCTTGGTCGCGGGCGATTTCTCCGCACGGAGGGTAGCAGAGCCTGGTCGGCGGACTGCCCCGCGGATGGAGTCTGCGGCGCGTGCTGGGTAGCGGCAAGGTACCGGAGCAGGAGTACAGCGATGCGGATTCTGGGGGCTCCTGCCAGCAGTGCAATGGCCGTGCTTAGTGCTGAGTTCCGGCTTTGAGACAGAGGAGAGAAGCGGTCCAGTTCGGTTCTCTAGACCGGTCGGACCACGGAGGAGGACAGCAGCCGCCATCTTGGAGAGCTGATGTAATCATCCCTGTTTTCTACTGATCTCAGCTCATTCAGCTACGGAACAGGTGATTTCAGGCTGGTATTTGCCTGCGTAGACAGATCGCTCAGGCTCGGGGCTGGAGAACCTGAGGAGAATACTCCTCGGGGCTCGCTCCTGGCAAGGCGTACGCCGGGCTTTGAGCGGCCAGATTCTGGTTCCCCGGGCTGCTTTGGCCCAGGGCTGGGGAACCTGCGGGGACTGCGTGCTGAGGCCAGCTCCAAGTGGAACCTGCGCTGAGGGGCGGCTGGGCTCTGACTCCCGGAACAGTTTTGGCCCAGGGCTGGGGAGCCCGCGGAGACAGCATCTTTGGCCTGCTCCTAGGGGAGCGTGCACCGAGCTGGGAGAGTTTGGAGCGGCCGGGCTCGGGCTCCCGGGGCTGCTTTGGCCTGGGGCTGGGGAACCCGCGGGGGTCGCTCTGTGGAGCCTGCTCCTAGCGGTGCGTGGCCGGGATCGGAGAGGCCGGGTTCTGGCTCCCGAAGCTGCTTTGGCACAGGGCTGGGGACCCTGCGGGGACTGCTTCTCGGTCCGGGTCCTGCTGGGTGCTGTGGGGGCCTGGGGGGCAGAGTGGAGCTGCCGCCTGCGCCCAGAGCAGGCCAAGTGACCCGCCGGCGTGGTATCACGACACCCCAACTGCAGCTGGGGCCGAGGAGAGTAGCCGCCCTCGCCTGGAACAGGACCAGCGACCCGACGGCACGGTCGCCAAATCACCCCATTTGGAGTGGGGGCTGTGCAGAGCCGCCGTCTGAGCCTGCAAGATAGGCAGACCTGCGACCCACTGGCAGGACAGGCCCGGCAGCCTGCCAGTGTGGTGGACAAGTAGCACCGAGGCAGTCACGTCACACTGGTTGAAGTGGGGGTGGAGCAGAGCCACCGCCCGTGTCCGGAAAAGGCCCAGCGACCCGTTGGAGAGGCAGTCAGGTACCCCCACTGGGAGTGGGGGCTGAGCAGAACTGCCGCCCGAGCCCGCAAGGTAGGCAGAACTGCGACCCACCAGCGGAAGAGGCTTAGAGGCCGACCAGTGTGGTAGACACGTCACACCAATTGGAGTAGGGGCGGAGCAGAGCTGCCGCCCACATCCGGATCAGGACCAACGACCCGAGGGCGTAGTAGTTACATCACCACAATTGGAGTGGGGGCAGAGCAGAGCTGCCCTGCAAGGGAGATCTCCCAACTATACAAGAGCAATATAAATAAATAGGGGGAAAATTTCAAAAACACAACAGTTTCACCAAGCAGAAAGAAACGCAAGCAGTATGAAAAGACAAGGAAAGAAAGGACCACAAGCAATGCAGGTCAACTTAACTTTAGAAGAGGTAATAGCTGCAATAGATGGAATGTTAGATAAAGAGTTCAGGATATACATGCTTCAGATGATCTGGAGTCTCAAGGAAGACATGAGACAGCAAAATCAGACAATGAAAGATCACTTTGACAAGGAACTACAAAAACAAATACAGGAAGTAAAAGATCAATTTCACAGGGAGATAGAGGTAATAAAAAACAAATAGAAATCCTAGAAATGCAGGAAGCAATAAACCAACTTAAAACCTCAATTGACAATACTACCAGCAGAGTAGATCACTTAGAAGATAGAATATCAGACAATGAAGACAAAGTATTTCAACTTGAAAAGAACATAGACAGCTCAGCAAGTCTGCTAAGAAACCATGAGCAGAACATCCAAGAAATATGGGATAACATTAAAAGACCAAACTTAAGAGTCATTGGGATACAGGAAGGCACAGAGCTCCAAACCAAAGGAATAAACAATCTATTCAATGAAATAATACGAGAAAACTTCCCAGACTTCAAGAAAGAGACAGAATGCCAAATCGTAGAAGCCTACAGGACACCGAATGTGCAAAATCATAAGAGATCCACACCTAGACACATTATAATGAAGATGCCCAACATACAGAATAAGGAGAGAATTTTAAAAGCTACAAGAGAAAGGAAGCAGATTACATTTAGGGGTAAACCAATCAGGATAACAGCTGACCTCTCAACACAGACTCTGAAAGCTAGAAGATCCTGTAATAACATATTTCAAACACTGAAAGAAAATGGGTTCCAACCAAGAATCGTGTATCCAGCGAAATTAAGCTTCAGGATGGAAGATGAAATTAAAACCTTCCACGATAAACAAAAGTTAAAAGAATTTGCAGCTAGAAAACCATCTCTTCAAAAAATCCTTGGCAAAACATTACAGGAAGAGGAAATGGAAAATAACATTGAAAACCAACAGTGGGAGGTAGGACAGTAAAGGGGGGAAAGTAATCAAAGAGGAAAACAAATCAGGTTTAGTAACATTAATAAACAAATATGGCTGGAGGAACAAACCATATCTCAATAATAACCCTAAATGTTAATGGCTTAAACTCACCAATTAAGAGACACAGGTTAGTTGAATGGATCACAAAACAAGACCCAACAATATGCTGCCTACAGGAGACACATTTGATAGGAAAAGATATACATAGACTGAAGGTGAAAGGTTGGGAAAAATCATTCCACTCATATGGACTGCGGAAACAAGCAGGAGTGTCCATACTCATATCAAATAAAATAGATTTCAAGCCAAAGTTAATCAAAAGGGATAAAGAGGGACACTGCATACTGCTCAAGGGAACCATACACCAACAAGACATAACAATCATAAATATATATGCCCCAAACAATGGTGCAGCTATGTTCATCAAGCAAACTCTTCTCAAGTTCAAGAGTCTAATAGACCACCATACAATAATCATGGGAGACTTCAACACACCTCTCTCACCACTGGACAGATCTTCCAAACAAAAGTTAAATAAGGAAACTATAGAACTCAATAACACAATTAACAACCTAGACTTAATTGACGTATATAGAATATACCACCCAACATCAAGTAGTTACACTTTTTTCTCAGCAGCACATGGATCCTTCTCAGAAATAGATCATATATTATGTCACAGGGCAACTCTTAGAAAATATAAAGGAGTAGAGATAATACCATGCATCTTATCTGATCATAATGGAATGAAACTGAAAATCAACGATAAAAGAAGGAAGGAAAAATCATGCATCACTTGGAGAATGAACAATAGGTTACTGAATGATCAATGGGTTATAGAAGACATTAAGAAGGAAATTAAAAACTTCTTAGAGTTAAATGAAAACACAGACACAACATATCGGAATCTATGGGACACATTGAAAGCAGTTCTAAGAGGAAAATTCATTGCTTGGAGCTCATTCCTTAAAAAAAGAAAAAACCAACAAATTAATGATCTCATACTTCATCTCAAAATCCTAGAAAAAGAAGAGCAAAACAGCAGCAAAAGAAGTAGAAGGCAAGAAATAATTAAAATCAGAGCTGAAATTAATGAAATCGAAACAAAAGAAACAATTGAAAAAATTGATAAAACTAAAAGTTGGTTCTTTGAAAAAGTAAATAAGATCGACAGACCCTTAGCCATGCCAACAAAGAGAAGAAGAGAGAGAACTCAAATTACTAGCATACAGGATGAAAAAGGCAATATCACAACAGACACTTCAGAAATACAGAAGATAATCACAAATTATTTTGAATCCTTATACTCCAATAAAATAGAAGATAGTGAAGGCATCGATAAATTTTTTAAGTCATATGATCTGCCCAGATTGAGACAGGAGGATATAGACAACCAAAACAGACCAATATCAATTGAGGAAATAGAAGAAATCATCAAAAGATTACCAACTAAGAAAAGCCCAGGACCGGATGGGTATACAGCAGAGTTTTACAAAACCTTTAAAGAGGAACTAATACCAATACTTTTCAAGCTATTTCAGGAATAGAAAAAGAGGGAGAACTTCCAAATTCATTCTACGAGGCCAACATCACCCCGATTCCTAAACCAGACAAAGACACTTCAAAGATAGAAAACTACAGACCTATATCTCTAATGAACCTAGACGCAAAAATCCTCAATAAAATTCTGGCGAATCGGATACAAAATCATATCAAAAAAATTATACACCATGATCAAGTAGGATTCATCCCTGGGATGCAAGGCTGGTTCAATATACGGAAATCAATAAATGTTATTCACCACATCAACAGACTTAAAATTAAGAACCACATGATCATCTCGATAGATGCAGAAAAAGCATTCAACAAAGTACAGCATCCCTTTATGTTCAAAACTCTAGAAAAACTAGGGATAACAGGAACATACCTCAATATTGTAAAAGCAATCTATGCTAAGCCTCAGGCTAGCATCATTCTGAATGGAGAAAAATTGAAGGCATTCCCTGTAAAATCTGGAACAAGACAGGGATGCCCTCTCTCACCACTTCTGTTCAACATAGTCCTTGAAACACTGGCCAGAGCAATTAGACAGACGAAAGAAATTAAAGGCATAAAAATAGGAAAAGAAGAACTTAAATTATCACTATTTGCAGATGACATAATTCTATACCTAGCAGACCCAAAAGGGTCTACAAAGAAACTATTAGAGCTAATAAATGAATTTAGCAAAGTGGCAGGATATAAAATCAACACGCATAAATCAAAGGCATTCCTGTATATCAGCGACAAATCCTCTGAAATGGAAATGAGGAAAAACACTCCATTCACAATATCCTCCAAAAAAAAAATAAAATACTTGGGAATCAACCTAACAAAAGAGGTGAAAGATTTATACAATGAAAACCACAGAACCCTAAAGAGAGATATAGAAGAAGACCTCAGAAGATGGAAAAATATACCCTGTTCATGGATAGGCAGAACTAACATCATCAAAATGGTGATATTACCAAAAGTTCTCTATAAGTTCAATGCTATGCCAATCAAAATCCCAACAGCATTTCTTGTAGAAATAGATAAAACAATCATGAAATTCATATGGAATAATAAAAGACCCAGAATAGCAAAAACAATGCTAAGCAGGAAGTGTGAATCAGGCGGTATACCGATACCAGACTTCAAACTATACTACAGAGCAATAGTAACAAAAACAGCATGGTACTGGTACCAAAACAGGCGGGTGGACCAATGGTACAGAATAGAGGACACAGAAACCAATCCACAAAACTACAACTATCTTATATTTGATAAAGGGGCTAAAAGCATGCAATGGAGGAAGGATAGCATCTTCAACAAATGGTGCTGGGAAAATTGGAAATCCATTTGCATCAAAATGAAACTGAATCCCTTTCTCTCGCCATGCACAAAACTTAACTCAAAATGGATCAAGGAGCTTGATATTAAATCAGAGACACGACATCTGATAGAAGAAAAAGTTGGCTATGATCTACATACTGTGGGGTCGGGCTCCAAATTCCTCAATAGGCCACCCATAGCGCAAGAGTTAACAACTAGAATCAACAAATGTGACTTACTCAAACTAAAAAGTTTTTTCTCAGCAAAAGAAACAATAAGAGAGATAAACAGGGAGCCTACATCCTGGGAACAAATCTTTACTCCACACACTTCAGATAGAGCCCTAATATCCAGAGTATACAAAGAACTCAAAAAATTAGACAATAAGATAACAAATAACCCAATCAACAAATGGGCCAAGGACCTGAACAGACACTTCTCAGAGGAGGACATACAATCAATCAATAAGTACATGAAAAAATGCTCACCATCGCTAGCAGTCAGAGAAATGCAAATCAAAACCACCCTAAGTTACCATCTCACTCCAGTAAGATTGGCAGCCATTAGGAAGTCAAACAACAACAAGTGCTGGAGAGGATGTGGGGAAAAGGGTACACTTGTTCATTGTTGGTGGGACTGCAAATTGGTGCAGCCAATTTGGAAAGCAGTATGGAGATTTCTTGGAAAGCTGGGAATGGAACCACCATTTGACCCAGCTATTCCCCTTCTCGGTCTATTCCCTAAAGACCTAATAAGAGCATGCTACAGGGACACCGCTACATCGATGTTCATAGCAGCACAATTCACGATAGCAAGATTGTGGAACCAACCTAGATGCCCTTCAATAGATGAATGGATAAAAAAAATGTGGCATTTATACACAATGGAGTATTACTCTGCTTTAAAAAATGACAAAATCATAGAATTTGGAGGGAAATGGATGGCATTAGAGCAGATTATGCTAAGTGAAGCTAGCCAATCCTTAAAAAACAAATGCCAAATGACTGCTTTGATATATGGGGAGTAACCAAGGACAGGGTAGGGACGAAGAGCTTGAGAAGAAGATTAACATTAAACAGGGATGAGAGGTGGGAGGGAAAGGGAGTGAGAAGGGAAATCGCATGGAAATGGAAGGTGATCCTCAGGGTTATACAAAATTACATATAAGAGGAAAGGAGGGGTAAGAGAAAAATAATACAAGTGGAAGAAATGATTTACAGTAGAGGGGGTAGAGAGAGAAAAGGGGAGGGGAGGGGAGGGGAGGGGAAGGGGGATAGTAGAGAATAGGATAGACAGCAGAATACATCAGTCACTAGAATGGCAATATGTAAATCAATGGAAGTGTAACTGATGTGATACAGCAATCTGTATACGGGGTAAAAATGGGAGTTCATAACCCACTTGAATCAAACTGTGAAATATGATATATTAAGAACTATGTAATGTTTTGAACGACCAACAATAAAAAAAATAAAGAATTAAACCTACAGAAACAAATTTCAAATGATCAGAATGTAAGGGAAAGAAAACATGATTTTGTTACCAAATCAACTGCAAAACCAAAGGTTTGGTATTGTCAGGAATATGGGCAAAATGCAAATTAATTTCAGGGTAGATGAAAATACCTTAAATGCTTCCTACAAAACTAAAATAAAGGGGGTTACTCAATTCTTAGGATTGGGAATTCCCACCATTCCATTAGTGCCAATATGCTAAATTGTAATTTTAACATGAAATCATAAAATAAAATTCCAGGACTGGTCTTCTTAAGCTTGATTTGTCACCTGCCCCAAAGTCTATTGATGGAATTATCACTTAGGTTCTTGGAGCTTTTCTAAGAAAAGTCTGGCAATCACATAGGTACTTCCTAAGCTAGACCTAAATTGACTCTGAATCCATAGTGACCATAACAGGATTTATGTTTCATTTAGATTACTGGCAGCTATAGAAGCTCCAAGATCATCCTTTTTGAATTACCTCATTATGTTACTCAGGACTAATTTCTCTGTAGGATAGACAGTAATACTAAAGAATCCACATTACAGTAAATGATAAGCCATCAATTCATTCAGTTATTTCTTGAGAGAAGCATAGGAAAGTCTTAGGAAAAATATTGGGAATAATGTCTCTAAAATTTGTCTATATTTTAGATCACTCTGTACCAGTTTTCCTCCATACTCAGATCTGCACAGAATTAAAGAAGATGTAAAAGTCAGGAGTTTAAAAGGCAGATTCTGGTTTAGTCAGTATGAAATTCTAATATTGTCAAGTATATTTCTTTACATTTTTATTTAAAACTTGAGGTAAAACATGTACAAAGCAATTTGGGGTGTGTCCTAGAAATGACATTCAAGGGCTGGGGATGTGGCTCAAGCGGTAGTGCGCTCGCCTGGCATGCGTGCGGCCCGGGTTCGATCCTCAGCACCACATACCAACGAAGATGTTGTGTCTGCCGAGAACTAAAAAATAAATATTAAAAAATTCTCTCTCTCTCTCCTCTCTCTCTGTCTCAAAAAAAAAAAAAAAAAGAATTGACATTCAAATTTAGGATACTGGTTAAAACTGTGTATACATGTTCATGAAATCTAAGTAATTACAAGTCAAAGTAAAGAAAAAAGAATATTTTTTGTTCTAAAGAACAATGTTTATGTTTTATTATAGCTTGAAGAATTACAGCAAAAAAATTGGAGTCTGGAAATAGAGTGTAACTTGGGCAAGAAAGAGGGCTTTCTTATGACATCTACTGATAAATTTCATTTAACAAATAAAAAAAAAATTGTCCCTGGAGGTATAATGACTAGGTTACATTTTTTCCAACCCTAACAGAAAGACATTAAAAATAAAAGGCAGGCATAGTGCTGCATGCCTATAATCCCAGCTACTCAAAAGGATGAGGTGGAAAAATCTTCAGCCTACATGTTGGGAAACCAGTCTAGGCAACACAGCAATACCTCTCTCAAAAAAATATTCTCATAGGTTTGAAGACAAACACCATTATCACTTTAAAGCAAAAAATGTTTAGTAAAAATGTCTGTTTTGGTTTTTGGTACAGGGGATTATACTCCAGGAGTACTTAAATACTGAGCCACATCACCAATAATTTTTTATTTTGAGATAGGGTCTCCCTAAACTGCTGAGGCTGGCCTCGAACTTGCAATCCTCCTACCTCAGGCTCCCAAGTTTACTAGGATTGTAGGCACATGCCACCACACCTGGCTCATAAGTAGTTTTTTTTGTTTGTTTGTTTGTTTTTTTGTTTTTTTTACCTCGGGGTCAAACCCAGGGATTTGTGAATGCTAAGGCAGATGCTTTGCCACTGAGCTACATCCCAGGCTCTCAGTATGTTGCCCACACTGGTTTCATACTTCTGGTCTCAAGAAACCCTCTCTTCAGCTTCCCAAGCAACTCAGACCTACAAGCACTTGCCACTGCACCCAGCTCACATGATTTTTTCAAAAAACCCAAAGCACATGAACTAACATTGTACATAGTAAAACACTAAAAATATACATAATTAGCCAGGTGAGGTGGCACATGCCTTTAATCCCAGTAGCTAGGGAGGCTGAGGCAGGATGATCAAGAGTTCAAAAGAGTTCAAAGCCACCTCATCAACCTAGGGAGGTCCCAACCAACTCAGTGAGACCCTGCCTCTAAATAAAATATAAAAAGAGCTGGGGTTGTGGCTCAGTGGTTAAGCGCCCCTGGGTTCAATCCCCAGTAGCAAAAAAAAAAAAAAAAAAAAAAAAGCATAATTAAATTGAAAGTTGAAATCTGAAAATATTAACTTACTTAACTTAGACCTGACCTTTCTCAACTGATGTCTGAATGTAAATATAGGAAACAATATTCTTAGCTGTTCTAATCACAAAGGTAAGTTCTAAGTTTTAATGAGTGTATTTAAAAGAAAGCTAATTACATTCCAAAAGAAATTTTTACTGGAAGCTAAAAATTTCTCACTGGTCTTAGATTAATATATACATAAGTAACTTCACAGGTGAACTTTCTTTTAAAATTAATCCACATATGCTTTCTTCTTGAACTGCGCACTATCAATTCTGAAATGGATTATGGTGTAGAATCAACTCTCCTTTAGTAGTTAAGAAAGGCCCTGATATTTGGGGCTGGGGTTGTGGCTCAGCAGAAGAGCACTCGCCTAGCATGTGCAAGGCCCTGGGCTCAATCCTCAGCACCACATAAAAATAAAATAAAGATATTGTGTCCAACTACAACTAAAAAATATATTAAAAAATAAAAGAAAGAAAGGGCTTGGTATTGAATGCTGAGAAAACTGGATCTACACTGTTTTATTAAAAACTATTCAAGGTCCCATATTTTCTCAAATATTAAATACAGGCAAGATCTTTCATATTACTCATCATACAACTGCTCACCCAAAAGTTGAATCCCTAAGTCACTTTATTAAAAACTCTCTCTCAAAAAAAAATTTAAAAAAAGAGTGATTCTGCTTTTGCAAAGCGATTTCTATAAAAACAATACTGAAATCATTTTATAACTTGTAGCACTGTATTAGTGGTGGCTTTTTAAGTGAACAGACGGTATATTTTTATTTTTATTTATTTTTATTCTTTTAAAAATGCCAGGCGAGCACGCTACCGCTTGAGCCACATCCCCAGCCCCGGTATATTTTTAAATCATTAATATTCTCCTCTAAAAGCATTTTAGTTCTTAATGAAAATGATTACACTTTACATTTCTTACAAAATTTCCTTTTTTAAATACCTTTATTTTATTTTTATGTGGTGCTGAGGATCAAACCCAGGGCCACAACCCCAGCCCACAAAATTACCTTTTTTTGTGTGTATGTGTGTGGTAGGCCTGAACCCAGGGACTCATGCATGCTAGGCAAGTGCTCTACCACTAACCAATATTACTAGCCTTTTTTCAATTTTGAGACAAGATCTCACCTAGTTGCCCTCTGCCTCTTCAGTGGCTCAATTTACAGGCATGCACTACCACAACCAGCCTTTCATAATTATTTTAATAGAAATATGAATATATCCACAGGATCTTCCTGAAAAATAGAATAATTCTACTCCACCTACTACACAGGGTGACAGAACATAGGAAGAATGTACTTTGCAAAACTATTACACAAAGAAGTGACCACAACTAACCAAGTTTCCTATCTGACTTACCAAAGGCAATTTTGGAACTCTGAAAAAGCAGTATTAAGGAAAGAAGAAATCTGTAATGGGCAGGGGATTGAGTGAAAGGGCTATATATAGAATTCAAGGCAGAGGTTTATTTATTGTTCCATCTCCCTGAATATCAGGTAGCAGTAACTAGGCAGAGAATGACTATTTCCTCCCTCAACTTTATCTTCTTTGTAAGGAAAACTGAATTCAAAGGAAATCCAAAATAGCAACCAATTGCAAAAAATGTAAGGAATTTGCTTTACAAATCATCCTGTCATCCACATGACCAGGTACTTCTTTTGAAAAGAATTCCTGAAATAAATGCATTACAAATTTCAAAGCCTATTTATTAATTGCCCATTCTAAAGCTTCAGTCCCTTGTTTGGTGTGAAATTTGCATTCCCAAACACTGTGTTTACTCTTGTAACCAACATAACCCCAAATAATGATGTGAAGGTCAACAGTTTTTCACAAGAATTTTATATCCAAATACAGACAAAACAAAAGAGATAAACACAGCAAAGCAGTACAATATTTATTTACCATATCCAGCAGCAAAGTTTTTGAACCAAGACACTCTCTTTTTACAAAGCAATCTCCTTTCCCCACCCTTTACTATTTATTGTTTACAAATACAAAGTACATAGAACATCTGTTTTATGTGACAGGGTGAAAAACATACATACAGATATATCCCAATCTGTAAAGTACTTTATTCAGTTAAGAAAGCTTAACTGAATACCACCAAACCTGTTAAACAAGATTCCTATATTCTGATAATCAAACTGCCAATCTTTCTGTAAAAAAATCCTAAGAAAATGACTTTGATCCTCCATCAATTTCAACAACAAAAAAAGAGTACAACTTTGGAACTTCTTAATATCTTAATATTAATTTCTTAATTTCTTAATATCTCTGAGTATGACACTGTGACAAAGAGGAGTTACTTTTTAACCCTGAGTGCCACTGCACTGCACTGCCTCCTGCACAAGGAGGGTAAAAAGGAAAGAAAAAAATAACAATATAGGGAAGAAAACATGAAAGGGGCAACAATAGCAAGGAAAGAAAGGAGAAAAAGCAAACAGTTGACAAAATGTGTTTGGGAGCTGCTGGAGAGAACCACTGGCATAAGGTTCACAGTTGCTACAACTCCTGCAAAATGTCAACGCAGTATCCTTCTTATAACTATCTTCATTTTTTCCAAGTTCACCCAGAAATTATCCATATATCAACACAGAGAGAAACTGGCCACATTTGGCTATACTGAGGGAGATGCTGCCAGCTGACTGAAGTGTTCACAAGGTATGCCATACTCCACTTATGCAGAGTATCCTGTCCATCTTCAAAGTTACACTCTACCAATGTCTCAATTTTCTCTCATTATTTAAGCTGCCCCAGGGGCAGAAGTGCACTGTTGAAGAGTTCTCCTTAGGTTCAGTTCAGGAAAAAAACGAATAAGCTGTTCTGTGGCTGTAAATGACTATGATACAAACCAATTCCTAGACAAACTACTTCTATAACCTTACAAGTACAAACAGTATCCTTGCAGGAACCAATACATTTACATGGATAATTTATCCTTTCTCCTCAGCTTAATCTCCTTCATTTCTATCCTCCTAAAGGCTATTTCTTATAATTCTGAAACCAGACACACCTCATGATGTTTCCATCTTTGCATATAATAATCCCTCTATCTTAATGCCTGGCTTCTGCTTCTCCACTGGACGAACTAACTCTTTACTAACCATCCCCCAAAACTCAGCTCAAGCATTATTAAGAAAGAAAAGTTTCCCTGACTCCTCTATCTGACCCTTTCTTTTGTTCATACTCCACCACAGGTTTTCCTCTAAATAAAGCAGTTTCCACTATCTCGTATTATTTGCTTCTCTTAAGAGAATATACTGTCTTACTAACTCTCAGTATTCCCAGACCTTCCATATATAGGTAGGTGCTGAAAAAGGAGTCTGACAAATGAAAAGATGACTGTTTCCAACATAACTGCAAAATAACATCCATCAAAAATCAAATATGCATACCTATGCACACAAGCTCTTCAATCTCCATTCTCCTTTATTATTCTTATTGTTTAACACAAGCATTTCTTAGCTTCTACTTCAGAAAAGAGACTTAGTCCATTATTAGACTTGTAATATAGCCTTAAAATGTAAACATGAGGAACATGATCATATGGCATGAAATGAACAATCACATGCTATTAAATATGTTTATAAATGTATATAATTATCCATATCCAATATCATCCCACAGTTATAAGAAATCTAAGGATGTAGAGAAAAATAGCACAATGACTTATAAAAGAAAATCTGTATTAAGATTAAATATTTTCAAAGTACTTCCAGGTATCACCTCATTTGAGAGTAGAAAAACGAAGGCATAAGAAGTGACTTGTTACTACTGAGACCAAGGCCTTAGGTACTCAAACACCACATGATTTGCACCATTCCATCTTCTTTCCATTAAGCCAATATCCTCAAGATGTCAGTAAAGAAATTTTCAGTATATATCTGAAACAAAATGAGTGCAGCAAACAAAAAACACAGACCAAAGTAAAAAAAACAGGAATTATGATTCAAATGGTAAAGTCTAAAAATGAATGAAATACAAATAAGCAATAAGTAAAACAGAAGTCAGAGAACAGGGTTCCTGACTAAAGACATCAAGTTATGAGGAGTGGGAGTATACCAATAAACACAAAGTTCAAGGAAGAAAAAAGTTAGCATTTATCAAAGAGGTAAAACTTGTCTAGGGCCTTGAAAAACACATAGAGGCAGCCTAGCACAGTGCTTAAGGGACACTCTGGAAGAAGTGTACATTAAAGCTCAGTTACAACACTCGAGACAGTTGCTCAATGACTGCAAAATAAGGATGAATTTCTATCTCAAGAATGTTTAGAACATATAGGTGCTACTAAAGTAGATTTTTTCTTCTACTTCCTTCCCAGGTAGGAAGATGATGATTGGACACAAGGCTATCAAGGTGGTTCCAGGACATTTCAGAATACATGGGAGTTGTTATAAGCCATTACAGAAATGTCAACACAGGCAATTCCATGCTAAGAATATAAAATAGACTAACATATTAACTATATTCTTACCCAATACAGAAAGGAATGGGTTGCACACTTATTAGCAAGAACTTACTTAATGCAATTAAAACATATTTTTTTAAAAAAGGAATTGAAAACTTCAAACTCTGTTTAATGAGCTGGGATGTTTTTATTTCATCATCCACATCACTACTGCCTAAATAATTAAAATACAAAGGAACCACAACATGATTGTTATGTAACACATAACTACATTATAAATCAAACTAGTGAACCATCACAGATAAAAGTGGGAGTTAAAAGGAGGTCTATTTATAGCCCTTAAAACTGAACACTATAATGCAGCCATTCTTCTGGGTAATGAAAGAAAAAAGATAGCTTATGGGGAAAAAATAGCATGTGGAAATTAGTCTCATAAAAAGACTAGTAAGAGACCTATTACATAGCAACACCTGAAGCCTTTAAGGTCAAAGTAGAATTTTTAAAATTATCACTAAATACAAAACAGTTCCTTTCACTTTTACCAAGGAATATACTCAAAGAATATTAGAAAACAAGACCACTTGAGAGATAGTCAAAGTTCCAAAAGAAACTTAAAAACTCTGAACTCTTCATAAGTCATCTGAAAATCTATCCAATAAGCCACTTGAAAGTTACCTCAGTGAAAACAGTAAAACCCTCGAGACCTAGAGAAAACCAGAGAACTGTAATATACAATATATCAAGAATCCATGGCAATGCACTTCAAATTTTTCAAATAAATTTGACCATAAGTAATACATTTGTGTGAATATGTAGAAATGAGAAAACACTGCCTGCCATTAAAAAAGAAGGCATTAAAAATTGATGAAAATAACCAAAAAACACTTTGAGACTGAACTGGTTATATATGTTTGTTTTTGTTTTGTTTTTTTAAAAAAAGCATTATGGAAAATTAGAAAATCTCTTACAATAAAGCCTAAGACATCGTATTTAGGTATACAAATACAAAGCCACATCAAAATCTGGCTACTGTACACTGGTAGAATTAAAAAATATAATCTACATCAAAGAGATTAAGAAGAGATCAGACATCCTTTTAAAGAGAAGTATAGTATAAAGGTGAAGAAAAGATCAATACAAAGAATAAAATAAGTAATATGCTAACATTATAAGGACATGACTGGACTATGACCACACCTGGATATATCTCACAGGAAGCAAACATAATTTCCAGTAATAAGATATCTCAATGTTATCAAGCATTACTATTAAAAAGCTTTCATTACAATACAGTAAAGCAAATAAAAAGACAAAGTACAAAAACATTATCTCAGTAATAAGAAAAAAAGATTTAATAAAACAATGTTATCATCATCTATCCAGGAAGGGACATATTTTAATGGTTTACATAGTTTGCTGTAACTGGAAAAAAATAACTGCAAGATTTGCATTCAGTATAGTAATCGTCATCAGTTTACTGATAACTTCCATCTGTATATTTTCTTAACTAAAAAAGAACTGGTTGGTTTGTGTATGTACTAAACACCATATAGAATAGATTTGGCCAAATAAATGACATGCATATGTGACAACCCATTATTGGACTAGCTACTAACATTAAGTACATAATAGTAAATTTCAAAAGATAATGGAACACAAAACAGTGCAAAAACTGGGGCAAAATATGCCTTGCATTTAAAAAAAAAAGTTTTCAGTTATTGCAATCTTCTAAAAATATCTAATCTATAATTTCAAACCTTCATCAGAATCCCAATTAATTATATCTTCAATAATAATAAACTTGTCATTTAACCCTATAATCGTCCATATCAGTACCCAACTTTACATTTAGAAGGGATTCTGAAGTTTGTCTTTTTCAACCTCACTGTTTACAATACCTGAGAGGTTATCCTGGATGTGTCAGGCCCTTTAAAGACATTATCAATCAGGTCACTTAGGTACACTTCAGTAAATTATTAGTGTTGTCCAATATAAATTATTAATGTAGTCCTAATATAGAGTACTCTACAGTATCCAAGTAGCCTGAAAGAGTTTATGCTTCCCTCAAAAAGACATTTTGAGGGCTAATAAATGAATTATACTGATAAAGAAGCTGCCACTCCATTAAAAAAAAAATTAAATATAATGTAATTACACTGATAAGGAAGCTGTCATACATCTAAAATATATATATGTATGTATGTATATATGTTGTGTATGTGTAAAGTGTTGGCAAATTTACTGCTTTTTTAAAAATATCCTTGCTTCTTCTAACCAAGTGGAACATTCACTTATCAAATATAAGCTGTGTTACCATGGCTAACAAGGTTAGATAGGAGACAAATGACTCAAATCAGAAAATCCAGAACACAAAGAGAGAAAACAAAGCTGCCTTAATGCCTAGAAAACTGGGCAAATCACTAAAAACTAAAAAAACCTCCTGTGACGTTAATTAAATAAGGTGGAGGGAAGTATACTCCACAACCTTCTGAAATTAATCAACAGTGCTAAGAGAAAACAACCATTCAGAAGGAGAGTACATTTAGATAGTGCAATTTTATAGATAATAAACCAAAAAATTAAATCACCATACAAAATTCACATAAATATCACCAGCAATATATGTGAGACTTCAAAATTTAACTTTTAAACATAAATGTGAAATTTAAAAAGGCACTTCATATAACAATTAATGGAAATAGTATTTCTCTATACATAGTAACTATAAGAAATCATATTGTCTCCATATACATTTTATGTCTAGTCAAGAATAACATTTCGAAGAAAAAGGATCATTAGACACATCCATTTTGAGAATACCAAATCATTAAACTTGCAACTATTTCAAGGCCTCCTAAAAAAAAAAAACTAGAGGCATTTCAAATCAGATGTTAGGGTAATAGAGAATTCTGTCCCAGGCTCTGCACATTGCAGGCACAATATGAATATTATCTAATTATGAACTCTATATTCTATTGGGGTTGTCTTCCTGACAAAGTACCCACTTTTAGTTTTATAACACCATCATCATTCAAGTATGCCAGATTTTTTAAAAAGAATTTTTTAAAAAAGATAAATGGGCTAAGGACACTGGGATATTGTTTCTTCTACAGTCAAGAAACAAATCTAGAACTAAAAGCTATGCCCATCCTCCTGCATTCTGTCCTCATCCCCATTCAACTGTCAGATACCTTCATTAAGTTTCCTATTTAGTCACCCATTTGATGATTCCCAATACCTTTTCACTTTCAAAGTATTCAATTCTCTGGAAACACTTGAGCTTATCAATTGAAGTGGTTAAGTAATGTTATTTTCACTTTATTATTGAGCAACATAAATATCACAAAAGGAACATAATAGCAATGTTGTCTATGTGTTTTAAAAATATTTAAGAAAGGAAGAGCTGTACAACAACGTGAATATATTTAACTTAAAAAATGGTTAAGGTGCTAGGTTATATATATTTGTGTGTGTACATATACATATTTTTCTCCTTAATCACTATTTAAAAGGGGAAGAAAAAGTAGAAGCATGTAAAATTGAAAAGCCAAAGCAGTTTCAGAGAATCGCATCTGCAAGTATCATTTATTTTGGTTTAGTTTTTGGAAAGTATGGGTATCTCAAAAATCATCAAGTTTGTGACATACCATCTAATTCAGGGAAAAAGGGAAAAGTAGGAACAGAACAGTGTGAAGTAGACTTAAACAGTCAGGAACATTTTGTGCAGCCACATAAAATCTTTCTAAGGTCTCTCTCTCCAATGACATCCCAGTGGCTAGTTCTTTCACCAAAGAAAACTACAATGTCAGTGTCAAGGACACAAGACTTCTTCACTGGTACAACACGCTCTATATAGCTACAAAAATCTGTATCTGATTTCTTGGCCCTTGTTTCTTTTCAGTAATCAATGTTCTTCTAGAGTTCATTTGACAGAGTTTCAAACTGAGCATTAGCATGGATTTAAAGAAGTGGATGTAAACTCTGAAAAATACAGAAAAGGTAAATATTGATTCTAGATACAACTTGGCTAAATTTGCTAAATCTGTATTAAGACTAGTTTAGGTTTAATCTACAAAAGGGACAAACAGGACCAATACAGTATCCTAAAATTATCTGACAAATTAATTTCTTCCTAGTAGGGAAATTTATGCCTTTAACCTCTATGGCACAAACACTAAGAGGAAGAAAGGCAGATAAAACAGGAGTGCTAAATATGATTATGATGGGGAAGAAGAATGAACTTCCAATAATAAACTATTAAAAAGTGGGACATCACAAAATGCCAATTACTACTGTGCAGGATCTATGGCATGAAGAAACAGAAACCACATAAACTCGTAAAATAGTGCTATATTCCATTAACAGTATCCAAAACACCTTGATCAAGCAGATAAAAAACACATATGTTTAACAAACCAAGAAATTACAGATTGTACCCCCAACCCCTGGAATTTTTTTTTTTTTTTTTTTTTTTTTGGCTTCCAAGCAAATTAACACTAGGTGGTAATGTATTCAGACCCCTCAAACTTATATTTTCTCCATTCCCAAAGTCACTCTGTGAAGACAAAGATCTAAAGGCTGGTATACGATACAGCCATTGCCTTGAGATTGAAGAGAAGATACTGTGGAACATATAATTGAGGTATCTGCTGTCAGTTCCAGTAGAGTGGAAAACTATTATTGGGAGCAAAAACACAAGTCATCTCTTATAGTGAGTCTAGACTAGGTGATCAATAAATCAAGACACATCTCTGTCTCAATTTCAGTCTTTCAAGAAATCATTAGCAGATATTATCATTTAAATATCCAAAAACAGAGCTATGCAGCTTGTTCTCTTCAAGATAGTGACACTTTAAACCTTGAGGATTTCTCAACAAAATCTAGATTGATGGTATCTCTCTTCATTTTGATAGGGGACCAGATTGTCAGGCATGTTTAGAATTTTTACTCTTAAGAGAGTTCAGACTTGCATGCCTCGATTATGAAAATAATAAATATCCTTTATTTCCAGGGCACTGATGTGCATGTCTTTACTGCATTTAATGTGTGACACATTATCAAATTCAAAGGAATTAACTTTTTAGAAGACAGGTTTAAGAAGTTCATCCTTAGTGAAAGGCCCAGATTACAGTAAGACCTCTATGACTGAGTCTCACAGCTTGTTGACATAAGAGCTTGATAGGTAAAAGACTACTAGGATTGATGACAACAAAGAACTGTCTCACATGTAGCTTTATGAATGGTGATGGTATTATGGCCATCAGTGTCGATGAAAGTTACTGTGAAAATTTCTAGTGATATTACAAGTAGGAAAGTCTCTTCCCAGCTGGTATCCATAATGTACCTGTGACATCTAGCCATTCCAACTGGAAGCAAACAGGATTCAGCAAAATTTTATTTGAATTCCAGTTGGCACATAGCTTGGTGGCCAGTTCTGAAGTCTCATAGAGCTTGATAGGAGTATAAACTCTTGGTGAGGTGATAATCTTGACCCAGAGACTGTAACAAATTTGACATTTCATGAAGATCTACCAAGCTGAAGCCTGAACAAGGAAGCACAGATGACCTAAAAATGAAGGATTTACCTCTGGTCTTAGTAAACAGAGATATAACAGTAAGTAGATTGTTTCCATATCCAAAATCTGCTAGTTCTCACCAACAAGATTTTCCTGAGGAACAAATCTATATATTTTCTTTTAATCACAAGAGGATTCAGATTCCTGAGTGCCCTCCTCTCGACATATTTTGGACCAGAAATAATGGATAAACCTTGTCCAACCCTCTTTACAGGAAAGTCTCCACTGCTAACTTGGCCAATAATCAGTCTTTATCATAAACTCATTCCAAAAGTCAAAAATTCAAACATTAGCTGTCATCATTCCAGACACGAATTCAGTTTTGCAATGACCTCCTACCTGTAGATCCCGTTTTGAGCTGGGGGGTGGGGCAAGTAAGATAGTTAGAATCTTGGATGAGTATTCTGATGAACATGAACAGGTTATTAATTCTTGTACCCATGGCGTTCTGGAGATTCTCCCTTTTTTCTGTATCTATAGGGGTGGTTTCGAGGTTTGTACCAATCTCCTTTGGAGTATCCTCTATTGTGATAATGTGCTTTCTGATCATGACTATAAAAGTATCGATGCTGGTTGTAGTATTTACTGTGATCCCTATAGTCATTTTCTTTAATACTGTTTTCTTCTGCAACAACAGCATTCACATCTTGTCCAAAAAGGGAAGTACCATCAAAGGGTAAGTGTGAGATCTTTTCCTGGGTTTTCTTAGTGAGAGATGTAAGTCGGAGCCAGGCTTGCCTCCTGTAATCAATTGCCATGGCCATGACTCTAACTACAGAATCCATTATGTCCCTAGTAGTACAAAGTTGCCAAAGACCTGCGTCCATACCATCAGATATTATACACCTTGCTTTTCCACGATCAAACTCGGGATCATGAACCAGATCCTCCATGTCTTCCCAGAGTTTTCGTTGATACTGAGTCATATAGGCCATGTAGCTAGCAGCTCGAGCTGCAATGGAGGCAGCATGGTAGAACCTACAACCCATGATCTCCATTTCTTTTGAGGTAGAATCTAGAGGAGATGTTGTATTTCCTCTTTTGCTGTGCTCCAGTGCTTCTACAATGGGGCCCTCAGCTGGTGGATTTGGTTGGAAAGGAGAGGTATCCTTGGCCACAGGATATACCCTGTGTCCCATGAAGGAAGAAGGATGGCAATCAGCAGGGTCCTTAAAAACTTCAGTGGTGGCAATTCTCAAAAGAGGATGCAAGGGAGGAACCAGGCGTTTTTTAGAGGTCACACAATCAGGTTTCCCTTCACAGGATTCTGCTTCAGATTGTAAGGTTACCCTCTTTATAACACCTCTTTGTTCCATTCTCTTCAAAAGACCTGTAAAACTGGATTGGGTGGGGTCAGTTGGCTGCCCTTTGTCATCTGCTGATGGGGATTTGCAATCAGTTTCTTCTTCAACTGTGGATAAATTTTCTTCCTTAGAAGTGGAGATGTCCCAAGGAACTGAGGAATTCTCACTTGGCCTAGAATGATGAAATCTAAAACAGCTCCGGGACTGCAGATCACGTATCACTCTGGACATCTCAGCCACTTGTGTCTGGAGATACAGGATGGCATCCTGTCCATGTTGTGAAGCTGAAGAAGATTCTAAAGGTAAATCTTCTTTGTCCTCAGAAGAGGCCAAAGACTCTTGGGGGACCAGAGGTGGAGATGAAGGCAGAGTCTGATAATTTTGTGATGATTTAAGTGCCTCTGTCTCAGAGATCTTAATATCTGAATGATTTTGATCATTTTTCTGTTTCTCCAATGGGTTCTCAACAGCAGAAGGTTGAGAAACTGTCCTTTGTGGACTGTTGGCACAACTCCCAGAGGAGGAGCTGCTGTCTCCAATGGGAAGAAGAACATTGCAGCTAGAGCACATTTCTGGGCGATGATTCTCAGAGGATGGCACCTTAGATTCAGGCATTCTCTGGGTTATCCACATGAACAAAAAACCAAGGAAGAAAAAAAATATGCTTTTAATATGTTAACTTTCAAGTGCAGAGATGCATGTCCAGTAAGTAGAATCAATTTTTAAATTATTATAAATAAAAAAGAAAGACATATCCACTACAGGTCAGTAAAGAGGTAACAGAAGTCAAATCCACAAGCTTCACTACCCCAACCCCAATATGAACTTTGGGCATTAATATGGAGCTCTGGCTATTAAAAAGCAGAAGGTAAACATATGCTAAATTCAAAGTGGTGCTACCCTGGCTTGCTGCTTGGTCCTGTGCTGATAGAATGATGAGACCAGGTAACAACAATTAATAAAAGAAAAACCCCACTGAACATATATAAGTCAGTAAGTGTGAGCTAATGATGGCAGAGAAAACTTGAGGAAAGTCTCACCGAGAAGAAAAAAATTGTTCTAAAACTCCCTTTTTAGTCATTTTTAAGCCCCTTATTTTTGGTCATTCACTTTCCATGAATTTTCAAAACTTTCCAGTTGTATATTCCTACTTCATGGTTTCTAGTTTGAAGGAGCTTACATAGTTATTACCTTATTTCTTCCTCACAACAACCCTGTGAGGTAGGTACTATTTTCATCTAATTATAAAACAAACACAACTGAGGCTAAAAGGTTTCTTAATTGATACAAACTCACAGAATTAGTAAGGAGTAAAGCTGGCTCTCAAACTCAGGTATTTTGACTCCAGATATTTTGATTCCAAGTCCAAGTCTCAACCCCCTTTATCACAGAGCAAGAAGCTTTCTGGCCACTATGAGCAAGTGTCAGGAGTTCTCTAATCCATCAAGAAAACAGCCCATTAATAAAATTTGGGGCTAAGGCAAAGTCAAATCAAAGGCAAGACTATGACAAAGGAATTCAATTAATTTAATTTTCAGAGTAAGAAAGTACTGATTTAATGACCAAACCCACAACTAGCAAGTCACAGTTAGGATGAATAATTTCAAATACATGGGGGAAAGAGGAGGTTAAAAGGGATGTAGACTAAAGTTATACACGAGCTATAAACCCCTTCCCACATTATTTCCTAAAGGATCTTTGGATATCCTTTCTTATGAGATAAAACAAGTTTTCTGTGGCCACAGTTTTGGAAGAAAGGGATCCAGTTCTACAGGGCACCAGAGGAAAGCATAGAAAAGAAAAAAGGCAAGAGGAGCCACAAAACCACAGCTGTTGTTATATTTTCCTCTTATTATATATCATTTCCAGGGCTTAGAACTTCCTAGAACCATTTTAACTTTTCACATCCTCAGTGAGATAACGGAACAAAATTGGAGTAGGAGATGTTCTTAACAAAAGACTTCTAGACTACCTATTATGGGCCATTTTAACAGAAATGGGCCATTCTCTAAGGCACAATAGTTCCTAAACACAGCCATCACTGATTTTAAAAAATGCAAATCAAATGTAATATACTTACATCACTATGAGAGGTACTAGGTTCTTCATCATCACTGCTGACCAGATCAATGTATTCAAGAACAGGTCTTAATGGTCCTTCCTATAAAAGAATTGAGTAAATTTACCAGTCATGAACAATTACTTAAACCAAAATAGCATTTAAATCAATGACTTTTTTATTATTGTTTTTACTTTTTCAGTTGGGATTGGCTCTGAAGAGGAAGCCTTGTGGGTAGCAGAAATAACTAGAACAAAAGAAACAGGAAAATATTCAGTGTGTGTAAGTAAAAAATGATGATAGGACTTAAAAAAAGAGCCTAAACCCCTACAGAGTATTAAGGCCATAAAAATTGCTTGTAAAAAGGAAAATAAATACAAGAATAGTGCAAAAAAGACACAAACACTGCAATCCAATATTTCTTAGTTGGGATGGGTATCAACAGTCCGTTAAGATATCCAAGCTCAAGGAATGGTGATATAGCTCAGTGGTAAAGCACCTGCCTTACATTTGCAAGGCCCTGTCAATCCTCAGCACCACACAAGAAAAAAAAAAAAAAAAAGACAGTCGAAATATGGAGATATCTTTGACCAACAGCTTAGCTTCATCTCCCAATCCAACAGATTTAAACATCAAACCCAGATTCTTTCCATTCATGCTGACATTTTCATAGACCAGGCTTTGAATGTCAAGCTTAAAAACCTATGTTCTATTCTATAGGGAAAAGAGCAAAATACTTACGAGCTGTGCTTCAGGAAGATTAATCTCATAGAATAGTAGGAATCACAGGGAAAGCCAAATAGATAAAAGAGAGCTACAGGTACATAATAATGCAGAACAGTGGTAATGGTAAGAAGTGATGGAATAGATATATAAGAGACTATGAGTAACACAAGGGCGGGGGGGGGGGGGGGAGGACTGGCTATTAAATACAAAATAAAACCAAAGAGTCAAAGAGGTTTTAAGCTCCAGTGGCCAGAATACTAATGCCATTAATATAAATCCACAATGCATAAACAGAAAGCTGATTTTTTTTTTAGACATATTGACTGAAATAACAGTGGTACACAGAGGTATCTGGCAGACAGCTGCAAATGCAGGCTTATAACCTGGGATATGAACATACCTGCAAATAAGATATTTGGAAGCTGCTCCCCTAAAAGACTACTAAACTCTAGAACTAAATTGAAACTGTGATATTGCTTCAATGAATAATAATCAATGCTAAACATGGCCAGAAACATTAAGTTCCAAGAAGATATCACTAAATTTGGCAACAGTACATTTTTAAATGTCTTTCTGATAGCAATGCTAAATAAAATAATGAGCACAGAAACCAGAGAGAATGTAGAAAAAGTAAGAAGAGAATGAGGTAGAAAGGATCATTAGTAAAGATTATTCTTTCAAGAAATTTAGGAAAAAGGAACAAAAAAAAAAAAAAAGAAACATGGGACAAAAATATGGCTGAGAGAAAAAGATTTCTTAAAATGGAGACAGGTGCTGACTAGATATCTAGTTAATTATTCTTTTTTTTCCCCCCCTAAAAGCAGCAAGATGGCTTTTTTTCTTCCTAGGCTATGAGTTCTGCCCAACTGGAAAACTGCTAACCTTTTGGGGAGTGATCCAGACACTAAGAGAAAATCAATGGGCAAAACTTCTAGGCAGGGAACTGCAATTAAGAATGAGAATTTTTGCTCAAAGTTGTAAAGATGAATAAGAGAAAGAGAAGTAAAAGAAAAAGGAAAGGAAAGGAAAGGCAAGGAGAACAGAAGAAAAGAACAGGAGAACAGATATTCTCAAATATATGGTCAATAAAGCTACATTACCTGTCTTAAGACTAAAACCTACTGGCGTGAACATACTTTATACATAGAGTTACGAAAAATTGTGCTATGAATGGATAATTATGATTGTAATGCATTCCATTATTGTCATGTATGTAAGAAATAAAAATTTTTTAAAAAGTCTAAAACCTAACCCTGATATTAAGTCAAAATCATATTTTCAACTCAAGAAAGAAGCAGGAGATAAAATGTAACACTTTTCCCATTCACATCATTTCCTCTCCTCAAGAAATGTGATTTAGGACCTTTCATTAGAGTAAATAGTAAAGAAGAAAGTCCCCAAGTAACCAGAAATACAGAGGCAAGGGCAGAATTTCCATGAACAGAAAGTAGGTAAAGAAAAAAGGGAGACAAAAGGTAATAAGACATAAGGCAAAGTCAAAGAGGCAAGAAAAAAATGTAATAAGGGAAAAAAATGGTCACAAATCAGACTAAAAAGTAGCTACAAAGGGCTCGGGGTGTAACTCATGTAAGAGTGTTTGCCTAGCACATGCAAGGCCATGAGTTCAATCCTCAATATCACAAAACAACATCAACAACAAAACATACTTTTAAAAATGCAGAAATAGAAGAAAGACCAAGAGTAGGGATAGTGAGACCACTATCAGAAATTTACTAGAATGAACCATTTTCAAACTATAAAAGACAATTCCATACAATTCATAGTAATTAAGACAGAAAAATAAAAGAATCGAGATTTTAAAAAATCAAAATTGTGAATTAGAATATCCATTCACTCAACAAATAATTACTGATTTACAAATGTAGAATGAGAAAGGAAACACAAACAATGCATAGGCTAAATGAAAAAGGAAAGACAAGTTTATACATAGATACATCATCCTCTAGCTAATTTTCACTATAAATTCACAAAACTTCCACCATAAACTTATCAAATATTCAGTCCTCCATTTATTTTACTACTATATAACACTTACTAAGCCCTGTTTCAAGCACTGTAATAAACTTCATGCACATTATCTCATCCCAATCCTCTAAACCGTTTTAAAAGTGAGATTCTGAATTATCCCATTTAAAAGAGGATAAAACTTATTGAGGTACACATGATTATCTAAACGCATAATTGGTTCTGTATTCACTATAATTCTGAGACATTTGAAAGTATAATCCTATTTTTAAACCAATGATTATTACCTGTTTCCAAGACAACATATTTTCTTTTCCTTCAATAAGAAAAAAAGGACTACCTGCTATTGCCCCCATTTCTGAATATTATAACACTGACCAAACATAAACTACTAATAATACCCAAAAAGTAATACCTATAATGCAAATACCAAGGAAAAAATCTCTATATTTATGATTTTATCCTTAGCAACTACAAATGCATGTGGTCCTCCAGCTATTTTTTATTTGAATTTATGCTATTAACTAATAAATCATCCTCATACCCTCTGATACCAATAAGGATTCAACTTCTAATGCCATACAAGTTAGCAGCAGAGGCACATGCACAAGCATGACAAAACATTTGAGGAACACAGTTTAACTAACATTGTAATTTTTAAAAATATACTTTTAACAAAAAAAAAAAAAAAAAAAAAAGTTTTCATTCCTGTAATTAGAAAACTTGATTCTCAGAGTGCAAACACCAATTTTCTACTTGGAAAGAGAGATTAATACATTAAAATATGGCCTACAGAAAAAAAATAGTTTAATTCAAACAAAGAATTCTCTAAAACAAGGACTATGATTTAAGTGTAAAAGTAAAAACCTAACCTAAAACCCTAAATAATGTATTGTTGTTTATTCCATATAGGAAAGTAGGGGCTTATTTTACTTCCGCAGTCTACTTTATAATTTAAATTTGGTCCAGTACTCAAGTTCTGTATCATTGGCCCCACTTTAAAAACAAAAATATCTCATCCTCCAAGCACACATAATCCTGTTTACCCATTTTCATGTCCTTCTCCTTCTATTCCAAATTGCCCTTTTAAATGTATACAAATAACCATTAAATATACAATAAACTACCACCTATGCTACAGTGACAAACTGTAAAATCTTCTAAAAATCATTTTTAAAGCACTAAGTACTCTTTATAAAAGATCTTTCTACTATCACTTTGAGTTATCTACTTAATTCTCTTCTCCTATCTCAGCACCTCCACTAAAATATTGATATTTAAGGGTAGAATATATTTCCAATTAATCTATTTAGGTCTAAGGTACTTCACTCACAGCTTTGCACTATAAACTGCAACACTACTTTTGTTTAATAAGTGAATTACAATGCAAGAAATCAGCAAAAGATAACCTCACTTTTTACAAAAATCCCTCGTATTAGTACTTACTTTTAACTACAGGCCCCTCAAGTTATTTATGAAATTCTGTCTTGACATTATTGATTATTCCCACATTTTCAATGAGCCTATATAAATCAATAATCCTGACTAAAACTGACATCTTCTGTGCTGTTATGAAGCTTACAATAGGTTCCCTCAGCAGTTTTTATACCTTTATATTTATAGTGGCAAAAGAAACAACAGCTATTAGCTGTTAACAGCTATTAGCTGAACAGTTTTTTTGGAAGCAAATCAGAAAAGACCTACTGTTTCAAAGAAAGACACAAAGGTGGTGGTTGGATAAAAGAAGCATTATTACTACACAGAAAATGCAAGTAACAGATCTAAATGAAAAAATTTTGTTAGAATACCATTCTTCATTTGGGCACTGTTCAAATGGGTATATTGGCCTTGTAAAAATCAATCAAGTAAGTACACTTACTGAACTGTGCACATCTCAATGTATTTCATCACAATTTAAATGAATGGGCTCATTTTCATATCCCCACATCTGTATCATTCCTTTCCTTCAGGTATATTGTATTTGGCTTCAGGTTCAATATTTTGCAAACCACAGAAAGTCTGCTGTGCAACCTTGTAAATTCAAGGTAGGAAAATTAGATTTGAATGAGGCTAAGAAATCCAAACCAGAGTAATCAAGAAGTGATCACATAATACACTTTTTGTTATCTTAAGAACTCAAGCAGGTAACTATTTTTCATCATTGCTGGATTAAACATTACATGGAGGACTCAAATGTATAACTGGGTTACAGAAAAAAGTACAAGATTCTGCCTCTGAATTTTAATTATTAAGGTATGGTTGTCATTTAAGCATTACCACTTAAACACAAAGAAATGTATTTTAATAGCTTCCTTCTAGTATTCTAACCACACTTAAAACATGTAATTCATTTTCCATTTAGGGCAGTCAAATCACTGAATCTTTATCTGGAGAAAGAGAGAGAGAGTATCAAGTTCAATATACTGTACATTCTTTATTCTTCCTGCAAAGATATTAGTAACTTTCTATTTTAAAATAAAATTTAAATTAAAAGACTACGTTTAAGCTAAACAAAACCCTATAATAACTAGTTACAAGCTATAATGCAACTCTTCATTCAAAGGGTACAAAAAAAATTTATTCTTTGAACCTTATTTTTATATATTATGTCTGTTTTTCAAAAGTTCAGAGTATTATTCCTAATTTTATTTGCATGAGACATCAAAGTAAATAGTTTGTTCACAAATATACAGATTCCGAAAAAATGGAAATGTGTGTCCTAAGAACCCATAAAATCCTATTATCGAACATACTTCCGCCAGGCGAATTACTACATACCTGTAATCCCAGCAACTCTGGAGACTGAGGCAGAAGGATCACAAGTTCAAGGCCAGGCTCACCAATTTAGCAAGGCTCTAAATAACTTAGCAAGACCCTGACTCCATAAAAAAAAGGAGGATGGAGTGAGATGTAGCTCAATGGTAAACTACCCCTAGGTTCAGTCCTCAGCACCAAAAAACAAAACATACTTCAGCCCATGCTTAGAGTGCCCAAGCCCTAGGTTCCATCTCCAGCATCCTGCCCCAACAAAAAATACTTCAGTACAGAGTGAAGAAAGTAGCAGGATATAATGCACTCACCCCAAATTCTTAAAGTTCCAGACAAAAATGATATAGTACAATGGGCACTGGCAATGGGGAACAAAGTCAAGAAAACAATCTTGGAAAGGAGTCCCTTCACAACAAATATTAAAACACCATACAACAACAGTTCACTACAATGGCCCAATGTTGGGGAAAATATTGTTCAATAACCACTTTTATATAGTTGGCCAACAACATCCACAAATACACAACAGATGTACAAAGAAAAATTATAAAAACTACAACTATTTCATTCCAAAAGAGAGTATGGGGAAGGATTCTCTATAGCTTTAAGCAAAGTCACTGTAAAAACTTAACAGCTACAGATAAAAATCACGCAAAATACACCACATGCTGTTTTTCCCAAAGCTTTATTGTGTTCAGAGATCCAAATGTCCTGAACTTGCTCAAAAATGGAGATTCCTAAGCCCGACTTTGAATTTCTTTCTGACTCAGTAAATCTGGAGTTGGGCTCAAGAATTTGAAGGTTTCCACTTCCTAACACTTGAAAACTACTGCCTGTGGCAAAGGACAAAAACAGAAAAGATAGCATGCTCCTGGTGATGCAGGATTCATTATGTGCAATTGTTGCACTATGCTGTAACATGATGATCTCAGAGGTTAGTGAAGTCCTCAAGCTGAGTTCCTACACACCTTGTTTTCCACCTCTCTCCCTCCCTCCTAGACCTGTGTGTCACCTTTGAGAAGGCATTCTTGCCCCCATTTAAAATCACACAGTCTGTAAGTTTACAGAGACCAGAATTTTGTCTAGAGTAATCATAAAATGGATCCAAATGAGGGCACCGGAAACCTCAATAAGAGCCCAATACGTTCAATAGGCCATGCTCTTTGTGATGGCTATTGTGGTGGTTCAGATACCTTTCCTGGTAAACTCCTTAATCCTACACCATGTCCCACAGTGTCCACCACCCAGGAGACATCCTTACTATTCGTTGAATGATGAATGACCAGGTCAGTAGAACTGCACAATGCCTTACACAGTCTTTTACTCTGGGAAAAACCCGATTATCAGTAGCTACTTACACTAACAAACTGAATGTCATCTTCGTTTTCATCCGTTGTTGATTCAGATGCCTCAGGCCCAGCTGGAGGGGCAGATTCTATTATCTACAAAAATAAGCCAAAACATGCTTATCTATTCAGCCACACACTTGTAGGGAGAGATTTTTCCAAAAAGGACGATTGAGACAAAAGCTTGGACGGAAACTGAGCACAAACGCACGCAAACGCCACGAAGAACTGAGTCGAGGGAGCTCGGTTTTGCTAAGGCGTCGTGCAGCTGTAGTGAATGGCCCTGGAAAAGGAGTGACCAGCGCTCAGAAGGTCCCCACCTACTCCAGGAGCAGGGATGCAAGCTCGCTACCCAAGGGCAATCCTGACTTCAGCCGTCGCTGGGCTCCCGGGGCAGAGCGGCGGCAGCAGGAACTCGGGGCCAGTTCAGGGGCCGGGGGCGGCCATTGTTGCCGCAGGTTCCCGGGGCACGCAAGCAGCAGGCCCGAAGGCCCCGCTCCGCCCTAGATGCTGAGGCGCAGCGCCCCGAGGCTGCGGCCGAGCACAGGCCTCAACCCACCAATCTCGAAACCCTCCGCGGTTCGGCTCCCAGAACGCGAAGGCCCAAGGCTCTGCTACTCACCTCCGACCCTGGGTCTCCCATTTCTCCAACGGCTTGACAGCACCACCACTACTGCTGTCCCTGCCGCCGCCGCCGCTGCAGCAGCCGCTGCTGTCCCCGCTGCCGCCTCCGCCACGACTTCCCTTCCCGCCCTGCACCACCCTGACCCGCCCCTGCGTGAGCGCTTACGCAGCTGACGCCGCAGGCAACACGAGACGCAAACCACAAGGAAAAGAGCAGCGGTCCTCACAGGCCCGCTATACCCCGGAGCCTCTTTAGTACACTCCAGGCCTGCCCTCCCCGCACCGCACAGAATGGTGGGAATTGTAGTTCCCATTGGCCTTGAAACCGCTCCCCCACTGCTTGGGTGGAAAAGAGCTAACAAGGGGCCCTCAATGCCGCGCATGCGCTCCACCTAGCAGATATCAGCCATAGCTGGGCAAAGCCCTGGGCAAGACTGGATTCTGTTGGATGAAGTGCAGGAAGATCGCGTAGGATGTGGAGGAGGTTCTCCACTTGGTTGTAAACGTGAAAAGTCTGGCTCCCATAGGCTAAGACAATAACTCGAGAGACAGGAATGGGAGAAGAAAGCTTTATTGGCAATAAACTGGCAGGTGGAAAAGGGAAGGCCTTTCACCCACATTCCATTTAGTGGTCGTAGGTGCAAATGCAGGGAGTCCAGTTTTACCCACAGCCAAGTGGACACTGAAATGGTCTTTTAATTCGTGGAGTAATCAATGGGAAGGTAATTTTGGTGGTAGTGGGGGTTTTGTTGTTGTTATTGTTTGGTTGGTTTTGTACTGGGGATCTAACTTCAGGGCAATTTACACTGAACCACATCACCAGCCCTTTTTATTTATTTATTTATTTATTGAGGTGCTGGGGATTGAACTCAGGGCTTGTGCATACAAAGCAAGCACTGTACCAACTGAGCATATCCCCAGCCCCTTATTTTTATTTTATTTTATTTTTTTTTTTTGAGACAGAATCTACGGTTGCTGAGGCTGGCCTCAAACTTGTGATCCTCCTGCCTCAGCCTCCTGAATCGCTGGGCTTACCGGTTTGCCCCACCACGTGCCCAGCTGAGTAATCAATTCTTTTGACGTGGTTTGGATGTTGTCCACAGGTCACCAAGAGTTTCTGGTTCCTGAATAACTAAAGGAAGATTACTACGACCTAAAGAAAGGTTACTGATTGGGAGGACCACTATTGTTCTATGATGTTTCCCCCTCATTATTTTCTGGCAAGCTCATTTACTGGTTAATATTTGAGGAATGATGCAAACAGACTTGCTAGTGCTAGGGACAAAAGTTTTAATGGTTGTGAAAGAGAAGCTCACTAATAATTTTATGTTTTAGCCCTAGAGGCAGGAGGTAGAAAATAATATCTCTGTTTTCTTATTCTCCGCCCTGGCCCTGTCTCTGTCTCTTTCTCATTGAGGAGGGGGGGGGTGTCTGTTTAGGTGAAGAATTGAATGTGAAGTGCCCTTATTAAACTCTCCTCCTGTATGTTACTCAGATTTCTATCTCTGTGACAAAATACCTAAGATAAACAATTTAAAGCAAGAAAGGTTTATTTTGATTCACAGTTTCAGAGGTTTTTCAGTCCATCAGTCAACTTGGCTTAATTGTTTCTGAGCTTGTGATGAGAAAGAACATCATAGTTAGGAGTGCCTAGTGGAAGAAAGCTGGCTCACCACATGGCAAACAAGAACCAGAGAGAAGAGACAAGAGGACAGATGTAGCTTTCCCCAGCATTCCTCCAGGATCCATCGCCTCCAAATAGGCTTTACTTCCTTTACTTTATGAACTCACTGATGGATTAAGCCACTGATGAGGGTAGAATGGTCACTATCCAATCACCTTCCAAAGGCTGTGCCTCTGAACAGTGCTGCCTGGTGGACCAAGCCTTTAACATGTGAGCTTTGGGTTTGGATTTAAAATCCAAAGCATAACAGCTTCAGTCTTGCAGCCCTAGCCAAGTGCAAACCCTGAAGCCAGAATTAGACAGGCAGTCAGTATAGATAGGTAAATCAGGTCAGGTCAGCTCTAGGAGGCCAATTTGAGTGAGCCTGTGAGGTTGGAGACTGCTCTCTGGGGGACTGAACAGCCTTCAAAGCCCTTCCTCCACCCTAGCAAGATAACCTGCCCCAGCTCCAACCTATTGCTAAGTTAACCTGTTCCAGGAATTGCTCTTCCCTACAGGGAGTTATAAAATTGTTAATTCATGTGTCCTGGGCTGCTCCATCCATGACTCCCTCCTCCAACCGCTTCTCACCTTTTGGCCATCCCATTGAGTGCCTCCTGGACCTAGTCACAGGAAGGAGAGAGATAAGGGGAAGAGAGCAGAACAAAGAAAGCCTAGGACATATAAAACAGGCAGAACACCTCAATTTTGGGGATACCAGCTATGGCCCTCTTCTCTCTCCCAGGAGAAGACTATGTTACCCCTTTTCTCTGTTGTACATGCTTGCCTCTGCATGTTTCTCTAATGTTATACTTCAACATGTGAGGAAGCAGAACTAACTCAAGGAGATATCAACACAACTGAGGAAGAAAACTCAGTGAAGAAAATGGGTGAAGTGAAGAATCAATTAGAAAAGGATCAATTAGAAAAGGCAGCCAAAGTCTAGCTAGCTTTATCACTAACCCTAGACTTGTAATTTTAAGATGTACTTTTTCAAAATATTCTCAGGATACCCAACTAAAATAAAATTTAACCTTTTTTTTTCAGTTTACACTCATATACCAGTCTACAAAATAGATCAAATTCAACTCTTTTCATTTTTTTATCAGATAATGCCTTATTTTTTAAAAGTTTTTTTTTAACACATAAACAGTGGTCAATGAGGTTTTTAAAAAGAATGTAAGTGAGAAAATTAAGTCTTAAGTGCCTGTTTTTCTCTGTTTATATACAAAACAATCAACTGATTGCTTATGACTGTAGTAATAGGTTTTTTTTTAAAATTTTTTTAGTTGTTTATTTTTATTTATATATGGTGCTGAGAATCAAACCCAGTGCCTCACATATGCTAGGCAAGTGCTCCACCACTGAGCTACAACCCCAGCCTCAGTAATTGTTTTTTTAATATTTGATATTTCCTGAATCTCCATTAAGTGCTTTATGATATCACTTGTTTTTCTACCAAGTAAATTTGAAAATTGCCTGTAAATTGTACAGGCCAATTGAGAGCTGGCAACTTGAACTGTGAATTCTTCAAAAGTTGTACATTTATTATTATGCCAGGGATTGAACCCAGGGGTATTTAACTGCTGAGTCACATTCCGAGCCATTTTTGGGGGGAGCAGGGGATTGAACCCAGGGTCTTGTACATTCGAGGCAAGCACTCTACCAACTGATCTATATCCCCAGCCCCTCAAAAGTTGTACATTTAAACTGAACATCACTAAAACTTTTAAATGTGTACTCAAAACTTTTAAAAGATTGTCTTAATGAGAGTTCAGTAAAATATTTAATTGGTTGCATGTAGGAGTTAAATTGGTAAAACCCTTCAAAACCAGTCAGTCTATGGATAGAGCCAAAGAAAAAAACATTAATACTATTCAATTCAATAATTGTAGTTAAGGGATTTATGGTTTGTTTATAATAGCAAAAATATCAGAATGTCTAATAACTTGGGAATGGAATGGTTAAATTTTGATACATAATCACTATATAGACTTTTATTGCCATTGAATATGTTTACCTAAAATTTCTGAAAGCTTATTTTTGAAAAATGTAAGCTATATGTATGATTGAAAGCATGTCAAACCACCAAGCAAACTATGTCTGAAATGATCTGTACTAGCAACCTTATGTTGATATTCTTCCTTCAACGCATTATGTATCAAGAATTCTAGAGCTTCAACATTAGTTTTCATCATTTCTCCATTGACTTTTTTGCTATTTTTATTGAACAATTACATAGTGAAACATGTCTGAACAATAGTTGCTCAGTAGCATTTAAAATTCTGAAAAACTGTTTCTTGACTGAGGATATGCCACCAAGAGGAACATTAAATAAATCAGAATTTAAAACTCCCATTAAGAATAATTATCTGATAAATCTCAGAAAAAAAAAAGGAAAATTTCAGGATTGACATCCAACTGACTAGCATGAACCTCTAGTTTATTTAAGGAATAATTAATTTGGGCAGAAGAGTTTATTTATACACAGCTCCAAATTTTGTTATGCTTTAGTAAAATACAATCACTTTCAATGTAATTATTTTATTAAGAAGCACATTTCAAGGGGCTGGGGAAGTATCCCAATGGTAGAATGCTTGCCTAGCATGCAGGAGGCCCTGGGTTCAATTCCAATACTGAAAAAAAAAATTAAACCCACATTTGGTTTGGATTTAAATGCTTTCATTTAAAGATCCGACAATTCAAATTGTTTTATTAACAATTCCTGACAAAGTAAGAAATGGTTTAGAGGCATTCATTCCAAAACAAAATATTCTTGAAGGAATAAAATAACTCAGGCGTCAGGTGTCTTTGGTATTGCTTGGGAGTTATATGAGCAGAATTAAAGAGCAATTGGCTTTGAAAGAGTATAAAGAATTAGTCCACAAGTCTATCATGCAATTTCTCTGCTTCTTTCAGGTCTGGAATTCTGCACAAGTTACGCACATAAGGAAAAAAGCCATTTGGAGCACAGCACAAAAGAAGGCGGCTCATTTCTATGGTCAATTCATAAATACAAGCTGCTTGTTTCATTAGAGCAAGCTGTCATACATACATATGGACATTTTCCCTTTCAAACAAAATGCATTTGTACTTAAACAGATGAGAGTAGTTTTGTTGTTATTAAACATTGTGAAAATTTTGCAATACCTCTCATCTCCTTTCTTGAAATATTTGGAGGATGACATGACAGTTCACCCTATTCAGATCATTGAATACTATTCCTCCGTGTCAGACCACTGAACAAAACTTCAACTTGTGGTGGATCACTAGGGTTTTTAAAACACCATTGATAACCAAAAGTATTAGAACTATTTATATTCAATAAAAGAAGTGGTTTGTAGCAAAGTGTAAGGGTAGGCATAATTGTAAGAATCTTGTTGGAAGGCAGTATCTATTAAATTAAGTCTAATTTTGTTTACAATAATCTATAATGTTAAAATAGTTGTCAAAAATCCTTTTACCAAAGAGCAACTATGGATTAATTTAAAGCAATGTAACTATTATTTGTTTCTTCCCATAAGGTGAAGGATAGTAAAAAGTTCTAAGCAGAAGCAAAACATCCTGCTATGATTTCACACTTATAGAAGAGTTGCAAATAACAACATTTGCTTTAGCATATCCTCTAATCTATATTTGTTGTCTGTCTATACATTTTTTCCTATCATTCATCCTTATCCTCAATATTTCCATCCTAAGAACAAGGATCTTTTTTTGATGTACTATAATAAATAACAAAATCTGGAAATTTAACATTGATAAAGAACTTCTTTCCTAATTTATGATCCTCATATTTTGTCAGTTATCCACATTATAATATCCAATCCAGAATCACACCATGCATTCAGTTGTTGGGTCTTCTTATTCTTCTCTTTCCAACCTTTGTCTATATGATATTGATGTTTTTGAGAAGTCATGGCCAATTATTTTATAAAATATTCCTCAATTTTGGTTTGTCAGACATATGGTCATGATTTAAGATAGATCATATTTACCAGACAAAACACTGTGACACTGAAACATTTTAGATTATCACATTATTATGGCTATCTGCCCCTCATCGAGGACATTTAATTTTAGTCATCTGGTGAAGGTAACATTCAGTGACTAATCGTATCAAATTAGTAGTACTATTTTTCCCTTTACAACTAATAAGCAATCTGTGGTGATATACTTTGAGGCCTTGCAAACACCATGCTCTTCATAATCTTATGTCTTAGATACGGCATCTTCTGATAATTTTTGCATGTACCATTTTTTATGATGGTTTTATATTATGGTTGCTTGTACATAACTTTTTATATGATGGTTGCAAATGGTAACACTATTGTTCTCTTGACATTTTCACCTTTTTCTTGCCTCTTACTTTATAAAAATTTATCATAGGTACAAATTCATTGGTTTCCTTTTTTAAAACCTTTCATTACATTATTTTATAATTTTAAAGAGCATGCAAATACTCAGAATCACATAAGTAGCTTTCATTGCTACCATCCCACTGCCAGATCAGTAAGACAGACTCCAGACTACCCTAAACAATTTAGCAAGACCCTTTCTCAAAATAAAAAGAGCAGGGGATATGGCTTAGTTGTTAAGCACCCTTGGTTCAATCCCAGGTTCAAAAAAAGAAAAGAAAAAGAAAAAAAAAGTCACGAATCTTCTCATAAAGGAGATGACTTCTTTTGTTAACAGAGAATGGAGAAGTTCAATCCTAAGGGTGCTCTCAAGACCAAGATAGTGATGAATGGCAACTGAGAGGATATTCAAGATACCAGGCAACCAGTAGGTTACCTAGTTTTCAGGAGAACAATAGACTAAGGTAGTTTATATGCGCCCCTAGGGATGAAAACAAATATTGAACGCTGACCTCAGACACTATTCTTCAAAGAAGCCAGAATTTGGATGACTTTGCAGAGCAATTTATCCCCCAGAGTATTATAAGACACAACAGAATAATCAGCAACAATTAATGGAGTTTAACAACTGGTAATAGATAAGGAAAGTGAGGAAGCAGGCTCTATCCAAATTCATTTTATTCCATAGGGACTGTGGAGATGCTGCAACTCCCGGAGGAGCAACATAGAGGCTACACTCTAAAACAATCTAGCTTATCACTGAACACATAAATGAACGAATACCAATAGAAAATCTTAGAGGGAGGGTAATATCCATATAAAGAGTTAACACAATTCTTTGTATTACCAAAAATGTCCAATTTTCAACAAAAAATGTACATGGCAAGCAAAGGAATAGGAAAGTGTGACCTATTCACCAAAAATAACAAAATAAAAAAATCATAAAAAACAGGCAACAGAAACTGTCTATGACACATTAGTTTAAAAAAAAAAAAGAAAGAAAGAAAAAGAAAAGAAATCCAGGCATGATGGCGCACATCTGTAATCCCAGCAACTCTGGAGGCTGAGGCAGGAGGACTGCAAGTTCAAAGCCAGCCTCGGCAACTTAGCCAAGTCCCAAGCAACTCAGTGAGACTCTGTCCCAAAATAAAAAATAAACAAAGGGATGGGGATGTGGCTCAGTAGTTAAGGGCCTGTGGATTCAAGAAAAGCTTCAGGGCTGGGGAATAATAAATAGCTCAGCAGTAGATCACTTGCCTAACATTTGCAAGGTCCTGGGTTCAATCCCCAGCACTACAAAAAAAGTAAAAGAAATATGTGGTAGGGACTGTCTCAGAACAAAGGAAAGATAACATGACACCCTCAATATTAGTATGCACATTCCACAACTGTTGTAACATTGTTGCAACTCTATATTATAGAAATAGAATGCCCCATCAGAATGTGTTTTATTTTATATGCAAGGCAAAGAACTAGCAAGTAAGGAGGAACTAACAAAAGGCATACAAGGCAATGCCTTCTGTGTTTAGGGCTTTAGAAATGAATCCATTAGGTCAGTGCTGGCCCTGCTTCCTGCTAAACACCCTGGTGGTGCCCTAACTCTCTGCATAAGAATCCCAGGAAGTAGTCATATACAAGTTCTCAGAATTAAGTGAAAACATGACTAAAAAGGAAAGGACGGTATAATGACAATGATACATCAAATGGAATATCAGTAAAGAGATTAAAATTATAGAAAACAAATGAAATTCTGAAATTGAAAAGGATAAGAGATGAAAACTTTTTAAAAATTCACTAAAGAGGCTCAAAGGTAGATTTGCACTGTCAGAAAAAAAGACTAAGGAAACTTGAAGATAAATTGATAAAGATTATTCAATTCAAAGAACAAAGAGAAGAATGAAAAATGGGAGTCTTAGAAATGTACAACACCATTAATCACACCAACATACGCATAATGAGGGTACCAGAAAAAATATTTAGAGAAATAACTGCTGGAAACTTGCCAAACTTATTGAACAGCAATAACCCAAACATACTAGAAGCTCAATGGACTAAGTGGGATAAACACAAACAGAGCCTAAACAGACACATTGATGAACCCAGCCTAATTCCATTTTAAGATTGGGATCCATCTCGTCACAAAGTCATGAAAAGTTAATTTCTGTTTTACTATAAATTACTGCAATTTCTAAATTTGTTTAGAATTCCTGCCTGTGCCTTGAACTCTCACCCATGCCTGGCTTTCCCTGACCAGATAACAACTCTCTCTAAAACCTCATAAATCCTGGCTCCACCTGACCAGATAACAACCCTCTCTGAAACCTGAGTGGCGCCTCATAAATTCTAATGTTGAGATCTAAATTTACTCCCTACCTTGAAATATCATGCCATGTAGATCATTAACCTGCTATCTGCCTTTGTATTATGCTTGTCAAAATTCTGTTAGCTCTAAGTTCTCAAGACACCCACCTTTGCAACTTTTTGTGCTATAAAATCATGTTCCTGGAAAGCTGGGGGACTGATCTCGAGCTCGGGGTTTTCAGGAGAGACAGTCCTGGCCAGCTCCTGTGTACACAATTACAAGCTTGCTTTAATTTGATTTAAAATTGGAGTCGGTGGTCTTTTCTTTGTGCTGTGGCTTAACAAAATCATAGTAAAAACACTGAAGAAAACTCATGAAAACAGCTGCAGAAAAATAGCTCCTTATTTCTAATGGAAAACAAAAAAGATTAACAGCTGACTTCTCAGAAAAAACAATGGAGGTGAGAAGGAGTGTTAAAAGTACTTAAGAAAAAAAAAACAGTGAACTAATAATCCTACATCTGACAAAGTTCCTTTCAAATACAAAAGTGAAATAAAATCTTTCCTATATAAACAAAAAAATGAGAAAATTTGTTGCTAGAAGACCTGCCTTATCAGAAATTCTTTAGGCAGAGAGAGTGTTAACTCAGGTCTACACACTAAAAAAATGAGAGCACGCATAAGGTTAATTATATAATTATAAGAGCAGCATCAATGCATATTTTCTCCTCTTAACTGATTGTATATTATGTATCATTGCTATTACTAAGCCTGTAACATAGAAATGTAATATACGTGTAATATATTATTCAATAACAGCACAAAAGTTTGTAGGAGCAAAGTTTTACTGGGCTAAAGAAATAACTATAAGGGCTGAGATTGGGGCTCAGCGGTAGAGCACTCGCCTAGCACACACGAGACCCTGGGTTTGATCCTCAGCACCACATAAAAATGAATAAATAAAATAAAGATACTGTGTTCAACTAAAACATAAATATAAAAAAGAAATAACTACAGATAATAAATTTATAATTATAGTAACACTTTGTTGGTTTTTATGACAAATGTAATAGGCATAACAATAATATTTTAGAAAGGAGTGAAGGGACTAAAGCTATATAGGAGTAACATTTCTACATATAACTGGAACATATAAGCTAGTACAAATCTAAAGCTGATTCTGATGTGTATGATAAACATAAGAACAAACACTTTTTTAAAAAAAGTGAACAAAATCATTACATTAAAATGCTACATTAGAAAATGTTATCAATAATGTAAAAGGAAGGAAGGAAGGAGCAACTGAGGAACAAAAAGATCTGACACACACAGAGAGCATAAAGTAAAACAGCAGAAATATATCATGTATAGATTACATCAATAATTATAGTAAATGTGAATAGATCGAATGGTCTAGTCAAAAAGATCTATAAGTCAAAGAAGAAAGCAAAACAGGAACCAGAAACTATTTTGAGATCAATGAAAATATACAATATACTAAAACTGACGGTAGGCTAAAGCAGAGCTTAGAGGAAACTTTATAATTAAAAATGCCTATATTGGGCTGGGGCTATAGCTCAGTGGCAGAGCGCTTGCCTTGCATGTGTGAGGCACTGGGTTTGATCCTCAGCACCACATAAAAATAAACAAATAAAATAAAGTCATGCTGTCTATCTACAACTACAAAAAAAATTTTTTTAATTAAATAAAAATTAAAATGCCTATATTAAAAAAGACAAAAATGTATACATGTTTCAAAACATCATACTGTATACCACAAATATATAATTTTTATTTTTCAATCTAAAAATTATTTTTCTGAAAAGGCAAAAGGTCTCAAATCAATAAGCTAGCCTTACTTCCTAAATCCCTGAGGAAAGGAGGGCTAGCTAAAACTAAAACAACAAGGAGGAAGGAAATAATAAAGAATAGAGCAGAAATTCATAAAATAGAAACTAGAAAACAGAAAAATCAATGACACCAAAAGCTGTTTAAAAGATCAGCAAACTGAAAAACCTTTAGCTAGTTTGGCCAATAAAAACAGAAGACTCAAATTACTAAATCAGAAATGAAAGAGGGTTTATTTCTACCAACTTTAAAGAAATAACACAAGATTGTAAGGGGTTTCTCTCTCCTCTTATAGATCACCCATTCTCTCCCTCCCTCTTGAGAGTGCTTTCTTTCCTAATAAACTTTGCTATACAAAAAAAAAAAAAAAAAAAAAAAAGATTGTGAGGATTACAATGAACAATTGTACATCAAAAAATTAGATAACTTAGATAAGATGGATATATTTCTAGAAAGACACAAACTACTAAAATAACTCAAGAAGAAATACTAGCCTTAATAGAGCTATAACAAGAGATTGTATCTGTAATTATAAACCTACCCACAAAGAAAAAGCCCAGGGCCAGGTAGCTTGAATGCTGAATTCAACAAAACAACTATATAAAAATGAATGCCAACTCTTTTTAAAAAAATTTTTTTTTAGTTGTAGATGAACACAATACCTTTATTTTGTTTATTTTCACGTTGTACTGGGGATTGAACCCAGTGCCTCATGCGTGCTAGCCACAACCCCAGCCCCTGAACACCAATTCTTTACAAGATCTTCCAAAAAATAGCAGAGCAGGGAACACTTCCCAACTTATCTTATAAGGCCAATATTATAGTGATAACAAAACTAGAAAAAAACACAGGAAAAGAAAATTTTAAAGCAATATCTCTTCTGAAATGTAGACTCAAAAATTTTCGACAAAACACTACATGACCAAATCTGGCAGTAAAAAGAATTATAAACCATGACCAAGTGAGATTTCTACCAGGAAATACAAGGTTAGTTTAGCATCCAAAAATAAATTAATACACTAAATTGATAGAATTAAAAAATTAAGATCACATGATCATCTTTAAGATGTATTATATCTTCAGTGTATTATCAATTTATTTTTTTCATGATGAAAGGAAAAGACAATAAACCTAGAAGGAAACTTTCTCAATAAAAGACATCTATGGAAAACCCACAGCTATAGGTTAAAGACTGGATGCTTTATCCTCTTTCAATACTTCTATTCAACATTATGCAAGCCAGGGAAATTGGGTAATAAAAGGAAATAAAAGACATCCATATTGGATTGTAAAAGTATATCTCCATTCACATATGACATATTTTTTGTATAAAAAATCCTGGGAAAGCTACTAAATTAAGTATTCAAACATAATTAAAAAGTTCAAGCTGAAGGGACATTCTTGCTATGTTGAGTATTGGGATCCTTGAATACAATATTTCTTTCCATTTATTTAGATCTTCTGTAACTTGTGATTTCTTTAATCAGCATTGTGCAGTTTTTAGCATACCAGTCCTGTATGTTTTGCTAATTGTACACCTAAGCATTTCTTTTTTTTCTTTTCTCTTTCATTCTTCTTATTTTTTTTTAAGAGAAAGCAACAGTAGATAGTATTGATTTTTAAACCTGGCATTTATATGGTTATTGCTAGAACATAAAAATAGAGCTCAATTTTCTATATTTATTTTATATCTTGCAATCTTACTGAACTCACCTTCTAGTTTTAGGTTTTGGGGGGATTTTTTTTATTGCTTGTTTGTAGATTCTTTGGGATTTTCTATGTAGTAAATTGTGTCATCTGGAAATAGGGACAAGTTTTCTTCCTTTCCAGTTTGTAAACTTTTTGTTTCCTATCATTCATGTCAAATTTTTTCAAAAAACTATAGTTAACATTATACTTAATGATATGATACTGAATACTTTTCCCTTAAGAACAAGAAGGTGACAAGGGTTTCTACTCTTACTACTTTTATTCAACATAGTGATGGAATTCTAGCCAGTGCAGTAAGACAAGAAAAGGAAGTTAAAGGCACAAAGATTGGAAATATCTACCAAAATTTATAATACAATACTCATTCCTAGGAATTTTCCTTCAGATGTATCTGCAAGGTTTGAAATAGCACATGCATAAGATATTCCTAGTGATGTTGTATGTAACAATTTAAGAATACTGGAAACATCTATATCCATCATTAGTGAACTTTCAAATAAATTATGGCACATTATATGAGAGAAACATTTAAATAATATAAAATTAGAAATTAGGATAGTGGTTGTATTTGGGAAATAGTGACTAAATTAGTGACTGGAAAGGGATGCTGAGGGGTTTTCTGGAATACTGGTTCTCATTACACAGTTTTTTGGTTTAATAGAAAATCATAACTATACATCTTTAATCCATGCACCTTTTTAAAATTCTTTTTTCCTTTTTTCATCATTTGCTTATTTTTTTTAACAGAATGTCTTTGTTTTATTTTATGTGGTGCTAAGCATCGAACCCAGTGCCTCACATGTGCTATGCAAGCACTCTGCCACTGAGCTACAGCCCCTGACCTAATCCATGCACTTTTATATGTATATTTCAATATAGCAAGACCCTGCCTCAAAAAAAACCTGTAAAGCTAATCTGGATTAATATACTTATTAAAATAGTCTAAATGCTTTTGAAAAATACAGATAATTTTAACTATTAGATGTAATAATTTATTAAAAATCACTAGTAATTAAGACACTATATATGACAGATTAAAGCATTAACCTATTTCATTTTTCTTCCAAATATTTTACTGAAATGAACATAAAGAAATACTTCCCAAAGCAGCAATGGATGTTTTTGGCATTATCATCCAGGGAATTAATAAAGCAAGGACTCTCTGGGTTATTGAAAAGCTAAATATACTAACAACTACCTTTTTAAAAAAATTTTTTGTGGGTTTTTTGGGGGGGAGGGGTACCAGGGATTGAACTCAGGGGTACTAGAACACTTAGTCACATCCCTAGCCCTACTCTGTATTTTATTAAAGATAGGGTCTCACTGAGTTGCTTAGCGTCTCCCTAATTTGCTAAGGCTGGCTTTGAATTTGCGATCCTCCTGCCTCCACCTTCTGAGAGCCGCTGGGATTACAGCTGTGCCACTGCGCCAGGCCCTAATAACTACCATTTATAAAATTATTACTCCATGGCAGATGCTATATTACACACATAACCTTATTTAATCCATACAATAACCTTGTAAGGTAGGTATTAGTTGGTTTTATCTTTAGTAGACATTTGAGAAAACTTTGGGACACAAAACTAAGTGAAGTAATAATGATTCCACAGGGCATAGGAAGAAACCAATTTGTCGGGGTGGGATTGTGGCTCAGTGGTAGAGTGTTCACCTCCCACTTGCCAGGCCCTGGGTTCCATCCTCAGCACCACATAAAAATAAATAAGTGAAATAAAGGTATTGTGTCCAACTACAATTAAAAAATAAATATTAAAAAAAAAAGAAACCAATTTGTCCCAGGAAATCCAGGAATCATAATACTATGTGCAATCCATGATGGAGGTCAGGTGCCACATACCAAAGAGAGAGGTTGAAAGACTGTATTCAAGAATTATAAGTCCTTCATCCCACACATCTCCACATATCTATTCACAAGGCACTTTCCGCATCAAGTTAAAAGAATTCAAATAAGACCCTGGACATCATGTGTAGTGTGAACCTAAGTAAAAGCTGGAAATAGAATTCACTGAACGTCTTTTTTCTTTTTCTTTGGTATCAGGGATTGAAACCAGGGGAAACCAGGGGGAGCTTAACCACTGAGCCACGTCCCCAGTCCTTTTTTTTTTTTTTATTTTGAGACAGAGTCTTGCTAAGTTGCCTAGGGCCTTGCTAAATTGCTGAGGCTGGTTTTGAATTTGCAATACTGCAAGGACAGCCTCCCCAGCCCAGGGATACACACCCAGCTGAAAGTCTATTTTTAACATTGTTACTTCAGTCCCTTTTCCAAGTCCTGTATGCAAAATATTATCAACTAAGAAAACTTCTGGAGAACACTCAGTATCAACAAAAATAATCAACATCAGACTAATATATAAGATACCTCAACAAAACTACTGGATTTCCACCCAATAACACATATTAAAAGTCATTGTATATGAAAGAACATCCAAGGATCAGATAGAAATGCCCCAGACAGCAAAGTAAATTCAATATGAGAAAAAACTTCAGTAAAACAAATATTGCCCAAAAAATATTTTAAAAAGCTAATATTGGGGGCTTGGGCTGAAGCTCAGTGGGAGAGCACTTACCTAGCAAGTATGAGGCAATGGATTTGATCCTCAGCACCACATAAAAATAAAATAAAGGTATTGTGTCCATCTACAACTAAAAATATATATTTTTTAAAAAGCTAATATTGGTGCTTGGGATGTAACTTAGAGGTAAAACAAATGCTTAGTATGTGCAAGGCCCTAGGTTTGAACCCCAGCGCCAAGACTAAACAAAACACCGCTAATATTTTCAGAGGATAAGTAAAGTGGATCCTTCAATTAAGCAAAAAGTATAATACTTAATGAAAAAAGAAACAAACATAGAACAAGAAACAACTCTTGGTAACAAGAAATGTATACTTGAGCTTAAAAATATAGTAGACTGGGAATTATATAGTTAAGGAATCTGCCAGAAACAGAAAAAAAAAAAGATTTTAAAAAAAGTCATAGGAAAAAAGATAGGACACAGAGAGATTCAGCCCATGATAACTGATTCCCAGTCTAACTGTAATTTCCAAAAGTGACAAAATGAAATGTGATGGGAAATCATATAGAAACTATACCAAAAGTAAAAATAATTTTCCCAGAAGCAAAAAATACAAGTATCCATCATGTATCCAGCACAACATATGAAAAAGATGTAGAAGAGGCAATTCTAATATATCAATGAAAAAGATTTAAAAAGCCTCAAGAAGTAGGGGTACATAGCTTCTGAAGAGAAGAATGAGACTCAGAGTTGTATTAGGCTTCTGAATAGTTACACAGGATGTACCTCTCTGGTATGAACACACAGTAGCTAACCTTACTCTTTCTTCTCCTACTCTTAGAGACACCAAACAAGAAACAAGAAGAGGAAACAAAACATAGATTTAAAAAATATTGTCCCTCTTTTTTTTTCTTTCAGCAGATAGGTGCCATAAAATCTAAAAATCCAAAGGAAAAATTAAAAGTGAGAAGAAAATGCAGAAAATGAATATCAAGATTTCTCATCAGTGGCAGATTCAGAAAGCATCAGCAAAATTATACTTCCTGAAAAGGAGGAACTTACCAAGTAATGTAAAATCTTTAATTCATAAATATAACAATTAAGTGACCGCAGGGCTCTCTTAAGCTGAACTTCAGAAGTCACAAAGTTGAGATGCAGAGAGAAAGGCACAGGGTTATCTAGAGGGTTCTTAGCAGTACATCTCAGAAAAGTCTAGCAAAAACATACTGCCTGAAAGTGAATGGCTCATCTTTAATTGCAGAGCTTCTGTCCTTTACAGCTACTAATGGGCCTGGGGACTGACAGAAACCATTCCAGACTCAGATTGGATCAGACAACCAGAGAAATCAGAGCTACATGAAATAATTTCTTGAAAACCCATACCCACCAGTCCCTGTTACCACAAAATGAGGGCTTCTCAAAGATTTAAAACCTGGAAGGAAACCCTGGAGCCTTCTGTCAATCCAAGAACCCACCTACAAATTGCTGGACCAGGAAAATGATGCCACTAAAAAATAAGCATCTGTGGGGCTGGGGATATGGCTTAGTGGTAGAGCATCTGCCTAACATGCTCAAAGTCATTGGTTCAATCTCCAGTGCAGCAAAAAAAAAAAAAAAAAAAAAGGTGATAGCTCAATATCCATTAAGATTTTATAAGGGGGATAAATAACATGAAAAAGATCTATAAAATTGACAAATGAGGAGATTCCAACATGGCGGCGGGCGCAGAGAGATCAAGTCTCTGACCTCTTCAGCTGTGCAGGCATAGGGAGTCATAAACAACCTAAATCTGTTTGCTCAGGATCACTAGGCAATGCTGAGCTGACGTGGATCTGGGGCAAACAGTCTGGGCCTCTCAGAACACACTCTGAGCCCGGATCGGCTGAATTCAAGCGCCCGTTCACCTGCTTCCCGCAGACAAACAGCTGTGACTCAGCACTAATCCATCCGGCTGAAACAACTGGTCGGCCCTTCTGTTCCTACAGAGGTAAATGCCTACTGAGCCTTCATAGGTAGTGGCCACAGGTTTGAAACGGGGCTTGGGAGAGACAGTAAGGACCCACCCGTTACATTGGTCGCCCGGCAAAGGGAAACGAACTGTCGCCATTTGCAAGAGATACCACCATGGGAGAGAACTGACGTCATCAGACTGCGGCGGAGGAGATAACTTCATTGAAACCTGCGGCTACAGCATCTAATAAATTTATAAGAGTAAACAGTAACTCATCAGTCAAACAGAACAAGTAGTAACGGGAGCAGCTTCAAAAAGCAAGGAAGAAAAGGAGTACAAACAATGCAGGACAGCCTAAATATTCAGGAGGACCTAGAGTCATCGGAAAAATGGTCATATAAAGAACTCAAGGAACACCTTAGACAGATGGAATGGAACCTTAAAGAGGATACAAGACAGCAAATTCATGCAGCGAAAGAACACATTGAGAATGAATTACATAAACAGATAAAAGAAGAAGTTAAGCATCTTTATCAGGAGATAGAGATTATAAAAAATAATCAAACAATAATTCTAGAAATGAAGGAAATGATAAACCAAATTAAAAACTCAATTGAGAGTATCACTAACAGAGTGGAGCAAGTAGAAGTCAGAACGACAGATAATGAAGACAAAATATATCATCTTGAAAAGAGTCTAGCCAACTCAGAAAGGCTGGTAAAAAATCATGAGAAAAACATCCAAGAGTTATGGGATAACATAAAAAAACCAAACTTACGAGTCATTGGGATAGAAGAAGGTACAGAGATTCAAACCAAGGGAATGAGTAACCTGCTGAATGAAATAATTACAGAAAACTTTCCAGAAATAAAAAAGGAAACAGATATACAAATTGAAGATGCATACAGGACACCGAGCACACAAAATCACAGTAGACCAACGCCAAGACACATTGTTATGAAGATATCCAATATACAGAACAAAGAGAAAATATTAAAAGCTACAAGAGAAAGGAGACAGATTACATTCAGGGGTAAACCAATAAGGTTAACAACGGATTTTTCATCACAGACACTGAAAGCAAGAAGGTCATGGAACAATGTATTTCAAACACTGAAAGACAATGGATGCCAACCAAGAATTCTGGATCCAGCAAAATTAAGCTTCAGGTACTGACAACGAAATAAAAATCTTTCATGATAAACAAAAGTTAAAAGAATTTGCAGCCAGAAAACCAGCATTGCAAAGCATTTTGAGCAAAACACTACACGAGGAAGAAATGAAAAACAATAACCAAAACCATCAGTAGGAAGTGCCTCGGTAAAGACAGAGGGCGAGGGGAAAGATAATCATGGAGAAACAAACTAAATTTTTTTAAAAAAGGATAAATAATCAAACATGGATGGAAGTACAAACCATATATCAATAGTAACTCTGAATGTTAATGGCTTAAACTCTCCAATAAAGCGACATAGGCTGGTATAATGGATTAAAAAAACAAATCCAACAATATGCTGCCTCCAGGAGACACATCTGATTAGAAAAGACATACACAGACTGAAGTTGAAAGGATGGGAAAAAATATACCATGCACACCCTGGTTGGCCATCCTCATGTCGAATAAAATCGACTTCAAGACTAACTTAATCAAAAGGGATAAAGAAGGACATTATATACTGTGAAAAGGAACCATTCACCAACAAGACATAACAATTATCAATATTTATGCACCAAATAATGGTGCTGCGACATTCATAAAACAAATTCTCCTCAAGTTCAAGAATCAAATAGACCACAACACAATAATTATGGGTGACTTCAACACACCTCTCTCACCATTGGACAGATCCTCCAAACAAAAGTTGAATAAAGAAACTATAGAACTCAATATCACAATCAATAACCTAGACTTAACTGACATATATAGAATATATCAACCATCATCAAATTGATACACTTTTTTCTCAGCAGCACATGGATCCTTCTCAATAATAGACCATATATTATGCCATAGGGCAACCCTCAGTAAATATAAAGGGGTGGAGATAATACCTTGCATTTTATCTGATCATAATGGAAGGAAACTGGAAATCAATGATAAAAGAAGGAAGGAAAAATCCTACATCACATGGAAAATGAACAATATGTTACTGAATGATCAATGGGTTTCAGAAGACATAAAGGAGGAAATCAAAAAATTCTTAGAGATAAATGAAAATACAGACACAACATATCGGAATCTATGGGACACAATGAAAGCAGTTTAAAGAGGGAAATTCATCGCCTGGTGGTCATTCCTCAAAAAAAGAAAAAAACAACAAATAAATGAGCTCACACTTCATCTCAAAGCCCTAGAAAAGGAAGAGCAAAACAACAGCAAATGTAGCAGAAGGCAAGAAATAATTAAAATCAGAGCGGAAATCAATGAAATTGAAACAAAAGAAACTATTGAAAAAATTAACAAAACTAAAAGTTGGTTCTTCAAAAAAATAAATAAGATCAACAGACCTTTAGCCATGCTAATGAAGAGAAGAAGAGAGAGAACTCAAACTACTAACATACGGGATGAAAAAGGCAATATCACAACAGATGCTACAGAAATACAGAAGACAATTAGAAATTATTTTGAAAACCTATATTCCAATAAAATAGAAGATAGTGAAGACATCGATAAATTTCTTAAGTCATATGATTTGCCCAGGCTGAGTCAGGAGGATACACACAATTAGAACAGACCAATATCAATGGATGAAATTGAAGAAGCCATCAAAAGACTACCAACCAAGAAAAGCCCAGGACCGGATGGGTATACAGCGGAGTTTTACAAAACCTTTAAAGACGAATTAATACCAATACTTTTCAAGTTATTTCAGGAAGTAGAAAAAGAGGGAGCTCTTCCAAATTCATTCTATGAGGCCAACATCACCCTGATTCCGAAACCAGACAAAGACATCTCAAAGAAAGAAAACTACAGACCAATATCTCTAATGAACCTAGATGCAAAAATCCTCAATAAAATTCTGGTGAATCAAACACAAAAACACATCAAAAAAATTGTGCACCATGATCAAGTAGGATTCATCCCTGGGATGCAAGGATGGTTCAATATACGGAAATCAATAAATGTTATTCACCACATCAATAGACTCAAAGATAAGAACCATATGATCGTCTCGATAGATGCAGAGAAAGCATTCGACAAAGTACAGCATCACTTTATGTTCAAAACATTAGAAAAACTAGGGATAACAGGAACTTACCTTGACATTGTAAAAGCTATCTATGCTAAGCCTCAGGCTAGCATCATTCTGAATGGACAAAAGTTAAAGGCATTCCCTCTAAAATCTGGAGCAAGACAGGGATGCCCTCTATCACCACTTCTATTCAATATAGTTCTCAAAACACTGGCCAGGGCAATTAGACAGAAGAAATTAAAGGCATAAAAATAGGAAAAGAAGAACTTAAATTATCACTATTTGCAGATGACATGATTCTATACCTAGAAGACCCAAAAGGGTCTACAAAGAAACTACTAGAACTAATAAATGAATTCAGCAAAGTGGCAGGATATAAAATCAACACGCATAAATCAAAGGCATTTCTGTATATCAGCGACAAAACTTCTGAAACGGAAATGAGGAAAAACACTCCATTCACAATATCCTCAAAAAAAATAAAATACTTGGGTATCAACCTAACAAAAGAGGTGAAAGATTTATACAATGAAAACTACAGAACCCTAAAGAGAGAAGTAGAAGAAGATCTTACAAGATGGAAAAATATACCCTGTTCATGGATAGGCAGAACTAACATCATCAAAATGGCGATATTACCAAAAGTTCTCTATAGGTTCAATGCAATGCCAATCAAAATCCCAACGGCATTTCTTGTAGAAATAGATAAAGCAATCATGAAATTCATATGGAAAAATAAAAGACCCAGAATAGCAAAAGCAATTCTAAACAGGAAGTGTGAATCAGGCGGTATAGCGATACCAGATTTCAAACTATATTACAGAGCAATAGTGACAAAAACAGCATGGTACTGGTACCAAAACAGGCGGGTGGACCAATGGTATAGAATAGAGGGCACAGAGACTAATCCACAAAGTTACAACTATCTTATATTTGATAAAGGGGCTAAAAGCATGCAATGGAGGAAGGATAGCATCTTCAACAAATGGTGTTGGGAAAACTGGAAATCCATATGCAACAAAATGAAACTGAATCCCTTTCTCTCGCCATGCACAAAAGTTAACTCAAAATGGATCAAGGAGCTTGATATCAAATCAGAGACTCTGCGTCTGATAGAAGAAAAAGTTGGCTCCGATCTACAGATTGTGGGGTCGGGCTCCAAATTCCTTAATAGGACACCCATAGCACAAGAGTTAATAACAAGAATCAACAAATGGGACTTACTTAAACTAAAAAGTTTTTTTCTCAGCAAGAGAAACAATAAGAGAGGTAAATAGGGAGCCTACATCCTGGGAACAAATTTTTACTCCTCACACTTCAGATAGAGCCCTAATATCCAGAATATACAAAGAACTCAAAAAATTAGACAATAAGATAACAAATAACCCATCAACAAATGGGCCAAGGACCTGAACAGACACTTATCAGAGGAGGATATACAATCAATCAACAAGTACATGAAAAAATGCTCACCATCTCTAGCAGTCAGAGAAATGCAAATCAAAACCACCCTAAGATACCATCTCACTCCAGTAAGATTGGCAGCCACTATGAAGTCAAACAACAACAAGTGCTAGCGAGGATGTGGAGAAAAGGGTACACTTGTACATTGCTGGTGGGACTGCAAATTGGTGCAGCCAATTTGGAAAGCAGTTTGGAGATTCCTGGGAAAGATGGGAATGGAATCACCGTTTGACCCTGCTATTGCCCTTCTCGGACTATTCCCTGAAGACCTTAAAAGAGCATGCTACAGGGATACTGCCACATCGATGTTCATAGCAGCACAATTCACAATAGCTGGACTGTGGAACCAACCCAGATGCCCTTCAATAGATGAATGGATAAAAAAAATGTGGCATCTATACACAATGGAGTACTATGCAGCAATAAAAAATGACAAAATCATAGAATTTGCAGGGAAATCGATGGCACTAGAGCAGATTATGCGTAGTGAAGCTAGCCAATCCCTAAAAAACAAATACCAAATGTCTTCTTTGATATAATGAGAGCAACTATGAACAGAGCAGGGAGGAAGAGCAGGAAGAAAAGATTAACATTAAACAGAGACATGAGATGGGAGGGAAAGGGAGAGAAAAGGGAAATTGCATGGAAATGTAGGGAGACCCTTATTGCTATATAAAATTACATATAAGAGGTTGTGAGGGGAATGGGAAAATAAACAAGGAGAGAAATGAATTACAGTAGATGGGGTAGAGAGAGAAGATGAGAGGGGAGCGGAGGGGGGATAGTAGGGGATAGGAAAGGTAGCAGAATACAACAATTACTAATAGGGCATTATGTAAAATTGTGGATGTGTAACCGACGTGATTCTGCAATCTGCGTTTGGGGTAAAAATGGGGGTTCATAACCCACTTCAATCTAATGTATGAAATATGATATGTCAAGAGCTTTGTAATGTTGTGAACAACCAATAAAAAAAAATTTAAAAAATTGACAAATGAATGTATATGAGAAACATTCACAAGAAACAATGTCATTACAGAACAGATAAAAATGCTGACCACACCTCCACCATGGGGTAAGATTCTTAATGGAACTACACCTTTGTGTGTGGGAAAACTATAGAACACACAGGCAGGAACCCATACACTGATAAGTTCTCCTTTGGCATTTTTGCTGCACTATCTTTATACTAAGAATGTCCTTCTCATCCAAATAACATAAAAATATACACCAATTTCTACTTTTATTTATCACTTCGATGTTTACTCTTAGAAGAAATATACCTTTTGTTTTTTTCATACCACAACTGTATTTGGGGATGAGAAAATGTGTATCTCCAAAGGAAACATGCCGCATACTTATTTGATAGAAATTCTCTAGTAGTTTGATACATCACTTATATTTAGTGTGGAATCCACATGCAGCTTCTTCACCAAGCTTCTTGCTCCATCAGGAGAATCCAAGAATATTACAGATGGCCTATAGCCTATCATTGCACATCTGTCTACATGATCACTGTCAGGGAGGTTGCAGATTCTCCAATAAATCCAATGTTAGACTTAAAACTGAAGGGGATGTGGCTCAGTGGTTGACTGTCCTTGATTTTAATCCCTGGTACCAAATGAAACAAAACAAAAAACACTGAAGGTGCTTTGCTTCAGATCAGTATACCTTAAAAAAGCAAATTTTTACAAGTAGGATAAATTCATGTCATTGTTTTATGCCATTTTAAAAATAGTTGTTATTTTTGTACCTACTATGATTTTTTTTCTTTTTTGCTTAAAACTACAAATTTCTAATCATACTATTGTTATTGAGGTGAGTTAGGGATTATATAATCTATCACAGGAATTCCAGCATAGAAAACAGTTAATTTTAAGTTATTTAAGTAACGGGATTGAACCAGCTGGCCTAGCACATGCTAGGCAAACACACTGAGCTAAATCCCCACCACTTTTCTAAATTTTATTTTGAGACAGGATCTTTCTAATTGGTGAGGCTGTCCTCAAATTTATAATTCTCATGCCTCAGCCTCTTGGAGATTACAGGCATAGACCCATGCATCCATCTTCAAAGTGATTTTATTTATTATTATGACTATTTTGGTACTGGGGATTGGATTCAGGGGCACCTTACCAAAGAGCTACATTCCATTCTTTTTTGTATTTTTAAAAATTTTGTGACTGGGTCTCACTAAATTGCTGAAACTTGTCTTAAACTTGTAACCTTCTGCCTCAGCCTCCCAAGTTGCTAAGGGTAAGGTATGCACCACCACAGCTGGACCAAGTAATATTCACAAAAACTTTTATATATATATTTTTTTAGTTGTTGATAGAACTTTTTGCTGAATATTGAACCCAGTGCCTCACACATGCTAGGCAAAAGCTCTACCACTGAGCCACAACCCCCAGCCCCTACAAAAACTTTTTATTAGAGAAATTTACACAAAGTAAAACAAAGCCCATCCCTATGTATACACATACTCAACATTCACATTAAAATTATCCATAATTCTAACATTTTATACCTTTATTTTGTTTATTTTATTTTTTTTTATGTGGTGTTGAGGATCGAGCCCAGGGCCTTGCACATGCCAGGTGAGCACTCTACCACTGCGCCATAACCCCAGCCAAATTTTAACATTTTTAGAAAACATTTAATTAATTGCTTAAGTGCCTAGCTATTTCTAAATCTGCCTTTCCTCATTTAGAACTAAAAAAAAAAAAAAAACCTTCAAGAGGCTACAGTAGGAGGACTTAAAGTTGAGTCTAACCTAGGCAACTTACCCAGTACTGTCTCATAACCTAAAAAGGGCTGGGGTGATGCTCAGTGGTAGAGTGCTTGCCTAGCATGACTGAGACCCAAGTACTGAAAAACAAAACAAAACTCCAAAACATCTAATGATGGAGGTCAGAAATCACTGTAAAACCAATGAAGCTTACTCTGATGGATACCTTTGAAAAAACGGGCCATAGCATTATATTCTCACAAATTTGTGCTAAATTTATAAAAATAAGATATTTCAACCATAACCACTAAAGACTGCTGTCTCTTTCTATGTCATATGTCAACTGCCTGTTCTTCATACTTTCCCCTCATGTTATAACCCTGGAGTACACAGTAGGCATTTCCGAGATCTTGTTAAGGGCTGGACTGCAATATGTTTTTGTGCTTTGACATCTCTTCCATGTATAGTTACACTATTACTTGCCATCTCACTATAGAATGTCCCCTAGCAATACTACGATCAATTCAGAGAGTATTTAAGAGCAGTCACACAACAGAAAACATGAAATACCCTGATATCTTACAGCTCAGGTATGAAAGATTCACCATAGAAGTTTCCCTGAATCTGACAATTCTAAAAACTACATTAAATTAGAAATAAAGAGTTGAATCACATCGGTTACACATCCACATTTTTACATAATGCCATATTAGTGACTGTTGTATTCTGCTACCGATGTGATTCTGCAATTTGTATTTGGGGTAAAAATGGGAGTTCATAACCCACTTGAATCAAATGTATGAAAGATGATATGTCATGAGCTTTGTAATGTTTTGAACAACCAATAAAAAAAAGAAATAAAGAGTTGAGAATTTGAAACTTCTGTAGACTATCAAAAATAAAAAGCAATTTTCCATTAACTATTCTAGAAGATATTCTAAATTATCCTTCTATTCCTCTATAAAAAATGAGTTATAAAATCAAGTGTGTGCACATCAAAAGTAGAGGCGGGGTTGTGGCTCAGTGTAGAATGCTTGCCTAGCACATGTGAGGCACTGGTTTCAATTCTCAGCACCACATAAAAAAACAAATAAACGATGATACCATGTCTATCTACTATTAAAAAGTTTTTTAAAAGTAGAAAAAAATATTATGGTGGTATAAATTATAAAAAAAATCATATCTCTTTCTCCTCTATATTTTATAATATTAATTTTTAAATCTTATGAAGCTTGCAGTGATTTATTTCCTTCATGTAAATAAATATTTCAATGATTTGGTGTGTTTGTAATTTTGTGGGGGTTTTTTCCCCTAAAATGGGTGCCAAATTCAATAATCAATAGGCCCCACAAAACCTGGAACCACTCATGACATAATTATTATTATCCTCATTGAAGGATGAACAAATTGAAGTTCAGAGCTATCAACTAACTTTCCAAAGTTACCTAGATATTAAAAGATGGGCCATGCACCGTGGTGCATGCCTGTAATCCCAGTGGCTTGGGAGGCTGAGGCAGGAGAATTAAAAGTTGAAAGCCAGCTTCAGCAATTTAGTAAAGCCCTAAGCAACTTAGCAAGACCCTGTCTCAAAAATAAAAAGGTCTGGGGATGTGGCTTAGTGGTTAAGCACCCTTGGGTTCAATCCTTGATACCACACATACACACAAAAAGGTGGATTATGATTCTAAAAATCACATTTTCAGGGCTTGTAATTTAGCTCAGTGGTAGAATGCTTGCCTAGCATGCCTTGGGTTCCATGGATTCCAAGCATCAAAAAACAAAAAACCAAAAAAATATTTCAGTCTCCAAGACATTAAGATAGGAAATACAAAGAATTATATACCATTGGTTATCTGTTCATTAAAAAAATAAAAACTTATGACTATTGAAATCATAATCTCTTGAAATATGGTTTCACTACATATAAAATAAGGAGGTCCTATTAGATCATCTTTAAATTGCCTTTTCATAACTAGGCCAATGGGAGTTACCTGAGCTCAGTACTGGCTGGAGGAAACAGCTACTTAACTCTAAGTTTATAGTAAACATTGAATACAGTTATCTTAAAGGAAGTAGAGAGCCAGTGAAAGATTTTCAGGAAAGGAACATGATAGATCTCATAGACTGGCTAAGCTATCATCCATTTCCAATTTTTTCTCTCTTACCTATCTCTACTATTGAAGCTAAGGAAGGTAGAAGTTCACATCCCAAGTCTCCCTTGTGATAAGGATGGTCATGCTAATACAACTCTGTCAGTGTTTTCCTACTTGGAAAAGCTTCTAACAAAGCTTTTGATTTTCTGACTCACACAGGACTTACTCCACCTTTTACCATGCTGGCTTAAATCAAGCAGGTCTAAAACTATGTCAGCTATCCTGCCATCTTTCCCATGAGGAAAAGACCAAAATCATCCCAATGACAATATTAAACTACTCAGAAAAAAAAAAAACCCACAGCCATCTCCAAATTTCTTGTTATACAAGGTTATAAGTCCATTTAAGTGATTTAAGTTGGGTTTTCTGTTGAGTGAATATCTTACTGCCTAATAAAAGTTATAAGAAAGCTGGGTGTGGTAATATATGCCTGATTTGTAATCCCAGATACTCTGGATTTGCAGGCAGGAGGATTGCAAGTTTGAGGCCAGCATGGGCAACACAGCTAAAAAAAAGTTAAAAGAATAAATGTGGGCTGGGTATGCCTGGCATATGGGAGGCCCTGGATTCAATCATTAGCACCATACAAAAGTATAAATGTGTACTCTAGAATGGCATTCTCATGTTTCTGTGGAAGCTAGATTAAGAAATGTCAAGAATGAAGGCAGGGAAGCTTGTTAGGAAGCTATTATAGTACTCCAAGAAAGAAAACCAAGAGTGTGGATAAGTTAACTACAGTGGGAGAAGTGGAAGAGACACAGCAAGCTGGATGAAGAAGTTTGCAAATGTTTTCTCTTTCTAGTTTGAGTGACAAGAAGGTGGTTGAGCCATTCTCTACAGCAGATATACGAAGGGATTGATAAATTCAGCTTTGAGTATATTTACTTTGCATTGCCTATGGAATGAGATTTTGAAAATGATGAAAAGATGGTTGGCTATGGATCTTAAAGTCAGAAGTAAAGTCTAGATTGCAGAAACTTGGGTTTGATAAATACCATATAGAATAGTGCTGACCAACAGAACTACAATGCAAGCAATTTATGTACTTCTAAAGTAAAACTAAATACATAAAATTAATTTTAATATTTTATTTAACCCAATGTATCTAAATTTCAACATATTATCAACATAAATTAATGTGATAATTTACATACTAAGTCTTTAAAATGCAATGTGTATTTTACACTTAAAGCATATATCAATTCCTCCAAATGCCTTTTTCATCACAAATACTTGATCTGTGTATAAATTTCATAAAGTCACAAGTGAAAAAGTAGAGTCACATACTCAAATTATTCCAAACAGTTATTCTTTTACTTTAGTTTTCATATCCATGCTGAAAAAAAATCCCTTTTTATTTTATGTTTTAAAAATATTTATCTTTTAGCTGTAGTTGGACACAATACCTTTATTCCATTCATTCATTTTTCCATGATGCTAAGGATTGAACCCAGGCCCTTGCATGTGCAAGGTGAGTGCTCTACCATGAGCCACAACCCCAGCCCATCCTTAAAAAAAAAAAAAAAAGTAAGATTTGGGTTTATATTTTATGGATGCTGCTGCTGCTGTTTCAATTTTATAAAGTAAAGCTGTCTGCTTTCCAAATTCCAAAAGATCCCCATACTAACCAGTGCCCTTTGGTTTATTTAGGACAAGAAGGATGAAAGGGTTTTCATGATGGAAGTGCCATTTTTATTTTGGGACTTTTCATGTACAAATCACAAAGTGGATGAGCACTTTATGGAAGTTTAAATATTATGCCCTAGCCAAATTAATGTATTTTACCCACCCTTTTGGGGAGAGAAGACCCATGCCTATAAAACTATTTCACTTGACAGGATGTTTCTACCCACAATAAGTAACTTCAACAACTTCCAACAGTAAGGTGTCTCACTTGGCTTCTTTTTTCTTTTGGTACTGGGGACTGAACTCAGGGGCACTCTGCCTCTGAGCCACATTCCCATCCCTATTTTGTATTTTATTTAGAGACAGTGACTCACTGAATTGCTTAGCACCTCGCTTTGGCTGAGGCTGGCTTTGAACTCAAGATCCTCCTGCCTCAGCCTCCAGAGCCACTGGGATTATAGGTGCGCACCACAGCACTTGGCACATTTGGCTTTTAACATGGGAAAGTCACATAGGCTAAAGGTAAAAGTTAATTTTCAAAAACAAATAAAATTCAGTCTATAGGTATGAATATATACCATTCATCTTTTTTAAAAATAACTGATTTGACTTCAGACCAAAAGCATTATCACTTTGAAACCATTTGAGTAAATTCAATAAATTTTACGCCAATTTAGTATTAACACTGATTTCAGAGTTGGCTGAATAAATTGAAAAGCAACTCTAAATTCATCAATAAAGGAGTTTTCAAAATTTTCTTGTGGTTTTTGTAGTAAATTTCCATAACACTTTCAAATACATTGAAAATCTTGTACACATTGGTTCATGTTAAAAAAAAAAAAAAAAAAAAAACATGTGCTAGGCGTGATGGCACATGCAGCTTAGAAGGCTGAGACTGGAGGATTGTAATGAAGTTCAAAGCCAGTTCAGCAAGAAGTGAGGCAGTAGGCAACTCAGTGAGACCCTGTCTCTAAATAAAATACAAACTAGGGCTGGGGATGTGGTTCAGTGGTCGAGTACCCTGAGTTCAGTCCCTGGAACCCCCTCACTAAAAAAAAAAGTGTGGGCTGGGAATGTGGCTCAGTGGTAGAGTGCTTTGTTAGCATGTGTAAAGCCCTGGGTTCCATACCCAGTATTATATACACACACACACATATAAATAAATAAATATATAGACAGATAGATAAATAAATAAAATTATTTGCCAGGTACAATGGCATAGTACTTTAATCCTATTGACTCCAGAGACTAAAGCAGGAGGATCACAAATTTGAAGCCAGCCTCAAAGTGAAACCCTGTCTCAAAATAAAAGTAAAACAGAGTTGGGGATGGAGCTCAATAGTAGAATAGCTAGGGGTTCAATTCTCAGTGACACACACACACACACACACACAAAGAAGAATAAGAAAAAGTGTAAGATTCTTACTAATTTTCATTGTTTAAAGATTTGATTTCAATGTAAATTCTAGTATTTGTCTAGTTAAAAAAAAAAAAAAACAGTTTTTTTTCCCCTAGCCTTAGAACTTCAAATTTAGATCCTTCATATGCCATGTGATATTGGGGAGAAAACAAAACTACCATTTTTGTTCTTATTAAGTACTCTCCTCCCATTTCTGTTTCAAGAAAATCCTGAGCTGAAGTTAAAAGTACATTAAATTTTGTATAACTCTTCCACAATTTCACCAACTGGCAGAGCATGTAAGATCACTAAATTCATTGCCCTAATTCATTGCCACACTGTCTGCATTTGTGAACAACTACTTAAATGTTCTATAACACTTGTCATAGAACCCATTTCAAAAAACTGAGCACAGGGACTGGAATCGTGGCTCAGCAGTAAAGCGCTCGCCTAGCACAGGTGGGACCTGGGTTCAATTCTCAGCACTACATAAAAAAAATAAAGGTATTGTGTTGTGTCCATCTACAAAAAAGATTCATATTCTCTCTCAAAAAAAGAAAAGAAACAAAATGAGCACAAGTTGGGTATCGTGGTGCACACCTATGATCCCAGCTACTCAGGAGATTGAGACAGGATGATTGAAAGTTTGGTATCAGCATGGATAACCTAGCAAGACTCTGTCCCGAACTACAAAGGGCTGGGGAATATAGTTCAATGGTCAAGAGCACCACTGGTTCAATCCCCAATATCAAAACACAAAACAAAAAATTGAGCAAAAATATTTTCATACTGCATCATGCAATAGAACAAAGAAATAAGGAAGCTGGGCATGGTAGCACACACCTGCAATCTAAGCAGCTCAGGCTAAGACAGGAAGATTGTGAGTTCAAAGCCACCCTCAGCAATGGTGATGTGCTAAGCAACTCAGTGAGACCCTGTCTCTAACAAAATACAAAACTGGACTGGGGATGTGTCTCAGTGGTTGAGTGCTCCTGAGTTCAATTCAATCCCTGGTATTAAAAACAAACAAACAAACAAAAAAAAAAACAGAAAGAAATAAGGAAAACACCAGGCTTATTCTTTGGCTGTGTATGTGTGTGTGGTGCTGGGTGTTGAACCCAAGGCCTCTTGCATGAGAGGCAAATGCTCTATTACTGAACTACATCCCTAGCCCCCATCAGGCTTATTTTGAAATTCCAAAGAAATACAATTTTTTACCTCACCTAGCCAGAGTGTTCTCTATTGTGAAAGGTTTTTTTTTTTTTTTTTTTCCCACATCTAGTTGAAACTCCCATCATGGCACATGCATGTATTAAGAAATTCATTTTGAAGACTCAGCTTACATGGCCACATAGACAGAGAAGTCTAAAACCCCAAGAACAGGTGGAGCTGGAGGGTTGGGCCGTGTTGGATGCTGCATGACATATGTAAAAGACTAAAAAAACAGCTGCATGATTATTTTTTAGGTTATGAATTTAAATTACTTCCTTATAATTTTTAAGTCCTATGAGATAAAATATACTTAGGATTATTAATTGGGAAGTATCTCTTACATACTCACCTAAAGCTATCTGCAACTTTTCAGATTTTGAATCAATCTTTGATACTGTTAGGTACATATTGTATAAGCAAGTGATGGCTTAACTGAAGGCCCTGCGTGCCTGTCTCAAGTACTGGGAATCAAACCCAGGGACATTTTACCACTTAGCTACATTCCCAGACCTTTTTGTTTTCAGACAGCGCGTCTTGCTAAATTGCAGAGGCTGATCTCAAACTTGCAATCCTCCTGCCTCAGCCTCCCAAGTAGCTGGGATTACAGGTGCGTGATGGCGCTCAGCCCCTGCATGTTTTTATAAACTATCTTAGGTTTTACTCGTAATTTTCTAACAATTTCTACAACTACATAATTTACTATTAATCCATCTAAAAACTAGTTCTCTTTAATGCAAGAATTCAAGATGTTTTAAATTCATCAGGCCAAACTTAAAAGCTCAGATCCTATAAAAATTGTTAAAAATTTGTCTTGTTAGACATTTAATTCTGATTTCAGATGACTAATTTTATTTTTTAATTGATACATAGGAGTACATATTTGTGAGGATACAATGTGCTAGTTTCTTTTTTGTCCTTAGAAAGGTAATTTGTCTAATTCATTTTGCACTTTCTGAATACAAAGTAGATATGAATACATTCATATCTAATTTTTTCTTAATTATCAGCTTGCTTTTCTGCCATAGCAAACTGCAACTGCCATTCATCATGAAATCTGCAATATATCTTCTTCCAGTTTCTTTTTGTTAGCTGTTACTGATATACTAGCTTCTCCATCTCTACTTATTCTTTTTTCAGTATGTCTTCATTTTAAATTTAAAAATTTGTTGATATTCATGTGAAAACTAGAAAAATAATTATAATCAAAATAAGCATTTCAATTTAATCAGCAATTGATTTACATAAGTATCACTATAATTCCTGTGGTCTGCATAATACGTTCAGGAAAAACATGGTATAATGTTACATCATTGTAGAAAAAATAATTTGTATTGATCTGTCTGTTGTCAGACTTAATTAGTGATATGTTTATATGTAATATTAGAAATGATACAGAAGTTTGACAAGCATACTACAATCATATTTTATGCAAGGTAACAAAGGAAAATGTGTTCCCAAAAAAGTTATGCAGAAAAATATTTTATGTTGCTTCAGTTTTTACAAGATTAAAATTAAATAATTCTTACTTCCTTAGTCCTAACGAACTCATCTCAAGTGCCTAATAGTCAGTCACTGAAGCTAGTGGCTACAATACTGTATAGTGCAGGTATAAAAATGAGAAAGACTAGAGCCAAAAGGCTTAGTTTTTATCCCATTTCTCTTTTATTTGATAAAACTTCAAGGTTTAGAACTTAGATGTGAGTCACTTTTTTTTTTTGTATCCTTATTTAATGTAAAACAGTGCAAAAAGTGTAAATGGTTGGAAGTTCTATATAAGACTTTTTGGAATATATAATGACCCATTCTAGCAGACATGGGTCAAACTCTAAAAATTTACAGTTCTAAAAACAATTATCATCAGCTTTATCTCTTTAAAGAATGTCATTTAAACAGCAAAATGCTGATAATAGTTTAACTGGCTTTCAAAAACACTTGTAAAGGATGTGTGGCACAAAACTTACAAATGATAAAAACATAAAGGATATTTTTTACTGTAAGTTTCTTATAGCCAGCTAATTCTCATAGAAGACTTTTGTTGATTTTTGTCGAACTCTTGTATCTGTGGCCAATCTATGGTTGCAATTTGACCAAGATTTTACAAATGGAGTTGCATCCCAATCTGCTAATTCCTTCCCCAATAAATTTATTGTCATTAAATCAGATATGTGATCTATTGTTAAACTGTTTCTCACCCTTGTACAAATTATATTCATCAAACTGAAACCTCTTTCAGCTTCAGCATTATTGACTGCGATAGTGCTAACTATCTTCTTAGCTTTTTGTATAGTTGTAGGAATTGAAACATTATCTGATTTTATATTATTATTTATAAATTCCTGAAAATCATTCAAATCAATTTTGTATTTTAAAATTTCACACAAATGAGATAATTTTTTTTCACCAGCTGTCCATGGTAAAGTCATTTCTTCATAAGGCCATGTGGAAGGTTCTAGCAAATCAAAATAATTAAAAATACTTTCATTATGGTTTCTATCAGAAAAAAGGCGTAAGTTCATGTGTTGAATTATATTTTCTAGCAACATATTCCTAGGAAGAGCATTAAATTTATTATTCTTACTAAACGGAATATCTCTAAACTTCTCTGACTTAATCAAATCTTCAACCTGTGATTCATATTTTCCAGTATCAATTTTTAAATTTTCCAAAGATCTTATGGTTCGTTTGATCAATTTTTGTGCTTTCTGAATATTAGTTGATCTTGACTGTAATGCAGTTGAAAGCAAGGAAAATTCTTCAAGAATGTCAATCATCAAAGCAAGGTCTTGTAAAAAATTAGTATTAGCTAACCTCTCTGCCAAACCAGAATAAGAATTAGAAAAATGCATATATAATACAGGATATGCACGCCATACAGCAGTAGCAGCTTGTAAACTACATGCAGCCCATCTTGGTCCCATTACCCGACCAATTTTAATAATTTCAATTTCAAGGTCTTTAGCTACAGATCCTAATAGCTTGGTTTGATTTGTATTAGATTGATGATAAAGAGAATAAATTTTATCAAGAAATATCTTAAAATGATTAACTTGTTTTATTTCAGATACTGAATCATCAAGTGACAATTGCAATCGATGGTTTAAACAGTTCCACATAATGATTTCAGGAAATTTTTCTAACAATTTTGTACCTATACCAGACTTTCTTCCCAGAATCAGGTTAGCACCATCAGAACAAAATGCAATTAAATTTGCTTTCAAATATTCATTTGTAAAGCCATAATCATTTAAAGTAGTCAATAATGTATTTAAAATGTACTCTGCTGTGGTTGATACTAATTCTTTTAAAGCAACAAATAATGTAACAGGTGCAGGAGCTGACTGAATTGCGCACTGGAGATAAATCACAAGGGTGCTTTTCTTTGAAACTGTAGATGTCTCATCAATTATGATACAGATTTTGGCTTTCTCTTCAATGATATTCTTAAATATCTTCATCTTCATTTCTTTTGCAATATGTTCTGCTATTCGTGTTGCACTGTAGCGGGTATTTAAACAATTGACCTCTCCATTTTTCTCCTGTAATTCTATTGCCCCTTCAATATCAGATAAAGGTCTATTATGTTTTACTAAACTGTAAACAGTATTGAAAACTTTTACAGTAGCATCAATATTTTTATTATTTTGTTTAGGCACTATATTAGAAATTGAATCATTAACCGATTCCTTTAATAAATCTTGAATTTTACCATGAGCTTTAGATATATCATGCTCCCTAATTTTTTTCCGCAAAGAAGCTTGTCTGGTAGTTTTATTACTGCCATTAGGGGTTACTAAATATGAAATCCATTCCTTGGATACATGGACATGCTTTTCTGCTTTCGATCCCAAATGCCGAACTGTTGAACAATCCTTACATCCTAATTTACCTTCTTTAATTTCAAGCCACTTATACTGTTCTGTAAACATAAATGCTTGTTTTTCATTCCAACAATCTGGAAGCATAAGATTATCTATTTCTTCCTTTGATGAACATGATGGCTTTTGTTCAATGATTGGTTGTTCAATACATTCTAAATTTGGTTCCTTTGACTTAGACAGTCCACAATGATTTTTGTTCCTATCATTACTTTCTGTGTCTGTTTTAGCCTTCTTCACATTTAAAAAGTGCAAGATGTCACCCTGTCGTTTTGGCATTTTAGGGAATAGAACCTGAAAAATAATTTTACATGTATAAGTAAAATTCATGATAACATTTGAAAGGCTAATGTAAAATGTTCTCTTAGTAATTTATTTAAATAATTTTAGAAATAAAATTTAAACTAAAATGCTTACCTTGATGTTCATTTTTACCTATAACTTCAATGTCACTTGCTATTTCTTGAAAAATCCACTATCAGATTTTAAAAAACGTCTATTGCCAACAACAGTATCACAAAATCTGACTATGAATGTTTCATTATGATCCAATTCAGTCAGAAACACAGGTCACATGATTTGCAAATGAGTGTAATTCCAATATGAAGAGTGGGTGGTATTTTCATTTACAAGAATAAATAAGATGAAAATGAAACAATGAAGACATATGTTAGACTTCCATTCATTTTTCAATGACAACATCAAATCTTTGCTGAATTAACAGTTTTCAATATCACAAGGCAATTTCCTCAATTTGTTGTGCTACACACATTTTAGCAGTTAAGAAGAGTCATATCACATTCTGAAATTTAATCTGGATTAACATTTTATCTTTTGAGTTTAGACCACCAACATATAACAAATCAAGCCCTGATTTCTATTTTCCCAATTACCATGAGGTAAATACTCCTTTTTTGTGGTACCAGCACACTACCTAGTGTGGCATTTCTATCCAACAGACACAACAGATGCAAATAACTTCAAGTATACAGATGCTAGGATATGATGAGTTTGAGTATTAGGTTAAATGTAATGATAATGTATACCATATATTTATATACTTTAATTTTGAATAACGGCTATGTTTATAGTCAACTCACGAAATTCCAGAAAAATCTAACAATAGATTCTTATAATACAGTTCAAGGACCTCCAGCACACTATTACACTTACTAGAAGAACTGAAACAGAAATATAATGTGCTTACATCACTATGGTGCAGGTTAGACTCTTCATCATCACCACAAACCAGATCAATGTATTCAAGAACAGGTCTCGACAGTCCTTCCTAAAAAAGAGAGTGGTAAATTTATGTTATTAACAATCAATTAAACTCACATTTACAATCAGTGGGGAGTTTTTGTTTGTTTTAATTAAAATTTGCAAAAATTACTCTGAATAAGAAATCTTGCAAATGGCATAGACAGAAACAAAAGAGGCACAGGAAAAAGAGAGTATATAAATATGTAATAATGACAAAAGCCAGCCACAAAGAGCTTAAATGTACACAGAGGAATAAAGCCATGTGGCTTCCTTTCGGAACGGGCAACAGTACAGAGACAGTATTAAAAAAGACACGGATTTAATAGTACAGCATTTAAAAACTGGAACAGTTTTATCAATAATGTTTGAGATACCTTAAGCTCAATGATTCTTCCCTCCCCCCCTTTTTTTTGGTTGTAGATGAATAAAATACGTTTATTTATTTATTTATTTTTATGTGATGCTGAGGATCAAACCTAATGCCTCACCCATGCTAGGCAAGTGCTCTACCACTGAGCTACAACCCTAGCCAAAATTCATGAATTTCTTCACCCACACTACCCCTAAACTGTTAAACAATCAAACAATTTTTTTTTCTATCCTTTCTTTACATACACAATACTTTCCTTCATAGATGAGGCCATAAATATCTCAAGTTAAAATATTAGACTTTATCCAAGGATAAAAGATCAACAAATAATGTTAAGATAGGAATATTATGAGAACTCTGTTTCAAGAAGATTGATCATATAGGAGAGTACTGAGCAAATACAAGTAAGATAATCCAAATAATCAATCCAGGAAAAGGCTAATATGGTACTAAAGTAAGGTGATGGCAAGGAGAACAATGAGGAAATATACGTTTTTTTTCCCTAAATGCATACTATAGTTTAATAAAATTTATATCAAAGATAAGAGCTCTTTTTGTATTCCCCAATCAATTTTGTCATTCCTTTATTTCAGTATATTATGTTTAATTTGGGGCTGAATACTTAGCATACCACAAAAAGGATGCTGTGCCACAATGTAGAATAAAATCAAGGGGGGGGGTGAAAAAAATCAAGATTTATATGAAACAACTAAGAAATAAAAATCAGAATATCAAGAATTAACATATTAACATTCTTTTCTGTATCTGTATAACCCTTAAGAAAAGAACTAAATCCAGCACCATATAATCCGTAATGGAGGGTACTATAAAAAATATTTTTAAAAAAGCAAAAGCATATCCTAGTGGACTATAGGATGGTATTACAGAATAAAGTGATAGATTCTGTATCTAAATGCATTTTAAAATAGAATTAAAGTCAATAGTCTTTTTCTTGGCACCATTTAAATGCAACAGGAGGGCTGGGGATGTAGAACACTCATTCAGCATGCTTTGAGGTCCTGGATTAGATCCCCACACAAAAAATAATAGTGACAATAATAACAATGCACAAATGAAACAGGAATTTTTTTAAGTACTTTCTGATATGCAATTTCCTTTACAGCATATCATTTATTTCCCATCTGAGGCTATCAAGCCTTTGATCCTCTATTTGGAACAGGATAAAATATGAGGTTCTCATCTATTCAAGACTTTGTATGCAAAGATGCAAATGATTCTCTACATTTAAAGCATATCAACCCTCCATATCCATGGGTTCCATATCTATGGATTCAACCAACCATGGATTGATAATATTTTTCATAAAATAAAACTTTTTTAATCAAAAAGTGTCCACACCGAACACGTAAAGATTTTTTTCTTATCATTATTCCCCATACAATGTAACAACTACTTACATAGAATTTACATTGTATTTGTTATTATTTGAAATCTAGAGATGATTTATACCTATAGGAGATTGCGCAGAGGTTATAGGAGAATACTAGGACATTTTACATAAAGGGTTTGAGCATTCACAGATATTGGTATTAGAGAGAAGCCTAAGAACAATCCCCCACATAAGCTCAGTCATATATAAGCTCAGTCAAAACTTAAAATATAATTATTCTTCAGGGTATTACACAAACTTACACCTATTTATTTTTCAACCTTAATTGTAGATTGTTTTTGTGTTTCTCAAGTGAGGCAGACAGATCATAAAGATGATGTGTGTCATTCCTACTGAGAATTGCACAAAACATTATCAAGATCAGAACATCCCAATCACTCGTGGGATAGTCAGGAAAAATCAAAATTATTTTTCCTAAAGACCCATGACATCCTCTTTCCAACTTTTTTCAGTACAAAACAAAACTATGACTCTTCGATTTCCAGTTACATCACTTAACTAATCACAAAAGTGAAGAGTAAGCATACTACTTCTCATGGTACCCTCAAATTTATAAAGGTTCTAAGTATCAAGACTAGAACACCATATTCACTATTCATGTATTTCAAGAAAGAATGCCAGGGCTAGGATTGTGGCTCAGTGGTACAGCACTTGCCTAACATGTATGAGGCACTGGGTTCGATCCTCAGCACCACATAAAAAATAAAGATATTGTGGTCATCTATAACTAAAAAAATTATTTTAAAAAAGAATGCCAAAGATGGGCTGGGGTTGTAGCTCTGTGGTAGAGTGCTTGCCTAGCACAAGCATTGGGTTTGATCCTCAGCATCATATAAAAATAAATAAATAAAAGATTTGTGTTCATCTACAACTGAAAAATTATATTATAAAAAATGCCAAAGATATGATTTTGTGAACACTTTCTACATAAATCTTATAGAACAAACAACAATGTTAACTACATAATTGTCAGGGAGCAAATTTTGTTTGACTTAAAAAAATAAGTGACTTCCAAAGTCAACCTAAACTACTGCCACTAAAAACACACAAACATCAGACAGGCACTCTATTATAAAGAAAAACTATACAGACTTAATACAAACTAACTGATCACATAACTCAGTAAAAGAACAGTTTTGAGGCAGAACTGTTTTTAGGTAGCTGAGATACTATGATAAGCAAAGCCTTTGTAAAACTTTAACAGCACTGAATGAAAATCATCCCAAAATATTTAGGGCATTTCCTTCCATTTTCCAAATCAATGCTTTATTAAGTGTGTTCAGAGATTCAAATGTCCTGAACTTATTCAAAAATGGAGATTCCTAAGCCCGACTTTGAATTTCTTTCTGACTCAGTAAATCTGGAGTTGGGCTCAAGAATTTGAAGGTTTCCACTTCCTAACACTTGAAAACTACTGCCTGTGGCAAAGGACAAAAACAGAAAAGATAGCATGCTCCTGGTGATGCAGGATTCATTATGTGCAATTGTTGCACTATGCTGTAACATGATGATCTCAGAGGTTAGTGAAGTCCTCAAGCTGAGTTCCTACACACCTTGTTTTCCACCTCTCTCCCTCCCTCCTAGACCTGTGTGTCACCTTTGAGAAGGCATTCTTGCCCCCATTTAAAATCACACAGTCTGTAAGTTTACAGAGACCAGAATTTTGTCTAGAGTAATCATAAAATGGATCCAAATGAGGGCACCGGAAACCTCAATAAGAGCCCAATACGTTCAATAGGCCATGCTCTTTGTGATGGCTATTGTGGTGGTTCAGATACCTTTCCTGGTAAACTCCTTAATCCTACACCATGTCCCACAGTGTCCACCACCCAGGAGACATCCTTACTATTCGTTGAATGATGAATGACCAGGTCAGTAGAACTGCACAATGCCTTACACAGTCTTTTACTCTGGGAAAAACCCGATTATCAGTAGCTACTTACACTAACAAACTGAATGTCATCTTCGTTTTCATCCGTTGTTGATTCAGATGCCTCAGGCCCAGCTGGAGGGGCAGATTCTATTATCTACAAAAATAAGCCAAAACATGCTTATCTATTCAGCCACACACTTGTAGGGAGAGATTTTTCCAAAAAGGACGATTGAGACAAAAGCTTGGACGGAAACTGAGCACAAACGCACGCAAACGCCACGAAGAACTGAGTCGAGGGAGCTCGGTTTTGCTAAGGCGTCGTGCAGCTGTAGTGAATGGCCCTGGAAAAGGAGTGACCAGCGCTCAGAAGGTCCCCACCTACTCCAGGAGCAGGGATGCAAGCTCGCTACCCAAGGGCAATCCTGACTTCAGCCGTCGCTGGGCTCCCGGGGCAGAGCGGCGGCAGCAGGAACTCGGGGCCAGTTCAGGGGCCGGGGGCGGCCATTGTTGCCGCAGGTTCCCGGGGCACGCAAGCAGCAGGCCCGAAGGCCCCGCTCCGCCCTAGATGCTGAGGCGCAGCGCCCCGAGGCTGCGGCCGAGCACAGGCCTCAACCCACCAATCTCGAAACCCTCCGCGGTTCGGCTCCCAGAACGCGAAGGCCCAAGGCTCTGCTACTCACCTCCGACCCTGGGTCTCCCATTTCTCCAACGGCTTGACAGCACCACCACTACTGCTGTCCCTGCCGCCGCCGCGACTTCCCTTCCCACCTTGCACCGCCTCAAGGCACCACCACTTGCCACAGCGTTATCTCTAACTGGAACTCTGGTCAAGCGCAACCAGGTGCAAAACCGCCAGAGAAGGAGGAGCGGCCCTCCCTGGCCCGCTATCTCCGGAGCCTCTGGCTCTCCTTCCCCGCACCTCGCAGGATGCTGGGAATTGTAGTTAAGCCAGACACAGAGCCTCCCTGCGCGTGGGCGCTGAGTGGGAAAGGACCTTGGGCTTCTGCGCTTGCGCCCCCTCTTTGCCGTTCCTCTCAGAGGGAATGACTGAGGGGTTGGTGGGGGTGTTTTGTTTTGTTTTTACGGACATATTTGGTCTATATAAAGATAAATGTGATTAAAGTACTTCTTCGTTGTTTGTTCAGATATTGCCTTAGCAAAGTTATGGCCCACCTCTTTCAATATTACCACAAAATTTTAGTAAATAGATGAAATTTATGAAAACAAATTTTAACTGAGAACATTCTTTTAAAACTTGTTTCCCCCCTAGCCTTAATAGCCTAGGGCCACTTCTAGTTGATAATTCTGTAGCTCCAGAAATCACTTTTGAGATTTTGATGATGACTTACAATGAGCAAACTCGTACAACTGAGGAACTATGGGACATCTCACCATTCAAAGGATAAGACGGCATGATTATAAGATTTTAAGAAAGTGTAGAAATAGGTGAAATAGAAATGAGGCAATTTTATTTATTTATTTATTTATTTATTTATTTATTTATTTATTTATTTATTTATTTATTTTAGTTATACATTGGCACGATATCTTTATTTTTGTTTACTTATTTTTATGTGGTGCTAAGGATCGAACCCAGTGCCTCACATTTGTGGGGCAAGCGCTCTGCCACTGAGCCACAACCCCAGCCTGAATGAGGCAATGTTTTAATAGATTCAATTTGATTAGGACTGTGTGCAAAAGGTTTGATGTTGTGTGTGGACTGCAAAGTGGCCCAAGGTCTTGTTAACTTGAAAACTACAAACCTAAAACAGGGAATGTTGATCTCAGAAATTCCCTACGTGTATCCCGTGCACTAGCTTTGAAATATGAAGTTGGATCTGTATGTCAGAGTGATGTAGCATCTCCAGCCAAGAGACAGGCTCACTTTTGTCTTTCTGATAAATTTTCAAACAACAAAGTTTTTGGTAGTCTATGATTTTAGAGAACATATTTTCTCAGTAAGAGTGAAGTAGTTCCTAGTCATCTTGATTCTTTATAAGTGCAGTATTTCTTTTGGGGGGGGAAAAGTCATCTTTTGTTAATTTTGCAGCTGACTTAATCTGTTAATTTTGCCTGATAAATGATGCAGTGGATAATTACTTTCTCAGTTTGAGACCTATTTTTTTCAGGTCTAAATGGGAACATAGCATGTGATTACTTGTGTTTGCAGTTAGTATTACATTAATCTGTTTCATTTCTTGCATCTCCACATAAAACGTTAAGCCTGCTGACTAAATTTAAGGAAAGCACTTGCATAAAAAGCTGAGAACAAAAGGAGACCTGTCACAATGAGCACCCCAATGCCTAATGGAAATTAACCATTTCTAAATTACTTAAATGCCTAGGAGCAACTTGTATATTAAAGATTTTCCTCGTGGGAAGCTGAGGTAGAAGGACACCATTTGAGACCAGCCTGGGCAACTTAGTTTGACCCTGTCTCAAACAAAATTTTAACTGAGAGGAGGAGGGGCTTGGGATGTAGCTCTGTGGTGGAGCTCTTGCCTAGCAAGCATGAGGCTCTGGGTTCAGTCCCCAGTACAAAAGATTTTCCTCATGTGCATTATGTGACTAGATTCTGGATGTGCTCCTACTCTTCAATTCAGTAGCTTTTTTTTTTCTTTTTCTTTTTCTTTTGTGGTGCTGGGAATTGAATCCAGGGCCTTGGTGCATGTGAGGCAAACACTCTACCAACTGAGCTATATCCCCATCCCAATTCAGTAGCTATTTCAAAGATGGTCCTTTTATTCCAAACATTCTAATAGATGTGTAGTGATTTCTCATTGTGATTTAACTTGCAATTAACCTAATGACTAGAAAGTCATGTTAAACATCCTTTCAGGGCTGGGGATGTGGCTCAAGCGGTAGCGCGCTTACCTAGCATGCGTGCAGCACTGGGTTCAATCCTCAGCACCACATACAAATAAAGATGTTGTGTCTGCTGAAAACTAAAAAGTAAATATTAAATTCTCTCTCTCTCTTAAAAAAATCCTTTCATGTTTTATTGGCTACTCTTATATCTTAATTGGTAGTGTCTAAGCACATTTATCCATTATTTAAATGAATATTCTGTTTTTTATTGAAATTTGAGATTTGCTTATTTATTCTCCCGATAAGTCCTTTAACAGATATATTAGTAGTAAGTCTTGAAAATAGGTAGTTTTCCAACTTTGTCTTATTTTTCATGTTGTCGTAATTCTTTATTTTGGGGGAATTTTTTTTAGTGTATTAATGTTTTTCATATTTCATCAGATTCATCTCTAAGTATTTCTTATATTTTGAAATTTTTGTTTTTGCTGTGCTGGGGTCTACCATGCAGGCCTGCGCAGTGGTTTCATTAATGAGGTTCTAAGCATAAAGTTAGTTAGAAGAGATCGAAATAAAACACACAGACTCAGTTACCTTATTTCTATTGCTAGGTCTGAGACGGCTCCCCTCTCTGGTTCCCTCCTCTAACCGCCCAGCAGGGCAGCAAGGATTACTCAGGGCTAGCAGGAGAGAGAGTAGCCCTTTATTGGGGAACAAGAGATTCTGGGGAGAATTCCATCCAATGAAGGTTGAGGGGGGGCTGCACTCCAAGGTCAGGGTCAGTGATTGGGTCCCTGGGGTCAGTGGTCAGGCACACCTCCACATGGATGGGCTCTCTCATCAGGAAAGGGTCGGGAAAGCTTCGACATAGCCAAAGCGCCTCAGGCCCTTAACGGGAGTCACCCAATCACGTGTCAGAATGGCTTCCCACACTGGGGACCATGCTGTGTGCATGCTGGCAAGTACTCCACTATTCAGCTATATTCCCAGCCTATTTCAGGGGTGGGTGTGTGTGTGTGTGTGTGTGTGTATGCGTGTGTGTGTATCTGAATATATGTCTATATTTCTTTCTAGGTATGAGTACTGAACCCAGAGCACTGTACCACTGAGCTACATCCTAGCCATTTTATTTTATTGAGAGAGGTTCTCATTAAGTTGCCCAGGCAACTCCTGCCTTTTTCTGATTGTTTGTTGCTAGCACATAGAAAAACATCTTATTTTTGTATGTCGATTCATATTCCCCACAAATGATGCATTACATTTCACATGGGCTATTTTATGTAAACATGCAGGAGTTGGGGTCATCACCTGCTTTCTTGTGGCCAGGCAGGGGATTTCAGCCTTAGCAGCTAGTTTACTTTTAGAAATTTTTCAGTAAATTTAGGAAAAGCATAGGAGTAGGGTTTTTTGTGCGTTTGATTTTTGTTTATTAGAGAGGAGAACTCTTCCATGAGCAGTTCTTAAGAATAAGTCATTATTGCTGTTATTCAACTTTCTGTCACTGTGACAAAATATCAGAGATAATCAACTTGAAAGGAGGAAAGGTTTATTTGGGGCATGGTTTCAGAGGTTCTGTTGTTTTGGGCTCGAAGCAGCACAGTACATAATGGCAGGAGTGTATGGTGAAGGAGATCTATTTACTTCATGGTGGCTGGGAATCCAAGAGAGAGACAAAGGAGCCAGATTCCCATTATGTCCTGGAAGGGAATGCCCACATTGACCTAACTTCCTCCACCTAGATGCAGTGTTACAGGATGGGGACCAAGCCTACACATGGGCTTTTGGGGAACATTTCAGATCCAAACTACAATTGCTTTCCCATCTCCCCCATACTTTCCAGAGTCGAAAGCTTACTCTTCAGTTATCAGAGATTTTTGCTCTCCTGCAAAAATCTGTGTCCTGATTCATTAACTATAACTTCACACATTTTTCCTCCAATCATTCCCTATTCTCACCCAGAACTGTTTACCTAAAGGATTGGGTTTAAGGTGTAGAAAGCATTTCATAGAAAAACATTTACACACAACTTAACCAGAATTAAGTTTGCAATCTCCAAGGTTTCCTTCATCAGGACATACCAAAATAATAATAATAATTTATAATAATAATAATAATAATAATAATAGAAAACCAAAGGCATTTTGCCAGTTCAAGAAAAGAATTCACAATTTTCAAATTTTTCAAAATAAATCTGTATAACCTCTCACCCCTTTATCCTAATCATACCAAGTTGCAGCCTAGTAAAGATAATCCTATTATGAGGGAAGCTACATAGCATAATCTTATGAAGGCAACAATAACTTACAAAGGAGTGTATACAAGGAAAGAATAAGGGAGTAGAGTGAAGCTGTCGACTGATTGTTGAGCAGTTTCTTCCATAAAAGGTACAATTCATCAGACTGCAAGTAGTCTGGAAAGCCAAATGCAAAAGGTCACAGCAATGACCTATCTCCTAGAAGTGGCCAAATGCCTGAGGTGATTGAATCAGTAAAAAGAGGAACAGAAGGGATAGGTGGTGAAGGACTCCAAGCCCTGAGCCCTTCCCACTTTCAGTTTTCAGCAGTTATCTTCTGAAATCTGTGCTGTGTACGTTCTGGTGTGGTAGTTTCCTCATGTGTGTGCAGATTGGACTCAGCGCTCCAGGAGTTCTGCAAGTATCTGGAGTTCTTTGTGTGATTTTCCTCTAGGCTGCTCTTTGTGGACCACAACTACCTTAGTTTCTATAGACTTTCATCTCCCCAATTCCTGAGGTTTTTTTCCTGCTTTATGGCTCAGAAATTTTCTACAAACATTAAGTAGGGACACAAGAATCACTGTCATTGAACGTTTGACATACAGTATCTAGAGGGCTGTTGTTTCACAAAAACGTCTAGTCCATTATCACACAGTGCATTTAATTTTCATAACTTTATTATTCTTTAATTTGAAACAATCTCTAGCCTTTTCTATCTATCATGAAATTGGCTTTTTTGTATTTTTGATATTAGATATTGAACTAAGGTGTGCGCTTTAACACCAAACTATATCCGTAGTCTTTTTTTTTTTTTTGAGACAGAGCTTGCTAAATTACTGAGGGTCTCACCAAATTGCTGAGGCTGGCCTTAAACTTGTGAACCTCCTGGCTCAGCCTTCCCAGTTATTTTATAGAAATAACCTCTGTTGAGGTTGTTAATGTTTCCTGGTAATCACATTCAGATTATGTCTCCCTGGTCAGAATACAACTCCTTGCACCAGCTCAGACAATGAGTACACCTAACACCCGGATATTGGTTTCTTTTTTTTTTTTCATTTTTTTTTTATTGGTTGTTCACAACATTACAAAGCTCTTGACATATCATATTTCATACATTAGATTGAAGTGGGTTATGAACCCCCAATTTTACCCCAAATGCAGATTGCAGAATCACGTCGGTTACACATCCACAATTTTACATAACACCCTATTAGTAATTGTTGTATTCTGCTACCTTTCCTATCCCCTACTATCCCCCCTCCCCTCCCCTCCCATCTTCTCTCTCTACCCCATCTACTGTAATTCATTTCTCTCCTTGTTTATTTTCCCATTCCCCTCACAACCTCTTATATGTAATTTTGTATAGCAATGAGGGTCTCCCTTCATTTCCATGCAATTTCCCTTTTCTCTCCCTTTCCCTCCCATCTCATGTGGATATTGGTTTCTAAATACCATTTCCCACCAAATGAGAAATGGTTCCTTGTAAAAATGGCTGATTTCAGGGCATGGTAAAGAATGTACAAGATTCAGTTAGAGGGGGACTGGGGTTGTGGCTCAGAGGTAGAGCGCTCGCCTAGCACGCGTGAGGCCCTGGGTTCAATCTTCAGCACCACATAAAAATAAGTAAATAAATTAAAGGTATTGTGTGCAACTACAACTAAAAAATAAATATTAAAAAGAAAAATTCACTTAGAATATTTTGCTATGCCAAAAAGTAAGGATTTGCTCAAAAATGATGGTCACATGACCCAGTAAAAAGATACTCAAACTGGCTGAATCTGGGACAACTGATAATCAGAATAAGTTGGAATATAAATGGATTACAAACCACTGAATAAATAGGAATCCATACCCATAAAGAATAGATAACTTACAAGTAAGGGAGAAGGAAAGATTGGTAGAGTTAGAAAATGACTATTTTGCACCATCATTTTTTAAAACAAGAATCATCAGTAGATAATAAATCTTGAAGTATAAGTTTCAAGAGAAGAAGATATTTACATGTTATCATAATATTACCCCACAGATTCCTTATAAATTGCAAGGAGATAAACACTAACTACATCACTTTCTTAAAAATGGACAATGCATTGACAAGATGATTAAAATTTTTAATCATGATTAAAAGACAAATGGATTTTATGTACCTACAGATGTAATTCCTTAGAGACAACATAAGCTCACTCGAGTGAGCTATTGTCCTATCTCTTTCCCTGATATTTAGAATTGGATGAAATTCTTTTGTGTTCTTTTTTATTCTTTTCGTGGGTGATGCATCTCTTCAAACTGGATAGTCACATTCTTTAATTTTGGTGATGAATAGAAACATATACACAATTATACCCAGTATTCAAAATTTTTTAAAAATATATTTTTAGTTGTAGACACAATACCTTTATTTTATTTGTTTATTTTTATGTGGTGCCAGGGTGAACCCAGTGTCTTATGCAATCTATGCAAGTGCTCTACCACTGAGCCACAATCCCGGCCCCCAGTATTCAAATTTTTAAATTTAATTATCATGTATTGATTCTCTAAGTCTCTTATTTTGTATTTTTTAATCTCCTTTTTTTCTGCTTTCTGGGAGACTTTTCTCAGTTATGTATCTTCAAGTCCATTTATTAATTTGGGGTTTTGTTTGTTTGTTTTTACAATGCTGGCAATTAAACCAAGGGCCTTGCACATTCTAGGTAAGCCTCTACCACTGAGCTATATACCCTGAGCCCCAAATTTTTACTTCGATCATCAAAACTTTAATTTCTAAGAACTATTTATTATTATCTGCTTTTTTTCATAAAAATACACCCAGACCATAGCAATAGTACATGCATATACAAGCATGTAGATAAATGTATTATAAATAAAATAACAAAAGTTAAAATGACATTAGGCTTAATAACAAAGCCAGATTTGGTAAATAAAAATATTGGACATGTATTAGCTTTCTGTTGCTATGACAAAATAACTGAGAAAATCAACTTAAAGAAGAAACTATTTATTGGCTCACAGTTTCAGTGTTTTAAATTCCTGGTCACCTGGCTCCATTGTTTCTGAGCTTGTGATGAAGCAGAACATCATGGTGGGGAGTGTATGGTGGAGCAAAGTTGCTCACCCAATGGCAGCTGAGAAGCAAAGAAGCAGGACAGAGAGAGGCCAGGAAAAAACTATACCCTTCAAGGACAAACCCCAGTGACCTATTTCTTGTAACTAAGCCCTACCCTTAAAGTCTCCACTACCACCTTCTAATGCCCATTAAGATCTGATGCAGTCATCTCCCAAAAGGCCCCACTTCTGAACACAGGCACTGGGGACCAAGTCTTCCACATATGAGCTTGTAGGGGACATTTAAGATCCAAATTATTTGGATAAAAATTATATAAAAATATATAATTATAGTTGTCTTGAGTCATGCTATGCAGGAGATATAGATAATGTCCAAAATTTAATATTTCATTGAAAAAAGGATGATCTTACTAAAAGTATAGTATTTCTTTTTTTAAAAAGCCTACTTGATAATATATTGCCTACTAAAGGTAAAAATTACATAAAAAATTCAATTGAATTTGAATTTTAGGTGCCTGAATAATTGTTTAGTATATGTATATCCCAAATTTATGGTATTTATAGTTCATCTGATTCAAATCACACCAGGTGTTCCATATTTATTCAGCAATTCTACAGTAGCGACATTGAAAATAACTCTCCGGTAGGAATATGCTAGGAGGGCTGGGGTTGTGGCTCAACGGTAAAGCATTCACCTAGCACATGCAAGGCCCCAGGTTCGATCCTCAGCACCACATATAAATAAATAAATAGATAGATAAAAGGTATTGTGTCCAACTACAACTAAAAAGTAAATATTAAAAAATTTTTTAAAAGGAATAGGCTAGTAGATTACTTACCTTTTCCATCCTCTAAGAGATGTTAATTTTATTTTATTTATTTACTTATTTTTAATATTTTTTTAGTTGTAGATGGATACACAATGTCTTTATTTATTTTTATGTGGTGCTGAGGATCGAACCCAGTGCCTCACACATCCCAGGCAAGCCCTTTGCCACTGAGCCACAGTCCCTGCCCAGAAATGTTAATTTTAAAAAGCACCTCGGAGAAATAAAAATAGAAGAATAACAAAACACATGTACTCTATTTTTAGCAACGTAAGTGACAGAAAAGTCTCAAAATCCATACTTTAAAAGACTGAACTAAATTACATTGGGCAGCAAATGCAAGGAAAATATCAAGTTGTCTCCTAAGTAGTGGATCTCAGAAAGCATAAGCAAAAAATATATTCTGAAAAGAAAGCACTTAGAAATGGAAAATTTATAACCTATAAATCTAATAACTGAGTGCAAGCCTGCTGTAAGCCAGACTTCAACTGATGATTTTTCTTTGGTCTTTTCATGGCAGTAGCCTTGGAATGAGAATGTGCTTCCCATTCAGAGAACACAAATATGGAAAATGAAATATGAAATACATATGGAATCATAGAAGATAGTTTGAAGTACGAATATGACATTTTTTCATTTATTGAGTAAACCTTTCTTTCCCTACTTATTAAAGTTCTACTGTGTTCTAAATTCTTATAAATGTGAAAACACATATATACACATACATATGTATACATGACTTTCTGAGATTCTGCTTTGGTTTTTATGATTTTCGAATTCATTAAGGACCAATGTACAAAGCTGAATTTAAAAAATACATTTATTCTCTTATCTCTAAAGACATCAATATATATCAAAATAATGACCATACAAATTATGTTTGAATAATATGGTTATGTTTTGCAAAGGCAATTTTATTTACCTTTAGTAGACAATACTTCTATTATTGTGGGAGACCAACCTCCCATGTGACTAAGTTAATTCCCCTGCTGGGTGACGTGGCGTCAGGCACCCATGCTGCTAGAGTGCCCCGCTCTTCTAGGGTTCCATGAGGTGTGTCTTCCTATAGCCCCATATGGGTGAAGCTACGCTCACCTGTTCCTTTGTAATATAACCCCTTGCCCTGTTTAGGATAGAATCTTCCATGGAAGTGCCTTGTGTGTGTCCCCTTCTCTTACTGTGCCCTTGGGTGTGGCCTACCCAGGTGTCAGTCAGCCTGCTGACAGTGGACATCATGAAGATAGACTCAGCCCCCTGAAACCTGACCCCTTGCCTCATTTGAATAGCTTCTCCTCAATAAAAGGGGTCAGCGCTTGCTCTCCCTCTCTCTCTCTTTCTGGGGACCCTTAAGGTCAGAGGAGCCGTCACAGCGACACCAAAGAAAAAGGTATTTGTGTCTCTTGTGTGGTTATTTTGTGCAGCCCAATTAGCCCACTTCAACTGGAGTGACCCCTGAGCCTTTTAGTCGAGAGAACAGAAACCTGGCATATTATCAAGTAGGCTTTTTAAAAGAAGAAATAATATAAGATTAGTAAGATTACCATTTTTTCAATGAAAATATTAAATATATTTACCTTCTGGGACATTATCTATATCTCCTGTATAGTGTGACTCAAGACAAACAAACCATAACCAGAGAGTCAAATTATAAAGGTAATACCTCAGTGAAGAGGCCATATGCTTAGAAAAAGAAATTTCTCTGAATTTTATACATTAGTAAAGAAATAAAAAAATGCCATTTCTCTTTTCAATAGGATTTATTTATGTTTAATTAAAAGTAGCAAATGTTATGTAAGTCATTTTCTTAAGAACTTTATTTTGTACAACCACATGGTTATCAAGCAACATTTATGGAATGTTCCCTGGGTCCATGATACAGAACTTTGTAACTATTGTAGCATCCTCTTTTCCAAGTTTAAACATGACTGTGTACACTGAAGAAGCACAGCTGTACCTTGCAGAGTGGTCATCTGTGACAACCTGACATCAAGTGAGAAGCCTCTTGAAGAATGTTGTCTTTTGTTGATTTTTTACAGAATGGCACTTGTCTTTTTTGTGTGATTATCAAACCCATATTGATGTTTTTCAATGAATTTTTCCTTTGCTACCATGAAAACAAACCAGTTAAAACTAAGCAGTGTAGCAATATAACGAATCAAACACATATGATGTTATATCTTATATAGGATGTTTTAGGTGGTATGGATGTTTTATATTAGACATAGCTTATTTTGGACAATAAAAAGAAGCATATCAGCTAAGCAAACTCAAAGATTATATTGGAGATTGATACACTGTTTTCACACACACACACACACACACACACACACACACACAATCTTGGGCTCATTTGTTTTTCAGGAGTGTGGTAGAATAGTTTACTGTTAAAAAGGTTTCGCTGTTCTCGTTTTCCCCAGATTCCTTTTTTATGCATTTTTAGATAACAGAATAATATTATTTCTGAAACATTATTACTTGGTTTGACAGGCTACTAGAGTGCAGGCTCACTTTGCCATTCTCCTCTTTGTGAATGTTGATTATTTCTGTTTACTTTTCCAAACATGTGCTTATGCTAAAGATCCAAAACCTATAATGGGGAGTCACTGGTAATTATAAATATACAATGTTTTGTTAGGACAATGACTGATCTGAGGGATTGAAGTTTTGTTGCTAATGTAAGAGCTCTGACTATCCTGCTCAGCTGTACAGAGAAGTATTTGGGAATAGGGAAATGCATATTTCCAAAGAAACCATACTGCATGCTTATTTGACTGGTAGAATTTCTCTGGTTTGATGCATCACTGGTATTCAGGGTGGAATTGACATGCAGCTTCTTCAGCAAGCTTCTTACTCCATCAGGAGAGTCCAGCGATGTTACAGATGACTTATAGCCTGTCACTGCACATATCTCTCTATGCTCACTGCCAGGGAGGTTGCAAATTCTCTAGTCCAATGTTAGTCTTAAAACTGAAGGTGCTTTGCTTCAGATACCTGTCATACCTATAAAAAAGAAAATTTCAAAAAAAGAAAAAGAGGGAAAATTTGTGTTACAGGCTTTATAGTACTTTAAGAATTGTGTGAATTATTTATTTTTATATCTATTACAAATTTGTGTTTAAAATACAGATTGTTGGGCTGGGCTGGGGCTCAGTGGTAGAGAGCTTGCCTAGCACATGTGAGTAACTGGATGCATTCCCTAGCAGCACATAAAAAAACTAAATAACAAAGGTATTGTATTATCTACAACTAAAAATATTTTTAAAAATACAAATTGTTGATAAGAACTATTACTAGTAAAGTGTATTAGTGATTATTTTATTTTGTGCAATAAAATTTCAGCACAGAAAATGGTTAAAGTATTTCATATTAATTTTTATCTGAAGTGACTTTTTTTTTTAAAGAGAGGAGAGAGAGAGAGAGAGAGAGAGAGAGAGAGAGAGAGAGAGAGAGAGAGAGAGACAATTTTTTAATATTTATTTTTTAGTTCTCGGCGGACACAACATCTTTGTTGGTATGTGGTGCTGAGGATCGAACCCGGGCCGCACGCATGCCAGGCGAGCGTGCTACCGCTTGAGCCACATCCCCAGCCCTGAAGTGACTTTTTTTAAAGACTTTTTTTTTTTTTTTTTTTTTTGGTGGTGGTGCTGAGGATTGAACCCTGGGCCTTGTGCATGCGAGGCAAGCACTCTAACCAACTAAGCCATATCCCCAGCCCTGAAGTGACTTTTAAAAAACTTTTTATTAAGTAAATTTTAAAAGACCCCAAACTAGGTAAATTTCAAAAATTACACCCCATATGCAAAATAATCAACCATCTTAAAAATATTATTCACAATTCTGTTATTGTTCAATAATGCTTATTTACTGCTTATTAAGTGTCTGGCAGTTTTCCACACCTGCTTTACCTCATTCAAAACACAGAAGAATCAAATGAGCAAGGTTAGAGGCAGAATTACTATGATACTTTGAAAGCTTACTTGCCTGGGTACCTTCAAAAAAGAGGCCCTATCAGTATCTTTATGTGTTTATATACAGTCACACTGTCATTTAAGAACTGGACGTGTTCTGAGAAATGCATAGTTAGACATTTTTGTCATACTCAAACAAACCTAGATGGTGGAGCCTATGCACATAGGCTGTATAGTGTAAAAGTGGTATAGCCTATTGCCCCAAGGGCCAGGATGAACAAAGCAACACTAGACTACATCTAGCACAAGAGAAATCAATCCAATCAAGGGAGTGAATGAGACTACTGCTGTCATAACATTGCATACTGTTTTATGATAAACTTTTTTTTAATAAGTAGAAAGAGTGCCATCTAATTATAAATACTATGATATAGTAAGTAAAGAAATTGATAACAGTTACTTATCACCAAGCATTATACACTGTGCATAATTATATGTATCTTGCTTTTATATAACCGGCAACCAAATATGTTTGTTTAAACTGATGTCACCACAAAAACATTGGTGATGTGTTATGATGGCCAAAACATCACTATGAAATCTTCAGCTCCATTATAATCTTAAGGGACCACTGTTGTATATTCAGTCCATCACTAGGCTTCTGGATGCACAGGAATTTGTAGACATTTGCATGATTTTTCAGTACCTCTTGCTTTGCTAATACCAATAGTAGGAAAGTCATTTTCCCAGGAAATATTGACCAGAAACAACATTACCTGACGCATGACTGTATTTTGTTAAGTTTGCAAAAATAAAATATTTCAACCACAACCAGTTTAGACAGCTGGCTCTTTCCATTTCAACTGTCTCTTAGTGATAATTTGTCCTCTTATTGTAACTATGGAGCAACAGTAACCATTTCTATGATCTTAATAAAATAAATGACCATTAATAAAGGGTTGACCAGTATGTATTTTGTGTGCTTTGCAATTTCATCCACATATAGTTACATTTTTGTTGGTCATCTCAGTTTGGTATGTCTTCTAGGAATATTCTGAATATGGTTAATTCAGAGAACATTTAAGAGCAGGCATTCAGAGAAGACCCAAAAAGACCTGACATATTCTGATTTAGATATGAAAGAGACTCAACAGAGGTTCCCCCATTTTTTTTAACCCAGGGGCACTTAACCACAGAGCCACATCTCCCCATTTATTTGGAAACAGGGTCTCACTAAGTTACTTAGGGCCTCATTAAGTTGCTGGGGCTGGCTTTGAACTTGCAGTCCTCCTGGCTCAGTCTCTTAAGTCACTGGGGTAAAAGATGTGTGCCACCATGCCTGGCAAAGTTTCTCCAAATTTTACAACAATCCTAAAAATTACATATTACTAACAAAGAATTGAGAATGTAAAAGAAACCTCAGTAAAAGAAAATTGTCAAAGAGAAAAATAGAAAGCAAATTTCCATAAAATATTTAGAGAATAGTCTAAATAATTTTTTCTATTCCTCCTACAGAAAATGCCATTACAAGATTCTCATCAAATGCAGAGACAATAAAAGAATAGGCAGGGCTTGGGCTGTAGCTCAGTGGCAGAGTGCTTGCCTAGCTCGTGGAGACAGCACTACATAAAAATAAACATAAAATAAAGGCATGCTGTCTAATTACAACTATAAAAAAATTTTAAAAAAGAAGAGGCAATCAGTGTGTACACAACTAAATAAAGTAGGATATTGTACAGCTGTTAATATGATGTCATTCGCATGGAGATTAAACAATATGCTACCGAATGAACAAAGGGTTACAGAAGACATCAAAGAGGAAATTAAAAAATTCTTAGAGGTAAATGAAAACTCAGACACAACATATCAAAATCTCTGGGACACTATGAAAGCAGTACTAAGAGGAAAATTCATTTCATGGAGTTTATTCCTTAAAAGAAGGAAAAGCCAACAAATAAATGAACTCACACTACACCTCAAAGCCTTAGAAAAAGAAGAACAAATCAGCAGCAAATACAGTAGAAGGCAAGAAATAATTAATATTAGAGCTGAAATCAATGAAATCAAAACAAAAGAAACAATCGAAAAAATTGACAAAACTAAAAGTTGGTTCTTTGAAAAAATACATAAGATTGATAGACCACTAGCCACGCTAACAAAGAGAAGAAGAGAGAGAACCCAAATTACTAGCTTACAGGATGAAAAAGGCAACATCACAACAGACAATTCAGAAATACAGAAGATAATTAGAAATTATTTTGAAACCCTATACTCTAATAAAATAGAAGATAGTGAAGGCATCGATAAATTCCTTAAGACATATGAACTACCCAGATGGAGTCAGGATGATATAAACAACCTAAACAGACCAATATCAAGTGAGGAAATAGAAGAAGCCATCAAAAGACTACCAACCAAGAAAAGCCCTGGACCGGATGGATATACAGCAGAGTTTTACAAGAACTTTAAAGAAGAACTAATACCAATACTCTAGAATCTATTTCAGGAGATAGAAAAAGAGGGAGAACTTCCAAATTCATTCTATGAGGCCAATATCACCCTGATTCCTAAACCAGATAAAGACACCTCAAAGAAAGAAAACTACAGACCAATATCCCTAATGAATTTAGATGCAGAAATCCTCAATAAAATTCTGGCAAATCAGATACAAAAACATATCAAAAAGGTCGTGCACCATGATCAAGTAGGATTCATCCCTGGGATGCAAGGATGGTTCAATATACGGAAATCAATAAACATTATTCACCACATCAATAGACTTAAAGATAAGAACCATATGATCATCTCGATAGATGCAGAAAAAGCATTCGACAAAGTACAGCATCCCTGTATGTTCAAAACACTAGAAAAACTAGGGATAACAGGAACTTACCTCAACATTGTAAAAGCTATGTATGCTAAACCTCAGGCTAGCATCATCCTAAACAGAGAAAAACTGAAGGCATTCCCTCTAAAATCTGGAACAAAACAGGGATGCCCTCTCTCACCACTTCTATTCAATATAGTTCTTGAAACACTGGCCAGAGCAATTAGACAAAAGAAATTAAAGGCATTAAGATAGGAAAAGAAGAACTTAAATTATCACTATTTGCGGATGATATGATCCTATACCTAGAAGACACAAAAGGGTCTACAAAGAAACTACTAGAGCTAATAAATGAATTCAGCAAAGTGGCAGGATATAAAATCAACACGAATAAATCAAAGGCATTCCTGTATATCAGCGACAAATCTTCTGAACTAGAAATGAGGAAAACCACCCCATTCACAATATCCTCAAAAAAAAAAAAATACTTGGGAATCAACCTAACAAAAGACGTGAAAGATTTATACAATGAAAACTACAGAACCCTAAAGAGAGAAATAGAAGAAGATCTTAGAAGATGGAAAAATATACCCTGTTCATGGATAGGCAGAACTAACATCATCAAAATGACGATATTACCAAAAGTTCTCTATAGGTTCAATGCAATGCCAATCAAAATCCTAATGGCATTTCTTGTAGAAATAGATAAAGCAATCATGAAATTCATATGAAAAAATAAAAGACCCAAAATAGCAAAAGCAATTCTAAGCAGGAAGTGTGAATCAGGAGGTATAGCGATACTGGATTTCAAACTGTATTACAGAGCAATAGTAACAAAAACAGCATGGTACTGGTACCAAAACAGGCGGGTGGACCAATGGTACAGAATAGAGGACACAGAAACCAATCCACAAAATTACAACTATCTTATATTCAATAAAGGGGCTAAAAGCATGCAATGGAGGAAGGATAGCATCTTCAACAAATGGTGCTGGGAAAATTGGAAATCCATATGCAACAAAATGAAACTGAATCCCTTTCTCTCGCCATGCACAAAAGTTAATTCAAAACGGATCAAGGAGCTTGATATCAAATCAGAGACTCTGCGTCTGATAGAAGAAAATGTTGGCTCTGATCTACCTATTGTGGGGTCGGGCTCCAAATTCCTCAATAGGACACCCATAGCACAAGAGTTAACAACCAGAATAAACAAATGGGACTTACTCAAACTAAAAAGTTTTTTCTCAGCAAGAGAAACAATAAGAGAGGTAAATAGGGAGCCTACATCCTGGGAACAAATCTTTACTCCTCACACTTCAGATAGAGCCCTAATATCCAGAATATACAAAGAACTCAAAAAATTAAGCAATAAGAAAACAAATAACCCAATCAACAAATGGGCCAAGGACCTGAACAGACACTTATCAGAGGAGGACATACAATCAATCAACAAGTACATGAAAAAATGCTCACCATCTCTAGCAGTCAGAGAAATGCAAATCAAAACCACCCTAAGATACCATCTCACTCCAGTAAGATTGGCAGCCATTATGAAGTCAAACAACAACAAGTGCTGGCGAGGATGTGCGGAAAAGGGTACACTTGTACATTGCTGGTGGGGCTGAAAATTGGTGTGGCCAATTTGGAAAGCAGTATGGAGATTCCTGGGAAAGCTGGGAATGGAACCACCATTTGACCCAGCTATTGCCCTTCTTGGACTATTCCTTGAAGACCTTAAAAGAGCGTACTATAGGGATATTGCTACATCGATGTTCATAGCAGCACAATTCAAAATAGCTAGACTGTGGAACCAACTTAGATGCCCTTCAATAGATGAATGGATTAAAAAATGTGGCATTTATACACAATGGAGTATTACTCAGCACTAAAAAAATGACAAAATCATGGAATTTGCAGGGAAATGGATAGCATTAGAGCAGATTATGCTAAGTGAAGCTAGCCAATCCCTAAAAAACAAATGCCAAATATCTTCTTTGATATATTGAGAGCAACTGAAAACAGAGCAGGGAGGAAGAGCACGAGAAAAAGATTAACATTAAACACGGATGAGAGGTGGGAGGGAAAGGGAGACAGAAGGGAAATGGCATGGAAATGGAAGGAGACCCTCATTGTTATACAAAATTACATATAAGAAGATGTGAGGGGAAAGGGAAAAAAATCAAGGGAGAGAAATGAATTACAGTAGATGGGGTAGAGAGAGAAGATGGGAGGGGAGGGGAGGGGGGATAGTAGAGGATAGGAAAGATAGCAGAATACAACAGTCACTAGTATGGCAATATGTAAAAACGTGGATGTGTAACCGATATGATTCTGCAATCTGTATACGGGGTAAAAATGGGAGTTCATAACCCACTTGAATCAAATGTATAAAATATGATATGTCAAGAGCTTTGTAATGTTTTGAACAACCAATAAAAAATAAGATGTCATTTTCTCTACATTATATATATGTGATATCTGAGAAATTTGTTAACACCTAACAATGTAGTTTTCATGATTTATTTTTCTTCTAAATCAATATATGGAGCTGGAACCAATTATGTATTCATACTTTGCATTCCTTCCCTTAAAGAGGACTCTGCAAATTCAATTCAGATTCAGGTTCCAGAAGTCCTGGATCTGAGATATATGGTACTATTATCCCTGTTTTAATTGAAGTTTAGAGAAGTCATGTGACTTTACAAAGTTCACTGTTATTAAAAGGTGCAGCAGCCTTTCAAACCTGACTTTCCTTCCCTAACACATTAGTAATGATGGTTAATTTCATGTGTCAACCATGGTGTAAATTGTCTGGTCAAATGGCAGCCTAGATGTTGCTTTGAAGATATTTTTAGATGAGATTAACATATCAGTCATTTGAACAAAGCAGATTGCCTTCCCTACTCTTAAGAGGGGCTTAAGAGAAACCACCAAAGTCCCACAAGGAAGAAAGAATTTTGCCTCCAAACTGCCTTTGGACCCAAGAGGCAAAATCGACTCTTCCTGACTTCTGTTCACCAGATGCCAGTAGTACTACCCAGTTGTGACAACCAGAACAATCTTCAAGACACTTCCAAATATCCCCTGATGAGAGAATGGAAAGGGGCAAAATAGCCTGCCTACCTGCTATGTGAGTGCCATTATGTTAGATTAGCTCTAAGCAATAATATATGCATATGTGATAGTATGTTGAGATGATCAACATTGAGGTAGCTTTGGACATTTCAGGAGAAGGCTGTTGATCACTTCGTAGGTTGAGTTAAGAGATAGTAGCCTAGGGTTGGGGTTGTGCCTCAGTGGCAGAACGCTTGCCTTGCACACATGAGGCACTGGGTTCCATCCTCAGCATCACATAAAAATAAATAAACAAATATATTGTGAGCATGTATAACTAAAAAAATATTTTTTTAAAACAGGTGGTAGGGCTGGGGTTGTGGATCAGCAGTAGGTAGAGTGCTCACCTAGCACGGGCAGGACCCAGGTTCGATCCTCAGCACCACATAAAAATAAAATGCATTGTGTTGTGTCCATCTACACCGAAAAATAAATATTAAAAAAGTCATTGTTTATTAAAAAAACAGGTGGTAGCCTAATATTCTGTAATTCTTATAAATAAATTTTTCTTCAGTTCTTATAAGAAAGAAGTAAAAAAAAAATAGAGAAAGGCCAGAAAGATTGATAACTTCAAGCTCTTGGCAAGTGAGAGCTGAGGCAAATTGAGGGCAATCACAGGAATAGGAGAATAGACTTTTTTAAATTGAGAGGGACAGAATTTAGCTCTTACTCCAACAGAAATGAACCTTATCTAGAAAATGACTTTCAATTCATAAATCACTAACAACCGGGCTGGGATTGTGGCTCAGTGGTAGAGCGCTCCCCTAGCACGGGTGAGACCCAGGTTGGATTCTCAGCACCATATAAAAATAAAGGCATTGTGTTGTGTCCATCTACAACAAAAAATATTCTTTCTCTCTCTCTAAAAATAAATAAATAAGTCACCAACAAGGACCTGAGCTTAGTCCTGGGACATGGACACAGTCTACCATAGGAACTATGGGGGGACCATTAGGCTTCTTGATGCACAGGAATTTGTAGACATTTGCATGATTTTTCAGTACCTCTTGCCTTGCTAATACCAATACTAGGAAAGTCATTTTCCCAGGGAATATTTTTTTTGGTGACAGGACAGAGTGGGAGTATGGTTTATTTGAATAAATGTATCACATTTATGTTCCTGTGGGTTCAATGACCCAAGGAAGAAAAAATACAGCAGTAGTCCAGTAGGTGGTGCTGTATCTGCCTAATTCATCAAGCACTTACAAATTAAGGTTGTATGTGACCATGTCTTTCCCAGTAGCATATTTTCTTCAGTCCTTTGGATATAAGTTGAATTTAGCTATACTTTAAGTTAAAGATATCTGCCAAATTAAACAGAATTTGCATTTATGTTAATCTCCACTTCTGATTCAAAACATGCATTCCTAATCAAGGTAACCTGGCAGTCAGTACAAAGCAAGGCTCAGGCCCAGAGACGCAAGAACATATTGTGTTCAAAGCAAAAGGTTTTTCCTTTGTTTCAATTTTAATTAATGCCATAGTCAGGAGGCTTAATAACTGGCAGGCACAAGCAAAACTGATATAAAAATCTTTTAATATTCATTTCTTCAATACCCTGCTGGCTGATAAAGTCAGATATGTGTTTTGTTACTATCCTTGGTAGTCTAAGATATTAAAAAAGACAGAGCTTAGGATATTAAAGTGACTTATGGAATTCAGAAATATAATAATGTGCTCCAGAAGATAGCTTCATGAGTTGGAGTTCTAGTTTCATAGCATTCAGAAAGGTCACATTTCTGAATATTGCCCTGAATATATTCAGGATATCTGGCTTGTCTCATGTCAAAATGAGAAGTTCTAGGGCACATTTACGAAATTATTTCATAATTGGAAAGTTATGAGATTCACAATCTACTGAAATTTATAATCCCATGGGGAGAAAAAGGATCCAGATATCCTTATCTTTTATAACTCGTGAAGTCAGTCTCCAGTATGTGTGAGCCAACAGGAAGAATCTCACTGCAGTTATTGTAAGTAGTATTTTTTTTTAAGGAAGAGAGACTCTTGTTGGCTCTCAATGGAGCTGGCGTTACTTGTATAACAAAACAGATGAAGGACCCTTGAGGAGGATGGTAGTGACAGCAATGGGTAGACGGAGGAGGAAGTTGCTGCACTACATATATAACTCCATGTCCCACTTAAAACTTGGTCAGAAGAAATGAAGACAAATAAAATGGTGTTGATGGTGACTCCAGTTAGTCAGGAAACAGACAAAATAGAAGTCAAAGAGAAGTAAAGAAAGTAGGGGGAGGGCTGGGGCTGGGACTCAGTGGTAGAGCCCTTGCCTAACATGCATGAGGCACTGGTAGGATCCCCAGCACCACATTAAAAAAAAAAAAAACCTGAATAAACAAAATAAAGGTGTTGTGTCCATCTACAATTGAAAATATTTTCAAAAATGGGGGTGGGGGGGCAGGGAGAAGGGATATCTTCCAAACGTGTGAATCTTACTCTTGTGTGTTACCTACATATACCTCAATGAAGCTATTAATAACATGATCATACATATTTCCCATCAAAATAATGGAGAGCATGTTAGTTAGTTTTCTATTATTACAACAAATATCCAAGATAATCAGTTTACGAAAAGAATAGCTTTATTTTGGCTCCCAGTTTTGGGGGTCTCAGTCCATGATGTTTTGGTCTGGTTGCCTTTGGGCTTGTGGTGAGGGCGTGTGGCGGAGCAAGCTCTTACCTCATGGTGTGAAAGCAAAAAAGAGAAGGAGGAAAAGAGTACTCTCCAGTGGAGTATTTGGAAAATGCTGTTTCAGAGATAAAAATAGCACATTTTATTGTCACATTGAAAGGATTGTGAAGATGTAAAAACTTACCAAAAGATCTACTTAATATCCTGAGAGTTAAGATTTTTGCTTAAACTTGGCTTCTTGGTACAGTTGTTTAGTTTTTGCCCTATCATTCTCCTAATTGAAACATCATCCGTATTGGGAAATAACTGTTTTGTTACTCCTGTAAAAGACAACAATAACACCCCAAAACACTTTATGAGACTTTTGGATCTTAAAGCACAAACTGAGGCAAAACATTAAACATCCTACATTGTAATTTTGTCTCCATTTTACAAAAGTACCCCAATTCCCATGAGGTATTTAAATGATTTTGTTTTCAAAACAAAACAAGAGATAACAGAGGGTCCATATTGTCTGGTTTTTTTTAATTATACATGGACACAAATATCTTTGTTTATTTATTTTTTTTATGTGGTGCTGAGGATGGAACCCAGTGCCTCACGTGTGCGAGGCAAGCACTCTGCTACTGAGCCACAACCCCAGCCCCAGAAGGTCCATATTGTAAAAGCAGAATATACTTTTGTCTTCCTATGGCACCATTCAACTATAACCCTGCTCCTTACTTCCAACCTGAAATCTTTTTGATCCATAATGTTAGGTATTTATTTTTATCCATTCCTAACATCAGTTGAAACAACTAGATTCCAAATTATCTTTTTCCAGCTAAGAAATGACATACATAGAATTCGGATTCAGAGACTCTCTAAATTTGTTGGATGATTGCAAAAAAAAAAAATCTTTTTTTTTAAATAATCTAGATGATTATATGTAAGAAGGTTTATTAATTTAAAAACCACAAATAGTATAGTCAAATTAACCTTCATCTTTCTAGAATAAAAGATGAAGGATATAACCAAGAAAGAGAAAAATGGAAATTGTTATTGAAATTTTATTTTAAACTTTTTTATTTTTGAAAGCCACAAATGTTATTAATTCAAACTTTTTGGTCATATGACCTTCAGTTTTATTTTAATAAAAATTTTCCATAAATTTTTCCATGTTTAATGAAAGCATTATACTATTCTAAAATTTTTCTTTCATAGAGCAATAAATTTGAAACAAAATAAAAAGGACCATGAAAGAATAACTTGACCTTGAATGGTAACACAATTTCAAATTTGTGTGACAATATAATATAATGATATTATCACCTATGATTTCTTGAACTTCATTCTGATTCATAGCTGGTTTTACGGCTTTGTCCCTTGAAGTAGAGGATTTTGCCCCTGTCAGGCTATGTGTGGCCATGTATTCGTTCGTGTAAAGTACTTGCATTAAATCATTAATAAACTTCTGAGGCTTGCTCTTATTACAACGGGCAATCTGCCATTTTTCAATCTTGAACTAAAAAATTAAGAAAATGAAATAGTTGAAGTTAGGAAAAGAAAAATGGTGTCTGGAGAAATATATTACTAATTAAGATGTGCCAGCAAACAATATCAACATTATTTAAGGTGACATATTATACTTTAATATATGCTTTACACTTCAGGGGTTAGAGCTTAATGTTATCTTTGAGATAATTCTCAGTATTTATGAGATATTTGTTCCAGGGTTCATGTAAATTCTTGTCATGTAATCTGGATTTGGTGCTTCAAGGATCAATCCTATCCTCAGCACTACATACCAAGTGTGGTAAGCAGAATAATGGTCTCTGAAGATCACAGCCTAATCCCTGTACTGTGACTATATTACCTCACAGTACAAAAGCAATTTTGTAAAATGAGATTAAAGGTAAGTACTTTGAGATGGGAAATTATCCTGGATTGCTCGTGTGAGCTTAATCTACTCATATAAGTACTTAAAAACAGAAGAGGGAGGCAGAAGAGTGGGTCAGAAAAGAGAGACACAAAAAGGAGGAAAGATAGAAAGAGAGACTTATGTGTCATGGCTGGCTCTGTAGGCAGGAGAAGTGGGCCATGACCCCAAGGGTTGTGATTGCCTCTAGCTATGGGAATGGCCTTTAGTTTAGAGCCAGCAAGAAAATGGGAAATTCAGTTCTACATGCAAGAAACTAAGTCCTGCAACACAAATGAACAGGAAACAGATTCTCCTTTACAGTCTTCAGGAATGTTCCTGCTGACCTCTGATTTTAGTTCAGTGAAGCCTGTTCCAGATTTTGGACCTACAAAAATATGAGATACTAAATTTATGTTATTTGAAGTCACTAAATTGTGGTAATCTGTTACATAGCAATAGGAAATTGGTATACTATGACTCAAATATTCTGAATGTTAGATTGTTAATATTTCATTATCCCCTTTGAAGGCATAATTTCCAAGGCTGATCTGAGATTTTAACAAAACCTTATCTTTTTTGGTTTCTGATTTTTTCATTAAGAGAAACTGCAAAAAAAATAAAAAAGGAATTGTGATCCTCCAGTGCACAGAGGCTCAAATTTATCTTCTCTCAATTATATAAAATTTTATAAATGTTGATGCCTAAGTATCCTCCAGTTATTGGTTTTAGAATGTAATAGCTTAAAAACTTGATCATTTTTCTACAATTTGTCTTTAGTCTTTTACACTGGGTATTTGCTTTCAGAAATTAATTTTCATTGCATAGATAAAATAGTTCAATATAATAAGAATATTAAGGTTATGTCCTAAACTTACCTAAAAACTTATCTGACACAACAATGATCATTTCTGCCTTTATTTTAATTTTTGCATTTAACTATTTTCCAGAGAACGATAGGGCAAGTATTCCAACTGACCTGCTTCTCTTCAGGATGATGCTCCTCCTCAGCCTTCAAGGAAACTGGTGAACTAGAATTAGAATTGGAATTACTGCCTGTTGAGGCAAATGAATCTGGTGAGGAATTATTTGTTGCTCTCCAGAGAGTGGACGCAGATGTGGACATGGTCCCTCCACCCTTAAGCAAGGTTTCCGCCATGCTAACCAATTCTTCAAACTGGGTGACGGCTTGTGGTAACACTGGAATGGCAAGAGAAAGTAGCATTTTACAGACATGTTCATAAGGGTGCATATTTACACATTTTTATTCTGTATATGTGCACAGAACTATGAGGAATAAATTGTCAATATTTTCTACCTTTGGTAAATAAACATAGTGGGAGGGTGAAACATTGATTTTTTATTATTGAATAACTTGATAATTGTTTAATAATAATAAATCAATTTTAAAACATTTGGTCATTGTATTTAAGTGTATATGTATTACTTTGAAGCTAAAAAGTTGATACTTAAAAAGTTGATTCTTTTTTTTCTATATTTGAAGGTGTTGAATCTGTCATTTGGAGACGTGTCTGATTCTATTATCAATCACCTTCTGGAAGCTCACACTAGGCCAGTTTAAATGCCAAGATAAAATCAACAAATTCTTACAGATTCAAATAAATTTTCCACAACCTTTGTGTATGGTCCACCACCACGGTCAAATTCTATCAAATTAATAAAAATACACTGCTGCAATTCAAATCTATGTTGTCATGTATTAAAGACGAATTTTGCTAATCAACTGAATATTCACTTTGTCCCTTTTTGTTTGTTATTGGAAACTTACACATTCAAAGTTTTCATGCTTCCATGTAAAATGGTCTTCTCTGTTGTTATATCTAGTTTGTTTCCTAAGGACAAATAACAAGAGATCTTGAACCCTGTCTAATTATATTCCTCAATCAAATGTCAAGGGCACTGCTTGCTGGAGAAGTGAAAGAGACTCTGAAACAAACTGAAATAATCTTTCTCTCCCCTCTCTCTCTCTCTCTCTCTCTCTCTCTCTCTCTCTCTCTCTCTCTAGCATATTATTGAGCTATACTCTTTAGAATAATTTATGACAAATCAAAATTAATACATCTTGTACTATATGAATAGGCAACTCTACTAAAGAAGAATTTATAGTTCCTTATTCTTTCAATAAATATTCACTAAGCATCTCTTATGGTGACAGACACTTATTCAATCAGTGTTTATTTATTGAGCATTTAATAATGTAAAATATTTATCTAACTTTTTCTCTGTGCCACAAACTATTCTGAGAATTCCTGTGATGTTCACTCAATCAACCCTCATTGCAGAAGAGGTCAATTAGAGGATAAGTAACTTGTCCAGAAGAGCCAGATTCAGGCTGTCAGTACCCACATCCATGTTTTACAGACTCTCAATATTTGCCAACCACTATGTGAAGTGCTAGGGGAAAAAACTGGGAGCAAAACCAGATGTGACCCTTGCCCTTTTGGAACTCAGAATATGGTGGATAATCTTTCTCTCTTCTCTCTCTCTCTCTTTCTCTCCTTTCTTATGTATTTTTCTTAAGCATATTATTGAGCTATACTCTTTAGAATAATTTATGACAAATCAAAATTAATACATCTTGTACTATATTCATAGGCAAGTCTACTAAATATGGTGGAGTGGGGTGAAGGGGAAGACATTATTCACATAGCCATGCAGTACAGTAAGAATTTTGTCTTGCTCAAAGAGGGTCTGGCCTTTGTGCCAACTCCTAGATGGTAACTTCTAAACCCTTTGGGGTTTCCTGAAGGATAGATTTATCTTTGTTAATCATGGTGAGCACCTGGGACCACACCTGGTAGTTTATAGCTAATAAGGTAATTCAGAGTAAGGTCTTTTGTACCCAATATCCAGAGGGTGGAAGGTGACCACAACTAGAAATCTAGAAAGATCCACCATGTAATTTAGAGACTGAATTCAAGCATGTGGACAATCAATCAGTCATGCCCATATGAAGCCTCATTCAAAACTTTGGATATCAGAACTCCAATGGGCTTCCTGAAGGAGCATTACTGTCTGCTTATGGTCACACATAGATCCAGGAGGGTAAGACTTCCTGAGGACTACAGAACTCCATATTTAAAAACCTCCTAGATTCTACCCTCCTCATATTCTAACTTGTGTCCTTACTTTGTAATACAATCATGACTTTAAATAGGCTTCAGTGAGTTCTACGAATTTTTCTATCAAATTATTAAATGTGAGGGTGGTATTAGGAAATCCCCAAGTTTTGTACTTGGTGACAGAAGTCTTGGACAGATGTGGCAGTCTGGAGGACAGTGCCCTTGACCTTGCAATTTGACTAACTTGTACATGCAAAGAAATAAAAATTATAATTCTGAAGTTACACAAAGAAGAGGCATTGATCTGAGAGCTAAAGACCCAATAGGAATTAAAGAGCTGAAGAGACTGAGGGAAGGTCATTATAGGCACAGAAAACGCAAGATCTGTATTTGAAGAACTGAAAGAAGACTAAAGCTATAATGTCAAGACAAAAAGGGAATTTGGTTTAATACTTGATTTATTTTGGTTGTTGTATGAATAAGTAATTAATTCCTTTTTGTCAATGACTATATTCCATTACTTCACAATTAATACTCTGCAACAAATGTATCTAATCATCTATTGATTAATTATTTACCATTGATACATAATTTTAATTGTTCCCTAATATTCTAAGATATTGATGTTGTATAATTTACTTAAATGCTCCATTTTTTCTTCTTAGAGATTAGGTTGCTTCCAATTTTTTTTAAGAGTGAGGAGGGAGAGAGAGAGAGAGAGAGAGAAAAAAATTTTAATATTTATTTTTTAGTTATTGGTGGACACAACATCTTTGTTTGTATGTGGTGCGGAGGATGGAACCCAGGCCGCAAGCATGCCAGGCGAGCTGTGCCACCGCTTGACCCACATCCCCAGCCCTCCAAGTTTTCTTTATTACAAACAAAACTCTGACCAGCCTTCTAGCACATACATCTTCATGTGCATCTCTGATCATGTCAATTCTAGACATTTCTCAAAGCATTATATTAGGGTCAAGAGGTATAAATGTTTTCAAGATTCATTTAGTTACTAAATTCTCTCCAGAAAGACTTTTTATGATTTACATTTCCATTAAAAATGTAAGACATTGTACCACTAACAAAAAGCTTTAGTCATTAACAATAATCTTCATTTTTTGAGAGGTTAAAGTCTTAGTACAATTTAAGTTGTGATTATTTAATTAGTGTGAAGTTAAATATATATTTATTTGGTTTTTTTGAGTGTTTGAATTTCTTTTAAGAATTACCTATGAGACTATTGGCACCAGTACTTTTTTCTGTTTTTTAAAAACTTACATGGCCTATGTAAAATTCTTACAAGACTGCCTAGTGTACAATGTATAAGTTATTGCTGTTAACTCCTTTGTATATCAGCAATTTAATTATTTGTATGTTAGCATTATTTGTATATTAGCATCCTAATCTTTTATTTGTATTAAGTTGTGATTACCTTTCTCAGAATGTTTCTCTCTTAATGTTATCACATTTTAAAAGCATACACAAAAGCCTAGTGTGACAGTGTGCACCTCTGTAGTCCCAATCACTTGGAGTCTGAGGCAGGAAGATCCCTTAAGCCCAAGATTATGAAGCCTGGCTGGGCAACATAGGGAGACCCTGCCTTTAAAATTAAATAAATAAATGTGTGTGCACACGCCCAGTTTGAGTCTTTATTCTAGTTAAAAGTAGTGGTATTTTCTTAGTATATTGTCATTTTATTTTATGCTTGAAAATTATTCAAATATTCATTCATATATTGAATAATTGTAACATATTTTTAGAAATGTTTTCTCCTCACATATATATTTTAAACTTTTAATGGAAAAATTTAAACACAGACAAAAAATGGTAAAATACTCTAGTTTCTGCTCAAGTAAGGCCAATCTTGTTCTATTTTCCCAACTACTTTCTTCCCAAGATTATTTGATTCGAGTCACACACATCATCTCATTTTATTTGTAAATATTAGTATCTATAGACATTCATTCTATTTATAAGTATGTATTTCTAAAAGGTGAAAAATTAAAAAATATAACTGTAACACCACTGTCAAAGTAAGAAATAATTAAAAATAATTCTTTAAAAAAACCTGGTCAATGTTTAAATTTCTTTGCCAAGTTGGTTTTGTTTTTGTTTTTTAACAGTTTGAATCAGGACCCAATAATGACTGTGCATTACAATTATTTGCTGTTTCATAGGAACTATAGGTTTCCTCTTCCTCTCCTAGTTTTCTCCCTTGCAATTTATTAGTTTAAAAAACTGAGTCATTTGTTTGGAGGATTTCACTTGGTCTGGATTTTGCTGATTTTACGGCTAAGTAGGCATTTAACATATTCTTCTGTTCTTTGTATTTGATGTAGATTAATAGTTAGATCTGAAGTCTTATCAGATTCAAGAAGTACTTTCATTTCCATCAGGTTGCATTTAATGCGTGGTTAGCTCTTTTATGATATTATAAGCCACGATGATCACTGCTTAGGTTCATTATGTCATAAGAGGTCCCCGAATGGTGATATTCTAATTATTTTATTTTTTTTCTAATTAGCTGAAATTCTTTTAGAAAGGGAAGCTCCCTCTTACCAACTATTTGGTCACTCAGAGGTTCATTTCATATAGTAATGACAGGATAAATGCTTCATTTGGGGGGGTCTGTTTTTGCCAGTTTTCAACGTAATTAGTCGCTTTTTTCAGATGACTATTAGATTATTAACTCATACGCTTAAACATGTACAATATGTTTCTATCTATTGTGATTATCATTCTTTTTTTATTTTATTTTAATTTTTACATTTGTTCTAATTAGTGTGGTTATTATTCTTTTTGATGCTCAATCTGCACTTCTTTGGTTAGTAGGAAGCTCTTCTAGTTGACACAATCACAGTCTTTGCTATACTTCCTCACTGGTATGGCAAGATGTTCCTATTTCCTGTTCAAAGCCCCTGACAAGGCTCATGTGGTGTATTCCATGTGCAGATATCAAATCAGCCTTTTCTTCAAGGATCTTGAGTTTCTTTTAGTGGGGAATAATGCTATAAGACTACATCCAGGTGCTAGAAATGTCCTTTGCTATTGAGTTCTTGTTTCTAGTCCTATTTAGTGAATAGTATTAGGAAATATATGATGTTACATTTTTAAAGACAAAGTTCATCAACTCTTCAAACAAATACTTCCCATTCAAATTCAGAATGTGTAGTTTTTATTTAAACTGCATAGGCATGTTTTCATGTGCTACTTGGTGCAAAATGAGAACCTAACTTGGAATATCAGTTTTTCCAACACCATTTGCTGAATAATCAATGATTTTCCTCATTGACTTGCAGGGCTCACTATATAGCTACATTTGCAGGATCCAGTGCAACATGAATATGCAGAGCCCAAAACTTCTTAAGAACTTTTTAAAAATTTTTTATTAGTTATTGATGAACCTTTATTAATTTATTTGTTTATATATGGTGCTGAGAATTGAACCCAGTGCCTCACACATGATAGGCACCACTTAGCCACAACCCAGCCCCAAAACTTCTTAAGAATTTTAAGAGGATGACAATAAAACCTTAGACCAGTAAAAGCAGGGCCCTGTGTGACTACATGATTCACATACCCAGGAAGGTGGCCTTGCTGACTTCTGATAGCAAACATAATAGTAGCAAATTTTTATAAAGTACTCTCTATGTCCTTAACTCCATTCAGAATGATTAACCTCTCTCCAGGTGACAAATTTCAGAGATGAGGACACTCTTTTCTCTAAAATGGCACAGAGCTGTTGAACAACTTACACAACAGCGGTCAGTATGTGGTAGGGCTAGGGCTTGAACCTACATGCTGCCTCCCAAATCCATAGTATTTATCTCTGTGTCATGCTGCCTCTAGGACTTTTATCATATATTGGGTTCTGTTGGGGGGTGGGATATGCATTCTTCTCCATAGATCTGCTAACTCTTGGACTTTAAATCATTGGATAATAGGCTCCGCCCACTACTAGCTCTGTAACCTTGGCAAGCTATTTAACTCCTCTATTTCTCAATTTCTTAATCTCTAAAATAGAAGTACTAAAACTACTCACAAGGGTGAGAGATAAGACTCAGAACAGTCTGATACCTAGCAAGTACTGTATAAGATTTACTTATTATACAATTTAATATGGACACATTTTGTACTCGTACTTTTTTCTTAGAATGTTCATAATTGATCTTGCCTGTTTATTCCTTCAGATTAACTTTATTTATTTATTTATTTATTTATTTATTTATTCGTTCGTTCATTCATTCATTCATTCATTCATTCATTCCAGTACTGAAGATTGAATCCATGGGCACCTTACCATTGAGCAACATCCCCAGCCCTTTATATTTTGAGACAAGATCTCGTTAAATTGGCAGGCTGGCCTTGAGCTTGCCATATTCCTGTCTTAGCCTCCCAGTGCCTGGAATTACAGGTGTGTGTCATTGTGCTCAGCTCAGTTTAACTTTAGAATAAAATTTGTCAATTATTAAAAGACAGAAGGGGCTGGGGCTGTAGCTCAGCGGTAGAGCATTTGCCTAGCATGTGTGAGGCTCTGGGTTCGATCTCAACACCACATAAAAATAAATAGAATAAAGATGTTGTGTCCAACTACAACTAAAAAAATATTTAAAAAAAGAATGGATTTGATTAAAAAAATACAGAACCAAAACAGCCACTGGTATTTTGATTGTGACTGCATTCAACCTACTAGTTATTTTGGGATGAGCTGGCAACTTTTCTTCCCACCTATAAATGTGACATGTCTCTCCATTTATTTAGGTTTCTTCATTTCTCAGTTTTTACATTTTTCTTCACAGATTCCCACACATTTCTGGCTAGGGTAATTAGTCAATATTTTATAGTTGTTTGTAATTAATGTGAATATATTTTCTTTTTCTTTTTTTTTTTAAATTTTTTTATTGATTATTTATCGCATTACATAGTTCATGATATATCATCTTTCATACATTAGACTCAAATTGTGCTTTGAACTCCCATTTTCACCCCAAATACAGATTGCAGAATCACATCTGTTACATATTCACATTTTTACATAATGCCATATTAGTGACTGTTGTATTCTGCTACCTTTCCTATCCCCTACTATCCCCCCTCCCCTCCCCTCCCCTCCCATCTTCCCTCTCTACCTCCCCTGCTGTTGTTCAATTCTCTCCCTTTTTTTTCCCTCCCCCTTGCCCCTCATAACCTCTTATAATTTTATGTATCCTTGAAGGTCTCCTACCATTTCCATATGCTTTCCCTTCTCTCTCCGTTTCTCTCCCCCCATTCGTCTTTGTTTACTGTAGTCTTTTCCTCATGCTCTTTCTTCCTGTTCTGTTCTTAGTTGTTTTCTTTATATCAAAGCAGACATTTGGCATTTGTTTTTTAGGGCTTGGCTAGCTTCGCTTAGCATAATCTGCTCTAATGCCATCCATTTCCCTGCAAATTCTATGATTTTGTCATTTCTTAGTGCTGCATAATACTCCATTGTGTATAGATGCCACATTTTTTTTATCCATTCATCAATTGAAGGGCATCTAGGTTGGTTCCACAGTCTAGCTATTGTGAATTGTGCCGCTATAATCATTGATGCAGCCGTATCCCTATAGTGCGCTCTTTTAAGGTCCTCAGGGAATAGTCCGAGAAGTGCGATAGCTGGGTCAAATGGTGGTTCCATTCCCAGCTTTCCCAGGAATCTCCATACTGCTTTCCAAATTGGCCAATGCGATGCCAATCAAAATCCCAATGGCATTTCTTGTAGAAATAGATAAAGCAATCATGAAATTCATATGGAAAAACAAAAGACCCAGAATAGCAAAAGCAATTCTAAGCAGGAAGTGTGAATCTGGAGGCATAGCGATACCAGAGGTCAAACTGTACTACAAAGCAATAGTAACAAAAACAGCATGGTACTGGTACCAAAACAGGTGGGTAGACCAATGGTACAGAATAGAAGACACAGAGACTAATCCACAAAGTTACAACTATCTTATATTTGATAAAGGGGCTAAAAGCATGCAATGGAGGAAGGATAGCATTTTCAACAAATGGTGCTGGGAAAATTGAAAATCCATATGCAACAAAATGAAATTGAATCCCTTTCTCTCGCCATCCACAAAAATTAACTCAAAATGGATCAAGGAGCTAGGTATCAAATCAGAGACACTGCATCTGATAGAAGAAAAAGTTGGCTACGATCTACAAATTGTGGGGTCAGGCTCCAAATTCCTTAATAGGACACCCATAGCCCAAGAGTTAACAACAAGAATAAACAAATGGGACTTACTTAAACTAAAAAGTTTTTTCTCAGCAAGAGAAACAATAAAAGAGGTAAATAGAGAGCCTACATCCTGGGAACAAATCTTTACCCCCCACACCTCCGATAGAGCCCTAATATCCAGAATGTACAAAGAACTCAAAAAATTAAACAATAAGATAACAAATAACCCAATTAACAAATGGGCCAAGGACCTCAACAGACACTTCTCAGAGGAGGACATACAATCAATCAACAAGTACATGAAAAAATGCTCACCATCTCTAGCAATCAGAGAAATGCAAATCAAAACCACCCTAAGATACCATCTCACTCCAGTAAGATTGGCAGCCATTATGAAGTCAAACAACAACAAGTGTTGGCGGGGATGTGGGGAAAAGGGTACACTTTCTTTTTCTTCTTTTAGGAAAATAGCTGATAATTTCTGATATATAAGGAAATTACTGATTTTTTTTAAACGGTAGATACTAGATATTGGGCATCTTTTATGTATCAAGGATTTGTTACTTTTAAAATAAAAATAGGCTTATCAGAGCAATGGTCCTCTGCCTTATCACTCGCCATTCATGATTTTCACTCCTAGACACCTTCACTTCCCATTAATTTACCCTTTTTTCTGGTATTTGCCCCTTCATTGTCTTAAATAATAATATGCATATACAACTATTTCTCATTTTTTCAGATTCAGAAAATTATTTGCTGACTTTCAGCTATGTAATATGACAAGGTAGCTCTTCTTTGATTTCTCTATTATCTACAAAACAAAACAAAAACAAACAAACAAACAAAAAACCCACAAAACCCTCCAACAAACATAAGCAAAAGAACAGACACTTCACAGAGGAGGACATACAATCAATCAACAAGTACATGAAAAAATGCTCACCATCTCTAACAGTCAGAGAAATGCAAATCAAAACCACCCTAAGATACCATCTCACTCCAGTAAGATTGGCAGCCATTATGAAGTCAAACAACAATAAGTGTTGGCGAGGATGTGGGGAAAAGGGTACACTTGTGCACTGCTGGTGGGATTGCAAATTGGTGAGGCCAATTTGGAAAGCAGTATGGAGATTCCTGGGAAAGCTGGGAATGGAACCACCATTTGACCCAGCTATCGCCCTTCTCGGACTATTCCCTGAGGATCTTAAAAGAGCGTACTATAAGGATACTGCCACATCAATGATCATAGCAGCACAATTCACAATAGCTAGACTGTGGAACCAACCTAGATGCCCTTCAATAGATGAATGGATAAAAAAAATGTGGCATCTATACACAATGGAGTATTATGCAGCACTAAAAAATGACAAAGTCATAGAATTTGCAGGGAAATGGATGGCATTAGAACAGATTATGCTAAGCGAAGCTAGCCAATCCTTAAAAAACAAATGCCAAATGTCTTCTTTGATATAAAGAGAGCAACTAAGAACAGAACAGGGAGGAAGAGCATGAGGAAAAGATTAACATTAAACAGAGACGAGTGGGGGGAGAGAAAGGGAGAGAGAAGGGAAAGCATATGGAAATGGTAGGAGACCCTCAATGTTACACAAAATTACATATAAGAGGTTGTGAGGGGAAAGGGGGGGGAAACAAGGGAGAGAATTGAACAACAGCAGATGAGGTAGAGAGGGAAGATGGGAGGGGAGGGGAGGGGGGATAGTAGGGGATAGGAAAGGCAGTAGAATACAACAGTCACAAATTGCCATTATGTAAAAATGTGAGTGTGTAACTGATGTGATTCTGCAATTTGTATTTGGGGTAAAAATGGGAGTTCATAACTCACTTGAATCAAATGTATGAAAGATGATATGTCATGAGCTTTGTAATGTTTTGAACAACCAACAACAACAACAAAAAAAAACCACCCAAAACCCCACAGGCACAGTACTCACATGCAAACATACCCACACTTTTCTCCTTTTCCATCATCCTTGAATATTATAATAGGATTGCTAGTTCAACCAATATTGCACTTATGTTATTATAGTAATGTAAATATTATTCACAATTCCTTTTCTTTATAAATGTTTTGCCCTGAAGTCAATAATTGTCTTATGTTAATAGTTTGTTTAATATTTTTTATTGCTTCTTTCACTAACACATCTCATAAGTCCCCATCAATATCCTTGTGATGTGTTTGGATTCATCATGTCATCCATTTTTTCTTGGAAATCTTGCTCCTGGAACCCTCTATACCTGGGTTAGCTGTATGCTTGTCATCCTGGGACTTCCCTGTGTCTCTCCTGAAATGGATCACCCGTTTTCTGGTTACTGTCTTTCTCTTTATAGGTTTGTTCTCTCATTTTGGAGAAGCACAATCTGTATTTTTAGATTCTATAAAAGAAATCATGGGAAGCACATTTTTGAGGTTTTGTTAAGTGTGAAAATATTATTACCCTTCTTTGACATTCAGTCAGTGATTACACTGGGTTAGAATTCTAGGTTTGAATATCTCCTTTCAGAATTTTGAAGGCATTGCTTAATTGTCTTGGAGCTTCCAGTTTTGCTATTAAAAAGTCCAGTGCCATTCAGATTCCCAGTCCTTGGTTTGTGACATGCTTGTTCTCTCCGAAAGCCTTGGGAGCTCTTCTTTGCTTTTGCTGTTCTGAAATTTCACAATGCTATGCTTTAGAGCGAGTCCATTTTCCTCTGTTAGATTGGGATTTTAGTGGAATCTTGATTATTTTATTTTATGAAAGTTTTACTTAAATCTATAAATAAAGTCAATTCAGCATAGTTAAAATCATTAACAGTTTTACTCTCTAATCATTATTTCCAACCCAAAGTATAATTTACTATGAGAAAATGATGAAACATTTATCTAAAACTAAGGTGATTATATTGTCTTCCAGTCTCAAATTATTGTTTTCAGGCTAAGCTCTTGCCACATTTTTGTACCTATGTGAGATGATGGATATGTTAATTAGCTGGACTATTTTAATCATTTCACTATGTACCTGCAAAATGTCATTGTATACCTTAAGTATGCACTGTAAAATTTTAGAAAAATGTTTTAAACACTTAGCAAATAAACTTATCTGCATTTCTAGTGGCATCTTTTTTATTGGTTCTTTTTTAGTTATATATAACATTAAGATTTGTTTTGATGTAATTATAAAAGCATGGAACATATTTTGCTCTAATCCAGTCCCTAGTATTTCCCCCTTTCTTTCTCTCCTCTCTTTCTCTGTTCCTTCCTTTGGTGCTATCTTTTGACCTAGAAATTTGTGCTCTTTGGTTTATTGTATTGTGGGATTTTTGGTTTTGGTGTTGGTTTTTTGGTACTACGGATTGAACCCAGGGCCTTCTACATGCTGAGCAAGTGCTCCTTCACTGAGTTACACCCCACCCCTATTTTGAGACAGGGTCTTGCTAAATTGCCCAGGCTGGCCTAGAACTTGAGATTCTCCTGAGTAGCTGAGATTACAGGCATGAAACACTACACCTGGCTTGGTTTCTTAAAAGTATCTTCTCCCTCTGTTCTCTTTTAAGACCTTTTCTCTTTGGATGTTAGGACTCTTGGACTATTTTTCTTATCTTTTATATTTTCCTTTGTCTTCTTGCTCTAATATCTACAACATGTTTTTAACTTTAACTTCCAAACAATTCTATTGAATTTCTAGGTTTCCCCACCACCACCTTGCTTCCTGAATATTCTTTTTTAGAAGTACCCTCCTCTCGTTTCGTGGATGCAATCTTTTTTTTTTTTTCTTAGTGGAGTTTTATTCTGCTACCTGCCTTCTTAAAACATGGATTTTCTCAAATAATCACATCCCCTTTTCCAACTCTCCATTGTCCCTGAGTTCACAGCTTTGGTTCAACGTCTCCTGAGAGAAAATCTTTGGTTTTTGATATAGTGAAGAAGTGATAGTTGAAGGCTACAGTGGAAGGATGTGCTTGTGGATTTATGGTCTGAAAGGGTGTTTATGTAGGTTTTTCAATGTTTCCCCTCATTTTCACACTACCATAAGCCTTTTCACAGATATAATTTCTGCAGCTTTTTGTAGTTCTGTGGTATGCTTTGGATTATTTCTTTGTAATTTCTCTACCTTTCTCCTGTCCCCACACCACAGACCTAAAAGTTCAGTTTTTTCCCACATAAAGTCAGTCACCATTTATCCATCTACTTTTCAGCTTCTAAAATTTTATTGGCATTTTAAAAAATTTGTTGTGATCTTCTCTTGAGTTCTCCTGGTTCTTGTGCTTTTGCATGTCTTCAATATATTTTTTGAAAGGGGTTTCAAGGCAGGAGGGAAATTCAAACATATTTAACTTAAACTTCCCATCATATTTAAATGAAGCTGAACAACACTTCCTGCTTTCTGTTTTTGTTTTGTTTCAGTGCTAGGGATTGAACATGGGACCTCATGCACATTAGGCTAGTGCTTTACCACTGAGCTACATCCCCAGCCCAAAACATACTGTTTTTTGATTCTTAACTGAAATCTTATTAGTTACAAGAGTTGTGATTTTGGCTGATTTTTTGTGTTTCCTAGGTGTACATTCATTTTTGATAAATAACAACAACTTAATACCCTCTTATGTGATAGATAATATCACTCATTTTTCTTTCACATATTGAGCTTATCAGTTCTCATCCAGAAGATTATGTTTCAACTGTTTAGCACACACTCATTTCCCATTTAGACTGTATAGAACAGCACAATAACATGTATATATGCTGACATTTTTCTTAGGCTTCATAAACAAAAGAAGTAGCCCTGATCCTAGTTCAAAGTTATTGGGAACATTATTGCAAACAAAATAACTAGTACACAGTCTTCTCTCAGAGACTGAACATATTATATAATTATATGAAATGAACTTATTATATAATTTACTTCATTATTTTTTTAAATGTTTTTTAAATTATCTCCCCCTTACACACACACACACACACACACACACACACACACACACGAACATAAGGTCAATTAAAGCAGGAATCTTAGCTGGGCATAGTGGCCATGCCTGTAATCCCAGATACTCAGGAGGTTGAGGCAGCAGGATCATGAGTTCAAGGTCAGTGTTGGGAACTTGGTGAGACTGTGTCTCAAAATAAAATGAAAAGATCTGGGATGTATCGCTTATAAAGAGTCCCCATGTAAAAAGAAAGAAAGAAAACAGAAATATTTGTTTCTTCATTCATTTTCCCAGGTAGTGCACGGGACCTAAATATAGTAAGGATTTTATAATATTTATTGATGAATAAACCCATGAATGAACACTGGAGCATCTGTAGGCCCTCTGACTTTTCCAGTTGCCTGAAGTCCAGCCAAGAACAACTTTACTACTTTGTTTATAAGTTCACATTACAGGCAGTAGAGGGGGCTAGAGAGACAGTATTAAATATGTAATAGGTTATATAGGCTTAAAAGTGCCCTGGGAAACAAAGCAGGAGAGGAGGATTGCATTTGGGGTAAAATTGGGAGTTCATAACCCACTTCAGTCTAATGTATGAAGTATGATATGTCAAGTGCTTTGTAACGTTGTGAACAACCAATAAAAAAAATAAAAAATAAAAAAAAGAAAAAATACTTTAAAAATAAATAAATAAATAAATAAATAAATAATTAAAAAAAAAAAACACTGGAAGGGGCTAGGGTTGTAGCTCAGTGGTAGAGTGCTTGCCTAGTTTGTGTGAGGCACTGGGTTCAATCCTCAGTGCCACATAAAAATAAATTAAAAAATAAAGATATTGTGTTCATCTACAACTAAAGAATTAAAAAGAAAAGAAAAACATTGGGAAAAGAGAGGTTGAAATTTTAGATGTTGGGAGTCAAGGAAAATATGAATTTGGAGTGAAGGCCTAAAGTGAGTGAGGGTTCAAGCCCTGTTGATACATGGAAAGAATCTTCTAGGCAATAGGAAAGACACTTGTATAAAGACACTTGAAGTTAAGATCATGTCTGATGTCTTTAAAGGGAAAGCAAGTGGGCCAGTGTATCCTGCGGACAGCAACAGAGAAGAGCAGCAGAATGCAAAGCCAGAGAAGGAAGGGAAGGGAGATAACCAGATCATGGTTATGATTCCAAGATCATAAAAAGGACTCTAGTTCTTACCCTGAGTAAGGAGGTAATTCACTGGAGGATTTTAAGCAAAGGAGTGACACAAACAGATCTATAATTTACAGTTTTATTCTTACTGCTGGGTTGAGGATACAGTGCCCAGGAGCAAGAGCAGAAGTAGGGACATCAAAATAATAATAATCTGAATGAGAGATAATGGTGCTTCAGACCAGACTGCCAACAGCAGTGGTGGTAGAAGGATTGAGCTCCAGACATATATTGAAGGCAAAACCAGTAAGATTTGTTGATAAACTGAATTGAGATGTAAAAGACATAGAAATAGAGGATTACATCATGGTTTTTGGCTTGAGGAACTGAAACAGTGGAGTTAGCATTGACCAAGAGGAGGAAGAAAGAGAAAGAGGCTGAAGGTCAGGAATGTGCTATGAGATGCATTAGTCTGAGATGGTTATCAGTCACAGCAAGTAGGCAGTTAGACAACGAGCTGGAGAGGTCCAGGCAGGAGACAGAAATCTGAGAATCCTAGCTTGTAGATGAATTTTAACACCACATGATTGGATAGGATCACATAGGGAGTGAATACAGATGAAAAGGAAAGAAATCTAAGGACTGAGACCGGTATGTCATCAAATATTTAGTGGGTAGGATGATGAACCAGTCAATAGTCTAAGGTGGAAATACTAGGAATGCAGAAGGAAAACCGTGGCATCTTGGAAGCCAAATGAAGAAACCTTTTCAAGGAAAGAGAGTTGCCCAATTGTGTCAAAGCGCTAAAGATGGCAGTTGAGAAATGACCACTGGGTTGGCAATGTAGAATGTTATAGATTGAACTGTGTCTCCCTTGAAAAGGTATGTTGGAGTCCTAACCTCCATATCTCAGAATATGACTTTATTTGAAATAGGGTTTATATGGATGGAATCAATCAATATGAATGGTGCCTTCAAGGGGAGCATGGTCCTGCTGGAAACTTGATTTTGGAATTCTAGCTTTCAAAACTGTAGGAAAATACATTTCTTTTGTTTTAGCCATCTGTTCTGAGGCAGTCCTAACAAATGAATACATGAAGGACATGGTTGATCAGAGAAGAGAAATATAATGGAATTGAGAGTCTGATTTAAATGGGATTCCAAAATAACAAAAGAGAGGAAGAAGACAACATGGATAGCCAAACTTCTTAAGAAGTTTTTCTATAAAAGAAAAGAGAGAAATAAGTCAGAAGGTAGATAAACAAATGGCCTAAAATAGAGTTTATTTTTATTTTTTAATGAATTATTATTTTTTTAAGTGCCAGGGATTGAACCCAGGAACTAGCTAGCACCTGCTGGACAAGCGCTTTACCATTCAGCTACATCCCAGACCCTTTTATTTATTTATTTTTTATTTTGAGACAGTGTCTTGCTAAATTGCCCAGAAGGCTGGCTTGAACTTACGATCCTCCTGCCTCAGCATCCTGAATAGCTGGGATTACAGGTGTGTGCAACTGTGCCGAGCAAGGTGCTTTGTTTTTTTTTTTTTTTGCTTTAAATGGGAGAAATATTAGTATGTCAAATAATAGTAGGAATGATCCATTAGAGAAGGAAGACTTGATTTTTGCAGGACAGAGGGACAGAAGCTCAGGGCAATGCATTCATACACTGGTGGAGAAATTGTCTTTGGTTGCCTACAAAGATGGCTCATTCATGAATAACAAGAAAGGATGGAGCATAAAAGGACGGGTGCTGGGAGATGATGGTCTCCTCATATTCTCCTATTTCTCAATGAAGTAGGAAGCAAAGTCATCAAATGAAAGTGAGAATAAGGGAGGAGGTGTAGAGAGTTGGCAGTGAGAAGAAAAAGAAATAGCAATCTGGGAGTGTGGGAGAGAGGGAACTGGTTATAGTAAACGATTCTTTTTCATCTGTTATTGAGCCTGATTTGGTACTCATGAATTAAAATTTTCTCACAAATATTTATAACAAGAATTGATCTTACTTTTCTTTTTCAGGTTCTGTTGTTAATAAAAACCTCGATAATAAAAATAATAACTACCATTACCAAGTCTTGTGCCAAGTGCTGAGTAAAGCAGTTCTCCAAATCATCTCATTTAATCCTCCTAGCAACAAGGAAATCATATATTGTCCCCTTTTCGTAAAAGAGGAACTGAAGCTGGGGCTGAGGTCACAGTAAAGTGTCATGGCTAAAGTCATAAAGCTAGTAAAGCAGAGTTGAGATTCAAACCAAAGTGTATAACTCCAAAATTGATTCTCTTAAGCAGTTCTTCTAACTTTATAAAGTAGCTTTTATCTCATTCTATATTCTGTGACAGAATTTAGGGGATTATCTCTTCTTTGAAAAGCACAAAAACTTCAACAGGAGAAAGTCGAAAAAATGCAATATTCAAAGTGAAGAAATTTCAAGAGGGGCTGGGATTATAGCTCAGTGGCAGAGTGCTAGCCTAGCACATGTGAGGCGTTGGGTTCCATCCTCAGCACCACATAATAAATAAATAAATAGGGGCTGAGGTTGTGGCTCAGTGGCAGAGCACTTGCCTGGCATGTATGAAGTACTGGCTTCAATTCTCAGCACCACATATAAATAAATAAAAATCCATTGACAACTAAAAAAAAGTTTAATAAATAAATAAAAGGCATGCTGTCCATCTACAACTACAAATTTTTTTAAAATATCTTTTTTTTTAGCTATAGATGGACACAATACCTTTATTTTGTTTATTTATTTTTATGTGGTGCTGAGGATGGAACCCAGCGCCTTGCACGTGCAAGGCAAGCACTCCACCCCAGTCCCCCCCAATTTTTTTTAATTAAAATAAAATGGCTTGTTAATGGAATAAACATATTTCCATTCACATGTAGCTATTTCTACTAAAATCTAAGCCTTAAATTTAACAAACATTCTGAGGAAAACCTGTAACCTATTACTTTCTTCTCTCAATCTCCAATCTCATTCATCACCATATTCTGTCATTTTTGTCTCCAAATATATCATGAAACTGTCTTCTTTTTTTCCCACACCATTGCGCTACAGTAGGCTGCTACTAGGTTAGTCTGGATGACTATAATAGCTTTCTGGTGACTCTTCTTAACTTTCTTTCTTATACCACTTGTACCCATTCTATACACAGCAGCTGGAGGTATCTATTTATTTTCAAAATGTTTGGAGCGTTTACTGGTTTATAACACAATGCTGCCCAGCATTGGATTAATTGTTAAATATTCAGAAGCACATAGTGCTTACCCATGGAAACCATCTCTCTCTGTTTTTTTTTTTTTTTTTTTTTTTTTTTTTTGTCCTGGGATTGAACCCAAGGGCATTTTACCTCTGAACTACATCCCTATCACTATTTTTTTTTCCTTTTTTTGAGGCAGGTTGTAGTAAGCAACACTAAACTTTGAACTTGACATCTTCCTTCCTCAGCCTCCTGAGTAGCTGGGGATTAAAGGAGTGTGCCACCATGCCCCATGGAAACTATACTTTTTGAAAAACAGACTCTCAGATACAACATAGGATCCTACAAAAAGCCAAGTGGTTTTTAATTTGCCTAGGCTCCTCTTTTTCCTTTATGTGTCTCCAGTGAAATGAAATTATTTTCCCAAACCAAGGTTCTCAATAGAAAAACTAATATGAAACCATTAATTCCAGTGGTTTCCATAATAGATCACATCAAGCCTCATTTTCTAGGGCATTCTCTAGCAAAAGCATCTGAGATATGTGCATCACGAGCACCCCAACATATTTACTCTCTCTGACTAATGTTTTCTCTCTAGGGCCTAGGATGTGAGTGGCTGACATTAAATGCTCAATAAATACTTGTTGAACATTAAATGTGTTGAACATTGTTAAATGAATATAATATTTGGTATTCTGTAGGAAAAATCTAAAATTTTTGAACAATAAACTAGATGCTTCAAAAGAGTGCTGCCATATTTAAATTTTGTAATGCTGATTTTCTTAAAGTGTGATTTTTAAGCTCTCTAAGGTACTGGTTTTCTTTTTCATTCTTTTTTTTTATTCTTGTATGGGAATTGAACCAGGGGGCACTTAACCACTGAGTCACATCCCCAGCCCTTTTTATTTTTTATTTAGAGATGGGGTCTCTAATAAGGTTGAGTTGCTTAGCGCCTCACTAAATTGCAGGGGCTGGCTTTGAACTTGTCATCCTCCTGCCTCAGCTTCCCAAGCTACTGGGATTACAGTCATAAACCATTGGGCCTGGCTCTTTTTCATTTCCAATTCTTTTCACTGATTATACAATTTTCCCTTTTATCTCAAATGCCAATTTTCTCAAAGTTTACCTTGTAGCATGACCAAAGACTGTCGAAGCCGGCTGTTTTCTTTCCGGGTGTTTGTTAGTTTTTCTTTCAGGTTTTTTATCTTGGCACATAATTCCTCCTTTGATAATTCTGCTAAGGGCGCTTCATCCTCACTGGAGCTCTCCCCAGGCAGAAAGGCATTTCCCGAATATGGATCTCTCTAAAATGCAAGGCAGGCACAAGAAGAGAAGTTTCACAGCACCTTTAATGGTTTATCCTATGTTCTGTATTCTGAAGGGGTTCATTCAAGACTACACACTCCTGTTCCCACAGGCACTTCCTGTAACCCATGCAGCCCAGCAGCTTGAAACCCCACCATTCAGAGGAACTCAGGATGAGGGGAAAACAGTGCCTCTGATAGTGTGGAAATCAGGATTCTAACTTTCTGTGTCATTTCCGTGAAAAATACAAGGTAGAATAGTCATATAACAGACTATAACCAATAAGAGCACCAGGTCTCCTCTGAGATGTGGCCTGTTTTGAGCCAAATGCTTCACAATCTGAACCTCACTTCTTTCATCTGTGAATACATAGATAAAAATCATGCAATAAAATAGGAAAATCTAGCAAGATGGCAGGATATACAATAGTTACTGCTTCTACATACCAGCTACAATTAGCACTGTATTGCTATAAGAACACTATTTATTAAGTCAGGACAGTAGTTACTGTGGGGACCAGTGATGGAAAGTAGCAGAGAGGAGCATGAGGAGATCTCTGAGGTGCATTTCTGGCATGGATGTGTTCAGTTTGTGATAATTCATTAATTTCTGGCATGGATGTGTTTAGTTTGTGATAATTCATTAAGCTGTACATTTCTGACATTTGCAACCTTCTATATGTATATTGTACTTCCATAAAATGTTTTTAAAAATATCTCCAAGAAGGGGCTGGGGTTATGGCTCAGTGGTAGAGTGCTTGCCTAGCATGTGTGAGGTTCTGGGCTTGATCCTCAGTACCACATAAATAGTACCTTTTGACAGTTTCCAATCCATATAGCCTAAATATTTCACATTTATGTTTAATTCTTGTTTTGAGAATAAGTGTCATTAATGTATGGCAAAAAAGTGAAAGATCTCTATGAAGAAAGTAAACAAGCTGTACTAAAAGATGATGTCAATGTAGACAGTTATCATGTTCAGAGATAAAATATTTCATTTAAAAAGTAGTAATTATCCCTAAATTGAACTTTAAAAGTTAATGCAATTTCAATAAAAATTTAAAAACCTGGAACTTAATAAATTGATTCTGAAATTCATCTAAAAGAACAAAAGCCTAAGAATATCCAAAGAAATCCTGAAGAAGTATATGAAATGAAACAGGATCTTTCTTTACAAATGCAAGGGCTTACTAAAAATATAGAGCAATTAAAACAGCATGGCATTGGTATAGAAACAGATAGCATGACCAAAAATAGAGAGGCCCAAAATAGATGCATGCACATGAGAAACTTCTTATAGGACAGAGTGGCATAGCAACTCACCCGTTGTTACGGTTTGGATAAGAGGTGTCCCGCAAAAGCTCATATGTGAGACAATGCAAGAAGGTTCAGAGAAGAATGATTGGGTTACCAGAGCATTGACCCAATCAGTGGATTAATCCTCTGATGTGATTAACTGGGTGGATAACTGAAGGTGGATAGAGTGTGGCCAGATGAGGTGCCATTAGGGGTGTGGCTTTAGGGTATATATCTTGTATCTGGTGAGTGGAGACCCCTTTCTGTTTTCTGATCATCATATGAACCACTTCCCTCTGCCACACTCTTTCACCATGATGTTCAGCCTCACCTTGAGCCAGAGGAATGGAGTCTGCTGTCTATGATTATGACCTTTGATACTGTGAGCCCCCAAACAAACTTTTTTTCCTCTACAGTTGTGCTGGTTGGATCTTTAAATAACAGCGATGAAAAAAGCTGACTAAAACACCCAAGAAAATAGGACTTGCTCAATACACGATGCTGGAAATACTGGCTGACCTTTAAGAGAAAAGGTAAAGAAAATGCATTCCTACCTTGGTGTACACACACACACACACACACACACACACACACACCACTTCAGATGGATTAAGAATTTAAACATTAAAAGTGAAAATTTAAGTTGTACAAGAAAATATACTCTAAGATTTCATCTCACTTCAGTCAGAATGATAGCTATTAAGAATACAAACAACAATAAGTGCTGGTGAGAATGTGGGGGAAAAGGATTGCTGGTCGGACTGCAAATTGATGCAGCCAATATGGAAAGCAGTATGGAGATTCCTTGGAAAACCACCATTTACCCAACAATCCCTCTCTTTGGTCTATACCAAAGGACTTAAAAATAACATATTACAGGGACACAGCCGCATCAATGTTTATGGCAGCACAATTCACAATAACTAAATCGTGGAACCAACCTAGATAACTTTCAGTAGATGAATGGATTAAAAAATGTGGTATTATACACAATGGAATATTACTGAGCAATAAAAGAGAATAAAATCATGGCATTTACAGGTAAATGGATGGAGTTGGAGAATAGAATACTAAGTGAAGTTAGCTAATCCCCAAAAAATAAATGCTGAATGTTTTCTCTGATATAAAGAGGCTGATTAATAGTGGGGTTGGGAGGGGCAGCCTATAAAGTTAAAGAATAAATAAGCTGGGTATGGTAGCATATGCCTGTACTCCTATTTTCTGGGAGGCTGAGGCAAGAGGACTGCTTGAGCCCAGGAGATGAAGGCCACTGGGAAATAGTGAGATCCCATCTCAAAATAAATAAAATAAATAAACCTAATGATATATTTTAACACATATATTATACATATTATTGAATAAATATTTGTGTGTAATGAGACAATATGTGTGCATGTATTTCAGTTTTACAAATTTTTTTTAAAGTGGGCTAGATGTAAAAAAGAATGACTTTATGACTTTTTCTGGTAAATGGATGGAGCTAGAGATTATCATGCTAAGTGCAATCCAAAAAAACAGAAGGCCAAATGTTCTCTCTGATATGTGGATACTAACACACAGTAAGTAGGAGTGGGGGAGAATAGAAGTTCATTTAATTAGACAAAGGGGAATGAAGGAAAGGGAGCAGGGATGGGAATAGGAAAGACAGTAGAATGAATCAGACATAACTTTCTTATGTTCATATAGGAATATATCACCTGTGAAATTCCACATCATATACGACCACAAGAATGGGATCCTAATTAGAGTAAGTTATATTACACATATGTATAATGTATCAAAATACACTCTACTGTCATGTTATCTAAAAAGAACAAATAAAAATTTATTGAAAAAAGAAAATTTTCAAAAAAGTGGGCTAGGGACACAACTTAGTGATAGAGCACTTGTCAGCATGAATGAGGCCCAATCCCCAGCAGTGTAAAAAATAAGTCTTACAAGCAAGTAAATTATACATGAGATTGACTATGATTATATCTGGATTGATACAGGCAGGGGTAGGAGAGGAGTATATAAATAGTCATAAGTTATGATAAGGTAATATTTTAGGTATTAAGACGGGCAGCAGTTTTATTGGAGTTCATTATTCTTATTCTTTTTCTTTTGTTGTTATTATTGCATGTTCTGGGAATGGAGCTAAGGGCCTGTACATGCTAGGCAAGTGCTCTATCACTGAGATACATCCCCAGTTCTCATTAATTTCAAAATTAAAAAATAAAATAACCTAGGAAATATTTAGAGTAAAACCTAGCATATTGCATTGCACATAATAGACATCCAATAATCTTATTGTGCTGGAAGTCAATATATTTTCCTTCTTTTTAGTTCACCCCCATTCTGCATTTCTTTCCCTAATCTCCATTCATAGCCTCGCTGTCAAGACTATGGCATGAAACCAATTTGGGGCTTATTGCACCAGAGAAAAGAGAGAGCAGATTGGCCTAGAAGGAAACATTCACATTTACCTTTTTATTTTAAAAATAGTTTTTAATGTCAATAACAAGACATAATTTGAAGACACTGGAGTTGTAAAATCCAAGCTGTGTTGATACTTAACCTTTTTTTTTTCTCTACCAAGCTGGAGAATTGTAGTACTAACTGGAATTTGTAAATATCAAAACCCAGAAGCCTAAAGCTTAAAAAAAAAAAAAAAGGAGAATAATAGAAATAAAGGTTATACCATAAAGAAAGTTCCTGATGCAGAGAAGAAAAAGACATTCTGGTGCTGGAAGAGGCTGGGAAATAAAGAATTGAAATGGCAGGGAATTAGGTTCAAATGTCTGTACTCTACTGTCCCTGCCCTTTAGGGGGTTTAAGAAGTTGGGGCACATCATATAAACAATCAGATAACGGGGACAATCCTAGAGCACCAGGGATAGCTCCTTGCTTCTTTGTGCAGTCTAAGCTCCTTGAAGAGGCTCCATGTCCAGTGTAACTTCAGGGTATCATGGTGATTTTCTGGGCCCACAGATCAGAAATAGTCAATTTGGTTTTCAGACAAATGGAGCAGAGATAGTACCCCAGACTCCCTGGTATGAATGCAAAGCAGCTAGAGAATCCAAAGGATCCTTACGTCCTGGTCAGGAGATAGGAAAGTGCTAGGGAAACTAATGAAACAAATAGCTTAGAGTGTAGATCAGAGGCCACATGGTGCCAGAATCTCATGGAAGGTTGTAGTGGGTACCAGGATGGCAAACTTCAGCAGCAGGTACCAATAAGATCCCCAGTGGACCTGGAAGAACTAGCTCAACAGCAACACTTAACGACACCTAGGAACCAGAGAGGAAAGTAAGAATCTTAATAGAAGACCGAGTGTACATGTTATGTAAGACTTCTGAAAACTTGAATCATGTCTTTAAGAAAAAAAGTAGAAAGCAGAAGAGGTGAAAAATATAAGATTGATTGAAGCTTAAATCCTGAAGTGATTGAGATAATGACTAAAAGGGACTTTTAAAAAAAGACTGGAACACAAATTGTAGGATGATGGAGATGATGATGATGATGATTCAGGAATGGAGAATTAAAAGCCAGATGAGATCAGTTAGACAAAAATTCATTTGCACTTTTGTATGATTTATGATATGTATATTCAATCTTTATTTTATAAACAAATATCAGTATATGTATATATATTTTATTGTTATACAAATGCTTGCATGTGTATATGTACCTATAATGTATATATAACAGTAGTGGATATATATGTAATAGTAATAATGTAAATTACTATTCTATGTAGGCAAATAGCTAATGTACTCACACAAGATATATAAATCCTAAGGGAAAAAGTGATGTATTTAATTAAATATAAATGAAAGATTTTTTAAAAATTGAAGGATGCTTATTGAGACCCTAATTCTATGCATGATAATTGGAAAAAAATAGAATGTATGGTCTTGTTCTCGCCAGCAAGTATTAGAAAGAAAAGGAATCTGGTCAAAGTAAATCCATTTGTAATTACCAATGGAAGGAAGAAGATAACAGTTAATACACAAATAGAAACTGGGAGAAGATATTTGTAATATCTCAAACCTAAATCACAGTAGGCTAATTTCTACAATAGATAAAGTATTTATATTAAGAGTGGGATAAAAGACCTACCAGAAGAGACCAAGAAACCCAAAAGAAAAGACAAAAACCCAACAGAAAAATGGACAGTGGTAGAAACTACTAGCTATATGTATCTTTTGTCCCATTTTTTTCTCTGGTAACAGGGTTCTACCTGACTGTTAGCTAAAGACTTCATTTCCCGGACTCATGTGCAGTGTGACTCACTGCAGCTGTCTATGCTCCTGCCAATAGAATAGGAGCAGAAGCTATGTGCGCCACTACTGGTCCATAACCCTAAGAAAACGAGCATGTCTTCCCCTGCTGATTCTCTTTCTTCTGAGAGAAAAAGAGGATCTGAAAATGAGAGTAGTCATATTAGACGCAGAGCCAGAGGCTGCAAGTTGAGGAAGGTAGATAAACAAGGTAAGAGAGATTTTCATTATTGTGGAGCTGCCTTTTCAGCCCCAGACTGCTCTCACTATTGTATAATAATGAACTTCTATTTTATATAAGCCATTGTTATTGGAGTCTTTGTTACAGTCTTTGTAACACATATCACAACTAATCCATAATGGGTACACAGAAGTAGGAATACCTATAACTTGAAATATGTTTAAAATAATTAAAAGTCAAGTGCTGGGCAAAAAGAGTGAGGGTGTGGCATGCTGGAAAGCCACTGACTTTGTTAGACCTTGGTGACATTTTTGGTAAAATGGTCATCTGGAATACTTTTGAAGGCAGACCACATGCCTAGAGAGCCTGGAAAAAGAGCTGTGGTGTGTTTCAGATACTTCACTAGCTAGCTTGTAAGTACACAAAAAAACTCTTTGAGTGCAGCAGATAGTCTAAATTAACTGAGTTCGGCAATGTTAAATCTTCAAGGGTTTGGGGAAAATTTTTACTTCCATATCTCAATAGCAGGAGGTAAGACTGTAACCTCAAGGCTTTCTCAGGAGCTTGTCTTTATATGTTCTCTGGCAGACAGTGGTATCCAGCCCAGTAAAAAGCTTTAAATTCAAGGTGTTACCTTCAAGATTTTTTGTTTGTTTGTTTCAGATGGCTGTGAGGTAACTGTTATAAATTGGAAAGAAAAGACGAGAAAAGATGCCTTAAAAGAAGAGAGTTTTCAGGCCTAAAATCTATGATCAAATAAGAGCTCTGGCTATAGTGAATTGCAATGGAATCAAATAGAAATATGTAGTTTGGAAAGCTATGGTTTTTGAGGAAAAAAATTGCTGACAAAACCACACAACTGGCTTATAAGAGCAAGTGACTATTTTACCCCTCAAGCAACCCTGAGTCCCCCCAAATCTGCACTAGCAAATTATAACAATATTTTCACTGATTGATTTGGTAAAAATTAGAAAAATGGATATTAATGCTAAATGTTAGTAGGGAAATATAAATATAGGAACCCATTATGCATTACTGCTGGGCATCTAGACTGATGTGAACATTCTGAAAAGCAATTTTGTAATATTTAGTCAAATGAACTAGAAATACATATGTAAACCATAAATCATCCTCCTATGTATTTACACCATAGAAATTTTCACAGTCACTTTTAAAAACATTTTTTTAACTTGGTGATGGACCTTTATTTCATTTATTTACTTATATGTGGTTATAAGAATCTAACCCAGTGCCTCACATGTACTAGGCAAGTGCTCTACCACTGAGCCACAACCCCAGCCCCACATTGTCTCTTAAAGGGACATGTATGAGGATTATTTTATTGATGCTAGAGGAAATTTAAGTGGTCATCATTGGAGAAAAAGATAAATAAAAAATGGTACCATGCAACAGTTAGATGCAATGGATGAGATGTACATATTGCAATATAGTAGGTGCTAAGAATAGTGCTATGAAAAGAACCTAAGTGTTCATCAATGGATGAATGGATAAAGTATGTATATATATGTTAATATATGGCACATACATATATACACATGTGTATTTGTATATATATATCCATAGTTTATTTACATACATGTACCATACTTAAGTATGTGCCATAATTTATATACATAATGCATGTATATATGTATATGCATGTATATATGTATGTACACAGTGTATATGTATATGTATACAATTCAGCCTTTAAAAATAACGAGATGGGGGGCTGGGGTTGTGGCTCAGTGGTAGAGTGCATACCTATCATGTGTGAGGCATTGGGTTCAATTCTCAGTACCACATATAAATAACTGAATGAAATAAAGGTCCATCAATATCTAAAAATTTTTTTTTTAAAATGAGATCTTGCTATTTGCCACAACGTATATGAGCCTGAAGGACATTATGTTAAGTGAAATAAGCCAGATGCAGAAATAAAAAATACTACATGGTATTGCTTACATCTGCAGTCTAAAACAAAACAAACAAGCAAACAAAACCAATTATACAGTGACAGAGAAGAAGCAGTGGTCCCCTCAGTGGTAGGCAGGATAGAGGTTAGGAAATTAGGAGATTAGACCAGAGGATACAAATCAGAACAAGTCTAGAGATCTAATGTATAACAAGAGGACTATAGGTAACAAAACTACTATATTTGAGATTCATGCTAAATGAGCAGATTTTAGCTCCTTTTGCCCTAAAAACAAACTAAAATGAATAATTCTATGAAATGATGGTAGTGTTAATTCGTTTTACTCAGTAACCTTTTTACTTTTTAGATGTATCCCATAACATGTTGTATACCTGAAATTTTATATATAAAAATTATTTTTATAAAGCAATACTGATGGAAAAATCAGAAACAAATTAAGATTTATAATATGATATCAATGTACTACTAAATGGTGTATATATAAGTTTATATAGTGCATTGTAGATCACATTAAGAAAAAGATTAAAAAGAACCCCATCCATCACAGGGGACTAATAAAGATTGGTGCATACAGACGGTGGAATAGAGCTATCTATTAATGGAAAGAGCTTCAAAATATATTAAGTAAAAAAGCAAAGTACAAAGCAGTATATATAGTATGTTCCTTTTTTGACCCAAAGAGAGATAAGAATATCTATTTATATTTGCTTTATTTGAACAAAGAAATGCAAGAAGGATAAACAAGAAAGCAATACATGTGGTTACTGTAGTGGGGATGGGGTCCAGGCATGAACAGAGTGAAAAGGAGACAGGAACATAAATATTTTTCATTGTTTGTCTTTAAAAATATTTTAAACCATAATAATGTAGTATTTATTTAACAAATTAAATAAAAATATATGAATATAAAACACTGCATGTATTACAAAGTCATACACAAATACATGTATTATAGTGACAAAAAAATACAGAATAAGCACATTGATTGACTGTCCAAACTATAGGAGGGGAATGGGATGATGAGGATGGGCCCCCAATTGAAATCTAAAAAGAAAAGCAAATAGTGTGTCTTAAAGAAGAGGTATTCCAGCTAGGTACATTGGCGCAGGAGCCTGAGGCAGGAGAGTCACAAGTTTGAGGACAGCCTCAGCAATTTAGTGAGACTCTGTCCTAAAATAGAAGGAGGAAGAGGAGAAGGGAGAGGGGAAGGGGGAGGGAGAAAGGCAGGAGGAGAAGAATAGGGAAGAGGAAGAAGGAGGAGAAGGAAAGGAAGGGGAAGAAGAAGAAAAAGTTCTAGGGATATAGCTCAGTGGTAGAGCATCCCTGGGTTCAATCTCTAGTTCAATCGGGCGGGCGGGCGGCGGTGGGATGCGGGGAGAAAGAGGTATTCCAATTTCTCCAATATATTTGTGAAAGGAAAAAATGTTTTCTGACAGTTTGCTGACTTTTAATTTCCCAGAATTTTAAGCAAAGTTTTAACAATGGCATATTTGGCCATAATTAAACAGAGGCAGGCTTATTGATTATCAAATGTTTCTAACTCTTCCTATCTAAGATTGAGAGGAGAACATGACACTGCATTCCCTTGACTGAATACAGAATTTAAAGGAAGAAAAAATTAGTAGAACAGAAGAAAGAACTGAGAAATTATGGAATTGTGGTTGAGCTACTTAATAAAATTGAATCAAGGTAAGAGAGAACCAACCTGTCCTTTTTCCATGTCACTATTTGGATTTTCTGAGTCCATTGTCTCTGTCCTTTTCCTCTTTCCTTTTCTAAAAGCTTGGATATTGGTAATTTCATCTGTCTGCAAGATCTTCTGCATTTTCTCAATTAGTTATCAAAGGTTTTCTGAAACTGTAGGAGGAGGGAATGCCCATGTAGATGTTGCTACTCTGGATGAGGCCCCAAAGTTAATGATTTTCCTTAAAAACAAAAACAAAAACAAAAATATGTTTACAACTCTGCTTCACGATGGCACTACTCCCTCAGGCAAACTATTACTAAATGCTTCCTAGAGTTTTTTCTTTCACTGACCAATTAGTACACAGTTTCATTTGATTCAGAAGTTCAATTTCATTATCATCACAAGGATGTTCATGGTATGATTTGCAGAAAGCTGACACAAAATCAAATAGTGTAAACATTTTTTCATTTTTGTAATTTTTTATCAGACAAAAAGTCTAAAAATGAGAAGTCTAAACTATTATAAACATTATAAATTTATATAAATAGTATCACAGAGACAGCTGAAGTTATATATTTAACAGCAGAACTCACCAGGACCAAAGACCTAAATATTCCAGGGAGAACAATAAAAATTACTTAGAAGTTTTTTTTTTTTTAAAGAGAGAGAGAGAGAGAGAGAGAGAGAGAGAGAGAGAGAGAGAGAGAGAATTTTAATATTTATTTTTCAGTTATCAGCAGACACAACATCTTTGTTTGTATGTGGTGCTGAGGATCGAACCCTGGCCGCATGCATGCCAGGCGAGCTTGCTACCGCTTGAGCCACATCCCCAGCCCAGTTTTTGTTGTTTTTAACAGAAAATCATGAAGTCTTGAGAAGGAACTGTAACATTAGGAATTGTAACATTAGGATTGAAATGATTTAAATTTTGATATGTACAAATGATGCAGTACCTTGGGTCTGAACATCCTTTGTATTTGAATGTATTGGTGTGTTTTCATGAGCTGGGGTTGTGGCTCAGTGGTACAGAGCTTGCCTCACACATATGAGGCACTGCGTTCGATTCTCAGCAACACATATAAATAAATTAATTTTTAAAAAGACTTCACATTTAAAAAAATTAACTATAAAAGGGACTGAGCTTAGAAATCTTCAAGAAATATGTGGACTGTTGAGCAAAAGATAACATTTTGCTTCTTACCAAATTATACTGAGTAGCCGGGCATAGTGGCGCATGCCTGTAATCCCAGCAGCTAGGGAGGCTGAGAGGCAAGAGGATCATGAGTTCAAAGCCAGCCTCAGCAACTTAATGAGGCACTAAGCAATTCAGTGAGAACCTGTCTCTAATAGAATATAAAAAAGGCCTGGGAATGTGGCTCAGGGGTTAAGTGCCAGTACAAGAAACAACAATAACAACAACAACAACAGCTAAATTATACTGAGTAATTATATTAGAAAATATGGTTCTTTTGCTTTTTTTTTTAAAGAGGAGAAATGGGGGGGGGAGAGAGAGAGAGAGAGAGAGAGAGAGAGAGAGAGAGAGAGAGAGAATTTTTTTTATATTTATTTTTTAGGTGTAGATGGACACAACACAATGCTTTTATTTTTTATGTGGTGCTGATAATCGAACCCAGGTCCCACCCGTGCTTCTTTTAAATGAAAGTCATCACACTCTATCCCAAGAGTAAAAATAATGTTTGGATGTCTTGCCAAAATTGCTGTGATTCTTTTTTGGAAACTTTTCTTAGGCTTTCAAATACATTAATAGTATGTGAGCTTACACATAGGAATTGCCAAATCTGACTCACAAACATTAGAGATCTTACCCAATATTGAGCTTTACTAATAATTTCAAAGATATAAGCAATAAACAGGCACAGGCAAAGTAGGGAGAGGTCTAGTACATCCTGCTGTAGAGGTCTAGTACATCTAGTCCTTCCTTCTCATATCATGTATGAACTCTGTGGTCCAGACTACTTAGTGAGACCTCAATGAGGGTCACCTCATACAATGGGGAGTGCTAAAGTCATAGCATATATTCTTTTTATATTTCAGAGTTGAATAGCTTGCATGACATTCTAGAGGGAGGGATAAATCCAGATTCCAAACTGATTCTATACTATTAATGTATTTGAAAGCCTAATTGCCATCAGCAATCCTAAACCAAGGATATACTGTTAAAAGCATTCCATAGATGCAAACTTTATTCCCAGTAAATATAATTAGTTGAAAAACTATCTCTGTGAAGGACTTACATAATAAATATCGTGGGTATTGCAAGCCAAGAGACAAATATGAATATAACATATGAGTTTATACAAGAGAGGAAATAAATTTTTACAAATTTTTTTTTCACAAAATTCAAAATGTAATAATTGAATAGGAGTTTTTTATAAGACAAATTTACTAATGTAAAGAGCAGAATTTTAGGGGCTGGGGATGTGGCTCAAGTAGTAGCGCGCTCGCCTGGCATGCGTGAGGCAAGTGGGTTTGATCCTCAGAACCACACAAAAATAAATAAGTGAAATAAAGATATTGTGTTCAACTATAACTAAAAAATAAATATATAAAAAAGCAGAATTTTTAAAAATAACATTTTGCTTAATTTGGGTTCCAAGTTGTTTTGCTATCATCAAAATCAACTGCAAATGCTCATCTTTTAAGTCTAACCTGTAATGAGCTTTTGCATATTTCATTTTTGAAGATGTTATTCACACTGATAGGTTCTGGAATATATTGATATTAATCTATGAGCTTTCAATTTTGTTAATTGAGATAAAATTTACATAAATAAAATTCACCCTCTTAACCATTTAAAAGTGTGTATTCAATGATTTTTTAAAAATGTATTTGCAATATTTTAAAATCATTACCAGGAGATCGTTACTTCTCGATATGAGTTTAAAATTTTAAGTGAACATATTTATCTTTTAGAAGACCATTATAAAATTCTTTAAAATTCTTCTCTTGATATATGCCTTTCAGTATCATTATCTTACAGATTAATACTTCTAATTAAAAGTTAGAGGGAAACTCCTTAATTACTTAGTAAAATGACTTGAAATATAGAAATTTTCTTTGCATTTGCTTTGAAGTTTGAAAGACAGTGCTGTAATAATTTGAACTTGAAAATATATCAATTGCAAATATAAGTGAGAATAAAGCTTTCTTCTTCTAACTTTGGCAGTAGGAGAAGTGTATAAGGCAGTTTGACATTTTTTTTAAATATTTTTTTAGTTGTAGATGGACACAATACCTTTATTTATTTATATTTATGTGGTGCTGAGGATCGAACCCAAGGCCTCATACATGCTAGGCAAGTGCTGGTACCACTGAGCCACAACCCCAGCCCAGTTTGACATTTTTGAGACACAAATTGTTACTGAAATGAATTAACCTCAGTATACACTTTGCATATAAGTGTTTTGTCATGTAATTTTGATTATAATTTCTTAATAAATTCATTTAAGAAACATTATCAAGCTATAACAAAAGTAAATTTTCAAAGTCATTTAGTGTTCCATGAGTGACCAAGGGCAGTTCTCATTCTCAAAAATTTCAATCTTTGCCCTAACTCAAATACATGCAATAAGACTCTGTCACTACTAAGCCATTGAAATGATATGTAGTAGGGAAAGTGAGAGTATTTTTCTATTTCTATCCAAATTGAGGGGGAGGGACTGGGGGACTGAACCCAGGACCTCATACATGTTAAGTGCATGCTCTATCACTGAGCTACACTCCCACACTTTCCAACTTTTGTTTATGAAAATATTCAAGTGGTTGAGTTCAGAAGCATGAAGCTCACTATTAAATCTAATGGATCAAAAATACATGATATTTTCAGAAAATACCAAAGTGATCTTAAATGTTCTTTCTTTTTTGTGGTGCTAGAGATTGAATCTAGGACTTCACATGTGCTAGGTAAGTACTCTACCACTGAACTATATGCTTATCCTTTAAACTTTATATGGAAATGCAAGAGACTCAGAAACTTATAGTGGCAGAAACAATCTTGAAAAAGAATAGTCAAATTTGTAGAGATAGAAAGTAGATTAGTGGTTTCTTAGGGTTCGGGAATAGGTAGGGAGGGGTAATGCATATAAAGTTTCTTTTAGAAGGGAAAAATGTTGAAATAATTGGATTGTAGTGATAGTTGAAAATTCTATGAATATGCAAAAATTTTAAAATTATAAGGCACACTGAATTGTATACTTTAAATGGGTGAATTGCAGGGTATGTAAATTATATTTCAATAAAGATTTTTAAAAAACACATAAAATAGGTTCTAATATTTTCTTCAAAGTATCTGCTGATGAATAAAAAATTAATAACCATATATTTTCATAAACTTTGTAAATTTGTCTTTCTGATTCATATATATTTTTACCACCGTTATATCACATCTTAGTATGTTTCATTTAAAGTTGTATTACATTAATGTTTTCTTAATTTCTTTGAAAATATTCTTGCCCATAATTGTTTCAAAAGACTATTTATAGGGGCTAATTTTTTAGTTACTTTAAATTCAGCATTTGTTCCTCAAATAAAATACAACTGAGCAGTAACTTCTGTTGACTCATCTCTAACCAAGAAAATCTCAGTAACTTGCCTTGTTTTATAATTATTGTACTGATCCTATGTCCTCAACTCTTTGAGCAACCCAACCATTTTTGTTTAAAGACTAATAGTCTTAAGTCAGTTTATTTTTTTTCCTGGATAAAAGCATGATTTAATTAACTTACTATCAGTGAATGGCTTCCCTTGCTTTACAAATAAATGAGCTACTAAAAAATTAATTTGGTTGCAGAATCACTTCCATTTTTTATTTTGTGAAGAAATTTTGTTATGATGTAATTTGAGATATTCCTTTAAATTTTCCCAAATTTTCTGGCTGTTGTTTTCTTAGAAATAATGTAATGAGTATTTAGTCTGGTAAAGTTGACATGTTTTGTTGCACAGTTATAGTATCATTGTATAATAAAAACAGTGCTTTGCCATCAAATTTGATAACAAAATAATTCACACTCCACTCGGCTTTAAAAGCACTAAGTCCAGATTTATCTTTTTTTCCCCCTTTCTTGTTTTGACATGATTGGCATGCACTGGTTATGAAAGAATAAAATGCCATAGTATGACAATATACACATCACTCAAAATGTTGTCAAATTATTGTAAGTGCATCATTGCAATTTGTGGTACATTGAGAAGCACAATAAAGCAATGAGATTGCCCCATATGATTTCTGTCACAATTACTTAACTATTTCCTCATAGCATAAAAGCAGCCACTGGCAATACATAAACATAGAGTGAGGCTGCGTACCAATTCAAGTTTGTTTATGGACACTGAAACTTCACTTTTATATAATATCCATATATCATAAAATGTTATTTTGATATTCATTTAAAAATTTTAAAACTGTAAAAGACATTCTTACCTTACAGGCTGTACAAAAAAAAGGTGGCTGGCAGATAAGCCATAATTTACTAAACTCTGATCTAGAGGTCCAGTTTTATCATTTTTAAAAGGAGTTTATATAATATCATTTGGTTTCTTTTATTTCATTTTCATTTCTTTTTCCAGGGAGCAGGCCAGCTGCTTTAACTCCTTCCTCTCCAGTACCTTACATTACTGCACATTATCAATAACAAATTAAAAACAGTGCTTCAGAAACAACCATGTATAGCCTATAAAACTCTAACCAAAATTATTATTTGATAAAACTGGATTTTACCAGATATAACTGTAGAGACTGTTAACCTATTTAGTGATAATGACAGATGCTGGAATCCTGGTTCACTTGGATTTTTAACAACTCAGGGTTATGTGGAGATTCATTTTCTCCACAATTGAAAAGACAAGATTATTTGCCTCTAGGCAGGTTCTCTCAACATATGTCTCACTCCCTCCTTTTGTTGTTATGTTTTTTCCAACTAATCACGACACTTTCAGTAAACCCAAGGTAGTGAAGTAGAGCCCTTATGACTGCAATTTATTTTTTACTTATTCATAAAATAGATCAATACTCCACTTGAAATTTCACTTATACTATAAAACTACATGGTAACTCCCTGTCTTTTCTATGATTTCTCCTCTTCTCAACTGTACAAGCTTGTCTGTTAAGAAGAAATAAAATCTTGCTATGCACTGAATTGTGTCCCCTTCCCATTTGTATGTTGAGACTTATCCCCCAATGTGACTCTGATTGGAGATAGGGACTGTAGGAGGTAATTAAGTTTAAATAACATTGTAAGTATAGGGCCCTAGTGCAATAGGCTTAGTAGCCTTATAAGAGGAAAAGAAAGAGATCACTCCTCTTTCTTTGCCATGAAGGATGCAATGAGGAAGGAAACTGTCTGATGGGCCTTGATCTTGCACTTCCCAATTTACAGAAGTGTGAGAAATAAACTTCTGGTATTAAAGTTACATAGTCTATGGTATTTGTTATGACAGCCAGAACTTTACTAATACATTTCTACTGCAAAATGGAATGTCAGTTTTCTGCTGAGGATTACAGAGTTTGCGGTCCTATTGAAGGTGATAATTGAGAAGTCTATTTCTTTTCTTTTTATTTTGAAAGCAGCAATGTTCATTTTAAAATTGAAAAATCACACATAGTACATGAAATAAAGTATAATAAACCTTTTTTATAATTCTTTATATTACATAGATAGGTCTTCAATACTCACGATTTGTTTTTTTTTTTTTTAAGAGAGAGTGAGAGAGGGGAGAGAGAGAGAGAGAGAGAATTTTTAATATTTATTTTTTAGTTTTCGGAGGACACAACATCTTTGTTGCTATGTGGTGCTGAGGATCGAACCCGGGTCGCACGCACGCCAGGTGAGCATGCTACCGCTTGAGCCACATCCCCAGCCCCAATACTCACGATTTGTTACATTAAAATTTTTATTCTTGTTAAAAATTCCTTTTGGCTTGCAAATCATTAAAACCAAATTAATTATAAAACTCTCAAAACAAAACAAGGCAAACATTTATGCTATTGGATTTGATGATAATTTCTTGGCTATAACACCAAAAACATAGATAACAAAAAATATAGAAAAACTGAACTTCATAAAAAATGTTTAGATTTTGTGCATCAAATCATTATAAAAGGAGTAAAGAGGCAATCTGAATAATATGAGGAAATATTTCAAATTATGCATCTGATAAGGGATTAATAACCAGAATGTATAGAACTACTAAAATGTAACAAAAACCCAAACAACTAGACTCAAAAATGGGACTTGAATAGGCATTTATGCATTAAAGATATACAAATGGCCAATATTACATGAAAATATTACAATATTACATGAAAAGATGCTCATTATCTTTAATCATTAGAAAAATGCAAATGAAAATCACAATGAGATACTACCTTACATCCATTAGGATAGCTACTGATAAAAAGCCAAAATCAAAAGTGTTGGTGAGATATGGAGAAATGGGAACCACTGAGCACTGTTGGAAATGTAAAATGATATGGCTGCTATGGAAAATTAAAAAGCGAGGTCTTGAAGAGATACTTGTGAACCCATGTTCACAGCACCATTATTCACAATGGCTAAAAGGTAGAAGCAACCCAGTGTCCATCAACAGACGAATGAATAAGCAAAAGATGGTATATATATATATATATATATATATATAAAATTCAGCCTTAAAAGGAAAAAACCTGACGCATGCTACAACATACATGAACCTTGATGACATTACACTAAATTGAATAAGCCAGTCCAAAAATACAAATACGATGTAATTTCACTTATGTGAGGTACCTAGAACAGTTAAACCCATACAGAAAGAAAGTAGAAAGGTACTGCTAGAAGTTGGAGAAAAGGGGAAAATGAGCTATTGGTCAATGGGTACAGAATTTAGGTTATTATTTTTTTAAATATCTTTCTTTTTTTACATGGTGCTGAGGATCAAACCCAGTGCCTCACGCATGCCAGGCGAGCGTGCTACCACTTAAGCCACATCCCAAGCCCCCATAATTTAAGTTTTGCAAGTCGAAAAGCATACTGGTGACCTTTAGTGGTGATGGTTGCACAGTGATATGAATGTAACTGTACATTTACATATAGTTGAGATGGTAAATTTTATTACATACATTTTATCACAATAAAAAAATTGGGGAAAAGTTAGTTTACAAAAAACAACATTTGTATTATTCCTAGTTGTGTCAAACTTTTCTCCTGGTTAAAAAGCAATTCTTCAAGTTTATTTATAAGCATAATATTTACTCAAAACCAGTCATAAATGTATACATCAGACCTCTTTTAGAATTCAGGTCAATATTCTGTTATAATATCCACAAACAGGTGATTCAATATTTATATTACCTGCCAATTAGCAAAGTCAAAAGAAATGTTATGACTATGGTTGTGTCTTAAACATTGTCGTTTCCTAGTAAAAAAAATTATCATATTGCTTTCTGCCCTTTGATAAATTTCCTAGGTAGATGCATAGGATAAGATTTGTGAAAATTGTCAAAATCTAAATGGAGTCACTTTTGTTAAGTCCTAACCAAAAACTAAATTAAAAAAATCCAGGAGATTATAAAGAAGGGGATTCCCTCCATGTATGCCTGATAATAAGAACTATTCACAAAAATCTCTACCAGAACCACAACTTTAAACAAAGGCCCCAGCAACTGTTAGTCAGCTTTTTGTTGCCATGACTAAAAGAACTGACACAGACAACTTAGAGGAAAAAAAAGATTTATTTTTTGAGCAGAATAATATGGTGGAAGGGTGTGGCAGAGGAAAGTTGTTCACCAAATGGCAGCCAGGAAGCAGAGACAGAGAAAGGGGTCATGGACAAGATACAGTTCCCAAGGGCTTGCCCACAAGAATCCACTCTTTCAACCAGGTTCCCCCTCCCAAAGCCTCCACAGCTTTCTGGTAAACCATTCTATTATTCCTGGATTTATTTATGATCCAATCACCTCCCCAAAATCTCAGCTCTGAAAAATGCTGCATTGCCACCAAGCCCTCAACACATGCGTCTTAGGGGGACACTTCATATCCCAACCAAAATAGCAAGTTTGCACACACAAAAAATTACTTTTCCAAGAACATCTGCTCAATCTTAGAATAATGCAACCTTTGTTATTGATCCTTGTAGCCAAAGATATTGATTCAAAACTTCTTATGCAATTGCCATTTTGCCTTTTCAAGACTTCCCTTGGTCTCAACTTTCTTGCATATATTCATAGTTTAATATTCTCATGGCAGTGCTATTCTATTTTCAAACTGAATTCATCTTCAGAGAATACCTGATTGTTATTTACATTGACAAATTAAATATAACCACAGGCATGATAATATACAAGATACGTGTGTGGTTGGATTAATAATATAAGCTAGTCACTTTCAATTTTTTTTTTTTTTTTTTTAGTACTAGGGATTGAACTCAGGGACACTCAACACCGGCCACATCCCCAGCCCTATTTTGTATTTTATTTAGAGACAGGGTCTCACTGAGTTGCTGAGCACCTCAGTGGTGTTGAGGCTGGTTTTGAATTCGTGATCCTCCTGCCTCTGCCTCCTCAGCCTCCTGAGCTCTTGAGATTACAGACATGTGCCACCATGCCTGCCTTCAATTTTTTTTTTCTGCAACTCACAGAAAAACTGCATTTTGGGGGATAGAAAAAGGGAGGAAGGGTCAAAAATTACATATTGGTTGGGAAAATGCATGCCTGCATGTGTTTTCACACACATGAGAAAAAAAAAACGTAATTAAACATATTTACCCTTATACATGCAAGGTATTTTCTCAGTTTCTGTTTTATCTACTCTATTTTAGTTCGCTTTAAAAGGAGTTGAATTAGGGTGGGAGTATAACTCATTTGGTAGAGTGCTTGCCTCTCATGCACAAGGCCCTGGATTCAATCCCAACACCACACACACACACACACACACACACACACACATACACAAAAGGTGTTGCATTGTATGTATAGAATTGTCACAATGAAACCCTTAACTTGTACAATTAATATGTGCAAATTAACTATAATTTAAAAATAAAAAGTACTGATCATAGCACATTAAATTGACTTCACAACTCACTAATGGGTTATAACCCCTAGTTGAAAAACAATGTTCTAAGCAACAGCCAAATTATGAAAAACACAATATGTAGCGAAACAAAGAGCAGCTTTGTGACAAATGAAAGCAAATGTAGTTCAAAATATGAATTTTAATGCATTTATGTTTGCTTTTAAGAAATCAGTGATATAACTAGGTGTGGTAGCACACTCTTGTAATCCCAGCGGCTTGGGAGGCTGAGCCAGGAGAATCACGGGTTCAAAACCCAGCCTCAGAAAGGGCGAGCACTAAGCAACTCAGTGAGACCTTGTTTCTAAATAAAATACAAAATAGGGTTGCGGGGCCGGAGTGGGAGGATTGGGGGTGGGGGGTGCTGGGATTGTGGCTCGGTGGTAGAGCTCTTTCTTGATTCTCAGCACCACATACAAATAAATAAATAAAATAAAATTTCATCAATAACTAATAAAAATATTTTTTAAAAAATAGGGTTGGGGGCTGGGGTTGTGACTCAGTGTTAGAGTGCTCACCTAGCATGCTTGAGGCACTGAGTTCGATCCTCAGCACCACATAAATGTAAAATATTGTGTCCACTTGAAAAACAAACTAAAAAATAAATATTAAAAAAATAGGGCTGAGGATGTGGCTCAGTGATTAAGTGCCCCTGAATTAAATCCCCAGACCCTCCCCCCCAAAAAAGCAGCTTCAGCAACTTATTGAGGCCCTAAACAACTTAGTGAGACCCTTTCTCAAAATGAAAAATAAAAAAGGGTTGGTGATGTGGCCTAGTGTTTAAGGTCCTCTGGGTTCAATCCCTGGTACAAAACAAATCAGTAATGCAATTAATATAAGAATCCAAAAGCCAATACGAAATTCTAAGGAAAAAAAGTTACTAAAACTTAAGGAAACTATGTGAATATCCAATATAATTCTGGTGTTGAAGTGGCACCCCCTTTATCCACAGAAAAGTCTTAACTGGACTTCTCCAGAAATCTTTATCATGGCTGATTTTAGGACTGTCAGCAAAATAGTCTCTGCAAAAGAGTTCAATGTAGATAAACTTCCTATTTTTGTGTCGCTCTGTTTTACTTGGCCACAGGCCAGGAAGATACCAGAATTCCAGGTGCTAGATACCCCCTTACTAGTTTTTCACAAACGAATCCAGTATAGTACTTAGTAGAAATGTGCAAACAATACCTTATATACAAACAGAGATATGATAAATTGTGGTATAAAGGTGTATTAAGAATTGTAATGCAAAAAAAAAAAAAAAAGAGAGAGAGAGAGAGAGCTCACGTATAATGGCATAATTTGGCATGAACATACTTTATATACAGAGTTAATGAAAAATTGTGCTATGAATGGATAATTATGATTGTAATCCATTCCACTATTGTCATGTATGTAAGAAATAAAAAAAAATTTAAATGGAAAAAACAAGAAATAATTTAACAAAGGACAGACTTTTCCCCCCAAAAATGTTAAATAATGGACAAATAAGCCAAAGCCATGAAAATAAAGGAGTTATCAAAATCAGCAGAATTTATAAACAAAACACATGAAGTTCCTCATCTCTCATCACACCCACAATTAACTGTGATGAATCAAAGAGCTTCATGTATATTACATGTAAAGGAAAACATTAAAAGAGCTAGAAAATGTAAAAAAGAAAGAAAGAAATAAAGAAAGAGAGAAGAAAGAAAGAAAGAAAGAAAGAAAGAAAGAAAGAAAGAAAGAAAGAAAGAAAGAAAGAAAGAAAAAGAGGGCTGGGGATGTGTGCGCTCGCCTGGCATGCGAGCGGCCTGGGTTCGATCCTCAGCACCACATTCAAAGATGTTGTGTCTGCCAATAACTAAAAAAAAAAAAAAAATTAAAAAAATTTTCTCTCTCTCTTTAAAAAAAAGAAAGAAAGAAAGAAAAAGAAGAAAAGAAAAGAAAAGAAAAAGAAATGTGCAAACAAGGCCTCTGGCCTTGAGCTGGGCTTCACAGAGATGTCTACATTTTTAAGATAAGTTACAATTGGGCTCCATGGTAACGGCTGGCAGGAGAGGAAAGAGAAGGGAGAAGAAACCCCTCCCTTCTCAGGTGTTGTCCTTGAAGGGTTAACTTGCCCAGAACAGTGAAATAAAAAGCTGCTTTTATGTGAACTTCTGCAGACTGTGAACTGCTGATCCCCACCCCTTACATGCTGGGTATAAAACTCTGAAACTACCTGAACTCTTGGTTCAGGGGATTGATTGATTATAGCAAAAGCTGTGCCCTCTGAACCTGGCACAGGTTTGTTTTAATAAATAAATCAATAAAACTGTTTCCTGCTATCTTCCGTGCCTTCCCTCATTTGTCCCTACAACAGTGTCTCATGTGCCTTTGTATTTAAATATGAATCCCCTATTACAAATGAAATAAAGATTGCGAAAGGTAAACAACACAGTACTACAATAAACTCAAGTACCCTTTCATAGGTTTCCAAAGTTTTGGATTGCTTTCCATACATATCAGTTTGTCATGTTAGGCATAAAAGATCCCTTGCAGTACTTAGAAAAGAATATGAATTGAAGACTCCCCTCTAAATGTATCTCAAAATTCAGGAAAATACTGCCAATGTAATTCTAAATATCCCATGGCTGGTGTAGTGATCTCTTTGAAATGGATTATTAGTTTCAACCCAGACCCTTAGCAAAGTAGGACATGGGAAAGGAGATGTCCATAGTACTTTTTAAAAATTATATATGTACTAGAAGAACAGAAATCAGGATTGGAATGGCTCTAATTGATTTGGTCCACTCTGAGTACTTCAACATGAACAGCACTTCACTGAGCAAAACAAATGCAGGAGTGAGATTCTCACCAGAGTGTTCTTAACTTCTGGAGGGAAGTTACTAGGTTTTACTAATGTCTATTAGTGAATATTTTAACTTACTCTTTTAACTTTCTCCATTTTCTTTTCTTTTTTAAGAGAAAGAGAGAAGAGAGAGAGAATTTTTAAATATTTATTTTTCAGTTTTCAGTGGACACAACATCTTTATTTTATTTTTATGTGGTGCTGAGGATCGAACCCAGCGCCCAGAGCATGCCAGGCGAGCTTGTTACCGCTTGAGCCACATCCCCAGCCCTTAAATTTCTCCATTTTCAATTTTCTCAAGTAATTCCTGCAATATCCTGATTAAAAAGATGGTCAATATACTTTAGGATAATTCAACAATGCTGCCAAACTCTCAAATCATTACTTAGACTGGATTGCTGAGTATTCATGAGCCTAACTAAAAAACATTAAGCATATTGAGAGACTATAGACCTGAATCACTTTAAACTTTCATAATGGAAAAGGGAAGAAAATATTCTTATTTGGTCAAAGCAGATGGATATGCTTGCTTGCTTTTTGGGGGGAGTGGGGGTGGGGAAGACTGAAGATTGAATACAGGAGTGCTTTACCTCAGTTCTTTTTTATTTTTTATTTGGAGATAGGGTCTCATTAAGTTTCTGAGGGTCTCACTATGTTGTTGAGGCTGGCCTCCAACTTGCAATCTTTCTTCCTCAGTCCTTCCAGTTGCTGGAAATATGGATGAATTTTATTCAAGCTAATTTAATGAATACATAGTGATATCATGCAGTGTCATGCATATTAACCATTTTTCTTTCTAGATGTCCTATATGACTTCTTCAAACTTTTCCAATCCTCTGTCCTTCACTTAATAAGAATAAAACCAGCTTACATTTCATTTACTGAATCCTCCATCTATGTCTATTGTAAACATTCCATTAATCTATTACTATCTAAGCATCTAACTTGTACAAACTTGTTTAATCCTCACAGAAACTCTCTGAGATACATACAAGTTATATTTACATTTTAAAGATGAGGGAACTGAGGTCCCCTATTGCAATGAGCCCTCGTTGCTAAACTGCAAGCAAACTAAAGGACTTTCATTAAGTAGGCTTTGCAATAGATTATCAATTCCAACTGTGTTGTTGCTTTTCACTTGACTTAATCCCTTACAGGGCTCCCCTTGCCTAAGTCTCTGCCCTTGTGGTTCTGTTCTTCCAGAGAATGGTGACTTGGCTGGTTCATCATGGCCTATAGACCTGCTCATACACCCATGTTGGACATCCTTTCTTTATACCTAGGAATCTCTTCTTTAGCCATCTCTACTCTTCAGTCTGGAGGTTGACCTATTTGGGTTCCCTTTCTCTCTTTCGGGCTGAGTTCAGCCAATGGAATGTCCAGGTGGCAATTCAGAGGGAAAGAGAACAGTGAGTTAGGAACATTTATCCTCCTGGCTCCCTTCTTGTGGGTTTGCTTCAGATTTTAGTGTCCCTGTCTATATGACCCACTCCTTTCAGGTTGCAATAATCACTGCCTTCCCTCTGTCTTTTGTCCAGGGCTGATAACATTCCCATTATGACTGGCCCTGTCGAACAGCTCTATCCCTCATGGGCTTCTCTGTATTCAGCCCACACCTTCTTAAAGAGTACCTTGGTTAAAACTTTATGGAAATCCTAGTTTAGTGGGTCATCTGTTTCTTGCCAGAGCCCTGACTGATAATAACATGGTGGGGCTCCTCCTACCTCCTGACTGCCTGGGTATCTATTGCCAACCAGTAGATTCCTTTTGCTACTAGCACTCTCATCTGTTATCTTCCTGGGGACATATGATACTGACAATGTGCCTTGACCTACATTATTTGTTTACTGGAGCATTATCATTGTATTAGAAAAGGCTAGTATTTCTGATTCCATGTTCTGACATGACTTATCCTACCATCGATCAAGTTCTATCTCCATTGATGAAGATTTAGTTCAAAGAAAAGGGGGTATTATTTGCTGTTTTCTTCATGCATAAGCACTCAGATCTCTACCACTGGATCAACACCCCTGGTATTCCTAGTACCCTTGACTCCACAAATGGTGGCCTCATGACCTGGCAAGAGAACCAAGTGCTAAGTGACCCATCTTTGTTTTATCTTATTTAGACAGTGTGCCTGGCTGACTTTCATCTTGATGTGTTCAAGAAGACTTCTACAGCAGAGAGTTAACAGCACAGACATCAGAGACTGGGAACAGTGGAAGACAATCTTAACTTCTCCACAATGTCACCTGTCTCCGTCAGTTGTCAACAAAAATCCAGAATCCATGGGTAAAACCATCTGAAAATTTACACAGGAACTCAGAGGGGCTCTAAATAAGTTTTTGTATGATTCTAGGGCCTCCAAAATAGTTTCTAAGAAATACCATTTTACTACCTGTCCTCCCAACATTTACATGCCTTTCTCCTTCATTCATCAAAAGCAGAGTTAAGCCTAAAACAAGAGTAAAATCAATTAAAAATTTTATTTTAGGAAAACTGTAAGTCATGCAAAACATCCTCCATTTCACATATTTTAAAGGAATGTAGAACATTTTATTCATTTCGAAAGTTGAGAGCAAGATGAGATCATTATGCTTTTTATTTTGAGTATATTTTACAACTTTAATAGCTTATAGATCAATTTTTAAATTGGCAAAATATAATAATTCTGATTCTAGAATTAATATATATGCATAAAAATCAGGAGGGATTCAACTTTCAACTATTAATTTAATCAATTATAAATGAAAGGACAAGCCGATTTTTTTTTGAAATGTCTATCCTATTATACTCTATATTGACAGCATATATTAATGAAATAAACAGGTTACCATTTACCAATGTACCATTAATTTTGTACATTTTACTCTAAAAAATTTGGGTCTAAACATAATTAATATACTGAGGCACATATTTCAGATAATTTACTTGATAAATCATCTTAAGTGGTTTCCCCCTCTTACTCAATACAAATCATTTCTCTTCTTATTTTAATGTTTCTTTTTTTTTTTTGCTACTGGGGATTGAACTCAGGGCCACTCAACTACTGAGACACATCCTCAGCCCTTTTATATATTCTATTTAGAGACAGGATCTCACTGAGTTGCTTAGGGCCTCAATTTTGCTGAGGGTGGCTTTGAACTTGTGATCCTCCTGCCTCAGCCTCCCAAGCCACTGGGATTATAGGCATGCACCACCATGCCCAGCTTAATAGTTCTTCATACCACATTGAAGCAAAATTAAAATAAAAAAGATCAACTATATTATACATTTTTATCCTATCTATTTCCTATATATAGGTCACTTAGAAAACATATTTATGAGCAATAGTATTTTGCTATTAATAAATTCGTAGAGTAACGTACATGAAAGGGAATGCCAGGGACTGTCTGCTTCTCTGTTGCAGAAGCAAGCCTGGGTGTGGGCAGCTGCAGGGCAAGTCAAAACCAAGAAACTAGCTCCATATGGAGAAAGCAAGTACAGTTGGCTCTTTGTATCCACGGGTTCCACATCTGTGATTCAACTGTCCCCAGATAAAGCATGTTTGGAAAAAAAACTGCTTCTGTACTGAACATGAACAGATTTTTTCTTATCAGTATTCTCTAAACAATACAGTCTGATATATATTCACATAATATTCATATTGTACTAGGCAATATAAGTGATCCAGTATTGGGATGATGTTTGTTTATATGTAAATACTATGCTATTTTGTGTAAGGCACTTGAGCATCCATGGGTTTTGGTATCCTCAAGGATCCTGGAACCAATCCCACTCAGATGCTAAGGGATGGCTTTTGATCAAAGAAAGAAGCCCTAGGAGATGAAGTGGATTTTTTTAAGCCAGCAGAGGCCCAAGAAGTCATATAAAAACAAGGATGAGTTCAAAATATGCAACCTAACCTCAAGGTCCAGGAGTGTTGCAGACTGAGGCAACAGGAGACTCAGCAGCTGTAGCATTGTGGGACAATGCTGTGAGCTCTTGGCTCTATTAGCGGGAAAGTTGTTTGAATAGCCAGGGGCAGACTGAAGCTTGGGCAAACATACATAGTGTTCTCAGAAAGAAGGGACGAATAAATTTGTTTTTCTATAAAAGCACAGAAAGTTTAGTGAGATACTATTTTTTGGTAGAGGTAAAATTTTGCCATGTAGGTAGTTTGTCCAGTCTGAATTTCTTTCAAGTATATTAGAAAATGAAGGAGGGTCACAAATTGTTTTAAACTCAGCTTTAGAACCAAGCTTTTTGGATCCATAGCCTTGGCTCCAATACTTACTACCTATGTAACTTTTCTGTGCCTCTGTTTCCCTGTCTGTGAACTGGGAATAATAACAGTATGAATTGATATCTTAGTTATATTAATGGCATATGAATTTATTAACAGTAATATTTTTATTATTAACTGAAAGGAATAGGACCAGCTTCCTCTCATACATGGTTAGCTCAATCACATAGGAATACAAAGGGCGTTTACAACAGCAGGAACGAGGAGGGCTTCAAGAAGCAGAACTAATTGACTTCAATATCTATGATGTTATGAGACAAACCTCAATCTTACATAAAAATGTAAAGAAAAGTGATTAGAGCCAGGGCATCACCAATAGAGGCCCTTTTCCAAAGTGGGAGTCTGCCCAGACTCCCACTCCTGCCTTTGTTAGCTTCCTGGGAGTGCTAGGTGGAACTTACTCTCGTGACAGTGATGGGTAAGTGGCAATGACACTGTAATAATGAAAACTATAATTATTTTCTAGTTGTAGATGGACAGCATGCCTTTAACTTGTTTCATTTTTATGTTGTGCTAAGGATGGAACCTAGTGCCTCACACATGCTAGGCAAGTGCTCTGCCACTAAACTATACATTTTTAATAAGAAGAATTTTGTTAGGTTGAAGGATTAGGAGAGGTTGTCTAGGTCCTCACAGGTTAAAGGAGAGGATCTTGATTTCACAGCCAATAAACATCTGACACTACTTGAGTGGCAGGTTGGTCCTCATTAATCTGAGTGAAGGTTGACTAAGGATAGTCAGAAGAGAGGAGGGACAGCTGCCCAGCAATCCCTGACTTAGAGGAATTCCTTCAGAAGTGGGATTGCGGCCGGTGGTAATTTCAATCTTGTTTGTTTGACTAATTTGTAAGCTGAAATACTAACAGAATACTAAACAGAATTACAGTTGGCCTCAGAATTTTCAATAGCCAGCATTTCTCATTAGCTGAGATAAAACTTTATTAGAAATTTTCAGTTGATACTATATTCTAGAGATATATCTAAATGAGAAGTTTAAAGAAACTAAAAGCTAAAGAGTATATTTACATCTACTTCTACATCTATTTATGTACATCTACATCACATGCTCTTTGGTTATATACAAGATTTCCTTCTTTTTTGTACTGGGATCCAACCCAGGGCCTTGTGCATGCAACACAAGCCCTCTACCAACTGAGCTATATCCCTAGCCATTGGTTATATACAGGATATCTAACAAGGATTTAAAAATGGACAAGCAATGTAGGATTGAAGTGTTATTTTATTTGGTTAAAATAAAATGTATGTCACCAAATTAAAAAAAAAAACTAAAATGCTAAGTAGTATAAGTTGGTGACCTTAAAAAGTGAGTTTAGCTGGGCATAGTGGCACATGCCTGTAATCCCAGAGGCTCAGGAAGCTGAGACAGGAGGACTGCAAGTTCAAAGCCAGCCTCAGCAGAAGCGAGGCACAAAGCAACTCAGTGAGACCCTGTCTCTAAATAAAATACAAAAAAGGGCTGGGGATGTGGCTCAGTAGTGGAGTGCCCTTGAGTTCAATCCCAGTATCAAAACAAACAAACAAACAAACAAACAAACAAACAACCCCTGAATTTATACACAATTACCTGTTTATATGGTGTTCATTTGATAGTCTAAAAAATAATGGACAACTATGATGTATAGAAAATAGATTTTACCAACCACAGTTTCACTACTTTTTAGTCAAAATTAAATTTGTTCTTAATGCTCAGGCATAGGAATCATAAAGCATTTTAAAGAAAGGGTTTTTGAAATGCTGGAGACTCCTTATGCCATTTTCTAGCTGTATGATTTTGGGGGGATTTCTTATATCTTTAAGCCTCAGAGTTCTCATCTATAAAATAGGATGAGTTGTACCTACTCATGGCTGCTGTGAGGATTGAATGAGTTAATGCATACAACACACTTAGCAGAGGTCAAGCAGAGGTAGATACTAACAGTCAGCTTTGACTGCAGATAACCAGATTGTCCACACTAAGGTGGACATTCAGTAATGAGGAACACTAGTGCATGCTGACTCATGCTTTTTCAGTGAGGGGGACAGGTGAACAATGACAGCAACCAACCCCCAGGGTCCACTGGTGCCCTTTAATTCAGGCACTAACTTTTTTTTTTTTTTTTAGGCACTAACTTTTAACAGCTTACCAGTTTGCGGGTCTTTGGGGCGTTTGCATTTACTACAGCCCTGCAATGCTTTCTCATGGTGGATTCCTGTCACATTACAAATGGTCATGAAATTAAATTGTGCAAAAACAGTGTTCACTGGCCCCAGAGGGCTCTGAGGCACTCAGGGAATGGTGTTGATTCAAAGTCTGTTTATGTGTAGAATGCATGAAAGTTGTGTCAACTCTTCATAGCCTAGAGGGTCAGAAGGGACATGGGAGGGAACAGAACTGACCAGTCTGAGAGATCAGGATTCCTCAGGAAACTAGACCTGCTTGCTGGAATGAGACAGTTGCCTAAATGACAGCATAGCTTCATGCTGTGATAGAATATGGTCACGATGATGGAACACTGAGACAGTCTCCTGGGAAAATGATGTTAGGGAGAAGCAGAGGTCCACAAGAATACCAAGGGCAGAGTCTTGGTCCCTTCTCTGATGCTATAACAGAAAACTACTGAGTGGGCAATTTATAATGATTGGAATTTATTGGCTTACAAATCTGGGGGTACAAAGTCCTCTATCAAGATGTCAGCCTCTGGTGAGGGGCTTCTTGTTGGGTCATCTCATAAGCAGCAGGGAAAAAGTGTGGGGGGGAAGAGATTGAACTTGCCCTTTTAAAATAAATCTACTCCCAAGATAAGGTCATTAATCCATGAGCACTCTGCCTTCATGACTCAATCCCATCCAAAGGTACCATCTCCTAATACTGTTATAATGGCAATCTGATTTCAACATGAGTTTTTGAGGGCCACACACTCAAACCATAGCATTCTGCTCTTGATGGGAAGTTAGAAATAACATCTGGGTAAAGCTGAGCACTTGGTATGGATGAGTAGCATTCCTACCATGAACTACAGAATTACCCTCATTCAGATACCAGGTCTGAAGACTCACAGCAAATTGTTTATCAGAAAGTCTCACAAACTGTGGTTCAGGCAGGATTTAAGAAGAGCCATGGCTACATTCACCAGAATATCCAGGAGTAGTTTCTAGGAGCTTGATACTAAGACCTTCTATCCCTCTTTTAGGCCTTAAGACTATGGCAATTTTTGCACTCTGAATCCAAGAATAGATTTTAGGGCCAGTGCTGTTGGTTCAGAAAGGGCTTATCCATTAAAATACCTACCAAAAAATGGTAAAAATGCTGTTTGGTTATATACAAGATTTCTTTCTTTCTTTCTTTTTTTTTTTTTTTTTTTGGTACTGGGGATCGAACCCAGGGCCTTGTGCATGCAACGCAAGCACTCTACCAACTGAGCTATATCCCTAGCCATTGGTTATATACAGGATATCTAACAAGGATTTAAAAATGGACAAGCAATGTAGGATTGAAGTTAATTGAATTAATTGAATTAATTAATCGATCTGAAGGCAGCTTGGGAATCAAGTTAGCTCTAATTCCTTTGACAAAAGTCTTTGGAAGTGGTCCTATATAGTTCACCCAGTCTTTCTCCTCTTAGGGTTAGAACTGACATCCCAATGGGAGTGGCCTTAGGGAACTCACTTATCTCCCTCCCCATATGTTTAAAGTTGCAGAAGGACAAGGAAACTCACAACACCCAGTGTTCACTCTTCGCCAGCACTTGGGAGACTTCCCTGAGTTTTTAAAGGTGAGAGTAGAAAGTCCTCTTTGCTCACCCTCAACTGATATGCCTGAGAAGCTTTTCCCTGTCTGAAGGATACCTAGGTGATGATGATGTTGGTGGAGGAGAGAATGATTTGATACTGCATTCAGAAGGGTTAATACCTGTGTGGATTTGTATGGTTCTGATGATTCTCATTTGGTGGGGAGGGGTCAACTCATTAAGAACCTAATAAAAGTTCTGGATCACATCCCTCAAAAGAGACATATATTTTACATATAATTTCAGATCCCAAGAAACTCATTGATGAGTTACAGGTTAACAACATCTACAGAAGAGAGAGGACCACCAAGAACAGGTTTCAGGCTTTTGGCTTTCTTCTTTGAGATACCAACTCTATTATATTTCATTTTAGTGTGGTGGTTGGTTGTTATCCTGTCTTACTCTACAAAGTACTGGGGGCTATAAAGACATTTTTTTAACTTTAAAAAAAATTTTTTTAGTTGTAGATTGACACAATATCTATATTTTATTTATTTATCTTTATGTGGTGCTGAGGATCAAACCCAGTGCCTCACGCATGTGAGGCAAGTGCTCTACCACTGAGCCACAGCCCACAGCCCGTATAAAGACATTTTACCATGTACTTTTCTCTCTGTTCCTAGATTCCTGGAATGTCATTACAATGGGATGATTTCAATAACCTCTGGAACTATGTGTTATTGAAACATTTTTTACTAATCATCAGTTACTCATCGTAATTTTCTGTTCTCCTTGGTACACTTGGTACTTCCGCTCTCTCAGTGACATTATTTTTTCAGGCTATGAGCACACTGATGCATTAGCATACAAATCTGTTAGGATAAAATATTTAATACAAAAGTCCTTAATGACAAAGAATTATTGTAAGAAATAGGAGAATCTAGCTTTTCAATGTTGCTGTAGTTTTGTCAAGACAATATGAAATTTATTTCATAAATATTTATCAAGATTTTATTCATCTCATAACATATTTACAATGCTACTGTAAACTCTCTACCTTACTTTTTTCTCTTTTTTTTTCTTTTTAACTTGTAAATGTAGAAAGGCTTGTAACTTATATGACAGCCCTCCTATTGGATCTAGAAGGCTACACTTTCAGCTTTCAAATTTGCTTTGTAAATTGCACATTCTTAGAAATGGTGGGAAGTATTTTACACTATCTGAATAATAATGAACAATATTTCTCAGTGATTTATAACTCTAAGAGCTTTATAATTTGATTTATGAACAGCTCTCAAATTTTCCACTGGCAGTTCATACAACTGTGAGTAAATTTTCTGGCCAAATGACTCAGTATTTTGCTGCATGACTAATCTTACACTCCATGTAGAAACTATATAAATGATTCTATTTGCTTGTGGATAATAAATAATTACTTTCCAAAACTGTCTGCAAAGCATTATAGAGTTCAATTATATTGATGTTTTTAAGCCCCCCAAACTCAGCAGACTTTTTAAAAAATTCCGTAAAGCTCACACAAAAATTTTTGTTCACAGCATTATCATGGATTCTGCAGCCTGATAACCCATAGGATAACAAATCTTAATTAGGCTCTAACGTTTCTAAAATGTTAAAAGAACAATCTGAAATGATTCCATTTGAGACATTTTCTCTTATAAGGATAACTTTAAATTATTTTAAATGTTTTTATTTTGGTAAAATGAATATAAAGTTATTTCCCGGGGTATATTTGCTGAAAATGACGTTTGATTTTACTGAAAATGACAATTATCTTTTCTTCCCAAACTCAAAAGACAAAAAGACAATAGCAATCCATCCACATGATGGTTTTCCTGATTCTAGTGACTGAAAATTGCCAGATTTTCAAGATTACTTTAGATAAATTAGGTTATTCCAGATGACATAAACTACTTTACCTTCTAGTTCATGCACTTATAACATTTGGCCTGGGCACAAATAGGCCACCAGTCTAAGACCAGTACAATTAATTTGTAACAATTTGTTGTTAGAGCATTCTTACCTAAATTTTTTGTTCTCAAGGAGGTAATATTCAATGGGATGTTCTTGTGTGATTAACAATTGGGTAATTTACTCACTTTCATGTAGGTTTGTAATAAATACAGAAAGCCTGGGCTACATTCCAAGGTAGTCTTATCTTTCCCTAATAAGAATTCTTCAAGTCTGAGTATTAGTAGTCAGGGTTGGTCAGGGAGCTATCACTAGTTTTAGTTCTGCAGCATCAAAAGCAGCTTGAGAGCAGAATCATTTGGGAGAAGGGGTCCTCAAGATATGTTGAATCACAAGTCGCAGGAGAAGGCAGACTCCTCCCCTCTCTTCAATTCTTCCTCTCCCCCTACTGTTCTTTTTCCCAAGTTCCTTAGAACCTTGTTCAAATACCCTTCCTTATCCAGACAAGAGGGTCGCTATTGGCCTTTATTCAGGCTTCAATTGCTTACTTACTCATCCTCTTTTAGATTTAAATTTCTCCAAAGATCATAGACAACCATTTTCTACTCTTTTTCCCTCACATTTCCTTTCAACCCATTAACTTCTGATTCTAGCCTCTCCTGCCAAACGAATCAGTTCTCTGGAAGGTTTCCAGAGGTCTCCTACTAAACAGTCCTCAGTCCTCACCCTTTTAAACCTCCCATGTGGGCATTGGTTCAAGCAAGCCACTGAGTTGGAACACTTCCCATATAGCTTCCAGTCCTGCCTTTTGCTCTCCACCAGTCCACAAATGGTGGAGTAGTCTCCAAAATTCCAATTCCAATTTTTTTCCTATAGTTTCTCTTCTTTAGTCATTTCCTCCATTTCTATGACTCCAACATCTGTGTAGATGACTCCCACATCTGCTTCTGGTTCTGACCTCTCCACCCACATTTCCATGGGCTTGCTGGATATTTTCATACTGATATCCTTTTGACAACTCCATCTCAGTAGGTCTAAAACCCAGTTTGTCATCTTTTCCTTCAAACTCTTCCTCCACCCTACCTCAAAATTTGAGTCATCTTCAACTCCTTTTCCCTCAATTGCTACATAGCTTTGGGTGGAAACTTTTCTTCTTTCTGGCCCATAAATTGGGAACTTGTGCCACAACTTCCTACTTCTAGAGAAGTACTATGGAAGATGTTTCCACCTTTTATCAAAGCCCCTTTTTCTTGACTTTGGAAGGCAGAAAGACTTAGTAATGGCGGAAACTGCAAAGGGCCTGCTAGCCACTCATGGGCAGAGTAGATGTATAAAGGTCCCTTCTCACAGAGGATTCTTGCTCACTCATGGTGTGTGCCTTGTGGGTTGGAAAGTGTTAGGCTCTTAGTGTCTGGTTTCTGTGCAGGAATTTGTACAGGCCAGTTCTATCCTGCCCTACTATTGGGCAGGCTGTTCTTTAGCCATGTGACTAGGTGAGCATGCTAAGTTAGGGGAAGAGGGAAAAGATGTCCCATTTGGGCCTTGAGTCTAAGCTATGTTCTTTAATTTGGCTTATCCTTGAAAAAATTAACATTCTAATTTCTTTTGGATCCTTGTAGTTTTTCACAATTTGGTTGAGAATTCAAAGAGAAGGAGGGCTGTGGGATGGATTACCTTATATATGTCTGATGCCATTTTCTCTGGCTCCTGTGTCTTTCTCCTGGGTGACAATGCTAACTCACTATCACAAGAAAGTCAACAAATTATACACACTTTTTCATTATGATTTTTCATTTTTTGATATGAGAAATTTTGACCATGGATTTTCCTCTTCTACCTTATCCTCAAACTTTTTTTTGATTTTTATATAATGCCAATTATTTTTCTTTAAAATGAAAGCCTAGCAGAAAGAAAAGGTATGAATTCTACCAAATTAACTTTCAAAAAGGCTGATTTAATATTTATTGAATTCCATAATGCATCAGGCACCACACAAATACAAAGAAGCAATTAATAACATGCCATTGTTTGGGAAAAAATGATTAATTAGCAATACATCAGAAATTAACAATGAAACCAAGCACTGAACTCTTCTAGGATTTGGTTTGCTTGTTGTTAATATCTTTAAGATAACTGATGCAAAAAACAGAAATGAATGCATCTAAAAAGAAGTATCTATAATCCTTCTGCATGGTAGTTAAGCATTTGCCTGCCAAGAGAGATAAATGATGTTCTTGTGTGTTCTTGAAACTTATAAATGGCTGCACCAAGACTGAGATGATAAGAATTGTGCTAAAGTAATAGCTCAGAGAACCATAATTGCTATTTAGTTGCTTCTTATTGTTAAAAATGCAGTGTTTGAGGCAAATTTGTTTCTATGTGGTGTTGGTAGTCTTTTGCCTGTTTCTGTTCAAGGATATTTAATCCATCTCAGCTCACAAATTTTTAGTCAATAAGAAACATAAAGATGACCTTCCTAAATTCTATTGTTTCCACCCAATGTTTGCAAAAGATTAATTCTGTTTTGTGGTTTTAAATTACTCCACCATGCCATTGTTGATGTGGTGGAGAATTCTTGCTTTCCTGATGTGCCACACATTGCAGGCTCAGGATTCTTTTCAATAACCCCTGCATAATGGACAAGAATAGTTTCTGACTGCAGTGGGCTGCGGTATCAGGAAACCCTTAGCTATGTGCACATGATGCAGAGCTACCTGTCAGCCCCTCTGAGTGCCAGGAACCTGTGAAGCCTGTCCTAGCATGCAATGCAGCCTACACTCTGACATTCAATATTCCCATCTTATACCCGGTTTGCAAGCAAGGTCTCTTCTGTCTTCAGCCCCAAATAAGGAAATGAGATGCAACATGCTAACAATTTGAATGTTTGTTTTAGGAAACCAGCTGTAAATAAGAAAATATACCCATTGTTTTTCATGTTTATTAATTTAGCATCGAAGAGACTGCATTAGGAAACACCTTTCTGAGTTTCTTTTAATGCTTATACCTGGTAACATGTTACTGGCCTTAACAACATCAATGGTTAAGCTTTTATGCAGAGTTGTAGAGTTGGTTTTGTACAGTTAGAAAACAACACTCATTTTGAGATTCTTACATGCAAATAAAACAAGTATTCCTATCAATTCTTTAATAGTATTTCAGAATTTTACAAATTATTTTTATGACACAATTTCTTTAGTCTCTTAAATATTCCAAAATGAGTCCAATCTAGTTGGATGCAGTAATGTGTTACCTTGTCACTGTGATTTGCAGTTTCCTTATGAGAGTTAGTGAAAACAAACTACCCATCCCCACATAGGGAAAGCCAGCATTGCCTTGGGGGCAGCAGAACGCCATACCGCAATGGCCCGCCAAAGCCGCAAGATGCCGCAGACTGACCGCTGCAGCAGCGGCTTCCTCGCCAGGTGGCCAAGTCTGTCTGCAGAAAGGCACACTGCAGCGCTCCTGCTATACCTTCTGGGTTGGCATTGCACCAGTGACCCATGTCACAAACTACAATATACTTTTTGCTGATTATGAAGAAATGTGAGGGGGGGATAGCAGTAAAAGGAAGTGTGTCCAAGAGTGCGACAGATCACCATGGCTTCACACTGCCTAAAAATTTCTCCTCAAAATATTTACAAGCCAAGCCCCAACTTCCTTTATTTGTTAGGTCCCTAAATCTTAAAAACGCCTCTCCCTTCAAATGCATCAAATGAGTCAGGATTTTAGGGTAAACGCAAAGATACAGGAGGATCTGAAGTGCCTATTTCTCGCCGGCAAAATAGCACCAAGTTTGGGGGTGGACAGTTCAAGTCTCTAGACCCGAGCGTTCTTCTCCGGAGCACTTCTAGTTTAAAGGGGTTTGGAGAGGGATGGGCCTCTCGTTGCTAGAGGATCCCAACTCCCAGGGAAGGCCCTTCCCGGTGGTCGCGCTTCGGCGTGCGAGGAACCCCCCCATAAGCAATAGCTCACCCGGCTGCATCCTCCAAAGCCCCTACCTCGGGGCGGGGCGCCGGAGGGTGGGAAGTGGGGGGTAGCACCGATTGCAGGCTCTCGCCAGCGCCTTACGATTTTCCCCCTGGCTCCTTGGCGCCCCCTCACGCCGGGCTCCCCAGAAATTCCGCCAAAGGAGGCTGGGCAGGTGGAAGCCCCGGGTCCCCGGGAGCCGAGAGGCACCCGCCGGTTGATACGAGGTCGGCGCGCACTGTCGGGTGGCTTGGGTGGAGTGGGCGATGGGCGCTCAGGCTGGGGCGCAGCCCACGGCCGCCACCGAAGCCGCCGCAGCCATGTCCGCGCGCCCGCGCTGCCGCAGCCCGGCCGTGATGTCATCAGCCGAGCCCCCGTCGCGGCGCCCCATTCCCGCCCCCCGCGGGCCGCCGCGGCTGCTGCCGGGCGCCGCGTCCCCGCCCCGACCCACGTGCGCCCATCTTAGGGGATGCTGAAGCCAGCGGCAGCCACCAGACGATGCGCGGGGCCCGGGCATCCGCGGTGGCGGCGCTGCTCCTCCCAGCTCCCCGCGTCCCCGGCGGGGCTGCGCCCGGGGGCTGCGCACGGACTGGGACGGGGGCGGGGGCGCCTGGGGAGGGAGGGGAAAAGCTCCACGCCGCCAAGTCGCTGCCTCGTCGTCGTCTGCTGAGTCATGCCAAGCACTCCCCGCAGCTCTGGATCACTCGCGTAGCGCGGCTGGCGCGGGGTGCGCAGCCATTGGGCTGGGCGCGGGGCCGCGAGCGCCGGGCATGACGCGCTGAGCCGCGCTCGCCCGTGCCCGCCGCCCCGGCGTGCGCCCCGCGCGGGTGCCTGTGCCGCCGCCCTCCAGCCCCGCCGCTGAGTCGCCCCCCGCCTTGCCCGCATCATGATCGCCGCCGCTTTCCTCGTCTTGCTGAGACCCTACAGCATCCAATGTGCCCTCTTTCTCTTGTTGCTTCTGCTGGGCACCATCGCCACCATCGTTTTCTTCTGCTGCTGGCACCGCAAGCTCCAGAAAGGGAGGCATCCGATGAAATCGGTCTTTTCGGGTCGTTCAAGAAGCCGAGGTAAGACACGCTGCGACGGGTTTCTTTGGGCTAAAAGGAAGAATTTAAGCCTATTTGACAAATGAAGCGCGACTTCCTCCCTCCTTCGCCGCTCCTACCCCCATCATTACCCACTCCCCAAGCTGACATTTATCTATTTAATGCCCCTTGCCCCTTTTGCCCTCACCTTCACCCTCCACTCCTCCAGATTTTGATAACCACCAAGATACAGAGAGCAGGGAGGGGGAGGAACGGACTCAAAGCCTGAGTTTGCTAAAGCCCTGAGGATATTTCCAGTGAGGTCCGGGGCAGCCTGGCCTTTACCGATCATTTTCCTGAGCTTAGGGAGTAAAAAAGTAAGGCATGGAGATTTCGGGGCTCCCCGACTGCCCCAGAACTTTCCCGGAAACTTATTGTGGAGAAATCCCTTAGAGACAGATGGCTCAGTACCCCTGGCTTCCCTATCCCAATACGCCCACCGAATTCGAGGTGTCTGCAATGTGCTTTTCTGAATCTGGTCTCACAGGTAAGTCATTAGTAACTCTGCAGTTGAAGAACAAGGAGTTAAATGAAGTCTCATTTTTCTTTTTTTTCCCAGATGCGGTTCTGAGATCTCACCACTTTCGTTCTGAGGTAATTTATTTAGCGCGCACGCTCAAGGTCAGAAGAAGTTCTCTTTCCTGAGTACCAATATTAATCATATGCGTGTTAAGAAGGACAGTGATGGCGAGCATGCTGCCCCCAAGCTCAAAGTGATATGTTTCTTTTTAAGTGATTCCACATTAGTGCCAGTGAACGTTTTAACAGATTTTTGTGTGGTGGAGTTACTGTACAAGAGGAGGAAAGGCAGCCCCTAAGCTACTGGAGGGATATCAGCTTAGTTTACAACCTAATTTGAGGTGAAAGCATTTTCGGGGTGCTGTCCTATATCTGTAGTTGTGCAGTAGGATAAACGACAGAGAAAAGCTTTTAGGAGGTTAGTGCAGAATTTGTTTCATGTGCATTTCATTTTGCATTTTCAGGGTTGCATGCTTATTCTTTCATAAAGCTATCTGTGAGGATTTTTGCAAAATAACAGTGGTGGTGATGGAGATTTCCTTGATGATGTGTGCTTACATGCTTATACTAGCTGCATCAAAGAGGACCATTCCTCTAGAGCAGATGACCCAGACACTGTGATTAGGTTACACTGCAGTAGGGCCAGCTTCCCTGAGATAGAAGAAAACAAAAATCAAGAGCTTTCTCTAACCCAGCATTTCTTTAGGAGTTTCCAGGCCACCTCCCACTTAGTGTAAAATAATTTTTTTTTTCTTCCTGTTTCTGGCAAAGTTCCACATAGCCAGACTTGGAGGTTGCTATGTGATGCAGTTTACTCATCTTAGCAAAGCCTCTGTAGTCACACACCCTCCATTTACTTGCCATTTACCTGAAGTTATTTCACATTTCAATTTGCTAATCAGATGTTTTATTGGATTCTGCTTGCTTAAAGGCTTCAATTGCATTAGTATAACATTATTATAATCTTGTACAGTAATTCTATTGTGTATAGCCCTAAAGGTGAGAATTCTGTGCCCAATGTAGGATTCCTTTTTTTAAAAATATATTTCTTTAAATTGTTGATGGACTTTTATTTTCACTTATTTGTATGTGGTGCTGAGAATCAAACCCAATGCCTCATGCATGCTAGGCAAGCGTGCCACCGCTGAGCCACAACTCCAACCCCTCCCAATGTAGGATTCTTGAGAGAGTAAGTTGACTTGTCAGAGAATCAGAGGTTCTTTTCCTGGTTTTGCACTAATCAGCTGTGTGGTGCTGGAAAAATTTCTTTGAATTCAGTTTTCCCATCTGTAAAACAGGGAGGGCCACTAGCACTTTGCAGTGTTGTGTGTGGGGAGATTATAAGAAATTATGTTAAAAAAACAACACATTTTTTTTTTTTTTAGTTTATAGTAAGGGATTCAGCACTTGGTAGCCATCATTATGTTTTGTATATGTTTGTAAAATTTTCAATCATTTTCAGGTTTATGCAGTACAACATAAACCACATTTGTTGTTAAGCAATTGCTTTTGAATATCTGATTAATTCAGTAGAACAACTCAGATGAGGCAAAAAAAGTAAATAGTGGTCAGGATGCAAATATCAGAATGTAGAGTTTTGACTAGGAAAAGTCAACACCAGATCCATGCACATAAATGAAAGAAACAGAGTAATGATCCTGTTATGGATTATTACACTGAGGCTATTATTACTAAGGCTAGTGTCTTCAGCCAGTTCAACTAAAGTACAAACAGGAAACATGAAATCAAACTATGTCTTATTTTTTTTTCTCAGTTAAAAGTTTGTTCTGAGCTTGTATTTGATTAGGAAAGTTGGGGTCAGTGGTTTAATGTCTGGTTACTTAACTCATTAATAAATGTTTAATTCCTTAACTTATTTCACCAGATTCCTATATTTTAAGATTCTTGTGTGCATCTGATATTTGTCTCATCTTTTAGCCTGTAAGCTCCTTGAGGGCAGGGACCATGTCTCTTGTTTAGAGCAGCATTCCCACTGCCTGGCCCAGTGCCTTGTGTATAGTGGGTTCTTAAGAAATATTTATCCAATGAATAGAGCAATCTCTTGATGGGTACTAGTTCCTGAAAACAGAAATCAAAGAGTCTTACAGAAAAGAAAAATGCATATTCTCAGAATTCAACATTTGCTGAATTTTGCTCTTATTTGATCCTTCCAAAAATTTTTCAATTTTTTGGAGTTTGTACTAAAATGTAAGTCACTAATTATAATAAAATGGATTTAGCTGGAAAGGGTTTTTTTTTTTTTTTTTCTCTTGGTACTGAGGATTGATCTCAGGCACTCAACCACTGAGCCACATCCCCAGTCCTGTTTTGTATTTCATTTAGATACAGGGTCTCATGAGTTGCTTAGTGCCTCACTTTTGCTGAGGTGCTCTCATTTCGGATCCTCCTGCCTCAGCCTGGAAAAGCTGCTGGGTTTACAGGCGTGTGCCACCACGCCCAGCTTGGAGAGGTTTTTTTCCTTTAGAAAATTAAATGCAGTGTTAGCTTAATTTATTGATGGGATACTCATCAATAAGTTTCTTTGATAAACTAGTCAAAGAATGCTGTATTATAAATGAAAATTCTGAGACTGAGTTGCATAAGCATGTCATATTTCATTACTGCTCAGTGTTTATCACAAATGGAACATTTACACTTAAGGAAAGCAGGGATTTTTTTTTTCCTTTTCTCTTTCTATTAAAATGCCATTTCCTATAAGATTTTTCTCCTCAAGTAATACATCTCCATTTACTTGGATTCTAGTATATTAGAAAGGTTAGACTTTGAGTAGTGCGATGGAATCTTCTTCTTCTTCTTCTTCTTTGTAGCAGCTGCTGCAAAATATTTTATTATCAGAGAGAATGTTTGGATTTTCTGACAAGTCATAATCATGTTGAACTGAGTTGTTAGTGCTTTCTGTTCTCATTACAATCTTTGTAAGTAGATAATTCACTTTCAGCTTTTCTGTCATGGTCAAATGAGGAAAATGAGTTTAGGATCTGCTGACTCACTTTGAAACATTAAAGAGCTTTGGGAAAGCCCTTGAGCAGATCTAGAAGTTCAGTGAGTGATTCGCTTCTTTGCTTGGCAGAGGATATTGCTTCTGCTACTCACATGCCTAAGCAGGAGTCCAAATGGACAGGAAATTTCAGTGGGTTCCTTCCCAAGTAGTCAGAGAAAAGGACTCAGTTTGTCATGGGGAAGCTCCTCATTAGGGAAAAAGCCACTTCTTTCATCTGAGGAGCTCCAGCTTTTTTCTGCTAAGTGTATAATAGATACATTTCTTCAATTCAGTTTCTTCCTCATGAAGCTAGATGTAAATAATATACATGTTTATAGAATACTTTTGATCATATCAACTCATTTTATTTTCACATGCTTGCAAACTGATCATTACTGACTTTTTAAAACTTTAGTAATAGCATATGAGAATGTGAAATTATTAATCTATCTAGTAAGGCCTGAACAGTATAACCCCATTTCAGAAACCAACAGATTAAAAAGGACCAATAGAAACATGTGTCTTGTATTTGCCTATCAAAACTTGTATAGTAGTTGGCATGGAGGTGCATGCCTGTAATCCCAGTGGCTCAGGAGGCTGAGGCAGGACGATCACAAATTCAAAGACAGCCTCAGCAATTTAGCAAGGGCCTGAACAACTTAGTGAGACCTGTCTCAAAAGAAAAAATAAAAAGTGCTGGGGGTGTGGCTCAGTGGTTTAGTGGTCCTGGGTTTAAAACAACAACAAAAGAAAAGAAAAGAAAACAAACAAACAAAAACCCTTGAAACAGACAAAAGAAAAAACCTTGTACATGATATTTGTGTTTGTTTTGTTCTGAACAGCTAATAAAGAGAAGTGATTTCACATTGATGTGGGACACAGTCTAGAAACCAATTGTTCATTCTCATTTCTAGAATTCTAGTATCTAAGAAGTGTATTTTCTCTGAGGATTTATAATATTTTATGCTGTGACTTTAAACAATGGTAAACTATCACCCTAGATTCCTGGGGTGAAAGTGAGGCAATGACAGTCCTGATTTTAAGGAAATTTCAGAAAGCAATATGGGCAATTGAGGTACCACTAGGTTATAAGAAAGAGTGTTGGAAGTACTTCATAGAATGAAGACAATTATAATGCCCTTTGGGAATACCCAGAGTGAATACTGGTAAATGATCTCCATTCATCAGCTCAGTAGAATAAGGGAACCCTTGTTTGATATGAGGAGGGAGAAGAGTGTGTTTTTCCTCTACCAGGATTTGGGTAAATATCTTTACTTCCTGTTTCAGGCAGAGAAACCAGTAGAATTAACTCAAGCAATTCCTGAAGAGTCACAGAGCAAGATAAGGACTAAAACAAGAGGGCCTGTCTACATTTTGTCTGTTTTGTGGTGCTTAACTGTATAATTCATAGCCCATAGAGAAATATACTCTAAATTCTCAATAAAAGAAATTAAGTTGAGTGAGTTTTTGGTGGATCTTTCTTATAAAACTGAATAGGCAAATTCATTAGTTTTTCCCATTTATTATCCAAGGTGTCCTAGATGGTCCACCCAAGTCCTTTTGGCCTCATCATGTTCTCAGAGTGTCCTTGTCCCAAACCATGGTCAGCAAAATGGTCACATTTCAGAGTTTCTCATTAAATTTGCATTTTTCTGTAAGAATTTCCTGATTTGAATGTATATATAATATCAAAGCATCACATGGTACCCCACAAATATGTGCAATTTTTGTTATGAAAACAAAAGCACCAGCATAAAGCACCAGTTCAAATACAAGTTTAAATTTTTGAAAATGTGACCAAAAAATCACACAATGTGGTGGGTTTATTTGCAAACATTCTTTATTATTGAATTGTTCTTTTTTAATATTTATTTTTAGTTGTAGTTGAACACAATACCCTTTATTTGTTTATTTTTATGTGGTTCTGAGAATTGAACCCAGGGCCTTGCATATGCTAGGCGAATGCTCTACCACTAAGCTACAACCCCAGCCCCTTGAACTATCCTTTATGATTATCTTTATAAATAATATCTTTATAAATAATAATATAATATAAATCAATTCTAGGTCTAGATTGATTTATACTAATCAAGTCAGTCATAAGTAGTAACTGCACACTATAGTATGGCATTCATTTGTGTACCCCAATTGTTTTCAAAATAAATACATTAATTTTTTCTTTAGGAGCTCCTGTGTTAGATCCTAGGGCTAACAAAGGATTGAGTTATACTCCCTGCCCTTAGTGGTGATTACTGCTAGGTCATTCCCAATATCAGTGTTGAAATTTTATAGTTACTGGTTTCTTCTGTTACGGTAACTGAACTGCTGTGCTGTTTCCAACTATGAGTCATAGATGTGATGAGAGCATCAGAAGCTGGGTATGCAAGTGTGCAGCCAATACATATGTAAGAAAAAGAAATTCACCCTACTCCTAGAGCTTATTACACCAGATTCAGCACTACTGGATAATTGACCCTTACTTTGTAAGGTGGCAAAACAGAATTGCTGAAAGCTGAAAGCAAAAAAGAAAAATGAAAAAGAATTTCCCCCACCCCCTACCAACCTTTTTCAGGCTCTCATCTGAGCCAGTTCAATGTGAAATAAAAACTTTTTTCAGAGAAGTTTGAGTCTTTGTCCAACCTTAATGCTCAAGAATGATTCTCTTGATGAGATTTGGATTGTAAAATAGAAGCCAAATTATAACAACTACTGGTATCATGAAAGGTATTTAAGTATAGGAGTTCAAAATTCTGGTTCTGTGTTCTAGCTCTGTTCCTATCAACCCTGGTCAAGTCTTTCTTAGAGTTTCTGAGACTTAGACTTTGTGTTCTCACTGGTAAGGTAAGGATTATCTCTGAAGCCCTTTCAGGACTGTTTCTACTGTGTTTAAAGCATCATACTGAAAAGGCATCATATAAAGCATGGTTCCTCCCCTCCAGATGCTTATAGTAGGTAAAGGAAAAAAATGTATGCATAATTAGCATAAACACCAAGTAACAAATTATGTGTAGAAAGGAAGGATTGGAATAGTTCTGGTGAAATTATTGCATCTAGCTGGGGTGATCAGAGAAGTCTTCTGAGAGGCGGTGGTATTTAACCTGAAGCCTTTCGGTGAGCTAGTAACTACCTGGGTAGATTGAGCAGGAACTAGAGCAAACTCCGAGACTGGCAGAATGGCATGAGAACAAAGATTTGGAAAGCACATGCCTGTTTTCAGATCTCAGTGTGCAAACAATATGTTAGAACACAGGAGTCTTGAGATTGCATGAAGGAATGTAGAGCTGGAAATAAGTATGTGCCAGCTACAAGAAAAATAATTTTTGTATATTGTTTTACAGTTGGCAAAAAGCTTTGATATATCATTATTTTATTTGAACATCTTAGGATGGTACCTACCATGAGCCTTTTTAAGAGAAGTGAAAATCACCTTTGACTTCTTTTCTAACTACTATAAAAAAACAGCCTGAACGCTCTTTTTTTGTTCTCAGGGAGAATGAAAAGTAGTGACCCATGGTTTGGAGAATCTGAGAAAATGAACAGTTTGGTGCCTTTCTGGTCACTCTGAAGTTCAGCTTTTGATACCATGTGGTTGAGGTTCCAGGATCAGGCATTGTTGGATTGTATTCTGACTTCAGACACCATCTGTTGAGGAGTTTGTGACAGCTTTCTAATGTGTTTAGTGTGGTTAGCACCGACTATAATATGTTTGTAGGTAGTTCATTATGTATAGGAATATTTTTTAAGCTTCATTTAATTAAAAATTTTTATTATGTGCATTTTCATTTTACATAAGAGTGGAATTCATCATAATATGTTTGTTCCTGTACATAGACTAATTTGGTCATTTTTATTCCCAGTACCTCCCCTTCCTCTCTCCCCTTGATTTCCTGTGGGCTACTCTATTGGTTTCCTTTAAAAGACCATTATTATTGGCTATGAAGTAGATTACTATTTTTTAAAAGTATCTGAAATGTGTAGATCAACTTTTCAACTTCTTCCTTAAAAATTCCTCTCCCATGAGAATTATTTTATGTGGTGGCTCCTTCTGCTGCTCAAATCCATGCCTTCACCCTTAGCCAGTAACCTTTGTCTCCCAACTCAGAGAATATAAATGCATCAAGGAATGGCTCAAGTTTCTTGTCCCTACAAACTAATTGCCATCTTAACTTTTCGTCTCAAGCCAATGGAAAATTCATCTGACCTTCATGATATTATGTTGGGAATTGCTTTCTTCCAGTCGCTTGGAGGATGTTTCAAGAAGGAGGTCTCCTTCTTCCTTATCGTCAATTGTCCTCTTTCTGTTGGCTTCTTTTACTTATATATAAATATCATATGTGCTTCCTGTTGAAAATAACAACACAAAACCTCCCTCTCCAAAAAACTTGTCTGATAAAGGCCCTTTATTTGTTACATCCTACTCCTCACCTCTGATTTACTCTTCAGTAATATTATCTGGCTTCTGCTGCTGCTACTTAAAATCACTCACACTTAGCTCACCAGTGATTTCTAAATTGCTAAGTCAAATGTTTCAATCTTTGGTTTAATTGGTATATCTAGTACTACTACTAGTATTTGATGCTGTTGGCTACTGATGACTTCTTTTTTTTTTTGGTTCTGGGGATTGAACCCAGTGGTGGTGGTGGGGCTCTACCACTGAGCTACATCCTTAGCTCTTTTTATTTATTCTTTTATTTTGAGACAGGGTCTTCCTAAGCTGCCCAGGCTGACCTTGAACTTGCAACTTGCGATCCTCCTGCTTTAGCCCCCCAAGTTACTAGCATTCCTTTTTGGAACTACTTTCCTGGTTTTTAGACAATACCCTTATAATCGCTGCTTCTGTCCTTTCCTGGCCCTGTCTCCTTCTGTTCCTGCATTGGATACTCCTGGTTTGAGCTTACTTTTTTTTTTCTTTCTTTTTTTGATTTTAGGGATTGAACTCAGGGGTGCTCTATCCCTGAGCTACAGGCCCAACCCCTTTTTTTATTTTTAGACAGTCTTCCAAGTTTTTTAGGACCTTGCTAAATCACCCAGGCTGGATTGGAACTCGAAATTGTCCTGCCTCAGCCTCCCAAATAGCTAGAATTATAGGCATACATCACTGTGCCTGGCAAGGGTTTACTTTTTTCTTTTTAAAGCAGCTTTATTGGGATATAATTTACATATCATACAGGTCATCCATTTAAAGTGTATAATTAAGTGGTTTTTGGTATATACACAAGGTTGTGCAATCATTGCAGTTTAAGTTTTGCTTTTCATCACTCCAAAAATAAGCCCCATGCCTGTAGCAGTTATTTCCTCACCTCTAATCTCTTCCTTCCTTCACCCTTCACCCTTAGGTAACTGTTAATCTTTCTGTCTTAGATTTGCTGGTCCTCATTTTTGCCTATCCAAATTTTACTTCTGGGATCTCACCATAATGCTCTTTTAGTTTATCCCCATGTAATGGTTACTGTAAAATAAAAGATATTGTGTCCACCTAGAACTAAAAAAAAAAATTTAAAAAATTAGCATCTCAAATTGAGACCTCACTCTTGACCTCTAGATTCAAAATCAACTATTTTTTCCTTATTTCACATGAGCATCTCAAACTGAATTTGTCCCAAACAAAATTTATCAGTCCTATACCATATCTGCCTCTATTTTGGAAACTGATACTATCCTTAAATCTGTACTGGCTACCCCACAATTGCTCAAACTAGAAATCTAGAAGGTATATGAGACTGCTCTCTTACCCATGCTGGCCTGTCTTCTCTTTTAAATATCTCTGGACTCTGCTTTCCTTACTGTCTACACTGGAGATTCATTAGCTCAAGCCCTTTAATAAACCTCTGTAATCTAATTTAATAAGTCTCTGAATCCTCTCTATGATCCATCCACACTAGTTTAATAAGGATCATTCTAAAGTACAAATTAATTCTTAAAACTCTTACCAGTTGTGGAGACATTTAGATTCAAATAATAGTAAACTAAATTTAAAATGGGTTATTAATAAACAAGGATCTATATTTTTGCACATCAAGAAGTTTAAAGTTGGCTACAGGCTTCACTTGAGTTCTGCCATCTCATTGCTGGTACATTGGGGACAGTCTTGGTTGTTCCCTTAAAGTTGCAAGATGTCTGGCACATTTCTAGACATCATACCCAAATTTGAGGCAGGAAAGAGGGTAGAGATAGCCAGGGATATAAATCAGGAGACCTGAAGCTTTGCCAGATGCTTTTTTTGGAGGGGGGGGCGGGCACTGGAGATTGAGCCTGGGGTTGCTTTATCACTGAGCTATGTCTCAGCCCTTTCTTATTTTTTATTTTGAGACCTGTTCTCACTAAGTTGCTGAGTCTCATTAAGTTGCTGAGGCTGGCCTCAAACTTGTGATCCTCCTGCCTCAGCCTCCTGAGTCACTTGGATTATAATGCTCCACTGTGCCCAGCTACCAGAAGTTTTTCATTTAGATTTCTGCTTGCTCTTCTGGCAGAACTACAAGGCACCTCTTATTGCAAAGGATGCTGTTTATGTGAGCTTTTATCATCGTAAGATCTGCAGTAGAGGTAGGCAAGGAAGAAAGGGTTGGGTAAGCCATATTGCCACCCTGCTGAAGATCCTTTAGTAGCTACCATTCCTTCAAGGTAACAGGTTTCATTCATCGTAATATAGCATTGGAGAGATCCCTATAGTGATGTCTCTGTGCTAGGTCTGGTCTACCACCTGTCCACATTTCTTGTAATTCTCCAGGTGGACCATGACCTTTTAGGAATATTGTTTTTGTCCATGTTATTTCAAATTGAGAAAACCTTTTTTATAATCTTTTTCCACCTACCTCTAACAAAATTAAAAAAAAAATACTCAAGTACCGAAGACTAACTCTTGCTTTTTTTTCAAAAACTAGTTCATAGTCAACTCCTTGACTGTGAGGAAACTTTCTTGGCTCTCTCCATATTAATAATAATTGAGTTTCTTTCTTTGTCTCCCCCATAAGATTCTGAGAGTCTTGAAGGCACTCTGAATGGCCTCTTCATAGCTCAGTGTATGGCCCATAGTAAAGATCAAAAGTTGGCTGAATGAGGTAATATTTGAGTTTTTCTATAAGTCAGCTTAATTCTTAATTCTCATGGGTTTTGTCAAGTGTCCTTCTTTTCCTTAAGGAGAAAAGAGACAGTTGCTTGTCATTTGTTGTTTTACACATACTCATAGTTATGCCTTAGTTAAAATCCTTTGTTTGCTTCAAGGATACAGATTCAGGCACTTTAAAAAATAAGTTGAAAATATACCCTGACTTTTTTTTTTTTGATACCTTTGTTTTATTTATTTATCTTTATATGGTGCTGAGGATTGAACCCAGGGCCTCAAATGTGCTAGGCAAGTGCTCTACCACTGAGCACAACCCCAGCTCTGTGACATTCTTTTATAATGAAAGGGTTTTCATACTTGGAGAGTTTTGAACAGAAATTTTAATGTTTTCATTTCAATTTGTAATCTAAAAATCCATCCAAGTATATATTGAATTGTGTACTGATTATCTTTATAACCAGTTCACTCTATAGCTCTTACTGCCATCTGTTTCCAAAGCGTGAATTTATGTTTTGTTGATAGTCACATTGGTGCCAAGCATTAAGAGAAAAGGTCAGGGCCAAGTGGTGTGGTTGGTAATCTGTTAAAATAGTTTTGAGAAATATTGTTGCATGTTTGAATGAAGAACATCATAAATGGCAAATTTGAAATTAAATTAAAATACCATTTTATTCCTCTTAATTTCTTTTATACATATAAGTTGTTTAATGCACAAATATATATGTTTGATGACTATAGTTTTGAAAATGGAGGGGAGTAAATGGATTCTTTACATGACTACAAGTTTTACATTTTATCTAAAGTGGTATATCAACTTAAGTAGAATGAAAAGTTAAGGATGCATATTTTCCCCCCCAAAGCATATAGTAGAAAATAATGCAAAGCCAGTAGATGAACCCAAATAGAATTCTAAAATGTACTGAAATAATCTGAGGAAGTCAGGAAAGAGGGAACACAGAATCAAAAACAGAGGACACAGACTGAAGATAAATCATAAAATTGTGGATGTAAATCCAACCATATCAATGACTACGTTAAATATTAATGGATTAAATACTCCAGTTAAGAGACAGAGATTATCAAAATGGATAAATAGCAGGGCCTGACTATATAGTATTGACATGAAATGCACTCTAAGAATAAAGACACAAATAGAGAGCCTACAGAATGGGAGCAAATTTTTGCCACACATCAGATAGAGCACTAATCTCTATGATATATAAAGAACTCAAAAATCTTAACACCAAAATAACAAATAACCCAATCAATAATTGGGCCAAGGAACTGAACAGACACTTCTCAGAAGATTATGTACAATCAATCAACAAATATAAGAAAAAATGTTCAACATCTCTGCATCTCTAATAGAGAAATGTAAATTAAAACTACTCCAAGATTTCATTTCACTCCAGTCAGAATGGCAGCTATTATGAAGACAAACAACAATAAGTGTTGTCAAACATGTGGGGAAAAGGGCATACTCATACATTGCTGGTGGGACTGCAAATTGTTGCAACCAATCTAGAAAGCAGTATGGAGACTCCTTGGAAAACTGGGAATGGAAACACCATTTGACCCAGCTATCCCACTCCTCAGTTTATACCCAAAGGACTTAAATACAGCATTCTACAGGAACACAGCCACATCAATGTTTACAGCAGCACAATTCACAATAGCTAAACTGTGGAACCAACCTAGATGCCCTTCAGTAGATGAATGGATAAAGAAAATGTGGTATATATACACAATAGAATATTACTCAGCATTAAAAGAGAATAAAATCATGGCATTTGCAGGTAAATGAATGGAGTTGGACAATATAATGCTAAGTGAAGTAGTAAAACCAAATGCTGAATGTTTTCTCTGATATAAGGATGCTGATTCATAATGGGGATGGGGCAGGGAGCATGAGAGGAATAGATGAACTTTAGATAGGGCAAAGGGGTGGGAGGGGAAGGGAGGGGGCATGGGGGTAGGAAAGGTGGCAGAATGAGACAGACATCATTACCCTAAGTACATGTATGAAGACACGAATGGTGTGACTTTATATTGTGTACAATTAGAGATATGAAAAATTGTGCTCTATATGTGTAATATGAATTTAAGTGCATTCTGCTGTCATATACAACAAATTAGAATAAATAAAAAAGAAAGTACAAAGGAGATTAGAGAATATTTTGAACAAAATGATAATGGAAACAGCATAGAGCCAAAGCAGTGTTTAGAAGGAAACAAGTAACTTTACGTGCTTTTATTAGAAAAGAAAAAAAGATGTAAAATCAGCTAACAAAGCCTCAACATTAAGAAGCTAGGGAGGAAAAAGCAAAGTAAACATTAAATAAGTAGAAAGGGGGTCAAAGGTCTAAGAGCAGAGTTAGAGAAAAGACACGTGATTCAAATGTAAAGCCGAAGTTGGTTCTTTGAAAAGATCAACCAAGTTTCTCAACTTCTAGGTATTCTGATGATATCACTGTTATGAAATGATACAAGTAAAAGAGAACTTATAACTATAGCACTTGCAGAGTTTAGAAGGCTAAAGGAATATACTGTAACTCTGTGCTAAAAATGGCAACTTGGATGAAATGTGAAAATTCCTTGAAAATTACAACTTATTAAAATTCACAAAGAATGTCAATACTAAGATGGTTTAGCAATATTATGAAAATAGTTCTTTGCCTTGTGGACCCCTGAAAGAATCTCATGGATCCCAAAGTATGGGCTGTGAACCATACTTTAAGAATTGCCACATTATATGGATGCTGTTTATTGTATGTACTTTATATCTCAGTAAAATTAGTTTTAAATCAATCCATTTGTTGCCTGCCTACCTACCTACTTGTGGGAATTTTTTTTCTCCTATAAAAACTTGCTATCACTTTAAGTCTGTAAATCACTGCCTGACAGTATAGCTAAGGCTATGGCATTTTTGATGGTATAACTGAAAAAGTGTTTCATTACATTTTCTTTTTTGTAGTACTGGGGATTAAACCCGCAGGGCCTCACACATGATGAGCAAATGCTCTACCACTGAGTTACATTACATCACTAGTTTTTAGTGTTTTTTTTTTTTTTTTTTTTTAGACAGGGTCTCATTGTGTTGCCCAGGCTGGCCTTGACTTTGTAATCCTTCTGCCTCAATCTCCTGAATAGCTGGGATTACAGGCGTGTGCCACCACACCTGGCTCATTACATTTCTTTTAGACTTATTTGTATAATTTTTTTTTTAAAAGAGAGATCTGTACACAATTGATTTTTTTTAATATATGACAGCAGAATGCATTCTAATTCTTATTACACATATAGAGCACCATTTTTCATATCTCTGGTTTTATATAAAATATATTCACACCAATTCGTGTCTTCATACATGTACTTTGAATAATGATGTCTATCACATTCCACCATCATTAATGCCCCCTCCCTTTCCTTCCCACCCCTCTGTCCTATTTTAGAAATCTCTACCAGGTAAAATTTTGTCATGGGAAATGCCTTTGATAGGGCAAGTTGAGCTTTAGTTCTGTTGTGTTTTAGGTGTATGGTGTTGTAGATAACTTTTTATTAATTTCCTGGGATATTGGAGAAATAGTAGTTCACAAAGTATTCCCAGTGCAACTCTACAACCTGAAATTCCAGCTCAGACCTTTTCTCTGTGGCATAGTGGGAGACGTCCTCTTCAGACCCACAGGCTCCAGGTTTTTTGTTTGTTTGTTTTAATACCAAAGAAATACATTTTCACAAAATATATGGGATCTGGAAACTCCTTTGGGAGATGTTTCTCAGCCTCCCCTTCCGTGTGCAGTGATTGGACCACGTGAGAATCGGAGTGGTATGGTGGAGTGGATCCTGACTCAGGCTTAACCTCAGGTTTTTTAATACCTAAGTTTGTGTAAATCACTTAATATTAATGCTGATGCTTAGTTTCTCTTGATAAACTAGGAATAGCAGTAACTATTTCTGTCTTATTATGGGGCCCTGGGAGAATCAGTGAGATAATGTGTGCCATTTTTTTTCTTTATAAACATTTATTGAATTCAGAGATATTATAGGGATCTATAGTATAATAGCTACGACAAAGTGGAACCTCCATTCCTTCACTGTACATTCATTCATTAATAAATACCTGTAACTTAACATGCACAAAGCATCGCAGTTTCCCTGTATTCCTGGTCTAACCTCTGTTTCAGGAATATGGTCCTTTATTTCTCAAATTCTTTTTAGAATGTTCATCTTGAGAATAGATAGAATAAGAGGAAGTTGAGGGATACAGAATAAAAAGGAGTTAAATAGTGTCTGTAATATTTAAGTTGGATAAACGAGTAATCGAGTGGTTTATATTAGTTCTTAAGGCATAGTGAGTGGGATCAGGATGACTTTAGGCTCTTCTGAAAATAGTGAGATCCCATCCTGCCCCACATCCTGTCCTGGAGATGGCCTAGTTACAAGGAGATGATAATAGCTGACATTTTCTGAGCACTTCCTTTGTACCAGGCATCTTTGCTTATGTCCTATCTCATTTAATCATCACTTCTCCAAGCTCGCATGATTCCAAGAGCTGAAACTCAAAGCCTGATCTTCCTGCTTGTACAGCCCTTCTCATAGCTACCTGAGCAGAGAATTGGGGCTGAATTATAACTAGTTGAACTGACATATGCTTTTTATAAAGTTTATAGGGATCAATGTTACTGTTATTCTCATCTTCACTGTTGAAACTCAGAATAACCTTTGAGCTTGTTTTTCAGGACTTAGAGATAGTGATAATTGCCCTATGAGGACTAGTTGGGACATAGATGGAATCAAGTTACAGCTTTAAAACATAAGATTCTTTGAGTCTCATTTTTCAATTTTTGAAATTCTTGAAGAAATTAATTTGTTATTTAATCTCTTTTCTTTTCATTTTTTTTAGATGAACACAATACCCTTATGTTATTTATTTTTATGTGGTGCTGAGAATCAAACCTAGTGCCTCACACATGCTAAGCAAGCACTCTACCATGGAGCCACAACCCCAACCCCTTTAGTCTCTTTTCTGAGAGTTCCTTTTTTTCAATTGTGTTCTAGAATTCACATTTCTGGGTTAGAAGATATGAAGCATATGATTATTATTATATCATGTAATGGTATGTATCATGTATGACATGTAAATACAGTGCATTTTATCTATTGTTATAAGAAAAATGTGCTGGTGTTTTCCACGGCTGTAGTCAGTGTGTTTTAAAGCTGAATCCCTCTTGCCTGCTATAAGCTGCAGTCTGCTGGTTATATTACCAGTGTGGCAGAACAGAAGAACCAGAGGCTAAATTTTAAATAAAATTCCTAATTGTTTAGAATTAAAAAAAAACATTTAAATGCCTAGCTATAAGTCCAACTAATAAACTGTACTGGGTGAGAGATAAAATTGGGAAATGTTGGCTGACTATTGCTATATTACAATTTCTCTAGAAACCTCAAGAAAATAATGGACTCAAGCTTGCCTTAAGCTGTTCTCTGAGAAACTATGGCAACGGGCCTTTTAATTAAAGCTGAAATAGTGTGTGTAGCTTAGAAAACAGAGAGATGCTGCCAGTTGATAGGGAGAGTATATGGGAATAATCCAGAAAACTAAAAAATAATTCTTTTCATATGTATATATATTTAATTTTTAAATTTTTTCTAATTAGTTATACATGACAGTAGAATGTATTTACGCACTTTGCTGTACTCCTTTCACAGATATTTGATATCCCTTTGTTATCTATACTGTTCAAAGAAACAGTAGTAAACTCTTTTAGTGGAAATCATTATTTGACTTTTAAATATGTCACAATATTTTTAAGGGGACTATAGCTTCCTAATTGTGTTTTTAAGATTAATATTCAAATTAATTTGTGTTTCCTTAGTACATGTTAACCGATAATTAGCAAGGTCAGACTAGAGGTATTGTCATTTGCAGAGGGCAGCCAGCATGGGAGTAGTCCACAAAATTTATGATCTTTCCATTTTGATTATATGTGTGTATACACACACACACACACACACACACACCAGTGCATTTTACTGTGGCATGCATATGTGTGTGTGTGTGTGTGTGTGTGTTATACATGTCACAGTAAAATGCACTGGTGGCCTCATGATTGACAAATTAGTAAACTGTTCCCCTTTTGAGCTGAAGGATTTACTGGTGGCATATAAGAATTTATATGTTCAAGCAGACCAAAAACGAATTTACTGTATTATTGTTAGCTTTCCAAATTAAAAACAAACAAAACCAAATCGAAATGGGAAAGCAAAGAGTTGTCATTTTTGTTGCATCAAAATATGTGTTATGTCAACTATCCCCAGTGGTGGTCAGATTCTCTTGCTCCTTTTCTGCCAGGGAGAATTTGAGTTTATGCTTATTGTTTTTTAGCATCCCATCTGATTGGTGCCCCTGTTTGATCTTCATAAAGGCTCTTGTTTGGAGGATAAATTGCATAGTTACTTGGTGAGAGCAACAGCTAGAAAGATGAGTAGCATCTAATGAAATAAAATACAAGATGGCAATTGTGAAAGCTGGAGACAGGGTAAGAACTAGCTCTTACAATAGCCTGTTATGCTGTCTCCTTGGCCTGGCTTCCAGGTCACCTTTTATTATGCTGTTGGCAGAGTTAGCTATCAGATCTGATCTTCTAGTCCTTTTGCTTAATGGCCTCTCTTTGGTTAATGGTGTCCTGTTGCTTACAGGATTATTATAACTTTTCTGAGTACCAGTTCCAACACACCTCTAATGCATGGATATCCTAAACTCTTGCAAAATCCAGCTACTCCTTATTTCTTGTCCCTTTCTGTTTTCATGCTATTGCTTGTGCTGGAATTCCTCCACTCCACATTTTATTTTGGGACAGATTCCTACCCATACTTCAAAATGAGGATTAACATCACCCTTTCCTTCTCTTTATCTCTCAGTCTCCCTTCAATCTTTCCAAACATTCTTCCTCCAGAGACTGGTGAGGGTGACAGATGTGTGGATATCTGTCTTCCCAACACAGGTACTACATCATTTTTGTGTTTCCATTGCCTTGTGTAGTATTTGGCATGAAATATGTCCTTATTATTTGAATATGTGATGTTGGGCAAATATTTGATGAATAGATGAATGGAATTAAATGAGTAAACTAATCGGAGTCACTGGACATATTTGAGAAACACAAAGTAGTTGAAATTTGGATTTGCTATTTTCTTTCCTTCCTCTTTCTCAATCTTCCCTTACCACTAGTTGCCTGTTGCCCTTATCCCTGTTCTTTGGTTTTCCTGACCACCTTCTTCAAAGCCTTAGCTAGGCCTACCCTATTCCTAGTTTGCTTAAGATATTCTTTGCCCTTCTTCCCCAAACTTCTACCTCTGATGTCATTTAAAATGCCCTTTCTGTACTGAAGAATGCAGCTAGATACATAGTTGATATATGGTTGGCCGTCTCTATGCACAGGTTCCATATCTATGGATTCTATCATAGATCAAAAATATTTGAAAAAAAATAGGGTCTGTACTGAAAAATGTGTGGACTTTTCCCCCTTATCATTATTCCCTAAACAATACAGCATAACAACTATATACATAACATTGACATTGTATTTAGGTATTATAAATAATCTAGAGATGATTCAAAGTATATGGGAGGATGTGTAGGTTAAATGCAAATACCAAGCCATTTTATATAAGGGACTTGAGCACCCAAGGATGTTGGTATACAATCAGGCTGGGAGTGGGTTCCTTAGAACCAGTCCCCCAAGGATAGGGAGGGACATCTGTAATCAGAAGCTTATCAGTTCAACCTAATTTGTGCCTGGTTGCAAATCCATGACAGGCAGACAGAAGGAAGTGTTTGAAATTTGAATTCTACTATAGAAGAGATCGTTTTGGTGGTCTGACTATGTGTATAATCATCCCTCCTTCCCTTTCACATAGCATATTAAATCCATCCTAAACAGGTTTTTATGACAACATTTTGAATTATGTCACTCAGTCATGATGAAGGAATATTTTGAGAGCTGCCTGTCTTAACCAGTTTCAGCAACATTGCTGTCTGTTGAGCAGCGTTTGTGTGATTGTTTGAAATTTTATTGCTTTTTTTGTATCTTACACAAATGAACATTGGAAAAACGACTCCTAATCCTGGTGATAAGGAAAGTAGGTCTCATACAGCAATTCACGTGAGACAAGATAAAAAAAAAAAAATCTCCAGGTGAGCCAAAAGGGGAAATTCTTAGTCTCAAGTGTATGCTCACTGATTTAAGCCCATCTACAGTCTGTTTGTTGGGTAGAGGGAGAAAAAATTGAAAGCAAGGAATACATATGGTACTATGGAATTCCTATTGAAGAGTGTATACAAAAGATGAGATGTAACTCAAGATTTTTAATCTTATATATCAGTTTCTGGGCCCTGAAATCCAAGTCTCTCATGAGATTTCTGCACATTTTATGTCTTTGGTGCTTTCAAGAATACATTTTGTACAAAAGAAGGGCTGTTGTAAATGGTGAGGAAAACGTTTCCTTCAAGCTGCCCTCTTCAGTGTTATTAAGTGTTGCCTTAGATCCTTCTGGTTGCTGAAATCTTGCTAAATCTTTGCAGCAGCTACTTTAGAAGGTCCCAAGGCTTTTAGAAGGTCCCAGGATCTGGCAAGACCCCTGGGCTGGGCACTAAGTCCTACAAGAGGAGACCAGGGGCTCTGCAAGCCTTCACTTTCTTCTTCCATCTATCCTTTTCCATTCAGAACAACCAGAGCTGGGAGGGCAGCCCACTCTGGGCTGTTCCCAGTTGGGTCCTGGCAACCCAACTGAGAGAGGCCTTCTTGTAATACAATGTAATATGATAAAGTTGAATAAAACCTTTGGCTAAACTCTTTTCTTTTCCCATATCTTACAGTGATGTGTGTTTAGATAAAGAAATTTATAATTCATTGAAGTTATGTTCATATTTTTTTTTCTTCTCTCCTTTGGCCATGCCTGCATTTTCCCGAGAGTTTGTGTACCTTTTATGTAGAATTTAAGGGTAAATTAGTTTAGTTTTGTTTCAATTTGTCCTGGCTCTACACGAAAAATTTTAGTAATGGAATTGAAAACATAAAACATTCACAAGATTCAAAAATTAAAACATTATAAAAGTATATCAGTGAGAATTCTTTACTCATTCTTATTCCTCATTTTGGAACAAGAGATCTCTTAGGTAATCATTATTCTTAGTTTCTTGTGAATCCTTATTATTTATTTTTAAATTTCCAAGGGAATAAAAATATATTTTGTTTTATATAGGTAGTAATTTACTGTGTACACTCTTTGCATTTTGTTTTATCACTTGGGGAACTTTCCATAGAGAATATTCTACTTTTTATAACTATATATTCCACTGGATACATGAATATAATATTGTTAACCATTCATTCCTCTGGTAATGCATTTTAGATTTTTCCAATTTTTTTGTTATTATAAACAATACTGAAATGTTAAATCTTAGTCACATCATTTGTGTGCAAATGTAATGTGTGGGATGAACTCCCAGAAGAATTTTAAGATCAAATGTTTATATATTTCAGTTTTGGTTATTTTGTCACGTAATGGTTTAATAATTGAGGCTTCATAGTGTGCTGTAATCCTGCATTAGTGGGATTTTTTTTTAAGCTAAGACAGGCTTTATTTTTTTTTTTCTGTATGAATATTTGAATTAGGTTGTCTAGTGTTAATGGAAAATATCAGTACTTGTATTGAACATGTTATATGTGAGTTTTATTAAAGGAACATTAAATATTTATTATTTTGGGCTGGGGATGTGGCTCAAGGGGTAGCACGCTCGCCTGGCATGCATGCGGCCCGGGTTCGATCCTCAGCACCACACACAAACAAAGATGTTGTGTCCGCCAAATACTAAAAAATAAATATTAAAATTCTCTCTCTCTTTCCCTCTCTCTCACTCTCTCTTTAAAAAAATATTTATTATTTTGAGTTTTCCTATCATATACAGTTTGTTCAACCCTTCTTTTTTGTATAGTTCTTTCATATTTTTTGTAAAGTTATTTCTAATATTTTATCTTTTGGGTCGTGATTAAAAATATATTTTCAATGTTATGTCTTTCATTTGCCTACCCACTTTCTTCTTTCTTTCCTTTACCATACTAAGGGTTGAACCCAGGGCCCTGCACATTCTAGACAAGGGCTCTACCACTAAGCTATTCCCCAGCCCTTTAAAATATTGTTTTTGTTTTGAGACAGGGTCTTCTAAGTTGTCCAGGTTGGCCTTAAACTTGAGATCTCCTGCCTTAGCCCCCTGGGTAGCTGGGATCAAAGGTGTGTGCATCTGGCCTGTTTGCAGTTTCTATGTGTAAAGCTATTATTTTCATTATCTTAATCTTCTAATCTGCCAATTTAATTATCATACTTTTTATAATAGATTTTAGTAGAATCTTTTAGGTTTTCCAGATGTAGTACTATATTGTCTGCAGATAGTGATTGTTATACATCCTCCTTTCCACGGTTTGTATTTCTCATTTACTTCTCTTTTATTGTCATATTAGCTAGAACAAAGCAAAATGTTCAATAATAGAAAAAAGAGTGGGTACCCTTTTTTATTCTTGACTTCACTGGGAATGTTCCTGGTGTTTCCTTGATTTAACATAAGCTGACTTTGGGTTGAGATAAGTACATTTTATTGTCAGAAGGATCCATCTGTGCTGGTCATTTGCCCTTGGTTTTTCTGCATCACCTCAGCCAGCTATACAGTACTCCTTGGGATTGGGCTGGGATTCCCCATGCTGCATTTCCCAGTCTTCTTTATTTTTATTTATTTTTTTATTGTTGGTCGTTCAAAACATTACATAGTTCTTAATATATCATATTTCACAGTTTGATTCAAGTGGGTTATGAACTCCCATTTTTACCCCATATACAGATTGCTGTATTCTTTGACAGCTGCTTCCAGTTGGGGTCTCTGTCAGTACAGGGCACGAGAGAAAGGTGGAAGGAGGGAGAGGCACTTCCTGTCTCTTGTCAAGTTTCCTTTTTTATTGCTAAAGGTGCCTCAGTAAAGGTATCTCACCTCAGCCATTCCCCCCTAAATTGGTAGGACCAGCCTTATCACTCTCCTTCAAATAGGTATTGATAGCGGCCAAGTGCCTCCATCTGAGAGGCATGAGGCCCACCTCAGAGGCATTTTCCTCCTCTGAGTTCTTAGGGAACAGCAACTGAGCAGTCTCCTTTCCTCTCACAGTCATGGGCCCTAGTTTTCTGAGGTCCCTCCTTTAAGCTTCTGTTGTTGTAACCTGGTTCTCCCCCCCTTGTCCCTGAAACCCCAGGGATGGCAGCAGTGATAACTGCTTCCTTACATTTATCATGTATAGGTCATCTCAGTGTCTTCTTGCTGCTCTAATCTTCCACACCTTTATTAAACAATTAAATAGTTCCTTTATTAAATCTCCTTTGTTGAAATACCTAATGTGCTTTATCCTTGCCTGAAAGGACCCAATCTGAAATGACTTATCTGTTCCTATTTTAGTGAATATTTTTTTCCAAGAAGTTGTAGTTCTTTCCAGTGTTTTTTAAAAATTTTTATTTCAGAGGGTATGTTTGTATGTTTTTTCTCTTTAGAACTATATGATATAATAGTAGATTTTCTAACCCTGGACTTCTCTTGAATACTTGTAACAAATCCCCCTTTCAATGGACTGCTTCTGCCTATTGATATTTTAATTATGATTTTTGCATTAATATTTATTCCTGAGACTGATATAAAGTTTTTCTTTTGGGTCAATCTGTGTCAGGTTTTTATGTCAATATTATGCTTGCTTTATAAAAATTTTGTGTTTCCTGGGCTGTGGCTGTGGCTTAGTGTTAGCGTGCTTGCCTAGCTTATGTGAGGCACTGAGTTCGATTCTCAGCACGAAGTATAATCAAATAAATGAATAAAGGTCCATCAATAACTAATAATTTTTTTTTAAATTTTGTGTTTCCCTTTGTTTTTTTTCAAACTCTGGAGGGTTCAAATAGCATTTAACTTTAAATTTTTCTGCCTTGTGTTGTTTTGTCTTGTTTTTATTTTTTAAGGTTTGGTAGTCTTCCTTTATAAGACTTTATAGGACTGGTGCTAGCTTGGTATTATGTAATGGGAGATATATTTCATTAAATAAATCCAGAAATGACTAACACTTAAAAGGGTGCCCTGTTCTGCATCAGCTGGGCTAATCAAGAATAGCTTTTTTGGGTACCAGTGCTAGTCCAAACCAAACTGTTGAACAGGCAATGTTTCTCTGGTGCCCTTATATCCCATAAGTATTGTACATATCTTTAAGTAATTCTCCTTCTTGCCTGCTCCTCTTTTCCTTTCCTATTCTGTTCCCATTGAGTTTACCCACTAACTCACCAATGCATTTTTGAGATATGACCCTCAGAAATATTTGCATTTTCTTAGGGGAATCATGAATTTGATCATGGGAATATCTCGGGTCCTGGCACTTCATGTTTTTTTTTTTTTTGGTTTGTCCCTCCCCTCTCTCTTGTCTTTTGAATCTTCCAAGCACACTTATCTCCAACCATGGAGTTGCTTAAGAGGACCAGCATGAGGAGTATGCATCTTCCCATTGGTACAGCCAAACAGATTCAGTAAGCTTTCCACTCAGGAACTTTTGCGATTCTCCAGTTTTCCTCTTTAAAAAAAAATATTTTATTTTTTAGTTATAGTTGGACACAATACCTTTATTTTGTTTATTTATTTTATTTTTATGTGGTGCTGAGGATGGAACCCAGGGCCTCGCATGTGCTAGGCAAGCACTCTACTGCTGAGCCACAACCTCAGCCCCTCTCCAGTTTTCCTCTTAAAAAATTAAAAAAAAAATCCAGGGTCACCACCTAAACTACCTTTAGGATGAATGAGGGAAAACGTGGAATGACACCTTGTTATCCTGCTCTCATCCCAAGCTCCTAGCTTGTGATTGACTTTTAGTATCTTCAAGCAACTTCCTCACTTGCACCAGCAGGCCTTTCCTTGCCTTGACCCTGATAGTCCTCACTGGTATTTGAAGCCATGACCCTCACACAGTGCTTGTCCTCCCCCACTCAACCTCTCTGCTTTGATTTCCCCATAGTGTCTTCCCAGCTTACTTCCTTCATGTCCTCATCATTGCATTATTTGGTTATTACTGGACTGGTTGCTCCTTAGGGTGCGCCCATGCCTGTTCTCTCTTGTATCTGGTGCTTAGCACAGTGCTTTATATATAGTAAACTTCAGAGAATAGTAAGTAGTTGAACTGTTGAATAAATGAGACCCAAGTAAAAGTGGAGAGAAAAAAAGATGAATGGCAAATGGATAAACAGACTCCAAAGAGACCTTAGCACCATGCTCCATATGCCAAAAGGTGGGTTTTAAATGATCCACTTCTACTCTATGAAAAGTAAACACGATGATTTCATCCAGAGTAATTTAATTTACATTTGGTTTATATTCACATTGTAGATTCTATTCTGGCAACACACTCACTTTCTAAATCTGCTTCCTCAGAAGAAGTATATCAGAGTAAGTCAGAAAGACAGTTTTCAAGGCCATGAAAATCTTAAATCCTCTGCTAGCTTTACAGTAATTCAGTTTTTATATTGGAAAATTTGTATTTATTCCTGCCTCAGGAAATTATATCCTCCTTCAGGAAATGACGATAGTAGAGATGAGGGGGAATCAAAGGGATTAATAAGGGATGCTAAAAATAGATATATTGGTAGGTGAGATGTCCTGAAAGCAGAGGATTAAATTGAGGGGTTTGAGGGAAATAAAAAGCTATTTCCATGATGCTTCCACCTGGAAAGTATAAATATAAATAGTTTGGGATTATGTTAGCTTGGGTGTTTTCCCATTTTGAGCTGCTGGAAATTTTTTAATTGGCAATCTGTGTTTGGATGACAAAGGGAGGAATTTAGAATTCTTTGGAACCTCTTTAGCCACCAACAATATTTGGTACCATATAAATATTGCAGTTCCTTATTACTGCTTCACTAATGTGACCTGCCTAAAATATATCTTATTTTATTTATGTATTTTGTGCCTCTAGTGTAGGTATTTTAGAAGAAAGTTTCCTCTTTTTATTGATGTATGAAATTATATTTAGTCAATAACAGGATGATGGCCAGCGTCTTATTGAGGGGTTCTTCTTCCTGCTGACAAGGGTATAAGCTATCCTAAAACTTAGTCTTAAATAATTAATGAATAACGAAACACAAATGGCCAGAAATATATTTCTAAAAGCGAAGCCCCTGATAGATCTAGTCCATATGGGTTCTGGAGATAGACAAAGAATAAATGGCTCTTGTGGTTTATGTAAGGGGGTACATCAAAGGCAGGGATAAGGTTTCAAGGGCAGAGTCTTGCTTTATGATGTCTAGCAGTCTGCAGGTTGATTGGCATCTTCTCAGGTCACACCCATCTCAGGTGCTGTGTGAGATCTCTAGCAGAGCTTGAGGGGGAAGTTCACCTGCATCAGGCGATCAGTCCCTGTGGGGGTGCCCCCGGGGGGGGGGCTCCCAATGCCAGACTTTTCCCCTCATTAGGCTACAATGTGCCACATAGTCCACACATAGCCTATGGATGGCCCGTGACAAGTCAATACTAAGAAGGCTTATTCTTACTTGTAATTAGTGTGAATCCCCTCTGTCCCAAAGAGCTTGTTTCTGTCTGCTTTTGTGCTGTAGGGGGTGTGGTACAGGATGGAGGTGGAGGGAAATAGGCCTTAGGGTTTCTCCAGCCAGAGTGTTCTTTCCAGGGTGATGCTTCTCCCTTCCAAAAGAGGCACAAACTAGAACCACAGCCACTTCTTTTCCTTGAACTAAATGTACATTAGATCCCAGTCGGAGGTGTAGCAGTATAGAGCTTAGCCAATGCTCCAAAACCATGGTGCCGAGGGTAGGGTAGGGTAGGATGAGGAGCTAGGCCAGGTCTTAAGGCCCAGACTCTTGGGTCTTTTTTAACTTGTTTGTGTTTTTCCTCTACTTTTTAAGCTGAGGAGCTCGCATTTTGTCTCTCTCTCCCAGATTTTGCATCCTGTGATGGTCACTGATTTTTTTATATTTTCCCCATTTCTGCCAATCTCTGCCAAGGGTAGGGTGAACTCTGACTCCTGACAACTGGTTTTGGGACTTCCACGGTCCTGAATGAGAAAGGAATACTCTTCCTATTAAATGCTATTAAATATATATATATATATATATATATATATATATATATATATATATATATTTAGAGAGAGAGAGAGGGAGAGTGTGTGTGTGTGTGTTTGTGTGTGTGTGTATGTATGTGTGTGTGTGTGTGTGTGTGAGAGAGAGAGACTGACTGTGACCTATTGGCCTAGCATTATTATGCTAAGAAAACATTTTTGAAATAGCTGACCATGAAGGTGCCCAAATTGATTATCCTTAATCCCTGTGAAAAAGAAAGCAAACACTAATGCAATGTCAGCCAATTCAAAGCAAAGTTTAGTGTGAAATGGAATGTCCAGGTCCTCCTCCTCCTCCTCTTCCCCCTCCTCCCTTATTAAATTAAGGAAATACTTTCATTTATTTATTTTTGTAATGGGGATTGAACTAGGGGAACTTTACCACTAGGCTACTTTCCCAGACCTTTTTATTTTTTATTTTGAGGCAGAGTCTTACAAAATTGCTCAGGGCCTTGCTAATTTTGCTGCCCCGAGTTTGTGATCTTGCTGCCTCAGCCTCCTGAGTCACCAGGATTACAGGCATGCACCACTTCGCCTGACATGGAAATACTTTTTTTAAAGCAAGCATTTGTAATATAAACTTTTCTTTTATCTCAAATGGTCATATATAGAACTTGGTGGACCCCTCCTTGCTTCTGTTTCTCACAATGCTATTAGAAATGTCTAGTTTTCATTCATTTGCTGGAGGTGTTTTAACTATAAATAGGTAAGCTGAATTAAGTCTATTTCCATAGTGAAAGAAAGTAGCCTCTCATTCAAGTCTATTTTGATTTTTGGCTGTGAACTAGAAGTTCTTAGGAACATTTTAGAATACAAAAAAGAGGATGAGAAGCCAGGTGTGATGGCACATGCCAGTAGTCCCTGATATACAGGAGTATGAGAGGATCACTTGAGTCCATGAGTTTGGGACCAGCCTGGGTAATATAATGGGACCCCATTCTCAAAAACAAGCAAACACACACACACACACACACACACACACACACACACACACACACCTGGAAGATGAGAGACCTTTCCTGTAATGTGGGAAAAAAAACATACTTCTGGTAATTAAGTTAAAATAAGCCACATATATGTTTGAAAATTAGAAAAGCTGAACTGTATATTTTTTTAGTGCCAAAAATATATAAAATACTCTAGAATATCTCTACATATATTTCATTTATTGCTTTAGTAAGATTTACTCTACCATAAAAGAAACCTAAGATGATCAAACCTGAGAAGAAAACTGTACAAATTGTGTCAGCAAGGTAGTATCTGAGATTTTTCTTATTTATCTCTGGACACATAATAACTGGATTATGTGTATCTGTATATGCAAGCATATAGAAATACAAATATAAACATATGTAAACTGAGTCTCCATCCAATGATGATTTGGAGGGAACTGGCTGGGGAGAGCCAGTCATATGCATATCTTTCTATCTCCACATTTGGTGATATCACAGCTATGACAGAAGTATGTATATCATGGATATTAGCAAGCACTATTAATTTTACATGTCAATTTGGCTAGACCTTTGGATGCCCAGATAGTTGATCCAACATTATTCTGGGTGTTTCTGTGACAGTACTTTTGGATTCGATTGACATTTAAATTGGTTGACTTGGTAAAGCAGATTATCTTTCACGATGGTGGGGTTCTCCTCCAATCACTTGAAGGCATGAATAGAACAAAAGACTGATGGCTCCTTCCATCTGCTGCTGAGTAAGAGATAATTCTTTATCTGACCATCCTATCTTCAGGTGGACTGGAGAACTGGCTCATCCTGTCCAGTAGCCTTTGAACTAAAACTTTGGCTCTCCTTAGATCTCCTTCATTACTGCCCCACCCAACAGGTTTGGACTTTGCAGACTCCATAACCATTTGAGCCAGTTTCTTAAAATAAGATTTCATTTCTGTCTGTCCATCTGTCTGACTCTCTTACATTGGTTCTGTTTCTCTGGAAAACTGTGACTAAAATAGCCTACATTGGGGATTTTTGTTTGTTTTTTCAAAGAGCTGGTTTAACAGTATGTTGGGGGAAAGAATAGTTTAGTAGATGATGTTACCTACTTGGGAACAAATATAGTATAGTAAAACATTAATTTTAGATGAATTGAAAAGATGCATATAATTAGTGGATTATAAATATCCAGTTAAAGGACTTAAAGGGATAGAAGGAGACAGAGGAGAATATTTTAAAATTTCCAGTTGTGAGAAACTTTCTAAGGGGAAAAAAATTTAAAAGTCATAAGGAAAAAGTTGGCAGTATTGAACAAAAGGATTCTAAATTTCTGCATATAAACCAAGGCAAAAATACTTTCTGTACATACAGCAAATTATTTTTTATATTATGTAGTAGAAAAATGAGCAAAGTGTATGACTAGACCATTCAAAGAACAAAGGAGAAAATAGAAATATTAAAATATTTCTGCTAGGCACTGTGTTATGCATTTATAAGTTATCCCCCAGCAGTCTGGGATCCAAGGCAGGAGAATTGCACACTTGAGACTAGCCTCAGTTACTTGTTGAAACCTTAACTGAAAATAACAATTAAAAAGTGCTGGGGACGTAGTTCAGTGGTAAAGTGTCCCTGGGTTCAATACCCAGCATTAACAAAACAACAATCAGCTAATTAAAAAATAAATAAAATTTAAAAAAGGAAAAGACAAAGCTCAAGATCTCTAACTTTACTAATAAATTCAAATTAAAACTAGTTTTTTGCTTGTTAGACTGGGGAGCCACTCCAAATGCATACACCTTTAAATCCTGATGTGCCACGGGGATCTGAAAGATCACTGTAGTCTGGCACATAATGCCATGACTCCAAACTCGGGCTTTTTCCTTGCTGGAATAATAAGATGTGGCCCTGGGAGTGGCCCTAGAAGTAGGTGGCACTCAGGGGGGTTAAGCTACACTCACCTGTTCCTTTGTAATCCTACCCCTTGCCTCATTTGAATGGCATCTTCCCAATAAAAGGTTCAGCACATGCTCCTCATTCTCTCTCCAAGGACCCCTAAGGTCAGAGGAGCTGTCACAGGACCCAAAGAAAAAGGTATTTCTCTGACTCTGTGTGATTATTTCGTGCAGCTCAGTTCACCTGGAGTGACCCTTAGTGTTTAAGTCGTGGAATTCAACAAGCAGATAAAAAGATTTATTCTATCCAGTGACACAACAGCAGATAAAAAGATTTGTTCTATCCAGTGTTGATGTCAATAGGATTAAAAGACACTTTCATACTATTGAAATACTATTTCATGACCCTAGATTTTTAGAGAAAAATTTGGCAGTATCCTTGAAATCTTTTCTATGCCCTGGCAATTCCACTTCTAAGTAAAAAAAGATTTAGTTAAAGATACATCTACATCTTATTTATGCACTGTTTATAATAAGAAACATTTGAAATTTCAATGAGTAGAATAATTAACTGAAGTGTGTGTATCCTTAAACTGGAAATTATTCAGTTGTTATAAAGAAAATACATGTGAAATGCATCTGTATTTTTGATTAATAAAAAGAGCCAAATGTAAAACTTGTTATTTTCATACATCTATAAATATCTCTGTAAGTATAGGAAAAATCAAGATGATATATAACCTCAGTGATTACTCTGGAGGCATATGTATTGGTGTAAAAACAGGGACATTCACACTTACATAAGTAGTTTTAGAAAACTGTTGCAGTTATGGGTGAACTTAAGTTTCTAATTTTCTCAAATTTTTGGACAAATAGATCTTGGAAAAGGAAAAATTAAAATTGAAACATTGGAAATCTACTTTGGGCTAAACATAAGTAAGAATAGTAAAGGACACAGAGATGAAAAAGAGGCACATCACAGCCTTCAGACCCAGGAGTACTTTTTGTATAAATGAAACTGATAAATGTTATAAATTAGCCACACTGAAATAAACTGCACTAAAATCAGTCTATTGGGAAAAGTCAACAGGAATCTTATGATCTAGCCTAAAAAGTTCATAGCTCTTGCCCAAATAACTGCAAGAGAGGCAAAAGACGGTAACAAAATCTTCAAAGCTTTTAGCTCTGGTTCTAGATTGACTAGCATCATCTTAGGGCAAGGAGTCAGTACAAGGTGACTTCTGACATGCAATTTTTGCTGACATCCATGATGAACAGTAAAAGATGTCATAGCCACCCCTATCGTGGATTAGCCACACACATTTCTCAATAACCTCTGATTAACTATCTTTGTTTGGAATCTGGTCCTGTTAGCTCTCCTTTCTCTCTTTACTCAATGTAAATTAGCAAGCAGAAGGTTTTAGGTCATGGATTTTTTTTTTTCTGTCTTGCTGATAAAGTGTGCCTTCAGAGTAAGCAGATTTTGAGAGGATATGTGCTGCCAGAAATGCATTTAAGATTTGAATGCCGACCAAATACACACTCAATCTCTGATGGCAAAGGTTCAGCCCCCAGACTGTGGGCAGGAATGGTCAGTCCTTTCTCCTCTGCAACCTTGGTGGAGGCAGTTGATGTTTCTGTGACATTTCTGGTCAGAGCAATGTGTGCCAGGAGTCTTTGACCATCATTGCTTTTTTAGACTTCCTGTAACAGGCAGTGTTCCTGGGGCTTGATCAGGAGTCTTGGAAAACATCCACCCCTGACTCTTGGCTGGGGGATCAGGAAATGCTGCTACTTTGCTTTTCTTGTTTAGTATTGTTACTCACCTTTGGGACTTGAAATCCTGCCCTTCACTACAACCCCAAACTTAAGATGCTTTTATTAACTTCATACATTGTCAGAGGTGATCTTTAAAATATTTAACAACCAGTAGAAAGTGGGCACTGACCAATCAGAACGAAGGGCTTATCCTGATCAATTTTAGTTGCTAGACCCAGAGGGATTCTGGAGTTCTGGGAGGGAGGCTGCAATAATAGGATGTAGGGGTGCTGGGTTCACTTCCTGTGGCTGCCCAGTTTCTGCTCTGCTTGAACTTATCACCTTGAATTTACCCAGCTTTGAGCATTTGATGCCTAGATCCTCTCATGGCTGGGTGGGCCTATTGGCTCCTGCCTCTATATACTCCTGATCCTAGTTGTGGCTTGCTGCTTCCCCTATGATCTACCTGTCTAGGCTTGAACTAGCCAGGTCCTGCTGCCTTGTAGCTAAACTTGCCTGAGTCACAATAGGGTCAGCCTCACTTTAGGAACTTCTTATGGAAACAGTACCTTCTTAGGATTACATTGGACTGGAAAACCAAGCTATTACTTGAGAATAGCTTACTGAGAACACTCTTGCTGTAGCTATAGCTGTAAGGTTGTTTAACCACATCCTTCATCCTAGCATAAAGTGTTAGCAGTTAAATTTGTATATGTTTAGATCTTTATTTTGTCCTCTGGATCTTCACCCATTGTCTTCTCCTGTGTCTTGTTTCTTATGCTCTGTCTGATAAATTGAATTTTGTCTCTAAAAAACTTTGAATTTATGGTGGGCATTAGAAGGATATTCTGTAAGGATTGCCACTGAAAAAGACCCAGGGACCAGAGGTTAGGACTTCTCTGTAAGTTGCAAATTAGCACAAGCCCCTCCCCGCTTGTTTTCATTCTTCCCTGCCCCTTCTTCACCCTGCCTGCACTTTGTCCTGCACACTCCGAGGGCTGCACAGCCTCACCCGTCTGGGTTGATTTTCCTCCGCGTACTCTTTTGTTTCCCATTGCATCCCTCTTATCACGTCACCTCTCTTATGACTGGTCTTGGTGGCTTTTGCATCGTTTACTATTTGCTTTTTCGGAAATCTTTCTGTCTGGTTGTTATTTGACTCCTCAGAATTTGCCATTGGGAAATTTTAAACGATGCATAAAACATGCTTACTTATTTCATAGTTCCTAGCTTCTCATCTTTATATATATATATATGTGTGTGTGTTCTAAAATTGTGACACTTTTTGTTTGTAGACGTGGCGGCTAGTGAAATTGTCTGTGAGTGGGTATCTCAGGAAAGGGTCTCATGCAAACAGATTGTGCTCACATTTAAAGAATCATCTTTGAGGTCCCATAGTCTGTAATTATGAAGGCTGGGTTGCAGTGCTATTTATAGAGCCTGTCATTGCGCATGACTGTCTGGGCCCCGGGCTGTGGGCCTCGTTGCTGAGAGGAGCTGAGCTCTGGCTGCTGCCAGAGCAGATTGTACTAACTGCTGCTCCTGTTTCTCAGGCATCCTTCCTCACTTGCCCTGCTTAGCTTTGTGTGGCGTTTAGCCTTCCTCTAGAACTCTAGTCTACTGCCTATTTTGCTCTTTCATGTGGCTATTGCTTCTGTATCCTGTTGTGACCTATTTGGGATGTATATACTGCCCCATGTTTTGCCCTTGTTCTCATTTCTTGAATTGATGGATTTGCTGTCCTCTAGAAGCGATTTATTGCTGATTTTTTTCATGACATTGAATGCTAAATATGGTTCCTAAATGTTATTGATGACACTGTGTAGGAAATCAGACTTCATGTTTGTCTCAGGTCAGCTTCTCAGGGAAATAAACTTTGAGATGGAGAGTATGTGCAGATTTGTTGGGGAGTGACCTGCCTAAGAGAATGAGGGAGAAGTTGAATTTCAGTGCATGTGAAGGAAGCCCTGTTGATCCCATGGGAAGTTTCACAGTTGCCTTAACTGAGACAAGCATGCCCCCTTCCCTTGGACCTTTGCTGACTCTGGGGACAGGAATATGACCCTGGCTCAGGCAGTAAACTGTTAGGCTGAAGGCAGTTGTCAGGGCTTCAGCTGAAAGCCAAAAGCTGCCATTCCTCTCAACAGCTGGGGACAGGAGTGTTTGGCTGATGAAGGAGACATCTGGGTGGTACCCCACAGCATCCAATAAAATACTGCTGTCATAGTTTTGCATGTAGTGCAATTTCCACCCTAATTTTAACTTTGTTTTAATACATGTACAATGTTGGTTCTGTACTCTGAGAATCTCTTAAAGGCCAAACATATTTATTTTCTTTTTATGTTTCATTTTAATGAAAAACATGGAGCTGATTAACTCGATCTAAGAAAAAATAGAATAGGCGAATTCAAACAGAATAAGTCCTGCCTTGTTGTACAGCCACTTCTCATAAAAATTCACTGTCATTCAGTAGCTGATGACTTTACCCCTAAAATCCAAAGCTGAAGGTGGGGAGGGCAAAGGATTGAAGCCTATTGTACCCAAAACAGGAGGACTGATAAACTGGTGCAAACTTTTTCTTGATGGTTACAGTCTAAATATAAAAAATCGTCAGGGGATACACATAATCATTATTAGAAAAATAATGCAAGTGCGTGCTTTGGTAGTGTCGTCTATGTGTTTGGTGAAACAACATAACAGATGCTGTTTAATCTGCCTATGAAACTACAAACAGATGGAGTAGACATGGCTGCCAGAGGGAAATTAGACTGACCTTACATTTCACAGACAGGTTGTTGACAGAGAGTACAGATTAGCAGACCAAAACACCAAGTCAAAATTACTTTTCAGTTTATGATAGAAGCAGAGAGAAGCAGTTCAAAGCCCTGCAGGTACTGTAGAACAGGGGTTGGCAACATTTTTCTGGAAAGAGCTGTTTAGTATTTTGACTTTGTAGGCCTTATGATTTCTTTTGCAACTATTCAGTTCTTCTTTTGTAGTGCAGATGTTGTCAGAGATAATATGTAAATGAATGAAACTGGCTATGTTCCAGTGAAACTTTGCAAAAACAGATGGTATATCAGATGTGGCCAGAGAGCTCTAGTTTGCTGACCTCTGAAGGAGACCCAAGGTCAGGCTGCTGAGTTTCATTCTTTGGGCAGATACTTATAAAGTGTTGGGCAAACTTCTAAGTGTCCATTTCCTTGTCTGTAAAACAGGCATTAAAACAATATTCACCTTCTAGGAATATTACAAGAAATAATGAGCTAATGCATACATGATGTTTGGCACTTAGTAAAATGCTTAAGAACTAGAAATTATTATTGTTTATGGAACTGAAAAGAATTAAGAGTGTTGGGTGTAGTTAATGGCTGAACAGTGGTGGAAAAGTATCAGATAAATGAGCTCACATAATGTTTGGCTATGTAATAAGTCGTGTTAGGGGACTGCGTTTTGTCTTAGTTTTGTTTGAGGCCCTGAGAGTTGTTGTCAGAAAGCTGGCATTGCTGGAGAGAGGAATTGGACCCCTACGTGGGACCTACCCAGGAGGTGGCTGTGAAATTTTTTTTTGCCACCAGCTCTGTGGTAGTCTGCTTTGGCTCATGGATATTTGTGTTCTTTTCTAGGCACATGGCCTCACTAATCTTTTAGCTTCTCTTGCAGTTAGTTGATGGCCATGTATCTGAGGTCTACTTAATGAAATGTAAGAAGTAATATGTGCCATTTTCTAAAAAAAAAAAAAAAAAATATTTTTTAGTTGTAGTTGGACACAATTCCTTTATTTTATTTATGTATTTTTATTTGGTGCTGAGGATCAAACCCAGGTTCTCGCATGTGTGAGGTGAGCGCTCTGCCGTTGAGCCACAACCCCAGCCCTAAAGTGTACCATTTATGGGATTGTCTCTTGAAACCATCTACACATAGCCCTGTTGCTTTCCTCCCCTCCACCACCCCCAAGAGGACCCTGAAGACCTAGAGATTCATGGATGGAAAGTGCCTGGTGGATTTTTAATTCAATTAAATATTAATGAAAACAACCCTATGTGACTAGTAGCTGGTGCTACCCTATTAGACAGGTCAGAGTTAGAAACTAGAAAATTTCTCCTAGCGCAGAGTCCCACCCCAAACTTTCTCAAGTCTAGTGAGACTAACTAGGTCACTGGAGAAGCTTGACTTGTTTCCACAAAGTCCACGGGAAAACTAGTGCCAGAACTTGTGTGATAATTCCAAAGGCTAGAGATAGTGACTGGCCAGCTATTTTGATAGTGGAGTAAACAGATGTGGCTGCAATTGGAAAAGTCTAACTTAGAATTTGTTGGGGCAAAGAACGCATGAGTATTTCCTCTGGATTTCTTGGGAGAAAGTGCCTGAAGTCATTTAAAACCCTGTCTGAGAAGAAACCAGAGGAGTGATGTGACCTCATTGGAATGGTACTGTTTTTGTGACTAGAAGTGGCTGGAGCCCTTTTTAATTATCTGAGAACGACTAGAAAAATTATAGGATCTACACAAAATTTTATGTAAGGTTGGGAGAAAACGAAACCCTCATTGTGGATTTGAAAGGTCAACCAGGAGGGAGAATGCAGCTGCTTTCTGAGTGCACCCTGTGATCCCTGCTTTAGCTAATCTAACATTTATAATTAAAAATCACTTTAAGCTCTTTAAAGAAGATGCTATATCTCAAGTATCTTCAAACTAAAAGTCCCCTTTTATACTTTTCCCCATCACCCAACTATGGAGACTACAACCCAGCTCCAACATGTACAATTTTTTATATTTTTATGTATCAGTTAAAATAAATTGAATTTTTAAAAAGTTTGCCAAGACCCACCCTTGAAATTCTGATTCAGCAAGGTGGGATGGGGCTGAGAATTTGCATTTCTAGCAAGTCCTCCAGTGACTACACTCTGAGAAATCCTGCTCTAACACCAGGTCCTGCCCATTTCTGCGTGGTTAGTGAGCAATTTTGATCATAATAACACTGTATCTCATTGTGCTGTGTGCAGAGGGACCCTAAGGATTAGAGCAATTTAGCTCTTATGGTTTTAATAACCCTACATTAAAAGATTGGTTCTGGAAGCCACTCTGTCAGCTGGAGAAAGAAAATAATGTATCTAGAGCTACCTTTCTGTTTTCAGAGAGAATGTATTCCCTGGGGGAAATGGGATAAAATATTACCTTTTTAATATCTTTTCTAATATTTAATCATTCTCAAATCATTCTTGGTACAGATCGTTCCTAGAGGCTCCTAAAGGTATGATGAAGCCAGAAGTTTATTTTGAAAAATTCTAAGGAATTGTGTATTTATTTTAGATAAATTTTCACAAGTTAGTAATATAGTTTTTCTTTTACATTAACTGATATTATATCAATTGCTGCCTAGTTCCTGCTGATCAGAACCTCTGACTGGTAATCAAAGAGCCTGGATTCATTTTAATGTTTGTTTTTAATATTTATTTTTTAGTTTTTTTTTAGGTGGACAATATCTTTATTTTACATTTATGTGGTGCTGAGGATGGAATCCAGTGCCTCACGAATGCTAGGCGAGCACACTACCACTTGAGCCACATCCCCAGCCCCTTTTTTAATGTTTTTAAAATTATGAATGAACTACAACTTAAATGCATTTTTATAAATGGGAATCTTTTAAAATCTCTTGTGATGTCAGTTGTTCCTTCTTGGACATAATACTCTATCTATAGTCCCTCCTACCATGGCATCCCACCCATCCTGTCACGGTTACTGGGTGTTGACACTTGCTGTGTCTATCAGAGCCAGAGCTTCTTCTTTGAGAGTTTGATGGAGAAATACTGAGACTCTGGGCCATAGGATAGAAGCTGAAAAAAGAATGACAGAAGGAGGAAGAAAGGCGGGGGTGGTAAGGAAGGAATGAATTCTGTAGATCATTGCTTATCACACTTTAAAATGTGTGTGTGTGTGTGTGTGTGTGTGTGTGTGTGTGTATGTACAGTCCATTATTGTTATCTAGGGTCACCCTGCCATACAAGAGCACACTGTATCTCACTAGAACTTCTTTCTTCTATCTAACTAACTTACCATTGGTCAGCCATTGGTCCTGCCTTCCTCCATCCCTGCTCCCTGCTACTCTTCCCAGCTTCTACTCTCAACTTCTATGAAATCAGCTTTTTTAGATTCTACATATGAGTGATATCATGTGATGCTTGTCTTCCTGTACCTGGTTTACTTCTCTTAACATAGTGATCTCCGGTTCCATCCATGTTGTTGCAAAAGACGGGATTTCATTCTTTCTTATGGCTGGATAGTATTCCATTATGTATATGTAGCACTCTTTTCTTTATTTATTCATCAATTGATGCATATATGAGTTGTTTTTATCTCTTAACTATTGGAATATATTGCAACAGACATGGGAGTACAAATGTCTTTTTGATATACTGACTTCATATTCCTTGAATATATATATATATATATATATATATATATATACACACACACACACACACACACACACACCCAGTAATGGGATTGCTGGATTATTTTTTTATTTTTTTTTAGGAAACTCCATACCATTTCTCATAATGACTATACTAATTTACATTCTTATTATAGTGTTCAAGAGTTTCCTTTTCTACACATCTCCATATACTCACCAGCACATGTTATCTTCATTCTTTTTTTTCTTTTTTTCCCCCAGTGCTGGGGATTAATCCCAGGTCCTTTCAGATGCTAGGCAAGTGCTCTACCACAGAGCTATATCCCCTGTCCTAGTCTTATTGATAATAACCATTCTTGTGGAGGAGAAGTAAGCAATGTGTATTCTGATGAGCTTTCTAGGTGGTTCAGATGCTTCATAAAGTTTGAAAACCACTGCATCTGGGTAATGCAAACTTCTTCAGTAGGTTGAACAAGATAGAAATAGATTTGTTGCCTGTATAGGTGGGTGAATAGGAGGGGTGACTTCCTTTATGTAGTTATTTAGAGACCTGGGCTGAGGGAGGCACAGCTATCTTCAATGTGTGTTTTTCAAGGTTCCTCTGAGGTCATCTCAGACAAAAGAGGAGAAAAGAATGAAGTGGCTGTGGGAAGTGTTTATCTGCTAGGTCTAGAAAAGGCATATGTCATTCTTTGTCCACATTCCTTTGGCTAGACCTCAGTCACATGACCTTACCTAACTGCAAGGGAGGCTGGGAAATGTAGAGGCAAGCATGAATTTTAGTGAGCAGCTTCTTGAATTTTGGTGAGAGGCAAACCTGAATTTTGGTGAGCAGCCAGCAGTATCTGTCATAAACTCCTTATGTAAATTTCTGAGACTTTCTCTATTTTTCTCTGTTTCTGTGACATTTCCCTATTTTGTTTTGATAAACTCCTTAAACTCCTTTGGAAGAGTAGTGAAACCCATGGACTCTTTCTGAGAATGTTTTTAAATGCATAAAATTAAATATATGTAATCATAAAGGAAACCAATTATATTGAAATATTTTAAATTATTAAAACAATTTTACAGCAATATATACTTCTTTTAAAAAATACTTTTTAAAAAATTGTAGATGGACACAATACCTTTGTTTTATTTATTTACTTTTATGTGGTGCTGCGGATCGAACCCAGTGCCTCACATGTGCTAGGCTAGTCCTCTGCCATTGAGCCACAATCCCAGCCCCAGTATGTACTTCTTAATGCATTAAGTAACAAGATCTAGTGAAAAATTTACTAACTCCTTTGATTCTGAAATAATGAGTATATATGGTGTTTTAAAGATATTTGCAGCCTTTTTAATTTAATATTTAAATATCTGTGATTACTTTTTTGTGGCAAAAGTCACAAGTACTGCTATTAATAACAGACTTATAGCCTATATATAATTGAACTGTATGCTAGATTTCTATTAGAGGCTCATGGAAATAAAGACATATTTTTTTTCCCTGTCCAAGTTCTTTGTATACCCTTATTTGTCTTGAATGTTGTTCACAGACCCAAAGAACTTGCTACACACCTTACTTCTGTTCTGGAATGAGGGAAATCACTGAGTTTTTTTTTTAATGGGATATTATACACTTTAGAAACAACAGGTTGTTGAGCTTCATCTGTATCTGGTAGATTTATATATTGTATAGCTATGTGCCTTAATTTTTCAGTTATGCTAATACCACAAAGACAATTCTATGTAAATGCCCAGTGATCCAATGTGTTCTGTTGTCATCTATTCAGGTGGTTCATCAGTAAACCTGATGATAGTTTGACCTTACATAACAATTCTTACCTGAAAATGTATTTTTGTTCATTTTTGTCTCTCTCAATTTTATTTAAATTGTGTATAGACCTTTTCTTGTTATAATCCGTCAACCTATATTTGTAGCACTTTCCAGTCCTGTGAATATAAATGGACCTCAGGTTCCGAATTCATTACTGTCTTACACTCTCTCTGCATAAAGGCAGAGAAGTGAAGGGCACTAGTTGGCATTAGATAACCTTGGTTCCAATCTGGGTCTTTCTAATCGTCAAGTTCTGGAGCTGGGGATATAGCTCAGTGGAAGAGCTCTTGCTTAGCAAGTATAAAGCTCTGGATTTAATCCCCAGTACTGTTAAAAAAATAAAAATAAAAAAGCTCTAATTACAAGTTCTGTCCTTTGATAGATTACTTAGCCTTGAAAAGCCTCGGTTTGCTTGTCCTGGTAGTAGGTATATTATTAGATGTGACCCAAATGATGCTCAGTAGATAAATGCTATTACTATATATTCTCCTTTTATGCCAGTGTACACAGCCAAACAGCCTGGCTTAGTTTGAGTATTCAATGTCAAAGGAAAATAGCTAACCATCTGAAAGCATAATACAAAGCAAATGCACTGGAGGTTTTTGTTTGGAGGCAAAAATTCTGACGCTGTCTGACTTAAACCAAGGGAGTGTCAATTACAAATGTGTGATAGAACTCACAGTCAAGACTGAACATCTGGTTAAAACAGGCAATACTAGGCAGCCTCAGAAGGTCTTTGCTTTAGCCACTGGAACTAATAAATTCCTGCTGACTTTTTCAGTCTTTTCATGCCTTCATTTAATATTCAGAATCCGAGCACAGAGACTTTAATTTATTGAGTGGGTCCAGGCCCCTACCATGAGCTATATCAGGTTATTAAAAGAGCAGATCTTGACTTAGCTGTGTATCAGGAAATCACAGTGAGATATCACCTCACTCCTGTTAGCATGACAATCATCAAAAAAAAAAAAAAAACCCAAAACAAAACAAAACAAAACAAACAAAAAAACCAAACCAAAACAAAAGATAACAAGTGTTGTCAAGGGTGTGGAGAAATTAGAGCCCTTGTATATACATACACTGTTGGTGGGAGGGTAAGGTAATGCAACCACATGGAAGCAGATTGGAATAGGTGGTTCCTCAAAAAATTAGAAAGAGAATCACTATGTGATCCCATAGTCCCACTTCTGAGTATTAATCCCAAAAAATTAAAATCAGGATCTTGGAAGAGATATATGCTTTCCCATGTTCATTACAGCATTTCTTGAAGTAGCTAAGATATGGAAGCAACCTAATATCAGTAGATGAATGGATAAGGAAAATGTGGCATATACCTACAGTGGAATCCTAACAGCCTTAAAATAAAGAAATCCTGCCATATGCAACATATGAAATTGAGGGACATTATGCTACATACAAAATAACCCAGTCACAAAAAAAGTACTGCATGATTCCACTTATGTGAAATATCTCAAATAATCAAATTCATAGAATCAGAGTGGGGTGGTGGTTATCAGGGGCTGGAGGGAGGTGGAAATGGGAAATTGTTTGTGGCATGTCACGAGGCGTGAGGCAGCCATGGGCTGTGTGTGAGCTATGCGCATTTGAGTATATGAGGGGACTGGACTGATGCTGCTGCTCTGACTGGGCTGTGCCACATGTGTGTCCTTTTTTGCTCGCTCTGCTTATGATCCCCACACAGCACCTGAGATGGGTGTGGCTTTCCAAGATGTCAATCTGCTGACCACAAGACATCATCAAGAAACCCCCTGAAACCCAATCCCTTGCCTTATTTGGGTTGAACTTTCTTGAATGCCTTCCCCTCAATAAATAGGATGGTCTCAGGTGTGCTCTCTCTCTTTGCCTGCCTCTTTGACTCCCTTGTGGAAGCTGAGGTCAAGGAACTGTCACTGAACCTCCAAAAAGGTTTTTCTGTCTCTGTGTGGTTATTTAGTAGCCAGGGAGTGACCTTGATTCAGTTGCATGTCGAGGCAGTGGCAGATGAATATATTTTCTAGAGATCTTCTGTACAATATTGTGCCTCTCCCTGTAGTTAACATTGTGCACCTAATTAAAAATCTAGGAGTATATTTTGTATTAAATGTACTACACACACACACACACACACACAACTGCACATCTTGAGAGATTGTTATTATCCAGCAGATGTGATAAATTGAAGTTTCCTAAAAATGGTAGGTATCCCCTCCTGAGAGACTTCCAAATGTCTGGGACCTAACCATTAAAGAGTATCTAGGCTGGATTAAATGAATAATTGAATAGAGAGAAAAGGACTTCATACTAACACCATCAAATTTTGTTAACAACTGTCAAAGCCTGTAGCACCACCTACTGTTTTAAAATAAAATTTTTAGTAAAATATTTAATTTTTTTTAGTTGTAGATAGATATAATACCTTTATTTATTTTATTTATTTATTTTTGTGTGGTGTTGAGAATTGAACCCAGTACGTCACATGTGCTAGGCAAGCGCTACCACTGAGACATAACCCTAGCCCCTAGTAATATTTTTTTATAGTATTTAAGTTAAGTGCCCCATAGACAAAGAGATATAATCCTGTGCATTGATTTAGGGAAACATAAAGTGTGACTGTCCAATGTTGTTCATAGTATTTGTAATCATAGCTCTGAACTATTGACATGTAAATTGCTGCCACAATATCCAGAAAGTGATGTAGTAATAATATGGAGAATAAGTGATAACTTACTATTTATATGCTATGTACTGTTCTGAGTACCCAATGTAGACTCTACCATTTGAACACCACCATAACACTGTGAGAGAGGTTTCATGTGCATTTTACAAATGAAAACTCTGAGGCAGAGAAGTAACTTAGCCAAGGCCACTCTCTTAGTAAGTAACAGCTGGCATTCAAGCCCAGTGATTTGATACACTGGAGAATAAATGCCTGGGACCCTCTTGAGCAAAGAGCTCTCATCTTGATCAGTGCCTCACAAGTGTCTGTTAGCAAGGCACACAGCAGTGTGACTCATTTTCGTTTTTGCATCTGATTGTGCTCAGTAATGTATTTTATTCACATAAATATACATAGTAATCATAGCCAACACTTATATACACACCAAACATTCTTCTAAGTACTTTACATAAATTAATTAATTTATTCTTTTCAACAATCCTATGAAATACTTTTTTTTTGTAATGGCGACTGAATCCAGGGATGCTTTACCACTGAACTATATCCCCAGCCCTTTTTTAAATTTTATTTTTATTGTAGTGCTGTTGATTGAACCAAGGGACTCATACATGACAGGCTAGCCCTTTACTACTGAGCTACTTCCCCAGCCATCGCCCCCACCAAAACACTTTTTTTTTGAGACAGGGTCTCACTAAGTTGCTTAGAACTTGGGATCCTCCTGCCTCAACCTCCTGAGTTGCTTGGATTACAGCTATGCGCCACCATGCCTGGCTTGAAATACCATTTTTAATTCCCATTTTACAGGTGAGGATAGTTAAGTAACTATCCAAGATTACTCATCTAGTAAATGACAGAGGCAGTAATGTACCCTGATATTCTGGCTATGCTGTTTGTGAACTATACTATAAATGTTTTTAAAAAGTTATTTTAAAATAATACAAGTGTCTTTGATAGAACAGAAATCATAGAGGTCTGCATAGTGGGGCTCAGATCTGGAAAACATTGTGAAGGTGGAATGGAAATGGCTGATGTTCAAGAAAGACCGATTTAAGTTGTTTTAGTATCATAAATAATTCTGCATTGAATGTCTCCCTGGGCATTCCTGGTAAAATTTCTGTAGGGCAGATGGAGTCATGTGGATTCTTTCTCTCCAGAGTGGCTGTAACAACACGTTTTAATCTCTTCTTTTTTTGTCACTTTAAGGGAGTTTTGTGCAATTTTTCTCCTTAAGTGTTGCTAGAATTTGTAGACAACCAAGGACTTTTGGTAATTATTCAAATTAAGTAAAATTTGGTTGCTAATAAGAGACACAGAATTTACATCATTACCATAGAAGTACACTCGACTCACTCGACTACTCTAGAAGCTAGTGTATTATCAAATACTTTGTTCTTTTTACCAGTACACACATTTCTGAACTAGAGAGAATGCGGGGGCTGTGTTTAATAGTGCCATCTAGTGGTTACACTAAGTCCTGGCTCCTGGAGACTTTCAGTCTTCAAAGTGTAGAAATATTACTCCCAGTAGGTCTAATTCAGAAGGGAGGAAAGAGTGTGGGGTGGGGGTGGGATGTCCAGGAACCTGCATATTTAAAAAGCAGCCTGTGTGGTTGTTGGTTCTGACGTTGCTTGGTCTGAATCTGCTCTGTAGCACAGTTTTGCAGTTGCCTCCAGCTGCCTCTTCTTAATCCTCTTCTCCGGCAGCTGCTGTGGCATCTCTTGGGTTATGTGCGAGATGCGGGGATCTTCTGAGACTATTTTGAGTTGAAGAGGACCAGCTGAACTTGCACACAGGAGAATGATGGGAGTTGGCAAATGTATTTGGGATGAGAAGAAAGAGCCCAAATGATGACCTCTGTTTTGCCAAATCTACTTTCGTTTTCTCCTTATTTTTTTTTTTTTTAAGAGAGAGTGAGAGAGGGGAGAGAGAGAGAGAATTTTAATATTTATTTTTCAGTTTTCAGCGGACACAACATCTTTGTTGGTATGTGGTGCTGAGGATCGAACCCGGGCCGCACGCATGCCAGGCGAGTGTGCTACCGCTTGAGCCACATCCCCAGCCCCCGTTTTCTCCTTATTGATTTCTGTTGACCTCAGTGCTACTTTTGACTGTGTGGGTCATCGCTACTCCCTCTGCCTTCATATCTGTTAGCTTGTATCCAGTGTCTCCATAATCAGATGCTAGCACATTTCCCAGGTCCCCCTGTGAATGAAGTCCCCATGAACATGGAAATCTTTCATTATCCCATTGAGTCATGCTCAGGCCTTTTCTTGTAGTATTTATTTCTCTGAAATTCTCAGTCCCCATTTTTATGCCCTCACTTCAACTTTTAAGCATCTTTTAAAATTCAGAAGACTTACAAACTCAAAGAAACCCTTTAGGGAACATTTATTGCTTACTCTCCTCCTCCAATTCCCTACCATGCTTGCCTTATACCCTCATCCTGGTACATCATCAAATAATGTTTCTTTTGTTTTTTAAATAACTTTATTTATTATTTTTTAATGTGGTGCTGAGGATCTAACCCAGTGCCTCACATACGCTAGGCAAGCATTCTACCACTGAGCCACAATCTCAGCCCCCAATAAAGTTTCTTCTTGTAATGTAAATATTCCATTCATCCATCACTTCACTTCACTTCACTTCACTTATTCATTCATTCCTTATGTTGTTTCCCTTGCCTGGAATATAAATTTTATTCATTCTTCAAGTGCCACCCACTCAACTAAGCCAAATGTACACTATTCTTGGCTTCATTCATTGATTCCCCCTCTGTGATCAGCTTGAACTGAGAGTCCTGAATTTCCAGCTTTCACCCTTCTTTATTTCCTGTGTGTTCATGAATTCCATGTTAAATTTCTTCTGCTTCCTGTCAAATTTCAAGCTACATGAGGGCGGAAGCTGTTTTATGTAGTTTTTGATGTTTTCCAGAATTGTTTGCACATTCACAAATGCACAATGTGGCTTAGCTGAACTTGTTTCCATTGTCTAATGAGTTGTCCTTATACTCACCTTACTCAAAGAGAGAAAGAAAATGACCATTTTTTTTTCAAACATCTCTTTTTTGGCCAAATACTATGCTCAGAATTTTACATATACTCTCTTATTTAAAACTTAAAAGCCCTGTGAGTAGAATGTTACTGTCTTATAGGTTGGAACAGTTTAATAAATTGTGTTAACAAGTTGGCATTTGGACCCAGGACCTTCTGACACCAAAACCCATACACCCTTTGCTCCAATGCAAGGCCTTCAGTTTAGTTTTGCATCTTCCTTTTGTGATGTTTTGTGATGATACTCTGCATCTGTACTTTTCCTCCCTGAAAAAGAGTCTGCTGTCAGGAATGAAGAGTGACACTGTATCCAGGAATGGCATTCTGTCCTGCTCCCTATACCCTGCTTCATGCCAAAGTGGAAATACCCTTCCTCACGTGTAGTCTGCTTAATACATAAGTAAAGTAGGGTGTCCACCTGCCTTTAACTTTTTTTACTGGAGTAAGAGCATTTTTTAATGTAGAATAACTCTGGGCTCTGAAGCCCCATGGTGCTTCACAGAGCACCTAGGGATATGCTTGCATGTTCAGCCTCCTACACGCTGACTTAGGGGGTGTGAATGGCCTTGTTGAGCATGGTGACTTTGGAATCTCTTTGTATAACTAGCTCCGGAGAATGTCCAGACTGACAATACGAATCTGGATTTGTTCTGTTGTGTTTTCTGTCACAGGGATTCAGAGCAAGTCCTCGGCACATCAGACGGCGGGTTGCAGCAGCCGCAGCTGCCCGACTGGAAGAAGTGAAGCCCGTGGTGGAAACTCACCATCAGAGTGAGCAAGAAACTTCAGTGAGGAAGCGAAGAATCAAGAAAAATAGCCGAGTCCAACCAGAATTTTACCACTCTGTTCAAGGTGCCTCAACCAGAAGGCCTGTAAGTAGAGAACTGTCCTTTGTAAGAATATTAAATACTACCAAATGGTGTAGTCATTCTCTTGGTTTAAAAAAAAAATTCAGATCAAATAATGGTGTTGTCCTGTTATTTTCTACAAGTGACTGTGTGCTCACATGAATTCCAGCAAGAACGGTGGCTTCTTGAAAGGTGCTAGGCCAGATAGTTTTTGGAAGATGAGAGTTAGTCACTGTCAAGCAGATTGATATGAAAACTGGTGATTTTCCTGCTCCATTGGAGTGGGGGTCTAGAATGAGCACAGGGACTAGAGTGCCAACAAGAGGAGGTGTCCTGATGACATCAGAGCTGGTCAAAGGGCAGCAATAAGGCCAGTCTTATCAGGTGGGGCTGGAGTCTCTTGTGGGCACTGATCCCTGCAGGAGGTGTGTGGGCCCCGGAGGCCTGAGCTCCCCTTTGCAGCCAGCACGGTGACTGTGGCAGTGCCTCTCCAGTGTGGCCTGGAGACTGTTCAAAGTCAGCAGTGCCTTTATTAACTTGGTGCCCTGTGTCTCCACTGGCTGCGGTGCTGCCTTTCCTGGGGAACTCAGGCTCAACTGGAAGCTGATTTCAACATTCTTCTCACTTCCTGAGCACATTGTTCTAGGTGCTGATTGTTTTTCTTGGTGGGGTTCTGGCACGTGGACTTTTAAACCAAAGTTGTGAGAGTTAAGGATTCAGGGCTTGAAAATGCTGTCACTTAAAAACTTAAAAAAAAAAAGTATTACAAGAATGCAATAATTTTGCATTGCTTTGGTGGGGAACTAAATTCCTTTACAGAAAAGGTGGTTGTTATTATTAACCAGTTGCAATGTAAGTACTGTAAAGTGTTGCTGAATGACAGCAACACATTCTAAGAAATGTGTCTTTAATTGATTTTATTGTTTTGCAAATGTAGAATATACTTACACAAACCTAGGTGGTATGGCTTAGGCTTTTTGTTCCAAGGACCAGACTAAATCAAGCAGGAGAGAAAATGATGCAAACAAGAGACTTGATAAACATGATGTCTGAAACTGAGGCTGGCATAACACGGCATACAGGCTTATAGTAAGCTTTGTTTTAATAACTAGAAAGAGGACACTCTTAAATAATGATAAAAAACATAGCATTGTAAACATACAAACCAGTAACATAATCGTGGATTTTCAGTAACAAGCATTATGTACATAATTGTTTGTACTGTGCTTTTGTGTGAACAGCAGTATTTTATACTAGCATCAGAGTTTTTATACTAGCATCACTACAAACACATGAAGAGTGCATTGATCAAGATATTATGATGACTATGATGTCACTAGGTGTTAGGAATTTTCCAGCTCCATTATAATCTAATGGGACTGCTGCATATATTATCTGTCACTGACCTAAATGTCATTATGTAGCATGTGACTATATATTTAGAGATGAAAGTCTTGTCTTTTCTTGATTTAATGAAACAGAGGCCATCTAAGTAGAATTTGGTATCTATACAGAGAAACAGGAAATGGAAAGTTTATTTATTCAATAAATGTATGCTTTTTATACAGGAATAAAGGATATACAAAATATATTAGTAATAATTATTGAGGGCTTGGAGTGTGACAGGCATAATTCTATGTCACTCATTTAACAATCCTACAAGGTCAATGTTGTTATTATTCCCATTTTATGGATAATGAAATTGAGGCTTAAAGAGGGTAAATAATTTGCCTAAGGTGTGACCCAGTTGGTTTGGACAGATTTTAGGGATCCAGGTAGCTTGCTTCCAGATCTCGAGCACTTACGTCTACAGTAATATATAATACATGGTTTCTAGGAGTTCACAGCTGAGTCAGTCAACAGATATGCAAACAAGTATATATAATGCATGTTCTGTGTCATGAGAGTTCTGTTGTAGAGTTTTGCACTAGGTACTGGGAAGCATCTTGGATGGCCAGAAGTAGTTACAACTAAGCAGTCACCTGAGATGAGTACAGAAAGGTAAGAAAAAGTTCATCAAGTGGAAAGTGAAAAGTAGGTGTCTCAAATAAGAAGCACAGAGGCATAAAAGGACATGGCAGACTCAGTAAAAAACTTAGGGGTTGCCGATGAATCTGTATGGGTTAGGTAGGGGCAAATGAGACTTGTGTATTATGAGCTTGTGTATTATGATTCTGTGATGAGCATCAGTTGAAGGTAGAGAATGGGTGCATTTGTTCTCTTGCTTAGAATCTAGCTGTAGTTCTTTTGGTGGCACCAGGGGTTGAACTCAGGGGTGCTTAACCACTGAGGTACATCTCCAGTTCTTTTTAATATTTTAAATTTTGAGACAGGGCCTTGCTAAATTGCTGAGGCTGGCTTTGAACTCACAAACCTTCTGCCTCAGCCTCCTGAGCTGCTGGGATTACAGGCGTTCACCACTGTGCTCAGCTCATTCTTTGCATCTCATCTCCACAAATGAATCAGAATAGAGAGGTAAGACATTATTTTCACAGTTTAGAAACTCTCAACCACCTTTATTTTCTTACAAACCCTTGAGATAATTACTGTGGTTAATAAGATATCTTTGTGTCTCTGTGACTTTGAACCCATTCTCTACTTTGTCCTTGAATGTGATTTCTTCTGCTTGCCTAGTGAACTCCGATTTACCTTTGAAGACTGACTTGTGCTCACATGATATGTTTACTGAAGTCTTTTCTGATCCTTATTTTTAGAATGAGCTGCCCTTCATTCCGATAAATGTCAGTACTTTGTACAGACCTTTAACATAGCAGGCATCTCAATGAAAAAGGAGGGCTCTGTAGTAATACCCACATAGGTTAAAATCCTGCTTTGTATATCTGCAGGAAATGGTTGTCACACTTAGTGGGTTTAACTGGAGAGAATTCCCCCCTACCTGCCTGCCCCCCGGGGATTGAACCCAGAGGTGCTTAATCAGTGAGCCGCATCCCCAGTCCTTTTTATTTTTTATTTTGAGACAGGGTATCACTAAATTGCTTAGGGCCTCGTTAAATTGCTGAAGCTGGCTTTGAACTTGCGATCCTCTTCAGCTGCAAGATTATAGGCATGTGCCACTGTGCCTGGCTGGAGAGAGTTTTACAGAGGGACTATGGAGGTGTAGATAGGGCAGGGTACTTATGGAGGTATGGATAGGGCAAGGTACTTCTCTAGTCTACAAGTGGAACATTCCTTTCTACTACTCCTGACCTTAAGAGGCAACCGGAAGCAGTCAGTGGTCTTGCTAGATCCTCATAGGAAGATCTGGAACTGTGGAAGAGCCCTTTCACAGGAGCTGGCTGTGGCTGTGGAATGCAGCTACTACTTGAGTTTTCATAAGTCAGGAAGGAGCAGGGGGAGGGGGTACATGTCCTCTTAGCCCCTGTGGTGCTTCCTGTTGACCCAGCCTAACTGGTAGCCACAGTGCGAAGTAGCTTGTATAGTACAAATCTTAGAGATCAGGCTTCCAGTGACAGAGAGCAAGGCAGAGATGGGCAGAGTACCTGAGAAGGGGACAGGGACAGCACAGAGTGAGAAATATACATGGTAGCCTTTCTAAGTTGTTTCAACTCTTTGAGACCCAGCTTCCTTATTGTATGATGACAGTGGCTGTCTCATAGAGTTGTGAGGATGAACTGAACTAATGCATTGAAAAAATATGTCATGGTGATCTGTTTAGAATGGACACTCAGTAAGCGGTAAGTTTCTTTCCTTTCTCTTCTCCCATAGACTATGACTTCGTATTTTGAGGGCCATATTGTGTGGTCCAGAATATCTCCTAACATCTGGCATCCAAATGCATTTTATTGATTAAATGAATGAGTAATATTTATGTGTGAAATAGAGCAAAGGGAATGAGTGTACTATAGGAATTTAGAGTATGCAGAGGGGTTCTTTCATATCATAAATAGGATGGTTTGGGGATATCTATGGGAGACCTGGGATTGCTTTGGTTTGAATTGGCTAGGCAGCAGGTAGTGGAGTAGGTTTAGGAAATGGAGAAGCAAAATTACTGAGAACTGTTTGAATGTGGGATTTATCTAAGATAAGTACAAAATAATGCTGGAAAGACAGATTGGAGCCAGAGTGTATTCCAGACAGCCACCGATTTAAAGTTTACTTCCTGTGCTTCATAGAGACACTGGAAGAGTTGAGTATTGGGAGTTTAAGAAGACTAAACATGTTCAGGGTGAGCTAGGGACACAGGATGGACGACAGTTTAGTAACCACTGCAGAGGTCTAGGTGTGAGGTGTTTAGTGCCTAAACTTCAGCCTAAAGCTTGGCATGCTCTGCTGGCATCTGATATCATTGCTGATGGGGAATCTGAGGATGGCCTTTACTTCCCTGGAGGAGCACTTGGAAGAGTGAGAGATTAGGGGTTAGGAAATAGCGGTGCAGGCTACTCAGTTGCTTGGAGCACAACAACATTCAGGAGGTTAGGGTGGATGGGGAGTTATTTAGGGCAGGTGGAACTTACTTCCTCCATCTGACTGCATCTCCTATCAGTTGTCTCGGAGAAAGAAATTGTCAAAGTTTGTATTGAGGAGTCTGTTGGCTACTTGTCTTACATGATTCCTGTGCAGTCTTCTGGAACATTATGGCCTCTGCTCAATTTCTGTGTTTTTTTTGTGTGTTTTTTTTTTTTTTCATATGGGACTCAAACTGAAGCTTCTGAAGCTTTGTGTCATCTAATGGATTTGGTTCGGTGCAGTTGGTCCTACCTGTTACAGCTACCCTTTTTTCCACAGGCCCAAATCTGTGGTGTTTCTAACGTACACATTTGGAGAAAGTCAGTGTTAGCACATGGTGCTATAAAAGCAACTCTGGTTTTGGCTTGGAGATGCAATAAAAATAAATCAGCTGCTGTGATTTAGGATTATTTGAAAGATTTTATATGGAGCACTCCAGGCATTTCTTGTGGCATTCTGAATAAGTCATAGGCCCACGAGTGAGAAAGACTGAAACAGAGGTAGCTGTGCAGGAAATGAATCAGAAAATGTGACTTTGCAGTTTCAGACAAATTGTAGTAGAACTGTCCTCTTGATGAAGTGCCACATGGGGTGCGTTATACTTAGCATCTTTGGCTGCTCTGACCCATGTACTTATTCTGAATTCATAATTTATATACTCAGACATGCCTCTAAGAATTTGTAATGAGGATCACTGATATAAACAATTAATAATACATGTGTTTTTTTATGTCACGCCTTTGGAGAATTAGATGTCTCTAAGGTTGAGTAAACAAAAAATTTATCCTGATTTTCTCTGAGGTTACATCTTAGAATTTATACTTATATTATTATCTGTTACTAGGAAGCTTAGAAGTTTTGTAGCCACCCCAGAGGAGGAAAGAAATCTCCCTTTGAGCTTTAGTATTTTGACATTACAAAGCATTTTTTTGGTTTCTGAATCCTAGAGTCTTTAAACATCATTGTCTTACAACTAAGAGCATTGCGTGTTTACGTCATTGGCCATACTTGGACATTGTTCTCTGTGCTCTTCTCTATCGTTACTATTTTTTTCTCTCATTTGCTCTTCCCTGCAATTCTCTGGGATGGGTGCTCGCTTTCCAAAGTCACAGTGCTGGTAGGTAATGGAGCTAACACTTAGACCTATGCACACACGACCCCATGCAGGGTAAGCAGAAAATGGGAAATTCAAAATGAGCACATTACTTATGCTACATATTATCTTACTTTACCCCCCTAAAGTATTTTAATCTGCATAGATGGCAGCTATGTACAGAGCATCTGGTGGGCCTGCTTTTCCTGTGTCAGAAAAACAGCAGGAGTCATTTTCCTTATCGTTACTCACACGAACCTGCTAATATATAACAACTCCTAGGCCCAAGAAATATTTACGTGTCTGAGGTTGGGGGTTTCGGTACAGGGAAATAAAAGTTTTAGATCATGAGTAAATAATCAAGCATAACCTATTTTATTCCCATTACATTTCACTAATTCCAGTTTTCTGTACGCTACATTGGGATTGCCTCCATTTCCTCATGAATTAGAATCTCTGAAACCTCACTTGGTGAATCCTTCCAGGTCATTGTCCAAGCTGTACCTTGCTTCCTTTGATGGTCTTTGAGCTTCTGTCCTCTTACTTTTGTGGTCCTACCATAGGCAGATACCTGGATTATTGAACCTGACAATTTTGACGTAGGAGTTGAGACAGGTCTGACACAGGTGATTGAGTTATTTTGTTTTCTCAAATGGTGAATACAGAGGATGAAGAAGGTTTGGGCTGTGGGGTGGAAATACAAATTTCCATTTTGAACATGTTATGTTTGAAATATCCATAAGACATCCTAGTATCTGGATATCATGGAAGATACGAATCTGAATTTGAGAGTCATTAGTACATAAATATTTTTAAATCTATGGCACGGGATGAGATGGCCCAGGAAGTGGATATTAGTAGAAAAGAGAAGGGAGTTGAAGATGAGCCTCGAGTTCCATCAGTGATGAGAGTTTGGGAACATGATTATTACATTGAAATGAGTTTGGCCTATAGCTGCCTTCATATATGTTTTAAATTTGGTCTAAAGGTTTCTTGGTACATAGTGAAGTATAGCATAACTTGTTGTGTAACAGATGTAAAATAACTTAGTTTTGTAATAAGTAGCAGAATTTCAGCCAATCATAGAGCCTCAGTTAGAGATAGGCAGATAGCTGTTCAAATCAGGTTGAAATAAGGCAGCCACCAAATTTTATCCAATTAATCTCTCTGTGTACATTATTTCTACATTCACTATCATACTTCCTTTTCTCTGGCTATAAATAAAACCTGCACAGGTGGTGGGGTGGAATATTCTGAACCATTTTTGGTCTGGACTGCAGCTTGATTCTGGAATTATAAATAATGCCGATTCAGAACTTCCTATGGGGCTGGGGTTGTGGCTCAGTGGTAGAGTGCTGGACTGGCATGGATGAGGCACTGAGTTTGATCCTTAGCACCACATAAAAATGGATAAAGTAAATGGTACTGTGTCCATCTATAACTAAAGAAAAAAAAAAGTACTTCAAAAGTAGATTTGTGGGGCTAGGGATGTAGCTCAGTTGGTAGAGTGCCTGCCTTGCATACACAAGGCACTGGGTTCAGTCCCCAGCACCAAAACAACAACAACAACAACAACAAAAAACCCAACCCACAAAACAAACAAAAAAACCCCTAATAACAACAAAAACTCAATTTGTTTTAATTTTCTCTTTTAATGAGTGAAAAGGAATACAGTTCCTTTATATCTATACTCTCCTTCTTCCTTTGCAAGTGTAGATAGATGCTTTAAGCTGAGTTGGGTCCAGGGCTCCTGATTTTGGTTTAAGGTTACTCATTTTAAATCAAGAGAAGGTCACTCAGGTAGACTAGAGAAAGTAGCTGAAAAAGGTCACTCCCCTACACTAACCTCCTTCACCTTACCCTTGTTTTTCTTTCTTTTTGTGTGTGTGTGTGTGTGTGTGTTGTTGTTTTTACGTCTTGAGGATATTTTCTACTTTTGTGATTGAAGCTTAGTTTGTTGTAAGGCTGCAGGATATTTTGGAACATAACATAGTTTTAATTTTTTAAAATTAGTGTTACCAAGATTTTAGGTCATCTTTTTTGTTGGGAGCCTGTTGCAATGTAGAAAAGACTAAAGGCACATCCTTGATCTTATTGAAAACATAGCAGGGTGTTTCTTTGTTCTTTTCCTGCTTAGATTATGAAATGGTCTTCCCTTTCTTTCCCTTTCCTTTTCAAATATGTTGGACCAGGCAGCTTTATTTGCATAACCTCAGGATATTTCCCCTCCTGGGGAAGGCTTGACTGTAGAGCACATACCTTATGTTGGCTAATTAATTGGTAAATACAAGCTCTAAAAGGAAACCTTCCTTTTCTTTGCTTCCTAGAGAATGAATTGAGTTAATAAAGTCAAATATCTCTTGCTAACTTCCTGAAAAGGATTTTATTAGATGAAGCTCATAATGTTTAGTGAGTCTTTGCTACATATTGTTACATCTGCCTCTTCAGGTTCTGAATCAGTGGAGTCTTGTAAAAAATTTCACTTATTGCGTATTTGTTATCAGCAGGTATGGAAATGATTGTACACAGGAGCATGCCGAGTAAGTGGACTGTATTGAGTAAACAGTGGTAATATGGACAGTGTTTGGTTTCCTGAATGTCTTATGAAACAAAGATTAACTAGGTGAAGGAACTCGCATGCTATGTTTGGAGGAAAACAGGCTTGTTTTTCTAACTTATAATTCTGACATCCACATTTTGATTGCAGTAAGGCCTCTTTGCTGTTCTGCTTTCCTTGTACTCAGTGTTGCCTGATATCTTTAAAACTTTAAATTCTTTAAACTCCAAGCAAAAAAGCAACTTAAAATATTCAGATAGCCACTTACACTTTCAAAATTCTTGTGTATCAAAGGGAAAATGAAACCTCTTTTAAAATGGTATAGATGAGGGCTGGGGATGTGGCTCAAGCGGTAGCGCGCTCGCCTGGCATGCGTGCGGCCCGGGTTCGATCCTCAGCACCACATACCAACAAAGATGTTGTGTCCGCCGAGAACTAAAAAATAAATATTAAAAATTCTCTCTCTCTCTAAAAAAAAAAAAAATGGTATAGATGATTACTTTACCTCAAAAGAGAATAATCCTTAAATTGTCTGCGAAGATGGGTATAAGTTCCTTTACTTTGGAGGACACAACCCCCAGCCCTGTTTTCTTATTTATTCTGAACAATCACTTTGTGCATGGTGTATAATCTTTGGTAATACATTTTTAGTTGTACATGGACACAATACTTCTATTTTATTTCTTTATGTGGTCTTTGGGATGGAACCCAGTGCCTCATGCATACTATAGGCAAGCGCTCTACCACTGAGCCACAACCCCAGCCCACTTAGTTGTCAAATGGTAAAGTAGATAATCAGTGCTAATGCTGGGTACCACTGACATATCAACTGTATCAACATTGATCCCCCACTTTGTGTAGCTCAGCATCACTAAGATGGATAAAGATCAGATAATTAAATTAATCTAGTGTTAAACAATTAAGTTTAAACACCCTTGTGCACTGTTAGTGGGAATGTAAAATGGTGCAGCTGGCTATGGAAAAATAGTATGGCAGTTCTTCAAAAAACTGAAAATAGAATTACTATGTGACTTTCAATTCCATTGCTGGATATATGCCCAAAAGAATCAAAAGCAGGGTATCAAAGAGATATTGAATACTCATGTTCATAACAGCTTTATTCATAATAGCCAAAAGACAGAAGCAATCCAAGTGTCTTTCAATGGATTAATGGGTAAACAGAATATGATGTATACTTAGAGTGAACTGTTATTCAACCCTTTAAAAAAGGATGGGAATTCTGACACATGCTAAAACACGGAAGAATCTGGAGGACGTTGATATAAATAAGCCATTATGTTAAGTAAAAGAAGACAAATTCTTATGATTCCACTTTTATGAAGTATTTAGAGGTGAAAAGGGAGTTGTTTCATGGATATGAGTTTCGGTTTTGCAAGATGGCAGGAATTCTGGAGATTGTGTAATATCAATGTACATAACACTTCAGAATTGTACAGTTAAAAACTATTAGGATGGAAATTTTTATGTTATATATGTTTTACCACTATTTTAAAAATTAAGTTTAACCAGATCAACTATAGGCAAGGAGGCAAAAAAATAACTTAAATAAAAGTTCATCAAATAGGACCCAAAATGCTAAGAACATTAGAGAAGAAACACACTTAGCTTATTTTAAAGCCAAATTATCATGAAATATGAGAGGCACAGAGGAAACAAAAGGAAATTACAAGCAGGAAATGCTAAGAAAAAGATTTAATTGTGATTGGGGGACGTTTTCTTATATACTCTTTTCGGGAATGTCTGGATTGAATATCTAATGACAAGACACTGATTCATATGAATGAAATGAGAGGTGGGATCACTGCTCATAAATAATAGAATCTTGGTTATGGCTCAGTGGTAGAGCACTTGCCTAGCACATGCAAAGCCCTGGGTTTGATCTTTAGCACCACATAAAAATAAATAAAATAAAGGTATTGTGTCCAACTACAATTAAAAATATTTTTTCAAAATAATATAGAATCTACATAGAATATAACTTTTAATTGGGGCTTTAAGGATATTGTATGATACATTTCCCTGTGAGCTAAAACATTATATTCGGGAAAAACAATATTGACCTAAAATGATGTAAAGTTGCATTTTAATTCAAAAGATTGCAATATTTCATGATCAGTTTGTATTCTTATATTTTAAAAAAGCTCTCCAGACTTTAGCAAATAGGCATGTTGATGTCATTGGGAGCTAAGATTTACAGTGAAAGAGAAAGATATAAATATAATCAGAGAAGTTACAAAAATCCCTATAATTTCAAAATGGAATTGGAAATATCAATTTGAACTCAATTAAATCATTAAAAAATGTATTATATCCTAACTCCGTCCACTGAAGAGATCTATAAACAGTAGTATACCCATATAGTAGGATCCTAAAATCATTTCTTACACAAAGGCTATAAGGCTGTGACTTTGGTTGGTTTCCTTCAACAAAACCTGGGGGAAGGGGATTCTTGTGAAAGTGACTTTCTGAAGGAGAGTGCTGTGCAGTGGAGCGAGGGAAACAAGTCAGGACAGGGGGTGGAATCTAATCTACAAGGATGTGGGCTTGGCCAGAGACCAGTGTCACCCCAGTCTTGTACTTAGCTCTGCTTCATAAATTGCCCTGTAGGTCGTTTCTACTAGAAACAAGCCTTTTGTCCCTCATTGCATTCAGTCATTAGCCATAGACCCTTTTAGAGACAGCTCTGAAGAAGGGGCAGCTGTGCACCATTAGCAGCCAACTCTCACAGCAGGTGGGAGGTGAGGTTATTGGCCAGGTGGAGGCCATCCAGGCAGGGCACTCATAGAAATCATCCTGGACTTCTTGGGGATATGGTTGATTCCAGATCTGGCACTGGAAATGTAGAATGAGCCAGGAACATCTTGTGAAGCCAGAAAGCAAGGACACATCAAGGACTTCTGGGGTCCTGTCAGAAGGACCAGGAGTCAACTAGAAAAGCCCCTACTGCATAGTCAATTTGAATAGCAATCACAGTGTGTTGAAACACATCAACATATTTAAAATTCATGAGTCTATAATATATATTTTTAAAAATTTTTTAGTTGTAGATGGACACAATACCTTTATTTTGTTTATTTTTTTAATGTGGTGCTAAGGATTGCACCCAGTGCCTCACACATGCTAAATGAGCGCTCAACTACTGAGCCATAACCCCAGCCCGAATTCTATGATATTTTAAAAAATGACTTCATCAATGACCTTTGAAAAATGTTAGGGAGCCAACTCACCTTCTGAAATGTGTTAAAGGGAAAGAATCAAGCATTATCCTGTCTTTGCTGTAAAACTTATTCTACATGGTAATCGGATAATTTTCCGGGGAGAGGAAATGATGCAATCAGAATGTCACTATTTTTCGAACTTTAATGAAATAATGAACCTAGACAATGGTTGTCAATGACTGTTAACATGTATGAGAGAGACAACCACGTGTATGTGCCTTCTGATGAAAGTATACAATAATGCCACAGTCTGGCTGGGCACAAAATCACGAGCCACTCACAGCCTTGTAGATTCAAACAGCAATTCTTTATTCCCGAACTCACATCGGCACTCTACACACACGTTCTGGGGAAATCCACGTTCTGAATCCCCAATACTCTCTGAATCCTGCGCCCGCGACAGGATACGCCGCCCTATTCCCAGCAGGGTACACCTTAAACCTGGAACCGCCCTAAACCGAAGGAGCAGGATACTCCCTAAAACCTGATCTGCCCTAAACCCGGATCCGCCCTGGTCCTTGAGCAAGGTCACCTTACTCAAGCATACATGCAATGTCACTGCAAATGACCTGGGTCCAAAGTCAAGCCCATTTCCACAATGGAGGATCCTTCCTCTAAGCAACATGGAGTAGGCTGACAAAGAAATTGCCATGCGTTATTCCTACTTGGCAATGGCTCTCAGCACAATAATACTTCTGAAATATTCTTGCCAAAAATTGAACCTAAATCATCTTAAACTGCTAGTTCTAGATTTAAACAGAATATAGGAAACAGAAGAATATGTTAAAGGATATGGTGCAGATAGTTATCAGAATCAGACTGTGGGAAACTCTAGGACAAATAAATACTCTCAGTTTCTTAAGCAAATAAATTGTAGGAAGCAAATATGGGAGCTGTAACCAGCCTACAGATCGAGAGAGACTAAGGCAGCTACTAACCAGGTGTAATGTGTCTGAATTATTTGGTTGAACAAAGTGTCAAAAAGAGTTACTGAGAAAAGTGGGGAAATTGAATGCTGGATATTTGACAGTATTAATAACTTTGTATTAATATTTTTAGGCTGATAATGGTATTGTGATTTTGAAAAAATACTTATTTTTTTAGAGAAGCACCTAAAATATTTACTAATGATATAATAAAATCCCTATAAAAGGCATTAAAATAATCCAGAGGATGGGGAAGAAAATGTGGGCTAAGTTGAATCAACACTGACCAGATGTTGGTAGTTGTTGATGCTTGGTGTTATTTAAAGGGGGTTCATTTTATTTTTCTTTTATTGTATAATCTTGAAAATTTTCATAATGATACATTTAACACATTAGAAAATGGAAACAGAGCCTTTATTTGAAGTTTTTTATCATCAACACTTTGCTTCATTAAGTTCCTCTGAGTTTTGTTTTCCATGGAGAAAGCCTAAATTTTTGTTAATAATATTTCTAGATTTTAGGTCTTTATTATTAGAAGGTTTTAAGAGAGGAGGTATTATTCCCATGGCTAGCTTTTTTAAAAAATTTATTTACGTATAAGTTTTTTTAGGTGGATACATTAGTTTGTTTTTATGTGGTGCCGAGGATCGAACCCAGTACCTCATGCATGCTAGGCGAGCACTCTACCACTGAGCCACCACCTCAGCTCCCAATGGCTAGCTTTTGATGTTTTGTAATTTTTTTCTTTTAACAAAGAACTATTTGCTAGGTTTTGACCCTTTACTTAGAACATTTAAAAAACTTATTAGTGAATGGCATATAAAATGAAATAATTTAAAAATTTAAATAATGTCAAATGGACAAAAAATTATGTAGACATATTTTATGTTTTATTATCTAAAAGCTGATTCTTCCTTAAGAAGAAGAATTATTATTGGTAGGTTTATGGATATGAGAATAGAGTCATTATTAAAATAAAACTGACTCAAAGAAGCGTGCCTTCATGTTGCTTGACTTTGCTTACTGAAATGCAAATGATACCTGGTTTAACAATTTTGTTTTTCACAGAAAGTAGAATTCTTCCATTCCTGTATTACTGTATTGTAGCAAATTACACTTCTGTCTTCTCACAGAGCTCATGAAATTTTGATGATGGCTAAAATGCAAGATATTGAGTTGCCCAATCGATTTGAGTTAATCTTTAATATTGACATCACATTCCATTATGTGATTTTCTATTCAAGAGATGGTTTTCCAGTGGTGGGTCATCTGCTTTCATTTCTTGCTAATACTTTTGCCAATGATTTACACTTATCTAGTTCTGTTTAAAGCTTAGTTTAGAAAGTTTGAAGCTGTCATTAGTTAGGATGCTGTAGAATTATCTGTGAGTTTTCTTTATATTTGGGCATGGATAGTTGATAATTTTTTTTAGCATACGTTTTAGCGGCTTTGCCAGATGTGTTCACCCTCTCTAAAACTGGACAGTAGTTGTGGAGTATTAAAGAAGCAATGAGGTCCTTGTAGGATGTGTGCTTTCATGCTATTAATTTTCATGACTTGCAGCCACAGAAAATAATTATTTTTAAGTGATTGGCATCAGTGTTGAAAACGAGCCCTTTCCTCTTAGCCATCAGAGTAGCCACTTCCCTTAAACTGTGATAACAATCAATTGACACATTATTTTTAGCCTTTTCTTCTGCATTCCAAGAAAGTTGAACATGATTGAGCATAAACCTTCATTCCAGGAGATCTAAAGGGCAAAAATTGTACATTCAGTCAGAACATACACTTTAAAGTGGAGTTCCGTTTTCCTTCAGCTCTTTGGAGTTTTAAACAAGAGGTGACCAAAAATTTGTCAGCCACGATTCTTGGCACCTTCCCTGCCCTACCCTCTGTTTGCTTGGCACCTTTTTTTGTCTCTGTGGAACAAAAAATTAGCCACCTATTTAATAAGAGGTAAGCTTGATTTCTTCCACAGTGACAAATTACAGACATTGTGATTCTTCCCATAAAGAGAAATGACTTGGATTAAATTTCAGATTGATCTGTTTTTGTATTTACATGATTGCCTATTTCTGGTAGTAAAAGACTTGAGTGTGGTTTGAGCGTTTTAGAACTCCAGGGCCCAGAGCCTGCTCTTAAAAAAAACCCTGGCTTTTTTTTTTTTAAATAAAAATAGATTGTTGGTGAAGGTGGGAGGTGGAGTGGGAAGATGAGTCAGTGGGTGTCAGGCTTTGTCTGATTCTTTTGACACTGTTTGCTTTATATTCTTAGTTATTTTCATTTGTTCTTTTATTTCCTTAGGTATATGTAACTTTGAATAAGAGGTTATTTTATATTACTAGGCATTGTACAAGTATTTCACTAATTGATATATTAAAATATCTCTTTCATTAATTAATAGAATCGGAGGAGCTGAAAAACTAACAGTACCGATTTCTTAGAAACACAATAAAATTGTTTTTTCAGTTTTTTTTTTTTGTTGTAGTTCTGTCTCTTAATCTAACTTCAGTAACAAGAAAAACTAAATCATCTTAGAGGAAAGAGACTGTGCTTTGTGTTTTAAACCTTAACCCCAAAGACTTGTAGGATTTCAATAAATATTTAATAATGAATCTCTGGTCTGCTTTTTCTCTGAGTAGTTATTACTTAGCTTTCATGGAGTAGGAGAAATCTGTAAGGTGAGAAGTCAGAGTGAGGAGGAGTGGAGAAAAGGAAAATTATAGGCTCAATTATCATGACTGATTGTCAAGTTGAATTGTATTTTATATATCCAAGACACCTTTCTCAATACTCTTTTGAAAGTTACCTACTTACTGTGGAAACAGAAATTAAAATTTTTTCTCATAGGCTACAATAACACATTTTATTAATGAGCTAGATCCAGTTTAATTTTGAGTTAGGAAAAACCTTTTGGTGAATGTAAGCAATGCAACAGAGTGGCTAAGAGGGGAACATTTGGAGTCACAGCGAGTCACGAGTTTAAATTCTGATTTAGCACTTAACTAGCTTATTGCCTTTAGGGCAAGTGACTTACTTAGCTTCTCTGTGGCTTAGATTCCTCAACTGTAGAATGGGGATCCTAACTTCTTAATGTTATTGTGTGGCTTACCCTAGTTACAGATTTGAATAAGCAAGAAAATTTAATCATACTACACTATTTAATTTAGTGGTGAATCATATTAACATGGAATTAATTATTAAATCACTAAATATGAATTTAAGATCAAATTATATAAGAAAACTATAATATTTGTCTATCATAAAAGAAACTCAATAGATAATATATAAAATAAATGAATCCAGAGATAGCAGTATGTGCATTATATTGCAGTCAGGGAACATTCTTTGATGAGGTGACATTTGATTAGAGACCTTTGTCAGTGATGGAGCCATGTATCTGAGTAAGAGCCTTTTAGATCAAATGCTTTTTATCATTTTGTTAGTCTTAATTTATGGATATGTTTTACTTTGAAAATAAAATTCTATTTAGAAATGAATGGGGAAGGCAGGTGGAATGGCACAGGCCAGTAATCCTAGCTAGACAGGAGGTTGAGGCAGGAGGATGGCAAGTTTAAGGCCAGCCCTAGCAATTTAGTGAGCACCTGTCTTAAAATAAAAAATAAAAGGATCTGGGAATGTAGCTAAATGTTAGAGCACCCTGGGTTTAATCCCTAGTACTGGAGTATGTGTGTGTGTTTGGGTGGGGGGAGAATGGAAGAAAATGAATGGGACATGGAAAGAGCATTTGTGAATTATTCTTTAAAGAAGTTTGCCTGATAAGGAATTTAGGAAGTAAGCTAGGGAAGATGTAGGACTCAGAAAGGTCTTTCTTAGGATGAGAGACATTTGAGAGGTTTAGGGAGAAGAAAGGGGTCTTTCCCAGGCCTAGATAGAATGAAGGTGAGATAAGAGCAGAGATTAGATTTTGTGATAGGTAGAGGCTGTTAATAGGAGCAGCACAGAGGGCCAGTTGGTGTTGGAATATTGTGCATAGGTTGAGGGTCAAGCTTCCTGGTTGAATGATATTTTCAAAGCAGGCTTCAGCAGTTCAGGATTAGGAGTTAAGGGGAATGCTTCAGCTGGTTCAAGTTGGAGGTAGAATTGATAGCTCTGGAGAAGTTGGCTGGGAGGCTGATATCAAGAGAAAGCTTGAAAGGATACATGACGAGGGTGAATGAGGAAGAGTAGGAAATCTCCATGGCAGCCCTGGGTGTGACCTGGAACAAAGAGGATTGGAGGTCAGGATTAGATTGAAGGGGAGTGAGAGCCTGGAGAGCCAGAAATTTGAGGTTGTATTGTTGGATTAGAATGAGAGGTTCCAGGACTGGGGATGTGGCTCATTGGTAGAGTGCTTACCTACGATGCTCAAGGCCCTGGGTTCATCCCCAGCACTGGGGGAAAAAATGAGAGTTGGTTCAGGTTCAGCTCCAGGTAATGTCCTCATTCAGAGTGGGGCTATGGAGTGGCTGGCAGAAGAGGAGAGAGTTGAAGGTTACTTGAGTTTGGGAGGTTAGGAGCTTTGGGGGCTGAGGTGTCTGATGGCTCATCCACATATGTATGGGAATCTTCCTGGATGATGACAGTTATCAAAATGGAGAAGCAGCAATGAGTCAAGATACCAGAGTCCTCAGTGAAGGAGGTGTTGTGGCCAGAGGTCAGACAGTGATAGTTCCGAGAAGGGAAGAGAGTGGTATTGGGTGACCTCAGGGAGGGGCAGGCCTTTGATGGGATGTACAGTAGAAGGAGCAGCCTCTGCCAGAGAGATGCAGTGGTGTAGAGAATGGGAAGGTAATAAACACTTGTGGACTGATAAAGGAAAGATTTGCTTTGTTTGGGGGAGGGTGGAGCTTGTTGATGTTGAAATGAAGATCCTAAAGGGCACATAGAAGGAGTTGGCAGGAAGGGCAGCAGTGGAGGATGTACAGAGCCGCAGGAGTATGGTAGTCTTTGAAAAGAGTTGCCATTGCTGAGTGCACTGGTGCCCACTTGCAGCCCCATTTACTCAGGAGGCTAGGGCAAGAGAATTGAAAGTTTAAGGCTGGCCGTGGCAGCTTATAGAGACCCTGTCTCAGAAAAGCAAAGGACTGGGGATATAGCTTGGTAGCAAAGTACTCCTGGATTCAATCCTCAGTACCAAGACAAACAAACAAAAAATTGCTCATTGGTCGTGAATTTAGGGCAGGATACAAGTATGGCCATGAGGTGTGGTGGTGGGAACTCCATTGGTGCTGCCCCTCTCTAAGCTGTAGGGGTAGACTTTGGGTTGCTGGAGACAGCATATGCCCTTCACACCAGTACTTGGCAGCCGGGCTCTTAGCTACTCGTGTGTCCATTAGACGCTCTAGCTGGTATATAGGGTCTGTAGTCTATTCAAAGCCCTTTTGGCATGATTGGAACCTGGATGTGTATCATGGATTTCAAAATAAGAGAAGTTTGGAACTTGAACTTTAAAAATCTGTATGTAAATGTCTACAAAAAGCATTATAATTTCAAATGGAAGGTTACAGTTCAACTTAAATAATTATACATAAATGAAATTTAGGGTACACAAAAATATCTTAAACATTTATTATTTAAATAATAAAATCCATTTCACTTAATGGAGAAAATGTACTGAATGTGTCAGATCATATGTCTGATGTGACATTGAGGGAACCTGTTAAAAATGTGTTTAGAACCCTGCGAACATCTTAAAGCATCTCTTGCTTGAGTTCCAAATAGAACCCCAGTCAGAAGTTGTTCAGAAGTATCTGTTTGTGTGGAGAAAAGACAGCCGTTTTAATGAATGGTGCTGGGAAAACTGGTTATCCATATGTAGAAGAATGATTTGATATCCTTGAATATCACCCCACACAAAAAAAGTGGGTTAAAGACCAAGAACTTAGACCAGAAACTTTGCAACTGCTAAGGCAGTGACTTCTTCAGTAGCATTTCTATAGCGCAGGACCTAATACCAAGAGTTAATAAATGCGATGGCATCAAATTAAAAAGCTTCTGCACAGAGAAGGAAACAATTAAGAGCTCAAAGAGAGAGACTGCACAAAGGAAGAAAATCTTTGCCTACTGCTCTTCTGACTGGAAATTAATATCCAGAATATATAAAGAACTCAAAAAACTTACCACCTAAAAACCAAATAACTCAATCAATAAATGGACAAATGACAGTTCTCAAAAGAAGAAATATAGATGACCCTTAGATACACGAAAAAATATTCCATATCTTTAGCAATCAGGGCAATGCAGATCAAAACTACACTGAGATTTCATTTCATTCCATTTAGAATGTGAGCTATCCAGAGTACAAATAATAGATCTGGTGAAGACGTGGGGGAAAAAACAACACACTGTGGGTGGGATTGTAAATTAGTCCAACATTATGGAAATCAGTATGAAATTTCCTCAAAAGACCAGGAACAGAACCATATGACCCAGCTATTCCACTCCTTGGTATTTATTCAAAAGAGTTAGAGTCGGCATAGTATAGTGATACATGCATACTCATCTCACTAGATGAAAGGATAAAGAAAATGTGATATACACACATATGGAGTTTTTTTCAGCCATAAGAAAGAATGAAATTACGTAATTTGCTGGAAAATGTATGAAGCTTGAGAACATTACTGTGTGTGTGTGTGTGTGTGTGTGTGTGTGTGGTGCTGGGGATTGAACCCAGGACTTTGTGTATGTGAGGCAAGCACTCTATCAACTGAGCTATATCCCCAGTGAGAACATTACATTAAATGAAATAAGCCAGACTCAAGTCAAGGGTTGTACGTTTTCTCTCTCTCTTTTTTTTATTGATCTTATTATTTTTCTCTTATGTGTGGAAGCTAAAGAGAAAAAGTTGGGAAAAAGTGGAAGGATCACATGAAAATATAAGGGAAATTATAGCATAGAGGAGGGGGAGCAGGGGAGGGAAGAAGGAAGAGAAATAGGAGGTCCTGGGGAATGAAATGGCCAAATTGTCTTGTGTGTATATACAAATGTGTAGCAACGAATTCCACTTTTATGTGTAATTGCAATGCACCATTTAAAAGGAAACTTCCAAAAATTTGTATTTGTGTGCAGTTGAAGATGGTGATTATAATGAGATAATCAGACCCCCCCAAGAGAACTGTTCAGGTAGCTGGGAAGGGAATGTGCTATTCTGAAGAATGTCACCTCTTAAGAGTATTAATTTTGTTGTCTACCTTTAGTGATTTGGAGTTCTAACTTTATTGTTTCTTTGAGATCTCTTAAATATCACATGATTTAAGATGTGTGTGGGGAGATTAGAAAGGACAGGTAATCTGGGCACCTTTGTGGGTGCTTGGAGTCCCAGCTACTCAGGAGGCTGAGGCAGGAGGATCACTTGAGCCCAGGGAGGTTGAGGACATCCTGGGCAACCTAGCAAGACTTCTCTCTCTCTCCCTTTTTCCTTTTGGTACTTGGGATTGAGCCCAGGGGTGTTTTACTACTGAGCCATATCCCTAGCTCTTTTTATTTTGAGACAGGATCTCATTAGTTGTTTAAGGCTTCACTAAGTTGCTAAGTCTGGCCTTGAACTTGTAATCCTCCTGCCTTAGCCTCCCGAGTTACTGGGATTACAAGTGTGCTCCACCGCACCTGGATCAAGACTTGTCTCTTTTATAAAATCTCATGTAATCCCTACAACAATTTTATGAAGTATATGATACCATTCTACTTCTATATCAGAGAAAATGATAAGTCAGTTTTTCCAGATTATATTAGGTCTTAAAACTCAAAATTCAACGTTCTAAATAATACCTACCTTTTTCTTTTTTTAAGTATACAAACTCACTATGTTGCCCAGCCTGGCCTTGAACTCCTGGGCCAGTCTCCTGCTTTAGCTTCCCAAGTAGCTGGGACTATAGGTGCCTGGCTGAGATAACATTTTTGACAAGGTTTTATACTATAAAATGCCCTGTGAATATAGTTATGATTGATAGCGGTCTGAGGTGACAGGGTGGTGATTAAAAGGATGGAAAGATGGCAGATTCATGACACATTTTTTAAAAAATAATTTTGAAGCCAGATAATGGATATATGAGAATTTTTTTTTTGAGTTGTTGATGGACCTTCATTTATTTATTTATATATGGTGCTGAGAATAGAACCCAGTGCCTCACACATGACAGGCGAGCACTCTTCCACTGAGCCACAACCCCAGCCCTCATGACCCTTTTTTTTTTTATTGTCGGTCGTTCAAAACATTACATAGTTCTTAATATATCATATTTCACAGTTTGATTCAAGTGGGTTATGAACTCCCATTTTTACCCCATATACAGATTGCTGTATCACATCAGTTACACTTCCATTGATTTACATATTGCCATTCTAGTGTCTGATGTATTCTGCTGTCTATCCTATTCTCTACTATCCCCCCTCCCCTCCCCTCCCCATTTCTCTCTACCCCCTCTACTGTAAATCATTTCTTCCACTTGTATTATTCTTCTCTTACCCCTCATTTCCTCTTATATGTAATTTTGTAAAACCCTGAGGATCACCTTCCATTTCCATGCAATTTCCCTTCTCACTCCCTTTCCCTCCCACCTCTCATCCCTGTTTAATGTTAATCTTCTTCTCAAGCTCTTCATCCCTACCCTGTCCTTGGTTACTCCCCTTATATCAAAGCAGTCATTTGGCATTTGTTTTTTAAGGATTGGCTAGCTTCACTTAGCATAATCTGCTCTAATGCCATCCATTTCCCTCCAAATTCTATGATTTTGTCATTTTTTAATGCAGAGTAATACTCCATTGTGTATAAATGCCACATTTTTTTTATCCATTCATCTATTGAAGGGCATCTAGGTTGGTTCCACAATCTTGCTATCGTGAATTGTGCTGCTATGAACATCGATGTAGCAGTGTCCCTGTAGCATGCTCTTATTAGGTCTTTAGGGAATAGACCGAGAAGGGGAATAGCTGGGTCAAATGGTGGTTCCATTCCCAGCTTTCCAAGAAATCTCCATACTGCTTTCCAAATTGGCTGCACCAATTTGCAGTCCCACCAACAATGAACAAGTGTACCCTTTTCCCCGCATCCTCTCTAGCACTTGTTGTTGTTGGACTTCATAATGGCTGCCAATCTTACTGGAGTGAGATGATATCTTAGGGTGGTTTTGATTTGCATTTCTCTGACTGCTAGCGATGGTGAGCATTTTTTCATGTACTTATTAATTGATTGTATATCCTCCTCTGAGAAGTGTCTGTTCAGGTCCTTGGCCCATTTGTTGATTGGGTTATTTGTTATCTTATTGTCTAATTTTTTGAGTTCTTTGTATACTCTGGATATTAGGGCTCTATCTGAAGACTGTGGAGTAAAGATTTGTTCCCAGGATGTAGGCTCCCTGTTTACCTCTCTTATTGTTTCTTTTGCTGAGAAAAACCTTTTTAGTTTGAGTAAGTCCCATTTGTTGATTCTAGTTGTTAACTCTTGTGCTATGGGTGTCCTATTGAGGAATTTGGAGCCCGACCCCACAGTATGTAGATCATAGCCAACTTTTTCTTCTATCAGATGCAGAGTCTCTGATTTGATATCAAGCTCCTTGATCCATTTTGAGTTAACTTTTGTGCATGGCGAGAGAAAGGGATTCAGTTTCATTTTGATGCAAATGGATTTCCAGTTTTCCCAGCACCATTTGTTGAAGATGCTATCCTTCCTCCATTGCATGCTTTTAGCCCCTTTATCAAATATAAGATAGTTGTAGTTTTGTGGATTGGTTACTGTGTCCTCTATTCTGTACCATTGGTCCACCCGCCTGTTTTGGTACCAGTACCATGCTGTTTTTGTTACTATTGCTCTGTAGTATAGTTTGAAGTCTGGTATCACTATACCGCCTGATTCACACTTCCTGCTTAGCATTGTTTTTGCTATTCTGGGTCTTTTATTATTCCATATGAATTTCATGATTGTTTTATCTATTTCTACAAGAAATGCTGTTGGGATTTTGATTGGCATTGCATTGAACTTATAGAGAACTTTTGGTAATATCGCCATTTTGATGATGTTAGTTCTGCCTATCCATGAACAGTGTATATTTTTCCATCTTCTAAGATCTTCTTCTATCTCTCTCTTTAGGGTTCTGTAGTTTTCATTGTATAAGTCTTTTACCTCTTTTGTTAGGTTGACTCCCAAGTATTTTATTTTTTGGGGGGATATTGTGAATGGAGTAGTTGCTCATGACACTTTTTATTGGCACATACATCACCTACTTTTATTAACCAATCTGATCACTGGGTTACTAGTTATGTGATAAACATCCTTAACCCTTCTGATTCAAAACAAAAGCTCAGACCTTGGCAGTAACCCACGTCTAACCACATGGTCTCCTCTACCCAAGGTAACCATCAATCTGAAGCACATTCCATCATACTTGTTTCTGTTTTCAGAGTTTTTACATCTCTATTCCTAACATGTTTAAGTTTTACATTCTTAGTTATTTTAGCTGAACAAAAAAGGTTGCCACTTTATGTAATTATTCGGAATTTACTTTTTTCACTTACTATTCTGTTGCTAATGTTTAGCTAGGGTGTCAACTGTTGCTGCGGTGTGTTCATTTTGACATTTGCCTGAATGGATCACAGTTGTCCCTCTTTGTCAGTGGGCATTTGTTTCTGGGCCTTGGCATAGGAGTGCTGCTCTCAGTTTTCTAGTGGGTGTCTTTCACCGCACACGTGCGAGAGTGTCTTCTTGGGCAAGTGCTAGGTGAAGTGCTGAGGCTTGGGGCACATGTGAAAGTTCAGCCTAGGGAGATAACCCCAAACTGGTTTTCACAATACTCGCACAGTTTATGCTTTTGTCAGCATTGTCACACAAGCATGAAGAGCCATGTGTCTTCCACACATAGTAATTAGATTTTGTAAATTTTTGCCGAGTGAATGCGTATCATCTGTTAATTTGCTTCACCCTGATCACTAATAATGCCAATCATCTTTTCATATGTTTATTAGCCATATGTGTTTCTTCTTCAGACTGTCCACTTTGTTTTCCCTTTTTCTTTTTTTTTTTAAATGCTTTTCTTTCTGGTTTGCATGTGTTCTTTATATATTCTCTGTTCACTGAATCTCAATTTATGTTATTTTATTTTTCTTCTAACTTCTACTTTTGATACCCTTTTCTGTTTTTGTCAACATATAAAATATACTTAATATCTGATAATTTTTTGTCTGGAGTGTGTGTGGCTGTGTTGTTTGTGTAGTTTCACCACTGGGACCTTGTTTTGTTATGTGATTTGTGACTCTTTATTATGAGCTTGTGTTTGATTGAACTTTATATGTGGTAATTTTTTTTAACTTTTTTTTTTTAGTTGTCGATGGACTTTGTTTTTATTTGTTTATGTATATATGGTGCTGAGAATTGAACCCAGTGCCTCACACATGCTAGGCAAGCGCTCTACCACTGAGCCACAACCCCAGCCCCTATGTGTGGTATTTGAAGCTTGGATAAAATGTACATTTTTTTTCCAAAAAAGATCTTTTGTTTTTGCCAGGCCTCTATTACTAACCCAGGGACATCTAAAAGTGAATTCTCAGCTTTTGAGTTTTTCATGCTATGCATGGATGAAGCTTGGGCCACAAAATATACCTGATCAACCAGCTTGTGGTTATGGTGATTTTTTTTTTCCCTATTCCAGCCAAACTCCAACTGGAGACAGGCAAGTATCCCTCTATCTCAGGGCATCTTGTTTTGTTTTTCTAGTTCAGGGTTTTCCAGGCTTTGTTTGTGTTTTTTCAAATTGGACTCCCTTGGCTTTGTCTTCTCTCTGAGCAGGTGCTTGGCCACCAAGGGAAGCTTTAGGGTCACAGGAGGTCAGCATAACATTTCTGTGTCTGTGGTTTTACTTTTCTCTTTAGTGTCTGAATATTTTCCGTGCTTTTCTGCCACTTCACTGATGCATTTAGAAAGATGTTATTCTTGTTCTTTCCAGCATGCTTAGGTACTGTGCAATAGGAGGCTTGAGAAACCCTTGCCTTGTTTTTGTATAACTAAAAACGCTCTCCCAAATTGGTTTCTCAGATCAGAGCAGTGTGTATTATAGCCACCCAGTTAAAAAATGTGGACATTATTCTCAAGGTACACTGGTTATTGTCTGCCAAGACCTTGCTTTTTGTAAAGGGTGTTAAAGACACTTAGCCAGTTGCTCCTCATCATTTTTTTTCCCCCTCCCTGTTCTGGAGATCGAACTCAGGACCTCAGGCATTCTAGATAAGTGTTCTACCACTGAGTTATATACCCTTGCCCTTTGTAAAAATTTTTTTGAAACAGGGTCTTACTAAATTGCTGAGGCTGGCCTCAAACTTTCGATCCTTCTGGCTTAGCCTCCTGAGCTGCTGGGATTCCAGGTGTGAAGCACTATACCAGGCTTCATCTCCTAATCTTAAGCAGATGACATAACAGCTTCATTTTCCCATGCAGAGTAGAATTCATGTTTGCATAGGGTATTGAAAAGTACCGCAGCGACTCACTTATTTTCAGGTATCAAATTTCATTATATACTCACCCCTTTCAGTTAAGCCAAATCGGCTTTTTAATTTTACAGTGTTTTATAATTTGGAGTTGAGCGTAAAACCTCAAATATAGAAAACATTCTTGTAATATTTTTATTATAAAAGAAATTATGACATAGCAATTGTGTGTCAAGTTATTATATCTTTTATTTATTTTATTCATTGATTTTTTTATTGATCTTTTTTGGCAGTGAACGACTTTCTAAAAAATTTGTCATTCAGAATATACTTTTTTGAAGCGGGAGTGAGTTATGGGATCAGGAGAGGATGTTTTCTTTTTGTTTTGCTTTTTTAATTATATGTACTACTCTGCACATACTATCTCTAATTCATTGGCATTCAAACTTACCTCGAAGTAAAAACATAAACAGCTTCTCCATCAGTTTGAAAAGGAAACATGAATGATACTGGGATTTGGACAGCAAAAGAGCTGCAGAGATGATGAATACCTGGACAGTTTAGGAACCTCAAAAAACCATCTTTCCTGTGTAGTCACTGTGAGGAAACAAGGAACAGAGGAGTGATCTGAGATGTCAACCGAATATCCAGTTACCTCAAAGCTGCAAGTGGAAACAAGGCCTGCAAGCTGGACACACCTTGCTGTGTTGTTTCCCTACTTGTGTGTCATGGTTAGCTAAGCATTTTTGGGTTTTTATATCTATAAACTAAAGTAAAAGTTTTCTTTATACATTTTTATAAGCTGAACTGACCCCACCATGTTTAAAATTAATTTATGAAACACAGACCTTTGACATTAGAAAGAAAAACTACAAAATAATCTTTGGAATTTATGGGAGTATTAAGGAGACAACAGATTTCTCAAGTTTTTTTCCAGAATGCCAGTAATCACCATGACTCCAGGCAACCTTTTCTGTTTATTAAAGCAAAAAAATCCCAGGAAGTCTGAGATGTAGACGTTTCAGGATACCAGGGAAGTGAAATATAGCTTTTTTTTTTTTTGAAATAAGAGAGCTGCTTTTCATAAACAAAATGACTTGTCATTATTTCCTGTTTTTAAAATCTTATTAAAAACTGGGAACTTTATCAGCTCTCTGTAGCTACAGAGATAACCATAAATAAGACTGTACAAGGAGTGAAGTTCTAAAGACTGCAAACATTTCACATCAATGGCATTTTTATTGATGCTAGTTAATAATAATAATGGCAACTGGCATTTTTAAAGCACTTTTTATGAGCCAACTAGGCTGGACAGTAGTGAACAAAACAAAGTCCCTGTAGTTCTGGAGCTTCTTTTTTTGGGAGCGCATGTGGGTAAGACAGATGACAAGCAGATTAGGAAGTAAATAGATCACCTGTCAGGTGGGGTAGGTGCCATGGGAAGGGGAATACAGAGCTGGAGGTAAAGTGATATAAAATTGGGCCTCGTGCATGCGAGGCAAGCACTTTACCAAGTGAGCTATATCCTCAGCCCTAGAACTTTCTTTACAAAGGTGCCAGTTTGCCATTTGAGGAGTTCTTTAAGAACAGATCCTGAAGCCTTGGACAGGCTTTGGATTTTTCCCTGAGTGAAGCCGGAAGCCATAGACAGTTATCTGAGGCTTCCCTACTTAATGAGAAGGCAAAGAGTTTACAAAATTACGAGGGATTTTACTTTTCTTTCCCTTTCTGCCTTTTGTCCTTTTGACTTTGCTGTTCTCAGATGATCCACACTGTCCATTTTGGAGGAAATTGCCTGCTTTATTATCCCTCCTATAAGCTTGTGCATTTTATAAGTCTGTCTCAGGCCGAGGAAAATTGAAGAGTGACTTTATCATGGGAGCATTTCAGACACTGTGGCACCAGCTTTTGGTAGCAGATCTTCTGACTCCCATCAGATCACATCAGATAATTTTCTCCCTGGAGAAGCAGGGAGGCAGGTGAGACGATAAGGCCATCTGTCTCTAGAACTCAGCAGCGTGGCCATGAGGAGCTGTTCCACTGAACCCGAGAAGCCAACGGGTGGGTTTTCACAATTAAATTAAGAGCCTGTGCTCCAGCCTGTCTTTCTCTTGAGGAGTTTTGAATTGGGTGGGACTGTGTTTCTGCTAGGACAGAGAACTCATTTACTCCTTACATCTCTGTCTCTATGTTGGTCAGAAATAGTTGTAGGAAAAATTGTGAAGTAGACAGAGTTTATTTTTCCTAATCCTCTAGGAGCCTCAGTGTTCCTTTTTCTTTTTACCAAAACATTTTTCCCCCCAGGATGTAGCCTGATTACCTTTTTCACGCTAAAATATAAATGACTAATACCAGCTTAATGTTCTTCATCTGTGAGAAGCTTGATTAGAAATAAAAAGCTCCAAACCAAAATAATAAACAAACAAACAATGTACCTTTATTACTGGAATTCTAGGCAATAGTTATAAGGTGTTATGAAGGAAGGTGGAAAATTTTTTCAAGCCCTCAAAATGCTATACTCCAAAAGTATGGATGATATAACTAAAATTACTTTTTTTTTAAAGTTGTAGATGGGCACAATACTTTTATTTTATTTACTTATTTGATGTGGTGCTGAGGATGGAACCCAGTGCCTTATACATGCTAGGCAAATGCTCTGCCACTGATCTCTAGCTGAGCCCATAATCACTGTTATTCTGGTTGTTATGCTACCTTTTAATCGGAATGAAATGCTATTAAAATGTATTTAGTATTAGGTGTCAGGCAGGTATCATATTAGAAATTTTGTATACATTTTTATTTTTATTATTTATTTATTTTTTGGTACCAGGGATTGAACCCAGGAGTGCTGAACCAGTGAGCCACTGAACCGCCTGCGCTTTTTTAGTATTTTATTTAGAGATAGGGTCTCGCTGAGTTGCTAAGTGCCTCACTAATCTGCTGAGACTGGCTTTGGACTCGAGATCCTGCCTCAGCCTCCTGAGTTGCTGGGATCACAGGCGTGCGCCACCATGCCTGGCTACGTTTCCATTTTAATACCATCTAATCCAGTGAAGTAGTTGTGATTATCCCCATTTAGAATATGAGCAATTTAGAGAAGTTAGGTAACTTTTTTTGTGGTAGTATAGGTAGTTGATAATGGAGTCTAGGAAGCACTGTGGCTTCCTGATAGCCTGGTAAAAGTCTTACACTCTTTCTTTCCACAAAATTCTAAAAGGAACACTGTAACAGGTGTTTCTACTTCCCTGACATGTAGTCACAGGGAGTCATAAACCTCTGATAATGTGGTAGCCAGTTGTCCTAGTTAGACTTCTCCAGAAACAAAACCATTAGGGATGTGTTGGTTATGATGCATACACACAAGGACAGATTTGTTCATTTTAAGGAAGGAGTTCATGAGATTGTGGGGCTGGTATATCTGAAGTCTGTAGGTCAGGCTAGCAGGCTGTAAATTCAGATGATTGGTTATCACAGTTTTGAGTCCAGCTTCTCTTAGGCATTAGGTTGGAAGCACAGGCAGGGTTTCTGTGTTGCAGTCTTGAGGAAAATTCCTTCTACTGGAAAACTTAGTTACTTTGCTCTTAAGCCTTCTACTGATTGGGTGAGGCCCACTTCTAATGTGGAGGGTAATCTTCTGTACTTGAAGTCTGTGGATTTATACTTTTGGATGATATAACTAAAATGTTAAGCACATCTAAAAGCAACACCTATACTGATGTTTTACCGTAAAGTGGGTACCATGATTTAGCTAAGTTGACACATAAAATTAACCATCACACCAATTAACAGTTATTTTCATGGAATAGACTTTTGAAGGATCTGGATTCTTCACCTGGAGTGCCAACAGTCCAGCTGGTTCCTGTGCTGAGACACACATCGGGCCTGTTCAGTGGGGAGAATGATGTGGGGCACAGGGAACAGCTATTTATATATTCTTTCCAGTGTGTGTATATTTCTGATAAAATTCATAATATTGTTTTCTGGACATAGATAATGATGCATTTTCAGAAATTCTTTGCTCTGTGTTATTGTTGGAGAAAGCCATTAGACTGGTTTTGGAAAGCCCCTGTTGAGGAAGGGAGGATTAAAAAAAGACTCAAGCAATATTTCAGGGTCATGAGGGCAGCTGGGAAGGGGAGGCAGGTCAGGGGTTTGGAATTCACAAGGATCATCAGTGCACATTATGACCAAGGAGGAGAGAGCCATGGGGGTGTAAAACTAGGGCACAGGATTGGAACTGAGAAGAGAACCCTACTGTGAAAGAATGAGAGGAGTTGCTTTGTAAGTGTAGGAACAGTTTATCAACTGCTTTCAGACAGAAGTCAGGATAAATTTTTTTTTTAATTTTTGTGATTTTAAGTAGAGTAATATCATGGCTCCTAATATGTTCAAGACTAATAAGAAAACAATGTATCATGTCTACTGTGGTTTCTAATACAATTCGAGTGTGAAAGGGGACTTTATACTTTTTGTTTTCTGTGTGTATGAGAAAAAGGACAAATAAAGGACTGAGTGGCTCAGTGACGCTTTGTTAACAGCATGCTGTGCCTTCAGCAGAGCCTTGCAGCATGCTGGCCAGCTGCAACTTCTGTGAGCAGCAGGTTTCCAGGGGTCGCTCACTGTAGGGCTGTAGCTGGTCTCTTGGAGGTTAGTGTCTAAGCAAACCTTGTGCCTTAAGCCAATTAAAATCATCATGTACTAGGTGGATTTTCAGAAAGTGTCTCAATGTGTGGAATCCTTCCTATCTGACCTGCCTGGGACCTCCTGTTCTTCTCTGGTTCCTCACTATTAGTGTCCTGCTGGACTTCCAATCTTTTAATTTATCGGGAAACTACTTAACTCCCTAACCATTAGCCACAGCCCAGGCTTTCTCTAGCTTCTTTTTTAAAAAAAAATCTCTACATATGTCTCAAATCCATCCTCTCCTTTCCATTTCCAATATCACTGGTTTAGTTTAGGCTCTCATCATTGATTGCTGGACTGTTAGAATAGATGCAGGCTAATCTTTTCTGAGTTTGACCTAGCTCTAGTCCATTCTCTACACCTGTCAGTCACCCATCAGTCTATAAGAGCAGATCACTAAAAACCCTACAGCAACATTCTAGCTCCTAAAGACAGGTCTGGTATCTAGCATTGCAGGCAGTGTTCCCTATCTCTCACCTGCTACCCCAGCCTCACCCACAGCCATTTCCACTTTATGCTTTTAAAATACCATGTGCATTTCCTACTTCTTATTTTGAGATTCTGGTTGGATAGCTTGAAAGTCACAACATTTTTTCCCCACTCCCTACTACCATTTTTTTTTTTTTTTTTTTTTTTGGTACCAGGGGTTGAACCCAGGGGTGTTTAGCCACTGAGCCACATCCCCATCCCTTTTAAAAATATTTTTGAGACAGGGTCTCTCTAAATTGTTCATGGTCTTGCTTAGTTGCTGGCTTTGAGCTTGCAACCCTCCTGCCTCAAGCTCCCAAATGGCTGGGATTACAGGTGTGTGCCATGGAGCCCAGCTATTTTCTTTTCGTTACTTTAATACCTGTTTTGGAATAAGATGGCAATAAGCAAGCAAGCTAATAATCCCCTTCTTCCCTTGTTCAAAGTAGGCTTACAATAAAAAATGATGCTGGGTGAAGGAGGAGATACAGGAGGAGGTAGCTGCTGTGATGACTTCTGTTGGTGGGACTGTGGGTGTATGTTTGTGTGTGTGTATGTGAGACAAGGAGGAGGAAGAGAGAGAGAGAGAGAGACAGGAAGACCGAGAGATAGAAACTCAGGGCATTTTAGCTCTTATTGCAGAGCTTCCTCTCTGAATCTCTACACACATTAAACCCAGCTGCTAGGCCAGTAAAGGCCTAGCAATGTCAACAGACTTTTCATCCAGGGCCCACTCCTAAGAACTGAGATTGTGATGTTTATGAGAACCAGTCACTTCCCACTCAGTGAGTTTGAGTCCCAGTCTATAAACTCTGTTGTAAATAGGTTACCTTTACTTTTTAAACTCAGGTTCTGACTGACAGTCTCCCTTTACTCCATTTCTGGTGCTCCCCACTTCCTCTACCTTAAAGTTGTGTTAAGGTTTTGGTGTCCTATAAGCTGCCATGCAAAGGCATCAGGGAAATGGGAGGGAACATTTGTATTCCCAGGTTATGCTGACATGCTGCCTGTCACTGCCCCTAAGTCTGCTTCTGGGTTATTCTTAGGACTCATTGAAAATATAGCTCTATGATCTGTGCCCCTGGACATCACAAGCAGTCCTTTATATCTGGATCCTCTATTGGGACTCCAGAAGTCCCTGATGTAGAAAGATCCTTCCTCTAGCAGAGAAGTACCTTTTTTTTTTTTTTTTTTTTTTTTTTTTTAAGGTTGGGGAATGTCTTTTTGCTCAGAGACCACTGGCCGTCTACAACTGTAGCCTTAACAGATTTAGGCTTTTGGAAAATAAAAACCAGGTATTCTCTTGTAGACTGCTTCTGCATCCTGCCCTGCTACATGGCTTCCTGTATGGGTAGAGTCAGGAAGGGAAGGGCCCAGATTACCTTGTGAAGGAAAGATCTACTGTAAAGATAAAGTGAAACCCAGGGCAGCCTTTAATGTAGGGTAGAAGTTTTGAGCCATGTAATTCTGAAAGGATCTCGAGTGTTCTAGGACTGGCAGATCTTTGGGAAAACTGAAGTGCTAGTTAAGTGCATTTGGAATGCACTTAGCATTTATTCCTGAGGGGACACTGCAGTTGGATTGGTTTGCTACCATCCCAGCTAGGCAGTTTTCTAGCAAACTAGCTTGGAGGCAATGGATCTCCTTGTGTCCAGGCTTTTAGGTTGTGGAATTGTTTTCACTTAACACACATGTGAACACCCTTGTTTCTCTAGAATGGGCCTGTGGGAGTACTAAGTACCTCAAGTTTTATAGACTTTGTTTCAGTTCAATAATAAAAACTGTTTTTTTTGTTTTTTCTTTTACTAAAAAGTAATTCTTCCACTTAAGTATTAACTGTTTGAAAGAATAGCTATATAAAAGTTACTAGCAAAAATATTTTCTGGAAACAACAAAAATAATTTTCTGTAGTCTCATTAGTGAGGACAGGTAATGAAAATGGAAACATAAAGGAAATATAAAGCCAGACCCTTGCTATGTGAGCTATGATCACTTGTGTGGGTCCTAATTGTATCAACAGGGATGAACTGATGATCTGTAATTGCATTTTAAATACTAATGTGTTTGTTTAAGTTTTTGTTGTTGTCTCTAGTAATGGAGACAATACATTTAAAAGAAAGAAAAAAGAAAGTATTGGAAAGATACAGGGGCATCCTAAAGAATTGAAGATTCAGCCACCAATTTGGGAAGGATAGATATGGGAGCTTCATGGACCTTGTCTTCTGTTGTTAATGTGACCTAGTTTCAGTAACTTACTCTCTCTCTGTGTTTGTTGCTTCATATTTTATGGAGTGGTAATCGTATTGGCTTAACTGTAGACAGTCCATCTAACTGTGGATCAAGCAAGGATGAATAGGCATCATCAATCTACTGAATACTTCCTATATGTTGGGCATTGCACTAAGTACTTTTCATGTGGTTTTTATTCTGCCACAATAACCCTATGCATTAGGTACTGCTATATTTCTTATTACTTGGATAAGAAAACCAAAGCCTAGAGAAGCCTAACAGTTTTCCATGTGATTTTGCCCAAGATCGGTATGTGCCATAGCATGCACATATCTTTAACTTTCTGAGTAGACAGCATAGAAGGTAGCTGGAATTTGGTCTCTGCAGATGGCCTGTTTCTGCCTTCGGGCTCACAACAAATGATCATAGGTCACATCTTTTTTCCAACAGAAGTCATAGCCACATCTTAGCTATGAAGTACTTGGCAGCAGAACCTCCTCCATGACAGAGGGGGATAGGAGAAATATGTGGGAGTAAGTTGACCTTAGGTATGGGCAGGAGCAACCCAGAGGCGAGGCAGCAGCAGCAGTAGTGATGGGTCCAGCTGGACTCATGGGGATCACAAGCCAGCATTTACAAACGTCCCATAGTTTCCATTTCTTGGGCATTTGAAATGTTAACCAGAATTCTTGGGGGTACAGCAGAAAGAGATCAGCACTTGGGTGCCAGCATAAACATGGAATCACTGGCTTTTTGTTTGACATCTATTTAACTGAATATTTTAATAGCTTCTTTCTTTTTGTTTTGTCTTATCTCTCTTCTCTAGTTTTCTTCTTTTTATTTAGAATTTCATCGTCTTCCTATTATCATTTTCTCCTTTCCTGCACCTTTGGGCTTTCTTTTACTCTGAATGCAACAATGTCACTCATCCCTTATTTTATGCTATGGTCCCCAAACTCATATGCCTACCAGAGCCAGGTATCATAAATGAATGAAATGGGCCAGGTGGGTACTGTGTCACACTGGAAAGCACATGTCCTTTCTATAAAGACGAAACCACCACTACGCCCGGTGTCCCACATCTGAATTTTCAGATAAAATCTCCTAATTTTTAAATGTTTGCCATTAATTTGCCTTTAAATAGATAGGCCAACCACAGTGAATCTACTTGGTGGGTTTGTCAGTTTTGGGTAGCGTACTCTCCAAAGCATGAGGGACATGAGGAGTTTTTGCTTTTCCATTCTGGTCTCTGAAGGGACTTGAGGTTATCCAGTCTATTTGACTCAATCCCAATCTCCTAGTTGATTATGTATGGAAGAAAATGTATGAACCCTATTTTTGTGAATATATTATTTTCTGGAAGATATATTTAAGCTTAATATGTAAAGATGATAATATTTAATAGTAAGATAGTTTTCTTTTATTTAAGTCACCTTTGCCTTCTTAGATTTCAAACTCCTCCAAGGAAGAAGCCTGTGTGGTATCTGGGACATATTTTTAACTGATTGACATAAATAAACATCTACTTAAAATATAAGATTAAGTATTCTGTAGTTAAAGTATTCAGTGTTTGAATTTGTCTTCCTAATGTGTTTCTGTTTTGTTGGGCTATTTTCAGGGTATGTTTGCTTTTCTCTTAGGTAAATTATTTAAAATATCCTTCCTCTGGAAAGACTATTGGTAGAGACTCAAATGCAAATTAGTTCTTGATGTCTCTATTTTTATGGTTTTAATAGGGTTGGATTAAGGTGACTTGCAAAAACAGATATTTGTGAAAAATTTGAAAGACTTTTACAATTTTAGAAAGATTCAGCCTTTGGATACTTAACATAGTTTTTCTTTTTTTTTGTGATGTATTTGGGGAGACTTGTGGTAGTGAGCAGGCACAGAGGACCAAAGAATCTGAGAGTTGGGAGAGTCCATAGAGTAAGTGAAGACTTGATCCCTTGGAGTAGGAGGGTACTCCCTACACTCAAAGCAGTCCTTGTGAGTGCACCTGATCCTTGTGCAACATGGGGGTTAGGGTTGCCCCCTACATCACCCGCAGTAAAAAGTTAGCATATGACTTTTGATTACCCTAAAACTTAACTGCCCACTGTTGACTGAGAATCTTATGGATAACATAAGCAATTGATTAACTTGTATTTTGTGTGGTCTATATACTGTGTACAGCGAAAAACATGTGAAAACAGTAAGAGACCACTTTTTATTTTCTCTCCAGCAATTTAATGGAGAGACCAGCTGCTCAAATGGAGATGTGATCTGATCATCACATTCTGAGCAGCTACTTGAATCCTTCCAACATCTGAGCTCACTGTAGTAGCAACAGAAAATGTCTATGAAATCACGACAGCAGTTATAGTATGTGCTGCAGTTCATTTTATGCAGTTATGATTTAATCCTGCATCTTTGTTTACCTTTCTCCTAATGGCAAATGGTACCATGTATGGTCTGTGTTTATGCATAAGTTTGGATAAATTTTAACATTTTGTTAAAATTTTTTTGTCAATTTGTGTATATTTTATGGTAGTAAATGATAAAAATAGACTACTGTATATAAATTTTATGAATTAATGACATATCTAATATTTATTTTTTTTGAAATTTCTAGGCTACACAGTACAGTTTTTTCAAATTGTCAAAACTTTCCCAAAATATGTGTGAAAAAGTGGACCTGCTCAGTTCAAACCTGTCTTGTTCAAGGGCCAACTGTGTTATATATTTTTGGATGGTTTTTCTTTATTTTGAGCTGAAAATGCCCTGTCTCTTGGTGATTTCCATGCTTCAGGCCTAGTACTGAACCCAGATCAAGTCTAATCCTTCTGGGTTTTCCCAATTTATGGTAATATCTTTAAGGATTGTGAACATACAATATGTTATATGTTCCTCCAATGTTTGGGACTACATTTCAGGGCACTGGTGCTGTGTGGGTTGGCACTGGAGTCCAGAGGACCCAGGTAGAAATCTTGCCTCCACTTTGTACAGACAGAGTGAATGTGGACAAGTTACTTAAACTCCCTTAACATCTGTTTCCTTATTGGATTGCAGTGAGTATTAAGTAAGATAGCAAGTAAAAATGCTTAGTCTGATCCCTAGAGTCACTCGTCTGGGTGGGACATACCGGTTAAGCTGGAAGAAAGGAAGTCTTGCAGAGTATCTTACTGCTGAGCCAGGATTGCCTATAAATCGAAACTATGCTTCTACCAGGAACTGAAATTAGTATGTCTAAGAGATATTCTGTGTTGGTTATTGTAGTATTATTCATGTTAGCTAAGATGTGGAATCAACCTCAGTATCCATCAATGGATGGATGGATACAGAAAATGTGGTCTTTATGACAACAAAATACTTTTCAAGCCTTTATAGAAGGAAGAAAAAGAATCTTTGATACTTATCTTGTATTATTGTGAGAGAGACCACATAGAAGAAAATGATCTTTGAAAAATTTCTCCCTCCTGTATCCCAAGAGCAAGCTCCATATCCCCAGAAACACAGTACCAAGGAACACTCCAACCACACACAATTTCATACCCAGAAAGAGTCTGAATTCCAGTGTTCTTTCACAGGCAATGTACTGGATCCTCCACCTAGAAAGAAACCTTTGACTTTCTTAACTCTTGGCCTAAAACCTCCTCTCCTGAGATAGAACAGATATGAACTTTTTGGCTTCTCCTCTGTCTGATTCCCCCTTCCTCTCTAGCTCCACCCAGGCTCTTCTGCCTCTCAGAGTTAAGGGCTGCTGGGAGTGTCCCGTACAGGGAAAGACTGAGAGCCAGTGAGGCCTCACCAAACCAGACCTCTTTACCATTACCTTAAGGTGCTTTCCAGGTGAGGGACTTGCTAAGTTATTTATTTGCTGATCAAGTACTTGAATTGCTTAACTGATTTTGAAAAAAATTTAACTAAAGGAAGCACAAGATTTCCCAAATTGACCCTATCCCATTTTGTCTTCAAGGGGTTAAGCATACTTTCTTATATTTTCCTTAACTGTTTTCTTCTATATTTATTTCTTGTGGTAGAGATTGTTTTCTTTGCAGTCTTTAGAATCAGATAATGTGCTCTTGCCTTTTTGACTTCTTTCTAAACAAAACACTAGAATTTTATGTAGACTTGTGCAATACTTTGTATTTTTATACAACATGAAAGAAGTTAGTATTTGTCCTTAACCTAATTAAGGGAATTTTACACACAAGTAAATCTTCAGTTTTTCCAATTTTTTTGATATCTTTTTGTTCATAGAGAATGTAAAAATTATGTAATATGGAATGTATTATTTTTAGCTTAAAAGAAAGGAACCCAAAATTCAATTTAGTTTCATCAATTTTTATGAATTAGAACTGTCCCCCCTTTTGGGGTATGCATATCTCATAGCAGTGACCATTTTGCAGAACCTAGGACAGTTGTCTTGTAGCATGTCCCAGAATTTGTCATATTTTCTCTGTCTTTTCTTTTTTTGAAATTTACTTCATGCTACACAGACAAAAATTGTGCACAAATGATAAGTCTGTGGGCTTGTGAAAATCTGCACTCCAACCTCTGGGATTCTAAAAGTCTGGCTTTTCCACAAATCTTTATCTCTGCACTTGTTTCCCCATTGCCCTTAGAGAATGTCTAGTGCCAAGACAATTTCCTGGCACTTTGCTACAGATCAGGGTGCTGAGGCTGGGCCACATCCAATTTAGGCAGTTCCATTGTACTTATCTCAGATCCCCCACTGGGGTTTCAATTAAAGAAGTTATTGTTCAGTTCCCCTTCTAAAAATGTTGTATTATGTAATTATCCTGGCTCTAGGAGATTTGGGTTGTTTGTAACCATATGAATGAATTGACTATTAGGAAAGTCACATTAAAGCTTTTGGTGATCTAATTCAATTGTTCAAACTACTTTAATAACTAGGTGATAGAAGACACAGTACAGTTTTTTTTTTTGTTGTTGTTCATCACCATCTAGTGTGTTCCTTTCTTTCTTTCTTTTTTTTTAGTTCTGCAGATTCAACCTCACTCCAGAGGTAGCTCAGAGTCTTTTATTAAAGCAAAGGTCGAATGTTAAAAATATTATGACCAAGGCCAACTTTGTCTTCACTACCCTAATTACTCTTTCCTCTCTTTGTGGAACAGCTCCTTCCTATTTTTCTTGTTCTCAACATGCATGCCAAATGGTGATGACAAATGATGTTGTGAATTGGAGGCTTAACCTGGGGTCAGTGGGTCAGTGGGTCTAGGAATCCCATAAGAGTGTATGCAAAGTTTATGTGTAATTGCTTATTTGCTTTGTTCTGGAGAGAGGTTTCCATAGATTCCATTAATTCCATTAATTTTTCAGGGTATCCATGAGCCCAAAAGAGTTATAAACACTGGTTTAGGAAGTTGCTTCTTCATAGAGGTTTTCCCTGGACATTTCTTTTAGGTAATCTTTTTGTACATTTGGGGTTAAAAAATTTTAAGAAGCACAATTTAATAAATTCATGATCTTTGTCATCTAGAGATAACCGCTGTTTACATGCTGGTAATATCTATCAATCAATTTATCTCCACACACATGCACACTTGAACAGACTTTTTAAGGAGTCATTTTATATTAATTCTTTCATCTTTGCTAAATGCATATCAACAACATTTTTGTTTCATTGCTGCATAATAGCCCATGGGATGGCTATACTATGATTTATCTAATGAATCCCCTATTGATGGACACATAGATATTTGTATTTTAATAGGAATCAAACCTTAGGTATTGGAGCAAATAAGAGGTAGGAACTTGGTATTTGGCTGGTCACAGGAGCCCTCTTTCTTTGTTCTACCTTCAAAGACCCACATCAAAGGTTGGGCTCTAGACTTTGGGTCCGAAAATGTGTTTGCTTTCCCCAAACAAACAAAACAGACTAGTACTCTCACACTATTCCCTCTAACTCCCAGTGACATGAAAGAATATAATAATTTTAGAGGATGCATCCACTTCAAAGCATCTTCATTTAAATCCATTCTAAATTTTCAGGGTTCCAATGGGCCTAAATTTGTATGGTTTGTCTTATAATTAAAAAAAGATCATTTTTTTTTTTTGTGTATGTGTGTGGGAAAAAATCCAATACTGTGATTGTTAAAATGTGTGAACTGTGTAGCCAGGAGAGACTTTACCCTTTATATACATGTATGGTTTTCCTTAGTGTGTGTGTGTGTGTGTGTGTGTGTGTGTGTGTGTGTGTGAGAGAGAGAGAGAGAGAGAGAGAGAGAGAGAGAGAGAATATGTGTGTGTGTGTGTGTGTGTGTGTGTGTGTGTGTGTGGTCTATGTTTTCCTGTGATAAATTGCTGAAAGAAGTGTTGCTGATTGTTTTTTCTTCCTTTTCTCTCTTATCTGTTTACCAATGACATGACCAGATTAGAGGCTGTACTAGTCAACACCCTTGGGTCTGGGGGTAGTAACTGTTCCCATCTGGCAACATGTGATTAATAGTGTGTATGTCATGGCATAAATCACATTTTGTTGTTCAGTCAGCTGAGACTCTGGCCATTAAAAAAATTTACTCCGTAAAAATCAATAACCGGTGGTTTTTGGAAAGGAGTTCTTTAACAGTTATTCCCCAAGTCTGTCTGCAAAGATAAACAATCAAATTACTATATTCACTAAAATAGTGCAAGCAACAAGAAATATGATCTCACAGATAAAGAGGATGACCGTAAGTAAGGACAGGTAGGAAACCATTTTAAGGAAGACAGAAGGCTACCAAAGAAACCCAATACCCTGTTAAAAGTCTTCAAGAATTTCACCTTTTCCCACAGATCCAGCCAATAACAAAACCTCAGAGAGCTCAAGATGAATTTTCAGAAAGGCATGGAAAATAAATTGAATTGATAATAGCATACGGTGACTGACTTAATGCCACTCACAACTCTCTATGGACTGTAGATGCAATACAGAAAATCAATTTTATTTACTCGTATGCCTCAAGTTTGCCTAATACTTTATTGTCAATAGGAAAGTATACAAAATCTAAGTAAAAAAATAATTTAGCCAAAGCAATGCAATTTCTTATATAATCAATTGGAAGAGTGTCTTTTGGGGGGAGGAATTAAAGATGAATATTACATGCTTCTCTTTGTGGGAAATACTCTGAACTTTTAAAATGATGGTGCTGACCATTTGTAGCTACGTGCTTGAATAGTTTGAGGTAAGACCACTAGTCCTGCTTCAATTATGGATTATTTCACAGGCCTTGGGTGAGTGCTTTGGGATGTTGCTCACACAGCCTGTTTGTGCGGCAGTTGCCACTGCTTTTGTGAGTAGCCCAGTGTTTTTGCTTCAAATTGGAGCACGCCTCACTGATTTCTGCCTGAGACTTGCTTCTTAGGAATTCCTGGCTGCAACTTACATTTCAGGAATTCAAGTTATACCGGTTTGCATCTTCATCCTGAGCCTCAGAAAGAGAAATTCTGAGTAGGAAAGTAAAGCCTTTCCCATGATACTTTATTTTATTTATGACCCTGTTCACAGCCCAGATCGCATCCTCCTCTGTTAGTAAGTTGGTGGCTCTCTAAATAGTCACAGATGCAACCCAATAAAGAAAGAAAGAATAATGAACATCTTGTGCTTTTTTTTCCTCTCTGTGGAAGATGTGACCCCTTTATGTAAGATATGACCCTGCAGATTTGCTCCTGCTAGAGACTGGGGGAATAACCTTCAGACAAAGTGCTTTGGGAAAAGCATCCGAGTTCTCATTTTACTGTGCAAGGACCAGGCACTGAGAAGGGATCTGTTTCCTGTCTCTGCACTGCATCATTTTCATGTACATTATTGGCAGCTGTTACGATGCTAGAAGTTTAAATTATGTCAAGATCCCAAACCGAGTTTAGATGTTTGTTTATTGGAGCTGCCCTGGGCTTCTGAAAACACTCTTTTGTGTTCTCCTAGTCTTAAGAAAAGGCTCTTCCCAGAATCGGCCCTCCCTCCCTCCTTGCTCTTTTCTGGGAACCTGCTTCAGTCTCATGAAGAAAAATGAATAAAGAGGACACGGGGCTTTCAACTAGTTAAAAGAAGGCTCTGGTGGTGAGGCGACTTGAAACGGAAAGGAATTGGGACCCTACATCCTGCATTTGTGCTTTGTTTTTGAAACTTGAGTTAGTCGCGTTAATGAATTAACCAGCAGTCTAGGAATGGAAAATGTTTCTCCTGTCCTGGTGGGGGAGCCAAATACTATAGATTTGTAACAGGAAGGCTGTTGATTCTGGCTTCATTGTTGGGCCAGTCATTTGTGAGCTGGTGGCCGGACCGCAGGCCACACACTTCTTCCGTGCAAATCTTCATGTATTGGAACCGCCTGGGTATTGTTTCTACTGTTTTGGAGACTTGGCCAAGAAAACATGGTGAGCTCTGGGTTTCATTTTATTTTGTTTGTGTACATCCCTAAATCTCTGAGGATGGTGCAGAATGCCGGACCCAATGTGGGGGGTGGGGGGATGCGCTGCTTGAATCGATGAGCTTATGTGAGTGTTTTTCTGTTAATGCTTTTTTTCTATGTCATCCTCTATAGAGTTCCGGGAACGCGTCCTATCGCTGCTCTATGTCTTCCTCTGCGGATTTTTCTGACGAGGATGATTTCAGCCAGAAATCGGGCTCGGCATCTCCAGCTCCGGGAGACACCTTACCCTGGAATTTGCCTAAACATGAGAGATCGAAAAGAAAGATTCAGGGGGGCTCCGTGCTGGACCCTGCTGAGAGGGCTGTGCTTAGGATCGCAGGTAAGCGCCTCCTCTGAAGGGGATGGAGTGGGGATGAGAGTTGCGGAAATGCACCCATCTGTTCCCTGGAGGCCACATCTGGGAGCTGATGCACTGGGCAGTAATTTTACCTCAGGGTGGGGGAGGAAAATGACTGTGTTTACATTGTGCCTCCTTTTACCGATAGAGCAATTTGCATGCCTGCTGGTGACTAAGCTGTTTGGCCCTGCTTTCTGGTTGGATGAATCCATTTATTAAAAATGCAAGGAAATATTTACAGACATCTATCTTAAACTTTCCTATTTACATGCTGTAGCCAAGCAGGCAGCCTGAAAGTATGAACTCCAGTGATTCTTGTATTTGCTGGAAGCTGTGATAGAACAGCCTTCATTTTCATTTTTGCTCAGGGGCACTGAGCTACGCAGATTTAACTCAAGTAGAGACATGAGTTTTGGTACCCAGGATTGCAGAGCTTATTTCCAGCAACTTGGATGTCTTTTTTTTTTTTTTTTTTTTTTTTTTTAATGTAGCATCTCTGTCAGCATCATGTATCCACAGCAGTTTTCTGTTCCTAGTGCTTTTGAGGGTTTAGCCATCCAGTATTTCTGATGAATTAATATATGGGAGGTGCCAGTGTTTCTGGTATTCTGGTATTCTCTTGCTTGGCTGTAAAAGCTGACCCAGAAGTGATGGCTTGTTTTACCCAGCTGACAGCTGAGAACACTGTGGAAATAAACCCTCCTACCCTGCAGTGTCCTGTGGTTTGTTTATATTTGTTCTCTGCCTGAGAGTTGCTTCCAGGGCTGGTTGTTCCTCCATCCCCTCAATAATTTTTTTTTTTCTCCTTCTTGGAAATGGTTACTGGGCTGGATGGAGTATGTCCTTGGGCATTCTCTTGCACAGGCCAAAGGCTAGGTGTTTTCTGAGTTTGTTTCCGCAGCCAGAGGTTCAGGTCTCCTTTCCTCCCCTCTTCCCCACACCTAACTCTGGGAGGCCTTCCCCTCACAGTTTCTTTTGCTTCCCAAGATAATGGCAAAGTTGGGATGTTTTCTACAAGGGCCTGGAAGGTATAGACCCAGATTACAACCACCAAGGCAGCTGAGAACCCCCTTAGGGTTCCCCCATTGGGATTTTCTGATTACGGGAAAAACAAACAGAGCCTAGCCAGTCATTCTCTAGTCGGGGTTTCTGAGGCAACAGCCTTGAGCTTCTTTTGGCTTCTGTTGTGAGATGCTGGCTGGGCTCACCCAGCCATTGAAGAGGAGGGGTGGAGTGGGAAAGGAGAGGAGGAGGGAGGATGGAGGCTGGGATCCAAGTGAGTGTGAGCAGAGGTGGCCTTGGTCTTGACTTTCAACCCCCTCTTATCCTCTTCAAATACCAAAAAGTGTTTAGTCACTTAGGCCTGCCTCCTTGCCTGGTTAAAACCGTCCTGTAGGTCTGAGGCTCAAGAGTGAGGTGACATTATCCACACCTGTTATTTGCCTCAGTAGAAAGAGAAAATAGTGAAAGGAGGGTAGTGGGAGTTGTTGGGGGCCCATGGCAAGCTTGGGGCATCAAAACAGGATCCTGTGTGTTTCTACAAAAGGTGGATAGTTTGCTTTTGGTAGTGAGAAAAGATCAGATAGGTGTTTGTTGGGGAATGAGGTTATACAACTTGGGGGAGACTACCTGGCATAAGATATGAGAAGTTGTTACCAACCCACAGTGTTCACTGTAGGCAGGGAAGGAATGGGAGAACTGGGAGTTTTAACAGGAGACATTGGACATACAGGTGATAATGATAGACACCTTAAAGGCAGGGACCATGTATTATTTAGTGTGAAATGTCCACTGAGTTTGTGGGGATGGCTATGAAATGGGTGGTTGAGACCTCAAAGTTATTGACTTTTAAATATTATGCTAATGGTTCAAAAATAAGTCAAAATAAAATGAAACAACAAACAGTATGGAAGTGTACTACTCTTTTAGATAAATACTGGCAAATTGAATGTTTGTAATACAAATCCTAAGCAATAATCGTACATAGATGATATACTCAGTCCATAAATATTTGTTAAATTCTTGATGTGGCTGAATTATGAGATTCAGATATGAGTTAAATTGACCACTGATTATCCAGTGTGGTGATCAGGGTACCATTTATCTAAGGGAATCTGGTGCTGTGGACAGTTTGAAAACATATCCTTAAAAATTCTATTTCTAATTTTATTGCACATTTTCATAGTGTCCTTGAAACTCATCCCTTTTTGAAATTCATCTCTTGTAAGACTTAGGGTGACATTCAGAAATGGTTCGAGGATGTTTGTAATAAAAGAGGAGATGGTTGAATTTTTTTTTTAAGGCCATAAAAGTGGAAGATTGTGAAAATGCCTACTGAGTTAAAAAGACCATATGGCCCGTGGGATACTTTAATTCATCCACATAGAATAATACTGACTAAGCTTCTGCAAGAAAATGGAGAATTGCACACAGTTCTACCTTCAAAAAGTTAGTTTAATATGATAAATGAATGTGTTGTCAGAGAGTTATACCTTGGTTGGAGAGATTAGTTGAAATGGCCGCAGCACCTAACATTTAAAGAACCCAGAGGAGAGTCTAATTAACTTGGGGTTGGGTGGAGGGAGGCATGGCAGGTTCCTGAAAGGTTCCTGAGAGGAAGTGCCACTAGAGCTGAGATTTAAAGAGCTTGAGGGAATTAGGGTGAAAGCTACTGCCACTTCAAAGGGACGGAACTACATGAACAAAGGTGGAGAGATCTGTTTAAATGGAGCTGCAAGTACTGTGTGTGACTGTGCACATCATTCTGAAGAGAATGGCAGAAACTCTGTGGGTGCTTGCATGCTGTACTGAGGCACTATTTATGCTATAAAGGTGGAGAACCCCTGAAAGATTTTCAAGACCCAGACCCTGGTGTATGTTAGGCAAGTGCTCTACCGCTGAGCTATACTCCCAGTCCCACTGTATATTTTTAAAAGTGCTTGTTCATTTATTGTAGCTTCTTTATATTAAAATCTGAGACTATAATATATTCACTTCCTATTTCTCAGGGTCAGTGTGGGAATAAAATAACAAGAGGTAAAGAAGGGGGCTTTGTAGTACCCATTGTAAAAATGCCTTTTATATATGAATAATACAGATTTGCTGTTCTTAGCTACAAGATAAGTTGAGTTTTTCAGACTTGAAGTACATTGTTTATTACTGATATTAGTATTTAAAATTTTTTTGTTAGTTGTAGATGGACAGCATGGCTTTATTTATTTTTATGTGGTGCTAAGGATCGAACCCAGTGCCTTACATGTGGCTAGGTAAGCACTCTGCCAGTGGGTTACAGTTCCAACCCCGATATTATTGTTTTAAAATAAGAAGTTTTGAAGTTAGCATTGAATGATCAAAGCTCAGACTTTGGACTTACGCAAACTTGGATTTTAATTCCTTCTCTCTCACTAGTGTTTTGCTTGTACAATTTATTGAAATTCTCTTAACTTCAGTTTCTTTATCAAAGCATAATTGTTGTGACAATGAAGATGGTGAATACAAAATGTTTTGTAAATTCCTTGGCACATGGAAAATGCTTTATAAATGATAACTTACTGATGGCCAGCTGCTCTTCTAAGCATTTACAATGTTATTTCATTTAGGCCTCCGGAGAGTCCTATGAAGTAGGTACTGAGATTTTCTCCATTTTTCAGCTCAGAATTTACTGAGGGAGGAGGATGGAGGATAAATGTCCCAAGGTCATAGGGCTGGGATCTGTATTCAGTCAGTCTTGACTCCTGAGGCCGGATTCTTTGCTGCTATACTTTTGTCCTTTCCCTGGGGAATACACTATTATTATTAGTACATCGACCAATATTACCATTCCAAGAATGCTTGGGGCAGAGGCTGTTTTACAAACAACTCTCAATACTGCTTCTGCTCATTTTGACTAGCTTCTTAAATGGACAGTTAAAAATCACTAAATGTGCACTCAGTCTATATTCATAGAACCGGATGCTATTGGATTCAGTTTCTGATGAAGACTTTGACTATGCCTTCAATGACCTTACTTATTTTGAGATGGGGCAAGACAGTTTAGAATGACCTATGTCTGTACAAGTGTGGTCTCTAAGTGGAATAACTGTTAGGGATTTACTTGCTAACCCTTTCATTTCAAGAAGGTGTTCTGTAGACACCCGTTTGTTACTTCAGGAACTAATGTGCACGTGCATTCCTATTGAGTTGCTTTTTTTGTGCAAACTCTCATGATCTTTAAAGCTTAGTGGGAGAAGGGATCAAACTCAGAGCATAAGTGAGTGGTCTAGGTAGAAAAGAGAGATGTGGTCTTGCTTTATTTGGAATAATAAAAGTAGGCCAGTTGCTGAGGAGGAACTAAGTGCTCTAGTTCTAGCTGAAGTAAAATGCATTTTCCAAGAGAATGTAGTCTTTTTTCAAGAGTAACTCATTTTTATTTAAGAGTTAATAGAAAATGGTCCACATTTCACAACCCAATATCAAAAAAGAAAGAAATCATCAAGGACAAAAGGTCAGTACATATGAAAGGTGGAATCGGGAGGGATGATTAAGACAAGAGGTTAAGGATGGTCATCAGTGAACTGATTTATCTAATTACAGCAAGAATAGTAAACTGGAGGTGGTGACGCACGTTTATAATCCCAGTGAAGTGGGAGGCTGAGGCAGAAGGATGGCAAGTGCCAAGTCAGCCTCAGCAGTTTAGTGAGACCCTGTCTCAAAATATAAAAAGGGCTTGGGGATATAGCTCAGTGGTTAAGCACCCCTGGGGAACAATCCCAGGTATCAAAGTTAAAAAAAAATAGTATTCATGGCTACTCAACATTTATATAGTGCTGCTTGGGTGCCAGGCACTCTTCAAAACCCCATTTACTCTTAGAGTTCTATGAGTTAGGCAATGTTATCAACTATATTTTCCTGAGGAAGAGAGGCTCAGGGAGTCTAAGTAATTTGCCTTGAGTTGGTCACGCAGTTAGTGAGTGGCTAGGATTCCAACCAAGATAGCCTGACTTCAGTCATTATTCTTTTTTTCATTATTGAATTATAATTACATATAACAGTGGACTTCTTTGTTATATATTTGTACATGCACATAATGTAACGATATAGTTTTGTCAATTTAGTTCACCAGTTATCTCCTTTTCAGTCATTATTCTTAAACATATCTGTTGACAAGCCTGGGTACCAACTGATTCCTTCATTGGACTTTTAAACTAGCCGGGGCATTTTAGTATATGACATTTCAAATTTCAGGGAACTATACTCATTTTACTCAATTTAATGGATACTAGTACTATGCGGAGTGAATAATAAGTAAAGAAAAAGAGGAAGGTGTCAAAGTAATCTGGGGGATGTTATGAATCCCTAGGTCCTCTGCGGAGCACAGCGGCAGATGCGCTGGCGGGCTCTGGGGGGCAGAAGGGAGGGACCGAGGGCTGGTCCTTGGGCCGCCGCTGGGCGGCCAGGGGCGAAGGCGCAGGCGCGGCAGGCCTGTCAGGCCCTGATGTGCCGGGCCACCTGCAGAGGCCATCCCGCCCCGCTCCGGGATGTCCCCGGGCGAGGACCCCAGAGCCCAGTGCTGCCTCAGAGTGACTGGAGTCTTCCTTTGCCATAAGACGGGTTGAAAAAGTGTTTCCCACATTCCTCCATGTCACCCCTTCCCCGGGGAGTACTGCTGACTTTTCGGCAGGGGGCTGCGCATATCGGTGGCCCTGATCTGTGGCTTTGTTTCCAGGCACCTGTTGTAGGTCCCAAATAGAAACGTGGCTTTTGGGGATCCGGGACCAGGCAGCCAGTGTCCGGGGGTGGGCGTGCTTGGCAGCGCTGTCAACCCGGGTGGGCGGACCGGGGGAGGGGTCCCGGGGATCGCTGCGGCTCTGCTTGGAAGGGAGGGGCCGGGCGGCGCCGGGGCCAGAGCCCAGCCCGCCGGGGCGCTGACCGCCGCGCTCGCCCCCTCCCTTCCGTCCCCCGCCCTCCTCCCTCCCTCTCTCCCGGGGCGCGGGCGAGTGTCTGCAGCGCGGCGGCCAGGAAATGCCGCAGATGCGCCGCGCAGCATCCCGGGCGGAGGCAGCGCGCCCGTCCTCCCGCACCGCCGTCGCGGCCTCCGTCGGGCCCGGAGGAGGCGCCCTGCGCCGGGCGAGGGTGCCTGCCGCGCTGGCCGCAGAGGGTCCGGGCGCCCGCCGGCGCCCGCCCGCCCCCGCCGCGCTTTCTGCTCCTCCGCGTGGTTTGGCGCTGCTCGTTGCCGCCCCCGAACTCGCCGAGATTTGTCGCTGCTGAAACCTGAGAGGGACTCTGGCTCCCCGGGAGCCGCACGGCCGGCACCGCGGCCCTCCAGGGGGCCTGGGCGTTTCCTCTGCCGGCGCCGCCGGCCCTCGCACCCCTGCCTTGCGCCTCCGGCGGCTTCAGCCTTCTTCCCCTTGTCTGCTGCTCCTTCCTCTTTTCCAGTTCCCAAGGCTGCGTCTTGCTGACTACCATACTGTCCTGGGGTTACGAAGGGAAGAGGGGAATTGGCCAGTCATCGCTTAAATAAACTTGGGCATGGCGGGTTACCTCTCCCCTGCTGCTTACCTGTACGTAGAGGAGCAGGAGTACCTCCAGGCCTACGAGGATGTCCTGGAGAGGTACAAAGGTATGTAGTCCCCTGCGCTGAGGCTGCGCGTTTGGGCACGGACCGGCGAGGCAACCGTTACCTTTCCTTAACCAGAGCCACCACTGCTGGGGCACTTGTAAACAGGTGTCTGAACCGATCTGGGGTATGGCCCAGGTGCTTTTGGATGGGATCGAGTACTCCCAGCGCTGGGTGGGGTGGGCGATGGTCCGGAGACGCCCTTGGATAGGCGATAGAATGGGGGAGGGAGGTTGGTTTCCAAGAAGCTCATTGCATTTTCTCTTCCTTTGTAAAAGCTCTTAAGTACTAAGCATAATCATAATTCTTCCTGGGATGGTGGATACTGATTAATTCTCTGTGGGATTACTAAAGCCTTGCTGTTCTTCCTTTGGCATGGGGTGCTGATGAGTTCTATTAAAAAGATTCTTGTGATCTTAAATGTATAGCCCATTTGCTGCTGAGAGCAGCACCGAATCATTTTCCTTAAAATAATTTTACTTATCTGAAAAAAGTTTACGGTTTGTGCCTGTGTGCTTATTCTGGCATATGGCAAAAATTATTTAATAGCCTGATGGATGAAAGACCTTATTCAGTGAGTTTGTTGTAAATTTAAAGAAGTATATTTTGAGATTTTTCTTCCTATCTTTTAAGTGCAGAAAATTCTATGCCAGCCTGACAAATATTGATATTTTAGTATTATGTTTATTTTGTAAGTTAAATGTTAGAGAAAATAGATATGGCACTCTTTAAGAGCTTTTTGCCCTTGAAATTATTTTTTTAAGTGTGCTTAGATTGTTTTCTTATTGTGACTCCCCAAACACCCTGTACCCAAAGGTAGTGTGTGTGTGTGTGTGTGTGTGTGTGTGTACTAGTGTGAATAGTGTCTTTTCCATGGATTGGGTTCAAATGGCTTTTGAACATGCTTTGAGTTTGGTAACTCAATTTCTGTAAATTGAATGGAATTGTATGTTTAAAATGCATACATTTCTTTTAGTAGAAAGTAGAAATATGAAATCCTGAACTGAATAACACAATTCAAATTTCCCCAGAGCTCAAAATCTATCCACATTCATGTTTTATCTTTTTCTAGAATATATTTTATAAGTGAAATTCTTAAAACCCACATGGAATTTTGTAAACACACAACTGGAATTCCTTTGTGCCAAGACTCTATTGTGTATAATACTGCCACTGAGCAAGTGCAATGATATTTTAGGCTAAAGCACATTTGTACCATTTGTATGTGTGTGTGTAATTGTTTACCTCTGTATTTTCATTTTAAAATAAGGTTCTTAATCGGTTGTCTTGAGAACTTTAAAAATGAGTATATTACTATGTAGATTAGTAAATCTTAAACCGCATAAGAAATACATCTGTGTTCTATAAAATATGGAAGAAAAAAGTCTGAAAGCTCTACGGTGTATACATTTTATGCTTTTGGAGGAAATTACAGGTGTATGATTTTTTTTTGTCACATCAAGTTCTACATCAGTGATATGTGGGTGATTTCAGGTAACGGAGGAAGCAGACATTGTATTTGTCTTTGTAAATACAAGCAAATTCAAGCTCTGAAGCCAATTGTACTTTACACTATCCTTCATTTTAACCATAACCTTACCAACATATACTTCTTTAAACATTTTGCCCAAGATTTCACTTAAAAAGTGAGGAATACTTCCCTCATTTTCTTTGTGGTTTTGAAATGCTTAGGTCATCAGTTTGTACTTTGCTTTATAGATGTTCTATATTTCATTTAGTCTTGGAAAAGAAAGTCAGCTTATTGGCCAGTGTATTTCATGAAAAGCTAGAGATCTGGAAAATTCATTGTTTCCCGATGTGTTTGGAAGCCAGTTACAACTTCCCATCAGTATCCAATATGATGACTTCACTACAGTGCTTATTATCCTGATGACTTGCTATGGGGGCTGATCTAATCAGAAAAGAATTGTAGGCTTTGAATAGGGAGTGTCAGTTCACTAAACTTTGAAAGTACAGTTGCTCATTTTCTGAAATCATGCATTGTTCAAAAAATTTTATGTTTTCATTTGAACTTACTAGAGATTATTCTGATTTTTTTATTTCTGACAAAGTTCCTTGGGTACAGAATGAGTTTACATTCATTTAGTGTATTCTCAGGTTGCCAAGTTATCATATGCCCCAGCTGTTGAGTACTGTAAGTGGTAGAGTCAGCTGGAGCAAATTCATTATTTGCCTGTTGCCAGTGTAAAATGTTAGGAATTGTGAATATTAGATTTAGAAGTTGAGAGTTTTGCTAGGCCTTGTCCTGAGACAGTTTTGGAAGTACTTCAAACCAGGCCCTCTGTAGAAAAACGAGAATAGTGTCGAATGAGCCCTAATTATTTATGGTGTGGTCTATTCTTGTGTCTTGCTTTCGTCCTTACTTCTGAGTAAAAATAGGCAACTGTTTGCTGAGTTAGAATAACACAGAGAGTTATGTACTACAAAGAAGGGTTCTGTGTTTAGTTCATATTTTAGTCTGTTACTTATAAAATATATTCATAATTAAAATATTTAGGACCATTTGATTAAAAAATATTACTTCAGTTGATACCAAAATTAGGGAGAATTAAGGTATATATATATATTTTAATAAAATGTGACTATTTTTGTTTGTGCTAGAAATTGTCCATGTTATTAACTTTTCTGTATAGTTAATTTTCCAGTGTATTTACTGTGTAATACATAACATATTTTAGTAGGGCTGAACATAAAAGATGCATAATGATCTCTCTTGCCATCCTTCTCAAGCATAAGGAAACTAATTTATACTATTATAAATAATTAAATTAATTAGCTATCACTTTAATCTGTGAAATTGTTGTTGAAAGATTTTTTTTTCCTAGCACATTGTTACTCTTTTATATGATGTTAAGTGAGAAAATGAGATAATCAGTGTGAACCCAGTAAATTTTATTCTATCCATTTTAGACTTATTTTTAAAATGTTAAATTAGTTTGGTCTGACAAAATGGTTATTTTTTCATTGATTTGAAATTAATGCTTTCCCTAGACAACTGTATTAAAAGCATTACATTGTTCTCTCTGAAAGCTGAATGGACAGTTTAGTTAGTTATATATAATATCACTTAAACTCAAAGATTTTATTATTTCACTGGGTAATTGCTTATGTGCATGGTGTCAGAAGCATCTAGGAATACTATAGTCTTCCTTTTCAGTTCAGTTTCATGCCTCCCTAGACATGTGATTGGTAAACCAACCCTGTTGTTCAGGTGAATTGAATGTTGAAGTATAAAGGTTTTGGGGGATTTCTCTCCCTATTTATAACACACCTGTGATGTTGCTCAGTGGTTTTCTTTCTTTTTTTTTTGCTCAGTGGTTTTCACTTGGTTTCCAGGACTCTACAAACACTTGATTTTATATTTCATCTGCTCAGGATATATTCATACAAAAGCAACGAAACTTTTATATTTCTGCCTTTGGGTCCCTGTGCCTCAGGAGCCTGGCTCTGTGGGGAGATGGAGCATTCTACCAAAGCATATTCATGGTTTAATAGTTATATAATAGGTGAACTCTATGCTGCATCAAGATAATGTAATGTTGTAGCTAGTTATAACAGTACTCATCTGGGCCTTTTCTGTTAAAAATGAAACAGGTTTAATCTGTTGAGTGTTCCTTGAGATTTTGGCTGTTTCTATCAGAAAACAGGTGCTTAACCAAATAGATGTTTTCTTTTTCATAGCTACTGGGAATTGCAAGGGAGGCAGGTCAGGGGTATGGACTACTTCCATTTGCTAAGAGGGACCTTTCTTGAGCACTTACAGCATATTATGTGGTTGTTTTGTGATCCCAAGATAGCTGCTTCTCTACCAACCTTTGTGTTTCAGTTCCGCCATCTGCAAGGTAGAAAATATAGATTTTTAAGCTTAAATTTTAAGAATTTTGTGCCCTGATCCAAACTGAAGTTGTGTTTGTACAGAAAAAGGAAAGATGGCTACTGGCTTTGCAATCAGCAAGTGTCTGGAACACAGAGGATAAACTGTCTGTGCTGAAATTGGAAACTTGAAGTTGGGACACATGTTAACAACCATAATGCAATATGTTTGACTTTACTGAAGTTTGAAGGAACATCTGAGAGCTCCATTGACTTCTCTGAAGATTTTCAAAATGACACAATTGAATGCTTCATAATGTTACAACATTGATTTGAAAAATAAATTCCACAAAATAATTAGAGTTTAAATACGCTAAAGAACTTGTTTATGCCTCATGCCATGAGGAGAACATACCAGTTTAGGAATGTGAGCAACTATGAGATATTGTTAGTGAATTTAACTTTGAACTTCACATATACTGATGCTGTTTTTACTTTCTTTTGTTCTGATTTGGCATTACTTCAACTTTTCTTTAGTCAGGTATTTAAAAAAGAAAGCTTCATGCTTTTTAAAGCTTGTAATTTTTTTTTTAAATTTGGGCCATTTGGAGATGGTTATTTATGGGTTCAACACAGTTTTGGGTAATAAATGCAAGGAGAAGAGATGAGAGCAGTTTATTAGTTACTGGTTATTTTGTAGTTAAGCAACGAAGCTTTTGTATTTCTGCCTTTGGGTCTCCTGTGCCTCAGGAGCTTGGCTCTGTGGGGAGATGGAACATTCTACTAAAGCATAGTCATGAAATTGAAGATTATGAAAACATCTGCAGCTATAGAGGCAATCAAAGATGGACTAGATAGGCTGCCCTGTCATTCTGTTCTAGTTCCACACCTGAGTACGAGTACTGAAAATGTATGTGAATCATCCAACTCTTTAAACCCAGTTGAGCAAATCAAGGGAGAGATGATTTGTACTTCAGAATGTTTATTAATTAAAAAGAAACCCAGAGTCTTCTGTTACGTGCTTGGGACTTCTCTCTCTATAATGACTTTTTTTTTTTTTTTTTTTTTTTTTGGTGCTGGGGATTGAATCCAGGGCCTTGTGCATGCGAGGCAGGCATTCTACCAACTGAGCTATATCCCCAGCCGCCTATAATGACTTTTGAATGAAAGAAAAGACTTCTATATCCATTTCTTGGCTCCTCGTAATTTTGTGATTACTTTCTCTTTACTTTCAAAGAGGAATTTCACGCATTTGCTGAGGTATATCATTGTTTCCATAAATTATCAAATGAACCAGCCTTCTCTTTTGGTCTATTTTTTAACCACTTTATTTGCTGATGTTTTCCACCCTATTTCCATATCTCCCAAAGAGGAAGCAAATAAATCTGCTTAAGTTGGGTGTTTGGAGAAAGCTTTGTGCTTGGGGTCAAGTGAGATTTTGTTGAAAAGGTAAAAGTATCAGGAGGAAAACTGCAAGATGAGATCCTGTCATAACTGTTCCACCTCATTGGCATAACCCCAGAATCCATTTTGAGTTTTGGCTGCTGGGCAGAGGAGGTCTGAGGGAGTAATTGGGTAGAAGTTATATGAAAGTGGATGAATGATGGAGAGTTATGCTGGGCCATATTGAAAGGGTCTTGAATGCCATATTCAGGACTGGATTCGGCCTTTTGGACAGGGGAACCCTTGGTGACCCTCAGCAGGATGACCAGTGAGGTAACTGGTAGCAGTGTGGAGGTCTGAGCAGAAGGAATACCTAGGAGGCAGGACACAAGTTAGGAGGAGACTGTAATATTAAAATAGCTTCTAAATTAGAACTTTAATTCTCTTTTTGCAACTGCTGCCTTTTCATAAATAAGGATATTAAGGCTTAGAGACTTTTTCTGAAATCATATGGCTGTCAGTGATGATAGCAGTGGCATTTGAACATCAAGTGTACATTTGACATAAAGCTATATATTTAGAATTTCATTACACGGACTGGGAAATATTGCAAAAAGTTTTTATGAGAACATTTTTTACTAGGAATCTGATTTTCTTAGTTTCACTTTTTTTCTGGGTATTGAGCCCAGGGGCACTTAACATTGAGCTACATCCCCAGCCCTTTTTTTAAAAAAAAAAATATTTGTATTTTGAGACAGGGTCTCACTAAACTGCTGAGGCTGGCCTTGAACTTGCTGTCCTACTGTCTCAGCCTCCAAGTTTCTGGAATTGCAGGTGTGCACCACCATGCCTGGCTCAAGTCTTGTCTCTTAAAAAAAAAAAATCTCATGTAATCCCTGCAATGATCTTATGAAGTATGTGTTATCCTCCTTCTTGTACATAAGATAAAACAGAGGCATGGAATCTGATTTTAATCTACAATTTTCTAAGCTGTTTTAAATGGACACATGGAATAAGTATTAATAGTTTAAAAGTTCATAGAGATATCAGTTCAAATATTAAGTAGATTTTGGAGCCTGAAATGTTTTATCTTAGCTAGATTCTAATGATTAAATATCCATGAGAAGAAAATAAAATTTTTTAATATGAGCATTTCCAGTGTATATTTAGTTTGAAGAATTTTTTTAAAAAATTAACTTTGGTAAATGTCATCAGTGAATGTGGCTGCTTTGAGACATGCCTGAAATGTTTCCCGAAAGGAACTGTCAAAGGGAATTGACAAAGTCTTGATTTTTCTCTAGTGGGTGGAAATATTTCCCAGTGGATCCTAGTATTAAAGATACTGTACAAAGATACTATTGTCACAGGGAATTAAAAACATGGCCTGTATCTAGTGTTACAGTTTTCCATTCTGGCCATGCTAGTGTGATGATATGGATTCTTGATTTTGGCATGAAATAATGCTACTTGGTAGCTTATTTTATTCTACATTTATTAAACCAGTGTGATAGATAAAATAGGGCATTTGAAATATTCTGAGCAGTAAATATTACATAGGTAGCCAGTGATTGAGTTGACTTAAGAACTCAAGTGCTCTGACTTCTTCTAGGCCAGTAGTAGCCTTTTAGCCTTTTTTTTAAAATCAATAATCAGTAGACTATATTTTAGATTTTTTTTTTTTTTTTTTTTGGTACCAGGGATTGAACTCAGGGGCCCTTGACCACTGAGCCACATACCCAGACCTATTTTGTATTTTATTTAGAGACAGGGTCTCATTGAGTTGCTTAGTGCCTTGCCTTGCCATTGCTGAGGCTGGCTTTGAACTTGAATCCTTCTGCCTCAGCTTTCCTACACATTGGGATTAAAAGTGTGCACCACTGTGCCTGGCAAAACATTTTAGGTTTAAAGAGAAACTGAGTTGAACAAAAAGTTCAGTTCTAATATGTTCTCTCCCCTTCCCCATAGTTTCCCTCTATTGACATATTGATGTGGTACATTTGCTACACTAAGATCCACAGTTAATATTAGTGTTCACTGTTGTACAGTTCTGTGGGATTTGACTAATGTATAATGTCATGTGTCTGTCATTACATACAATACAGAATAGTTTCACTGCCAAAAAAAATCTATTCTACCTGTTCTTTCCCCAGCCCTTGAACCCCAGACAACCCCTGATCTTTTTGCTGCTTCTGTAGCTTTGCCTCTAACATACTGGAATGTTATATATTTGGAATCATATAGTAGTATTGTTTTATTCCTGAATAATAGCTCATTGTCTAGTGTACCACAGTTGATCCATTCACCTACTGAAGGGCATCTTGGTTGCTTTCATTTTCTTTTTTTTTGTCAGTTATTTAAAAAAGCTGATGTAAACGTTTGTGTTCAGGTTTTTGTGTGGACATAAGTTTTCAAGTCATTTGGATAAAGGCGTACAATTGCTAGATTGTGTGGTATGTTTACTTTTATCAGAATCTGTTAAGCTTTCTTCTGAAGTAGTGGTCCCATTTTCCATTTCCACATAAAAGAGTTCCTGTTGCTCCATGTCCTTGTCTGCATTCTGTGTTTTTCTTAATCTGATGGTAACAAAGTTCCTGAGGCTGGATGATTTATAAAGAAAAAAGGATTATTTTGATTCATGATTCTGTTTAAGTTCAGGCTGCCACATCTGGTCAGATGTGACAGCCTGGTGAGGGCCCCTTGCTGTGCCATATCAGAAGTAGAAAGGGGGAAAGGGGAACCAGATTTGTACAGGAGCATTTGTGCAAGAGAGACAAGGGGAGGTGCCAGACTCACTTTATAATGATTTGCTCTCTTGGTAACAGATCCAGTCCCAGAGATATAATTCACTCCTGGGAGAAGTAATCCAGTCTTTTGACAAAAACAATCCGGTTCATGAGGGTGGTGTCCCCATGACCAAATCACCTCTTAAAGGCCCCACCTCCTGAGGCTGCCACATTAAACCTCAATATGAGTTTATCCAAACCATATCAGTGTTGTCACTGTTCTATATTTGAGCCATTCTAATAGGTTGTAGTGACATTTCACTGTTGTCGTAATTTGCGGTTCCCCAGTAACATATGACATTGAGCATCTTTTCATGTGATAATTTTCCGTTTATTTATCTTCTTTGGTGAGGTGTCTGCTCAGAGCTTTTGCCCACCTTTCAATTGGGATTGTGTACTAACTGTTGAACTTTAAGAGATGTTTGTATACATTTTGGCTACCACTCCTTTATTAGGTATATATTTTGCAAATGGTCATAGCCTTTTTATATCATTACCTTCTTTTGGTGCTTTCACATTATTGCATGTTATAGATATTATTTAGATAAATAGAGGCCTGGTTATTTCCTTTCTTATGGTCACAGAGTTATTAAGTACTGTTGCATTTTGGCTACTTCACAGTGTCCGGTGGCGCAGAGTTCAGCAATCTGACAGTTTGCTTTGGTGTATCTATACAGGCTGCCGCAGCAGTTCAGGTATCCAGTTAGCTGGCAGCTATGATGCTGTATACCACTTGAGTCTAAAATTAGTAGAACTGTTCTATTTTTAAGGACAGACTGAAATCAGTAGTCATGTCCTGCAAAACATGTGAAAGTTAAACTCAGGATACTGGATGACTTCTTTTAAAATGTGATCTGAAATAGAGTTGGATAAAAAGTAGTTAGTTGTAATTTTTTAGAAAGTTATTATGGTGATATGGGTGTCATGTGTATGTATACACTATATCAGAACCTAAACTTTATGCTGTTACCCCTTAGAGTTAATATAATGCTTTTATGTAGATGGTCATGTTTGATTTTTAAAATATGAGTTCATTTAGAGCAAAGCTACCAGATTTTGCTCATAGCATATTTTAGAAGATCCACATCCCCTGAATAATCATGAATGCTAGAACACCAGACTTAATTGCCTTTGCTAGGAAAAAAGTGACTGATTAAAGAGCTATTTGATCGTTCATTTTGTGATCTTTGTGGAAACTTTACCTAACAGAAACTAGAGAAGATTGAAAAGATTGATAGTTGGTAGATGAAAAGCTGAGTGATTGAAACTCAGTTTGATTTTACATGTGTTATGAATTTTATACTCTATTAAGCAAGGGCTTATGTTCATGAAGGTGTTTTGCAAAGTTATTTGGATGTCCTTCAGGCAATTTCAGAAGCTATAATAATTTAGTTACTATAGATACTTTGTAGTCTTTTTACTTTTTCTTTGAATATTATTGAAGGATCTAAAGCAGGATTAAAAGGTTCTAAATTGCAGAAAGCAGGATGCTAGGTCACTTTCAGTTATTTTGTTAAAAAAATGTACTTAATACCTATCCCTTTGCATTTAAAATGTTATGTAGAAATTTAAATTTGTGCTTCAGTAGAATTAAAATGATAAATGCAGTGAAATACTTTTACAATTAGAGCATTCCTTTAAAAACATTTGTGATGCATTGTTCCCAACCCTTCTGGTATTTTTAATCAGAAATGAATTGATTATATGCTTCAATTGAACAGAGTACACACACTATCCCCTGTCCTCCAGCTTCATTATATTTTATACTTGGTATTTCTCCAGAAATACTGGGAAAAGAGCACTTGGGGCAGGGAGGAAATATTCACACATTTGGAACTTGTGGTTTAATTCTCAATAATCATTGATCCTGTGCTTAAAAACTGCAAAGGAACCAGGGTCTACAGCAGGAGGAGGGTCACCATTGAGTATTCTCCTAAAGAGCACAGTTTGGTGAGGAAGGGGAGCTGGCTGCATTGATGAGTGAACTCTACTCTAGAGGCAGGATCTGCACATAGGGTGGGGTGGGGGTGTTCACAAGCAAGGTTGGCATTTGAAAGAGGGCATTGTGAGGGGGTGGTTTTGTATTGCTCTCTGGGGGTGGGTGATGTGGGCAGAGGTTCCTTCCTCCAAGCTTACCATTTCATTTGCATAATCCAGTCTTGCACTTCACTCTTTTTGCATAGTGGGAAAAATACTGTTATAATGACTTAATTCATATTTTGTTAAAACCAGACAGATTTTGCTTATAGCTAATCAGTGATGAATTGAAAATTTTATGCTCCATTTTTAAGAACTCTGTTATATCACAAATATATTATCAAATCTTAGAGTTTAATAGTGAGAAATATAGTCATGGCTCAACAAATGTAAAGATTGAATGAGACACTTTTAGCATGGTTGCCTCAATCTGTATTATATTGATGATCATAATCATTACAGGACCTTCTCGCTATGTATGGTTTTACTTGTAAGATCCGATTTAAGTTTTATACCAGTTCTCTGAGGCAAGTAAGGCAGGAGTGCCCTTATTCCAAGGAGATTGGGCTCCCAAGATTGCATTGCCTGGGTTGCTGTCTGGGGACTAGAATTCTGATCTTCTGAAAACTAGTCTAGAAAATACTATAGATAATTGTGGCCCATCCTTAAATGCACCCAGAAATTGTCATCAGTCATAGGGGCTCTACTGTATTTGGTGAGAAGCGAATAGTTTCAGTGTAAGTTAATAGCAATTGAATATATTCTGACATTATTGGCAGAGTTCTGTCCATATATTTAGGAAGGAGAGAGTACAGTATATTTGATCGAAAAATTATCATTACCTATTGTTTGTGTTGTTGATTGAAGCAACTATTCAAATTATGGGGTTTACACATTTAGGCAGAAAAGATACAGATATCCCATTGATTATCAAGACATAATTTCTATAGTACTCAATGCTGAAGGAGGAACTATGAAAATTGTTGGGGGAACATGGAAAGAAAACTTGTAACACAATTTTGCTAACGTTTTTGGAAAATAAAGTGTATAAAATATGAATTAAGAAACCAATCTCAAGTTTTTTATCCAAATTAATTTTCTGACAAATTTTTCTCTTTTTCCATTACTTTTTTCTTCTTTATATATAAAATTTAAAAAATTGGACGACTGTGTATAAAGGTCCATTTCCTGTTCATTCACTTAGCATATGATATTTTCTAATGCTCTGAAGTATTACTTCATAACATTTTTAATGACTGATTCATGCATTTATTTATGTAGTGGTGTAAATAGTATCTTGAAATGTTTAAGCAGTTTTGTGTCCTGATAGTTTTTGGTTAATATTATTACATTAGTTAGTATTTTTCCATCTAATTACAAGCTTCAGAAAAAAAAATGTTCAAGATAAGAAAGCAGTCATAGGAAATATATAGACAAGTTAGTGATTATTGTTTATAAAATATTGCCTGATGATTGAATTGATTCTTGAGTTATATATACAATTTAAAAATCGAACCACTCTGAATTCTAGAAGAATGCAATGACTTTCAAGCAATAATGAGATCTGGTTTCCATTCTTGGCTTTTATGCTGATTAATTTTGGATGGCTCATAAATTAAAATGAATGATTGCCCATGTTTCTAATTATAATAATTGCCTTAATTATTTCATCCTTTATTCATTTCTTGAGTGTCCCCCACCCTGCTTTTATTTTGCTCTGGGGCACTTGACAACAGAGCTACAACTCCAGCCTTTTTATTTTGAGACAGGGTCTCCCTTAGTTGCTGAGTCTGGACTTCAACTTGTGACCCCCCTGCCTCAGCCTCGTTGGCATTATTTTCTGACATGCTTTCCATTTATTGTTTATAGCATCCACTTCATCTTCTATTTTAGAAATGGCTACCATATTCGTCATTTTAAATTTTTTATAAATTACAATTGATTTCTTTTGAAAACCCCTTAAAATGTTTTCTAGACTTTTGATGTAGTTTGTAATTAATTATTGCATTGTCTTTCATTACTGATCTTCAAGACACTGAATGGCACTGCATCAAAGAGTACTTTAGAGAATTAAGATTTATTTGAAGTATTGATTGAAGTAGAATTTTTGGAAGAAATCCACATTTAACAAGTTTCCCCACTCTGATTACATGAATACATGATATATAACTTAGTGCCTTTGAGAGTGTGCCAATGTCCTCATTTTGGAAGTTTTTAAAATTATCACCCATTGTATCGCTGTGTTTTTCTTGCGTGTCTAGGTCAGTGTTTCTTTTGTGTTTAGTTCAGTGATCGTCACATAATAGTCTTGAGGAAGGGCCAAAATGTCATCCTTGCCAAGGCTCCTTCGTCATATTTGGTTAAATGGGAGATTTCTTTTCTGGTACTTTTAATTTTTCATTTTAATGATGAACTTGAACAAGCAATTCCTGATTGGTCATTCCCCCCCCCCCCCAAGGTTTTCAATCCAGTGCTTTGGAGTTTGGGCAGAGCTATAACTTCACATCTAGAAATAGGGTCCTCCGCTTTGAGGGGGGGTCTTATTCTGGGGGATTGCTGAAGTAGTTTGAATTTGTTTCTCTCTTCCCCTGTCTCCCATCCTGCAATCCCCATTAGCAGAACTTTGCCTCTAATCCTGAGTCTCCTCTCCCAACTTGCCCATCCTTGGAGAATTACTGTTGCTTGTGATCCATGTAAGGAGAAGACAGAAACATTGAGTATGTTGATTTTTAGTCCTTCCATTTTATATTTAAGAAAACTGAAGTCTAGAAAAATGGAGTCAATAAAGGAAATAGCAAAACCTCAAATTTGAGGTCTCCTCATTTCCAGTTCTTCATAATTGATGCATTGATGTATATCCTGTTTTATTTTTAACTTGTAAATAGAAGAAATACTTTCATGATGATTTCTGAGCCACCTAATGAAAATATCAAGAACTACTAGAGGATTAGGAAGGAATGGTGATGTCAGTACTATGTGTGTGCAGTGAGAGGAACACTCGGGTTTCAGTGTTAAATTCAGTGTGTCCGAGATGATAAATTGCATGCAGCAGGCTCATCAGTGTTCTGAGACTTCAGGAACTAGATTAGGCTTAATATACACTGAATTATAGCATGTAGTTAAAATATTCTCCTCCTTGAAAGGTTGAAAGCTTGCATCACTCTAGCTGTTTCCTAGTTAACTATAAGATCTGGACAGACCAGTAGACACTGCCTGCTCCCCACCCCCAATCTATCACTGCTTCCCATGTCCTGCATTCTGAGAATATGGTGGAATCTGGAACCCTCCCTCTCTTTGGATCGGGACTGGATAGGAGAATATTAGAGTCGAATATGGTACACTGTGGCCTTAATTCTAACATGTTTAGAGAGTAGGAGCAGCAGTGGAAGGGATGGAAGGTTTGGCTTTGCATTCACCTTAAATAGGCATATGTTGTGTGTGCATGAGTGGGAGAGGGAGGATGGAGAAGGAAAGGTCAGGAAAGAAAGGAGAGGGAGCCTATGTGTTGGTATTTCTAGTGAGCTGGGAGATAGAGGCTTTCAGGTAAATGGCATCCAGTCTTTGTCCTTTGGGTCTGCACACATACATCTTACCTCCTTACTTGCTCCCCTGCTTGGTTGTGTTTATGGCTGGCTGTCCCAGCTTCCTCAGCTCTCTCCAGGAGAGCAGCCGTTAAGTATATATAGTTGAGAAGGATGTGATTTGGAAAGTGTGTTTACAGTAGGAATGTGCCTGTTGTATGTATTTAGTAAGCATTTTTTAATGGATCTAGTTATATATTTTGATTATTATTCCCAATTGACTATAAAATGTCAATGTATATTGTACACTGATGATGTTGTCATTTACTGATTTTTAAATTATAAATACAACTTTGCATTAGTCTGGATTATCTTTTATTTAAATGATTTTAGAGAGAAAACATGTTTTCAAAGAGTTGTTTGGAATTTACAAGTGAATTTCCATAGCCAAACCCATTGGTAAATTGGAGACAGCTTGTGAATTTTTTGGTGGGGTGGTGCTGGGATTTGAACTCATGGCTTTGCACGTGCTAGATAAGCAACCTCTCAATGAGCCACATCTCCCACCCAGATGGCAAAATTTTGAGCACAAACGAAAAGCATTTTAGAAAAAAAATTAGAAATAGTATTTTTTAAAGGTGGTGATCACATTCTGTCATCATCTTCTAAATGCATTTATTAAAACATCTGGTGCTAGCAAGAATGTGGGGAGAGTTCTCTCCTCCCCTGTTGGCCAGAGTGTGACTTGTTACCACCTTTTTGGGAAGGAGGTGGATGCTGAAGACTCATATGCGTGCGCGTGTGCGCTCTCGCTCTCTCTCTCTCTCTCTCTCTCTCTCGCTCTCGCTCTCGCTCTCGCTCTCTCTCTCTTTTAATGGACACAATATTTTTATTTTGTTTATTTTTATGTGGTGCTGAGGATCGAACCCAGCACCTCACATGTTCAAGGCAAGCACTCTGCCACTGAGCCACAACCCCAGCCCCTCATATGCTCTTTGACATATCAGTTATTTCAGAATCTATCCTACAGGCAGAATTTAAATGTAAGGATGGTTATTCTGTTATTATTATACAAAATTCTGGAAACAATGTGAATCACTATAGTTGGGGATAGTTGAATAAATTTTTGATACTAAAATATTAAGCAGGTGATAATGAATATGAGTTAAATCTCTAGGTATTGATCTATATAACATTTCTGCCACACATTATAAGAAAAATTAAAGGACTCAGGATACCACCCCCCACACACATTTATACACACACACACAGCATTTTTATTAAAAGGGAAAAATTGTATTTGCAGACAAATGTGAAAGGATAGAATCCAGACTGTTAACAGGGACTAACTCCAGAGTGAGTTTATTTTTCAAGCTCTGTATTTGACATTTTAAAACAAATGTTTATTGCTTCTGGAACAGATATAAACATCATCACAAAGTAGGAAGTTTAAAAGAAGAAAATTAGTAAATATTCGCATGCATATGAAGTATTGTTGTTTATCTAGAAAAAATCCCCCATGTGATTCCGACAGGTATAATTTATAAGCAACGTTGGGTATTAAGTGACATTAACTTGGTAGACCATCTGGCACTTTCATAAACAATTTACAGACTTACGGTTTGTGCAGTTGTTTACTGCTGATGTGGTCCATTATGTCCTTGGCTATTATTTTCGGTGTCTGATTTGATCTTACACTCACAGGCTGTCTTCTTAGGCAGATTCCAATGGGAAGAGAAGATGCTGACTTGAGACATATAATATGTTCTCTGAGGAGTGCTATCCTTAGCTAGAGTACTGGTTTGTTTTCTAAAGTTACCTTTTTGTTCATTTGTTCAAAAAATTTAATAAAATTGAGTGCCCATTACATACACAAAGTTGAACAAGATGGTGTTGCTTTTCTTTGGAGATCTTGGTCTATTAAGGAAAATCATCAGGATGAGTCATGGCAGGATTAAGATGCTGAACAAGCAGTAAGAGGGGAATACTCTGAGAGTCTTAACTCCTTTACCTGGGGAGACCATTGTGTTCTGTACCCTTAACTTTGTTTCACAACGTTTTGTTTCTCTGACAAGTAGGAGTAAATAAATTTTAGTAAACTTTTTTTTCCCCTCTTTTCTAATGCTGGGATGGAAACCAGTGCTTAATGCATACTAGGCAGATTCTCTACCACTGAGCTCTATCCCATCCCTTGTCGTTTTTATTTGGAGACAGGATTTTACTAAGTTGCCCAGGCTGACTTTGAACTTTCAATCTTTCTGCCTCAGACTTCAAAATAGCTGGGATTACAGGTGTGCATCACCACATCCAGCTGTCAGTAGACTTCTTTTATAGCACAATTTCTTTTTCTCCGGAATATAAAATAACCCCAGGATTTCCTTATGTGGAAAGATATGGAAATATAGTAGGAAAAAGGAAAAGCAAATTACATTTTTAAAAATAGTATTATCAAATAGCAGACCATGGAATACTTTTGAAATTTTTTATAGTTTGGAAAACTATAGAAAATATATACTTTTTTTGTTTTACTTTTTTTTAATACCTCCATTACTTATCATGGTACTAGCATATTGTAAATGCTTAATAAAAAAAGTGATTGCATCAATTTCTACTGAGGGCATAGGGCTTTAAGATTTTTCTGAATTTAGCCAGGTGTGGTGGTATTCCTGTAATTCCAGTGACTGGGGAGGCAAGTCAGGTGGATTCAAGTTGGAGGCCAGCCTCAGCAACCTGATGAAACCCTGTTTCAAAATAATAAAAAGTCAGGAGCCTGGCAGGGTGGTGCATACCTATAATTCCAGTCATGTGGGAAGCTTAGACAGGAGGATCACAAGTTCAAAGCCAGCCTCAGCAACTTAGTGAGGCCCTAAGTAACTCAGCAAGACCCTGTCTCTAAACAAAATATTAAAAGGCTGGGGATGTGGCTCAATGGTTAAGCACCCCTGGGTTCAACCCCTGGTACCAAAAAAATAAAAAAAATTAAAAAGGTCCCAGCCAACCTGCTTCCTCTCATGCCTCATTCTGAGCTATGTAAACACTGCCACACTTATGGCATGAATTGAAGCATTTAGCTGATCCCTTTGAACACATTATTGATGCATATATTGCATTAGGTTCTAACATAAGACATACATTTTGCAATTAGAAGGCAGTTGGGGTACTTGACCATTATTTTGAAAGTGAATATTAATGCTTCAGCTAGATTGACTGTGGGCCTGTTTGATACTGACCTGAGTTGCAAAGTAATGTCAGAGGGCAAAACAATTTGGAGAGATGTGTAGACTGTATCTGATGACAGTTTGGCACTTAGCTTTTTTCTCCTTACGGTGGCCTCTGTATTGAACCATGGCAGATTAGCCTTGTTATTTTTAAAGAACACTGAATCTGTTGGGTTTTGGCAGTACAGAAACATTCTGTGGTGCAGTTATAGATTAAGGTTTATGGTCCCCTAGAACAAAGTTTTGAAAAACAACCCAATGTTGGCAGTCAATTTATTTACATAGTACCATAGGGACAAGAAGTAAAGATAACTCATGTTTTGGTT